>NC_137154.1:8966903-10174215 GCF_951394435.1 Stenella coeruleoalba
CACCAGGTGACGGATGGGAGGGAAAGCCAGGGCACCGGATAAGATCATTTCAGCAGAGAGTGTAAATAGGAGCAGACATTTTGAATTCCTAGGAGCCAGGGAGCTAATACTAATCAGCAAAGAGGGTAGGGTTGGTGATCAAGAGGTCAGCTGGGCCCTCTTTTCTGGCCCGACTCCAACCCAGAGTTGCCACACGGGGATGCAGGCCCAGAGGAGCCAGTCTTTAAGTCCGGGAGCCGAGGCTATCTCTCTGTGGGCCTGCCTACAGGGCCTTCCAGGACCTCCAGATCCTGTTCCTCCAGTTGATGTGGCCTCTTTTTAGGTGTTTGGATGCCTTCAGACAGGTCCTCCTATCTTTTCGGGGCTGTGGTTGTTAACTTGTAGGTTAGTGAACAGGCTTTAGGGGGCTCTAAGAATCTCCTCGGAAATTGTATGCAAAATTGTATAAGGCAACTATGCATTTATTTGGGAAAAGCTTCAACAGATTCTCAGAAGGGTTGGGTGATGCAATAAAAATTAAACACCTCTTCAGACTGACCAAGCATTTCTTCAACCTGCTTCATATTATGTTGGTTTTTAAGTTTATAACATCTTCCTCTCAAGAGCACCAAAAAAAAGTCTAAAATTGTTCAATTAATTTACAAATATGGGGGACTTCCCTGGCGGTCCAGTGGTTAAGACTACAAGCTTCCACTGTAGATGCGGCCAAAAAAAAAAAGAGTTAAAAGGGGGTTGTAAATTGGGAAGAGTTGTTGTTATAAACCTTTGAACACTACTTGACAATTTATACCATTTTCATGAAAATAAAACATTAACTTACAAAATTTAAATGCACCCACATGGAAAGAATATTCCCTTGGCCTTGCTTTGCTTGTTATCAAAGCCAGTGACTCTTTGTGACTTCTTCCACTTCTCTCCATCTCTGCCACCACAGCCACCCCAACCCCACCCCCTAAGCCAGTTTCATCTCTTGCCTGGAGGATCACAGGAGCCTTCTCTCACTTTTCCCCAGTAAACCTTAAACATCATGAAGGCAAGGTCCATGTCTGATTTTGCTCATCATTGTAGGGTATCTGCTCAAAAAGCATAAACAAATGGACAAATGGCCTCCCAGTGAATAAATAGATCTCCAAGTTCCTGTGGAGTCCTCACTATCAGCCTCCTGTACCCACGCAGCAAGAGGCGGGGGTCACAGTAGAAGAGAGTGACAGAGCTCTCCCCACTTGCCTTTGCTTCACAGGAGGACCTGACAGCTGAGACCCGACAGGGAAAAGCCCGCCAAGAGATCTGTGCACTCAGGATGCTTGGCTGCAGCCTGCCTGGACAGACTGAAGCCTGCTCCACCAGGGGGCTGTGGCCTGCCCCAGGTTGGGTCTTGCAGAGTTTAGAGGTGGTTAGAATTGAAAGAAACTGAATTTTGCTTTTGCTTTTGCTTCTGTATTAGTTGTTTGTTTGTTTTGTTTTGTTTTTTATTGCTTGGTGGCTTAAAACAAAAAAATATATTATCTTACAGTTTTGGAGGTCAGAAGTCCTAAATGGGTCTCAATGGGCTAAAATCGAGGTGTGTTAACAGAGCTGCATTTCTTTCTAGAGGCTCCTGCCTTTTCTAGCTTCTAGAGGCCACCTCCATTCCTTGACTGATGACTCCCTTCCATCTTCAAAGCCAGTGACGGCTCATCAGATCATCACTCTGACACTGAGTCTCCTGTCTCCCTCTGTGATCTTTGTGATTACGTACATGGAGCCCACCAGATAATCCAGAATGATCTCTCCTTCTCAAAACGCTTAATTTAATCATATCTGCAAAGTACACTTTGCCTGCCACGTAAGGTAACATAATGAGAGATTCTACGAATTAGGATATGGGCATGTAGGGGCATTATTCTGCCTACCACATCTCCTTAATTTGGCCCCTCCCTGGAGATTCTGGATTTATTTTGGGAGCTTGTAGAAGCTGCTTCTGTTTATTCACAGGGACACATTGTAAGAAACCATATTCTCTAAAATCATAGATTATCAGACTTTGCTAGTTGAAATCATATCAGTGAGAATAGAACATCCCACTCTTGCCTGAAGGATCTCAGCCAGGCCGGTCACTTTGACACATAAACAGCTGTAGAGCTCAGTTAAGGGGGTTTCGAACAGAACGTTCCGCGTTCAGATTAACACAGTGTCCAAGCAAACAGGACTTCAAGTCCCGTTCTCAGCCAGAGTCTGACATTAATCCCTTTCATACAGCTGGGCTATGCTGTGAGCCTCTAAAGTACCGCTTCTTTTAGATTTGACCTATATTGCCTCACCCCTACTCCCACCGCAGGTTCCTGGGTTTATGAGTCAGGCGGCTCCGAAATGTCTTTCTCAGGCCATCTTTTCTCCGCTGTGGGGCCGACGGGTGATGGATGGTACAAAGGGCAAGATGTAAGTGGGGTGGGGGTGGATGTTACAAGCCGAGGAGGCGGGAGGGGCAGAAGGGAGCCGGGAGCCCCAGGATGAGAGGGGAACACAGGCTATAAGCCAACTTCCACTGTCACCTCTGGGCCGAGAGCAGCGTGTCCTCAGTTCTCACAACCACCGCTTAAATGCAGGTTATTAATTCCTCCATTTAAAAGAGGAGAAGACGGGAGCCTAAGCAACATGCCTCGAGTCACCAAATCAGGAACTGGCAAGCATGGATTCCAACTCGGTTCTTTGAACTCCGAAGTCTGTGCTCGGGAACCGCGGCCTTTCCAAGTAAATGTCCGGGAGAAGGGCCCCGCCCTGCATCTTCTTCCACAGACTAACGAACACCACCGCCCTGCCGCCCCCAGGGAGCGCCTAAAAGCCTTAAGGCTGGTGACGGACGCCACAGTCTCTGAGCAAAGGTACGACGCGGCCATTGATATCACGTCTAGTTATGTGGACCAATCCCCAGAAAGTGAAAGAGCAGAGGGGCGGGTTTATGCAAAACACACAGCGCTTGAGCAGGAAGGCGAAGCAGTAAAAACCTTATTTAAGGTCTATTTCCAAAAATTTAGTTATCATTATGAAGCAAAAATAATGAAGAATTGGTTTTAAGCAAGATCACACATTAAGAAAAGTCTAATGATTAAGCCATAAAAGTCACCACAACCGTAAAAGCTATAGCAAGAGTAACGCTGGCCGGCAGTGAAACTTACCAGTATCGCTTCTCGGCCTTTTGGCTAAGATCAAGTGTAGTATCTGTTCTTATCAGTTTAATATCTGATACGTCCTCTATCCGAGGACAATATATTAAATGGATTTTTGGAATTAGGAGATGGAATAGGAGCTTGCTCCGTCCACTCCACGCATCGACCTGGTATTGCAGTACTTCCAGGAACGGTGCACTCCCCTTCGGGGGAAACTTTTGGTTGTTAAAAGAAAGAATATAATTATTCAAGTATTTTGCTGTTTAGAATACAGAAAAACTTTATCATGAAGGTTAAAGTTTCTTCATTTACTTGTTTTATTTAGTTGTTATGGGATCTATTTGCAAGTGGAAGTTTATGATTCGTATAGTTCTGTATTAAATAACACATACGCTTCATTTAAGCTTGGGTCATGCGCTATTTTCCGTATGTCCGTTAGCTGCTGTGCAAAACATGAAATCGCTGATACTGTTTGAAGTCCCTTCGGCAAAAACTCTAAGTTCTCCGAAAAATACGAGAAAACCAACAAAATGTGCATAGTTAGAAGAATTCTGAGCTGCTTGTTTTTTTTTTTCTTCTGAGAACTCATAAGTGTTCACGAGAGATTCTGTTTCGCCTGCCATGAAGTGTATCGCAGGAAACCCGTGTAGTCCCACCATCATGAGACAACTGCGATTATTCTTTAAACTGTTTTCGGTGCTTCCGTCATTGCAGTAGTATAAATCTACCGCCGCTGACGCGGGTTTGAGTCTTAATCCGCGCAGATCTCCCCACAAAGATTTCGTTTCAACGCCGCAACTGTTGAATCGCGTCGCCTGTAGTTCGTACTCCATAGCAAGAGCAACTACGGCGATGAGAAGGCCGCACACCACCTTCACAACAAAGAATAATTCTCGCTCGCCGTCCGCGTGCAGGAGTGGAGATGCAACGCAATCAAAAATAAAGGAAGTATTTAAAAAGCCATCAGAAAAAACAGTAAGTACTCCAGTAAGTTCCGTACAAAATGGAGGAATCCGAGCACCGACTTTTGGTCTGGATTGAACTAGATTGAGAGTGTTCTTTTCTCGGTAATGCAAAGCCAAGAGCAAGGGTGAAGTGTTACTCTCCGCACTCCTACCGCCAGTTCTCTACCGGAGTCGAAAATAAAGATTGCTTCTCTCTGCAAGAGTCAAATCCGCCGGGCCACAGTGGGGTGCTTTATTCTTACAGACGTAGTTTAAAACAGCAAAATTTCTGAAAGGCTTTGATTTCAGGAAACAACACTTCTCCGTACGTCACTCCAGAAAGGGAGTCGTTGTTATTTTGTAAGTTGCATTTTATTCTGAGGAGAAGTGTTGTTAATTCTGCAGTTTTTTCACTGTGAGTTGATTTTTACGATCACCAAACCTCAACGTGAGGGAGAGCAATGCCCTACCTTACTTTTCCAAAAGGATATACGTATACGTAAGAGTGTCTCTTCGTTTTCCCAAACACTATTCGTGTTGTTTTCTCCTTCTTTAATTATTTTTCTTTTACGCTGCTTTGGGTTTTCATTGCTGCACGCAGGTTTTTAATCCGTTGCTGCGAGCGGCAACTACTCTTCGTTGTGGTGCGGGGCCTTCGCATTGCGCAGGTTTCTTTTGTTGCTGAGCACGGGCTTCAGGCGGCGGACTTCAGTAGTGGTGGCACGCGGACTCTAGAGCGCAGACTCAATAGTTGCGGCACACGAGCTTAGTTGCTCCATAGCCGGTAGGAATTTTCCCGGCGTAGGGTTCAAACCTGTGTCCCTGCATTGACAGGCGGTTGTTTGATTACTGTGCCACCACAGAAGTCCCCTTTTTGTCTTTTCATACTCGAAGTTGAAGCCCTCCGCTTCACTAGCGTTTCAATCATTTCTGAAATGGTCTCTTACCTTGTCTGGTACAGGAAATATTACATGATGCTTTGGGGTAGGGAAACGGACTACGGATGCCTAGACCCGGCATCGCGGTTCAGTTAGGATACGCTTCACTCGAAGTTTAAAATGGTCAAGTTACTGTTCAGATCTCCACAAGAAACATCTCCAGGTTTCTGGAGATGTAAAAGCGAAAGCAACTGGCGCGCAAAGGGATTTTTTTGTTTTTTTAACTGTTGCGGTTTAACTCCCGGAAACCGCATTCCACTGGGTCGGACTCCGCGCGCGCTGGTGACGCAGCTGCTGCGCCGGAAGTGCGAGCCGTAGGTTCCGGGACTCAGCTATGGCTGCTGCGGCAGCACGCTGGAATCATGTGTGGGTCGGCACCGACACCGGCATCCTGAAAGGTGGGGGGCGGGGGCGGGAACCAGGGGCGGGGGTCGCCGTTTGGGGACATTGGCGCGACTAACGTCCGTGTTCCACAGGCGTGAATCTTCAGCGCAAACAAGCGACCAACTTCACGCCGTCGGGACAGCCGCGGCGCGAGGAGGCGGTGAGCGCCCTGTGTTGGGGCGCGGGCGGCGAGACTCAGGTGCGCAGCCGCTGGCAGGCGGAGCGAGGGGCCTGGGGCACGGCCGCCTCCCTCTTCTCGCCATTCTGCCCTCCTCTGCTCGCAGATCCTGGTGGGCTGTGCGGATGGGACAGTGAAGCACTTCAGCACCGAGGAGGGCAGGTTCCAGGGTCAGAGGCACTGCTCCGGAGGGGAGGGCATATTCCGAGGCCTCGCCCAAGTCGACGGGTAAGACCGAGCCCCTTGCTGAAACGCTCAGGTCGTAGGGAGAGCTTTGAGGTTCCCGTAGGACGGCCGAATAATGGCGATCAACCTTGAGGTGACACGGGCCGGGTCTGCGTGACAGGGGCCTTTGTCCTGCCGAAGTTCATTCATTCCTATAACAGACATTAACTGAACACCTACTGGGTTGTATATAGGCATTGGGCGAAATGCAAGGGATTCAGGTCAACCAGACACAGTACCTGCCTTCATACAGTTTGCAGCCTCCAGGGTTTTTCTTTTGGCTCCATAATCTTTTGGATGACCCTGAGCCCGTCATTTAATAGTTTCAAGTGTTTTTCAGTGGGGGCTAACAACCACCAACAAGGTCGTGAAGCTCCCAAAGTAAAAGATAGGAAAGTGCTAGGTTGCAGGCCTAGCTTCCTTCCGAAGATGAAGAGAGAGGCTGTGAGCAGACTGTGTAGGTTTGGTGATGTTAATTCTGACAGGTGAGGTGGAGAAGGCTTTGTGGGGGTGAGAAGTTGGAACTGGCCCTTGAAGCATGGGTAGAATTTTGAAATGTGGAGAAAGGAATAAGGGCATTCTAGAAAGAAGCTCCTGCCTGAGCAGAGGCCAAGGATTGGTGTTAGGCTACAGGGTACATCACAAGAACGATAAATAGCATTTGAAGGTTGAAGCTGAGGCAACGTTTTTCCTTTTTATTTTTTTTTCCTATTATTTGTGAGGAAGCATTTTAATATGAGATAGGCAAGGTAGTTTGGGACTAAAGGTAAAGGGCTTTAAGTGCCAGGCCGAGAGCTCTGCACTTCTGTAGGTGGTGGGGAGTTACTGGTTTTTGAGCAGGAAATGCTGCAGTCAGAGCTATGAGCTTGCAGGAATGTGGAGGATGGATTGGAGAGAAAGCAGTTGGGAGACTTGCCACAGCCCAGGCAAGCCTAGAGCCTGAACCGAGTTGGGAAGGGTGGGCAGATATGAGAAAGAGTATAAGCTTGACTGTACCGATACTGGGGAGAGACTTGCTTGGGCTTCATGGGACGCATACTTTGAGGGAGAGATTGGAACCCCGAACAGGGAACTTGAGAGAAGAAGCTGGTGTTTGGTTTTGGCCGAACACTAAATCCAGAACAGTCCCATTTCAATCCTTTCAGAGCTACTGATCCTGACCTCTGGTGACTGACTCAAGATTCAGAAAGACTAGCAGGGCCAGGTGCCCCAGACGTAGCTGTGGAATAGCAAAGGCTGTCTGTTTTGGAGTATCAGACTTGATTTCCAGCTCTGGTGCTGACATTTATAGCTGAGTGGCAAATCTTTTAATTTCTCAGAGCTTCAGCTTCCTCACTTATGAGACTGGTAAACCCTTACCTTGTTGAGGAAATTAAGTAAGAGCCATCAAGCCCTGCCCAGACCCGAGTAACCTAGAGGCTTCCTTAAGAGCAGGACTGGTATGGGACCTCCCTGGTGGCACAGTGGATAGGACTTGATGCTCACAGGACGTTCAGGCCTGTGTGCAGGAGGCCAGGGTTCAATCCCTGGTCGGGGAGCTAGACCCCACGTGCATGCCTCAACTGGCAGTTCACATGCCTCAACTAAGGAGCCTGCGAACTGCAACTAAGGAGCCTGCCTGCTGCAACTAAGACCCGGGGCAACCAAATAAATAAATATTTTTTAAAAAAGGAACAGGGCTGGTAGGAGGGAGTCTAGTTCATATGAATTTGGGCGTGGGTCGACTGGGGCCAGAGAACAACCCTGCTCCTTTTTTTAACCCTGAGTCTATCCTCCCTTTGCCGGCAGCACCCTCATCACATGTGTGGATTCTGGGATTCTTCGAGTCTGGCATGACAATGACAAGGAAGCATCCTCTGACCCTGTGAGGCTCCCCTGGCCTGATCCTGATGGTTGGGGGAGGTGGGGCCCAGGGTAGGAGCCAGATGAAGGCTTTGGGGGAGGGAGGAGGGTAAAGATCTGGAACCGACTCTCATCTCCCCTCTCATCTTCCATTCTTTTCAGCTCTTGGAACTGAGAGTGGGCCCTGGGGTGTGTAGGATGCGCCAAGACCCAGCGCGCCCCCACATGGTTGCCACAGGTGGGAAGGAGAATGCTCTGAAGGTGTGGGACCTGCAGGGCTCTGAGGAGCCTGTGTTCAGGGCCAAGAACGTGAGTGATGGGGGGTGGGGAGGTGATGGGGGGCAGGGAGGGGCTGGTTCCGAGGTCCAGGGAGCCTGAGGCCACTATGTCAGAGACCAGCTGGGCTTTAGGGGACAATGGTAGAAGGCAGGAGGAAGGGGCACACTGAGCCCTCCACAGCCCTGTCCCCCATCTACCCACCCTACCAGGTACGGAATGATTGGCTCGACCTGCGGGTTCCCATCTGGGACCAGGACATACAGTTCCTCCCTGAGTCACAGAAGCTCGTCACCTGTACAGGGTACCACCAGGTGAGGCACCACCCCACCCCTATCTCTTTCTGGGCTTAAGCAGCCTCCTGGAGAAACAGCCTTGCTGTGCAGGCTCGGTCCCCACCATTCGGCACAGCCGCCCTGCTTGCCATCCTTCTTCCATCCCTGAGCTCCCAGAAGAGGGACGACTTCCCCCGTCTGTTCCAGCCCAATGGCTGAGCCGGTGATCTTCTCTTACTACATTCTAGGAAGGAGTTCCCTGAACTGTGATTCTTCCTTTTCCTCCCACCTGGAAGAGAAAAGAAGGGAGTGTCCCCTTCATAGTAGAATCACATGGTTCAGGTGTCATGAGAAGACGTGAGCTGGGTATCAAGAGAACTGAGTTCTGGTCCTGATGCAGCTTCTGATTTGCTTTCGGACCCAAGCCTGACCCTCTACTAACTGGCCTCAGCTCCTCAGCTTTACAGGAAAGGTCCACATGGGGATCTTTTCAGTGGGTCTCTCTCTCTCTCTTTCCTTTTTTGACTGCCCTGCGCTGCATGCGGGATCTTAATTCCCCGACCAGGGATCAAACCTGTGTCCCCTACAGTGGAAGCACAGAGTCCTAACCACTGACTGCCAGGGAATTCCCAGCTGGTCTTATGTGAAGTTCTAAGACCCAGGCAGGCCTGGGTGGCTGTATTTGCCCTGTTTCCTTTGCTCCTACATATTGAAGTCTGCTATTGGTGAGACGCCTCTGCTCAGAACACATATGAGGGCTTCCCCTCTCTTCCCTGTTGAGACTTAACGTCTTTCTCTGCTTGAAATTCAGCAACTCTTGACAGTTGGACTGACTTGCTTTTCCATCCCAAGAGGGGAGTACGGGGGGATGGAATGCTCATGCATGCAGACCATGGGAATGCTGCCGCCTCCAGGCTGGGGGACCTCTCTCCTCAGCCCTGTATGTTCATGCTCCTTAGCAGCTGTCTCTCCTCTACCCCCCAACACACAGAGAAGAGGAGTGCATTTCAAATGGGAGTTTCTCTGAAAGAGTGGGTTGTAAACAAAGCAATATATGAGGAGGGAATGAAGATGTGGAGGAGCCGGAGGGCATCTGTGGAGTGCGGGTACTGTTGGTGATGCTTCAGCCTTCCTCCAGGTCCGTGTCTATGATCCAGCCTCCCCCCAGCGCAGGCCGGTCCTCGAGGCCACCTACGGAGAGTACCCACTGACAGCCATGACCCTCACTCCTGGGGGCAAGTGAGTGTTTAGAGGGCAAAGTGGGGCTTGGGAAGGACTCCAGGGGGCCCCTGCTGACCCCATGTGCCTCTGATCTCCTCAGTTCGGTGATTGTGGGGAACACTCATGGGCAGCTGGCAGAAATTGACCTTCGGCAGGGTGAGTGGACTAGGGAGCCTTGCGGAAGGGGAAGGGGTGGGGAGGAAGGGCAGGATTCCCTCGGACGGGGTGCAGTGGAGCTGTTGAGCCCTCTTTCAGGTGCCAGGTTGCCCGGGTGCAAATCCTGGTTCTGCCATAAGCTGTGTGACCTTAGACAAATTACTATGTCAATTCCGTGCCTTAGTTCCTTCACGTGAAAAATGCAGATATTAATGGTAATTGCCATCTCAGCATTATGTTAAACGAGGATTAAATGTTGAAACATAAAGTGATATGAACAGTAAACACTCAATAAATGGTTGTTGGCTGGCCAGCTAGCACTGATTGCTACCGCCTTCTCTAGGGCGCCTACTGGTCTGTCTGAAGGGGCTGGCGGGCAGCGTCCGAGGGTTGCAGTGCCACCCTTCAAAGCCCCTTCTAGCCTCCTGTGGCTTGGACAGAGTCTTGAGGGTACACAGGATCCGGAATCCACGGGGCCTGGACCATAAGGTGAGAGCCTGCTGCCTCCTGTTCCCCGGATTCATGTTTCTATTTCTGCAGGCTTGGCCCGTTAAGGTCCCTCATCTTTTGCAGGTTTACCTCAAATCTCAACTGAACTGCCTCCTGCTGTCAGGCAGGGATAACTGGGAGGTAAGCAGTTGGGTCTGGGAATGTGGGAGCTAAGGGCACAGGTGTGAGGACTTCCCTGTGAAGAGGAAAGGGAAGCAGCTGGAACTCAGACCTGGGACTGTCCATCCATCTGCCAAGCGTAGTCCTAAAAGAGTTACTGCCAAGGGTGAGATAGGCACATGGATGGACATGGTTTCCAGGAGCAGGAAATAAAAGGGGTGGTGCCTGGAGGAATTATTCCCCTTCCCTGTGGGTCTGACTCCTAAGCTCTTCTCCCACTCACCAGGATGAACCCCACGAGCCTCAAGAGCCCAACAAGGTGCCCTCAGAAGACACAGAGACAGATGAACTCTGGGCTTCCTTGGAGGCAGCTGCCAAGCGGAAACTCCCCGGTTTGGAGCAGTCCCAAGGCGCCCTCCAAACCAGACAGAGAAAGAAGAAGAGGCCTGGGTCCACCAGCTCCTGAAGAGCTTGTGCTCACGTTGTAAATAAACAGCTTAATACGTACCACGACCCTGAGCCTTTTGTGTTGGCATAAAGGAAAGAGTGGCGGCTGCTCCCTGAGCTGGGGTGATGGGGCTATCTGCTGTCACAAAAGCAGGGCCGGGAGTCGGCGGGCTGGCGTGGGTGGAACCGAGTGCGGGGGCCGCGCGTGGGGCCATGGGCTGCTGCCAAGGCAAGGACTTTCAGACTTCGGGTGAGCAGGCCAAGGAGGCCGGGTCACAGGAAGTTCAGGAAGGTGGGACCGGAGACACACAAGGGTGCCCAGGGAGCCGGGAGTGCGGGATGGACCACCCGGAGGTTGGACTGGGGAGGATAGAGCTCAGCGGCCTCGCATCCTCGCAGGCAAAGAAGGGGTCGATGCAGACTCGGCGGAAAACCGGAATCTCAGGTCGCACGAAAGGCTTCTGATCACTGTGCTGTGGCGGCGGCTCTCCCTGTTCAGCCGTCGGGGCTCCTCGCGGTCAAACAAGAGGCAATCAGTCCAAAATCCAAAGCAGGCGTGTACGTTCCAGGAGTGCAACCGGGAGGGGATCCAGGAGGAGCCGGAGAAGGGGTGACCGCAGCCCTGTTCTCAGTCCGCCCCAGCCTCCCTCCAGAGAATAAAGTTTCTAACTTGTACCTGCCTGAGAGCTTGTGCCTCCAAGGCTCGCTTTGCGCACACAGGGCGCGGGCACCACCAGGGCTGCGGGCTCTTTAAGGCTCCTCCCCCGAGGCTGGCCCATTCCCTTGGGCCCCAGGCTCCCGTTCCTTGGGGGCGGGGCCACGGTTGCGGCCTAGCCAATGGGAGAGCGGAGTTGCATTAGCGTTTGGGTGGAGGGGCGCGTCTCTCGGGTCGCCGGGCTTGAAAAGGCGTGGCACCGCCCGCTCGTCACCGGGGGTGGGGTTACGTGTGGGTGACGTGGCGGCTTCTAGTCTTTGGTCGGGTTTCGGCGGCTTCGGTTCCCGGGGTGAAGGCGGTGACGACCCGGGAGATTGTGGCAGTGGCGGCGGCGGCGCCAGGCGGCAGAGAGGAGGTAGGACACGCTCTAAGAGGGGTCTGACCGCAGTGTCTGCTCTGGGCAGCTCTTTCCGGGGACGGCGCGGGCTGGGGGGAAGGGAACCAGAGGCCAGCGGGCAAGTCCTGCCGGCACGGCTCGAAGTGAGCGAATACGTCGCCGTCCAATCAGGAAAGCCCCTGTTGAGAAAGACGTCGGCCTTAGCTAATCAGTGGTTGCAGTCCTCCAGACGGTGGGACTTAGGCGAGGCGAGGGTGGTACTTCCTGCTTCAAATAAACACCTAGAGATTTCCCCCCTCCGCCCACCGAAGTGTGTCCCTCTCAGGAGGTCCGTCACCGTTTCTCCCTGACGAATCGGAGGAACCCGTGGATACGAGAGGGCCCACTTAGGGCCTAGGGCAGTTGCACGGGCCGGACTGGAGCTTCGGAGCCACAGGACCTGGCTCTGGCCCTGCCTCTCCTTCAGGGCCCCGGCCCGCGCTCTGGCCGCCAGAACCAAGTTGGAAGAAGAGTCTGAGGAGCCGGACGGCTTGGGCCAGAGAAGAAGCGGGGTCCTGCCCGCTGCGGGTCGGCCCCAGGATCTGCGGGTGGCTTCGGGCGCGAAAGTCCGTGCCAAGTGCAAAGGGGCCCCGAGAATCTGCTGGTTGGGGGGGATTTGTGGGGAAGGAGGCTGCCTGGGGAATGACACTCTCCCCTCCACCACAGTCCAAGGTTATGCGTCTCAATGATCCCGCGGAAACGCTACGGGTCTAAGAACACGGATCAGGGTGTCTACCTGGGTCTCTCAAAGACACAGGTCCTGTCCCCTGCAACTGCTGGCACTAGCAGCAGCGACATCGCCCCTCTGCCCCCCCCAGTGGCCCTGGTCCCTCCCCTTCCCGACACCATGTCCTGCCGGGATCGGACCCAGGAGTTCCTGTCTGCCTGCAAGTCCCTGCAGAGCCGTCAGGTAAGGACCTGGAGTGGGAAAGGCAAGAGTGACTCATACTCAGACCTGGGAGACGCGGTGCTCCAGCACCGTTGGTTGAAGTAATTCTTGGGGGAGCCCGATGGAGAACTGGTCCAGCTTGGAGAGGGTGGTAGGATCTACCAAGCAACAGAGAAGAGGTGGGCTAGCTAATCTAGAGGTAAGGATCGAGGCTTTTTTTTTTTTTTTTTTTTTAATCAGGAATTCCCTGAGCGTAGGGTTGCTATTCTGGAAGGAATATCTCAGCGCAAGAGGTGGCTGCAAGTATATTTGGTTTGGATGAAGAACAGGTTCTTGAAAGAGCTTTTAGCTCAGAGACAAGCACTTTGAATTCTAGTTCCAGTATAATTTTACCACGTTTGCTCTGTGACAACACAGAAGTTAATCTAGTTGGATCTCAGGTTTTGTATCTGTAAAATGAAGGAAGGTTTCTAAGTAAGTAGTTTTTTTTTTTTTTTTTTTTTTAAGTAAGTAGTTTTAATCAAAACCACTTTGGAGTGCTTTTTTAAAAATTAGATTTGTCTTGGTCCAGACTTTCTGAATCCAAGTGGAACCTGAATAAATGTAATTTAAAATATTTTTACTGGTCAGCTCTTGTTAGCTTCTCTTCTGTACAATCTCCAAGAGTTTTACATTTATTCTTTCTGATTCCCGGATTGGAGGAATAGAACGGTAATACTAGTTACCATTTATTTAGTGCTTAGAATGGACCTGGTATTTGGCTAAAATAATTTACAACCCTTAGTTTTTTTAATCTTAGCAAGAACAAGAGATGTGTGGATTGTCTTCATTTTACAGAAGAGGAAGTAGAAATTCAGAATGGTTTAAGCAACTTGCCCCAAGCCCCTTATGTAGTAAGAGGTGGCACCTAGATTTGAACCCAGGTCTACCTGTATGGACCGTCTGGTGGAGGATGCCACTAGTGTTAGAGGGTGAGTTTAGTAGACACCTGAGGAACAGTGAAAGCTGGAAATGGGGAGGGAAAACTAAAGTTTTACCTCTTGACGTTGCTTTTCAGAATGGAATCCAGACAAACAAGCCAACTCTGCGTGCTGTCCGGCAGCGCAGTGAATTCACCCTCATGGCCAAGTGAGTTGACAGAAGTTATGTGGTGGGATGACCACTGTCTGAGGAGAGGTAGCCTTGCCTGTGGTGACCTTGGCCGTGAGGACTGGGATTGGTTGTGCTGGTGCTAATGTGGGAAAGGCCCTCTCCTTCCCTTCCCGCAGTGTTCCCATTAATGCTCGTTTGCAGGCGCATTGGGAAAGACCTCAGCAACACATTTGCCAAGCTGGAGAAGCTGACAATCTGTGAGTGTTCTCGGGGCCTTTCAGAACTGGGGCAGTGCACCCGGGAGGGCGGAGGAACCATACTCCCTGAGCCTGGTCTTCAGCCTCACCTGTCGTGACTTCTTGTTTGTCTCTGCAGTGGCAAAGCGCAAGTCCCTCTTTGATGATAAAGCAGTGGAAATTGAGGAGCTAACTTATATTATCAAACAGGTGAGCGACTAGCGATCGGGAGAGCCCAGCATTTCAACTGGATCACTTCCATCATTTTCCCTTGCTCTAGGGTCCCAGAGAAATTTTCTAGAGCCAGCCCCAAACATCCCGCCATCCAGTGTGTCAGTGATCATCTACTGTGTACAAAGCACCGTGCTGGGCACTTGCCACACAAACATTACGAGGCAAGATACCTGACTTCAAGGGCTTATTGTCTAGAAGAGGTATCCAGCTCATAAACTCACACTTACAATGAATAGGAGGCAAATGGTACAGAAAAGATCTTATGAAAAGATGAATGAGATAGTCTGGGGACACTGGGAAAGATCTTATTGAGGATGTGACATCTGAGCTGGTTTCAAGGCTTGTGGAGAAGCAGTGGAAGAACGTGCCAGACAAAGGAAACAGTGTGTGCAGAAGCATGTCTTATAAAAGGGAAAGTTCAAGTTTTTGCTCAGATATCACCTGCTCAGGGAGGCCTACTGTCACCATGCTGTTTACTACCCCAGCAACCAACTCTGATCTCGCTTATCTTGCTCTATTTTCTTTTTTATAGCACTTGTTACATTCTAATGGTCTCTATAATTAACTTATGTTTATTGTTTGTTTTCTCCCACTTAAGTCATCTTCCCCCAAAAAAGAAAAAAAAAGTGCTAATGCCATAAGAGCAGAGATTTTTCTTTCTGTTTGTTCATGGGTGTGTCCCAGATGCCTGTAGCAGTGTCTGGCAGGTATTAGGTACTCAGTATGTGTTGATTGAATTGAGTGATTGGCAGCAAGTGAGACTGAAAAGGTAGACTGGTAGCTGTCTGTGAAGATCCTCATGGGGGCTTGCTAAGGAGTGTGGAATCACTCTGAAGTGTGTGGGCTGCAAAGACGATTAGAACCTGGATTCCAATTCTGTCTGCAAGACCCTAGTATAGCAGTTCTAACAGTGTTATTTGTTTCTTTCCCGGAACAATGTAATAAGAATAAAATGAGAAATTGAATGACCATGGGGGAAAAAGGAACACCCTGGAGCATGAACGGTCAGAGAGGCTAGGGAGGAGGCTTGTGCAGTTCTCCAGTATGAAGATGATTATGGCAGAGGCCAAAGGGCAGACACATTCAGGAGATGCTGTGCTGAGTAGAAAAGAGAGGGTTCCGTTAATTACTGGGGCATTATCGCATAGGCATTTAAGAACCGCTGACTGGATTTAGACAGACTTCAAATCCCAGGCTCACCAATTATGGTGTGACCTTGCGTAAGCTACCTAACTACTCTGAGCTTCAGTTCTCTTATAAATAAAAAGGGGATAATAACAGTACCCACCTCACAGGGTTGTTACAAGGATTTATTAGTTTATTTTTTCAATCACTCACATTATTGAGTGACTTTGGCTGCCTGGTTCTGGGGATTCAGCAGTGAACAAGACAAATGCGGTCCCTGCCCTTGGCAACTTCCTTGCTGAATGGGTGAACTAGACACTATACAAGCAAACAGAAAAGACAGTTTCAGGTAGCGGCACATCCTATTAAAGAAATGAGGTGAGTGAGTTCCTCAGGGTAGGGGCCTACTTTACATGGGGTGATCGAGGATGGTTTGGCTGAGGAAGGGACATAGAGACCTGAATGGTAAGGAGAAAGTTGGTCATCCAGAGATCTGACGGGGGCACATTCCAGAAAATGGGAATAGCAAAGGGAAAGGCCCCGAGGCCTGGGCAGCCTTGATGTGAAAGGCTGTGAAACAGGCCAGTGTGGCTGCAGCACAGCCAGTGAGAAAGAGGCCTGTGGGGGGGGTGAGGTCAGAGGAGTGAGTGGGGCGAGACCTCATAGCCCGTGTAAGCTAGGTGAGGAATTTGGATCGTGTACTAAATTTAGTGGGAAGCTCTTGGAAGATTTTGAAGCAGGGGAATGACATGCACTATTTTTGGTTTAGAAGGTCACTCTGGTGGTTGTGTGGAAAGTGGATTGTAGGGGGCAAATTCTAAAAGGAAGATCACTTAGGAGGCTCTGGGCAATTTTTAGAGAGAGGACAGTTTGGACTAGGGTAGCTTTGTTAGAGAAGGAGATGAGTGGACACATTCAGAGTATATGTTGGAATCAGCTGGGTTCTTTGTGGGTTCCGTGTGGATTAAGGGAAGAGAGAGGAATTGAGGATGATTTCTTAAGGGTTTCGTCTGAGCACCTGGTGAGCGGTGGTACCATTTACCAAAGTGGCAAAGAAGGAAGGGGGAATAACTGGGGGGGAAATTAAGAGTTGTTTTCTATGTTAAGTTAAGAGAAAGTCATAAGCTGCTTAGCAGGTTGCATGGCGCACAGTAATCAAACCCGAGACTGCTGTTCTGTTCACAGAGTGCTGAGTATGTAGTAAACGCTCAGTGTAGGCTACGGTTGTGCTGTGGCATATAGGTTGGGTTAAGGAGATGTCAGTATGTGACTTAGAAGCTTCTAGCTTGGGCAACTAAGTGGGGAGTAGTGCCATTTTCTAAGTTCCGGGGGGAGGAGATTTTATGGGGGAAAAGCCTGGAATGCAGTTTTGGACACATGACTGTGAGCAGGCTCCATTAACTCTGAAGGGACAGAGCAGTCAGCAGCAGAAATCGTCCAGGGGTCTCGAGAGAATCTTTGGGGCTAGGATACTAATTGGAGGAATACTAACTGGGGGTACTGTTGGAGGGACTCTAGAAGTTGCCTAATCTAGTTTTTTGGGTTTTTTTTTTTTTAACTTTTATTAATTTATTTACATTTTGGCTGCGTTGGGTCTTTGTTGCTGCCCGCGGGCTTTCTCTAGTTGCGGCGAGCGGGGACTACTCTTCGTTGCAGCGCATGGCTTCTCACTGCAGTGGCTTCTCTTGTTGTAGAGCACGGGCTCTAGGAGCGCGGGCTTCAGTAGTTGTGGCTCGTGGGCTCAGTAATTGTGGCTCACAGGCTCTAGAGTGCAGGCTCAGTAGTTGAGGCACATGGGCTTAGTTGCTCCGCGGCATGTGGGTTCTTCCGGACCAGGGCTCAAACCTCATCCCCTGCATTGGCAGGTGGATTCTTAACCAGTGTACCACCAGGGAAGCCCCTAATCTAGTTTTTTTCTTAGCCTGTATCTTGAGCTCACTACTTTTGACCTCTTCCCTCTCCCCCTCCTCTTCTTCCTCTGGTCTTTCCCTGGACTTCGCTGTCCTGGGGCGGCAAGCTTTCTCTGCCACTCCCAGCCGCCTCCTTCATCTCCCTTGTCTCGCGAGGCCCTTGGCAGGCAGGATTGGGAAGCAGATAATCCATTGGCCTGGTGTAGAAAGCCTGGCTGTGCTACTAATTCATCGTGTATAACGTTAGACAAGTCACATCTTTCACTCTTTTGCAATAGTAATTTTTGAAAGGAATTCTGTATATAAAAACCATTTCGTTGATGCTTCTGGGAAGCCATGGTGCCTTTGACTCTTCCTGTCTCCTGAGTACAGCACAGATGCTTTGTTGCTCAGCATGCTCTGGGTCTGAGATTTTGGCCTTTTGAAGGGTTCTATGGCCATGAGCATGGCCTCACAGTGGGGGTAGGACAGCAGGGTGGAGGGAGTAAACACCTCAGGTCTTTATGAATGGACGGGGCCATATTTCACCTCTTTCTGGCTCTACCCCGCAGGCATTGAGCCTGAGCAAACTACAGAGCTTGGACTATCCCAGCAGGCCCTTCTGGTCTGTCCGAGATACCATCACCCCTGCTAGTAATGTCCACCCTGCCGTCCCTGCCAGAGATGTCCATGTGGGAGAGGTGCTGGCTGAGGACCCCATGGTTGATACTCAGTTTTTCTGTTGGCTCTTTCACCAGGACATCAACAGCCTTAACAAACAAATCGCCCAGCTTCAAGATTTCGTGAGAGCCAAGGGCAGCCAGAGCGGCCGGCACCTGCAAACCCATTCCAACACCATCGTGGTCTCCCTGCAGGTGGGACCCGGGGGAGGGAGAGGCAGAAGGGAGGAAGGCGTCTTCTCTGGCTGACCCTCTCTCCTTTTCTTTCAGTCAAAACTGGCCTCCATGTCCAATGACTTCAAATCAGTTTTAGAAGTGAGGACAGAGGTGAGAAGAATCTGTGTAGGAGGGATAGGAATCAGGGGTGAGGGCCCCAGAGGGAAGTGGGAAGGGGACAAGTGGAAGGGCAAGGGCAACAGGGTCACGGGCACCAGGAGGAATCTCTTTAATGTGCCAGCTTTCCAGCGGCCTCAGGACCTTTGCATTTCTTCCCCAACCCTAGAACCTGAAGCAGCAGAGGAGCCGGCGGGAGCAGTTCTCCCGGGCACCCGTGTCAGCCCTGCCCCTTGCCCCCAACCACCTAGGTAAGTCACAGGCAATACAGGGAGCCCTGAGGGATAAGGCTTAGTTACTCCAGTTCTGGTATCTTCCAAAGGCAGGGGTTGGGTAGGAGAATGGAGGGCCAAGGAGGTTGCTAGGCTTTGTCTCTTAGAGGTCAGACCTGATTGCTGGGATTTATGAGCCACGCCTAGTCTCCAGCATTCTCAGTGTTGGGGGTGAATTCAATCATGTTCAGAAGAATGACAGTTTCTAACTTTTTTTGCACTTACTCGTTGTATTCCCATTCTGTCATTTAATTTTCACAACCACCTTTTGAGAAAGCAACTATTGTTATCCCCCATTTTACAGGTGAGGAAACTGAGGCTCAGAGAGGTTAAATGACTTGTCCAGGGTCACAAGGCTAGTAAGTGCCAGAGCTGGGATTCAAATCCAGAGCATGTGGGCTTTGAACCTTTTAACCACTAAGAAGTGCCATGTCGTCTTTCTTCCCCCAGGGGGCGGTGCTGTGGTTTTGGGGGCGGAGTCTCGAGCCTCTGGGGACGTGGCCATTGACATGATGGACTCTAGGACCAGCCAGCAGCTGCAGCTCATTGATGAGCAGGTATCCACGCTCTGAGCTTGGGAGGAGTTGCTCCTCTGTTTTCCTCTGTGGTCACAAGCAAGTGTTTGGAATGTGCCATGGGTGGAATGGCAAAGTGGAGGGTCCTAAAGAGGCAGGCCCTCCCCTGCAGAAGCTCCCAGTGCTCATGTATGCTGTCTCTCCTCTGAAGGATTCCTACATCCAGAGCCGGGCAGACACCATGCAGAATATTGAGTCCACAATTGTTGAGCTGGGCTCCATCTTCCAGCAGTTGGCACACATGGTTAAGGAACAGGAAGAAACCATTCAGAGGTGAGATTCTTTCTCTCCTTAACTTCAAAAACAGGAGCCTTCTCTTCCCCGTGGATTGGCATCCTAAAGGTCCCCAGGGACAGCTTGATGCCCTTTGGAAGAGAAGAGTGAATCCTGTCCACCCACAGGGTCAAGTTCACCTGCCTCCATCCACTCAACAAGTGTTAATTGAGCACCTGTTCCTTGTCAAGCACTGTCCTAGGTGCTGGGGATACGGTGATCAACAGCACAGTTAAGTCTATTTTGTGGAGCTTACTTTGTAGTATGGAATTTAATAGTGTGGGTGAGGATAGCTGTTAAAAAGAATTGAGAAGAAATTTTCAGGTACTGATAAGGGCTATACTGAGAATTAAAGTAGGACGAGGTGTTCGGAAAGTGATGGAGGAGGTATATCAGATTGGGTGGCAGGGAAGGCTGCTCTGAAGACTTGATATTTAAGCAGAGACGTGAACTACAGGAAGGATCCAACCATGCAAAGAAGAGGGATCCAACCATGCAAAGGAGAGGGTAAGAGTTGTCTAGGCAGTGTGGACAGCTAGAGCAAAGGCCCTACGATGGGACAGTCTTGCTGTATTAAAGAATCAAGGGACTTCCTTGGTGGCACAGTGGTTAAGAATCCGCCTGCCAATGCAGGGGACATGGGTTCGATCCCTGGTCCAGGAAGATCCCACAGGCCACGGAGCAACTAAGCATGTGCACCACAACTACTGAGCCTGCACTCTAGAGCCGCGAGCCACAACTACTGAGGCCACGTGCCACAGCTACTGAAGCCTGCGCACCTAAAGCCCAAGCTCCACAACAAGAGAAACCACTGCAATGAGAGTCCTGCGCACTGCAATGAAGAATAGCCCCCGCTCGATGCAACTAGAGAAAGCCCGCGTGCAGCAAGGAAGACCCAACGCAACCAAATAAATTATTTTTTTTTTAAATTAAAAGAAAAAAGAATCAAGAAGGCCAGTGTAGCTGGAAAGCAATGAACAGGAAGAGACAGGTACAAGATAAGACTGGAGGGAGGTAGGCAGAGCCCACGGGAAGGCACGGGAAGGCCTCTCTGCTCTCCTGGTGCCCCCTGCTACTGCACGAGGCATTTTATCTGCTCCTCTTTGGCACTTAGCGTTCATTCAGTCAGTTATGGAGATACAGTCGAGGATGAAAGAGACAAAGAACCCTCCCCTTGGGGAATATACATTGTAGTAGGGGAGACAGATAAGTTAAAATATACAAAATAAGTAAATGGTCCAGTATATATTTTTGCCCAGTGATAAATCCATAAATTAGAGTAGGGTAAACTAATCAGGAGTTCTAGGTTTGGAGGAGCACGTTGTAATTTTAAATAGGATGGTTATTAAGAGAGGCCCTATTAAGAAGATGGCGTCTATCCAAGAAGAGGGAAGGTAAGGGAGTTTGCCATGTGGATATATGGAGAAGAGTACCAGGCAGAGGGAAGAACCAGTGTAAAGGCCTTCAGGCAAGAATATGTCTGATGAGTTAAAGGACAGCAAAGAAGCCACTGCATCTGGGGACAGGTGAGAAGGAGAGTAGTACCAGGTGAGGTTAGAGGGGAAATGGGAGACCAGATCATGTGGGGCCTTTTAAAGCCAGTGTGAGGATTTAGCATTTACTCTGAGTGACATGGGGAGCCACTGCAGGGTTTTGATGAACGGTTGTACTATCTGACTTCTGTTTTATTTATTTATTTTTTGGGCCGCACTGCGTAGCTTGTGGGATCATAGTTCCTTGACCAGGGATTGAACCAAGCCACCGCAGTGAAAGCGCCAAGTCCTAACCACTGAACCGCTAGGGGATTCCCTCTGACTTCTATTTTAAAAGAATCATTTGGTTGCTGTAGTCAGAACAGATTGTAAGGACCTAGGATAGAAGCAGGGAGATGGATGCAGAGGCCTTTTCAGTAATCTAGGCAAGAGGTGATGGTTGCTGGGACCAAGGTTGTATGAGTCGTAGTTGCACTCTGGATGTATTTTGGAGGTAGAACCAATAGGATCAATTGCTTGATGAACTGAATGCAGGGCATGAGAGAAAAAGAGGAGTTTATGATAACTCCAGGCTTTTGATGTGAGCAATCAAAGGGATTCATGCTCTTCACTTGAAATAGGGCTGGTTACTCGGGGTAGAGTAGATTTGGGGCAAAATAAGTTGTGTTGGACACGTCCAACGAGGTGGACAGTTGTTTGTTTGTTAGACATCTGGGTGGAGATAGTGAACAGGCCTACAGATATAAGGAGTTGAGGAGACAGGTCTGGGCCAAGAGTGGGCAGCATTGGACTTTGAAACTAGGCCAAGTGAGTTCTAAGAAAGAGGAGGATCAAGCACTGAGTCCCAGGGCTATTTCTGGACTCAATTCTTAGTTCTGAGGGAGGGCACTGAACAGGAGCACAGTTTGTGAGGTAGGAAGAAAAATAAATGAATGTGGTGTCCTAGGAGCCAGGAGAAGAAAATGATTCAGGGAAAGAATAATCAGCTGTGACAAATTTTGCTTATAGGCCAAGCAAGATGAGAGCTGAGAATTTTTTTTTTTTTATTTTTTTAATTTTTTTTTTTTTTTTTTTTTTTTGCGGTATGCGGGTCTCTCACTGCTGTGGCCTCTCCTGTTGCGGAGCACAGGCTCCGGACATGCAGGCTCAGCAGCCATGGCTCAAGGGCCCAGCCGCTCCACGGCATGTGGGATCCTCCCAGACTGGCGCATGAACCCGTGTCCCCTGCATCGTCAGGCAGACTCTCAACCACTGCGCCACCAGGGAAGCCCCGAGAGCTGAGAATTTAATTGGAGTATTTAGTTCATTAATAGTTAATAATTTTTGCTAAGGTTGGATTTAGGCCTACCATTGTACTATTTTTTTTTCCTGTTTTTCCCTGCTGTTTTTTGTTCCTCTCTTCCTTCTTTCCTATCTTTTGAACAGTTGAAAAAAATTTTTTAATTCCATTTAAATTTGTCTGTTGGTATTTTAGCTATATGTAATTGCTTTTTTTATCCAGTGGTTGCTCTAGGGATTACAGTATGCATCATTAACTTTTCACAGTCAGATGCATATAAAATGTGAGAAGTTTGCAACCCTCTCCTCCATCTTTTATGTTATAGTTGTCATATTTGTTGCATCTACATACTTTATAAACTCCATAATATAATAGTATAATTTTTATCTTACAGAAATAAAGAGGAAAAAATAGTCTTTTATACTTACTCATATATTTACTGTTTCCAGTGCTCTTCATTTCTTCCCGAATATCCAGTTTCCATCACTTCCCTTTAACCTGGAGAATTTTCCTTAGTACTTTTTGTAGTGCAGTTCTGCTGATGACAAATACTTTTACTTTCTTTTTTTTTTATAAATTTATTTATTCACTTATTTAATTTTTGGCTGCATTGGGTCTTCACTGCTGCACACAGGTTTTCTCTAGTTGCTGAAAGCAGGGGCTACTCTTTGTTGCAGTGCACGGGCTTCTCTATGCAGTGGCTTCTCTTGTTGTAGAGCACAGGCTCGAGGCATGCGGGCTTCAGTAGTTGTGGCACATGGGCTTCATAAGTTGTGGCTTGCAGGCTCTAGGGTGCAGGCTCAGTAGTTGTGGTGCATGGGCTTAGTTGCTCCGCAGCGTGTGGGATCTTCCTGGACCAGGGCTCAAACCCATGTGCCCTGCATTGGCAGGCGGATTCTTTACCACTGCGCCACCTGGGAAGCCCACTTTTACTTTTCTTTTTTTTAAAATAAGTTTATTTATTTATTTTTGGCTGCGCTGGGTCTTCGTTGCTGCGCGGGCTTTCTCTAGTTGCAGCGAGCAGGGGTTGCTCTTCGCTGTGGTGTACCAGCTTCTCACTGTGGTGGCTTCTGTTGTTGCAGAGCATGGACTCTAGGCACGTGGGCTTCAGTAGTTGTGGCTCATGGACTCTAGAGTGCAGGCTCAGTAGTTGTGGCACACAGGCTTAGTTGCTCTGCAGCGTGTGGGATCTTCCTGGACCAGGGCTCAAACCCATGTCCCCTGTGTTGGCAGGTGGATTCTTAACCACTGTGCCACCAGGGGAGTCCCTGGCTGCTTTTTAATACTTTTTTTTCTTATATTTGGATTTTCACAGTTGATGGTTTATGTACTTAGATGTGGTTTTCTTTGAATTTATTTATATATTTATTTACTTATTTGGGGCTGTGTTGGGTCTTCGTTGCTGTGTGTAGGCTTTCTCTAGTTGTGGTGAGTGCAGGCTACTCTTCATTGCGGTGTGCAGGCTTCTCATTGTCGTGGCTTCTCTTGTTGTGGAGCAGGGGCTCTATGAGCACAGGCTTTAGTAGTTGTGGCTTGAGGGCTTTAGAGCCCAGGCTCAGTAGTCGTGGCACACGGGCTTAGTTGCTCCGCGGAATGTAGGATCTTCCCGGACCAGGGCTCGAACCCGTGTCCCCTGCTTGACAGGCGTATTCTTAACCACTGCGCCACCAGGGAAGCCCCTTCTTTGAATTTATGCTGCTTGGGGTTCTCTGAGCTTCTTGAATCTGTAAATTTATGTCTTTCATGAAGTTTAGGGAATATTTGACCATTATTTCTTCAAGATTTTTTTCTGCCTCTTTTTCTTTCTGTTTTCTTCTTTTAGGAATATATATGTATACGTATATATAATCAACTATAGGAATTCCCTGGTGGTCCAGTGGTTAGGACTCAGCACTTTCACTGCCAAGGGCCTGGGTTTGATCTCTCGTTGGAGAACTAAAATCCCGCAAGCCATGTGGCACAGCCAAAAAAAAATCAACTATAACTATATTTATTTTGTTGAGATGTATGTATATCTCAACAAATTACATCTCATTAGGAGGCATTTAATGTCAGATTGGCCCCATATTATCTAGAACAAGTTTGATCACTTGATTAAGGTGGTAACAGATAATCTCTCATTTATTTATTTATTTTATTATTATTATTTTTAAATCTCTCCCTTTTTTTTTTTACGGTACGCGGGGCTCTCACTGTTGTGCCCTCTCCCGTTGCGGAGCACAGGCTCCAGACGCGCAGGCTCAGCGGCCATGGCTCACGGGCCCAGCCGCTCTGCGGCATGTGGGATCTTCCTGGACCAGGGCACGAACCCATGTTCCCTGCATCGGCAGGCGGACTCTCAACCACTGCGCCACCAGGGAAGCCCTAATCTCTCCTTTTAAAAGTGCATTTTCTTCTTTGCAGTCAGCAAGTGATTTATGGGATACCCTGTTCCCAAAAAACCTTTAACCTAATGTTTCTAGTAGCCAGTTATGATGCTTGTCTGGTCTGAATTAATTAATCTAATTTGGGTGTGTTTTTTCTGTAAAGAAGAGCTTTCCTTTATTAACTGCATGAGCTGAAGTTCATCTTAATCAGGCTGGATAAATCTTAATTATTTTCCTGTATTTCCAGAGTAAATAGTTACGGAGTAGGTGCCATAGTAGTGACCAAGGAGGTTTTTTGTTTTGTTTTAATTCTTCCTTGTTTTTGATTATTATTACGGGCTTAAGGTTTTTATTTATGTTTTATATTACAATTAGTTAGGATAATGATTATTTTCATAGTTCAGATTGTTCCCAGTTTGTCCAGTGGAAGACAAGAGGTTTTTGTTTTGTTTTTTTAAAGAATGGGAGAAAATAAAAGTATGTTTGTATTCTTTTTTTTTAAAATAAATTTATTTATTTTATTTATTTTTGGCTGCATTGGGTCTTCGTTGCTGTGCACGGGCTTTCTTTAGTTGCGGTGAGCAGAGGCTACTCTTCGTTGTGATGTGCAGGCTTCTCATTGTGGTGGCTTCTTGTTGCGGAGCATGGGCTCTAGGCGCATGGGCTTCGGTAGTTGTGATACGCGGCTCAGTAGCTGTGGTTCACAGGCTGTAGAGCGCCGGCTCAGTAGTTGTGGTGCACGGGCTTAGTTGTTCCATGGCACGTGGAATCTTCCCAGACCAGGGATTGAACCCATGTCCCCAGCATTGGCAGGCAGATTCTTAACCACTGTGCCACCAGGGAAGCCCCATGTGTTTGTATTCTAATGGGAATGATCCAGCAGAGAAATAAAAATTGATAATATAGCAGGCAGGGGGAAGAATCTTAAAGTTATGTCCTTGAGATGGTGACAGGAAGTGGGATCCAGTGGATAAGTATAGGACTTGGCTTTGAGACGAGCTGGTGAGAGCTGGGAAAGCAGATGCTGGGGGGAGGGACCAAGATAGCTGAACTCATGGCACTGTGTAAATGCCTGGGACTCAACACCTAGTAGTTGAATAAATAAACAAACATCCTTTTAACCATTGGTTGCCAAGCCTGGATGTTCATAGGAACCCCCTATAGAGCTTATAAAAAATGAAGATCTTGCCAACCAATGGCTGGCAGCCACTGCACAAGGCAGAGCCTGGCAACTAACCAGACCAGGTGCCAGCCACGCCTGCTGGGCCACCTATGCCTAGTCAGTCCCACCACAGCAGAAGGGCCCACACAATATGGGGCAGCCCTAGAGCATATAGCTGTGGTGACCAGAGGGAAGTGAACTGCTGGGATGCATAGGACATCTCCTACGAAAGGCTGTTTCTCTAAGGTCAGGAAACATAACGAACCTACCAGGTACATAAAAATAAAAACAGCAAATTGGGCAAAATGAAGCAACAGAGGAGCATGTTCCAATCAAAGGAACAAGTTAAGACCCCAGAAGAAAAACTAAGTGAAGTGGAGATAGGCAAACTACGTGATAAAGAGTTCAAGGTAATGATCATAAAGATGATCAAGGAACTTGGGAGAAGAATGGATGAACATAGTGAGAAGCTTAACAGAGAGTTAGAAGATGTAAAGAAGAACCAAACGGATGAATATAACTGAAATGAAAAATACACTAGAAAGAATCAACAGTAGATTAAATGATACAGAGGAATGGATCAGTGAGTTGGAAGATTAGAGTAGTGGAAAGCACTGAAACTGAAAAAAAAAAAAGTGAACGGTTTAAGAGACCTCTGGGACATCTAGTGTACTAACATCTGCATTATAAGGGTCCCAGAGGGGAAAGGAGAAAGAGACAGGGAACGTATCGGGAGACATAATATTATAGCTGAAAACTTCCCTGACCTGGGAAAGAAAACAGACATCCAGGTCCGGGACACCTAGAGAGTCCCGAACAGCATCAACCTGAAGAGGACCACACAAAGACACACTGTAATTAAAATAGCAAAAATTAAAGACAGGGAGTATTAAAAGCAGCAAGGAAAAATTAAGTTATGTACAAGAGAACTCCCATCAGGCTATCAGTTGACTCTTCCAGCAGAAACTCTGCAGTCCAGAAGGGAGTGACATGATATATTTAAAGTGATGAAAAGGAAAAACCTACGGCAAGAACACCCTACCTGCCAAGGTTTTCATTCAGATTTGATGAGGGAATCAAAAATTTTACAGAAAAGCAGAAGCTAAAAGAGTTCAGCACCACCAAACCAGCTTTAGAAGGAATGTTAAAGGGACTTCCCTAAGTAAAAAAGAAAAGGCCACAACTAGAAACATGAAAATTATGAAAGGAAAAAGCTCATTGGTAAAATTAAATATACAGTAAAAGTAGTAAACTAACCATTTACAAAACTAGTAGGAAAATTAAAAGACAGAGTAGGACTTCCCCGGTGGCGCAGTGGTTGAGAGTCCGCCTGCCGATGCAGGGGACACGGGTTCGTGCCCCGGACTGGGAGGATCCCATATGCCGCGGAGCAGCTGGGCCCATGAGCCATGGCCGCTGGGCCTGCGCATCCGGGGCCTGTGCTCCGCAATGGGAGGGGCCGCAGCAGTGAGAGGCCTGTGAACCACAAAAAAAAAAAAAGAGTAAAATCACCCATATCTACAATAAGTAAGTGAGGGGTACACAAAACAAAAAGTTGTAAAATATGATGTCAAAAACTAACTGTGGGGGAGGGGAGTAAAAATACATTTGAACTTAAGAGATCGGCAACTTAAAATAAGCACATATATATATTTATAGATTGCTATATATAAACCTCATGGTAACCATAAACCAAAAATCTATAATAGATACATAAAAAAGAGAAAAGAATTCAAACGTAACACCAAAGATAGTCATCACATCATAAGAGAAGAGAACAAAAAAAGAAAAAGGAACAAAAAGAACTACAAAAACAACCCCCAAACAACTAATGAAATGGCAGTAAGTACATACCTATCAATAATTACTTTAAATGTAAATGGACTAAGTGCCCCAATCAAAAGACATAGAGTGCCTGAATGGATACAAAAACAAGACCCATATATATAGGCTGCCTATGTATGACTCACTTAAGATCTAAAGACGGACACACAGACTGAAAGGGAGGGGATGGAAAAAGGTATTCCATGCAAATGGAAATCAAAAGAAAGCTGGGTAGCAATACTTACATCATACAAAACAGACTTTAAAACAAAGACTGTAACAAGAGACGAAGAAGGACATTACATAATGATCAAGGAATCAATCCAATAAGAAGATATAACAATTGTAAACATACATGCACCCAGACATAGGAGCACCTGAATATATAAAGCCAATATTAACAGACATAAAGGAAGAAATTGACACTAACACAATAATAGTAGGGAACCTTAATATCTCACTTATATTAATGGACACATCAGACAAGAAGTCAATAAGGAAACACTGGCCTTAAGTGACACATTAGACCAAATGGGTTTATATAGAGAACATTCCTCCAAAAGCAGCAGAATACAAATTCTTTTCAAGTGCATATGGAACATTCTCCAGGATATATTTATTACATGCTAGGCCACAAACCAAGTGTTAGTAAATTTAAGAAAACTGAAATCATATCAAACATCTTTTCCAACCACCATGCTATGAGAGTAGAAATCAAATACAAGAAGAAAACTGCAAAAAAAACTAACAAGTGGAGGCTGAACAATATGCTGCTAAACAACCAGTGGATCACTGAAGAAATGAAAGAAGAAATAAAAATTATCTGGAGACAAAATGAAAACAATAATCCAAAATCTGTGGGATGCAGCAACAGCAGTCCTAAGAGGGAAGTTTATAGCAATAGAAGCCTGCCTCAGGAAATAAAAATCTCAAACAACCTACCCTTACACCTAAAGGAACTAGAAAACGAAGAACAGACAAACCCAGAGTTAGTAGAGGAAAGAAGTAATAAAGAGTAGGGCAGAAATAAATGAAATAGAGACTAAAAAAAATAGAAAAGATCAATGAAAGTAAGAAGAGATAAACAAGATTGATAAACCTTTAGCCAAACTTATCAAGAAGAAAAGAGGGAAGGGCCTAAGGCAATAAAATCAGAAAAAGGAGAAGTTGCAACTGATACTACAGAAATACAAAGGATCAAAAGAGATTCCTGTGAAAACTATATGCCAATAAAATGGACAACCCAGAAGCAGAGAACAAATTCCTAGAAACGTATAATCTCCCAAGATGAATTAGGAAGAAATAGAAAATATGAACAGACCAATTACCGGTAATGAATCAGTAATTTTAAAAAACTTCCAACAAAAGTCCAGGACCAGATTGCTTCACAGGTGAATTCTACCAAATGTTTCGAGAAGAGTTAACACCTATCCTCAAACTATTCCAAAAAACTGCAGAGGAAGGAGTGATCCTAAACTCATTGTACGAAGCCAGCATCACCCTGATACCAAACCAAAGATATCACAAAAAATAAAATTACAGGCCAATATCACTGATGAACATAGATACAAAAATCCTCAACAAAGTATTAGCAGATTGAATCCACCAATACATTAAAAATACACACCATGATCAACTGGGAGCTTATTCCAGGGATGCAAGGATGTTTCAATCCACAAATCAGTGTGTATACCACATTAACAAATTGAAGAATAAAAATTATAGATCATTTCAAATAGGTGCATATAAAACTTTTGACAAAATTCAACATCCATTTATGATAAGAACTCTTCACAAAGTGGGCAGAACATTCCTCAACATAATAAAGGCCATATATGATAAGCCCACAGCTAACATCATACTCAGCAGTGGAAAGCTGAAAGCATATCCTCGAGATCAGGAACAAGGACACCCACTCTCACCACTTTTATTCAGCATAGTATTGGAAGTTGTATCCACAGCAATCAGAAGAAAAAGGAATCCAGATTGTAAAGGAATAAGTAAAACTGTCACTGTTTGCAAACGACATGATACATAGAAAACCCGGAAGATGCCAGCAAAAAGCTACTAGAGCTCATCAATAAATTCAGTAAAGTTGCGAGATACAAAATTAATACACAGAAATCTGTTTAATTTCTATACACCAACAACAAACTATCAGAAAGAGAAATAAAGGAAACTCATTTACAATCGCATCAAAAAGAAAAGGAATAAATCTAAGGCAGTAAAAGACCTGTACTTGGAAAACTATAAAACACTGATGAAAGAAATTGAAGAGGACACAAACAGATGGAACAATATTCCATGTTCTTGGATTGGAAGAATTAATATTATTAAAATGACCATACTACCCAAGGCAATCTACAGATTCAGTGCAATCCCTATCAAAAACTAATGGCATGTAGTCTTTTTTTTTAAATTTTATTTATTTTTTTATACAGCATGTTCTTATTAGTCATCAGTTTTATACACATCAGTGTACACATGTCAATCCCAATCTCCCAATTCATCACACCATGCCCCCACCCCGCCACCGTTTTGCCCCCCTTGGTGTCCATAGGTTTGTTCTCTACATCTGTCTCAATTTCTGCCCTGCAAACTGGTTCGTCTGTACCATTTTTCTAGGTTCCACATACACACGTTAATATACAATATTTGTTTTTCTCTTTGTGACTTCACTCTGTATGACAGTCTCTAGATCCATCCACGTCTCAACAAAAGACCCAATTTCGTTCCTTTTTATGGCTGAGTAATATTCCATTGTATATATGTACCACATCTTTATCCGTTTGTCTGTCGGTGGGCATTTAGGTTGCTTCCATGACCTGGCTATTGTAAATAGTGCTTCAATGAACATTGGGGTGCGTGTGTCTTTTTGAATTATGGTTTTCTCTGGGTATAGGCCCAGTAGTGGGATTGCTGGATCATATGGTAATTCTAATTTTAGTTTTTTAATGAACCTCCATACTGTTCTCCATAGTGGCTGTATCAATTTACATTCCCACCAACAGTGCAAGAGGGTTCCCTTTACTCCACACCCTCTCCAGCATTTGTTGTTTGTAGATATTCTGATGATGCCCATTCTAACTGGTGTGAGGTGATACCTCATTGTAGTTTTGATTTGCATTTCTCTAATAATTAGTGATGTTGAGCAGCTTTTCATGTGCTTCTTGGCCATCTGTATGTCTTCTTTGGAGAAATGTCTATTTAGGTTTTCTGCCCATTTTTTGATTGGGTTGTTTGTTTTTTTAATGTTGAGCTGCATGAGCTGTTTATACATTTTGGAGATTAATCCTTTGTCCATTGATTCGTTTGCAAATATTTTCTCCCATTCTGAGTGTTCTTTTTTCGTCTTGTTTATGGTTTCCTTTGCTGTGCAAAAGCTTTGAAATTTCATTAGGTCCCATTTGTTTATTTTTGTTTTTATTTCCATTACTCTAGGAGGTGGATCAAAAAAGACCTTGCTGTGATTTATATCAAAGAGTGTTCTTCCTATGTTTTCCTCTAAGAGTTTTATAGTGTCCGGTTTTACATTTAGGTCTCTAATCCATTTTGAGTTTATTTTTGTGTATGGTGTTAGGGAGCGTTCTAATTTCATTCTTTTATATGTAGCTGTCCAGTTTTCGCAGCACCACTTATTGAAGAGATTGTCTTTTCTCCATTTTATATCTGTGCCTCCTTTGTCATAGATTAGTTGACCATAGGTGCATGGGTTTATCTCTGAGCTTTCTGTCTTGTGCCATTGATCTGTGTTTCTGTTTTTGTGTCAGTACCATATTGTCTTGATTACTGTAGCTTTGTAGTATAGTCTGAAGTCAGGGAGTCTGATTCCTCCAGCTCCGTTTTTTTCCCTCAAGACTGCTTTGGCTATTCGGGGTCTTTTGTGTCTCCATACAAATTTTAAGATTTTTTGTTCTAGTTCCATAAAAAGTGCCATTGGTAATTTGATAGGGATTGCACTGAATCTGTAGGTTGCTTTGGGTAGTATAGTCATTTTCACAATATTGATTCTTCCAATCCAAGAACATGGTATTATCTCTCGATCTGTTGGTATCATCTTTAATTTCTTTCATCAGTGTCTTACAGTTTTCTGTCTATAGGTCTTTTGTCTCCGTAGGTAGGTTTATTCCTAGGTATTTTATTCTTTTTGTTGCAATGGTAAATGGGAGTGTTTCCTTAATTTCTGTTTCAGATTTTTCATCATTAGTGTATAGGAATGCAAGAGATTTCTGTGCATTAATTTCGTATCCTGAAACCTTACTAAATTCATTGATTAGCTCTAGTAGTTTTCTGGTAGCATCTTTAGGATTCTCTATGTATAGTATCATGTCATCTGCAAACAGTGACAGTTTTTACTTCTTTTCCAATTTGTATTCCTTTTATTTCTTTTTCTTCTCTGATTGCCATGGCTAGGACTTCCAAAACTGTTGAATAATAGTGGTGAGAGTGGACATCCTTGTCTTGTTCCTGATCTTAGAGGAAATGCTTTCAGTTTTTCACCATTGAGAATGATGTTTGCTGTGGGTTTGTTGTATATGGCCTTTATTATGTTGAGGTAGGTTCCCTCTATGCCCACTTTCTGGAGAGTTTTTATCATCAATGGGTGTTGAATTTTGTCAGAAGCTTTTTCTGCATCTATTGAGATGATCATATGGGTTTTTTTCTTCAGTTTGTTAATATGGTGTATCACATTGATTGATTTGCGTGTATTGAAGAATCCTTGCATCCCTGGGATAAACCCCACTTGATCATGGTGTATGATCCTTTTAATGTGTTGTTGGATTCTGTTTGCTAGTATTTTGTTGAGGATTTTTGCATCTATGTTCATCAGTGTTATTGGTCTGTAATTTTCTTTTTTTGTAGTATCTTTGTCTGGTTTTGGTATCAGGGTGATGGTGGCCTCATAGAATGAGTTTGGGAGTGTTCCTTCCTCTGCAGTTTTTTGGATGAGTTTGAGAAGGATGGGTTTTAGCTCTTCTCTAAATGTTTGATAGAATTCACCTGTGAAGTAATGGCATTTAGTCTTTTGTGGAGACACAAAAGACTTGCAATATCCAAAACAATTTTGAGAAAGAAGAACAGAGCTTGAGTTGTCATGCTCCCTGTCTTCAGACTGTACCAAAGCTACAGTAATCAAAACACTATGGTACTGAAACAGAAACAGACGCATCAATGAAACAGAATAGAAAGCCCAGAAATAAACCCACACACTTATGGTCAATTAATCTATGACACAGGAAGCATCAATATACAGTGGGGAAGAGACAGTCTCTTCAGTAAGTGGTGCTGGGAAAACCAGACAGTTACATGTAAAAGAATGAAATTGGAGCATTTTCCCGCACCATATACAAAAGTAAACTCAAAGTGTGGGAATTCCCTGGCAGTCCAGTGGTTAGGACTCTGTGCCTCCACCGCCAGGGGCCTGGGTCAGGGAACTAAGATCCCACAAGCCACACGGTGCATCAAAAAAAACAAAAAGTAAACTCAAAGTGGATTAAAGACCCTAAATGTGAGACCAGAAACCATAAAATTCCTAGAAGAAAACAGAGGCAGAACACTCTTTGACATAAATCATAGCAATATTTTTTGCATCCATCTCCTAAAGCAAAGGAAACAAAACCAAAAATAAACAAATGGGACCAAATCAAGGTTTTGCACAGCAAAGGAAACCATCGACAAAACAAAAAGATAGCTTACCAAAATAGAAGATATTTGCAAATGATATGACTGATGGGTTAATTTACAAAATGTATAAACAGCTCATACAACTCAACATCAAAAAATCCGATCAAAAAATGAGTAGAGGGACTTCCCTGGAGGTCCAGTGGTTAAGACTCTGTGCTCCCAATTCAGGAGGCACAGGTTTGATCCCTGGTCAGGGAACCGGGATCCTGTAAGCCGAACAGCACGGCCAAAAAAAAAAAAAAGGCAGAAGACCTGAATAGACATTTTTCCAATGAAGACATACAGATGGCCAACAGGCACATGAAAAGATGCTCAACATTGTTAATCATTAGAGACATGCAAGTCAAAACCACAATAAGATAGCATCTCACACCTGTCATACTGGCTATCATCAAAAAGACCACAAATAACAAATGGTGGTAAGGATATGGAGAAAAGGGAACCCTTGTGCACTGTTGGTGGGAATGTAAATTGGTGCAGCCACTGTGGGAAACAGTATGGAGTTTCCTCAAAAAAGTAAAAATATTAGAACGACCATATGGTCCAGCAGTTCCACTCCACTCCTGGGTATATATCCAAAGAAAATGGAAAACACTAATTTGAAAAGGTACATTCACCCCAGTGTTCACAGCACCACTATTTAGAATAGCCAAGTTATGGAAACATCCTAGGTGTCCATCAACAGGTGAATGGATAAGGAAGATGTAGTATATGTATACAACAGAATACTGCTCAGCCATAAAAAGAATGAACTCTTGCCATTTGCAGCAACTCTTGCAACAATGAATAGGCTTGGAGTGTATTATGCTTAGTGAAATAAGTCAAAGACAAATAGTGTATAATATCACTTATGTGGAATCTAAAAAATAAGACAAACTACTGAATATGACAAAAAAGAGACAGACTCAGATATAAAGAACAAACTAGTGGTTACCAGTGGGGAGAGTGAAGGGGGAGGGGCAACATGCGGGTGGGGGATTAAGAGGTACAGACTACTGTGTATAAAACAAGCTACCAGGATACATTGTAGAGTTCAGACAATATAGCCAATAGTTTATAACTAATTGGAGTATAACTTTTAAAAATTGTGAATCACTGTTGTACATCTAAAACATAATATTGTAAATCAACAATACGTCAATTAAAAAAATGGAAAGAAAAAAATGAATGAATGTAACAAAACAGAAACAAATTCACAGATATAGAGAACAAACTAGTGGTTACTGATGGGGAGAGGGAAGGGAGAGGGGCAAGATAGGGGAGGGGTTTAAGAGATAAAAACTGTATATAAAATAAGCTACAAGAATGTAAATATTCTACAGCACAGGGAATATAGCCAACATTTTATAATAACTTTAAATGGAGTATAATCTGTAAAAATTTTGAGGGTTTCCCTGGTGGCGCAGTGGCTGAGCGTCCGCCTGCCGATGCAGGGGACACAGGTTCGTGCCCCGGTCCGGGAGGATCCCACATGCCGCGGAGTGGCTGGGCCCGTGAGCCATGGCCGCTGAGCCTGTGTGTCTGGAGCCTGTGCTCCGCAACGGGAGAGGCCACAACAGTGAGAGGCCCACGTACTGCAAAAAAAACCACAAAAAAACAAACAAAAAATTTTGAGTCACCATGTTCTATACCTGAAATTACTATAGTATCTTAAATCAGCTATACCTAATTTAAAAATATATTTTCTCCTGGAAAAAAAAAAAAATGAAGGTTCCTGGCAGTCTACTGCACTCACATCTGTGGAATCAGAATCTCCAAGTATGAGGCCAGGAACCTGGTTTTTTTACCTTGCCCAATTCTTCAAACTACTTCCATGTTCTCAGTTCGGTAAGAAGAAAGGCCATTAGTGGAGAGAATCAAGGAGAGGAGGTGTGGGAGTTCTGAGGAATCCGCAGGTTCACACATTGCCGCCCACTTGCTCTGATGCCTTCGGGCAATGTCCAGGCCTGGATGTTCTTTATTCCCCACAGCACCTAGCAAGCAGAGTGCTTGTACTCCTGGTTGTTGATCAAGTGAAACTGCGTGAACACCTGCATTTGTATAAAGCAGGTTTCCCAACGCCAGTGCATTAAGCAGCCTCACATATTTAATCGGGCAATTTAAAGGCACTGTGAAGACAGCAGTCTTGATCCTAGAACCAGGAGAATTGACTGATTCTTACCTGGTTCAACTGAGACCTAGGGAATTCAGTTGAATTGCTGAGTTAGGCCATAAACACTGGAGCTCTTCAGGCTACAATGTTTTTGTTTTTTGGTTGCATTGGGTCTTTGTTGCTGTGTGCGCTCTAGTTTCTGCGAGCAGGGGCTACTCGGGGGCTACTCTTCGTTGCGGTGCGTGGGCTTCTTATTGTGGTGGCTTCTCTTGTTGTGGAGCTGTAGGTGCGTGGCATGTAGTAGCTGTAGTAGCTGTGGCATGTGAGCTCAGTGGTTGTGGCTTGTGGGGTCTAGAGCGCAGGCTCAGTAGTTGTGGCGCATGGGCTTAGTTGCTCCGCGGCATGTGGGATCTTCCCGGACCAGGGCTCGAGCCCGTGTCCCCTGTATTGGCAGGCGGGGTCTTAACCACTGCGCCACCAGGGAAGCCCTACAGTGTATTTTGAATATTAGAATATTATAGATTCAAAGAAACAGATTTGTATCAATAAAAGCTTTGTGTTCTTTCCCCAATGCATATGTGTGTTTTTTTAAGAATTTATTATTATTAATTTTTTTGGCTGCATTGGGTCTTTGTTGCTGCATGCGGGCTTTCTCTAGTTGCGGCAAGCGGTGGCTACTCTTCGTTGTGGTGTGCAGGCTTCTCATCGCGGTGGCTTCTCTTGCTGCGGAACATGGGCTCTAGGTGCACAGGCTCAGCAGTTGTGGCTCACGGGCTCAGTAGTTGTGGCTCGCAGGCTCTAGAGCACAGGCTCAGCAGTTGTGGCGCATGGGCTTAGTTGCTCCACAGCATATGGGATCTTCCCGGACCAGGGCTCGAACCCGTGCCCCCTGCATTGGCAGGTGTATTCTTAACCACTGTGCCACCAGGGAAGCCCCTGCATATGTGTTTTAAATAGAGTTAGGGAATTCCCTGGCGGTCCAGTGGTTAGGACTCCGCACTTCCACTGCAGGGGGCATGGGTTCCGTCCCTGGACAGGGAACTAAAATCCCGCATGCCAACAAAACTGAAAGCCTTTTATTTAAAAAAAAAAAAAGTTATAGTATGTATACAACTTTACATTCTAGTCTTCCTTGAAAAAGTGTCATAAGTATTTTTCGGTGTTAGTACTCGTTTGTTCATTGGTTTAGCAAACATTTGTCGCTGCTCCTGTGAGCTAGTCCTCCTGGATCTGGGGATAGGGAGAGAACGCAAGAGGCCGCAGACTGGTGCTGGGTGAGGAGAATGAGGTTTGTTCTGGGACAGCTGAGAGGCATGAGATGCATGGTCTTAATGCTCAGAAGAGAGGGCTAAGCTAGAGATAAGGACTTGGGAGTCAGCAGCTTCTGGGTGAAACCATGGAGGTAGATGAGACTACCCAGGGACAATGGGTAAAGTGAGAATAAGGACAGGACAGCTCCCCATGGATTCCAGGCATATGTGGTGAAGGGAAGAATCTGTCCAAGAGACTGAGGAGGAAGTTTTAGGGAGATGAGAGAAAAAAGCAAAGAGATGTGAAGCTGAGGTGGAAAGAATTTTAGGGAGAAAGGGGTCGTTATTTCTTGGTGCCCCTGAGAAAGGAAGTGTGAATCCTCAAGCATTACTTGATCAGGGGGCTTGGATTAGTTGGGTCAGTGCCAGCAATTTCAGTTGAGTGGCTCAGAAGCAATCTGGCAGTAGATTGAAACATAAAAGGGAAATAACAAAGGAGAGAAAACTTGTGTGCAATGATATGAAAAAGAAACTGAAAATTTGAAAGGATGATGTTTTTAAAATAGACCCAGATATTCTTGTGTTTGCTTCCTGCAAATGCCAGTGGATCTGGATTTGAGCACCCTCGTGAGAAACCACTGATTTAGTCCAAAGTTCTCAGTATGTAGTTTCCTGGGCCCATCCTAGAATCTCTGAATGTGAGACCTAAGAATTTGCTTTTTTTTCTTCTGCCCACTCCTTGTGGCATGTGGGATCTTAGTTCCCCAACCAGGGGTCAAACCCCGGCTCACAGCAGTGAAAATGCTAAGTCTTAACCACGGGACCGCCAGGGAATTCCCTGGCGGTCCCGTGGTTAGGACTTCACACTTTCACTGCTGTGGGCTCAGGTTCGATCCCTGGTCGGGGAATTAAGATCCCACAAGTCACTTGGCTTGGCAGAAAAAAAAAAAAGAAAAAGAATCTGCGTTTTTGTTTTTGTTTTTGATTTGCGGTATGCGGGCCTCTCACCGTTGTGGCCTCTCCCGTTGCGGAGCACAGGCTCCGGACGCGCAGGCTCAGCGGCCATGGCTCACGGGCCCAGCCGCTCCGCGGCATGTGGGATCTTCCCGGACCGGGGCACGAACCCGTGTGCCCTGCATCGGCAGGCGGACTCTCAACCACTGCGCCACCAGGGAAGCCTGAATCTGCGTTTTTGAGACGCTCAACAGGCGATTCTTATGTTTTTCTAAGGTAGAAAAACTGCTGATGTAGTGTTAGTCATTTTCCTTTTCCCTCCAACTTGTAAATTAAAATTTTTCAAACTATAGAAAAGTTGGGAGGATAGCATAAGGAACACCTATATTCCTTTCACCTGGATTCACCAACGGTTGACATTTTATCACATTTGCTTCCTCTCACCTTTTTTTTTTTTCTGAATCATTTAAAAGTAGGTGCAAACATCATGACATTTTATCCCCAGATACTTCAGCAAGCATCTGCCAAACATAGGTCTTCTCCTGAGCAGCCACAGGACCGTTATCGAGCCTAAGAACATGAACGATTCTCCAGCACAGGCCAGCACTCAGTCCATACTCAAATTTCCCCAACTGGTCTAAAAAAAAAAGCTTTTAGCTTTTTTCCTTCAATTTAAGATTCAGGCAACATTCATACATTTCATTTGATTGTTGTGTCTCTTTAGTCTGCCTTTTGTTTTTTGTGTGTGTGTGATACTTACATTTTTTTGAAGAGGCCAGCGTCTCTTGTACGAGGTCCTCCATGTTTATTTGTCCCCTGTTTTCCCTATGATTAAATTTAAGTTCCATGTATTTGGGAAGCCCGAGGTTATATCTTTTATTGGTGATACCAAGTTTGGCCACTTGTTCAAGGGGGTGACCATCAGACTGAGTCATCTGTGGAGTGATGCTTTGTGTCCCTGTGAATTTCCAGTTCCTTAGCCCCCTGATGGTCCTTGCCTGATTCGTTTGTGAGAGTGTGTGTTGCAAAATGGTAATTTTCTAATTTGCTCATTCCTTCTACATTTATTAGCTGACATTCTTCCTTAAAGAAGTTTTCTGTCTTAAAATTACTATAGAATAATAGTAATTTCTTTCCTTGTATTAGATTTCATTCACAGACTCCCATTTAAAATCTTTTAGATGCCAGATTGCATTCATTGTTTTTCCACTTTTGTTAAGCAAAGCCATTATAATTGCCGATATGAATGAGCTTAATTGGGTATGAGATGACAAACGCATCCACACTGAGAAATGCAGTTATAGCCAAAAGCTAGGAAACCTGATAACTTTAGCCTCCCTGACATAAACAGGGAGCCGTGTACAATCCAGGCTCCTGTATTTGGACAGAGATTAGCTCGCCGTCCTCATGACCACCTTACCAGGACCTTGGACTTGCAGCCACTGGCCCAGCCTTTCCTCTCACTTCCTATTTGATTACCAGGCTCCACCAACTTTTCTGACCTCACAGCTCCCACAGGTGCCTGCTCCCAGCGAATCCCTTTGCAAAGACCAGGGTTTATATTTGGTTTTTAGGACTCTGCATATTCAGATTAGCTGGGATATGTTTGATTTTCCTCAGCAGTGTCTCAGGAGATTGCCATTCTTCTGAGAACTTCTCTATATCCTGAGAGACATGTTCTCCTAATATAGGGCTTTTCTTATCCCTTGACTTTCTTTCCACATCATCAAGTTTTTCTTCCTTTCTCACTCAGAACCAGGGTTTCCTTACCATAATGGTCTGTGAACTTTTCCCCCTTTTTACAAATGCAATACTGTTTATTAGACAAAAATCAATAAATACCAATGAGCAAAAAAATATAACATTTTGGATCCTCTTAGTATGGGTTGGGCACTTTATATAACTCATTTAAGATTGACAACAAACTTACGGTTTGTGTTATCCTCATTTTTCCTTCCTTTGCAGTTGAGGAAAATGAGACTTGAGGTTAAATGACTGGCTTAGGGGTCATAAGCTAATAAGTTGCAGAGTTGATTTTCAAACCACAGCCAAGACTTGTTTATATTACCCTTCCAGAGCTTTTTCTGTATATCAATACAAATATATAAACATGCAGAAAATACACTTCAACAGCATTCTTTTTAATCCAGTGTCATTCTCTTTCCCCTCCTCCCGGCCCTATCCCCAGGATCGACGAGAACGTGCTGGGAGCCCAGCTGGATGTTGAGGCCGCCCACTCAGAGATCCTCAAGTACTTCCAGTCGGTCACCTCCAACCGGTGGCTTATGGTCAAAATCTTCCTCATCCTCATTGTGTTCTTCATCATCTTTGTGGTCTTCCTTGCCTGAACCCTCTCCACTCTGAGGCACTCCATGGGGGTTTGGAACCCTCCTGGGAGGGCAGGTGGCCAGAGCTGCCACTGAGCCTGTGCAGGATGCTTGGGAGAAAGGCCCTGCTTCCTTCGAACTGCTAAGAATGGCCACTGCCCCCAGTCCCCCACTCCTTTCCTCTGGCCACGCTGTCCTCCCCTCCCCATCCTCCAGCCCATGAAACACACACGGTTCTGGATTTGGACTCTGCTGTGAAGTGGCTGGAAGGGAGCAGAGGCCAACTGGGGGCTCATCACGCAGGTTGTCTCCACTAGGAGATTTTTATAAACCCTCCCCAGCCTGTCGCAAAAGAAACTTTGGCAGCAAGGGGAGGTGATGTCCTTCCTCACCTTCCTGAGAGTGAGGAAAGGAAGTGAAACTGGCCCAGGGACCAACTTTCCCATCTGGATTAGAATTTGACCTCTTCTTCCTCTCTTCACCATGTGAGGCAGGGGGCCCTGAGCCCCTCGGCTGCCTGCATAACCCCAACTTTGGCTGCAGGTGACTCTCAATCTGCCAAATGTGCTGCAGCCTGTTTTCTCCCAATTACAACAAGACTGTCAGCCTCACTAGCCATGTCGTCATTTTTGGGTGGGAGCGTCAAAAGGCCTAGGCAGCAAGTGGAGTGAGCCCACTGCCCAATATTATAACTGAAAGGGTTGGGCTGATGGCCCCAAGCGGCCAGGCTTTGGGCTCCATGCACACAGCTGCCTCCAGCAGGGGATAACCAAGTGCAGCAGCACTTAATTAGCATGGAAACTTCCCTTCAAAGCGGGGAGCAGGATCTCAGAGTGGGTCTCTGATGGGTGGCAACTTCAGGACCATCTCCAGAAGTATTTGGACCTGTTTTCATCTGCATCCTCCAACCAGCTGGCCCCACGTTTTCCTTGGGCTGGATGAAGCAGGAGTTCTGCCTGCTGCCAGGAGTGAAAGGTGAAGAGAAGTGTTTGTTCGCAGCTCCAGCTGAGGCTCCTGGTCCCCTCGAAGCCCCTCACCAAATCCAAGCTAGTCACACGAGAATGAAGTAGAGACCTGCCTGGAACACCTACCCTCCAGGGAGGTCAATATGCTTGTCAGTCCCGAGCAGGACCCACGACCACATCGTGCCGAAGTCACCGGAGTTCCCCCATTTCACACACCCAAAGGAAGCTCAAGCTATAGCGAGGACCATCACCATCACACTGGGCTGGCCATAGCACTTTGCGGGGGGCGGGGGGGGGTTGTCTAGGAGAGCCCAGGTCTTTCCTAGGCCTGGTGTTTTAATATTTCCTCTCCCCTTGGCCTGTGTTCAGAGGGTGGGCTTGCTTGCATCGTCACTGCCCAGTTGACCCACGATGTGGGTTTAGCACAGCACATCGGTGGTGGGTGGGGCGGTCTGTGAAGACGACCAAAGCCTGACAAATGCAGTTTTTCTCATTTGACTCTGCAACTCTTCTTGGGGGAACGCAGAGATAGGAAGCTTATTTCATAAATATTTGTTGAGTTTCCGCTACGTGCTAGGTATGGTACTGAGCCAGGTGCTGGAGAAAAAAGCCATGAATTAGTCAAGTCCCTGCTCTCTTGGAGCTTACCTTCTAGTTTTCTATTTTTATAGGCGAGGAAAGCACGGCATAGATAACGCAGATGGCAAAGGGCTGGGCTGAGCTGAGACCTAAGCCCTGGCTGGATCCCCGTAGGGGTCTATGAGCGGTCACTCCCACTCCAAGGCCCTTGGTCTCCCATTCCTCGGCAGCACTTCTTGTGGCTCCTCTTTCCTGTTCCTCTTGGAATCCTGGGCTGTAGCGTCCAGCTCTCTGCTTGAGCCCCTACCTTTGTGGTGCTGGTCTAGCGGCGGACGGATACGAGTAGGGGGCGGGGCGAACTCGCGGTAACTCTGGGCTGCGCGAGCTCGGGTCTTGGGCGGGGCGTGCAGCGCCAAGTCCCGCCCCCGGCGCGTCTGCTCGTCGGATGCGTACGCACATGTCCCAGCGGCCCCGCCTGTTATTGTAGGACGTCGGCTGTCTGTGACGAGCTCGACCCCATAAAAGCGGTGGCACCCAGCGCAGGAGCACTTCGCCTTGGAGCGCCTAGGCGTTCGGACGTTGGGCTGGGTTGCGGCCCGCGACAGAGCCCTCCCTTTCTCGGTGTGCCATGGCGGACGAGGGGAAGTCGTACAACGGTCAGTGCCAGCCCTTGGGTTGGGGAGCGGGACGATCTGGGCTCAGCTGGGCAGCGCCGGCCTAGGCCGCAGCGCCGGGGCGTGAGGCCGCGAGGGGCCCGGCGTCCGCGGGGAGCGGCGGTGCTCGGCACCGGCCCGGCCCGGGGCGAGGCAGCCCGGGGGTTTGGCTGAACTTGAGGGTGGGTGCCCGACTTGTTAATTCCGGAATCCTGGCGTTGCGAGCACCTGCGGCTCGAAGCCGGTGGCTCGGCAGCGTGGTGATGAGATTCCTTTGAACTTTGTGGATGGTTGATACCTGTCAGTTCAATTTGGCTGCCAGACTCTTTAATGTGAGTCGGTGCCCTGCTCTTGGGCCGCTGGTGCCCTATTTTCTACCGCGCGTCCAGTCGGTCTTGCCCCCTTCCCCTCCCCCCCACCCGCCGCGGCTTTGGCTTAATATTTTAGACCTACACACTAACTCGATGTTCTAGTCCGAACACTACATTGGGTTTTAGTCCAGAGTAGTGGTTAAAAGCACACGACAGCCGAGGTTTCAATCCTGAGTTGGCTATGCCAATCTTGAGTGAGTTAAACACTCAGGCCTGATTTTCCACCCCTTTAATAAGGATAGAAACAGTACCTACCCCCTGAGTTTGTCTCCGTGTGTGCGTTAAAACGAGATGGTTCGTGTCAAGTGCCTGGAGCATAGTGCCTGGCATTGGAGAAAGCCCTCAATGAACGTTAGCTGCGCTTTCTATTCATTTATTATTTTTTCCCTAGGGTCATTTCTTGAGGTTCATTGTTTGCAGAGTATTACGCATTAGACAGACCTTTTTGGGGAATCATGCGTCTTTTTTAAGAAGCCATTCCTACCCACCAGGGTTCAGAGGATCATATTCCTGGAGAACATTTGAGGACCCTTGGTGAAACACCCTAGCTGCCACTAGAACCTGAATTTAGGAGTTGTCTCCTGAGTTAAGAGGCATTTCTGACCAAGGAAACAAAGAGCTCACTCCCTAAACTTCAGAGTGGCAGTTTGAGAATAAGGCTTTCAAAAGAAGCTCTTAAATTGGTCATATTTGTAACTGATGTTTGTACTGTATAGGCAAAAGAGGTATTGTTTACTGAAAGCTAATGTAATCATTGTGATTGGTTTTCTGAGATGTGAGAGAGGTCACCTTGGGATTAAGTAGATTTGGGTGGGCTGACAGCTGATTTCAGGTGATTTTCAGGGAGTCTGAGTTGTGTCCAGTTACACTTGGGTCACTCACACTTCCACATTCACTTCAGAGTGGCAGTTTAAGAACAAGAATTTTATTTATTTAGTTTTTTTTAGTAAGGTTGATTTACAGTATTATGTTAGTTTCAGGTATATGATATAGTGATTCAGTATTTGATAAATTCGATTCCATTAAAAGTTATTACAAAGTAATGGCTGTCACTGCCCATGCTGTACAATGTATCCTTGTTGCTTATCCATTGTATATTTAGTAGTTTGTATCTCTTAATCCCATAACCTTATCTTGCCCCTCCCCACTTCCGTCTCCCCAGTGGTAACCACTAGTTTGTTATCTATATCTGTGAGACTGTTTCTGTTTTGCTGAATATATTTATTTTTTAGATTCCACATGTAGGTGCTATCATACAATAATTGTCTTTTTCTGTCTGACTTATTTCACTAAGCATAATACCCTCCAAGTCCATTCATGGTGTTGCAGTGGCAAAATTTCATTCTTTTTTATGACTGAGTAGTAGTCATCTCCTCCTGAGTCTGTTGTGTATATATGTACCCCATCTTCTTCATCCATTAGTCTCTTGATGGACACTTGGGTTGCTTCCATATCTTGGCCACTGTAAATAGTGCTGCTATGAACTTTGGGATGCATGTATCTTTATTTTTCCCCCCTGAACACAAGTGAAGCTCATATGGTATATAACACAGGGAACTCTACTCAGTGCTCTGTGGTTACCTAAATGGGAAGGAAATCCAAAAAAGAGGGGATATATGTATACATATAGCTGATTCACTTTGCTGTACAGTAGAAACTAACACAGCATTGTAAAGCAATTAAACTCCAATAAAAATTTAAAGATTTAAAAAAAAAGCAAGTGAAGCTTATATGTTTTCTTCCCTTTTTCTTAGTTTTGATGTTTTCCTTTTTTTTTAATTTTTATTTTACATTAGCGTATAGTTGATTTACAATGTTGTGTTAGTTTCAGGCGTACAGCAAAGTGATTTAGTTATACATATATCTATTTTTCAGATTCTTTTCCCATATAGGTTATTTCAGAGTTTTGAGTAGAGTTTCCTGTGCTCTATGGTAGGTCCTTGTTGATTATCTGTTTTATATATAGTAGTGTGTATATGTTAATCCCAACCTCTTAATTTATGCATGTATCTTTTTGAGTTAGTATTTTTTGTTTTTTCCAGATATATAACCAGGAGTGGAATTGCTGGATCATATGGTAGCTCTATTTTTAGTTTTTTGAAGCGAGAACAAGACCTAAAAGAAGCCCTTAAATTGGTCATATTTGTAACTGATGTCTGTGCTATATAGGCAAAAGAAGTATTGTTTACTGAGAGCTGATGTAATTATTGTGATTGTGATGTAACTATTGTGACTGATCAAATTTTCAGTGAGGGTAGACTTAGGGAATGAACTTATGGTTACTAGGGGGGAAGGGTGGGGGGGCAGGGATAGTTAGGGAGTTTGGAATTGACGTGTACACACTGCTCTATTTAAAATGGATAACCAACAAGGACATACTGTATAGCACAGGGAACTCTGCTCAGTATTCTCTAACAACCGAATTGGGAAAAAAATTTGAAAAGGAATAGATAACATTTATATGTATAACTGAATTACTTTGTTGTACACCTGAAACTAACACAACGTTGTTAATCAGCTATACTCCAATATAAAATTAAAAGTTAAAAAAAATTTTGAGTGGGATTAAGTAGATTTGGGAGGCTGAGAAAAGCAGACTTCAGATGACTTTCAGGGGCTCTGAGTTGTATCCAGTTAAACTTGGGACACTCTCACTTCCACATTCTGCTTCTTCTTTCTATAGTTCCAGTTTCTGCTTCATTTTTCTAAAGACTTTACACAGTTTTCCAATCATTTTCCCCTGTTGCTGCCATCCCACGGAGAGGGTTCTTTCCCTGGACAGGCAGAAGAGTTTGCACGGAGGTGGTCTCTGTAGTGAGTGTGTATCTCATCTGATAGTGCCGGGTGCCGGATGCTGTGGTTGCCAGGCAAGGTAGCTGAACCAGTGATGTATTTTCTCATTTAAAATTCTGTTCCCAACCCCAGAGCACGATGATCGTGTTGGTTTCCCTCAAAGAAGAAAGAAAGGCCGGGGCCCCTTCCGGTGGAAGTATGGTGAGGGGAACCGGAGGTCTGGAAGAGGAGGTTTCGTTGTTCGGTCTTCCCGCCTTGAGGAAGAGAACAGAGATGTGGCAATGAGCGATGCCCAGGATGTTTCCCGAGTACGATAGTAAGTAACCAATTGATCTGGTTTGAATTTATCGACCCCCTCATTTATGTAGCCCTCTTACTGTCCATGTCATTTCTCTTCCCGCCTGGAAGAGAGAGAAATGCCAGGACCTGCTTAATGGTTGAGCAGTCTTAGTTGTGGTCCTGGTAACAGTGCAGGAACGTCTTTGAGAAGACACTCCTGACCTTTCTGAGTGTTTTATTCTCTCCCTCCCCACAGCAACCCCTATGCTGCACGACCCAACCGTAGGGGTGATAATTGGCACGAGCGGTCTCGAATTCATGTTACTGTGCCTCTGCGGAGAGATAGAGCTCCTCCAGAGAGGGGAGGGGCTGGCACCAGCCAGGATGGGACCTCAAAGAACTGGTTTAAGATTACAGTGAGTACCTTGGAAATTACATGGTGCAGGGGAGCTATAGGGGGCTGGGCTCAGAGTTAAGGTGTTTACTTTTCACATTAAAAAATCAGTGTTCTCAGCTGTTAACTCCACAATCAGGTAACCATTCTTTCTCCTAAGAGTCAATATCTTAGAACACCTAAGAGCAGGTTCAGAAAAGGAGAAGGGGACAGGTAGGACGGGGAGGCCATCTAAAGGGAAATGTGGTAACTGTGGTTGGGAGGTGGAATAACGCCTCCACATGTCTCCATCTGACTCAAGCTGAGTGTGGAGCTGGGGGTCCCTTGAGTTCTCTCAGGGGCAGGCAGGTTATAAATGATGTCTTGGAACTTTTAGAATCAAACAATTTGAATCTTTTGAGGAATAATAAGTATAAATGGACAGAAAGGAGGTTAAGGAGTTCGTGTTTGGCTTGAGTAGAAACCCTTTTTTTTGGCCACACCATGCAGCTTGTGGGATCTTCTTAGTTCCCCCACCAGGGATTGAACCCGGACCACCAGGGCGTTCCCAGAAAACCTTTTTTTTTTTTTAAATATTTATTTGGCTGCACCGGGTCTTAGATGTGGCATGCGGGATCTAGTTCCCTGACCAGGGATCGAACCTGGGCCCCCAGCATTGGGAGCGAGGAGTCTTAACCACTGGACCGCCAGGGAAGTCCCCCCAGAAACCCTTTAATTGACCGTTTCTTCAGAGCTTGGCAGATGATACAAAAGTAGGGCTAGAGTGGGTCTGCTGTTCAGTATTAGTTATGTGTTGTTCCCTTCTCTTCTCTTTCTCTCATCTAGATTCCTTATGGCAGGAAATATGACAAGTCATGGCTCCTGAGCATGATTCAGAGCAAGTGCAGCATCCCTTTCACTCCCATTGAGGTAAGAGAAGGCCCAGGTGTGTGGCTGGGGACCAAGGAGCAGGTGGAGGTACCATCTGCACGGGGGTGCTCTGGGCTCCCAAGTCCAATGCTGTTGTTTTCTCTTCTTGCAGTTTCACTATGAAAACACACGGGCCCTGTTTTTTGTTGAGGATGCCAGTACTGCCTCTGCATTGAAGGCTGTCAACTATAAGATTTTGGATCGGGAGAACCGCAGGGTATGTGTGAAGGGCCTGGCTTGGTTGGGGGTGGGGATTGGTGCTCAGGGCATGGACTGGGTCTTGGTCCTGGGGCTTAGGCCTCCCTGGAGTTCACCGTGCCCATGCGTGTCTCCCCTGCAGATATCTATCATCATCAACTCCTCTCTTCCACCCCACACTGTGCAGAACGAACTGAAGCCAGAGCAAGCAGAGCAGCTAAAGGTGAGGCAGCCGCAAGGGATGGGTGCTTCCACCCGAGTCCTGCCAGTTCTCACCCTCCACCCATGCCCACACGCGACTCCAGTGACCGCTGAATCCTTTGTATTCCTCTGTAGCTGGTCATGAGCAAACGATACGATGGCTCCCAGCAAGCACTTGACCTCAAGGGCCTCCGTTCAGACCCAGGTACGGTTGATAGCAGTAATTCTCAGATGGGTGGCGGCAGAGGGGGATCTGTCAGGCAGGGAACATTTGAGGCTGGTTTGGTGGGAACGCTGGCCTGGGTGAGCCCTCTCAGACTTCCCTTTCCTTCCTGAAGATTTGGTGGCCCAGAACATTGATGTTGTCCTGAATCGTAGAAGCTGTATGGCAGCCACCCTGCGAATCATTGAAGAGAACATCCCTGAGGTGAGGCCTTTGTCCCACTAGGTGGGAGGAAGCAGGGTGGGATAGATAGATAGATAGGATGGGGTTGGGAGGCAGGTTTGTTTCAGATTCCCTTGCTGCTGGTGCTTCCTCTAAATTCTTCTCTCCCCACAGCTGTTGTCCTTAAACTTGAGCAATAACAAGCTGTACAGGCTGGATGACTTGTCCAGCATTGTGCAGAAAGCACCCAATCTAAAGGTCCTCGATCTTTCTGGAAATGAGGTGAGACTGAGAGCCTGTTCGTGTTTTGGATGGGGTGGGCAGAGGGTGGAGAGAGCTCGCCTGGTGGCAGCAAGAGGCGAGGGAGGGCATTTAAGGGATGAGGTGGGGCTTGGGGGTGGGAGGAATCTAGCTGGCTCCCTTTACCAGCATGTCTTTCCCGCCTTTTCTCCCCATCCTTTGCAGCTAAAGTCTGAGCGGGAGTTGGACAAGATAAAAGGGCTGAAGCTAGAAGAGCTGTGGCTTGACAGAAACACCCTGTGTGATACCTTTCGAGACCAGTCCACCTACATCAGGTCAGTTTTAACCTCTGTCTCTCCTCCTGGGAACCTTCACCCCCTAGGAGGCTGAGCTGATGCACCCTGACCAGTGCCCGTCTGCAGATGTGCAGCCCTGAGCTGGAACCACCTGTCCTTGGGGAGGATCATGTGCTCCTCCTGTTTGTCCATCCGTGACACCCAGCTTTGCCCCAGGCCTCCTTTCCTTTCTTCTCACCTGTCTGCCTGTTTGCTGGTTCTGTGGCTTTTCTCCTTCCTTCCTGAACACAGGGTTTTCTACACTCCCCCTACCCTGTTGTTCCATGAAGAGCAGCTCCCTTTTTTACCGTGGCTAGGGGGCATATCTTGTATATCATGCCCCATACATGGAGTTGCTTTGAGCCAAGAGCCTGGTATCCCTGGGCAGAGAAAGCCCTCCCTCCCTGGGACTTCCTGCTGATGGAAGTTCTTCCTTCCTCTGTCCTGCAACGGCCCCTCTTGCCCTTTTGCCAAGAGGTGCTCTCTTCTCACAATCTCCTTGCCCAAGGCTGGTGCCTGGGCTTTCCTGCCCACACTGAGGTTGAGGCCTCCTGGTGGCTGGTGCCGTGCAATCGGTCTCTCTTGCCCAGTGCTGTAAGCTGGGCCCTCCCTGGAGGAGAAACCTGGGTTCCCGAAGACATGTGACCAGAGCCGGGGCCCCGCCAGTTGGCGAGGGAATCCCAGGGCAGGTGCTGGGCGTGGAGGCCACGGGGGCATAGGCTACCAAGGTGACAGAGAACTGACCTTCTCTGGGGGCGCTGCACCTCGCTCACTCGCACACCTCACACCTCCCTGCTTGGCCCCGGAGGATGGCTGGTTAGCCAGAGACGGGTAAGATTCCTCAGGGAAGGAACAACCTAAGACAGGCACAGTCGCAGAGGGGCCATCAGGAGAGAACTTGGGGGCCAACAGAGGTGGGGCACAGACCCTCACCCCCCCAACTTTGCAGGGGCCTGAACCCTCACCCCTTCTGAGGGAGGTCTCCTGTCCCCATGGCTGCTTCGCTTCCCACGCCCAGCTCAGATGGGAACCCAGGTAGCAGACAAGAGACCTGGCCAATAGCAGCTGCTCTCCCGCCGCAGCAGGGCTTTGTTTCCCATTTCCTCCGTGGACCACAGGGAAGAGGGAGCTGAAAGAAAGGGCTGTGTCAGGTGGCTTCTTCCTTTGTTCTCCCTCTTCTTTCTAAATGACTCTTTGCCGTGTAGTGCTTTCGCTTTTCCTTTGCTTTCTCTTTCCTCTTTCTCTCTCCTCGCCAGTATCGGCCCCGTCTCCTTGGCTCCTTCCTCTCCTGCCTTTTCTCTCTCTTCTCCGTTTCGTCCCCTCGCTGCTTCCTTGGCCTCATCTCCTCCTGAGCCCTGCCTTGCTCATCTCCCTGCCCCAACATCCTGTGCCATTTCTGCGGTGTGTTCTGGTCTTGGCCGTGGCCAGACCTGGCAGAAGTGATGGATACCTGTTGAGGCAGTGGAGCCCCTGGGCTCCCACCCCATTCCCTCCTCCCGGGGGCTGCACAGGTGAGTAGGTGGAAGGTAAGGGGGGTAGGGAGGGAAAGGAGGTCCTGGCTTAAAGCCTGGGCCGGGAGTGCTGCTTCTGTGGCGTGTTCAGAGTCACTCAGAGAAGAGAGGGTCGTCCTCCGAGGCAGTCATTTCGGTGCCCAGGAGAGGTGGGGAGTTGGGGCCATTTTTCCTGGAGCTCAGAGGCTGGGAAAGAGTGAGGACAAGAGGGTGGGATGGGCTGTCCCTCGGGCATTGGTATATTCACCCCTAGAGCAGCCCAGGAGGCACGGTGGCTCTGAAACATCACTCATTTCTGTCCCATTCTTGACAGCGCCGTTCGAGAGCGATTTCCCAAATTATTACGCCTGGTAAGTACCTAACTTTTTTCATTCTCTTCTAAGGAGCATAGCATCTCACACCCTCAAAGTCTTGCCTAACGTGTTTGTATGATCACTGATTTGGGGACATGGAGCCCTTTGAGAATCTGACAAAGTCTCTAATCCTTTTTTTTTTTTTTTTTCCCCTGGTTGTGGGGTGGGGGGAATCAAGCCATTTTATTGAGGACCTTTGAGGGAGGGTTGAAGGGCCGGTAGAACAATGAAATCTGACATCCTTCTCCCAGCTGGGATCTCCCCAGCTTCACAGTCGCTGAAAATATAATCATTCTTCCCAGAAAAACACCTGTAGACAAAAGTTGCATCTATCAGGATTCATGGACCCTTGCCATGTCTCTTTGACACTTGACCTGTGACCCCTCACTCTTAGTTCTCCCATCTGAGTGCTCATCCAGCCTTTTCTGTCTGGTTTATATCGTCGGCTGTCACTTTCTTTCTGCAGGACGGCCATGAGTTACCCCCACCGATTGCCTTTGACATTGAAGCCCCCACAGTGTTACCTCCCTGCAAGGTGAGTGGAGGGGGCCGCAGTTGGGGGCACAAGAGTTAGCGCTCACGTTGGGAGGAGAGTCCTGGTTACGTGGTCCTAATATCTGTTTGATTCCAGGGAAGCTACTTTGGAACAGAGACCCTGAAGAATCTGGTCCTGCACTTCTTGCAGCAGTGAGTATCTCAGGTCACCTCAGGCTGGGGGGCGGTGGGCTAGCCCCAGCACAGCTCGCTCTCGGGAGCTGTCGGTCACTGTGCGGCCCCAGATTGTGGAGCTCAGGCTTTCCCTTTTGTTTTCCTCGTAGGTACTATGCGATATATGACTCCGGAGACCGGCAGCAGCTCCTGGATGCCTACCACGATGGGGCCTGCTGCTCTCTGAGTATTCCTTTCACCCCCCAGAACCCTGCCCGGTGAGTGTCACATCCCAGAACCTGCCCAGGACCAGAGTTTCTCAGCAAATACAGGCCAGCACGTGCGCATGCACACCGTTCTGACCACTGCCTCCTTTTTCTCCTGTTCCCCCCAGAAGCAACTTAGCTGAGTACTTCAAAGATAGTAGGAATGTGAAGAAGCTTAAAGACCCTAGTAAGTGTGTGATGTGAGCAGAACAGGTTGGGAGAAGGGGATGGGAAGGGGCTGAGTGTGGGCTGAGTGTGGCAGCTGCTCACCTTGGCTTCCCCTCCTCCCACAGCCCTGCGGTTCCGGCTGCTAAAGCACACACGTCTCAATGTTGTGGCCTTCCTCAATGAGTTGCCCAAAACTCAGCATGACGTCAGTTCCTTCGTGGTAGACATAAGCGCCCAGACAGTGAGCACCTATGTCTTCCTTGGCAGAAGGGCGGAATTGGGGAAGGGGCGGTTAAGAGGCAGGGAGGACTCGGGCTCTGGCTGGGAGCCTACGTGGTACCTGATGCTGCTGCTTCTCTTTCAGAGCACGTTGCTGTGTTTTTCTGTCAATGGGGTCTTCAAAGAAGGTGAGGGTCTTTGGAGTGCCGAGTTTGCAGAGTGGTCCCTTTCCCAGCTAGTCGTTCTCAGCACTCTTAGCTTCCCAGCTACCTTCTCTTCTCTCTTCTTCCTTGACCTCCTTCTCTCATTCTTCCCCCCAAGCCTACCCTCTCCACCTGTCTTTTCCTGTCTGGGATATGGGAAAAGCCTGAGGTTTAGAAGGACACAGACTTTGGAGTCAGGCAGGTCTGAGCTTCCATCCCAACTTTGGTCCTCTGTGTCTGTGGGCAATTTACATTACCTCTGAGCCTGAGTCTTTATTTGTGAAAGGAAGGGGGTTAGTAATAGCCATCTCACAGTGTTGTGGTGAGTAAGTGAAGTGATGTACAAGATGCTTGACACCGGGCCTGGCACACACACACTCCACTAGTGGGATAACAGCGTTGTTGTTATTACTGTCCTCCCTGACCTCTGATACTCCTCCCCACTGTGCTCCCCTGTGCACACATAATCATCCCTGTCTGGCCCACTTAGGGTTCTTTGTATCAAATAAGACCATGATTTTTGAGAAGCTGTTTGAAAACATAAAACATGAGTGACTCTGACAGGTTGTCACCATTGTTATCATTGCAGTGGATGGAAAATCTCGGGACTCTTTGCGAGCCTTTACCCGGACGTTCGTCGCTGTTCCTGCCAGCAATTCAGGGTGAGTGTTGGGCTTACCGTATGGGGTCCCAGTCCCAATCCATGGCCACCACTGTGAAGGTTGGGGAGGGTGGAGTCGGTCCTCTGGGTATCTTCAGACATTCAGAAAGGCAGGGGGTGATCAGAGGAGGGTCACATAGTGGTGACGAGCTTGGCTCTGGAGTCCAGCTGTCTGGGGTTTTCATCCTGGCTCCACCACTTCTAGCTTACGGCAAGTTTCCTCATTTGAAAAGTGGTTTAACAATATTCACTTCCTAAGTCTGTTGTGAAGATAAATGAGTGTTGGGGGAGAATGTATAATTCTAGTGTGTTTGGTAGATAATCCCATACATGGAGTCCATGGGAAAGGGAGGAAATGAAAAAGGGACCTCGTGGGTATTGAAAGGATCTGAGTGTCAAGTGAGAATAGGAATGATGTTGGGAGGATGAGGTTATCTGTCTGTCTGTCCAGCTGTCTCAGGTGCTTTTTGTCCCCAAGGTTGTGCATCGTAAATGATGAGCTATTTGTGCGGAATGCCAGTCCTGATGAGATCCAAAGAGCCTTTGCCATGCCTGCACCCACACCTTCTTCCAGCCCAGTGCCCACCCTCTCCCCAGAGCAGCAGGAAATGGTGCAGGCATTCTCTACCCAGTCTGGCATGAACCTTGAGTGGTCCCAGAAGTGAGTACTGGACGTGTGTAGGAATAAGGGTGAACTGGGGTAGGGCTGCTGGTGAATAATGACTGCCCCTAAAATTTTTAAAGCCAGAACTTTTTTTATTACTTAAAGAAAAAAAAAAGACGGTCCATAAAAAAATTTTCTCTATGCATACATTAGCATAACATTTAAAGTCAAAATGAAGTCCCTCTTTTATACTGTTCTGCAACATACTTTACTTATCCCATGAACATCTTTCCCTATTAGTATAAAACTCACCTTAGTCTCATTTCTGTTAGCTATTTAATAGAAATAGATAGCTATTTAATATTTCTTTGTAATCGAAAGACCATTGATAGATGGATTTTTACCAACTTTTCATTTGTATAAAGAGTGCAAGAATGTATGTAATTGTTGGTGTTTCCATAGAACGGATGTTGAAGTGGCATTTAGAGATCAGGGTGACTGCGTCTTGGTTCTAATGGAGGTGCCTGTTCTTGCCCTACTCCAGGTGCCTTCAGGACAACAACTGGGACTACACCAGATCTGCCCAGGCCTTTACTCATCTCAAGGTAAAGTTTGGGAATAGGTGGCTAAAAGAGATTTCCAGGCCTTCAAGAGGGTCACGTAGGCTTGGGACGCGGGCATGGGCCACCTGGCTCTACTGACCTTTTATTTTTTCTCTAAGGCCAAGGGCGAGATCCCAGAAGTGGCATTCATAAAGTAATCCATAGTCATGCCCCAGAAGATCCCTGTAAATAGCCCTCGTCTGTCCTGATGTCTCCTCTTCGGCCCCTGTGACTGTGACTGCTGGATCCCTCTCCTTACCTGCCTTCTTGAAGACTTCGGGAAGATTGAGCCTCCCTGGTGCCAGGAAGCCAAAGCTTACTTTGTAGAACTGACACTAAACTACCCGAAGGACTTAGGTGCTTTGTGTACTTATCCCAGGATCCTCCCTACTTTTTAAGATAAAGAGTGATACTGTATTTTGTGTCCAGTGTGCTGGGTTATTTTAGCCTTGCCCTTCGCAAGCGCGGGCGGGGCCGACAGATGGACTCCGAGGGGGCGGGGCGGGGCGGGGCCAGCGGCAGGAAGTCCCGCCCCGGAAGCGGTGCCGCTCAGGGGCATGGCGGCTCTCGGGCGGCGGTGCCGTGTGCGGCTGTTCTTAACGCTGCAGTCGCTTGCCGCGCGCAGGGCTCTGCATGACGTGGGCCCGCCACGGGACGTGCTGCTCTTCGAGCACGAAGGAGGTCGCTTCTTCGCCGTCCTCGGGCTGTTCTGCGCTGGCCAGGGCGTCTTCTGGGCTTCCCTAGCCATTGCCGCCTTGGCCCGCCCGCCGGCCTCCACTCGGCCTCCAGACGCCGAGTCCCCAGGCCGCGGCCGCCTGGACCTGCGCTCCGCGCTCTGGCGCTACGGCCTTGCCGTCGGCTGCGGCGCCATCGGTAAGGTGTGGTTTGCCTTCCCGGCATGGGTCGAGGAGGGCGGGCACAATCCTCTCCGCTTGGGCAAGAAGAGTAAGGGGCTCCCGACCCTCCAGGATGGACAGGCCACCCTCATAGGTGTGTGGTACACTGGAGTCGGACGTCCCCGAGCGCCAAGCCCTCGTACAGGTTCAGGCTGAAGACTGCCTCTCACTCTGTGCCCTTGAGCGAGTTAGTACTTACGCTCTGGACCCTGTTTTAAAATGGGTGTGAGGGGCTTCCCTGGTGGCGCAGTGGTTGAGAGTCCGCCTGTCGATGCAGGGGACACGGGTTCGTGCCCCGGTCCGGGAAGATCCCACATGCCGCGGAGCGGCTGGGCCCCTGAGCCATGGCCGCTGAGCCTCCGCGTCTGGAGCCTGTGCTCCGCAACGGGGGAGGCCACAACAGTGAAAGGCCCGCGTACTGAAAAAAAAAAAAATAATAATAAAATGGGTGTGAGTATCTATTAAGGCTTTTGGGAGGAATGACTAATACATGATGGGGGTATAGGAGGAGCTTAGTAAATGTTACTATCATCACAATTTTTTTTTTTTATTATTTGGGGGCACACGGTAAGGGTTGCTTCTTAGCTCTCCAGGGAAAACCCCAATCTTTGCTCTTCCTGCAGGTACTCTGGTACTTGGTGCTGGTCTTCTCTTTTCCTTCCGCTCTGTGCGCTCAGTGATGCTACAGGCTGGAGGGAAGCAAGTGACCCTCACCACTCATGCCCCCTTTGGCTGGGGTGCCCATTTTACAGTTCCCTTGAACCAAGTATCCTGCATGGCCCACCGGGGTGAAGTCCCTGCCATGTTGCCTCTGAAGGTCAAAGGCCGACGATTCTACTTCCTCTTGGACAAAGCTGGACACTTCCCCAACACGAAACTCTTTGACAACACTGTGGGTGCCTACCGTAGCTTGTGACGAAACCACCTCAGGTCACTCACCCCTCCCAGAGGGGAATCAAAACTGAACCTTAGGGAATGGGGTGACAACCAGGGTCACACAAGAGGCCCAAAATTCATTAACAGCAAATAAAGGAGCAGTCATCCCAAGGGCAGCTACCTGTCAGTACCTCAAAGTTTTGATCCATGCCTGTTTCGCCTTCACTCCTTACTCCCATCCACCCTACCTACAGTGCTTTACACCAAGAACTCAGTACTGAGATGAAGAAAGTAAGTAATATAATACTTTGGTACAAAAACAGCTGTAGGAAGAGGGGGTCTGTTAATCATGTTTCCCTCCTGGAGGGAAAACTCAGGCTCCCAGCCGTGCGGGCCATGTGGGGGCAAGAGGACTGCAGGCACTTGGGCACGGAGTCTGGCGGCAGGAGTACTCTTTGGTTAGTCTTCAGGAATGGGAAAGGCATGGCCCAACAAGAGCATCTGTCTCAGAGCTCCACACAGGGTCCCCCCTCTCCAGAGGCCGGTATGGGGTGGCTTCAGACTTCCACTGCACGACCTGGAGCACCAAGACCACGCACCACAATACCAGATTCACCCAAGAAGAGGTCTGTGGGAGACAGGAACAGGAGTGTGAGGAGTGGGCCCATCTCGAATCCAGTTCCACCCACACACCACTCTTAGCTGTTCACTGTTAGGCCGTCAAGCCTTCAGCTCCTCTCAGCCCCTCACTGGTGGGCCAAGCTCAGAGTACACTGGTGAGCACTCTTACAACTGCAGATTGTGTTATATGATTCATTATGTGAATCTGTGTATCCCTCAATCTCCACCCAGTCTTTCATATCCCAGGACCTCACTTCAGCATTGTGTAGGTTGGAGTAAAACTGCAGAGCGGTTCCAGGGGGTATCCATGGAGTTTTCTGGGCATCAGAGCAGCTGTGAGGTCAAAGAGACAGTTGTGAGAAAGGGGAGACATACCCTAAATACCCTTGTGCTCCAGTGCCCCTTTGAGAACTGATGGGGATATAAAACGGGGTGTATAGGATCCCCTCTACAGAGGGAAGGTAGTCAGCCCCAGCCAGGCTTCCCTCCCTCTCCCATTACCTAGTTATGTTCAGGGAGATAATGGATTTGCAGAGGGAACTGGTGCCAAATCGAAGGATGCAGGCAGACACTAAGACCAGGAAGATGGCTATAGCTGAGATGGCCAGTGCAATGCGGAGCCCTATCGGGCCTCTATAAGGAGGGAGAGAATAAACCTTGTGGTTGAGGTGGGACTCCTCCCATCTCAGCCCCTGGCCCTCGGAGTGGGCAGTCACCTGTGGGAATCCTCGATGCAGCTGCTGTAGACCCAGAAGAGCAGAAGCAGGAGACAGTAGAGGGCCAGCAGGCCAGAGGCCCCAGCCACAAAGTAGCAGAGAGATGGGGCCGAGGGTCGGGACAAGGCCAGGGAGGAGCCATTCAGGGCAGCCACACCATACAGGGGACAGCTGCCCCTGAAGGAGCCCTGTGGAAAGAAGCTGCTAAGTCCTAGATTTCAGGCTGGTGCCTCTGGATGCAGGCTCATGGCAGGTGTTGGGGATAATCTAGACCAGGGCCGCTCTAGGGAGTTATTTGTGCACTGTCAGCTCCTGTTTCTGGGCCAGTAGATTAATGAGTCCGCTGGGGAAATCAAACCTGCAGTGAGTGGCCAGAAGGATCAGGAAATAGGCGGTAGTTATGAAATACAAAGAGCTTCAGAGTTGCCTCACAAGTTCTGGTCTCCCCTCGTGCAGAAATCCTAGAGTAGAACCAGAACTGTGTGACCTTCAGCTATCTCCGATGTTTTCTGACCTGTAAAACAGGCGTAATAGCGCCTACTTATAGGGATTAAATGAACCTGTTTATTAACATGATTGCCTGACTGCGATAAACACTCAGCCTAAACTTTTGGCTTCTGCTACATCACTATTTTGCCATTTAACACATTCTGTTGCAACCATTTGGTAGTTTGATCATCTCCACTACACTAAGCTTTATTTCTTGGAGTAGCTTAGCACAATAGTGTCTGATTTAGGGGGCCCTGGACCAGCTTGTTTCACAGCCAGGGTGAGGTTATGCAGAGGGAGTCACCAGGCCGGGCTATATCTGATGCTGTTAATTTAAGACTCTCCTGAGGACTCGTTCCTTTGGCCCGAGTATGACCTGGGCGGACAGATCGACAGAGCGCGTTTACCGCCGATGCAACTCCGCCGCCGACCAGCCCCACCCGGCCCACCGGCTGAGAGGAGCAGCGCGCCAGAACCCGCCCCCCACCCCCCACCGGCCCGGACAGCAGCGGACTCTCCGTGTCAGGATCGGCCTGCCCGCCCCCGCTTACCCGGCCCCGTCCCGCAGCCCCACCTGGGTCCGAGTCAGTGCCGCGGCCGCCACGGCTCCGCACACGAAGGCGGTAGCAAAGAACACGAGCTCGACGCGCTGCAGCCAAGGGAGAGCCATGGCTCCCTCGCCACCAGGAAGCGCCGCCGTGGGAGCCAACCGCCCAAGCCCCGCCTCATCCGGCGCGACCCACGAGCGCGGAGACGTCACTTCCGGGCGCTGGATTTATTCACAGAGGCCAGCGCCGCCTCAAAGCGGCAGGTACAGCGAGTAGTCCGAGAGCGCCCAGCGGCGGGCCGGGCGGCCGGTGCGGCCGATCATGGGCAGCTTCTGCACGTAACGGGAGGCCGGGCTGGGCCCGTACGGCGCGGGGAAGGCAGTCTGGAAGAGGCGCCCGCGGCATCGCCTCCCTGCTTGCCGCCCGGCGATGATGAAACGGAAGTGAGGGGCACCGCGCGGGGCGAAACGGCTCTTCTGGAAGACGTCGCGGGTGCCGGCGCCCGGGCCCTGCTGCCGGGGCGCCCCCCGCGCCCGGTGCACGCGCGGCAGCGGCCTGCTCTCAGAGGCGGTGGGGGCAGAGGCCGACGGGGGGCCTCCGCCCCGGGGGCTCTCGTCGCCCTGCGGGCTGACCATGGCGTTGGCGGTCAGCTGCGGCATCTTCCGCACCGAGTCCGGGGCGGCCGCCGGCTCCTTCTTGTCCCCAGGCGGCCGCGGGGCCGTGGGCGCGGGCTGACCCGTGCCAAAGCGGGTGGCCAAGCTGTCACCGAAGAAGGCGTAGAGCTCCCGATAGATGTCCGCCAGGGTCACCGAAGGGGAAGGAGCCTCCGGCCCCGCGCCTCCTGGCGGCAGCGGGAGACCAGACCCAAAGCCTGGCTCTGCGCTGCCCCCGGAGGGAGACTCCTGCAGGAGAAGACTGTCCCAAGGCAGGTCGTCTGAGCGCCGGCAGCCCCTGCTGCCTGGCCCACCCTTGTTGGGCTCTGCTGCCTGGGCCTTCATCTTCAGCAGTCGTTCTACGGCCACCTGCAAGAGCAGGGGGACTAGGATAGGAGGAACCTGGGCCTATCAAGTGTTCCAAAGTAGGCCCGCTGAGCTGCTGTGCTCATGCAGGGAGGAGAGGCTGGAAGGGGCTGGCACTCACCAGAATGGCTCCATAGACTTTGTGCCCATCTGCTTTAACCTGGGCATTCGATACTGAATAATCATCTAGCACAGCCTGCAAATTTGTCCAGTAAGTGGACAGGTGTGGGTACAGGACTCGCTCTACTGCCTGGAAGGGAGAGAAGAATGCAGTGAGTGCCTCTTTTTTGCTTATCGCCTCCCAAGTACCATTTCCCCTGAAAGATCTACTTTTATCTCCGGTACTGAATTTAGGGCTCAATCCTAAATTCCCTGCTTGGCATATTCAGCCACCGTTTGGAAGCTCCTGGATGCCCAAGCCTTAATTAATTAAGCCCTGGGAACAAAGACCGGGTACAAAGACATACAAAACCAATACAAAGTGACCCCACTATCACTGACATATGTGCCAAAGGCTAAGAGGGTATAAGTAATGCCCCCTGGTAACAGAGAAATTTAGTGGCCAGCTGCTACCCTATACAGCCAATAATGTCCTGGCATAAATGCAACCTGGAACTCAGTTCAAACCACCTGTGCAAAAACAAACAACTGGGCTTCCCTGGTGGTGCAGTGGTTGAGAGTCCGCCTGCCGATGCAGGGGACGCGGGTTCGTGCCCCAGTCCGGGAAGATCCCACATGCTGCGGAGCGGCTGGGCCCGTGAGCTATGGCCGCTGAGCCTGCGCGTCCGGAGCCTGTGCTCCGCAACGGGAGAGGCCACAACAGTGAGAGGCCCGCGTACCGCAAAAAACAAACAAACTGATCAGAGACCTGGACTCTGATTATATAATTTTAAATCCTATGTTTAATTTAGGGGAAAGCAATTAAGACTTCACAGAGCAGGTGACGTTTGTGACAGGCTTATATGGATAAGTTCTTTGGTTAGCCACAGACTGAGAATTTGAAAATGTTGATAAAATTAACAAGTTCCTAGAAAAATAAAACTTAATGCTGATTCAAGAAAGATGAAAGCGGGCTTCCCTGGTGGCGCAGTGGTTGAGAGTCCGCCTGCCGATGCAGGGGACACGGGTTTGTGCCCCGGTCCGGGAAGATCCCACATGCTGCGGATCGGCTGCGTGCGTGAGCCGTGGCCGCTGAGCCTGCGCGTCCGGAGCCTGTTGCTCCGCAACGGGAGAGGCCACAACAGTGAGAGGCCCGCGTACCGCAGAAAAAAAAAAAAAAAAAAAAGAAAGATGAAAGCTTGGGACTGCCCTTGTGGTCCAGTGGTACAGAATCCGCCTTACAATGCAGGGGATGCGGGTTTGATCCCTGGTCAGGGAACTAAGATCCCACATGCTGCGGGGCAACTAAGCCTCTGTGCCACAACTACTGAGCTCGCGCGCCTCAACTAGAGCCCACGTGCCGCAAACTACGGAGCCCACGCGCTCTGGAACCCGCGTGCCACAAGTAGAGAGAAGCCCGCACGCCGCAACGAAAGATCCCGCCTGCCACAACTAAGACCCGACGCAGCCAAAAATAAATGAAATAAACAGAGATCTTTAAAAAAAATATATGAAAGCTCAAATAATTCTGTAACCATAGTAGTTAAAAATATAACCACAAAACACCATGCCAGAATTTACAGTCGACAGACACTCAAGGAAAAGAGCGTCTCAATAAAATAAAATAAAATTTAATTTTAAAATATAAAGTATAAAAAATAAATACTCCTTCCCTACCTCATCCCATAAAGCCAGTATAACCCTGATACTAAAACCATGTAAGGACAGTACCTGAGGAAACTTAATGATTGATTTCACTCATAGAGATAAATCATTTTAAATTTTAGTAAAGGGCTTCTCTGGTTAAGAACCCGCCTGCCAATGCAGGGGACATGGGTTCGAGCCCTGGTCCAGGAAGATCCCACATGCCGCGGAGCAACTAAGCCCATGCGCCACAACTACTGAGCCTGCGCTCCAGAGCCCATGAGCCACAACTACTGAGCCCATGTGCCACAACTACTGAAGCCCATGCACCTAGAGCCCGTGCTCCACAACAAGAGAAGCCACCGCAATGAGAAGACCACGCACCAAAACGAAGAGTAGCCCCTGCTCGCCGCAACTAGAGAAAGCCCATGCACAGCAACAAAGACCCAATGCAAACAAAGTAAATAATAATTTTAAAATAATAAAATTTTAGTAAAGCCAACAGTATATAAAAAATGTATTATATTCCAATAAAAGTTTTGCATTTTTTTAAAGACTATAGCATGACTAAATTGAGTTTATCCTAGAAATGTAAAGATGATTTACTATTAGAAAATCTGTATAGGGAATTCCCTGGCAATCCAGTGGTTAGGACTCAGCGCTTTCACTGCTGGGGCCGGGGTTCATTCCCTGGTTGGGGAACTAAGATCCCACAAGCTGTGTGATACAGACAAAAAAAAAAAAAACAAAAAACCACTATGTATACAATTAATCACATTAACAGATAAAAGCAGGAAAACCTTAGGATCAATTCAAAAGATACAGAAAGAGCGTTTGATAAAAGTTAACATAAAGTAATAATAAAACTAAGAATAAAATTTCCTTAACCTGAGGAAGGTATCTATCTATAAACACACGAAGTAAACATCAGCCTAAATAGGAAAGGTTACTGTTAACCCGTTTTTAAAATCGGAAATGAGACAAGGATGCCCATTATCATCATATGTAAAATGATATTAGTGATCGTAACAATAAATAATAAAAAGAAATTAAAGGCATTAGGTTTGGGAATTCCCTGGTGGCCCAGTGGTTAGGACTCCGCACTTTCACTGCCAAGGGCCCAGGTTCGATCCCTGGTCAGGAAACTAAGATCCCACAAGCCGTGTGGTGTGCCCCCCCCACCCCCGCAAAAAAAAGAGAGAATTCAAAAAAATAAAGGCAGGCTTCCCTGGTGGCGCAGTGGTTGAGAGTCCACCTGCCGATGGAGGGGACGTGGGTTCGTGCCCCGGTCCGGGAAGATCCCACATGCCGCGGAGCGGCTAGGCCCGTGAGCCATGGCCGCTGAGCCCGCGCGTCTGGAGCCTGTGCTCCGCAACGGGAGAGGCCACAACAGTGAGAGGCCCGTGTACCACAAAAATAAATAAATAAATAAATAAATAAATAAATAAAAAGGCATAAGGTTTAAAAAAGACAAAGCTGTCATTATTTGCACGATATGATCTACCTTAAAAACCCAGAATAATCCACAGTTAAAAATGATAGTTTAATAAAGTAGCTGAATCAATACACAAGTCAATTGTGTTTCTATACACCAGTAAGAAATTAATACCATGAAAAGAAGACACCATTACAACAGTATCAAAAATAGCAGGAGGGCTTCCCTGGTGGCGCAGTGGTTGAGAGTCCACCTGCCGATAGAGGGGACGCGGGTTCGTGCCCCAGTTCGGGAAGATCCCACATGCCGCGGAGCGGCTGGGCCCGTGAGCCACGGCCGCTGAGCCTGCGCGTCCGGAGCCTGTGCTCTGCAACGGGAGAGGCCGCAGCAGTGAGAGGCTCACATACCGCAAAAAAAAAAAAGAAAAAAAAAAAAAAGCAAGAATCTAGGAATAAACTGAATAAAGTATTTGTAGGTTCTCTTCAGGGAAAATTATGAAAGGATCCTGAAAGACAGTGAAAGACCTAAAAAAATGGAGAGAGATGACAGGTTCTTGGACAAGAAAGACTTTCTAACTACAAATGGGAGCTCTTACAGGTTTAAAAAACTGTCTTTTTTAAACCTCTGCGAGAAAAGCCAGGGTCCTCACCTTCCAGCCAAGGGCGTGCAGCCCCACCACAGCCCCGTAGTGAGAGCAGAGAGGCCTCACAGGATCTGCCAAGACCTTCTGCAGGGAGAGCAGGATCTGCTGATAGAGGCCACTTACAAGGTCCCCATGAGTCCTGCGGGAGCAACATTCAGTCAGCGGAATGAGGCACAGCACTGCCCAGCTGTACTCAGGTCCCAGCACACAGAGAAAACAGCACCTGTATGGCACACTTGGGTGAGTGAAAGAGGTGTCTGGGCCGAGAGGCCCAGGACCTCAGGGCTGATGGACCAAACCCCTGGCACGTTCGTCACCCATTTGTAGAATCCCCGGGTTCATGGCACACCAGCTTGGAAGATCGAAGGGAAGAGGCTCCCGACCTCTCAACATAGAGCCTTAAAGCCAGAAGTTTCACCCCATCTCCTACTCCAACCCACTCAGCTCTGCAGCAGTCCTGCCCCTTTGATCAGCACTGGCCCAGCAGCTACCAGAAGATGTGACTGAGCAGGAGGGCAGCTCCATCCCGCAGGGTCCAGTGGTCATTCAGCGGGTTGATGGAGGCAGCCAGGGGCTCCAGGACACAGTAGAGGACACTGCCTACCAGGGAGCGGACATAGGGCCCCAGGCAGAGGTGTGGGTTCCGAACTAGGCTCCGTGCCACTTGCAAGAGCCGGTGTAGCTGCTCCAGGTCGTGGCTTACAGATTTCACCTGTTGGGAGGAGAGGGGTGCTTAGGGGACACAAGGGCGCACCAGAGCCTGCTCTTCTGGTGGCACCTGCCGTGAGCCCTAGAGGCTGCTGCATCATCTCCTCCCCACAAAACCACATAAACCCCACTTACCCCACTGACCACATAAACAAAGTACGGCAGGAGCGCTGCAATCTTCGAGTTGGTCTGCAAGTCCTGGAGGGCAACCTGAAATGGAAGGGGCCACGCTGCACAGTCCACCAGCCCCAAGTATAAACTGACATTTTTTTTTTAAAGAACAATTTAGCACCTATGCAGTAAAATTTTAAACGTTCAAACTCTGTGACTCAGCAATTCTACAAATTTAACCCGCTACAAAAGAAACCCACTCACACATACCCACATACAGATAGCACTGTCTGTAATGTAATAATAAAAAACTGAATACAACCTAAATGTCCAACATATTTTTAACTGAGTAAAGCAATTATTCTAAACCCAGACGTTTAGTTACCACTGGTTGACGGTAAACTATGTACAGTTTACACATACAAACAAAAAGGGTGAGTGGGAGAGTCTACAGAATTGCACTTTCTACTTTGTGTGATTTTATATTACAGTACTTCTATTATAAACATATGCTGGTATTACTTTTTTTTTTTTGGCTGCATTGGGTCTTAGTTGTGGCATAACAGCTCCTCCCTAGCTGTGGCGTGCGAGCTCAGTAGTTGCAGCACATAGGCTTAGTTGCCCCGCGGCATGTGGGACCTTAGTTCCCCGACCAGGTATCGAACCCATGTCCCCTGCATTGGAAGGCGGATTCTCAACCACTGGACCACCAGGGAAGTCCCCTGGTATTACTTTGATAAGCAGAAAAAAGAGAGTAGGTAAATGAGTAAAACCATCTTAGCCCTGAACCTCCACCACCTGTGCCCTTCCAACTCCTCTGGATAAAGACCCTAAGTTCAGGTTCTGTGAAAGCGGACAGCAGCTAGTGAGGAAGGAGCTCAGCTCCCAGGCCCCACATCCAGCCACTGCACTGTTGCCTGGGGACCAGCAGCCAAGTTTCTAAGGCAGGAAGTATAGTAACAACAGTCCTAACTTTGCAAGGGAAACAACAGCAGCAGCCAGACATGGAAGATGTAAAACCCTCAAACAGAGAGAGGCCACATGGCCAAGCAGACCACCAAACTGGTCCTCGTCTGACTCTGGACAGAAGAGGCCTGGCACAGGCGCTGTCCAGCGGGCCCTGTGGAGCCCAAGAGGCTAAAGCAGCAGGGCTGGCAGGAGGTCTGGCCAGGCACCTTAACCTGGCTCCCTCTACTTCCTCTTCTCCTTTCCCTCTCGAGTCCAGGCAAATGAAAGCTACCATGTGGATGCCCCATGTGGCTCCAGGTCAACAGATGCCCCAAAGGGTGGGCTCTGGATTAAGGTGTGGGGAGCTGACCACCTGAGCCCCCCACAGGGCCCTGCTGAGCTGCCCATTCCCTAAGGAACAAGGGTTCCTACTAGAGTGGGAAGAGGAGTCAGCGCTGGCGGAGGGCCAGCCACAGAGCACCACGCCAAGAGCAGCTTCTGTCCACATCAGTCACTCAGTGTTCAGAGGACAGAAGGAGGCATCTGAAGGAATTCCATGAGGATTTGAAAGTTGGACTTTGTGCCCCAGTTCAGGCCCACGGCTCACCTTCATCAGCTGTGGATCATCCCCCAGCACAGCCCGAGTCACTTGCTGGTAGTACTTGAGAAGGTCATCAGTCAATGAAGACACAGCACTGGGCACTGCCAGAGGGTGGGCAGAAGGTGGTCAGGGTGGAGCCCTGCCCTCTCCCAGCCTCCCCGCCTCCCCCCAACAACCACCGCCATTCCCACAATCCCACAGGGAGCCCATTCCGACAGGACGCCCAGAGCACAGCGTTGCCAGCCCCTCTGAGCAGCCTGCGCAGCCCTGACCTTGCAAGCTCTCCACACCCAGCTCTGTACGCTGCCTCCCACCTGTCCTCTGCTGGGCGGACTCCTGCTTAGTCCCCAAGTCCCAAGGTCATAAGCCTCAGGCTGTGAAGCTCCATTCAGCAGACCCTGGAAGTGTGACACCTCAGGGACCCCAGCAAGCGGCCCAGACTTCTGTACTAGCGCCCAACATGGCATCATGATCGGTCTTAAGTCTGGGACACTATCTCCGACTCTGAGGCCTCTGGGCAGGGAGCAGTGCCCACTCAGGGCAGGCACCCCTTAGGCACGGAAAATTCTTGTCAGGTGAAGACTCAGAGGTGTAGAGGCACCACCCTCAGCTCCTAACGGAGGAACGTCCAGGCAGAGGGCCCATTCCCCACACTGCCCCTTACCCGATCCTTGAGGGGCCAGGTTCCCTTTGCCATCTAGGTAGGAGACATGAACTAGAACCAGAGCAGAGAGATGGGTCAGCCTGGGGTTCGGCCCCTTGTAATACCACCCACCCTTCTGAGTTCCGCCCCATCCACCAGCCAGCCCATCACCACTCCTCCGACAACCCAACTCCTGTCCCCACCCCATGCATGACCCCGGCGGTCACCTCTCACAGCTGTCTCGGCGCAGCCTTTGGGGATGTTGGTGGCCAGGGCCAGCTCCACCAGGTTCACCTCTCGGTCCTCGGGGAAGTAGAGCTCACCCTCCCTGGCAGGGCGCAGGGGCAGCGCCTCCTGGGACCCATAACCACACACAGCCTGAGTGAAGAGATGACTGGGCTGAATCCAGGGAGGGAAGAGGTGCTCTACCAATCAGGGCACGAAGCCTATGTTTGCGGGAAGTCCAGAGTCCTGAGAAGAGGGGGGATGCCCGGGGATCCAGGCCCTTCACTGGGAACTTGGCTGGAGCATCCAGTATTCGCTGAGTCAAGGAGTAGCGTGTGGGCCCTCCTCATGGATCCACAGGGACTCAGAACCCCACCCACAGGCCGCTGGTCCTCCACCTCACACTTGCCCAACTTTGAAAACCCTCCTCTCTTCTAACCCTCCCCTCTTCTTCCCTAGACCCACTGCCCTGGAACAACTGTGCAGGACATTCCAACCCCTACACTTGGGCTCAGCCTCCTCCCTCACCCAGAATGCCCTCTTTTCCTTGTGACTTAGTCTAATCCCAGCCTCCCTTTCAGGTTCAGCTCAAGTTCCATCTCTTCCAAGAAACCTTCCCTAACCTCCTGGTCTCCGTGGCCGCCTCTCCCTCTCTGAACTCCTGGCCCTTGGGGGCTGGGCCCAGCACATGTGCTGTGGTGGCTGTGACCTTCCCTCGTGTGTGCACTGGGTCTTCACATCTCGCTGCACTGCCAGCCCCGAGCTGGGCGTGCAGGAGGGCTCGTGCCAACCGAGCCTTCTGCAGCCGGCACCCCACTCACCTCCACACTGCTCCATCTGAGGGCCCTGTTGAAATCCTCGACAGTCAGCTTCCGCCGTTTGGTATGTTTCATGAATTGAGAGCTATTCTGGGAGCGGAGGAACAGAGTCAATCAAGGGACAGGAAACAGGGGGCAAACAACTCCCAACGTCACATCCCCTCCCTGTGACTCAGTTTCTCGTGTGCAGGATGTGACTGTGAACCTGCCTGGCCCACCCAGCAGGCATGTGGTGAGCAGCACACGAGAAGACGCCCAGCAAGCGCTTTGTTCGCTGGAAGCCCAGTGGGCTGGAAGCGGGCTCTGGAGAGGGCGGGGACCGCCTCCACTGCACTCCCTCTGAGCAGGGAGTAGGTGCCTGACATATACTTGCTGAATAAACCCCTGGGGGAGGGGGTAGTCAAAGGGAGGGACAAGGAGAGGGAAAGTGTACCTGGGTGGCCTCTCTGAGACGGTAGCACACGTCCTCTGCGAGCAGGGCCGTCACCTCATCACTCAGCTCCAGGCCTGTGCTCTCTGCCATGAGCCGGACGGACTCCCGAGGGATCTCCACGAACCGCCGCTCTTCTCGCTCCGACATGGCCCCGATGGAACTGGGAGTGGGGAGGGAGGTGTGAAAGGCCAGCCCAGGCTCCCTCAGAGCCTGTGAGCCAGACTCAAGGCCCTCGAAACCAGTCTTGCTGCTCTTTGCTCCAGAATCCCTGAACAAGGAGTCACGATGGCTCTGAGTGTCCACGTGAGGAAACCTGAGGCTCAGAGCAAGAAACGGACTTGAGCTGGACCAGAGGGCAGACAACAGGGCCACCTGAGAAACTGCCTGGCCTTGGGTTGCACAGACCTGGGTCCCAGCCCTGCTCTACCACCTCCGGTGTGAACCCGCTGAGACCCTCATCAGTCTGAGCCCCGGGAAGATAGTGGCAATAATCCCTGCCCTCCGTAACTCACAGGGCTGAGGTGAGGATGAAAGGAAATGAGGTAGGAGAAACTCAGGGTCTAGAACGCTACACAAATGGAAAATGTTACGATCACTAATAATAAACAAAAACTTCATGCCTTCTTCCTTCTGATCCTTGCTACAATCGCTACGGACTAAACACTGATGAAAAGACTACTTTTACCCCGATAGTCCCTTGCTCAAAAGTCTTCAATACTTCTCCACCACTCCTAAAAGGAAAGTCCCAGCTCCCTGGCTCAGCATACCGTGTTTCGTCCCAAATCCCCACAGCTGATCAAGCTGACCCGTCCCCCCAGTAAGGCCGCCTCGTGTCTTCCAACCTGCCTTGCACCCCACTGCCAGGGCTTGGGCTGGTCTGTCCCCCACCTTACTCCAAGCCCCCACACCCTCCTCTTTCTTTCCTAAGGCAGAAGCAGCCTGTCCTTTGAGGTCTTCCTGCCCCATGTGCCACCTGGGGCTGTCAGGTTTTTAGTAGCTGGGCTTTCTGCCCATGTGTCTGGTCTTCCCCAGTCTGGCTACGAGCCCTAAAAGCAGAAACCTGCTCTTCCGTTCACAGGATATGGCAGAATAAGAAGGCACGAAAACAGCACAGCCCACAATTAGAAGGTTGGCCCTCACGGACCAAAGTGAGGCATCAGCACCATGGGCAGCGACGCCCACCCAGCTTCAAGGTGACCCACCCAGGCACTGCCCCACCACTCCTCTCTGACAAGGCTCAGTGGGTCACCAGTGACCTCCAGGTCCCTAAATCCAGTGGGCGCCCTACCTGGTCTCCCTGCAGCATTTCTCCCAATGGCTCCTCATTGCCTTTGGAATAAAACACTAACCTGTGCCATGGCTCCAAGGCCCTGCATGTGTGACTACATCTGCAAACACCTCTTTCCACTCTCTCGTGTTCTGCATACCCGTGGCCTCTTTCCATTTCCTCAAAAACACCTTATTTCAGGACACTCATACACTGTTTCCTGGACTTGAAACACTCTCCTCCTCCACCCCCAATCCCTTTGTCCACTGAGCTCCTAGTCGCTCCTTCAGATGTCAGTCTGAAATGTCACTTGCTCAGGGAACTCTTCTCAGACCCCCACCATGGGCCTGTACTTTACCTCCCAAAGCAGTTGACAGTTTGTAATTATACACTTGTGTAACTTTCCGATTAACACCTACCTCCCCACTAGATTGTAAGCTCCATGCCAGCAAGGATCATCATGCCTTTTTGCTCACCTTTGCATCCCCCGCGTCAGGCACTGCGTCTGCACATAACACGCCCTCAATAAACACTTGCTGAAAAAACGAATAAAGAAAAGCGATTTTTCTAAACACATGCTATGCCCGAGGCACCGAGCTAAGTGCTTTCCATGGCTTCCGCCTCATTCTGTCCACATTAACAATGCGATAGGGATTCTGTAAGTATTATGTCTATTTCACAACCAAGAAAATCAAAGCTCAAAGAGGTTAAATGTTAAATGACTTTCCCAAAATCATCCGGCGAGCACTACCTGGGTAGGGAGCAAGAACTCAACTATCGTTCTAATCATGAGGAGCGACGGGCTGTGTGGGGAACAAGGCCTGGATTCCCAGCCAGGAAACTAGGCGTTGGAAACCCGCCAATGGATAATTGTTAAGCTTCTTTCTCCACCTGTAAAATGGGAGCACGAAGTCCTGCCCACACGGAAGGCGCCGAGGGGTTTTCCCTGTTACGAGCCCACATTACAATCCACAAAGTCCGGGCTCCGACCAAGGTCTCCCGCTCTTCAACCTCCTCTCCTCCACATCCTCAGCCACTAGCCATACTGTTAACAAGGCGCGAGAACTGACCTCTACCGGTCTCCGTGATGCGAATCCTCCCACCCAGCCTCGCTTCACGCCAGATGTAGAGGTGGTGCGGTACGGAGGAGGAGGTCAGAGGTTACAGAACTTGGGTCACGTGGTCAGCGAAGGGGGCGGGCCCCCAGCGGAGCTGGCTCCCAGGCCGGCGAGCGCGCGGTCCACAGCAGGACGGGCCTTCGAGGGCCTGCTCACCTGAGGGCTCCGGCACGGCGAAGGCGGTTACCGGGACGGCGGTAGCTGTGACAGTGACGGTGGTGGCGGCGGCGCTGGCGCCCACTCACTCAGCTCGCACTAATTCCCTCTCTCGGCGCTCAGGCTCCGCCCTCTACAAACACAGCCAATCGACGAGCACCTTGAGGAGTTCCCGCCCACCAAAAGACTTCCCGCTACCCGATTGGCCACTGTGATGGGGCTGTAAAAGGCTCAGGGCGCAGAGGTCACGTGATGCTGAAGACTCGCTCTTCTTAAAGCAACAGCTCTTGGGAGCTTTGCGGGGTGGGTTTGGTTCGGTGTACGTTTTAATAACCATGTTCTCGAGGAAAGCGTCCGCATTCCCTTGTCTACTCCTGAGTTTCCGAGCACTTGCATTTACACGAATGCATTGATGCTTTAGACTTCGGCGTCTGCGTTAGTTTTGCTGCCCGCTTGGTGGGGATCAGCTTACCTCTCCCACATCACCTGCCACTTCCCCTTCCCGAAGGTTGGGCTCTCAGTAGGTATTCTCTGCCGGCAAAAGGGTCTTCTGACTGGGCCAAACACACCCGTGCAAGCTCTAGACACCAGGGCTCTACCCATTCGGGCACCCTACCTCGTATCCTCCCCATTTCTGTCCAATAAGCCAAATATAAGCCCTCACCTACCTTGCACACTTCCTTGACCGTTTTACACGTACACGCTTTCCCGAACTTGGACAGTTCTCAATTGAGAAGCAGTGGGCTTAGTGAGTCAGACCGACACGGGTTCAAACTCTGATAGTGCTTTTGAGCAAACTACTTAAGCGCATTTCCCCCATCTACAAAATGGAGTGATAATACCCACCTCACAGGGTTATTGTAGATTAAATGAGATAAAATGTAGATTGACAGTTGGTAGTTGAATTTTCACTCACACATCACGGGGCAGACAGTGATTTAATTCCTTTATGTTCATCCAAGATGGGACCATTTAGGGCTTCCCTGGTGGCGCAGTGGTTGGGAGTCCGCCTGCCGATGCAGGGGACGCGGGTTCGTGCCCCGGTCCGGGAAGATCCCACATGCCGTGGAGCGGCTGGGCCTGTGAGCCATCCGCTGAGCCTGCGCGTCCGGAGCCTGCGCTCCGCAACGGGAGAGGCCACAACAGTGAGAGGCCCGCGTACCGCAAAAAGAAAAAAAAAAAAAAAACCAAGATGGGACCATTTGCAATGGGCTATTATAGAAAGGAGCTTTCTGTAGGGGAGCATGAATGTATACATCCTTGCCCTTCCTCCCTCTCAGGGTTAGATGCTGCTGCCTCTAGAAAAGAAGATCCTCCGAGACCAGAGCTGAGAAAGCCAGATGGATGGGACTGGGGTTGCCACAGCAACACCACCTAAGGGGACTGTGACCCTGCTGAGTCTCTTCCAGTCATATTCAGAATGATACTTGGAGTAGTTTCAGGACTGTGCTTGGTCACTGGAGTGTCTGCCCACCTATGCATGAAGGATAGGGGGGGCTCCTCTAAGGTTCTGAGTCTGAGATCAGCTCAGATCTCCTGGCTGCTGGCAGACCTCCTTGCAAAGGTGTTATTGGTAGGGACAGCCACTGGCAACCTTGGCAGCGTGAGACAATGAAGAGAGGATGGCCTGCAGGCCTGTAGGATGCAGTAAAGCTGCATGCAAGCTGTCTGGGGCTGATCTGCCTCCAGCTTGAGTCAAAGCAGTAATGAGACTCACATGGCCATAGATGGGAGAAAGGTGGCTCCCACAAACTCCCCAGGCACCAATGCCTGGCAAGAAAAGCTATGATGGTTTTAGAGTTAGACGATTAAAAAAATTTTTTTAAATAACAGCTCCACTAGTTGTGTGATCTTAGGCATGTTTAGTTCATCCCTCTGACCTGTTTTATCATCTGTCAAGTGGGGTGACAGAATGTTACATGGAACTGTTGTGAAAATTCAATAATGTGTGTAAAGGATTTAACATGTTACCAGGCACATACTCCTGTCACTATTAAGCCTGTGACCTCTTTAAGAGGCTGTAACTTCCTGGGAATTCCCTGGTGGTCCAGTGGTTAAGACTCTGTGCTTTCACTGCTGAGGGTCTGGGTTAAATCCCTGGTCAGGGAACTAAGATCCCAAAGCTGCATGGCCAAAAAAAAAGAGGCTGTAACTTCCAGACTCCCCTAGTACCAAACCTTAAAAGATCAGAAGAGTCCAGGACTATCTCCAGGCCATCCCCACTTACTCGCTTCCCTATCCAGTGTCAGCCTTCTCAGTGCCACACCCCACATCCTCACCAGCAGTTCCATGAGCTGCTTCTCTGTCCATCAGTCTCTTCCTTCTGGCCTGGTTTTACTACTGGGGCATCCCAACACAATTTACAGATGCATGATTCCATTTGAGAACTTGGGAAGAACTTTACTCTCAGTGAGACACATGTTTAGGGCCTAACTAGGCAAAATCCTTGCAACCTATGAAATCAACTCTGTAATCAACTCAGTGTTGGGAAGTGGTTTCACAACTTGAACATTGTTTCCGTGGCAAAATTCATTGCAAATCCAGCACAGAAACTTTCCTGGGTTCAACACACTTGGGAAAACTGGCAGAGTGCTGAGAACTGGAGATACAAAAATCAAAGGGATGCATATGAATCTATAATTATCTCAATAAAATAACTGAAATTTTATGTAATAAAAAAATGGAAAGGGAGACAATAAGGAAATAATGTGTTTTATGACATACTAGAGAGGTATGAATGGAAGAGCCTACCTCTGTCCAGGAGTGGTGAGGCGAGGGGAAGGGAAACACATTCAAATGCCTTTTCCTTACCAGGTTAAAGGCAGTATTCTGGATGTTTCATAACAGGTCTGGACCTTGGCACGGTTGACATTTGGGGCCAGATAATTCTTTGTTGTGGGGTGGCTGTCCTATACATCGTAGGATATTAGCAGCCTGCCTGGCCTCTACTCACTAGAAGGCAGTCGCAGCCCCACCCAGTTGTGACAACAAAAAATGTCATTGCCAAATGTCCCCTGGGGGCCAAGATCACCCCAGGTGATAATCACGGCTTTGTATGCACCATATAACAATAATTATAATTAACCGTTGAGTACCTATCATGGGCCAGGCTCTGTGCCAGCCACTTGCACATACAATCTCTGATACTAGCAGCAATCATCCAAAGAGGGTTATATGATCATTTTACAATGAGGAAACATAAGGTCACCCAGCTAGGACTGCAACCCAGCTCTGTATCAACCCAAATACTGTGCTTTCTACGACACAACTCTGTTTCCCAAGGAAGTCAAGGAAAGCTTTAAAAAAAAAAAAAAAAATTGAGATTTGATAGATTCCTAGGCAGCAAGCAGGTAGGTTGGGAAAAGGCATTCCAAGGTAGAAAAATAGTACTGCAAAGACAGTGTGAGGGACGGTAGCATGTCTGCTTCATCTTATTTCGTGTATTTCTGTTGTGTTACCCTAAGGAGATTATGAGCCCTTTCATATCTTCAGTTCAGTTTAGTTTAATAATTGATAAGCAAATAAAGGCTGTAGTTTATGTGCCCATCCTAAGAAGGGCTGGGACCCCACAATCTGTATCATTACTGTCCTGTTATTCACCTCTTCCTACCTGCTGTCTCCTCTTCCCTCTCCTCAGCTATACTCCTGGTTATTTTTAAGGCTGAGGAAAGGGCAAATACTCTGAAACTAGACTGGGGCTTAGGACTTCTCTGGTAGCACAGTGGTTACGAATCCGCCTGCCAGTGCAGGGGACACGGGTTCGAGCTCTGGTCTGGGAAGATCCCACATGCTGCAGAGCAACTAAGCCCGTGTACCACAACTACTGAGCCTGCGCTCTAGAGCCCACAAACCACAACTACTGAAGCCTGCGCGCCTAGAGCCCGTGCTCCACAACAAGAGAAGCCACCGCAATGAGAAGCCCATGCACCGCAATGAAGAGTAGCCTCCGTTCTCCGCAACTAGAGAAAGCCCGCACGCAGCAACGAAGACCCAACACAGCCATAAATAAATAAATAAATAAACAGACTGGGGCTTAGAGCAGCTCTAATGATAGTATCATTTGCTGGAAGCCAAAGACCCAACACTAGCGCCTTCCCTTTAGTGAGGTCAACTTCAGACCTTGGCAAAAGGGTTAGTCAGATCCCCTGGTGGGTGAAGCTAGTCAAGGCATCAGGCCAAGAAAAGAGGGGCTAGCAAGCATCTGGTCCTCCAGCCTTTTTAAAAAAAGAGTTGTTCTGGGTCTTCCCTGGCGGTCCAGTGGTTAAGACTCTGCGCATCCACTACAAGGGGCGCAGGTTCAATCCCTGGTCAGGCAACTAAGATCGCACATGCCGCGCAGCGTGGCCGAAAAAAAAACCAGATTTGTTCTTACCAAAGAAAGAAGGAGATGACACTTCCATGAGAATCAAGAACCTTTTATGGTTAGAACACACAGTCAGAAATCTGGGAGTGGCTGCTAAGCCACAAGAAGAGCCAGATGTCTTCTGAGGACAAGAAACCTTCCTTGCCTCCTCCACAGCAGCCAGACTGGGCCTCTGGACAACACGGGAAGTGTGACAGTCACACCTCCTGGATAAGGACCAAACAAGGTAGGAGGTCACGGTACTCAGCTCACAAGCCCTGCCGAGAACAGGAAAAGCACATTGGTTAGACCCAGAGCTTGGGGCAGCCCTAAACATCGACTTCCCATCCCGAGAGGCACGTGTCCTCGGTCTTCCAAGCAGACAACAGGAGAGTTTCTGTCATCTGTGGTTCAGGCATTAAATCCCATATCCCACAAACCCCTCCTCCAGGCAATGACCCTGACACTCACCCAAGTAATCATCCATCAGGGAGCCGATAGCAAACTGCAGAAGGAAAGGTAAAAAGCAAATGAAGCCAGGGCAAGCACAGAGCTATGCTCTAACCCGCAGTCTCAGGCCTTCTGCCCACCCACTTCTTCTTCCAAGCAGAAGAGCACAACCCCCCCAGGAACTCTGGGGAGGCAGAAATCATCAGCGCTGCCTGGTAGAGGCAGGCAAGAGACTCACAATGTCATTCTTGTCCACACGGGTCCCCACAATCTTCAAGCGGATCTCATCGTCCTGCTGAATCACAATGTCCTGGGGAGGAGGGAACAGTACATTCAGACAACCCCAGGCCAGGACTCTCCCTCGGAGTGGCTCATGCTCTTGTCCCTCTCACTGACTTCTTCCTTCCCACTTACCTCATCCATTGTCTTGTAACATGGTGGGTTGGAGTTAGGATCAAACTCCATCTCTGACGGGATGGACTGAAAGGAAGGTGAAACTGGGTAAGAGTACTTTAAAAGGATGCTTCAATAGATGCTCACGATACCTGTCTCCTCCTTAGACCCACCCAGTGTGCCTAGACTTACATGTCGAGAAATGAAGCAGGACATGGGCCCAATTTCTGTGAAGAGTCCAACCTAGAAGGGAAATGAGTGACCTTGCTTTTCCTTTTGTCCCCCAAAGTCTTCTAAGCTTCCTGTCCTTATCTGGTTCCTAATATCAATAATATTCTTCATGTTTCGAAACCACTCTGAAGTTTGGCATTTGTTTTCATTTCTTTCTTTTTTTCAAGCTTTCGTTTTAAGTTATGGAAGTGTAGTGGTAAACAGCTGAGGCCTAGAACTTGTCGGAACTTGGGATTTGAACACCTGTTGGCCACATGACCTTGGCCAGTAGACAACTTCTCCAAGCTTCAGCCTGGAGAAAAAAGCACGAGGATAAAAGCACTCACCTCACAGAGTCACTGTGAGGCTTTGCACACTACCTGTCCCAGAGGAACTACTCAATCAGTGGAGGCTACTATTGTTTTGACTATCAATAATGGCTTACACACCCCTGAGTGAGGCAGAGCAAGATCACCATACCATTTGACAGGTGAGGAAGCTTGAAGCACAAAGAAGTGACGTGGCCAAAGACACAGAGTTATTAACAAGTCGAGTTGGGATCCATCCCAGATCTTCTAAGGGAGGGACCTTTCCACTACCTCCCCTGATGGTCTTACCTTGTTGACCTGAGTGACAACGGCATCCACGACCTCCCCTTTAAAGGGTCGGAAAACAATGGCCTTGTACTTAACTGGATAAAGGACAAAGCCTCGGCCTGGCTGGATCACACCAGCACCGATATTGTCGATGGTGGTGACAGCAATTACAAAGCCATACCTGCAAGGAGGATGAGAAGGAGAAAGGCACTGTGTGTGGAAAAGCCTCTAAAACCATCTGCCACAAGAGACACTGAGCCTGGGGGTAAAGGGGCGGCACAAAGGGGAAGTAGATAGCACCCCTGCCCCACAGAGCTTAATAATCAAGAGAGGAGACAGGACAATGGTCCGCATCTAAAAATGCCAAATGCTGCTCTCACAATTTCACAACAAATGTCCAAAAGGGCTGCAGTCCTTGAGCCAAGAGACCTCAATCTTGGAGATGCCTCAGAATCACCTGGGAGAAACTTATTAAAATGCATATTCCCAGGCCTCCCCCCAGAGAGTCGTGATGCTGTAGGGATGAGTTGAGGCTCAGGAACCTGTATGTTCAAAGAACACCCAAAGTTACTCTGATGCTGGAGGTCCAAGCACTCTATAGCCCTGCTCATCCTCACTCATTTACATCACCATGTGCAAGGCTCCACTGTGCAGAGCCCAGAGATGGTCAAGTCTCAGTCCTCTTCCTTCCTCCCCCTAACTCTCAATCTGCTTTTTCCTGCTCACTCATTAATTCAACAAACCTTTAGTGAGGCCCAAGATGTGCCACGCCAGGTCCCTGGGACAGAGAAAAGCAGCAGAATCAAAAAACACTGAGCTCCACAAGGGCGGACCTCATTCTATCTTTTTCACTGCATTGTTCCCAGGGCCTGACACAGAGCCTGGCACACAGCTGGAGCTTTAGAAATGTTTGCAGAGTAAATGAATGACCAATCTTGGCTGAAGGAAGGAAGCTCCGTTATCCAGCTTCGCAGAGGGAATCGCGGGAACCCAAAGCAGGAAGCATCTAACTGCCTGGGGCTCCTGGGAGAGTGAGAGGGCTCGCCAGGGTAGGTAGCTGAACCTTTCAGGATGTGTAGGAGTTGGGGAGGGGATGCAGGCAAAGGGAGACGTGTGCTCACTGCTTAGGCGGCACGGAGGGCGCGACACTCACTTGCCGGTGCAGGTCCCCTCCACCTCGGTGAAGAGCTTTTGCTTCACCGTGTTGAGCAGGTTGGGGCCGAAGTAGCGTGGGTGCAGCAGGATCTCGTGCTCCAGGGAGATCTGCGGGGAAACGGGGATGGAGACCAGGCTAGGAGCGGCAGGAACGTGAGGCAAGAAGCGGCCCCTAGTCCCGGTCCTCCGCTTCTCTCCTCCTCTCGACCCTGCCCTCGCCGCCACCCCGTGCCCTGCTCACGTGATAGAACATCGTCCCGGAGGAGCCTGGACAGCAGCCGGGCCTACAGCAGCGACGGCAGCGAGCCTCCACACCCACCGGAAACACAGCAACTACCTCGAGCCCGCTTCCGGGACTGCCCCGGAGAAGTGGGAGGGACTCGCCTCCTCCTCGGACCCCATTGAGTCTCGTTGTCGTGGGCGGGGAATCCGTGAAGCTCCTCCCCTCTGTGCAGCCCAACCGTGGTCGAAATGCCAGGCTCGCACAAATTATCAGTGTCCGGCGTAGACTATATGCTCAGTAAATCCTTTTAAAAGGAACTAATTGGGCTTCCCTGGTGGCGCAGTGGTTGAGCGTCCGCCGGCCGATGCAGGGGACGCGGGTTCGTGCCCCGGTCCGGGAAGATCCCACGTGCCGCAGAGCGGCTGGGCCTGTGAGCCATGGCCGCTGAGCTTGCGCGTTTGGAGCCTGTGATCCGCAACGGGAGAGGCCACAACAGTGAGAGGCCCGCGTACAGCAAAAATAATGATAATAATAATAATTAATTAATTAATGAGAGATGGCATAAATAAAGCGCTTTAGCAGAATCTATTCATTCAGCAAATAGCTGAAGACTGCTTTCACATAGTAAGTATAGTAAGTAGCTGTTCTTATCTCATTTAATCCATACAGCAACCCCACCAGGCAGGCTTTGTTATTACTCCCATTTACAAGAAGGTCCCAGGCTCAGAAGGTTGAGGTCACTCAGGGTCGGAATTCAAATTCAGGATGCCCGACTCCAAGACTCTTGCATATTCAGGCATTCATTGCCTGGCTCTGGTAGTTTAGAGATGAAACCCGCAAAGTCAGAGTCCAGAAGGTAGCGCCCCCTGCAGGTGTGACGAGAACCTCAAGTCACTGCGCTCCTCTCAACGCCCTCTCGCCCCTTCGTCCGCCCCCTTACACCCAAGGACCTAGAGAACTGGTGAGCCTTGTCTGTTCCTTCAGCTCTGCTCGCAGTTCTGTAGATAGTCCCTTTATTAAACTCGCCTCAGGTAACCAGAGTGAGCGTGCAATCTGTGCCCTGCTGGGACCCTGACTGATAAAAGGGCCATGGGAAGAAAGGCAGAAACACCATGAGACGCGGACCTATAATAAAGGCTCAGCAAGAGCAGCTGTTTCTAAAGCCCAGACAGTCTCTGGGACCTTGAGCAAACTCCCTGTTGCCTAAGTTTTTGTATGTTGTAAGAAATCCTGACCTTCCCTCCTGCAAGAACAGAGACTTCATGCTTTCTTAGAGCCGTCACACACCAGTTTCCATTGACGCTGCCCATTTCCTAGAATGATTGAGGTCACCAGTCAGCTGCTCAGACTCCTTGGGGATCCCCTGCACCTGCAACCACATAAGGAAGCAGATGGCGGGACGGAGGGCAGGGCCTCAACAGCCGCGACTCCCTCCTTTCCTCTTTTCGAAGCCAGCCTCCCCGCAAAAGCAACCTTACCTGCTGACAGTGGTGTGCTGGAGCCCCCTACAAAAGCCAGCTGTTAATATTTCAGGAATTTTGCAAGCCAGTGGGTAAACACAACCATTATTAAAAAGCTAATTGTCTTGGGACTTCCCTGGTGGCCCAGTGGGTAAGACTCTGCGCTTCCAATGCTGGGGGTCCGGGTTTGATCCCAGGTAAGGGAACTAGATCCCACATGCCTCAACTAAGTCTGCATGCTGCAACTAAAAATCCTGCAAAGACCAGCGCAGCCAAAATAAATAAATAGATATTTTTAAAATGTTAACAATAATTTAATTGTCAACTTACAATTAAATGAATTATACTAAAAAAGAAAGGCAGAGGTGTAGATGAAACAAGTTTGGCAATATATTGATAATCGTTGAAGCCAGATGATGGATAACGGTGGTTTCTTACACTTTTCCTACTACTTTTGTGTGTTTGAAATTGTTCATAATAAAAAGTTAGAAAAAAACAAAACTGTGATACTGTGATTTACAATAAATAAATAAATAAATAAATAAATAAATAAATAAATAAATAAAATATATATATATATATATATATATATATATATATATATATATTTGGTCTTTTCCCCCCGTTTCTGTCACAGAGCTCCTAAACCCTTGGAATTGCCTAAGTGATAAGATGATGAATGTGTCTTGATATTCATAACAAACCCCTTTCAACCACACACGAGTTTATGTTAATGAGATGACTTTTGGAAAGCACCTAAACCAGGGGAAACAACCAAGTGACTGGAGGATTGGAACTTTCAGTGTCAGCTCCTTGACCTGGCTAGTGAACTAATCAACCCTGCCTATGTAGTGAAAATCTCCATAAAAACCCAAAAGGATGGGGTTCAGAGAGCTTGGCGTTTGTGAAGACGTATAGAACTGGGGAGAGTGGTGAGCTCAGAGAGAGCATGGAAGCTCCACGCCCTTTCCCCATCCCACACCCTAGGCATCTTTTCTATGTGGTTCTTCCTGAGTTAGGGTCTTTTATAATAAAGTGGTAATCTAGTAAGTGAAATGTTTCTTTGAGTTCTGTGAGCCACTCTAGCAAATTAATTGAACCTAAGGAGGTGGGCGGGGGTGGTCTTTGGAACCTTCAATCTATAGCCAGTCAGATGGACAGATGACAACCGGAACTTACTATCGCCATCTGAAGTGGAAGGCAGTCTTGTAGGACTGAGCCCTTAACCTGTGGAATCTGATGCTATCTCCGTGTCGATGGTGTCAGAATTGAGTTAAATCATAGGACACCCAGCTGGTGTTTGAGAATTGCTTGGAAGTGTGGGGGGGAAAAAACACACATTGTAATTAGAGTCAGAATCATTAGCAATAAATACTTAAAACTCATCATTTCCTATTTAACATAGTTTACTATTATCAATGCTCTTGAGGTTATTTACACCTACTGTGTCTGTGTGGTGTACATGTTATATAATTGTCTACGTAGGTATAAGAGTTCCAGTTGCTCTGATATCCTCACCAGCACTTGGTACTGTCAGCAGGGTTTATTTCTTTGTTTGCTATTCTAATAAGTGTGATGGTATCTCATGGTGGTTTTAATTTTCATTCTCCTAATGACTAAGGACGTTGAACATCTTTTCATGAACTTATTTGCCAAGAGTGATCTTTTCAAAACTCACCTCAAATCATGTCAATCCCCTACTTAGGGCCTGATGGCTTCCCAGGGCACTAGAATAAAACCATCACTCTGACCAACCAGGCAGGGGCCAGATTCAGCCAACTCTATTTTCTGCCTCTCTTCCTCTTGCTTTCTCCACTCCAGCCACATTGGCCTCCTCTCCCACCTTGAGACCAATGCGTTTGCTATTTCCTATGCCTACAACGCTATTGGCTCTGATTTTCACCTGATGGGGATGGGGGAGCTCCTTCTCATTTTTCAGTTATAAGCTCAATATCACCACTTCCAAGAGGCCTTCCATGACTACCCTGACTCAAGTAGCCACACCCAATCACTCTCCTGTTGTATTGCTTTGTTTTATTTTCTTCATAGAACTTAGCCCTATTTAGCGTTACCTTATTAATTTATGTATGTGCAGATTGCCTGTTTCCCCTCAAGAAGGGCAGGAATTCCTGTCTGTTGTGTTCCTAGATGCCTAGAAGAGCCCCTGGCACACAACAGGTGCTTGGGATCTATTTGCATCACTGATCGAATCTCTAGCACCTAACAGTGCGCTTGGCAAATAATGGAGTTTAACAAATATGGGTTGACTGAACCTCATTCTCATATTGAATCTATTATGATCTCTTCAAGCTCCCCAGGCACGGTTTGGCCCTGATAAATCCTCCCCAAGCCCTAATCTCTTTGCCTCCAAAGCTTCAGAATCAGAGACAAGCTAGAACAGAAAGAAAATAGCAATGGAGAACAATCAGCTGAATTGAGATTCGGAGTACAAAGAAAGTCTACTGAAGGATTGTTTTACTTTACTTTTGTTGCACAATAAACCACCCCAAAACTTTGTGGCTTAAAACAACCACAGTAATTTATTTATCTCATAATCTACAGTTGGAGCAAAAGACTCAGTGGGGAAGGTGTGCTCCTGCTTCAAGCAAAGTCAGCTGGGCAGCTCAGCTGGGCACTGGAGGGTCTACTTTTTTTTTTGCGGTACGCGGGCCTCTCACTGTTGTGGCCTCTCCCGTTGCGGAGCACAGGCTCCGGACGCGCAGGCTCAGCGGCCATGGCTCACGTTCCCAGCCGCTCCGCGGCATGTGGGATCCTCCCGGACCGGGGCACGAACCCGTGTCCCCTGCATCGGCAGGCGGACTCTCAACCACTGCGCCACCAGGGAAGCCCTAGAGGATCCGCTTCTGAGATGGTTCAATCACATGGCTGGCAAATTGAAGCTGGCTGTTAGCTGGAAGCCTGGGTGTGGCTCTAGCTGAAACACTTACAGGTGTCCTCTTCGAGTGGCCTGGGTTCTTCACAGCATGGTGGCTGGGTCCTAAGAGCAAGCATCCCAAGAGGACCAGGCGGAAATTCTATCCCTTTTTATGACTTAGCCTCAGAAGTCATACAGCATCACATCTCTCTGAGGGTCACAATCTCTCCCGGACTCAAGGTGAGAGAACTTACCGGATGGAAGGAGCATCAATGTCATATTGTAAAAGGAGCATGTGGGAGGGAAGATCTTGTTAAGGCCACTTTGGAGAACACAATCTGCCGCAAGGATAGGTCTTACCAACCTACAGAGTAGTAGAGAGGAGCCCTTGTGATGATGTCTGTCACTTGTCTCCCAAAGATTTATATACAAGCAGCAGGTCCAGCCCCTGGAGGGCAACTCTGAGGAAGGATCATCCATCCTAGCTGCCCCTCTCGCTGGTTCTAGGTTCCTGCTTCTGTGCCACCAGTTCCTCCAACAGCTAGGATAATCCTGCCCCCAGTTGAGTCTGAATCCTCTGGCCATGGGTACAACAACCCTGAGGACCACCTGGGGGACACTCCAGGAAGACAAATCTACAAAGTGGTTAAGGGTGTGACTTTGAAGATAGGTAGACCTAGATTCAATTTCAGCTCTGCCTTTTATTAGCTTTGTGACCTTGGCCAGGTTACTTAACCAAGACTCACAAGAACCTCAGTCTCTTCTTCTGTCTAATGGGGATAAGAAAGGCTATAATGGAATTAGAGATCATATGTTTAGCACATTGCTAGCAGTTAACAACTACTAAATATACGGTAGGTATTTTTCTAATTTCTACTAATACAAAAACGCATAGAAGAAAGCTTTTCAACCTCTTTTCTTGGGGGAAAGTTACTGCAATAAGTATGAAATTTCTTTTGTTTTAGCTTTAAAATTTACATACTTTTTTTTTCACGTGCCATAGTCTATCTATGCCAGTTTAATATGCCTATTCCCCAGATAAAAACTTCTATCAAAAAAATCTGACTGAATGGTGCTCTTGAAAGATGTTTCCTGGCACCCTGTAGCTCTGTGTACCCCAGGGTGGGGGTATGTATATTCCAGTTTTTTTGTTTGTTTTGTTCTGTTTTTTTTTTTTTTTTTTAATGAGAAGACTTGTTTAAATTGAAGACACTTTTTTTTTTTTTAATTTATGACTGTGTTGGGTCTTCGTTTCTGTGCGAGGGCTTTCTCTAGTTGTGGCAAGCGGGGGCCCCTCTTCATCGCGGTGCACGGGCCTCTCGCTATCGCGGCCTCTCTTGTTGCAGAGCACAGGCTCCAGACGCACAGGCTCAGTAGTTGTGGCTCACGGACCCAGTTGCTCCGCGGCATGTGGGATCTTCCCAGACCAGGGCTCGAACCCGTGTCCCCTGCACTGGCAGGCAGATTCTCAACCACTGCACCACCAGGGAAGCCCTGTATATTCCAGTTTTGAGAAGCAAAACCAACAAGTTGTGCCCTGCTTAATGGTGCGCCTGGGTGTGAGAGAGGCTAAAACCTAGCACACACTAGGCTTATTAAGCCACAGTGGCCACTAGTCTGTGTTGACCAAAGGGATTTATACAGAGGTTAAAATAAATGTTATCTTTTTTTTTTTTTGGCTGTGCCGCATGGCATATAGGATCTTAGTTCCCCGACCAGGGATGGAACCTGTGTCCCCTGTAGTGGAAGCATGGAGTCCTAACCACTGGACCACCAGGGAATTCCCCAAATAACTATAATTTTAAAAACCTAGGTCCAGTATGTTTAGCAACCCCAGAGTGTGTCAAGCATACAGTCTTTGTGCCCAATCTCAGATTCATCTTCATTCTGATCTCTTCTGAACCTGTAGAAACATGATCGCTTAAGCTTCCTGAACAGCCTGTGCTCCTCACTGCTTAGCAGCTCCACAGCCCTCTCTCCTACAAGGGTTTTCCCTCCAGTCCCCTGGCTTTAAATACCATCCATATGACGCTGATGACACTCCCAATGTATATCTCCAGCCCCAGTGTTTCCCCTGATCTTCAAGCTCACAAGTCTAACCGGCTGAGGGGAAGCTCTACCTACAGCGTCAAAACAGAACTCCCCATTTTCCTATCCCATTGTCCCCATCTCAGAAAATGGCTGCCAGCCACACCATTGCTCATGCAAAGATTTTAGCCATCCTTGACTCCTTTTTCCTCTTGACTCTCATCTCCTATCCTAATTTTAGCAAATTCTGTTGACCCAGCACTTCTCCCCAGCTCCACCATCACTACCTTTGTCTAGCCACCATCATCTCTTGCAGAACAATTTGCACAGCTCTCTCCCTGCCCCCACTTGGATCCCCTATGTTCCTTTCTCCAGACTAGGCAGGCTAAGCCTTTAAAAGCAAGAATCGTATCAGAACACTCCCCTGCTTAAAACCTACCAATGGCTCCCGATTCTACTCAGAATAGAATACAAACTGCTCACCATGGCCAATGAAATTCCACACCCACCCATTTGTGTGAGGTCAGATTTTAATCTTCATATAATCAAAACAATATCTCATAATAGTTTGAAAACAGAAACAGATGTGAGACTCCAGCTGTCTTATATTAAGCCAGACATTAAAGAAATTGGGAAAAATGTAAAACAATGCCACTATTTTCACTACATATTTTTTTGACTTTGGAAAATAGAGTTATTTTTCCTAGAAAATGAAAATGTTACTTATGTCGGGGTTTTTTTAAATTAATTAATTATTTTTGGCTGCACTGGGTCTTCGTTGCGGTGCACGGGCTTCTCGTTGCAGAGCACAGGCTCTATGCATGCCGGCTTCAGGAGTTGCAGCACGCGGGCTCAGTAGTTGTGTCTAGACAACTAGCTGTTGTCTAGGAACTCTGGAAGATCTCTTCAGAAGTAGTCACGCTCTTTATTCTCCCGCCCAGGGACACTTTAGGGCCTTGGCCCACTCACTCCTTTCCTACCAGCTACTGCCCACTACGCTCCAGACAGAGAAGGACACTCATCTCTTCCACTGTAAGTTGGCTATAGAGTTTAGGCTAGGGACACTACGACCGCATTCGCACAGCTGCTAGTTCTCTGACACCACCACTGCTGAGCCAGGAGCCCAGAACCATCAGACTGGAGGGAGTGAGGCAGCAGGACATCTTGGAGTTTTTGAGAGAGTAAGGGCCCTACAAGAAACAACTGCAGTTCAGAGGTGCAGCTATCGCCCACGGTTACAGCAGAGCCAGGTCTAAGACTCGGGCCTCCGGGGTACCACACCAGCTTGTAGGTTCTCCTTTTCCCGGTCACCCAGCAGCGAGGGTGACGTGCTGTCCGCTAAGACACAACGCTCTGCGCCGTGGCGGGCCTCGCGGCCCGCCTGGAGGACGTCGCACTCCTACTGCCTCAGGTAGCTGGAAAAGCTCAACCAATCCAGAGGGCTCTGAGGCGAAGAAGGAGGTTAGAAAAGGAAAAGTTTAGGACAGGAGCGCTAACCAATAGGGAGCCCACCTGCCTGAGTGACGGCCACCAGCACCCACTTGGAGAAGCCGCCCCGAGCTGGGGGGATGGTTAGGGGAGAGTGAACCAATCCCTGACGAGGGAAGGCAAATTTGAGCCAATGACAACTGAGAAGGTGGGAAGGGGCGGAGCTCTCCCGGTGGCTGGTCGGTGGTGAGTGAAGAGATCAGCTTTCTCTGCTAGTTCCCACCCTCGGACTTCTTAGCCCCTGGAATGCGAGAGAGGCTCAGGGAGTTCCCGGAGTGGGGCGTAGAGGTATCGCCCGCAAAGGCCTGGGGGCGAGACTTCTTGTTGAAGGAGGTGCTGGAAGCTACCGGGTGGGCATCGAGGAAGCGGAGGCTGCTTAGGAGGCGGGACTTCCGGGGAGGGGCTTTGTCGACAGGGCGGGGCCTGCTGCTAAGGTTAGGCCGAAGGGGCGGGGCTAAAAGTAGACCACTGGGTGTGACCTGGGAGAACGAAGGGTAGTAATTTAAGCGAGCGTCTTGGGGTCAGGACGTTGCTGCCAGAGGCTTTGGGGTGGCAAGTAATAGCTCAGAGGTGACGTTATGGTTTATGGGAGGGTCACCTGCCCTAACCCCCTGTCCTCTTTTCCCAGGGAGCCACTGGTGGCGACCTTCCTAGGGTCCCTTTCCCTTCGTGGGGTGCTATGGAGTTCCCAGAACACAGCCAGCAGCTGCTGCAGAGCCTCCGAGAGCAGCGGTCCCAGGGTTTCCTTTGTGACTGCACGGTGATGGTGGGTAGCACCCAGTTCTTGGCCCATCGGGCTGTGCTGGCCTCCTGCAGCCCGTTTTTCCAGCTTTTCTACAAAGAGCGGGAACTGGACAAGAGGGATCTGGTGTGTATCCACAACGAGATTGTCACAGCTCCAGCCTTTGGGCTGCTTCTGGACTTTATGTATGCCGGCCAGCTGGTCCTGAGGGGGGATACCCCTGTGGAGGATGTGCTGGCAGCTGCCAGCTACTTGCACATGAATGATATTGTCAAGGTGTGTAAGCGGCGGCTGCAAGCCCGGGCCCTGGCAGAGGCGGATAGTACCAAGAAGGAGGAAGAAACCAACTCACAGCACCCTAATTTGGAGTTTTTGTCCAGCACTTCCCGTGGCCCCCAACCTTCGTTGGCATCTGCAGAGACATCAGGCCACTGGGGCAAAGGGGAATGGAAAGGCTCAGCAGCTCCCTCACCTACTGTCTGTCCTCCAGATGAGCCACCGATGCCGGCTGGGGCTGATACTACACAGCCTGGCGTGGAGGTTGACTCACCGCATCTGCGGGCACCTCCTCCACCAGTGGCTGATGTCTCTCTTGCCAGCCCCAGTAGCTCCACAGAAACCAACCCTGCAAACTACTTCTCTTCGGGCCTCCCAACGGTTTCAGTGGAGCCACTGGCTCCCCTTGATGTGGTTTCTGAGAATCTGAGGGTGGTGGAACCAAGGGGAACTGGAGGCCCACTGCAAGGCTTCTATCCCCCAGCTTCGGCTGCAGTCCCAGTCCCAGCCCCAGTTCCATCCCAGGCTCCAGCCCCAGCAGAAGCGGAGCTGGTCCAGGTGAAAGTAGAAGCTATCGTGATTTCCGATGAGGAGCCCGATGCCTCGGAGGAACAGCCTCGGGGTCCTGAGGGACTGTTCCCACCCGGAGGAGCAGTGTATGGTGAACAGCCCCCCCAGCCAGAGGCCTTTGAAGAGCCAAGGGCAGCAGGACTGGAGGAGGTGGGGGCCAGTGACCACTTCCTGCCGCCAGATCCTCACCTACCCTACCATTTGCTGCCAGGTCCAGGGCAGTATCATCGAGGACTGGTGACCTCACCCCTGCCTGCTCCGCCCGCCCTGCACGAGCCACTCTACCTGCCTTCCGAGTATGAAGCAGCCCCGGGAAGCTTTGGGGTTTTTACGGAGGATGTTCCCACTTGCAAGACATGCGGGAAGACCTTCTCGTGTTCTTACACACTACGGCGCCATGCCACAGTGCACACGCGTGAGCGGCCCTACGAGTGCCGCTACTGCCTGCGCAGCTACACGCAGTCCGGGGACCTGTACCGCCACATCCGCAAGGCTCACAATGAGGACCTGGCCAAACGCAGCAAACCGGATCCAGAGGCTGGCCCCCTCCTGGGAGTGCAGCCCATCCCCGGCTCCCCGACAGCAGACAGACAGAACAGCAGTGCCGGAGGGCCACCCAAAGATTTTGTACTTGGCCCCAAAAACTAACACGCCCTGATGCCAGGCCGGCTCTTGCCCCCGTTAGGGGGCAGCACGGAAGGTGGGAAGCATCTCATTTCCCTTGCTGGGGACAGAATGAAGATTCTGCCCAGGCTGTAGTTTCCTACCCTTTTCTTTTCCCAGCCAGATAGCAGGACTTTACGGGGCATCGCATCTCAGTCAACTCCTCACCAAGGGCACTGGGAATTTTCCTGAGGTGTAATCGCTTCTCATTCTGCGTTTGGACCCATAAAGCTAGCAGTGAAAAGTATCTCTCTGAACTGGACTTGCCTGGTTTCTTCCACAAAACTGCACACCTGCTGGTTCTTTCACAGCTCTCCTCCAGACCTAGGAATCTGATACCTATACTTGGGGTAGGGGTGGGGGTCAGGTTGTTTATGAGGAAAAAAGTGGGAGAGGCAGAGGGCAGTGTAGACTTTACTTAGGAAAAGTGTACAAATTAGGGAATTTCACACAATTACGGTTTATTGTTGTAGTTGAGCTCCTCCTGTGTCCCGGGCTGTACTGGGGACTTCACATAAATACTCATTTAATCCTCAACAAGTTTATGAGGTATTATCCCTCTCCCCGCTTTTTTCCCTACAGACAAGGAAACTTGAGACTGAACAATCAACGTTAACTTGTTCTGGGTCACAGAGCTAGTTAAGGGGCAAGCCAGAATTTGAACCCTGGCTTATGACTTCAGATACCATGCTGGTTTAAAACACTGTTGAAGATGGTTAACTTTGAACTAGAAGTTGTTTTCTTTTTTGACCTTTTGAGTGTTTGGTTTTGTTGCCTTACCCCTTTCTCTCTGCTTTCCATGTAGAAAGGCCTTTGATTGACTGTTTCAACAACAGATACCTTTTGAGTGTTTGGTTTTGTTGCCTTTTTTTTTGAGTGTTGCCTTACCCCTTTTGTTGCCTTACCCCTTTCCCTCTGCTTTCCATGTAGAAAGGCCTTTGATTGACTGTTTCAACAACAGATACCGTGTTGATGACTTGAAATTTTTGCCTGCACGTCTTAAATGTGCATTGAGGTCTCTGAAGATGACAAACTGGAAGGCAGAAAACACTAAGCTCCACGGTGGTAGGCGTGTGGGGGCAGACTGAGGACTTGTGAAATGGAAACGATGGGCGCTTGGGAAAACTAAAGCAAGAAACTCTAGATGAGACAATCTTAGAGTTCATCTGGTCTAACTCCCTCACTTAAAAGTTGTGATGACGGCCTAGACAGGTCAGATTACTCAGGTACGGTCACACAGGTGGTTACTGACAGTAGAGATAGCAAAGAAATGGGAATTTGGGGTGTTGGTGTGGCATGGGGGGAAAAAGCATTCTAGGAATGTAAGAGAAGGGTCTGCCCCTGCCTGTGGTGAAGAGTGGTCTTTGTAGGATGGACCAGAGGGCTCCCCACAAACTCTCTCTCTTTGGCACATAAGGAACTGAATGCAAAAAAAGCAGGAAGGAGTATTTAGAAAAAGATGAAAATATGAGTGAATTTTCTGAATTTCTTCTCTCTCTTTTTGGATTTGTCACATTCAGCCCTGTGAACTCACACTAGCAAGCTGTTTTTGAGTCATAGGAAGGAGACAGAGCTGAGCATCAAAGATTTGGCCAAAGAAAGCTCCTTACTTGGGTATGATGGGAAGCAAAAGTTGACGCTTAACATTTCCATGGCTGAGAGACTGAATTCTGCTTTTCATTTTCCTTGTGTTGGAATAATCTTTTCTTTTATTTTTCAAATGGCTGATTTTATTTATGCAAATACATTACTGCCTTAACTCCTTGGTGAAACAAGGCAAGATATACATACATACAGTAAGAGCTATTTTAGCTGACTGGAGCACCTTTTCCTGGAGTAAGTATCACATCAAAATGCCTATAAGAATCAGTTGCCTTTAAAAGAGTGAAATTTATGGTATGTGAATTAAAAAAAGGAGGGGGGAAAAAAGAAATCGGTTGCCTCAGAACATCAGTTCCTAAAAGCAAGGCATAATAAATATGTGTACATGTATATATAATGTATATAATTTCTCTGGACCATCTGGGGAACACAGGAGCCTTGTTACTGTCTCGGCCAAGTGCAATACTTAACTAAAGAGGATGTGTTAACTTGGTGAGATTCTCCTGAAGAGCAAGCATTTGCCTTTAGTTCCCAGCATGGAATGCTTTCTTCATTGGAGGTGGCAGCCAAGAATTTGCAAGATGTTTAAGCAGCAGCCAACACAATTACGGCCACAGTTGCCTCACTTTATCTATCTGCTGGACACCAAGAACAGTTTAGGCCTGTTCTGTAGAGGTGTGATCAAGAGAACTTTCTCTGGTTTCCACTACTCTTGACAGTCCCATCCATGGATTCAACGAACCATAGACCAGCTCATCTAACCTCTAGTCCAACACTGGATCCTCCTTTTGCCAGGTGTTGAAAGAGAACTCACTATTCCCAAAGGAAACATATTCTACTGTTGGACAACCCTAATTGTTGGATAATTATTCCTTCTACTGAGCCAAAATCGGCCTCCTTTTATGGTGGGATGGGCCAGGTCCCAGGCTATTAAGAGTTTAACCCTGAGAAGTTATTTGCTTTTGAGCTACAAGCTGATTTAGTTTTCAGACGACCACCCTTTGCTCTCCAGTTTTAGAGACCTCTTGCTAGTTTAGGATTTCATTTCTTAATTGGTATTTTGTAAGTGTATGCCTTCACTTGCTCTTAGCTTCACAAAACTCACCATTTTAGCCCTTCACATTAGATTTCACTTTCTCCAAAGCCAGTGTTTCCGAAGATGGTTTACTTCAATTACTAATACTTTTTTTTTTTTTTACTGTAAAATACATTTATTTTTATGGTCGATTGGTTGTTTTGTTTTGGGGTTTTTTTTTGTGTTTTTTGGCAAATGATATGAAGTGCTCTAAAGTCCCCTCCCCAATTTTATCAGTAAGCAGTTTCAGCATGCACCTCTAAAAGAACTCTTAAAAAGACCAAATACCATGATCACACCCAGCAAAACTGTTAATAATTCTTGTTCAAATTTCCCTGATTGTCTCGCAAACTTTTAGTTGTTTTTTCAAATCAGAATCCAAATTCCAAGAGTTTTAGGAGATCTGTGCCAGGAGCTGGGAAGAGACCAATATATATATTTTTTCTTAATTCACACACAGTCTCATAAAAACTTTTAGTTGTTTTCTTCTAATAGAGTCACATTTATTTGGTTGGTGGCTCTTAAACTTCTTTTAATTTATAGGTTCCCCTCTCTTTTTCCTTGCAATTTATAGAAGAAATTGGTTTATTCATCTTATGGTTTCAGCCTGGGATTTGCTGATTACGTCCCCATGGTATCATTTAACATATTCCTCTGTCCAAAAATTCCTTTCAAAATATATATTTAAAATATTGACTAAAAAGTAGTATAGGTAGGATGTGATTTTGGCAAAACTGTAAAGATGATGGGTATTGGTTTGGAGGGAAACACTGTTCTAAACTGTCCCTTATGTGCAGTATGAATCCTCACATCACCATGAATGCTTTCTCTTCAATCAAACCCTCAAATCCTGTGTGGAAACCATTAAGGATTGGTAAGGTGAGCAGCCTCCCCCCTCCACAAACTTCTGAGTACAGAGATTGAGGTACCTCTGGCTGATTCCTTCAGGATGTGGGCTGGCCAGACCTCCTCCAGACCCACATCTGACTGCCTATCTTTGTCCACTTTCCCGTTCGTTAACATCTCTGTTAGGAGCTGGCCTTCAAATATAAGGCGAAATGTAAGTCTGACCATTTTGTGTCTTAGAAGTGCTAAGAAGGGTTAGTGCAATAAATTTGTACAGTACATTTTTAAATATCAGTTTTATTTTTTCCTCATTGATGCAGAACATAGCTTACTGTAACATCAAGTCTTAGGGGAAAAGAAGAAAATCAGAAAGCAAAACCAACCCCAAACAAACATAACACACAACCATGCATGACATAATCTGGCAACAGTCTAGGCTTAGAAATTTAAGAAACTTGGAAGAGGAATAAAATATTCCACTTTTGTTAGTTCTGTCCTTGGACTTAAAAGATTATTTGGTATGAAAACTTTTTGTTTGTAAGTTGGTGGCTGTATTATTTAAGGGTACAGGGAGACTCAAAAGAGAAGCCTAGCTCGTTGAGAGAGAGGCATTACTGATAAAGGGAGAAGAGCTTGTGTACACTTGGCAAGACTAAGGGGTTTTTGTCTGAAATCTGTCTGTGTATGATGGCTAATGATACATGCTTATTACCTTCACTCATAAAGGTAGAAGCAGTGCTATTATGGTCTTATCTACTCTGTACAACTCATACATTGTGGACATTAGCAGAATGACAAAAGAGCTCCCGGTTGATGAAGCCTCCTACTGAGCCATGACTGCACCAGATCTGCGCCTGCACCCATGCCCAAAAAATCTTCCAGAAAGTTCGTTGGTGCTTAAAAGGCCCTAAGGGAAGAGAACCTTTTCTCACTGTTTCCTTCCTCTTTAAGGAAGTGAGCTCCTGCAAAATACAAGGGGGCGGGTAACAAGTAAAGAACAGATCTATGTTTTTATCCTGTTCTTTTATGGTATTGTTTCTAGAAGACTTGGTAAACTGTCTTTCCTATGTTTTTTTAGAGAAATGAGCATACTATAGATATGCACCTATTAAAAATTAAAATGTTTACGAGTGTTTTTTTGGCATGAGAGCTTTTAAAAGATTACAAAATATATACTTAAATGCTTGACTCCAGAAGTTTTAAGACAGAAGGGTTTAATAAAAAAATAAATAAGTATACTATATTAATGATCTGAGTGTGAACAATAGCAAGGACTAGAAATTACCAAGAGAAACAAGAGGAACTAGACACTTTTGTGGGGGAAAAAGAATCTGAATGTATGTGGAACATTAAGACAAAGGAATTATTTTAGTCAAGATGGTTAATTTCAAATCTTTCATTCTGAGCCGTGTGGGCCCAATTTATAATTGCCTAGTTTCACAGTATATATATTTGCCAGTTTGTGGCCTGTGTAAGTTTGGCTTTGGACATCTGAGGAAACGAAGGAAGAACCTCCTTTCTGCCTTCCTTATTACTTCATCCTCTGCTAGCCTTCTCCTTTGTATATGACTACATCTACCAACATCTATCATTAAAATCTATGCCAAAGATATGATTAATTCCACCCATAACTGACGAATGTTTTCTGGTTGTATTTCTCAAGGCAAATATCCCTAATAATACCACATACTAAAAGCCGTATAAATACATAGATGGAGAAACAAAAACAGACACAGACCATGTAAGCAATAAAGAGTTCGTGCAGAACTAGAAACAAAATACAAGTTCACCTCAGTCAGAGGTATGGGGTTAATTTCTCTTGCTGAGGCTCAGGTTTCCCCTTGATGGGTCCTTATTGGTTCACCGAAGTTCCAGTGGAGGGGTATCTTTCTTCTTTGCTAACCAAACATGCCCAGGTAGAGCTGCTTCTCTTTCCGATGGTAGCTGCTGAGTTCCGACTGCGTTAGCTGAAGGTACCGCCGGACACTGGCGTCTTAGAACAGGGCAGAGAAGGCAATTAGAGACAGGCCATAACCGTACCTCTGGGCAGAAGAGAATTATGAACACACTTCCATTTCCTAAAATCTTTCCATTTGCATATATCACAACAATTCTATGCAATAGTAAATCTCATTCATTAATTATGTGCATTATTAAAAAATCTTGTACAGGGATGCTAACTTAATAATGAAAAGGAGCTTGGAGAAATAGTTTTTGTCAAAGCAAGTCTCTAAAGCTACTATACATGGCTGGCAGTTAATCTATGTACTTGAAGGTAAGAAATGTGAACAACGGCTCATATATCTTCATTAATTCATAATGGCTTTCCCGTTTAATTAGAGAGATTTTGCTGAATTTTTGTAAGTTTGGGGACCCTCTTACTTCAGTAGCCGCTCTAAGCCAGAATGCAAAACGGGAGACAATTTTCAGTGCTGAACCACCAACACAGGAATGAGTCTGTCATTCTCTTCACAATATTCTTTTTCCCTTGGAAACAAGGGAAACAAGGCTCAAATTTTCTGTCAGGAGGCCTGTCCTTCTTCTAGGTCATACCTGGGGTTAGCTGAGCTAAAGGATGAATGGATAGTTAAGCAAAGGCCAGACCCCAGCTGGAGAACTGGTAGAAATGAGGATTATCATGTTTATTCATTGGAATCCAGATCCTATTTTTGTCCCCATCTAGGAACTGAAACTTGAAAAACAACATTTTAAGATTATTTCTGGAGCACATACAATATTGCTTTCCTGTGGAGGCAAGAATACAGGAGTAGAAGGCCTGTTTATCATGTATCTTTTTACACTTTTTGAATTTTGAATATGTGAATGTATTATTACCTATTTTCAAAATTCAATAAATGGAAAGCTAAAACACTCCCACAGATACTACCTCAGTGGAACAATTTTTTGTACTTACTACTTCAATCCCCTTCTCTCACCTTTTGGTTGCCTGTTGACAGCGGCCATGAGGTAATGCCGAGCCTGGTCATAGTCCTGCAGGTGGAAAAAGGCCACTCCAGCCCGATACAAGGCCTTGGCATTATCAGGCTGTCGCTCTAGGACTTTCTGACTGTATTCTTTCACCCGTTCGTAGTTTACTGGCTCCATCTGAAGAAGACAGGCTAATGGGACCAAATGGAAGGAAGAGAGAAGAGGGAACACTAAGTTCCATTGCCCAACTCAAGGCAGTACCAAACCTAGGATGATGTCAACAACATTCACTCATCCAACAAATACATTTAAGTGCCCACCATATGCCAGACATTCTTCTAGCCATTGGGGATACAGCAGTGAATATAAGCTTTACATACCTCACAGTTTACTTCACTATCTACCAAATGCCTAGCACGTACCTAGTGTGGGTCAGGCCCAGCTGTAAAAGTTGATAAGAACATATTTTAAAATTTATTTATGGGGACTTCGCTGGTGGTCCAGTGGTTGGGACTTTGCGCATCCACTGCAGGGGGTGTGGGTTCGATCCCTGGTCGGGGAACTGGGATGTTGCATGCTGCGTGGCACAGCCAAAAAAAGAAAAAAAATTATTTAAAACTCTTCATTGTATCTCTTCTACCCAAGGCTCTCTGTCTTGAATCTCCCATTTCACCACAATGCTTGTACTGAAGCTCTGTTAACAACAACCGTTGCCATTAATTGTGTGAGGAAATAGTAAGCGCTGTGCCATGTGCTTCTTTAATCTTCTCATCCACCCTCTGAAGTCAGTATGTGTTACCATCTCCATTTAATGGATGAAGAAATCAAGGCTCACAAGGGTCAAGTAAGTTGTCCAAGATCCCACAGCTTCTAGGTGGAATGAATAAGAAATCTGAACCAAGGACTCTCTAACTCAAAAATTACCACCATTCTCAATGATGATATATTACTTCACTATTCCCTTGGATGAAAGATGGGACCTCAAACCACAAATCTGTTTAGGAGGCAATGTTCAGGTCAGTGTTCTGCCTTTCTATAAGTAAGAAGGGAAGTGCATTCCCTGTTTCATAACTGTGGGAATTAAACATAGCATTATTAAATCACGGTGCTGAGAAGGAAGGAGAATCAGGGCTGATGTCTGCAACCCTTCTACAACATCCCCACCAAGTGGCCATATGGTTTATATCAATACTTCGGTACTCCCAGGCGGTCAGCTAACCCATCACTGTAGCTTCATTCATTCATTCGACAACTAGTTATGGAACACTGACCATGTGCTAGGCGGAGTTAGGAGCAGGAGAGGAGAGGAACGAGACAGACACCTTGGCGAGTAAATAGAGCTTGCATCCCAGTTCCCAGGTAGGAGGAATGCACTAAGAAATTCACTTATTTATTAGTGCTTTGAGGAAAACAGAACTGTGCTGGGACAGAGAGTGAATGAGGTCAGAGTGATGTTTGATTACAGAAGGCCTCCCTGAAAAAGTGACTTTTGGGCCAAGATCTGAATGACAAGGGTCATTCAAGGGACAGGGCATTCTACCTGACAGAAGAGATCCTACAAAGCTGGAAGGTGGACGCATGCTTTGTGAATTTGGTCTATGGCGGAGCCAGATCAGGTCAGGCGGTGCCGGGGAAGGTCAGAGTTTGAATATTTTCCTAAGTGTAATGCGATGCCATTGGACAGTTTTAGACAGTGACATGGTCTGATTTCCTTATCTGTAAAATGGGGAAAATCATAAATACCTTGCAGAATTTTTATAAAGATGAGAGATACTATAAATAAACTGCCCAACACGTAAACTTCACTCACATGTAAGTGAAATTTAATTTTAGTGAGTCTTTATAGAACATCTACCAAGCACCCCCAAGCAGAGGGTCTATAGATGGATAAGCTACAGTCTCTGCCTTCAAGTCCACCTGGAGAGTCACGATATTTACAAGTACCTATCTCATTTCCTTGATTTCTGGTCAATTCCCCAATGTGTATTCTCTTCTCTAATAATGCACAGTATTCTGCAATAAGAGCTTAAGCTCTGCAATTAAGACTTCCCATGTTTAATTTTAGCTCCAGCACTTATTAGATGTTTCCTTAAATCTACCTCAAAGGATTGCTGTGACACTTAAATAGGTTTATATGTATATGTGTACAAAGGGCCTAAACACGGTATTTCATAAATGTCACCTTAACGAGCCTTCCCTGACCCCTACCTAACACTTCCATGCCTATGGCACTCACTTTCCCCATTTTCTTTTTTTGGGCCACTCCACACAGTATGTATGATCTTAGTTCCCTGACCGGGGATGGAACCTGCACCCCCTGCATTGGAAGCATGGAGTCTTAACCACTGGACCGCCAGGGCAGTCCCTATCCCCATTTTCTGCTTTATTCTTTTCCACATTACTCATCATCTTCTAATATATGTTACCTCTTCTGTTAATTGTCCATCTCTCCATGAAAGCAGGGATCTTTATCTGTTTTATAATACTGCAGTATCCTCAGTACCCAATAAATAATTGTTGAATGAACTGAAATATTAGCTCCTCTAGTTACTGTTACTTGAGTCTAAGAGGAGCTCTGGACACACACTGTAAAAAAGCTAGATTTTCACCAAATCACAGCTGATGAGTGTTGTAGAAAGCAAAAAAAAAAAAAAAAAATCATTTAAACAACTATTACAAAGTATAAAAACTACCCCTGGGCTTCCCTGGTGGCGCAGTGGTTGAGAGTCCGCCTGCCGATGCAGGGGACACAGGTTCGTGGCCCGGTCTGGGAAGAACCCACATGCCGCGGAGCGGCTGGGCCCGTGAGCCATGGCCGCTGAGCCTGCGCGTCCGGAGCCTGTGCTCCGCACGGGAGAGGCCACAACAGTGAGAGGCCCGCGTACCGCAAAAAACAAACAAAAAAAAAACTACTCCTAATAATTTCTATGGCCTCAACTGGGACCATTAGAATACTTTAATATACTTCAAAATAACTTAATTAGCTCTATGGTTATTTTGCCTGCCATAAAACAGACCTAAGAAGTCTCCCTTCTTTTAGCAGATTAATCCTAGCGATACTAACTCTGGAATCCACCTCTTCATTCAAGGCCAGCTGGATAAGGAAGATATTGGTTACCCAGGTTACCATCTAGCTGATTTATAGGAAGAAGGAAAATGAGGAAAAGCTATCCAAAATATCTAAGATGGATAACTTACACCACCAGTTAAAGCAAGTGCCTTCTTTCCTATATTTTAAATATTAAAGAAACAACACTCTAAACGTAGGTTCAGTATTTTCCCTATAGCGTGCGAAATTCCCTAAACCTATCAGCATCACCCGGGAGTTTGTTAGAAATGCAAATTGGTACACACATCGCCCAACACACAAACCTCCGACCCATTAAATCGGAATCGTGGGAACAGGGCTCAAGAAGTTGAGTTTAACAAACTCTCCAAGTGAAGTCTGAGAAGCACTGCTCTACAGAAACTCAATTAGACCCTACAGATTGAAAATAAATTTCAATTCATGGCAGAATAACTAGATGACGGCAGAGGAGCACGTCAGTTTTCCCCAATGTTCTCAGACTTTCATGTCCCGGCCTTGACACTCTACCCACCCTTCAGCCCTGTTCTTACCAGCTAGGTTGTTGTAGCAGTCTGTCTGGGTGGTGCGCAGTACGTTTTCTTGTTCAGGTGTGAGGGCCGGGCCCTGGGGTCCCAGATTAGGTATCGGGGAGGGCAGACTTGGATCCAGACCCCGCAGCTGCAGCAGAGCTCGATGGTACCCACTCACAGCATCTCGGTACTTCCCTTCCCGGTAACATTGGTTCCCTTTCTCCTTGTACAGCTGGGCCTCCTGCAGGCGCTTCTCCATAACTTTGTCGCCCAGTGCTCTTGAGGAATTGGGAAGTGAAAGAGCAACCGAAGCTCTGGGGATAGGAGCGAAATAACCGATTTTGGTAGCCGACTTAAAAAAGCAGGAAATTCTCCTTCTCCAGGAGGCCTCTCAGGGAATGTTTCCTTGATTCTACTACAGCCCCTTCCTTTCTTCTCTGCAGTTATTTTTCAATCTCTAGAAGTGCAGGGCATTGATCAGGGAGAGGACGTGGGAAGAGTAAAGCCAGAGATTAATTTATTTCCTAAAGCGGCGACTCCGGGGGGAGGAGACTGCACGAAAAAGCGAAGGCCGTACTATAAAATTGTGGCCGCCGTGCAAACGCCAGCGGAATTTGCTTCCTCCTTTCCTTTGGACACACCTCCCTGACCTGGAAATGGAAGGGAGTAAGGCGGGGACAACTGCTAAACGAGGTCTAGAGGGCTTGCCTCCATCCCAGCTCTTTGTTCGCACTTATTCAACCAGCATTTGTTGACCTCCGGGCCAGGAGTTGGGGAACCGAGGTGAATGCAGTCCGTGCACCCCAAACAGCCCGAGGGTGACGCGGCCGCAGCGCCGCTCATGCAAGCCTCGCATGCCCCGCGGCCAGCCCCTCGCCCCCAGCAAGTGGCCGAACCCGAAGTCTCCCCGCTGGGCTTCGATTTACCGGCGGGGAGTAGGGAGAGTGCAGGGTCAGGCCTCCCTACAGCTTGGTGTCTAAATGGTGGCGCGCATTGCTCCACGCCGCCCAATCAGAAGCGGCCCCGGAAAAGTAATCCCGCAGAAACGACCCCGCCTCTCCAGCCTCCCCAGTGGACCAACCGTGGGGTGGGCGGAAATCCTCTGGCAGCTTCGCCAATTGAAAAAAAAAAAAACAAAAAAACCGAAAGCTCTTGAGGGACCAATCAGAATTGCAGATGACGATTCAAGTTGGCCAATACGGCGAGGCCAGGGTGTCTGTTGCTGGGTAGAAGTTGAAGGATTGAGGGGAAAAAAGAGGGCCGGGGTTAGTTACTGCAGTCCTTGCAAGGTTTTAGAGAGCCCTTTTGTGGACTAACGAGAAAGACAATTGCCAGTAGGCGTTCACGTTGCAAGAGCTTCCCTGCTTTCCTTCTGGCTTTTTTCTCTCTCAAGAAGTGGCTGCACGAATAGACACTAGGGAACAGAGATTAGCGAGCAAGCCCTACGACAACAGTGTGATCGGGTCAGACGGAAGTAAGGGTGGTGACGGGGTGGGAGGGGCGTGTGGCGAGGGAGGTCCGGGCGGCTGCGCGGAGCCCCGGCTGGAAGTACGGAGGGACGGGTGCGCACACGCCTCGGTACTACGAGGCACTTGAGCTGAAGCCAGCCTTTCCCGTCTCCGGCTCCGGTGCGACTGCGCCGTGAAGCCGCTGGCGGCGATTGGCCCAGGGGGTGAGAGGGGGCGGGAGGTAAAGAGAGGGAAGTCCACCGTCCTCGGCGCGCGCCCACCCGCCCGCGGCAGGGGAACCAAGGGGGCTGGAGAGGAAGCAGCTCCCTGCTGCGTTGTTTTGGGCTCCGAGGGCCGAAAGGGGGAGGGAGGAAGGGCGAGAAACAAACACTACGTAGCGGAGGCTGCGTGCGGCCTTCTGCCTGCGTGCCTACGTGCGTGCGCTCGCTCGCGCGGGCTCAGTGCTGGCGCGTGAGGCGGAGGCGGGCGGCGGCGGCGCCTGCGCGGTCGGGCTCGGTCGACGGCTCTCAGGGGAGGAGGCGGCGGGAGGCGGAGGAGGCGGCGGCGGCGATGGAGGTGAAGCGGCTGAAAGTGACCGAGCTGCGGTCGGAGCTGCAGCGGCGCGGCCTGGACTCGCGCGGCCTCAAGGTGGATCTGGCGCAGCGGCTGCAGGAGGCGCTGGACGCCGAGATGCTCGAGGACGAGGCCGGCGGTGGCGGGGCCGGGCCCGGCGGGGCCTGCAAGGCGGAGCCTCGGCCTGTGGCCGCGTCGGGCGGCGGCCCGGGCGGGGACGAGGAGGAGGACGAAGAGGAGGAGGAGGAGGACGAGGAGGCGCTGCTTGAGGACGAAGACGAAGAGCCACCCCCTGCCGAGGCCTCGGGCCAGGCCGCACAGCCGCCGCCGGAGCCCCCGGAGGCGGCAGCCGTGGAGGCCGCGGCCGAGCCCGATGCTTCCGAGAAACCAGCGGAGGAGGCCACAGCCGAGTCAGGTGGGGTGAACGGTGGCGAAGAGCAGGGCACCGACAAGGGGGAGGAAGATGAGCCGGAGGATCGGAGCGGAGACGAGACGCCGGGATCCGAGGCGCCGGGTGACAAGGCCGCAGAGGAACAGGGTGAGGAGCTGGCAGCGGAGCGGGTGCGCCCCTGACCCAGCACCAAGCCCTGCATCGCGGGGTTCGATTCCCATCGCCATTCGGTGGGACTCCCCAGGGGAGGTGGCTTTCGTCCTCTACCCACCTTTTTTGGGGGTTTGACTACCTCTGGTGGCCCCACTCTCTGCAGGCGGGAGGTTCCTGCCTAACTCGGTTGCTTGGTGGTAGTGGATGGAAGTAAGCGATGTTGCTTGCGAACTGCTTATGAGCTACCTGTTGGAGCAGCCTTCCGCGGTGCTGGTTATCTTTTCCTAAACCGAGAATGCACTGAGGAATTGTTGATTACACGGACAGCCAGACCGACTGTTGGAGGCTTCGGCCCGACTGTTGACTTTTTCGCCATAAAATTAAGCAATAAGCTCAGTTCGTCAAAGTTCGCTCCATCGAAAGCTCAATATTAGAGTTTGAGCCACACCGAAAATCTGGAAATCTAACATTGCTCCTGCTTTAGCAGCCTGTGGTGTGAGGGTGTCAAGTTTAATCGTTAACTACGGAAGAAAAAATTTTAATCTACAGCATTTAGAACGTTAATCAACATTATTTGGCTAGGGGTTTAACCTTGCCTGAATTCTTACAACTAAATTTTAATCTTTCATCTGAGTAGCTGGTTGGGCAAATTTGTATATTTGCTGCACACTTAGCTAGCTTTTTACATTTCGGGTCCTTGACTTCCTGAATTGAAATGGTTGGGCTGTTGGTGGGTCCATTGAGTAACCTTGTGGAAGAGACTGTATAGAGTTGCCCTAGGGAGTTAGTGACCTTTCTCTCTTTGAAGTAATTGGATGGTTGGAGCTGATCCATAACTGTCTTGTCAGAGTAGGGAGGAAAACTAGAGCTGCTTCCCATTCTTCATATGAAGTGGCTTGCTTTAGTTCCTTTTATAATACATTTTTTAGGCTGCTGCTTGGTATGATGGTATAATTGGAACCCATTCTACAACAGTCACATGCAACTTGCAGATTGTCCTATGTTCTGGAACAAAAATCCCATTACATAACCTTTGACTTAACGTGTACCGCCAGATAGCAGATAAAAAAGGTTGAGGGATAAAGGACTTCTTTAAAGAAGTTGTTATTAAAAACTTTAGTGTTACAAACCAAAAAAGTCCAAGGAAAAATTGTTTTTCTTCTCCTTTTGTGAAGAATGTTGCGAAATGTATGACAACGCTTTTCTGCCCCAAATTATGTGCAGTAAAGATGCAGTATTATTTGTGGGTCTCTTGTGACTTAATGGTTTGCTCCTGCAAGTTTCAGTAAAAATCTGTGATAAAAATACAGCTCTGTATATACACCATAGTCCATTAGCTATGTAAGTAAAGCTGTGGATGGCTGTGCGTTTCAAAGCTGGAAAGGCAAACCCTTAAAAAAAAAAAAAATTGAGGCTTCTGTAACATGAACCTGTGGAAAAGTGTTGGAAAACATATATTAAGTGTCCAGCTTAAATCCAAATTTGATAGTCAGGAATCGAAGTTAAGCTATGAAGTTTTTAAAAAACTCATGGGATGTTTCTTTTATGTCATATTGGTGGGAAAATCTGCAAGTTTGACCTGATTTAAGCAGATAAATTTAGAATGCAAAAATTGCCGAATTTTTAATCTACTGCTTGGCTGTAATTAGCCCATAATGTCCCTTTTTTTTAAAAAAAAAAAAAAATCCCAGCCAATGACAGGAAGATGATCATCTTTGGAAATAAAACATTCTGTGAATGCCATGGGAAAAACCTGGCTCTTCTGACTAGACAGATATGCAGGTCCTCCTTTAGTTTCTGTTGGTTCTGAGCTTATTCTACACTCCAGTATGAAAACTGCTGATTTTCTTTCCCTCCTTTTTGTAGGAGATGACCAAGATAGTGAAAAGTCAAAACCGGCAGGCTCAGATGGTGAGCGGCGGGGGGTAAAGAGACAGCGGGATGAGAAGGATGAACATGGCCGAGCTTACTATGAATTCCGAGAGGAGGCTTACCACAGCCGGTGAGGGAAATAGTCCCTTTCATTGAAGGGAGTGTCTGCTCTGATTTTGGTATACCTGATGTTGATTGGAGAGTTTGGAAAGAGGGGTGGATTAAAAATGGAATAGGTTTTTACAGGCCTAAGTTTTAGATTAAATCTACCCTGAGAGCTCCTGTTGCCCTTTTCACATTTGTTGAAAGAAGCTGTCTGCTGGAAGTTTATATTTGCTGATAAACAGACCTGATGTCATGCAGACACCTCTCCAATTAGAGGACTTTGGTTACACTGTATTTGCTTTTCTCTCATATGTATAGTTCAAAGTCTCCACCACCCCCGGAAGAAGAGGCAAAAGATGAGGAAGAGGATCAGACTCTTGTGAACCTGGACACGTGTATGTATAAGGCAGACAGGTTGAGGTTTTAAACCAATCAAAAGTGATTTTGGAGATTAAAACTTCATGGCCTGCAGCTTTGAAAAGATTTAAACTTTGTATCCATTCTTGAGAACTGGGTATACTTGTGTTCTATTGGTGGCTTCAAGTGTTGGGCATTGGAGTAAACAGATCGCTTCTTTCTTAACAGATACCTCGGATCTCCATTTTCAAGTGAGCAAAGACCGCTATGGAGGGCAGCCGCTTTTCTCAGAGAAGTTCCCCACCCTTTGGTCCGGGGCAAGAAGTACTTATGGAGTGACAAAGGGGAAAGTCTGCTTTGAGGCCAAGGTAGTGTGTACAGCTCATTAGGACCGTTCATTTATTAAATTAGTCATTAGACTACTATGTAGTGGGCTCCAGTACATAGTAGTTTACTGCCCACCAGTATTTTATTAGTGCAGAAAAAGGCACCACGCTTGAATGACAACCGTAGCGCCAGTAACCGAGAAATTGACCCTCATGGCTTTGGTTTAAGTTTATTGACAGTTGTTTTTCTGACGTTGAGTTGTGATAGTTGTCGTTTTCGGTTTGTATCAAAATCTTGTCTAACTCAGACTTTGCTCGAGTATCTGAAAGTTCCTTTTCTGACTTGGCCAGGTAACCCAGAATCTCCCAATGAAAGAAGGCTGCACAGAGGTTTCTCTCCTTCGAGTTGGATGGTCTGTTGATTTTTCCCATCCGCAGCTTGGTAAAGTTATTTTTAACATAATCATTTTAATGTTTGCTGCTCTGTGGGAGGTTTGTGTGTAGGTAACTAATTTGCTGATTATTCTAGGTGAGGATGAATTCTCGTATGGTTTCGATGGACGAGGACTCAAGGCAGAGAATGGGCAGTTTGAGGAATTTGGCCAGACTTTTGGGGAGAGTGATGTCATTGGCTGCTTTGCTGTAAGTGCTCCTGAAAGTTGTAGATTTGTAGCAAGGAGTAAATAGAGGGCACTAGGGATCAATTTGCTTCCCATCGACTGCTGTCTTTTCTGTCTTTGATGCATTGCTCACATAGTTGTTTAGTACAGCAGTTGGAGTAGAGAAAAAAAAGATTAAATTGTAAGATTAATCAACCTCCAGCTCTGTGTGCCCATAAATGCTCTTGTCTTTCGTCGTTGTAGAATTTTGAGGCTGAAGAAGTAGAACTTTCCTTTTCCAAGAATGGAGAAGACCTTGGCGTGGCATTCCGTATCAACAAGGAATCCCTGGCTGACCGGGCCCTCCTACCCCATGTCCTCTGCAAAAATTGTGTTGTAGAATTAAATTTTGGTCAGAAGGAGGAGCCCTTCTTCCCACCGCCAGAAGACTTTGTGTTCATCCATGCCGTGCCTGTGGAGGAGCGCGTGCGCACTGCGGTCCCTCCCAAGACCATAGAGGAGTGTGAGGTATGCTGGAGAGTGTGCAGAACCTTGGTGCTCGTGCTTGGAATGGTGGGTGGGTCGCTTTTCTTCTGAAAACTTTACCCAGCTGGGGGAAGGGGAGGATGTTCTTAAATTGGGCTTTGTAAACATGACCCTCACTTATTTTTTATAGCATTCCTGGTTCTGTTTACTTGCAGGTGATTCTGATGGTGGGACTGCCTGGATCTGGAAAGACCCAGTGGGCACTGAAATACGCAAAAGAAAACCCTGAGAAAAGATACAATGTCCTGGGAGCTGAGACTGTGCTCAATCAAATGAGGGTGAGTTGCTGGGAGGGGTTAGTCAGCTGTGATGTTAGCTCTTGAGGTACCAAGAAATGGATATAATCTTTTCCCAGTGGAGTTGGTCTTTCAGGTGTCTGAGAACAAGGGCCCCACAAATAAAGAAATGCGTTCTCAGTATGTGTTTATGGTAGATTTTTTTCTTTTCCTTTGCTGTGTTGTCAAATGTGAAAGCTGGTAAAGTCTGGAGTTTATCCAGATTGAGACTGGAAATGAGTTCTGTAGGAAATGGACAACATTCACAGCACTGAGCAATGTCAGTGAACTGATGTGGTGGTGGTGTGGCATTTACCAGTGATTCTTGGGCTTTAACTTAGTGTGTAACTCCTTGTGTTTCTCTTCTTCTCAAACTCATTAGATGAAGGGGCTCGAGGAGCCACAGATGGACCCCAAAAGCCGAGACCTTTTAGTTCAGCAAGCCTCCCAGTGCCTTAGTAAGCTGGTCCAGATTGCTTCCCGGACAAAGAGGAACTTCATTCTTGATCAGGTATTGTTCAAACATTCAAAAGAAACCTAATTTAACAATAGGTCCAAAGATAAAAGATTTGGTATCCATTTAATCTGATAAAATTGCTCAGGGACTTTGCTGGTGGTCCAGTGGGTAAGACTCCGTGCTCCCAATGCAGGGGGCCTGGGTTCAATCCCTAGTCAGGGAACTAGATCCCGCGTGCATGCTGCAACTAAGACCCGGCACAGCCAAAATAAATAATATTTTTTTAAATCCCTTTAAAAAAAAATTGCTCAGAGTCAAAATAGGGTGCATATATAGAGAAAGACTGAATTAAGTAACAGAATCAGGTTACCTGATTATGACTAAGTGGTTGTGTTACGGTTGTAATGTGTTTTGAGCTCAGAGATACAACTCTTAGTGTTTTTACCAGAGAGTGTATGGACCCAGACTGTAAAACACATTCTAGAGGCAATGGAAAGAGCGTTGGAGCTTTGGATTCATGGCTCCACCACTTACTAGGTTTGTGACCTTGGACAAGTCTTGGCCTCTCTGAGTCTCAATTTTCATGTTGTGTAAAACAGGATAACATCATGTAGCTTTTGAAGAATTCAAAGAGATTGTGTAAATAAGACCCCTAATCTAGTGCCTCACTTGTGAAAGATGCTCAGTAATTGTTGGTTGAATTAGTGTTTAATTTTTATTCCTAAAACGTCTATTACTCCTCTTGTTCCTAGTGTAACGTGTACAACTCTGGCCAACGGCGGAAGCTATTGCTGTTTAAGACTTTCTCTCGGAAAGTGGTGGTGGTCGTCCCTAATGAGGAGGACTGGAAGAAGAGGCTGGAGCTAAGGAAGGAAGTGGAGGGAGATGATGTGCCTGAGTCTATAATGCTGGAGATGAAAGGTGGGCTAAACTCTACAAGTTAGGGGTCCTGTCCTTGGTCCATGCACACCTCACTGGAGCCTCTTAGCACCTGGAGGATTCTCCACATGTAAAGTGTAAATCTGTGGAATAAATTAATGGGTGTGATCACTTGAAGATTAATGAATGAGCAGAGTGAATGGTGAAGCAATAACTCCTTGATTCATTCTGATAAAATACAAAAAGAGAAATGGTGATAGATCACAGGATGATAGCCTTAAGGCAGAGGCTTCAACGAGTCAGTTATTCATTTAGTAAGTACTTAAAGTGTCTACTATTTGTCCAGTACTGTGCTAGACATAGGGAAAGAATGAATGAAATGAAGCTCTGCCTCCACCGAATTTATATTCTAGAGATGGGCCATGCTTGTGGTTCAAATTAAAATGGTAGTGGTTGGAGTGAATGATCTCATCAGTATATTTTGATTTCTAGTATCACATTAGGCCTGTTTTTTATTTTTGTTGTTTGTTTGTTTTGGTTTTTGATACGCGTGGTACAAAGCCTTACAGCAAGGTTCCCTAGAAGGCAAAATTAACTATCTTGATTGATCTAGTTTTGTGCTGTTCACCTCAGAGTTTGGTTTTTCCCCTTGCTGCCTTCAGCGCCTGACATCCCACCTGAGCTGTCAACTACTGGCTCTTTGAATTCTGATAATGCCCAGGCATGGGAGCTGGTTACACATTTAAGAGCTGGATTCTCCAAGTTTACTTAGAATGAACTAGGCCAGTCCATACCGGTACTCAAGCACTTGGAGGAACTTAGTTCAGTTTTATAAAACGGAGGGCTAACTGGATTCATCTCAGAATCAGGAGAGCCACATTGAACTGAATTCTGCGGGGACTCAGCCTCTGAACTTGATGTCTAGAGACTGGCAAGTGTGCTGGCCCATCATACCCAGGTGGTTTTAATGAGGACCCCGTACTCTTGTTAACTGTTTTTCTTGTATAGATGAGTAAGTGCCTTTAGGCTGGGGTCAGTTTCTTCTTGAGTCTCTTTAAAAGTGTATTTCTTATCTAACCAACACCAAAAGTTTCTCAGTTACTTTTAGCCTCTGGCTGCCTGCTTCTGTCCTGATAAGAAACCTTAACCCAGTTCACTCTTAATTTATTATGGATCACTTGAGAACTTGTAAATCTACAGTTTGCAGATAGCCCTTTGCCTGGGGCTGTTGCAGTTTAGGGAAAACCCATAGAGTGAACCCAGCACACTTCTGTGCATTAGTACATGAGGCTTAGAAAATCCTATTCTTGTAGTGGGGTTTTCATCATGAGATCTTACCCGTCTACGTACTTGGAGGCCCACAAGCTTCTCTCTTACTCTTACAGCCAACTTCTCTCTGCCTGAAAAATGCGACTATATGGATGAGGTGACATACGGGGAGCTGGAGAAGGAGGAAGCTCAGCCCATTGTCACTAAGTACAGGGAGGAGGCAAGGAAGCTGCTGCCGCCCTCCGAGAAGCGGACAAACCGCCGAAACAATCGAAACAAGCGAAACCGGCAGAACCGAAGCAGAGGCCAAGGCTACGGTGAGTCCTGGGGACCTGCCAGCCCGAGCCTCAGTCTGTTCTCTGTGCTGAGTGCAGCAGGACCCACAAGGAAAGGGCAGGCAAACCAAGTCAGGTCACCAACAATAAGGAAGCCCCTTCTTATGGAGCTTATTTCTTCCTGTGATCTTTACTCCCAGCTTCTTGTGCTTTTTCCATAATCCTTCAACAAAAGGTAGTTATTTTTCAACAAAAATATTTGTTTCCTTGAAAAGCAATGCTTGAGCCTGTTCATTTATCTAGTTTTCATTTTTACATGTGGACTCCCCATTCACTATTGTAGTTTATTTGAAGGATTTGTGCAGTGAAATCAGATTCTTATCTTTTTCCTTGCTACTTTGTCAATTGGATCAACCCAACTGTATAGAGCAGAAAGTGAATGCATTATTCAGTAATCTGGGGGGGGGGTGTTAGACAGTAAGTTAGCTTATTAGTGGAATTAATTTCCCTCCTGAATGTCTAGTTTGTCAGTTAACACCCCCGGCCACAGTGTGCATTCACTGTGCATTAAAAATGTGTGTGTGTGTGTGTGTGTGTGTGTGTGTGTAATTATAAGTGTAAGTCAACAAACTTTTTGAGTGCCTGCTCTGTGCTGGGCAGTGGGAATACCAACAGTTCCTACCCTGGAAGAGCTTATCATTTAGACTTTGTTCATTTGTATAAAATGATGGGTCTGGGTTATATGATATCCAGGATCCCTTCCAGGGCTGAAAGTCTGTGGCTCTACGAATGGCAGTTTTTACTCATGTTTCTAACTCTGCCATGTATCCTTTTGGCATCTTAAATGTTTTGCAGGAATTGGGGAGCTTCAAAAGGTGAAACCAAGGTGGCTTGGTTTTCTTGTGTCTCTATTCCTCTGCCCTCCCCCACCTCAGACTTTTTAAAAGATCCTGGCTGGTGCTTTAATTAACATTGTGTGAGCCTGGCAGAAGCAGGCCTCCTATTCCCCCAGAATTGCCTTTGGCTCCGACTTTTTGATTTCCACTCAGATGTGGAGCCAGGACCCCATGCCAGCTGTCTGAGCGCGCTCTCCATTTCTCTTCCAGTGGGCGGGCAGCGCCGAGGCTACGACAACCGGGCCTACGGGCAGCAGTACTGGGGGCAGTCTGGAAACAGAGGGGTGAGTGCAGCTCTCCTTCTGCTCCTCCCTCTGGGCCGTGATAGCCATTCCTATTGGCTTGGGGGAGCAGAGTGGTTTGGGCTGTTTTCTCAGGGCTTAGGGTTTTGCCCATTTAATTTGTTCCTCTGGAAGACTTTATCCTGGGAAGGTTAAGCTTGTTTATAATATCAAGTGAAGATGTGTCTCATTTAAGACGGGGGATAGCAGTGGCTTGTGATGCTGAAAGCCCATACATCTTCGCTCTTTCTCCTTCTCCTTTCTCAGGGTTACCGTAACTTCTACGATCGATACAGGGGAGACTACGATCGGTTCTATGGGCGAGATTATGAGTACAACAGATACAGAGACTATTACAGACAATACAGTCGGGATGTAAGTATCATCTGGGGATAGAGAGATGAAGGGGGGCAGGGCCAAAGGGATGAGTGTCGTGCCTCTCCATCCTTAGCCAGCTGTGGCTCCAGGTGATGGAGTTTCCCCTTTCTTCTAGTGGCAGAATTACTACTACCACCATCCCCAGGACAGAGACCGATACTACAGGAACTACTACGGTTACCAAGGGTATCGGTGAAGCCCCTGCCATTGTCGCCTGTCAGCCATGAAGCTGAATCTCTGGGGGTGCCAAGCACCCCCCAAAACACAACCAAGGAAAACAGGGGCTGCCGGGGTGGGGCTGAGCTGCCGGGGAGGGGCGGTGGGGGGAGGGTGCGCAAGCGGGGGGGGGAGGGGTGGAAACAAACAACAAAACTGTACATTTTTTTTTAAAGTTTGTTGAAAAGAATATTGTCTTATTCTATAAAACATTTCAAACCTAGTTAGATATTTGTAATCAAAAAACCATTTGCTCAGAAAGCAGCACTTAGGGCTGCCTGTCCTATACCCTGCAGTCAGACAGGAAAAGAACTGAAAATGTCACCCTTCTGACATTCTGAGGCAGCTGGACTGGCAGCCGAGTAAGGGAGAGTGATGTCGAGGTAGTGCGGAGCGGGTGGGGAGGCGTGTGAGGGTACTCTCCATACAGGCAGGAGCGGGGACAGAGGGAGAGCTTGTGACTGGGGCAGTGAAAATAAACGATCAGCTCTTATCAATCACTTGCACCAACTAACCGTTTGTATTTTCTTTACCGACCTTTCCCTCTTGGGATATCTGGTCTGGTGGGCTGGGAGGCCATAGTGTCCCTGTCTCCACGTTCCTGTGCCTTTGTGCTGTTTGGCTGAGGCATGGAGACCACCAGTTGGGCGGTTCTGTTATAGGATCCCCACGCCAAGGAGGCGTGGGGACTGTTCCTGATTGCAGAGCAGAATAGCTTGCAGCCTCTCTGTGTCTGTTAATGGATTTCCGTAAAATCCGGGGGAAGAGTTGGGGTTGCAGCCCTCAGCCTGAAGACTGTGATTTGCCAGTCTCTACTCTCTGTCTTCCAAGGTTGAGACAGGTGGGAAGTCTCTGAAATCATCTCTGTTAGAGAATCTGTCCTCTTATAGTTCAAGAAAAGGAACGTTTCTCAGGGTTTCAGCTCACACAGAAACGAAGCAGGATTCTTTTCACTGCAGCAGGATATGTATATAGGTGAATCCTGTGGTGTGGGCTACCAGGCCCAGGCGCTGAGAATAGCAGCTATTTTCTACAGTGTGGAGGGCCGGGGCCCTGCTGGCTTTTTTGATACACAGATAGAGAGTGAATAGAAAAGGGGAGGGTGGGGGGCGGGAGGCAGCTCCGTGGGGCTGCTGGAACTTGGGAAGAGCATGAATGTGAGCGTGTGCAGCGTGTGCATGAAAGAGAGCACCCCTTCCCGACTTGTTGAAACAGGATTCCTCCTGGGGTGCCTTCCCTGTGTGTCCCAGAGAGGCCTCTAGCCAAGAGACTTCAGTCGGGAGAGTTATTGTTTTGTAACTTTACCAGCACCCTCCCAGTTCTTGACAGACAGCTTCAGGTTGTGGGTTCAAGAATACAGGTGGATTATGGGAATGCTCTTTCAATACTGAGCTTCAGTTTTCATTCACCTTCCTGCTCAGCATTGTGTCAGCCAAGAGCTTACTCAGCGAACACCACACATTGCTGCACTTCCTGGCGAGGGGAGCCCTGGGTTGTGCTACTAGAAGGTACTTCACTTCCATTTCCTTACCTGGGCAGTCCTCTGTTGAAAATTTTGTGCTGAGATTTGACCTCTCTCCCCCTCTCCCACGGTTACTGCCGTGCCCAGGAGGGTGCGCAGGCCCTCGTCCTGGCCCTCTAGTCGCCCTTCTGCTCCACAAGGACCTCTGACCCGGAGGCTGGAATGGGGGCTGGTAGGCAATACGTTTGCTTGCTCAAAATGATGTCCTTTCTCTGGGCACCTGCTTTTTCTGTGGTGCCGTCAAATGGATTTGTGTGTGGCAGTGGGTGAAGTGATTGCATGAATTTTTCTGTAACCCACTAACTTTTTATTATCATTAAGGGGAGTTTTTGAGAAAGTTTTGCTCATAGTGTCAGGGAGGTAAAAAGGAGGAGGTAGAAACTGGAGCCTAAAGAGATTCCCTTAGGGCAAGATTATAACAGAAAATTGACTCTGAGGCAGAAGCTGCCACCCCTATTCAAACGTTTAGTTCTCCAGCAAATAGCATCTTTTTATAGTCTACAACACAGTTCGGGGATGCTAGGCCCTCAGGACCAGGGGGACAAAGCTTAAGCCGCTTTGGGTTTTTTGGGGGGAGGGGAGGTACTTGCTGTTAATTTTTGACACTAGAAAGTCATTTTTTTTTAAAAAAAAAGCTTTTTCTAGGTGGGTGGAGAGTGAAACTGCCACGTCCTTGTCGGTTTAGTCCAAGAGATCACTCGCAACAACAGTAGATGTCTGGGTTTTGTTTCTGTCTTTTTTTATTATGAAAAAACAATGTTAAGGGGGAAAATGTGGATTAACAGGCGGGATCCCTACCCTTGTTTTCCTTAGAAGACTTGTTTAGTGTTTTATCAGACGTCTGTTGTAGTTGTAGATGGAAAAGCTTGTGAGAAAAACAAACACCACATGGAGCCTGTAAATGTTATTGCACAACCTGTAAAGCATTCTTGGAAGTGGCCAGTAAAAAAGGGTTTTACCATTTAAAAAAAATGTAACTGTGTCATTGTTTACATCTGTAACTTTTTCCTCCCCTGTTCTCATTACAACATTATGGCAAAAATGTAGGCACGGTAGCTTCCAGTTTTAGAATAAATAACCATTTGGATTGAATTCACCCTCTCTCCTGTCGCTGCACTGACTGGGTAGAGTGTGTCATTGGGGGCTTTATTTCTGATGCTGCTCCTCAAGTTGTACTGGGTTCCAACCAAGGTTGGCTTTCCTCTTTCATGGCTTTTCTCCCTTCCTATTCTGCCATGCTTTCACTTGGGAACCAGCCATACCTTCACTCGGGGTCACTCGGGGTTTGTTGGCTTACTTAAGTGCTTGCTTGAGCCGTTGGAGTAGCAGAAAATAAATGATAACCATGACCTCTGTGTATTTGGCCTATACTAAAACCAGTTGGATGCTTGAAGTTAAATGTAGGGTTCCATTTAGGAGCCAGATTAAGGTTATTCGTAATTACCACATAAGAGGAAAAGCCTACTTATTCAACAGAAGAGGTTTGATGGGGATTCTTTCCTAGTGACTATGTAGAATGAGAAGGTAACTTTGACAAAAGCACTACTGCATTACTAGCGCCGAACGGATATTGATTGTAACTTCTGATAAATGGTCAAGGACTTATTAAGGCTGGGCTCCCACAGGCTTATGACATCTAGTGTTTTGAAGTAGTGGTGACCCAGGTATAGTTACTGCTCTAACTCCTCCCACTGTACATGATAGAGATTCCCACCCCAGGGGCTTACAGCTTTGGGCCCAAAGGCTATCCTTGATTTCAGTGTCTGCCCATTCTCTAGGGTATTTAAAGTTACTCAGTGTTACAGCTAATAATTTAAAATGGTTATTTATAGCTCATGCCTTGTCTCTAGTAACCTCTAGACACCCCCCTTTGCCCCCAGCAAGGGCTGCAGCCATTCACCCCTAATCTGATGAGTATGAAAATTGAATGTGTAGAAAAACTGAGCAGAGGTTGCTTTTTTTTTTTTTTTAAATAACCTAATATCAAGATTACATTTATTGAGCACTTCTGACTTCTTACCAAGTCTGAGCTGATGTGGGCATTTTCACTTACCCCTCTGGAATTTGCCCAACACTGTAATACCTTAGGAAAAGAGAAAGATTCTTTTAGTGCTTTCTATGCCCTGCTTGCCATTTAAGCATGTATAGTACAATCGTTGGATATCTGAATGCCTGTCATATGCCAGACACTGACAGGATGCAGGGATTAAACAGACTTGATCCTTAGAGGAGTCAACGGGCACTAAGAACTAAGCAGGCTCCTGAACAGAATGGGGGTAGGTCCCCACTTCAGGAGGGCAGCCAGGTTACTTTCCTTGGTTTCTTCCTCTCCAGGATGAGGGAATTAAATATCTCCAGGGCGTATTAGGGCTCAGGAATTCATCAACAGCGGGGAAGCTGCTATTCCTGAAGGTGCCTCAAGTTCACTGGGTACTCCTGGAGCCTGTGGAGACGTCCATAGGAAACTTAAGTTCAGTTCCTGGTAGAACCCCCTTTATTCCTTTGGTTTCCTCTTTGTCCCCCTCCCCTGCTGTCTTCCTGTGTGAAGGTGTGGGGAAGCTGGGGGCGATGTGCTGTCTCTAATATAGGTCACCCCCTTCTGCAAGGCAGCCTCCGGCAGCCGACCCTACCCGCAAGTGTATCCCAGGACAAAGCATGACCCAGGCTTGCCCCGGGAAGCATGTGTCACTGGGTAGGGGGTGGGGAATCTTGACAACCCATGAGGAGCAGACCTCCTGAGACTTACTTTCTCTGCCTTGGCCCTGGTCCCACCTCCGTATGTGTCTTTCTTTCCCTTGGAAGGTAACGGCTTCTGGAAAGGTATGCTGGGGCTTTATAAACCTCCGCCAAGTTTGAGTCCGGGAGGCGCTCGTGAGACAAACCTCTGGCCGGGCAGCTTGCTGGACCACTACTAGGGGTGGTAGGCGCACCAGGGGCGGGGACACTGCTCCTGGCGGATGTGACAGAAGGGGCCTGAATGGGAAGTGGGAGAACAGCAAGCCCCAGTTCTAACAGGAAGCCCAAACTGAACAACTAAGGGCTTATCCAACTCCTAGGGAGAACAGGAAGCGACCAAGGAACAGCGCCCCGAGCCGAACGGCGCCGGGCATTGTCCTCACACTTACGTTTCCGCTCCAAGGGAGTCTCTACTAGGCAAGATAACAGAGACCTAGGTTCTCTCATAAGTTCCACGCGACCGGCGCCTACTGCAAGCGTGCTTGCTGGGACCCCCTTGTCCCATGATCCTTGGCTATAGCCACCAGTGTGCCTTCACCTGGATCGGGTGGACGTCGGCTTCCGGCCTCCGGGGTGGGTAGGAGTGGGTATCGAGTTGACGAGGGAAGGAGCAGCCATTTTGAGACAGATGAGCACGGAAGGGACCATATTGAGAACTCTGGATGCCTGGGGCCGCCATTTTAAGTATGGGCCCAGCCGAGAAGCCCTGTACGGTGAAACGCTGTGACATGCGGCGGCCATATTGGTGCGGATCCCCTTGGCGGCGGCCATCTTGAACGGAGACCTGCTGTGGGCGTCGCCATCTTAGAAGTAAAACGGCCCCTTCCCAGGAACTGGAACCAAGCTCCTCCCCTCTCACTGGGTACCTCCTGTCTGCGAGTGCCCTTCGGAAGCCCTCCCTAAGTCCACCCCGTTAGGTCTGTTTTCATTTTCACTTGTCTTCATTGCACTCGTGTGTGTGTGTGTGTGTGTGTGTGTGCGCTCTCCGTAGCCTCTGAGTGTCTGTCTGTAACTTAATTCTTCCACTTGAGACGTTCTCTCATGCCCGCCATCCACCCTAAGCCGGTGGATCTCCGATCCTAGACAATGTCTAACCCGCTTTGACTGGCCCTGTTCCCTGGTTATGGCAAGCTTTTCCACCTGCCGCACCCACTCCCAAATCTATTGACTGATGATCCTATCCCCCAAGAACGGTAACACAGGAACTGTCCTCTGAGACTCTGGATGACTTTATTCTTCAAATGGCTTTACACTTCCAATAGTTCCAGGTGAGACTGAGAGCCAGCACCCAGCCCATCCCTCTCTCCATTGTCTGAGCGGGTCACAGAGGGAAGCGGGCAGGACGCTGGCAGAGTCTGACAGCCCTTCTGTGGGTGGAGCTAAGGGTGCCCCGAGTCATGGGGTGCTTTGGGTCCGCCTCAGTGGGCGAGGAAATGGGGTCGGCAGATAGGTGAGGGAGGGCCTTGTGCTTCAGCTAACCTCACAGGGTTGGGAAAGGGCTACGGATGGGATGCAGGGACCCTAGTGGGCTCACCACAGTTCCTGACATAAAGAGGAAGGGTCCGGGAGAGGGAAAGGTGAAGAGTTGTGAGGAGGGACAGGGCAGCTCAAAGGAGGGCACAGAAGAATTTCTTCTCCCGGAAAGGGTTCTCCGAAGTGGGCACAGGGGTGATGAGGGGATCCTCACAGGCGTGGGCATCACAATAAGTCATCAGGTCTGCTGCTGCCTTGGACACCTGGGGCACAGCCAGGAGGGGAACTGTTAGCCAGAAACCCTGAAATGGACTGCAGCCTCCCTCCCCAAATGGAAAATCTTTTGCCGTCTCTAGGGCTCCCTAAGACAGTCTTCTCTTCCCTCATCACCCACAGAGACCTGGGGCCAGCTCTCCTTACAGATCCCAAGACTCCTCCTGTGATCTCAAGGAGTCAATGAAAGAAAGCATCTCTTATCCTGAGGTTTGGGAACCTACGATACAGGCTGCCAACTAATGGGATCCAGGGCCCCACCCACCTTTATCCGGCACAAGCTGGCTTCAATCTTAAGCTGTTCCACCATCTTGCGGGCTTGCCCAATACTCATAGTGCTGTTCACAGGGGTCTCCCCTTTCATCCTGGAGAAGAGAGCTCAGAGCATGATAGGGGGCCCTGCACAATCTCAGCTGAAGGCCCCCCTCTGTGCTTACTCCTCATCAACCTTTACAAGGCCGGGTCATATGCCCCAATATTTTATTCCCCTCTTATCCCCAACCTCCGTGGTCTTTCCCATTCCTGTCTTCCTCAGCTAAGGAAATGGAGAAGTGGGATGAGATGCTCCCCAAACTCCTACATGGCCTGGGCCACAGATCATTAAACATATAAATGATCTACGGCTTCCGAGCCCTCAAGTTATGTGTGTTCCCAGCTCTGAAAACCACAACTAGAAAGAGGCCCACCCTAATGAGAGTACTGAACCCCCACCTGCCCCCTTGAGCCCCAAAGGGAGAAAAGCAGGATGCTCGCTACTCACCTGAGGCCACGGGCAGCGACAGTCCTGGGGAGAAGGATCGTGGGGTGCACCAAAACCTTCTGCCTGAGATGGGTGCCCCACCTTGCAGGGAGTTGCAGCTGAGAATATCTGACGCAGCAGCACAAGGCCACTGGGGAGGGTCAAGTCAGAGGCCAGTGGAGGGCTGGTCCCAGTTTTTGCAGCTCCAGCACTGGCTGTTACCTGAAAGATGAAGGATGCTAGAAGGAGCTGCTCAGATCCTGGCACATACCAACTGTCTGGCCAGTGGGGGAGCCTGGCTGCTGCCTGCAGCCCCTGTGCACGCCCCCACTGTTACTGTCTCACTACCTGCCCCTCCCCCATTGCAGGCATTCAAAGTCTGGGCTAGAGACCTCCTCAAAGGAGCTGGAAGTAGCTGAGTCCCAGGTAGATTCCCCCCTCAAATGGGGTGGTCTGGACCTGTGACAGCCCCTGCAGTGGAGTCAGTACTGACTGCGTGAGACCCTGCTCATTTGAAAATCTGACATCAGCTGGGCAGTCGCCCCCTCCATCCCTCCTCCCTCTACTCTGACACAGCATTTAACACCTGAATCTTCACTTCTCTCCCAGGGGCCCTCCATTCCCCATATCCTGGAAAATGTGATGAGCTACAGGTATCAGCTTCTAGATCACCACTTTAACGTTCTAGCTACAAGTACTCGAGCAGAAGATCCAGGGGCAGCGAGGTCCATCAGGAAGATGTCTAAAGAAATGGCAGACCAAAGAGAAGAAGGAGCAGCTGGGGAAAGAGTGGCATGCAGAGATCAGATCAAAGAATCGGACAAAGACGAGGTAGAGGGGAGAGTCGGTGGGTGTTTCTGGAAATAGATGGGCTACCTGGGTGTGTGTGTGTATTGGCTTGAGATTGCCTCCCACGTCTGCAGTGTTGTGCTTGGTGCTGTGAGATGTACGCAAAGATGTACACAACACTGATCCTTCTGAGGGATCTTATTTGGGGTGAATAGACATATACAAAATAGAAATGCCACCCGCCAAAACCTAGTCTAGATAATGCGCTGTGGGGACTCTGAGGGAAAGTCTAGTTAGGGTCGGAGGAGGTCGATCACGCATCGTAAAAGCTGGAGACAAAACACGGGCCTGAAATGCTACCGCTCTTGTGAATAGGGGACAGCCAGCCCGCTGGCGCAACGCGCAAGATGCACAGGTACCCGCAGATTGCAACGTTCTCGGGGCGAATGCTCTCTGCCTTGGAAGCCCACGGATCCAAGGAGCTGTGGGCAATGAAAATCAGCGCCAGCTGGATGCCCGCCTCTCCCCCTCTTCGGGGGTTAAATGGCGGATAGTGAAGGTGTGGGCGGAGGGCCGTTATTGCGGCCTCGAGGGGCGGGCTGAGGGATCCTGCTGACTCATATCTGGAGCATATCTTGGGGCCTGGAGGGAGGCGCCTGTCCCCTTTGATTTTGGTATCCGGAGGGTAACGGACCGCAGGAACGGACAGCGCCGGGCGCGAGGAGGTAGGAACTTGGCGGCCCGGAAGGCCCCGCCCCCTGTACCGGGCCCCGCCCCAGACGAGCCCCGCCCCCAGTGCTACAAAGGGGGCCGACGAAAGGGGGAGGGACTTCCCCGGGAGGGGGAGGGACTTCCCCGGGAGGCGGAAGTGCTTTCTCGCGGTTGCCCGGTTAGTGCGCGGCTGGTGAGTCTGCATCCCTGTGGCGGCCCGCTGGCAGGTTTCTGTGTTGCTGCGGTTGGGTGGGGGCTCCGGGCGCTGCGCCCACCGCCGAGCCAGAGGGAGCTGGCGGGGAGCGGCCGTTGGCTGTAGGACGCCCTGCCCGGAGTGGGGCGCGGCCCTGTCTGAGAGCGACTGCAGCTCCAGGAGGAGAGGAGAAGCTCGGTAGGGAATTGTGGCTGCGCTGAGGTTGCTGGCTTTGAGTCCGGCTGTGCGACCTTAGGCAAGTCGCGCGTGCTCTCCGTGCAGCCACCTCGCAGTGTGGAATCGTGTCATCGTGTGTGTAAAACCGCCTTGGAAGAATTTTAAGGTGCTCATCCTCTGTATGTTACGTATTACTATGAATGCCCGTCAAGGTGGCTGTCCCAGAATCAGGTGACCCGAGGATGGGTTCAGCTGAGGAACTCTAGCACAGGTGGTGGAGAGAGCACAGTGGAGGAAAGGAAGGGATAATTGGCTGAGAAACGCAATCAATTGGAGAAAGGCCATATGAAACAAAGACTTTGCTATGTCTTGCTATCTCTGGTTCCTCAAAGCCAGTCCGGTAAGCTTGTCCTTTTTGTCCCCACCTCCCCCGTGAAAAGAGCCATTCTTTCCCCTTCTCTGTCTTTTTCCAGGAACCACCAGCTGCTTCATCCCATGGCCAGGGGTGGCGTCCAGGTGGCAGAGCACCTAGGAACTCAAGGCCTGAACCCGGGGCCAGACCCCCTGCACTCCCCATCATGGTCAATGACCCACCAGTACCTGCCTTACTGTGGGCCCAGGAGATGGGCCACGTCCTGGCAGGCCGTGCCCGCAAGCTGCTCCTGCAGTTCGGGGTGCTCTTCTGTACCATCCTGCTCCTGCTCTGGGTGTCTGTCTTCCTCTATGGCTCCTTCTACTATTCCTACATGCCGACAGTCAGCCACCTCAGCCCCGTGCATTTCTACTACAGGTGAGAGGGGTCTTCTATCAAAGTAGAGGAATCCAGTGAGAGGATTGCTGCAAGGACCCTTGGAGCTTATTGTCAACCCCCTTATTTACAGAGGAAGACACTTGAGCCCAGTGTGCTTATACTGATTTATAGCCCAAGGTTGGGGCAGGTCTGGGCTTGTAGAGCTCTAGGGTCCTAGTCCTGTCTCTGGTTACTGGAATCTGGTTAAAAAGAAGAAAAAAAAAATCCCTCTCCTAGATTGTCATTATGAGGGTCAGTTCAATTTAGGCTGGATCAGACCTCTCTCAGGGCCACTGTAGACTTTTGAGCCAACCCAACCCCTTGGGTCATCTCAGAACTAATCTGGCCTTCAGTAGAGGAGGTATTAGGAAAGCAGTAGTTTGCCTTTTACATGACTTCTTCCCACTCCCGGATAGTCTGCTGCAAGAGAATTTATGGAAACACAGGGTGTCTGGGTGCATAAACTCCCAGAGTCCTACTTCCCTACTTCTTGCCTGGGGCCTCAATTCCTTCCCATTTTACAGACCCTGCCAAATTCCCTCTCCTTCTTTTTTATTTTATTTTTATTTTTTTTTTGCGGTACGCGGGCCTCTCACTGTTGTGGCCTCTCCCGTTGCGGAGCACAGGCTCTGGACGCGCAGGCTCAGCGGCCATGGCTCACGGGCCCAGCCACTCCGCAGCATGTGGGATCTTCCCGGACCGGGGCACGAACCCGCGTCCCCTGCATTGGCAGGCGGACTCTCAACCACTGCGCCACCAGGGAAGCCCGTCTCCCCTTCTTTTAACAATGACTACAGGACCAATCAAGAGGTGCTGACAAGGGCACTATTATCAGTGGTCCAAAGTTTTTTGGTTTTTTTTTCCCTGTCCTGAGTCCGTGGTCATGAGCTGTAATTTCTAAGGCAGAGCTGCTTAAACTTTTATTTATTTTATTTTAATTAATTAATTTATTTATTGGCTGTGTTGGATCTTCCGTTGCTGTGTGCTGGCTTTCTCTAGTTGCAGCGAGCGGGGGCCACTCTTCGTTGCGGTGCGAGGGCTTTCCACTGCAGTGGCTTCTCTTGTTGTGGAGCACAGGATCTAGGCACGCAAGCCTCAGTAGTTGTGGCACACGGGCTTCAGTAGTTGTGGCTTACAGGCTCAAGAGCGCAGGCTCAGGAGTTGTGGCACACGGGCTCAGTTGCTCCGCGGCATGTGGGATCCTCCCGGACCAGGGCTCGAACCCGTGTCCCCTGCATTAGCAGGCGGACTCCTAACCACTGCGCCACCAGGGAAGCCCTGCTTAAACTTTTAAGAGGCATGATGGCCTGGCCCCTGGCCCAGGTTCAGCTTATGAAAGCTATGGCCCTTCCTGCCATAAAAACCTATATATATGCCCATGTGCAATTTTGCCTACAATTCAAAGGGTTCGTGAGCCTCTTAAAGATCATCTGTGGCTCCCTTTGGAGGAGTTTTCTCAAACTAGGCCCCAGACCAGAATTCCTAAATCAGAATTCGGAGGAGTGGGACCCAGGGATTTGCATTTTTATCAGCTCCCCAGGTGAGTCTTTAGAAAGACTTAAGTCCGAAACTATTCAACTAAGTGTCCATAGGTTCCCATTTAAGAATGTCTGCTCTAATGAAAGGAAATAAATGGAAGTAGCAGGAAGAGAATTAAAGACTCAATCGGTTGTCTTGACTCTCCTGGCTGCATTTCTTCTCCGTCTGTCTCTATAACAGAGAAGCGTGCCCATTCTGGGAGAAGGGATGGGGGATAGGAAAGGGAGCCCTAGGGGCCAAGGAGGTGTGTGGACAAGTAAGGCAGACTCTGTAACTTAGCAGAGTATCATCCCCATTCTCATTTAGGACCGACTGTGATTCCTCCGCCTCCTTACTCTGCTCCTTCCCTGTTGCCAATGTCTCACTGGCTAAGGGTGGACGTGATCGGGTGAGTACGGGAGCTGAAGAGAGGTTTCATTAGAGCTTTGATGACTTGAAACAGGAAGGCTTGAGGAAGACCTGGATGTCAGAGACCGAGTAATAGAGACTAAAAGGAAGGCTTTCAGGGAAAAGGGAGGTTAAAGAAAAATTAAAGTCCAAATGAATTGTGTGGATTATTCTTTCCTCCTTCTTAAATTGTTTCAGCCAGGCCATATCTACTAGATAAGGTGTATTTTAGATCTAAATGAACCTAAATTAACAGATCAGCTATCTCACAGAACTAGGATGGGATCCACCCAAGAGTTTTGAAAGTATGTTAAATTATGAAACCGTTGACAGATATGTGTAACCTGCCATTACAAAGGGTACTGTGCCAGAGGACTGGCCAAATGCCAGTATGCCTTCAACAAACCTGGAAACCCTGGGGAATGCAGAATGGGAATGCATCCTTCTCTATTAGGCAAGCTGCTGGAGGCTCTGAAAAAGGGTAGGATCCCAGAACACTTCAGAAGGATCCTGGAGGATCAGGAGCATTTCTGATCACCAGAGTTTTCTGAGTTGTCAGCAATGTAATAAGAAGTCATCAGAAATCAGACTTATTAAGAGTTTAAACACCATTTGAAAATGATTTTTCAAAAATTGTACTTGGGAGGATACTGACCTAAAGATAAACACAGGATAGAAATAAGTGGTCACTCTGAAGGGAGGAGTGTAAGCTGTAAAGTCTGGGGCCCCCTGGGGTTGACAATACAAATAACCTGGGAGACTGTGTATCCTGTCTCCTGTGACATCTTCCAGTTTACTGCCAGGGTAACACTATACAGAAAGCTTACCAGGTGGGATGAGTGGATCCCAAATGGAGATTTCAAAGTGGTGAAGTGGGGAAGGGAATTCCCTGGCGGTCCAGTCGTTAGGACTCCACACTTTGACTGCCGAGAATCCAGGTTCAATCCCTGGGGCAGCTTCACAGTGTGGCCAAAAAAAAACAAACAAACTGGTGAAGTGGAATGTTGGGCATTGCAAGACAGGATTATCATTTTAGTTCTGCTACTCAGGAAAGTAACTTGGAGATTATTATAGAATGTTCTGTAAAAACATTGGTTCAATGTGTTTTTGTGGCTTAATAATAATAATAAATGGAATATATTGAGAGGGGAATAGAAACAAAGCCACAGTACATTTGCACCTGGGATGCTGCATGCATTTGTGTGGCTGCCCATTGTAGATCATAATGGTTGGTGACGCAAGGAGCCTAAAACAATCGGGTACCAGGCTGCTGGATGAGGAAGGAATGGAAGGATGAAGGGTGAGGCCCGAGTCCCTGATAATTAAAGCAGATTGATCATTTCATTCATTTCTAGTGAGCATTTTTGAGTGAATGCATGAAATAATGGGTCTTCTCTGTGTGTAACACCTTGTTTAGAAATAGAAGATGTGGTCCTGCTTTCAAGGAGCTCACAGGATTGACAGAAATCTTTGCATTGCATTAAGTAGCAAAGATGCAGATTCTGCATTTCAGAAGAATTTGTGAAGAATTAGACAGGTGTGAGACTATGGAGATGGTGAGGCTCAAAGTGGGCCTTTTAAGGAAGGGTGAATGCTGCGTGGGAACGGAGGAGAGGGAGAACCTGCCCATCAGGCAGACACATGCGAACAAAGGCAGGACTCATTCACAAGATTCTGGTATTAGATTTTGTGGATGCCCTTGGAGGAGATGACATAATTACTGGTTTAAAAAGAAAAATATATATATATATAAATCTTTATTGAGGTATAATTCACATAGTGTACAAGTCGCCCTTCAAAATGTACAGTTCAGTCGTCTTTAGTATATTCAGAGATGAGCAACCATCACCACAATCAATTTTAGAACATGTTCATCACCGCAGAAAGAAACCCATACCCACTACCTAGCAGTCACTCCCCGTTTCCGTCCTGCCCACTCAGAGAACTACCTATTTTAATGTTTCAAAGAATTCAGTGAAGCAACTAGCTTAGATTCATCTGGCCTCTACAGGGGGGTAGGAATCTCATGGAATCCATTTTTGTCAAGACGTAATTCAGACCGAAAATAAGAATCTGTATAAAGAAAGACTTCGATCAGTGGTTTTTCAGCTATTACCCTACGGATAAAATGCTCAAAGTACCCTCATAGCCATATCTAGATTTTGGAGCTAGTACACTATTAGGGTTAGGGGAAAGTTTTTTTCAACTTCTTTTTTTTTTTAATCCACTCCCTCTTTGGTTAAAACCAGAAGCTTTACCATCACCGCTGTGATCCTTATGTATCACCCTGAGGGGGTCACGCGTAGGACAAGCATAGCTGAATGTAGGATTCGAGGAACATAGGAACAGTCAGGAAAACTAGGGTATGTTTGGTGGCACATCTTCAACCTCTTGAGGTTAATCCCAGTGAAGAAGCCTTCCTGTGTGAGTCTCAGGGTTCTACCAACAGAACCAAGATAAAGGACCCAGAATGACATAAGATGGTCTTGAGTGACAGTGACTATGCGACAGCTGGCTAGGGAGATGGTGAGCACTTCTGGCACTCGGTTAATTAATAATGTAAGTGAAGGTAGGCTGGGTCCGGGGGGATGGCCTCACGGGGACAGAGAGACCTGAGTCACAGATGGCCCAGTTGGCAACGTGACGGTTCACTTTTGGAAGAGAAATGTGACACAGCCTTTCTCGAATAGAGCGATTCGGTAGAGCAGACAGGATACTGAAGTGGGAGGGATCCAGCCACCAGAAGGGGGCAGCACTTTCTTGGGACCAGAGAGATTGAGAGGCCTGTTTAGAGAGCGGAGGGTTGTGGCAGAGTGTTTCGAGGGGACGGGGGGGAGGTGGTATGGGGCAGCGCAATTTAAAAAAAATTTTTTTAAAGAGATGGGGCTACCTTGGGCAGGTGCTGATGTATGGACAGCCGTACCGCGTTACCTTAGAGCTTGAGCTGCCAGAGTCTCCTGTGAATCAAGATTTGGGCATGTTCTTGGTCACCATTTCATGCTACACCAGAGGCGGCCGAATCATCTCCACCTCTTCCCGCTCCGTGAGTGTTCCTTCCTGGCCTGTCTAGGAGGGTGTGGAGAACGATGACAGATGTCAGACTGTCTGGGTAGGGCTTCAGGAGAAAACATCCCAGCTCTGAAGTCACAGACACATCAGGATAGGCAAGAGGTGTCAGTTTACCACACCAGACAAACACCCCCTAACATCTGATGAGCATGGCCAGCTTTGGGGTAAAGTCTGAAGAGTAGAGCCACCCTGAAAATGGGGGCTTCTGTGGAGCCAGGCAAGCCTGGCCTCAAATCCTCACTCAGAAACATGCTAGCTGAGGGGCAATTTACTTAACCCCTTAGTTATGAAGTGCTATAAGTGAATATAGTAGTAACTCCCTCATGACAAGACTAGTTTGGATTCAATGAGGAAATAGTGGGTGTTCAGTAAATGTTAGAGTCCCTTCTTAGTTATCAACAGAACCATGTCATGAAGCAAATCCCTGAATGTCCACATGCGGGAAGAGCTTCAGATGGCACGCTGGAACATACAGTCTGTTCTGGATTATAGAACCATTGGGGGGGAAGGTAGATCAGAGACAGTGTGGGGCTTCACCTAGGAGGGTTTCTTAGAAAAGGGGGCTTTGTTGTATTGGAATAGGGACACGCAGCCGGCTAGGGCAGGGCAGGGATGTCATTCAAGTGTTTGCGACGGTTGGGTCAAGACTTGGGTTTTGGGGGCGTGGTAGGAAGTGAAAGTGAGGGAGCAGGGACCGGGGAAGCAGCAGCCTTCCTGGCCTGCTCCGGGGTGGTGGAGGGGCGGGCCCCCCTCTCCAGCCTCTCCCTCCTGGCCCTGGCAGGTGATGCTGCATTACCGTTCAAACCTGCTCCAGATGCTTGACACACTGGTCTTCTCTAGCCTCCTGCTGTTTGGCTTTGCAGAGCAGAAGCAGGTCCTGGAGGTGGAGCTGTACCCAGAATACAGGGAGAACTCGGTAAGGGGGGAAGGAGGACTAGGACACAGCCCTCCCCACGAGCCCAGGATTTTACCTGAGGAGCTTCTGGGCTCGGTCAGGAGGGACAGCAGTAGAGGCTGGAAGCGGGCCTCAGGTTGGCCTGGTAAGAGTGACAGCGGCAGGATCCTGGCCTGATGTGCTGCCACCACTGCCCACCCGCCCGCAGTATGTGCCGACCACCGGAGCCGTCATCGAGATCCACAGCAAGCGCGTCCAGCTGTACGGAGCCTACCTCCGCATCCACGCCCACTTCACTGGGCTCAGGTGGGGAAGCGCCGCCGTGACCTGGGCAGCTCTCGCGGGGCCGTCCTTAAGTGAAGAGGGTCCTAAGCAGAGGCGCCGGCTTTTACGGGTTTTACTTAGGCCACAGACTCTCAACCCTGGCTGCACGTCAGCGTATCAGGTCCCTGGGGAACTTTAAAAGACACTGATGCCTGGGCCCCACCCCAAGACCAGGATTTGTTAGGGTCATACCAGGCCGTCAGACCTTTTGAAAGCACCCCAGGGAAAGGTCATGTGCAGTCAGTGTTGAGAACTGCTCTCTTTTTTTTTTTGAGAACTGCTCTCTTGAACACGTCAGCTCAGTGGGTGGGAGGCAGGGGATGCAGCCCAGCTCTAGCCAAACTGGCGAATCGCCCTAGAAGTTACTTCTGGGAAATGAGAAGGCTGGTACTCCCTGGTACCTGCTACTCCCCTCCTGTCTCTGCTTCCTGCTTCAGGTACCTGCTGTACAACTTCCCGATGACCTGCGCTTTCGTTGGCGTCGCCAGCAACTTCACCTTCCTCAGCGTCATCGTGCTGTTCAGCTACATGCAGTGGGTGTGGCGGGGCATCTGGCCCCGACACCGCCTCTCTCTGCAGGTCGCAAAGGACCCCTTTCCTCTCCCCATCACGATCCTTCTTTGGGGAGTGGGCAGGAGCACGTTGGGGGCTGGGGCTGAAGGGCCCTGATCACTGGTGATGGAAGGCAGTCCTTGCTGCTCAGGAGTTTCCCCCCCTACAGGTAAACATCCGAAACAGAGACAGGTCCCACAAGGAAGTCCAGCGGAGGATCTCTGCCCATCAGCCAGGTAAAGGTGATGGCTGGGGGCTGGGTGAGGAGGCTCCTGCGCCGTCCAGTATGAGGCTTTAGGTGCTCACATACCAAGCTGAAGGTCAAGGCAAAGGCTGAATGGGGTGAAATTGGCACTGCCATCCAGGCGCAGCTGCCCTAGCCCTGCCCTGTCCTCTACCCCCTTTGGAGGCACAGGGCCCCAAGGCCAGGAGGAGTCCACTCAGCTGTCACCCATTACAGAGGATCGTGAGAGCCGTGCAGATCCCTCGGAGCCAGGTAAGGTGCAGCAGCCCGACCTCCTTCCTGACTCCTCTCAGCCCTCCCCTTCAGCCTCCTCCAGACTGACCTCTGCCCTCCCCCTGGGGCTGCAGAAGGCCAGCTGTCTGAGGAGGAGAAACCAGATCAACAGCCCCTGAGTGGCGAGGAGGAGCTAGAGCCCGAGGCCAGTGACGGTGAGGGGCACTCTGCAGCGGGACCTGGGTGGACTGGGGTTGGCCTGTGGCTAGGGAGAAGGCCACATTGGGTTGGGTAGGGGCAGGAGCCCCTGGTCTGGAATTTCCCATTTGGGATTTCGTTTCTCCTTCCCCTGGCCCAGGTTCAGGCTCCTGGGAAGATGCAGCTCTGCTGACGGAGGCCAACCTGCCTGTTTCTGCCCCTGCCCTTGCCCCGGAAACCGTGGGCAGCTCTGAACCCTCCACAGGCACTGTCCGACAGCGCCCCATTTGCTCTAGTTCCTGAAGAGAATAGGGCAGAGTCCCCACACTCCAGCCCTCTCCCCCCCCCCCGATCCCTTTCCCTTTCCGGGGCTCCCCCAATAAACTCTCTTCATGCCAGCTGCCTCCCTGACTCTGAACTGGATTCAGGGCCATTTGAAAACGTGATGTTCCCCAGGCATCCCCCACCTCGATTGGAGGAGGTTGTCTTGTCAGGGGCTACCGATGGGGAAGACCTCCAGACCCCGGACTATTTCAGGCACAGCTGTTTCCATTCATCAGCCTAGGACGTCCAAGGAGCGAAAACCTGCCCACTCCATCCATGTGACTCTCATCTCCCTCTGGGGAGGGGGATAGCATAGGGCGGGTCTGGAAAGCTGGGATACATCATTCTGGCCTCCGTACCCCTCCCTTCCTCAGTCCATTGGGAGGCAGAAGACAGGAAATGACTGCCATGAATGTGGTATGATTTTTTACTGAAACAGCATTTTGTAGCCCAGGCCCCATGCTGTCCACAGCTGTTTTTCTCTCTGATACCAGCCAGGTGGCCCCGTCCTGTGTGTTCCCCTCCTCACCCCCTCACATGACTTCAGCCTTTGGATTCTCAGCTCCTGGCTGCTTTCCACATTCCACTGCTCTTTCAGAACCCAGGCATCCTGGCCTCCAGCTGAAACCGCTGCATGTGGCTTCCCCCACCCCTGGCCCCGTGACTCAGGCCCTCTGAAGGGACCAGCCCTCTTCTTGGCACTCACTGGGGAGGGGGGCAGGGGAAGGGGGGCCAGGTGGTGACATCACAGTTGAGGGGTATAAAAGCTTTGAGCCAAAACAGAATTGCAGTTGAAGACACTGAGAAAACCTGACTGCGCAGCCTGTGCTCCTGGGGACCTCTTAGGACCCCCGGCCTGCTACTCACTGCATCAAGGCCTACCCACTGGTAAGGCGCTGCTTGTGAGCCAGGGAGGTGGGGGGCAGGCAGGGACAAGGACTGATAGGTGGGGAGGGAGGGTTCCAGGGCCTCTGTGTCCCATCTCTTCTCCTTTCTCACCTCCATCTCCTTTCTGGGTTTCTGCATGTGTCACTGACTGATTGATACTTATTTTACTTAGATGGTTTCTCTGGGTGGCAGCTGTGAACTATCCCACCTTCCTTCCCCAGACTGCATAAATCATTTACTCCTGTTCTCCCCTCAGCACTCAGTTTATTCATTAACTGTTTCTCGTGCTTCACGCATTGCTGGTCGCACACTTCTCTCTGTCGGGTCAGACGCCATTTTATTCTTTTTCGCCCAAAACCAAGCACATAGGCTGTTCAGAAGTTGGATGACAAAGGGGTGTACTGTCTCATTTCCACCTCTTTCCTGTTCTCCTCTCGGTCCCCGTTCGGTCGTGTTTCCCTGTCTCTAGAGCTTTTGTTGAGGGAGGGGGGCCTGCAAGGTGTGAGGGCTGGCCGGCCTTCACCTTCCCCCTCCTTCCCTTCCAGACCCCATGCCGGGAAATCCCCGCCTTCTGTGGCTCCTGGCTGTCACCTTCTCCTTGGTTCCCAGAGCGCAGCCCTTGGCGGGAGACGCGGAAGAAGAGGAGCAAGATGAGACACCTCTGCCGGCTGTCCCCTGCGACTACGACCGCTGCCGCCACCTGCAGGTGCCCTGCCAGGAGCTGCAGAGGGCCGGCCCGACGACGTGCCTGTGCCCTGGCCTCTCCAGCGCCACACAGCCGCCCGACCCGCCACGCCTGGGGGAAGTGCGCATGGAGGCCGAGGCGGGCAGCGCCGTGGTGCACTGGTGCGCCCCCTTCTCCCCGGTCCACCAGTACTGGCTGCTGCTTTGGGAAGGCGCCGGGGCTCCGCAGAAGGGGCCTCCCCTCAACTCGACGGTCCGCCGAGCGGAGCTGAAGGGCCTGAAGCCCGGGAGCGCATACGTCGTCTGCGTGGTGGCCGCCAACGCGGCCGGGGAGAGCAGCGTGCCCGGGGCCGAGGGCCTCGACGGCGCGGGCGGCCCCGCCTTCGGGCCCTGCGGCCGGCTGACTGTGCTGCCGAGGCCACTCACGCTGCTGCACGGGGCCGTGGGCGTGGGCTCGGCGCTGGCCCTGCTCAGCTGCTCCGCCCTGGTCTGGCACTTCTGCCTGCGCGAGCGCTGGGGCTGCCCCCGCCGAGGCCGCCCGAGCGGCGCGGGACTCTGAGGCCGCCCGGGGGCCTCTCCGGCCAAGCTAAGCCCGGCGCCGCTCCGGGGGAGGTGGCGGCCCCCGACAGACGGCGGGATGGAAGGCCGGGCGCTGGGTCCCCACTGAGTCGGTTCAGGCCCCAGACTTTCCACTCTGCCCCGAGCTTAGGTTTAGGAGTAGAGAAGGTCAGCAAATTTTTTCTTAAGGGACCAGAATAATTTAGGCTTTGTGGTTCCAGGGGATAAAATCGAAGATATCATGTAGTTCTTACACAACCATGTAACCATTTAAAAATGTAAACATCATTCTTAGCTCTTGGGCCTTACAAGTCAGGCCCTGGCCAGATTCGGCCCATTGGCTACGGTTAGTCTACTTCTGTCGTACAGCCTCAAAAGGGCCTGCCACTATGGGTGGCTTCCGTGGGGTTTTGAGAATAAGCTGCTGCGGTATGGGAGTTTGGGGCTAGAGACCACTCCTTCTCCTTCTGCCTTTTTGTTTAGATAGTGAGGATGCGCACTGAGTTAGAATCTACCTGTGTCTGAGGCGGGTGGAAATAAATGACTGACATGGGGTGGAGAAGAGAAGGACTGCCCAAGCTGCTGTCTGAGACAAGCTTGCGGTTTTGCTAGTAAAATTATAATAATAATAATACAATAATAGCAAAGGATTCCCCCTCCCGCATTTGTGTTTATTGTATATTCACTGTAACAACATTAAAGGAGATGTAAAAGGAAAACATTTTCAATTTTCATGATCCTTTTCAGTTCCTCGTCCACACACCGATTTTTCGGAGTAGTATACATACTTTCGAGTTTTTAAATTAACTGGATGTAGAAAAGTCGAAGTTGCTACACAGTTTATTCCTCACTTTTACTGATCTTATAACCTTTCCTCAAATTATAAAAGTAACACATACAAATTTCAGTACTGAAGAGGATAAAATGAAAGTTCCCCTCCTCCTCAAGAGGTAATTGCCTGTAGCAGAGCAAATTTTTCTCTAAGCAATGCAAATATATTTTTTTCATTCAATATATTATGGACAATGTTCCCTGTTGGTAAATCACAGCCTCCTTAGTTATGTGAAAGGCATAACTTTCCACTGGAGGATGCTCCTTAACTGGCAAGAGCCTTGGCTCTTTGTTAGAACATTTGTCTTCAGCGTTTGCTATGGACATCCTTGTTTGTTTGTGTATCCTCACATGTTTGTGTACTTCCATAGGGTACTTACTTGGAAGTAAGTGAGAGAAGTAGTACTATACAATTTAATCATTCTTCTATTATTGGAACTCTAGAATAAATTTAGAACACATTTGTTATTTTGAATACACTCGCCACATTGCCATGAATACTTTGTCTTTTTAATCTGATTCCTGTATTTCTCAGCATTTATTCATTTACAAATAATGAGGGCCTACTACCTCACTTTTTTGTTGTTTTTTCTTCCCCGTACTTTTTCTTCCCGACTGTCTTAATATTAAAGACACGCTTTACATGCTTTCGTACTTAATCTCTATCACAGTCGTTCTAAGAGATGGTGTCACCTTTTCACAGATGAGAAGTTTGAGGTTCTAAACGGTTTGAAGCTATTCAGTACAAATAAGGAGGTGAGTTAGGACTTCTCGATACAAGTTGCCCAACTCCATAGCTGATGATCATTCCACCGCAGAGAGGCAGCACAGCCTAGCAGTTCCAGCACGCACACTGCATGGGTTTGAATCCTAGCTCTGCGACCTTCGGTAAATTATCTCATCTTTCTGTGTCTGTTTCCTGGGACTAATAATAGTATCTACATCATATGGATTTTTGTGATGATTAAATATGAATTAACCATATAAAATTCTCTAGTGCATATATTATCAATATCAGCAACTTATTATTATTCTGCCTCCTAAAAAACATTTAAAGTGAGCTTTAACTTAAGGGACCTAACAGCCTAGGTAGTGGCGGCGGGCTAAGTAATCAACAAGACTACACACTACGGGGACAAATGCTAATGGAGTAAATACCGGGGCTGGGAGATGGAGAGGGGATGGTCAAGGCAGGCTTCCCTTGGAAAGCACACCCAGGGACTTCCCTGGTGGTCCAGTGGTTAAGATTCCGCGCTTCCACAGCAGGGGGCGCAGGTTTGATCCCTGGGGACGTAAGATCCCACATGCGTGCGGCCAAAAAAAAAAAAAAGGAAAGAAAAAAAAGAAAGCAAACCCAGGGTCCAGTCCGAAAAAACGACTGGGAGTTAACCAAGCCCACAGAAAAGGCAGGACATCCCAGACACAGAGGGACGGGTATGTGCAAAGGCCGGGAGGAGGGAGAGTTTTGCGATCTGCACAAGTTACCCTCAAGTGGTGAGAGATGAACCCGCACCAACTACCAACATTTACACAGTGTAGTCTTGCCAGACACCTCAGGTTGGTGCTATTGTTATCCTCACTTTACAGATGGGACATTAACAAAAGAAAGGGTAGGAGGAAGCCAGACTACCAGCATTTAAGTTTCGTCCTCGGTGACTGAGGTGTCATGGAGAAATCTTAATCAGGGAGCTGATGACAGGATCAGTTACTGTGTTTTGCAAAGATCCCTTTGGCAGTAGCGCGGAGGATAGCTCAATTGCCGGACAGGATGAGCAGGTCAAAGGGTGCGCACATTTCTATGGCTCCTGATAAACACTGCTAAATAATTTTCCAACCGGTCGCGCTAAGGGGCCATATCGAGAGCTGTCTTGATTCGCCCAAGGGTTTCACGGCGGCATCGCCCTTCTACACCGCTGCGGGGCACCCGGGCTTGGGCGGGGGAGTGTGAGCTGCCTCCCGGGCCGCTACTCCTACGCCCCGCCTGTCCCCTCAGCGCCAGGTCCTGGCAGCCGGGCCAGGCCTGTGTTTTCTGGCTCTCTGCGGCACCCGTCCACGTCCGCCTCCACGTGACCCAAACAGATTCGGGCACTTCCGCTTCCTCTAGGCTTTCTTCTCGTCGGCGTCCAGGGCCGGTCTGGAGCCAGTGAGTGAGCGAGCGTCCGGTTGGGGCCGTAGGGGGCGGGTTTCCGCGCCGGCGGGGGACGCCCCGCGTTGACCCTCTCCGGCCTTCTCGTCCCTTCCAGGTCCCCGCGGAAGCGGCGGTGGCGGCGTCATGGCGGAGCTGACGGCTCTGGAGAGTCTCATCGAGATGGGCTTCCCCAGGGGACGCGCGTAAGGGAGCCCCCTAACACCCGTCCGCGGGGGTCGCCGACCTGTCCGGGCCTTTACCCCAGCCTGGCCTCAGGCTCTACGCCCCAGCCTGACCATCGCCATGGCTCGTGGGCGCTATTCACGGTGTTTCTGCCCCCAGGGAGAAGGCTCTGGCCCTCACAGGGAACCAGGGCATCGAGGCTGCGATGGACTGGTGAGCGCTCAGACCGGGTAGCAGGTGGCTGGGGACTCCTACGAGGGGCAGCCTGAACATTAACTTCCCTCCTGACTTTCCCTGTCAGGTTGATGGAGCATGAAGACGACCCAGACGTGGACGAGCCACTAGAGACCCCCCTTGGACATATCCTGGGACGGGAACCCACACCCACTGAGCAAGGTGGCCCTGAAAGTCCTGATCGAGGGACCCACTGTGATTATTCAGGAGGGCCTAAGGAGGAGGATGAACGGGTGATAATACTGATTGTTTGTCTGTAGGACCTGAGTCTGTTGTGGGAGAAAGCAAACCCGTTTTGACTGAAGAGGAAAGACAGGAACAGACTAAGAGGTACGAAGAACAAGCTCCCATTTCTGAGGCTCCTCCTCCACCTCTCCCCAGAGGTGTTTGGGCCTGTGTTCCCGGATTCTGTTTTCTGAATCCCTTGTTAATAAACACACCCTCCCAATTTATGTCCATTTCTCTTGAACCCTTTCCTCTCTGCAATACAGGATGTTGGAGCTGGTGGCCCAAAAGCAGCGGGAGCGTGAAGAAAGAGAGGAGCGGGAGGCACTGGAACGGGAACGGCAGCGCAGGAGACAAGGGCAAGAGTTGTCAGCTGCCCGACAGCGGCTACAGGAAGATGAGATGCGCCGGGCTGCTGAGGAGCGGAGGAGGGAAAAGGCTGAAGAGTTAGCAGCCAGGTCTGGGTGCTGGGGGTGTTGGCCAAGGGATGAGAAAGGAATCAAGATTTGCTTTGTCAGTGTCTGACCTACTTTCGTTCTGTCTGCATTCCAGACAAAGAGTCCGAGAAAAGATCGAAAGGGACAAAGCAGAGAGAGCCAAGAAGGTAGGTGATTGGGTACATACTGAGGGTCATGAAGTAGGGGGACTAGTAAATCCCCTTTTCTAGCTTCAGAGGGAAGGGTTGGGCTTAGTGCCTGATTGTTTAACTTTGTCCTCCAGTATGGTGGTCATGGGGGTTCTCAGCCATGCCCACCAACAACAGAGCCAGGCCCCGTTCCCTCCTCTCCCGGCAAGGAGCCTCCCACGAAGCGAGAGTATGACCAGTGTCGCATACAGGTACTGATTCTGATTCCTGTCTTGCTCCTGGGACCCTTTGTTGGCTTGTAAGGCACCCAGCCCAGCCCAGAGCTTTTTTCAGTTATGTACCCTTTGCCAAACCTCTTCCATCTTTGTAAATGACTTTTGAAATCCTACCTGCTCTGCTCTTAGGAAAGATATCAAATTTTACTTGCCCTAGTCTTATATAAATCTATCTCTCTTTCATATTCAGCAGTTAACTTCTTACTTGTTCACCGTATTTTCCTTTGGCTTATTATACAGCTATTTGCACGATGTGGTACCTATCCAGATATTTTGTGTAATCTGGTCTTTGTTTTCCTTAAATTGTGAGGGAGCTAGGAGTCTCTCTTCAGTGTTCAGTAAGGCCAAGCCTAAGTGCTTGTTCATTAGCTGCTTTAAATAGTAATTATGCTGCTTCAGTCTCTCTAAGAGGAAGGAGAAGCCAACTTTGCTCTTTTCCTTTTCCTTACCTGGGCACTTCACTCAGTTTTGACACTCACAATTCTGTATTTCTGTCTTGCCTTCCAGGTCAGGCTGCCAGATGGGAGCTCACTGACCCAGACATTCCGGGCACGGGAACAGCTGGCAGCTGTGAGGCTCTATGTGGAGCTCCACCGTGGGGAGGAGCTAGGAGGGGGCCAGGATCCTGTGCAGTTGCTTAGTGGCTTCCCCCGGCGGGCCTTCTCAGAGGCTGACATGGAGCGGCCTCTGCAGGAGCTGGGTATGACACGTGGGACCTGAAACCAGGAGGGGGATAGGGGACATGCCCGAGAAAGGAAGGGATGCAAAGAAGGGACTTTGTGGAGATAGTGTGAGGCCAGGAATTTGGGGGGGCCGGGGAGGGTGGGCAAAAAGCAGATCTTTTGGTTCAAACCTGTTTCGTTCCATCTTCAGGACTTGTGCCTTCTGCTGTCCTCATTGTGGCCAAGAAATGTCCCGGCTGAGAGGCCTTCATCCCACCACCCTTCTCTGACCTCTCCATCTTTGATAAAGCACTGACATTACCTTCCTAATAAATAGACCCTCTGAGTTGTGTATGCGACTGACTCCTTCCTGAATGGCCGGGAGGGACAAAAGGAAGGCTTTTAGAACAGACCCTATGCTTCCTCTTAAATTTCCACGGGAGACTTGTTTCTAATCTCTGGGTCTGATGAGTTGCTTGGGAGGTTGAAGGGGAGAGGTGCTGGAGTGTGGGGTGTACGTTGGATAACATCTTTTGCTCCTATGGGTAAGGCAGTACCTAAGCCTGAAATCCTTAGTAGCTATGTGCCTTGACTTCTTTAATTAAGCCTAGTTTCTTCTTTAGTAAACAGGGATAATAGTGCCTGTTAATTGGGGTTGTGGGGGCTTACGTAATGCTGACGTAAGGTGCTTTGGCACCGTGCCTGGCACCTGGTAAGTCCCCAATTAAGTATTAGCTACTAGAAGGGTAGTTTTTAAAATGTGGCCATTCGGGCTTCCCTGGTGGCGCAGTGGTTGAGAGTCCGCCTGCCGATGCAGGGGACACGGGTTCGTGGCCCGGTCCGGGAAGATGCCACATGCCGCGGAGCGGCTGGGCCCGTGAGCCATGGCCGCTGAGCCTGCGCGTCCGGAGCCTGTGCTCCGCAACGGGAGAGGCCACAACAGTGAGAGGCCCGCGTACCGAAGAAAAAAAAAAAAAAAGTGGCCATTCACAGTGAGAGGAGCCATAGTGTGACCTTCACAACTGCATCTCTTCTGCACTAAAAAGCATGAGTACTTAATATATACCACGCAGTTTTAAGTGCTTTGTATGTATTAACTGAGATATGAAGGCAGTATTATCTAGCTGTAGGTACAATGATCCCATTTTAGAGATTGGGACGCCAAAGCACATGACTTGTCCAAACTGACAGAGCTAGCAAGTAGCAGAACCTGGACACATCTCTGGGGAGCGTGACTCTAGGGCTCAGGCTCTGAACTGCCGAGCTCCCCTTGCGCTGCTGCTGCTCACCTCATCCTCGTGCTCCCTCAGACAGCTGCTGACCTCCCTCCTCTCATACCCCGACTAGGAAAGAGGCCACAAGTAAACTGTAAAGGTCGCACATGACAAATGTGCTCAGCTTACGACTTCACCATCTAGTAGCTGAAAACTGCACCAATGCTCATATCTGGGTTTACACCTCAGTGTTACCAAGCTTTATTTAGTGTGTTCCGGCTTTATTTAATACAAGCAGCCCCCCCATCCCCCATCAATTGCAATCTTGTTTGGAACCACGGGACATAAAATAGACAAAAGGGGAGTGAAATGGTTGACTTCGCTGTAGGGCGGCCACCCCACTGATAGCTTTATCTCATCCCATCAGTGGCATCGCCAATGGATCCTGTGACGGATTCAGAAATTGAAAGCCACTGCAGTGAACACCTTGTGGGAGGAAAACCCCAGTGCATTTAGTGAGAGGCTGCCCTGTGCCTGGCACTGCACTTTACATTCCTAAGTTCACCTTTTTACAACTCCCAAGATAATTGTCACCATTTATTTATTTATGTATTTATCTGCACCAGGTCTTAGTTGCAGCACTCTGGATCTTCGTTGCAACATGTGGGATCTCTTAGTTGCGGCATGCAAACTCCTGTTGCAGTACCTGGGATCTAGTTCCCTGACCAGGGATCGAACCAGGACCCCCTGCATTGGGAGCACAGAGTCTTAGCCACTGGACCACCAGGAAACTGCCCATTATCACCTTTTATGGAACAGGACTAAGGCTCAGAGATTAAAAACATGGAGGAGTTGAAACAAGATCTGACTCAAAGCACACCCCTTTTACCGCTCCTACCACGAATTAAGGTCACAGAAGGCATTATGGCACCTGTTAATTGCTAGAAGCCCCTCTCCAACCTCATTCGAAGGACAGGCACCCAGAGTGTCCTCTATGCGTATTTACTGCACAAGAGTTTCCAGGATAACGATTTCAAGAACATCACTTGGTTATCCCTGAAAGTACACTCACGCAAACCACGTGACCTGACGTGTGTTTTGAAAACGTGGTCGCTCTGCCTATAGGGCTTCAGCGTCACATGAAGGGCGGGGCAGGCGGGAGCTGCACTCAAGCTCGCCCGCAGCACTGACCCCCATAACACTCTAGGCTTTTATGGGCGTCCAACCGCAGTGCTCACTGTCTGGATGGAGGAACATGATTTATTGGTTCCTTCAGTTAGCCACATCCGATGCCCTGGCCCAAGACGTGGACGTTAAAACACAGTCAGTGCAGGGTTTGGGGGGGAACGTGCTCACCCGGCGGCAGCTTCCCAGGTCCCGAAGAGGTCTGCGCGTGTCTGGACTCCCCGCCGGCCCACAGAGGAGTAAGGCCGGCTCGGGCTCCTGCGCTGCAGCGGAGGTCCCGGCGCGCACGGGGGCAGGTCTGGCCTCAGGCTGACTTCCCGCCGCCGCCACTCATCCAGTTCTTTCTCCAGGCGACGTTCTCTTGCGTGGCCACGGCCTCCTGCAGAGTGGCCAGAAGTAGCTCTTTGGTCCCGGCCACCTCGTCCCTGCGCTGCGGGTCCTGCTCCGGCATCTCCTGCGGGCAGAAAGGGAGGTTCGTAGTCCGGGCTACCAGCCTGCGGTTCTCCGCCCGCTCGCCCCATCTCGGCCTCCCAGCTGCTCACACCTTTAGCATCGCCTGCTTCTGCTGCTCTCCCGGGGTCACGAGGACAAAGAGCGCGGTGCCCACGCCAGCCCCCACGCCCAGCACTGCGCCCACGACCAACGCTTTGCGCAGGGTCTCCATGGCCGACCGCGCGACCAGCGAGACGCACTCCGGAGCCTCCAGTAGCCTAGCAAGGCCGCCGCGACGTCTCAATCTGCGCAGGCTAGAACGCCTCACACAGGAAACCATAGAGACGGGGCCGGGCTAGAGAGGGCCTGGCCAGAGAAACGTTTCGAAGCTACAGCGCCTGGGTGTTAAGACTAGGTTTAGCTGAGGAGGTTGACCACGTCAAGAGGTGTTGGCACCCAGGGCCGAGCGTGGGGCCCCTTGTCATGAAATCCCGAGGAGGATTGCTAAGGGGAGTGTAAGTGTCTTCACTGTTGCTGTGAGTTTTACAATTGCCCAGCTCCGGAATGTCCTGATCAATAGAGGGTCAAGGCTGTGCTCTGTGCTTTTCCAATACAGTACATAAGGACATTCAGATACTTATAAACATCAATCTATTGACTGCCTTCAATCCCTTCAACTCCTGAATAAAAACTCAAAGCCAAGTGTACCGGGTGGGGGGAAGGGTATATTTATGTTTTCTTTTTATTTTACTTGTTGAAAGTAAACGTTACCTTTCTCTTCACGGTATATAACCTTTTTTTTTTTTTTTTTAAACCATGGATTTTGTGTAACATACCGAATTCTAGTTTGGAGAAGAAAACACCTCTTAGTTGTGTGACCCCGGGCAAATCGTTTAAGTTCTTTGTTTCTCGGTTTCTGCATCGGAAAATGAGGCTAATAACAGTATTTATCTCATAGTTTTAGGATAATTAAATAAGTTTATATGAAAAGCATTTAAAACAGTTCCTGGCAAATAGCATACACCATAAAAATATTCATTAAATAAGATACAAAGAAACATGTCAATGAGGGAGACCCAGTAAGAACCAGAAAATTCCAAGTTTGTTATCAAAGCTCTTCACTCACAGGGCTTTAATCCAGATGCCCTCGTTAACTCCTACTAACGCCTTTCCCAGTGTCACCAGGGAGTGAGTAGAAATAAAGCTCCTATCCCACCTCTTGGGATTGTCCCCTCCCCTGAAAGGCCCATAATCTCCTTGCATGTCAGCCTCTTCTCCTCAGAAGTGATTAAGGGGCCAGGCGCCAAAGCAGATTAGAGGAACAGTCTGCGGGGTGCTCTGGGCAGGGATACTCTACTGAGTTCAACCACCCTGCACTCCAAGAATCAGCACCCATGGCCCTTGTGCCAGGGAGCAGCGAGGATGGGCCTTGGCCTAGAGATAGCCCAGGCTCGTCCCAGCAACCGGAAAGTCCTAGACTCACCAACCCTCTCTGGGACGACAGAGGAGAAATTGGCCAGGTTGAAGGTCACCAGGATGTTCAGGTTAGTACTTCCCCACCTTGTGTCTTGCTGTTGGCTCATTCTAATTTGGCCCAAGCCCCCTGCTGTGCCCATCCAGGTTGTCTGTCAAAAGACCCGCCTCCCCTCCATCGTGGTGGAAGCCGCTGAGGCTGAAGGGAGTGAAGAGAGTGGGGAGCTCCGGTGGCCACACAAGGAGCTGCAGCTGCTCACTGATGATGAGGAAGAGGAGGTTGAGGTCTTCCAGGACCAAAGTGAAGAACCAGGTGAGGGAGGTGGCTGGTTCAAATGAGGCTGTTGTGAATGGGATGGTCTAAGCAGGACAACTTAGTTGTGTCTCTTGCATTAAGCAGCACACACAGTAGGTGCTCAGTAAACACAGTGAAGAAAAATGTAGAGGTGGGAGATAAAAGTCAAGGTGGGGCTTCCCTGGTGGTGCCGTGGTTGAGGGTCCGCCTGCCTATGCAGGGGACACAGGTTCGTGCCCCGGGCCGGGAAGATCCCACATGCCGCAGAGCAGCTGGGCCCGTGAGCCATGGCCTCTGAGCCTGCGTGTCCGGAGCCTGTGCTCCGCAACGGGAGAGGCCACAACAGTGAGAGGCTCGCGTACCACAAAAAAAAAAAAAAAAAGTCAAGGTGGTTGGCAAAGTTGATGAACTTTAAAAGGCAGTTGTGATGTCAGATAGGTGACACCTTTTAATATGTATTTTTAATACTTTAAGATATTTTTGTCATGGGGGAAAGAATAAAATCACCCCAAATCCGACTACCCAGAGATTAACATTTTGGATGCCTTCTCCTCCAGATTTTTCTTCATGTCTATATACTGTTGCAGAAGCTACTTTTACTATATGCCAGGCACTGTGCTGAACACTTTTACATATATTTTTCAGGACCCAGTGAGGAAGGATACTTTCTCCCTCATGAGGAAACTGAAGCTGTTAAGTTAGGCTCTTCATTATAATTGCTGTATTATTTTTATAAGCAAAAATTACATGCATTTGTTTTATCTTAAAAAAAAATCCAGTCATATATCAGGTATATTTTTCACTGTTAATGGGCTCTAACTCCCTCCCTCCCACCCCCCAGGCTGGACTTGGAGCTCACTGGACCCCAAATCTCCCTTAAGAACCTTTAACCCAGAACTCAGCTGGGGGCAGGAACAGGTAGATCAAGATGCCTACTGGATTCCAGAGGAGACAGATTGTCAGGAAGCCCCCAATCCCTGTCCTCTCTGGGACTCGGCATCAGGTTCCCATGTGTGCAGAAGCTGCTTTGTGGAATATTCCCATTTCCTGCCTCCCAGGAGCTTTGAGGGTAAGTATCACTCTCCCTCAAACATTTTACCTAGGTTTATGAAGCCCTTCTACCTATCCTTTCACAATTTTCCCCTTCTACAAGCTGAGAAAAGTGAAGGCTTACAGGTTAGGCCCCTGGGTCACACACACGTCATATCCAAGGAATCTGGATTAAGAATTCCTATCTGAAAAAAAAAAAAGAATTCCTATCTGTGCTTTTAGGAGCTCGGTTAACTGGGCTGGGGAGTGACCCACTTGTACCTTCTTTATTCAGCACTCATCTTGTGCCTGGCACTGCTAAGTGTTTCACCTGTTGTTGTATGGAATCCACATAACTCCAGGTATTATTCCAACCTTGCAGATGAGTAAACTGGGGCACAGAAATATTCAATACTGTGTGCACACAGCTAATAAATACGAAAGCCCGGATCCAAATCCTCATTTTCCGGTCATCTTGCCAAGACAAAAGCTTTCTCCAACTCCTCACCCAACAGAAACACTAGGGTCAGGTTTTAAAAGTCTTTAATTGGAGCTTTGAACCAAGTAAGCAAAGTAGGTGATGCCCCCGAAAGGGCCCAGCTCCTGCACAGACACAGTGCAGCCTTGGGACCCTTGCTCCAGGCAGGGCAGCCGCACATCAGGGTCCTCATCTGAGAACTGAATCAGGGTCCCCCCAGGGCTTAGGACCCTCAGGCACTCTGACAGCAGCTGGTAAGCCCCAGGCAGACCAGCCTGGGCAAGAGCATCCCAGGTACCCTTGTCTAGCACTAGATGGAAAGAGCCTGAGGAAGCCACTGGCTGCAGGTTGAGGGCATTAGCTTGCATGAAGTGGAGGCGTGAGGCAGGGTGCCCCGGGCACAGGGGTGTTTGGCCTTGGCCACCTTCCAGGAGGCTGTTCATGTGGGCCACAGCCACAGGAGAGGAGTCCACCCCCAGCACGCCCACTGGGTGCGGGCATTTGGTGTAGAGGCCCGTGCACAAGCTGGAGGTGCCACAGCCCACGTCCAACACCCGCGGTGGACAGGCAGCTGGTGCCTCCTGCAGCAGCGGCAGTAGGAGCCCCTGGGCTTCCTCGTATCCAAAGAACCAGTCGAAGGTGCCCGCGCTGCCCTGACGGGGCTGGGCGGGGAGCTTATCCCAGAGGCGGCGGTCCGCCAGGCAGCTACCAGCCAGGGAGCCTGTGGACGAGCGGAGGACTTGCGTCACCCAGCGCCCAGTTCTAGCAAAACGCGACAAAACCCACACCAATGTGGCCTGGGGCTTTAAGCGGCACAATTTCAGGGACTAGACTCCTGTGTAACAAAGAACCCAACTTGCCCTCCCTCTGTCCACCTTCCCTACCCGCCACGGCGCGACGGGCCGCCGCCGCCAGGCTCGCCAGGTGGAGGGTTCGGCGCAGGGCTGCCATCCGGAGGTGACGGCAAGGTCGGCCGGAGAAACTTCTGCGAAAATGTCGCCCGTACTCCGGCAGGGGCCTGAGGTCCAAGGGAAGATTTGCAAAATACGCTGTGAGGAATCGCGTACAGCCTCCCTAACTCTGCAGCCTCGGAGAAAAGGAACGCGGACACAAACTTACTACGGTACGAACGGCTTTTATTGTTTGCAACGGGAAGTGGAAGAGGAGGGGATGCGACAGCTCCGGCTCCTGGGGCGGCTCCACAGATCTGAAATCAAAGGAGAAGGTGTGAGCACCCCGGGGAGGAGTCTGCTGAACCTCGGTTCTGCCCTGCTCCTTGGAGCCCTGTGTCCCGGCGCTTGAGGATAGAACCCGCGGAATGGAAGCCGCCGGTACCGAAGACATGACGCCGAGGGGGCCGGAGCCCTTTCCCTCTACCTCCGTACATTACGCGGACCGGGACCGCACGCCCGGTCCCCGCCAAGAAAAGGAGGGTCAACAGGCCCCACCCAGAAACCCCGCACGGCCAGCCGGTGAAAACACTAAAACCGACACTCACTCAGTCGCTGTCCTCGGAAAGGCCAAGACCCCGACCGGGCTCCTTTATATAGCTCCAGGACCCGCCCCCTCCCAGCTGCGATTGGCTAGCGGAGGACTGAGGGGTGGGGCGCACACGGACCCTGCGCAGAGCTGAAACGCTGGTCCCTGAGCTGGTTTCGCAACGCAGCAATGGGTGCTCCGGGGGGGAAGATCAACCGGCCGCGAACGGTGACTGTGTGGGAGCCCGACCCTGTTTCCCAAGCGTCCTGGAGCCCTTTACCCTCGCCCGAGTTGGACTCGATGGGCCAGTGTCGCCGGGTGCGGGGTCCCGGGTCGCGGTGCACGGCACCCATCTGATTAAGCATCTTCCTCCCCCTTAGGAGCTGAAGAAGAAGCTGTTCAAGCGACGGCGGGTGTTGAACCGGGAGCGGCGACTGAAGCACCAGGTGGTCGGGGCTGTGATAGACGAAGGGCTGATCACGAGGCACCACCTCAAGAAGCGGGCGTGAGTGCCAGACCCTCTCCCTTTTGGTCCTCCCCACCATGCCTCCTTCCCTCCTCCTTGTCGAGCTCCGGAGCAGCTAACACCTTTTTGCTTTCCTTGTGTACTCACGTTTATGCAAGGAACGTTTGTGCCTAAACTCTGCTAGTCTCTCACTGTACCTGTAGCTCACAGCCTTTCTTTGGTTCTTGGACTCTGATGAGAATCTAAGGAGAGCTGTGGACTCCCCCACCTCCCCAAGTAACATTATTCACTCGCACAGATTATTTATTTATTTATTTATTTATTTATTTTGCGGTACGCGGGCCTCTCACCGTTGTGGCCTCTCCCGTTGCGGAGTACAGGCTCCGGACGCCCAGCCGCTCCGCAGCATGTGGGATCTTCCCGGACCGGGGCACGAACCCGTGTCCCCTGCATCGGCAGGCGGACTCTCAACCACTGCGCCACCAGGGAAGCCCCACACAGATTTTTTTATAAGTACATTTAAAAGCACACACATAAGTGTGCGGCGAATCATTCGATGAATTTTCACAAGGGCACATGTGAGATTTTGCATATAATCTGAGTCTTGGGGCAGAGTTCCCACCCCATTCTTTCACTGACTTGTTTATTATAAATATTTAGTTTATAAAGCGGCATAATAAATATATTTGGTCCTTGTCTCTGCTTTCTGGCAGAGCTAAATTTCCTGAGTGATAAGAGTGACTTTTTGTTCATAAGGATCCCCTTTTGAGCACACCTAAATTTATGCAAATGGTGATTTAGCGTGGGGCTGGTCATCAGAAAGATGAAGTGATTAGAGGATTGGAAATTTAATTCCCTCTCACTGCCTGTGGGAAGGGGGTGGGTGGGTGCTGTAGATTAAGCTCTACACAACCTCTTGAACCAGCTCCTGATTGGTCAACTGGTGGAGTTACTGGGAGGCTGGCTCACCTGGAGAGAGCATGGAACCTCTGGCCCCTTCCATACCTTACCCTATGCTTCTCTTCCATCTGACTGTTCCTGAGTTGTATCGTTTTATAATAAATCAGTAAATGCAAATACATGTTGCCCTGAGTTCTGTGAGCTGTTCTAGCAAATTATCGAGTCTGAGAAGGGGATCATGAGAACCCCAATTTATGACTGGTCAATCAGAAGTACAGGTAACAACCTGGATATGTGATTGGCATTTAAAGTGGGGGAAAACTTAACCTTTGGTATCTGTTGCTGTGTCCTGGTAGATAGTGTCCAAATGGAGTTAAATTTGTAGGACACCTAGTCAATGTCCATTGAGAATTTGGAGAATTACTTGATGTGGGAAACCTCCCCCACCCACCACATCTGCTGTTAAAAGTATCAAGAATAAGGGACTTCCCTGGCGGTCCAGTGGTTAAGACCAATTGCGCTTCCAATACAGGGGGCATGGGTTCGATCCCTGGTCAAGGGAACTAAGATCCTGCATGTTGAATGGCCAGAAAAAAAAAAAAGTATATACATATATATATATATATATATATATATGTATTTATATATTTATATATATTTATAAAATAAGAGGAGGAAACGTTTCTATTATGTACTAAATTTTAGCAATTAATGTTACTTTATGTATCTATTAAGACTAGTTTTAGGTAAAGTAACAGTTCTTTGACTTGGATCCAAAGACCTTTTCAGTAACCAGGACCACTGTGTGGTCTGTATTGGTTCAGGTTAACCTGGATATTTTTGCTCTTACCAATCCTTCAGGTCCAGTGCACGTGCCAACATTACTCTGTCTGGGAAGAAGCGCAGAAAACTCCTCCAGCAGATCCGGCTTGCCCAGAAAGAGAAAGCAGCCATGGAAGGTGAGGCGAGGGCACAGAAGCTGGGGTGAGGGGCCAGCTGGGTTCATTTGGGTTCTTTAATGCTTCCTCTTTCCCTTTGCTCAGTGGAAGCCCCCCTCAAGTCAGCCAAGACTAGTGAACCACAGCCCAAATCAAAAAAGAAGACAAAAGTTCCCCAGGATGTAGACATGGAGGACCTTGAAGATAAGAGCTAAATGTCACACCCCTTCCACCAGAAGATTCTCAGCTGGAGCCAGGAGGACTCGATGGTTATTTCAGAGGACTTTGGAGAAAGCGTTGCTCCTTTTCACTGTCCCCAGATTCCTCTTCCCTAATGGCCTAGTGACCTGCCCTGGAGGGATGTATTGAGAGGTAGAGGGTAGAAAAGAAAGATTGGAGAGGGGGTCCTAAGCAGTCAACTCCGTTTGTAAAAAAGCCCTAGCATTCTCACTGAGATGTGTGTGATTAAATGTAGGAATGGGGATAGGCCATGAAAAGGGGCTGTGAGTGTGGAAACAAGACAATTAGGAAACAGGACCCACAGCTCTTACTTGACCAAAGGCAACAAGAAGCTACCCTCCATGACGGCCCTGTCTCCCCGATGAGTGACACTCCATCTTTCCATTTCTGACAAAAATAAGGTGTTCCGTAGAGATAGCAGAGGAGGTAATGGTCTTGATACTGGCCCTACCACCTCCTCTGTGTGACCAGGGTGGACAAGTGACCGTGGTTGTCTCTGCTTCCTTTGCTGGATTATATTTTTATAAAGTGAACGTTATTTTTCCCTTTTAACGTTCAGAAATTCTGTTTGTTGGAAGCCAGGGCTGGGGTGGTTAATTAAAGTGAGAAGCTATGTGTGCAGAGATGTGGTCAACTGGGGAAAAGCATATTCTCTCCTTGCTCTGTTAATCAGTGCAGGCTTCCTGGAAGAGGGAGGGTTTGGGTACAGTGTTGTGCTCCGCCCTCCTCAAGTTTATATTTTGAACATTTTCAAACCTTCGGTAAAGTTAAGAAATTAGCACACTGAGCCCTTAAATATGCACTCTGCTTGGATTTATAGCTGTTTATTGTTTCCTCAATCCAGACACCGTTAAGGATCACGCATAGCATTTAATTGTCATGTCCCTTTAGTCTCCTTCAATCCAGAACAGTACCCCTACCTTGTCTTAGGTGACTTGGTGTCTTCGAAGAGTCTAGCCTAAATTAATTAATTAAAGAATATCTCACAGCCTGGGTTTGTCTGAGTGTTTCCATATGTTTCCTCATCAATAGATGTAGGTTAAGCATTTCTGGGAAAAATTCTACATAGGGGATATTGTGTACTTCCCATTGCATTTCATCAGGAAGTAAGTGTTGACTGAAAAAAAAAATACACAACCTAAAGGTTGAGAATTATGTTTGATTCAGCAGACTTGCTGAAAACTTAAACCTGGAAGACAGCCTGTCAGATAGCTCTGAGGTAAGGGAGGAGCCAGGATATAGAGGTGTTTTTGCAACAAAAACCAGGTAGTTGGGACATCAAAGATTATTGTTAATTAAAGAAAATCAGACTTCTCAAGTTAATTAATTTAGTGCTTTTCTATGTATGGGAAGATGCAAGAGTCTCAGCTCTTTGATATGCTCCTTAACTACCTATGGCCAGTATCCTGTTCTTTTTCCTCCTGAATCTCCTCCTGAATCACCGCTGGGGATGGCTGCAGTGGTTGATGGTTTGATGGAGGGCAGCCTGTTTGGAGACCGTCGGAGACGGTCATAGTGGCTGATTGCTTGATGGCCGCAACATTGTTTGTTTTCTGATACACCAGGCAGGCGAATTTTTCGTCCACACATATAATATTAGTTTGTCTCATTATCGGTGATTCCTAGTGTTAAGTGGGTGTCTGTCAGATTTCTCCACGGTTAAGGTATTCTTTCCCTTTGTAATTAATAAGCAATCTATGGAGTGATACTTTGAGATTGTATGAATACCCAGTTCCCCAATGACCTCCCAACAATGGTTTTAGCATCCATGATGATCCATACCTGAATTAGTTAGTGCTGCAAAATGGTGATTTTTCTAATTGTATCATTCATTCATCCATGTTACTCATTTTACATATTCTGTAAAGGAAACCCCTACTTCCTTTTTAAAATCTCATTTTGGTTGTTAAACATCTGTTACTATCACTTTTTCATGCTCCAAATCATACCAAACTGGCCAGCCAAAGCCCGTGTCTTTTTTTTGAGGGGGGGTTCCGGGGGGGCACACAGGATATAGCATCTTGGTTCCCCAACCACGGATTGAACCTGTGCCCCCTGCAATGGAGGCACAGTCTTAACCACTGGACCACCAAGAAAGTTCTGGTCCTGTGTCCTTTTGACACAGCACCACCAGTATCTGAGCAATCCCTTGCTGTCTAGCACAATGTTCCAGGCTCACCTGCTACTTCCCCTGGGCTAAAACTTGGTATCAGCTATTTTTCTATGGAGACAGTATTATGTCCAGTTTTGAACACAGAAAGGAAAAAGTACTTGTGTGAAACTGAAATATATTCAGAGGCGGTAAGGAGAGGAGGGGAGAAGCTGCAGGGAGAAGGAATTTCAACATCTTGGGATTCTCATCTCCTTTCATAATTTTGTTCTACCCCCTGTGCCTAAGGCAGAAAGGAGCTTGCTGTGTTCAAAGAAGAGTTTCTGTACCTGGTATTGTGCTAAATTCTTTACACAAATAATCTGAAGTGGGAATTTCCTGGCAGTCCAGTGGTTAGGACTCCATGCTTCCACTGCGGGGGCATGGGTTTGATCCCTGGTCGGAGAACTAAGATCCTGCATACTGCATGGCATGGCCAAATAAAGAAAAAGAAAAAAAAAAGAGAGAGAGAAAGAAATAGGTGAATAATCTGAAGTGATCTTTGCAAAAAGTTTGTGAGATACGATACAACATGCGCCATTTTACAGTTAAGGAAAGGGGCTCCGAGCAGCTGAGTCACTTGCTCAGGGTTACATTGCTAATTAATAGCAGACATGAATCCAGATCTGTCTAACTCCAAAACAAGCACCCTTAGATTGTGAAATCTTTAAGGGCAAGGACCACATAATAGTCTCATAGCTGGAAGAATTTATCGGGTTCAAAAGGCACTTTTTTTTTTGGCCATGTCGTGAGGCATGCGGATCTTAGTTCCCCCACCAGGGATCTAACGCATGCCCCCTGCAGTGGAAATGCAGAGTCTTAACCACTGGACTACCAGGGAAGTCCCCAAAAGCCACTTTTCATAGATCAAAAGTCAAGGCCCAGAGAAGGGAAGTGTTGGGTCCAAGTTTGAAGCAGAGCTAGGAGCAGAAATTGTCTCATTTACTGTCTTAGAGCATATACGCTTCATGAGTGATCGAACTTCTAAAATTTAAGGATAAATATAGAACCACCATAATTAATCATTTAGCTTTTAAAACACCGTCACTTCAAAGGTATCTTTAGAACCTACCATCTGGTGTTATTCTAACTCACATTTCCACTGAGAACGATAAGCCCTCTGGTTAATACAGGCCTCAGAACCTACCTTCCTTTTCATTCATCCAACCAACTATTAAGAGCCTGATACATGCCAGGAAGACACTGTTGTATGTGATGATGATAATGCCTTTAACGAAACTGGCAACATCCCTGTTGTCAAAGAGCTGGAGTTCATTCAACAAATATAATAAAAACAGCTGTTGCTTATATAGTGCTTACCTACCATTGCAGGCACCAAGTGCTATACAGTAAACATATTACCTGGTTTAAATTTTCACAAGCCCGTGAGGTAATTGTACTATTAACATCCCGATTTCCAGAAAAGCAAACAGGCAGAGAGGGGTTAAATGTAGTACACAGCCGGTTAGTGGAATAGCTGGAACGTGATCTAGATAGACTGGTTGGAGCGGGGGCTCTTGATGAGGTGTATTATATCCTCATAAGGTTACCAAGCTCTCTCTGCAGCTATGGGGATGTGAGGTTGGGGGAGGCCCCCCTGCACTGGGAGACTGGGGAGCCTGACAGAGATCGTAGTGCTAACCTAGGACTGGGAGAACACCTTCAGCGTAGCCAGCCCAATTTTTTCAGGCTTCCTCCTCTCCCTCTCTTTCCTTGTCTTCTCTTCATCTTCTCTTACGGACTTTCACTCCTTTCTTTCCGTCTCTCTTCCGCTTTCCTTCTTCCCTTCTCTCCTTTAACTGCTTTTTACATTGTCACTGGTTATTGATTAAAATGTTTCCTAAGGTGCTTCCTTTTTTAAAACCTCGAGAGTTGAAAATTTTGTTTCGGTTTTAGGAAAATTAATTAAATCCAATTAAGTGGTCGCAGCTAGCCTTAGTCTGTGTAAATAGCCCTCTCGGGGGAAAAAAGTGGTTGCGTTGAGGGTGGGTCGGCTTCCCGCTCTCAGGTGCAGTCCCGTTCTGGGACGCCGACTCATCTCGGAACCAATGTGTGAGGGTCACGGACGTCGCCGGATTGGTTTTCCTGAGAGGCTTTGTCGCTGGTTCCTTTCGGGTTTCCCGGCAGCGCGCATGCGCCTCCTGCGCTCCGCCGCTCCCGCTTCGGGCTCGGGCTAGGGCTCCGGGATGTCCGCGTTGTGCGACCCTCCCGGGGCCCCAGGGCCTCCCGGGCCTGCCCCGGTCTCCCACGGTCCCGCGCCGCTCAGGTAGTCAGAGCCCCTGGCATCTTTCCCTACCGCGGGGTCCCGCGCCGATAACCAGCCTTCTCGGCGGAAACCCGGATCCCACCTCGAGAACTCGCGTCCGGGTTCTCAGAGATTCCCGGACGGGTCTTCCCAGAACTCAGGGACTGCCTCACTAAAACTCTGGGCTCCAGTGCCCGCACTCCCAAGATCTCGGTACTGCCTACCCCTAAACCCCAATGCCCAGTTACCCCGGATCCTGGCCTTGCTCTTCCAAGAATTGGGAATATCAGAACTCTTGGGAAACCAGGTGCCCTGTCCCTTAGACCCGAGGGAACCCAGGGTCCCCTGACTTCATGGAGACTCCCTGAGCACCCAGGCCCAGAAACCCACAGAATGCTTTCTTCTAGCCTTTCCCTTGCTCTCCAACGGAGACACTCCCCTCACCGTAGAGTGTTTTTTTTGGAGGAACCAGAGATGAATGGCACAGTCAGAGCCTTATCAACCTCTAGAGGATGCTGTCAGAAAATGCAATAAGAGGAAGTAACACTGGCTTCTGAACCTCTAAGACTGAACCCATATGTTTCAGGAGGGGAAGGGTTGAAGGGCATTAGCTTGTCTCTGCCCTGGGGCACCTTGATTGCTGGGGCATACTGAGGGTTCTGGGAAGGTGGTGGCTGTTGATGTGGTGGAGTCCAAGTGGTTGGTGGTTAGGATGCTTGCAGAATATGGGAAGAAGCAGGTTTGGGGAGGGAGAGCTCTTACTAAGGGGCAAATTTGGGCTTAGAATTTTCGTTCCATTAAGAGCAAAATCCAGCGTTCTCGTTTGTATGTAGGGGGGAGTGCAGTAAAGCTAGAAAGGTGTGTTTAAAGCAGATGTTACAGGAACACAAACTATACTTACTCAATTCAACAAATATTTATTGAGTATTTCCCATATTCCAGGCACCCCAGTAGAAGAGGATCCACTGTTGAAAAGCAGAGAACTGTTAACTACCCTCTTGGACTTTATAGTCTGATTACTTACCTTGGTTTCCTTCCCTGTAAAATGGGATCATAATGGTACCTACCTTATTGGGCTGTTATCTGTATTGAAACAATACAAGTAAAGTACTTAAAAGAGAACTTGATGTATTACAAGAGTTATCTAATATTGATACTATTGTTATTTATTAAAAGAAAAATAGCTAGCATTTACTGAGTAACTAGTGTGACCTAGATATGGTGCTTACGTGCTTTATGAATATTATCTTTTGAGGGAGGTACAGTTATCCCTATTCTACATAGAAAGAAACTGAAGCTCACAGAGGGAATGTAACTTGCTCAACAACTCCCAACACTCTAACTCTGCTCCTTTTGCTTCCTTACAGTGCTCAGGAGCTGTCGCAGGAAATCAAGGCCTTTCTGACTGGTGTAGACCCTGTTCTGGGCCACCAACTCTCTGCTCGGGAACATGCTCGCTGTGGCCTTCTTTTGCTCCGCTCTTTGCCACCTGCGCGGGCTGCTGTGCTTGACCACTTGCGAGGTGTCTTTGATGAGAGTGTCCGGGCCCACCTGGCTGCCCTGGATGAAAGCCCTGTGGCTGGTCCACCTCACCTCCGTCCACCGCCACCCTCCCATGTCCCTGCTGGGGGACCTGGTCTAGAGGATGTGGTGCAGGAAGTGCAGCAGGTGCTGTCTGAGTTTATCCGGGCCAACCCGAAGGCGTGGGCGCCTGTGATTAGTGCATGGTCCATTGACCTCATGGGGCAACTGAGCAGCACTTACTCGGGCCAGCACCAGCGTGTGCCCCATGCCACTGGCTCTCTCAACGAATTGCTGCAGCTGTGGATGGGCTGTCGGGCCACACGCACATTAATGGACATCTATGTTCAGTGCCTCTCGGCTCTCATTGGTAGTTGCCCAGATGCTTGCGTGGATGCCTTGCTGGATACCTCTGTCCAGCATTCCCCACACTTCGACTGGGTTGTGGCGCATATTGGCTCCTCTTTTCCCGGCACCATCATCTCCCGAGTTCTCTCCTGTGGCCTTAAGGACTTCTGTGTTCACAGTGGGGCTGGAGGTGGAGCTGGTGGCAGTGGTGGAGGCTCTTCTCAGACCCCCTCTACAGACCCCTTCCCTGGATCTCCTGCCATCCCTGGGGAGAAACGGGTGCCCAAGATTGCCTCAGTTGTAGGCATCCTAGGGCACCTGGCCTCCCGCCATGGAGACAGCATCCGACGGGAGCTCCTGCGAATGTTTCATGACAGTCTGGCAGGGGGCACTGGCGGCCGGAGTGGGGATCCCTCCCTTCAGGCCACAGTTCCCTTCCTCCTGCAGCTGGCAGTCATGTCACCAGCTTTGCTGGGCACAGTCTCTGGAGAGCTGGTGGATTGCCTTAAGCCCCCAGCTGTGCTGAGTCAGCTGCAGCAACACCTGCAGGGATTCCCCCGAGAGGAGCTGGACAACATGCTGAACCTGGCCGTGCACCTGGTGAGCCAGGCCTCTGGGGCAGGTGCCTACCGCCTGTTGCAGTTCCTGGTGGACACAGCCATGCCTGCCTCAGTCATTACCACCCAGGGCCTGGCTGTGCCAGACACCGTGCGTGAGGCCTGTGACCGGCTGATCCAGCTATTGCTGCTGCACCTGCAAAAGCTGGTTCATCACCGGGGAGGGTCTCCTGGGGAAGGAGTGCTGGGCCCCCCCCCGCCCCCCCGCCCTGTGCCCTTTCTAGATGCGCTAAGAAACCACGTTGGAGAGCTGTGTGGAGAGACGTTACGTTTGGAACGAAAACGCTTCCTCTGGCAACACCAGCTCCTTGGCCTGCTCTCTGTTTATACCCGGCCTAGCTGCGGACCTGAGGCCTTGGGCCATCTCCTGAGCCGGGCCCGAAGCCCTGAAGAGTTGAGTCTGGCCACTCAGTTATACGCAGGGCTGGTGGTCAGTCTCTCTGGCCTCCTGCCCCTGGCCTTCCGAAGCTGCCTGGCTAGGGTACATGCAGGGACTTTGCAACCTCCCTTCACGGCTCGGTTCCTGCGTAACTTGGCACTGCTAGTGGGGTGGGAACAGCAGGGTGGTGAGGGCCCTGCAGCCCTAGGGGCCCGGTTTGGGGAGTCGGCCTCAGCTCATCTGTCTGACCTGGCTCCTCTCCTGCTCCATCCTGAGGAGGAAGTAGCCGAAGCCTCTGCCTCCCTCCTGGCCATTTGTCCCTTTCCTCCGGAAGCCCTGTGCCCTTCCCAACTCCTGGGACTGGTGAGAGCTGGAGTGCATCGCTTCTTTGCCTCTCTCAGGCTGCACGGTCCCCCAGGGGTGGCTTCCGCCTCCCAGCTTCTTACCCGCCTCTCCCAGACCTCCCCGGCTGGGCTCAAGGCTGTCCTGCAGCTGCTAGTTGAGGGAGCCTTACATCGGGGCAACACAGAACTGTTTGGTGGGGAAGTGGATGGGGATAATGAGACTCTCTCAGTTGTTTCAGCTCCTTTGGCTTCGGCCTCCCTGTTGGACACAAACCGGCGGCACACTGCAGCTGTGCCGGGCCCTGGAGGGATTTGGTCTGTTTTCCACGCTGGAGTCATCGGCCGTGGCCTAAAGCCACCCAAGTTTGCCCAGTCACGCAATCAGCAAGAAGTGATGTATAACACCCAGAGCCTCCTCAGCCTCCTGGTGCACTGCTGCAGTGCCCCTGGGGGGACTGAATGTGTGGGCTGCTGGGGGGCTCCCACCCTGAGCCCGGAGGCAGCCAAAGCAGTGGCAGTGACCTTGGTGGAGAGTGTGTGTCCCGATGCAGCCGGTGCTGAGCTAGCCTGGCCTCCTGAGGAGCATGCCCGGGCCACCGTGGAGCGGGATCTCCGCATTGGCCGGCGCTTCCGGGAACAGCCTCTGCTCTTTGAGCTGTTAAAGTTGGTAGCAGCTGCTCCCCCAGCCCTGTGCTACTGTTCCGTGTTGCTGCGGGGGCTGCTGGCCGCCCTCTTGGGCCATTGGGAAGCCTCTCGCCACCCTGATACAGCCCACTCCCCCTGGCACCTGGAGGCATCCTGCACCCTGGTGGCTGTCATGGCTGAGGGAAGCCTCCTGCCACCGGCCCTGGGGAATATGCACGAGGTATTTAGCCAACTGGCACCTTTTGAAGTGCGTCTGCTGCTGCTCAGTGTCTGGGGCTTTCTCCGGGAGCACGGGCCCTTGCCCCAGAAGTTCATCTTCCAGTCAGAGCGTGGCCGCTTCATCCGGGACTTCTCCAGGGAGGGTGGGGGTGAAGGTGGAGCCCATCTGGCTGTGCTGCACAGTGTCCTCCACCGCAACATTGACCGCCTGGGCCTTTTCTCTGGCCGTTTCCAGGCACCTTCACCGTCCAATCTCCTTCGGCAGGGGACATAGCCTTTCCATGCTCCAGAAGCCGAGGGAGGTTGAGCCAGGAGAGACAGACAGGGGGCTAAGGTGCTGCAGAAATGTGGAGGTTTCTCTTCTAAGACCTTGGCCTAAAAGAGCGCTGTCACTTTCTTCCTCCCCCACCTTTTTTTCTAAATAAAATTTGCCGAGTTGAGAAAAACAAGAGTCCGGTGCCTCTGTCTGATGTGGAGAGCCGGCAAATTCGGACAGCTCCCGTCTCTGAACAATCCCGCCCCCTCCCTCAAGCCCCGCCCTGGCCCCGCCCCCACCAGCATCTAGAGTACGCTCTCGGCCAATGGGACAGACGCCAGCCTTCAGTGTGGCCCGGCCAATCAGGAAGCCGGAAGGGGCGGGCGCTAAGATACGTGGCTCAACGCGCGCTGGGGGAGGGGAAGCTCCGGGTCAAGGAGCAAACCCGGCACAAGATGGCGGCGGTAGCGGCAGTGGCGGCGCGTAGGAGGCGGTGAGGAGCCCGGATCCCGGGGAACGCGCCCGGGACGCCCCCAGACCCCCAAATCCCGTGTCTCTCCTTCCTGTATGTTCTCCTGAGACTCCGCCACCCCCAGCCTCGTGAGGACTCTTTGTCTCTCTGGAGGCGGCCTCGGGTGCCCCCAGCCTCCTCGCCGCGTCGGGAGGCCCTTGTTTCTGGGGCTCTCCGCTCCGGCCCGGTGGCTCTAGAAGGCCGCAGCCTTGTGTTCTTCTTGGCCTTGGCCGCTCTCAGCCGCCGCCCTCCCCTGGCGGCTTGCGGCGGTTAACGCTGCCGCCTCTTTCCTGCAATGCGCGGGGCCATCGGGGCAGAGGAAGAGATGCGGCCCGGCCTCCGGGAATGCAGCCTGCTGCCCTGCGGCCCCTCAGCCGCGCTGGAAGCACCGCGGCCGGCAGTCTTGCTTCCACTGCCCTTCCCGCCCTCCCCTCAAGAGCCCCGGACCCTGCCCTGCCCTTGTCTTCACGTGGACACCAGCCCTGGCTTGTTTGGTGTCCACGGTCGTTGGGCACGGCTGGGGCAGGATCCCGTAAGTTCACAGTCGACCTGGATGACGTTGCTCAAACACAACAGTGGTTTGTTCTGCATTTATATTACTGAAAAGATGGTTCGAAACAATCATCAGCGCCACAGAGTGTTTACCAGGACCTAACGGATGTATCGGGGTGGGAGAGGCACGTACTGTCGGCAGCGGTGAAAAAAGCGTGGATCGTAAATTTGACTCCAGAAGCCTGTGACCTGAAACAATAAATGAGTGCACCTTTCCTTGCGACTCATTCCTGACCTTGGCTTGTGACCACCTCTTGCCCAGGGGCGTTCAAGGCATTCCTGAGTTCTCAGGGCCTTCCAACAGGTTACATCTGAAAAATCTTTCAGAAATTCTATCCCCATTGGCGTCTCTCCAAACCCATTTTATAGATTGTGCAAGTAGGACTCCAGAGAGTATTTAATTCACTGTACTTCTGATTACTGCTGCTTTGGGCTGGTGGACACGGGGTCAGTTGCTCAGGGTGTCCGCTGCAGTCACTCCTCAGGACCTGGGCCACATGCCTTGCTTTTGAGTTTTCTGGTAGCATTTCTTCTGCTTGTTTTGCTACTGTTTGTTCCTGCTTGACCTATTAAACCACAAAGCCTGGTGTTTTCCTCATCTTTCTGTGTGGCCTGGCTTGCCTTGCACATTCTTCTGGAACTGGAGGGCTTACTGTGTTCTGTGATCTCCTTTCTAGTGATTTTCTTTACCTTTAGCTTTCAAGCAGATACTGAGGATATGCTGGATACAATGTGTTTGTAGGCCCTACTCTTTGGTTACCCTGTTAGCAGGTAGCAAAGTTTTAATGCTGAGGAGAAATGTGTGTTTTTGTTTGTTCTCCCTTATTTGGAACACTTTCTCAGAGTGTGCTCCTAATCAGCCACTGGGAGAGCATGTTTAAACTGCAGATTCCCTGGGACCCGGGAATCTTCATTTAGTAAGCACTGCACGTAACTCTTAACAGACGCTAAAATGTGAGAATCCCTATTTAGGGTTTACTCAGAATGGATGGATATATCCTTAACAAACTAACTTGTTCAGATAAGCCTGTTAGTCCCTTGTCTGTTATTATTTTTTTTTTACATCTTTATTAGAGTATAATTGCTTTACAATGGTGTGTTAGTTTCTGCTTTATAACAAAGTGAATCAGTTATACATATGATCCCATATCTCTTCCCTCTTGGGTCTCCCAAAAATATGGAACGCTTCACGAATTTGCGTGTCATCCTTGCGCAGGGGCCATGCTAATCTTCTCTGTATCATTCTATTTTAGTATATGTGCTGCCGAAGCGAGCACCCTTGTCTGTTATTTGATAGCATGTTGGGGAAGTGACAAGTTTGTGGAAACCCTGGTGATGGTCCTCAGTGAGGCAGGCCCTGCTGGTGGTTAGTGCATGTGCTGTGCATAATGAAGTGCCCGGGCCCTGGAGTTAGGCAGAGCTGAGTTCACCAGTGTCACCTCATACTGGCTGTTAAATCTTGGATGAATTATTGAACCTTTTTTTTTTTTTTTTTTTTGCGGTACGCGGGCCGCTCACTGCTGTGGCCTCTCCCGTTGCGGAGCACAGGCTCCGGACGCACAGGCTCAGCGGCCATGGCTCACGGGCCCAGCCGCTCCGCGGCATGTGGGATCTTCCTGGACAGGGGCACGAGCCCGCGTCCCCTGCATCGGCAGGCGGACTCTCAACCACTGCGCCACCAGGGAAGCCCCAAATTATTGAACCTTTTATGCCTCAGTGCTCCCATCTCGGAAAAATCCCAATCCTACATTCACCAAGAAAACAGTGAAAGAAAGGGAAAAGAGTTATTAGTGTGTATAAAGAATTGGTTCTGAACACTGGTTGCCTATTAGAATTGTTTAGGGGAGTTTAAAATCTGATGCCCAGGTTCCACTTCAGGCCAATTAGATTGAAATCTCAGGGTGAGACCTGGGCATAGACACTACTAAAAACTGCAGGGAGAGTTAAAAACTAGTATAGGGCTTCCCTGGTGGCTCAGTGGTTGGGAGTCTGCCTGCCGATGCGGGGGACACGGGTTTGTGCCCCGGTCCTGGAAGATCGCACATGCCGCGGAGCGGCTGGGCCCGTGAGCCATGGCTGCTGAGCCTGCGCGTCCGGAGCCTGTGCTCCGCAACGGGAGAGGCCACAGCAGTGAGAGGCCCGCGTACCGCAAAAAAAAGAAACACAAAAAAACTAGTATAAGGCGGTTAGCCAGGCCCCCGGGTGCCTATTAGGACTCAACACAGGTTAGCTGTTGTTATTCTTTTCAAGCTTACGTGGTGACAGTGGTGACTTATGTCAAAGATACAGCAGTGGAGATCAGAGGAACAGGATGCCTAGAGTGTTAGGGATGTTAGGACCCTAGGAACCTGTGACCAGCAGGCCAGCTGAGGGTACATCTTGAACTTTTTCACTGTAGGTCCCCCCAGTGTCTTTCCAGTGAAAAGGCATGGCTTACTGTGTTTCTCTGTTCCACACATAAGGTACCACCACTTCCCCTGGGACTGGCTGTTACTGTTCCTTTCCTCTGAGAGGCTGATGTAACCTGAGTCAATACCAGGCCTCTGAAGGCCAAGGATCCTTTGTCCACTTCCTCTGCCTTTTGAAGGAAAGGTGTGCGTGAGCCAGCTCCTCAGGCCTGACACTTAAGCCCTGTCCACTCTGCCGTGTTTTCTGTTTAATGGGACTCTATCTTTCTCCCCTTTTAGGGTTGTGGTGGGAAGAGGCCTTTACCTCAGAAGGTGGGGCCCTTTCTGACCCTGTGCTCATCGTGCCCTCTTTGTCCTTTTCCCCCCTAGGTCTTGGACTGGTTTGGTACTGGCTTGTTTAGGCGTCTGCCTGGGAATTACCCTGGCTGTGGATAGAAGCAACTTTAAGACCTGCGAAGAGAGTTCCTTCTGCAAGTATGATATTTCTGGGAGACAAGAATGGAAAGTAGGGTAATGTGGGAGGTGTCTGTGGCAGATGAGGTAGCCTGGGGCACTGCAGCTGATAGAAGGACTTAGGGGCCTTGGGGAACCCTCCCCCGTTCTCAGTCATTTCACATTGGCAGGAGGCAACGAAGCATACGGCCAGGCCATTCTCCATACCGAGCCTTGCTGGACTCTCTGCAGCTTGGTCCTGATGCCCTCACGGTCCATCTGATCAACGAAGTCACTAAGGTCAGGGGAGAAAAGGAAGAGTCTGGTGGGGGTGGAGAAATGGCTAAGGGGTAATTCGGGAAGGGGAATCCTATAGCCAACATCCTGTGCCATCTAACCTTGGGACTTGTACTTTGTGAGGAATTCAGATTTCAGATCCCTTAGGCAAAGGGCTAGAAGGAGGAGACCCCCTCGGGAGAGAAATGGGTTCAGAGGGCATTTCCTGGTATAGCCCATTCCTTTCTCCAGACCCAGACCTCTGCCTCCACAGGTGTTGCTTGTGCTGGAGCTCCAGGGGCTTCGAAGGAACATGACTCGGATCAGAATTGATGAACTAGAGCCCCGGCGGCCCCGATACCGTGTGCCAGACGTGTTGGTGGCTGATCCCCCCACAGCTGGGTAAGTTTTTCCTGAGGAACATCTCCATCTCCATGGCCCTTTCCCTTCCTAATGAGCCTTTATTTGGCAGCTGACTTTCTCTTCCACATTGGGGTAATAGCTGAATAGCACCCGGCCACTCTCCTCAGCCTTCCCTCATCTGTTCTTCTGTTTCACTTGTTTTCTCAACTGATTGATTGATTGATTGGCCGAGCTGCTCGGCTTGCGGGATCTTAGTTCCCCAGCCAGGGATTGAACCTGCGCACTGTGCAGTGAAAGCACAGGGTCTTAATCACTGGACTGCCAGGGAATTCCCTCACTTGTTTTCTCTTTCACCCTTTATCTTCATTCAGTCAGCAAAGAAATACTGCTTCCTCTTCTGTGCCAGGCCTGGCCTAGGTGCTGGAGATACAAGAGGGAGTCAGCAAGGCCATGGAGCTCGCCTTCCAGGAATACAGTGTCTCTGTGGTTGGTTCCTCCCTTCCCTTCCCTTCCTGTCCTGTCCCCCCGTCTTGTCTCGTCTGTTCTTTTCTTCTCTTTCTTTTTTTCTCTTTTCTCTCTCTTTTTTTTCTCCCCTTCCTTCCTTCCTCCCTTCCTCCCTTCCTTCCCTCTTTCCCTCCTTCCCTTCCTCCCTCCTCAATTTCTCCTCAGATATTCAGGATAGGATTATTCAAATACTCGGGTCATGACACATCGTCGTCATTATTCCACGCATGGCTCTCTGTTAAGTATTTAACTTAGAAAATAACATGATAAACCCTTCACCTAACCCAAACATATACATCTCACTGTCCTGTACCCGACTCCTTCGGAGATGATTGTTATTCTGAAGTTTATTATTCCCTTGTTTTTTTGTTCTCACAGTTATATCGTGGGTACGTATATACATATACACACTTTCGTACATTTGCCTAAGCAATAAATTATGTGATTTTGTTTTTGAGCTTTATAGGGAAAGTATCTTAGTGAATGTGGTCTTTTGGGATTTCCTTTTTTCACTTAACTGGATTTAACTTTGTTGCATGTAGCTCCAGAAACTCATTTTTACTGCTGTATAATGTTATGTTATATGAATATATCCCGATTTACTTCTCCATTTCTGTGTTGATGGGCATTTGGGTTGTTTCCAGTGTTGGCGTGAACATTCTTGTCCATGTCTCCTGTCTCCCTGTGCAGGAGTTTCTCTTTGGTGTATAGCTAAGAGAAGAACTGCAGAGTTGTAGAATATGGACATCATCAACTTTCCAAGATAAAGCCAAAGTGGCTTACCAATTTACACTTCCACCAGCAATATATAAGAGGCTTATTGAACTGCATCTTCTCCAGCCCTTGGAACTATTGGACTTAATTTTTGTCAGTGGAATGGCTGTAGGATGATACCATGTGGTGGTCTTGGCTTGCTTGTCTTTCCCAGTTTATTACTGATATTGAGCATGTCTTCATGTATTTATCTGTCATTCTGTTCTGTGAAATGGAAGTTCACTGCTCTGCTCATTTTCCTTTTATGTTGTTTGTCATCACTGATTTGTGGAAATTCATTAGTCTTGATACCAGTTCTTTATTACTTACATGTATTGCAGTTATCTTTTCCCAGATTGTAGCTTATCTTTTTACTTTTCTAAAGGTGCCTTGAAAAAAGAAGATTTTTTAATTTTATTTTTTAAAAAATTTTATTTATTTATTTTTGGCTGCATTGGGTCTTTTGTTGCTGCGTGCAGGCTACTCTTCATTGCAGTGTGCGGGCTTCTCTTTGCGGAGCACAAGCTCTAGGTGCGCAGGCTCAGTAGTTGTGGCTCGAGGGCTTAGTTGCTCCGCGGCCTGTGGGATCTTCCCAGACCAAGGATCGAACCTGTGTCCCCTGCACTGGCAGGCGGATTCTTAACCACTGCGCCACCAGGGAAGTCCCAACGATTTTTTAATTTTAGAATAGTTTTAGATTTATAGGAAAGTTTCAAGAATATTACGAGAGTTCCTGTATACCCTGTACTCTTGTTTTCCCCTGTTAACATTATTGTGATATATTTGTCATACATAATGAATTGATATCATTATTGTTAACTAAAGTTCATATTTTTTTTTCTTTTTTCATTCCTTTTTTTAAAGTGTTTTTATTGTTTATTTTTTTGTGGTACGCGGGCCTCTCACTGTTGTGGCCTCTCCCGTTGCGGAGCACAGGCTCCGGACGCGCAGGCTCAGCGGCCATGGCTTATGGGCCTAGCCACTCCGTGGCATGTGGGATCTTCCTGGACCGGAGCACGAACCCGCGTCCCCTGCATCAGCAGGTGGACTCTCAACCACTGCGCCATCAGGGAAGCCCTATTTTTTTTTTAAATTTTATTTATTTATTTATTTTGGCTGTGTTGGGTCTTCATTGCTGCGTGCGGGCTTTCTCTAGTTGCGGCGAGCAGGGGCTGCTCTTCATTGTGGTGCACAGGCTTCTCATTGCGGTGGCTCCTCTTGTTGCGGAGCACGGGCTCTAGGTGCGTGGACTTCAGTAGTTGTGGTGCTCTGGCTCAATAGTTGTGGTGCACGAGCTTAGCTGCTCCAAGGCATGTGAGATCTTCCCAGACCGGGGATCAAACCCGTGTCCCCTGTGTTGGCAGGCGGATTCTTAACCACTGCGCCACCATTTCATTTATTTTTAATTGAAGTGTAGTTGATGTACAATATTACATAAGTTATAGGTGTACAATATAGTGATTCACAATTTTTAAAGGTCGTACTCCATTAATAACTATTATAAAATATTAGCTACACTCCTTGTGTTGTACGATATATCCTTGTAGCTTAAAGTCCATATTTTTTTCAGATTTCCTTAGTTTTTTTGTTATTTGTTTATTTACTTATGGCTGCATTGGGTCTTCGTTGCTGCGTGCAGGCTTTCTCTAGTTGCGGCAAGCGGGCTTCTCATTGCAGTGGCTTCTTCTGTTGCGGAGCATGGGCTTTAGGCGCGTGGGCTTCAGTAGTTGTGGTGCACGGGCTTATTTGCCCCGCAGCATGTGGGATCTTCCCGGACCAGGGATTGAATCCAAGTCCCCTGCATTGGCAGGTGGATTCTTAACCACCACGCCACCAGGGAAGTCCCAGATTTCCTTAGTTTTTACCTAATGTCCTTCTTCTGCTTCACGATCCAATCCAGGATACTGTTTTATATTTAGTTGTCATGTCTCCTGAGGCTCCTCTAGACTGGGACAGTTCCTCAGACTTTTCTTGTTTTTGATTACCCTTAACGTATCTTTCAATAAATAGAAATTCTGAATTTTGTTGTCAGGTAGATAAGTCTCTTACCTTTTGGTGTTAGTGTTTTCTAAGTTGTGTTTAAATAATCCTTATCTACCTCAGAGTCAGAAAATATTTTTTTATATTTTCTTCTAAAGGTTTTACTCTAAAATTTTAAGTCATAATCTGTCGGGAGTTGATACTTGTATCTGGTATGAGGTAGGAGTGTGATACCATTTCTTTTCTATACAGAAAATGTGTTTTTCCGCTCTGTTATTGAATAGTCCTCCAGACCTCACTGAACTGCCATGCCATCTGTTACATTTCAACATTCTAAGATGCTTGGGTCTGTTTCCAGGCTCTTTATTTGATTCCTTTGGTCAACTTATCTGTCCCTGTACTGTTACCACACTGCCTGTATAGCTCTTAGCAGGTCCCCCGTCTTCTAAGTGTCATGACTGCTCCTGGCACTTTGCACTTCCTTATATCCCTTTTGATCTTTTTCCCAGGCTTTCTGTCTCTGGCCGGGATGCCAACAGCGTAGAGCTAACCATGGCTGAGGGGCCCTATAAAATCATCTTGACGGCACAGCCATTCCGCCTCGACCTACTGGAGGACCGCAGCCTTCTGCTCAGTGTCAATGCCCGAGGACTTTTAAATTTTGAGCACCAGAGGGCTCCCAGGGTCTCGTGAGTACAGGGATCAGGAGTGAAGGGGACCTAGTGTGAAGGAACCTAGGGGTGTCGTAGGATCTGGCACTGGGTCCCTGGGAGGAAGACAGGGTGGTAGTAGAGCCAGGTCGGGGCTGGGGGCTGGGCGAAGCTGACCATCAGGGAGGGTAGGAAGCAGACCTGGGTTGAAGTTTTCTCCATTTCCTGTACAGACCAGGAGGCAGTCACTTTTGTCCATGAGCTGTACCCTGGGCACCTCCTCCCTCAGAGGCCTGCCTGGGTCTGCCTTTCCCTCTTCCCCCTCTCACACCATCACACTTCCCAGATTTATTTTCTTCCTTTTTTTTGTTTTGTTTTGTTTTGTTTTTTGTTTTTAATTTCTTCCCCCACCCCATCTCTGGAAGTTTGTCGACTGAAACTCACTTTTATGTTTCTGTTTTTGTGTTGGTTTTGTGCCTCCTTTTCCCCTTTCCTACCCATCTCCTCCTGCCCCAGTTTCTCGGATAAAGTTAGTCTCACGCTCGGTAGCATTTGGGATAAGATCAAGAACCTTTTCTCTAGGTAAATCCATGACCACTGGTACTGTATCTGTTCCTCTGCCCTTACCCCCCCTTCACTCTGGCCCCCAGGGAAGGTGCCCCAGACCCTTCCATACCCTGTCCTTCACTCACCTCTTTTTCCCCAGCTATATGGTCTCTGGTTCCCGTTCCCCATTCCCTTGGCTAGGAGCCCCCTGGGAGAAGGAAGATGAAATGTTGGATATCCTTGAGGAATGTAGGGAGCTTCTTGCTTTGCCAGGGGGTGGAGAGATGCTGCCTGTTGCTGGGGTTCCTGCCTCTCAGCTGGCTTGCACTGAGGCTCTGGGCAGAGCTGCTTGCCAGCTGCCCTTGAAAGCATCCTTTGGCAGAATCTCTTGTTTGAGTCCCTGTGTAGAGGCTTGACCATGGTTATGACTCACTTGCCTTTGCAAAACCCTGTGTCACGCCAAGAGGCTGAGGCCCAGTGAGGGAAGTTGGGGCCAGAGTCTCTTGGTAGAGGCAGCAGGGCTAGGACTGGCATTCCGAACCCAGGCCCTTGAACCTGTCTGCCTGTCTCTTCTGGAACGCTGGCAGAGGCTGATGGTTTGGGCCTGTGTTTGGAAGGCACCCCTTGGTGGCATTTACTTCTCATTTCCCTTTCTCATTTCTCTCCCTGTCCTTTGCACACTTATCTGCTCACTGGGGGTCCCTTTCCAAGCTTTAACATTCAGTCCCTTCCTCCAGTGCCTTCGTTCCTTTGGACCCTTGGCTCTCTATTCCCTCACCCCTCCTTCCACTAGCCCCTCGTCCCTGCCCCCTCTGGATTGGAGCAGACAGCTCTCCTACCTTCCAGGCAAGGATCAAAAGACCCAGCTGAGGGCGATGGGGCCCAGCCCGAGGAAACACCTGGGGATGGTGACAAGGCAAGTTGGTGGGGGTGGGTGGTTGGAGCACAGGGCTGGCTGGGAGGTTGGAGGGGAAAGGCCCACAAGAAATTTGAGCTTAGTCTTGCCATCGCGGATGGGATTTAGAAAATGGGCAAGGGAAGAGAGAGGACCTGGTGTGTGATTGAGTAGTGGTCTGCTTTCTTCTTCCAGCCAGATGAGACCCAGGGGAAGGCAGAGCACGATGAGCCAGGAGCCTGGGAAGAGACATTTAAAACTCACACTGACAGCAAGCCCTTTGGTGAGGGGCTGGGGGAGCCTTGGGCAAGAGGACAGAGAGTCCTTGCCAAGCAGAAGCTCATCTTTTGCTTTTCTTCCAGGCCCCACGTCTGTGAGTTTGGACTTCTCTCTGCCAGGCATGGAGCATGTGTATGGGATCCCCGAGCATGCAGACAACCTGAGGCTGAAAGTCACTGAGTGAGTCCTACAGTGACATCAGGATATGGGGGGAGGGAAGGGGGCAGAGGCCAGGGCTGTGGGAGATGTGCACACAGATTAGACACTCCAGACGAGCGTGGCTCACTTCCTGTGCCAGAGAACCTTGGGCCATCAGAAAATGCTGCTTTGAGAAAGGGCAGAGGGGCCAGTTTTTATCCCTCATCTGTGTCTGTGGGGCTGGGGCTGTGCATGCCATGGCCCGGGGCCAGTCTGTCTGTCTGCCTGCCTGCAGGGGTGGGGAGCCGTATCGCCTCTACAATTTGGACGTGTTCCAGTATGAGCTGTACAACCGCATGGCCCTATATGGGTCTGTGCCCGTGCTCCTAGCACACAGCCCTCATCGGGACCTGGGCATCTTCTGGCTCAACGCCGCAGAGACCTGGGTTGACATATCCTCCAACACTGCAGGCAAGGTGAGCGCACAGGCGTGGGGAGCAGTAAGGGAGGGAATCGTCAGGCCTTGAGACAGATGGGTTTGTTAGGGGCATTTGCTTTGAAGAGGCTGGTAGAGTGGCCTATTTGGATACCTGTTTGGGGACTGGATGAGAGACAGGCCCTGGGCCTTCTGGGCAGCATATGAGTTCCCCAGACACTCCCAGAAGACACAGACTCATGGGGAAGGTATTTCCTTTTCTGCATTTATTAATACATTTGTTATTGAGTATGCGTTAGGAGCTTCAGACCCTTTTCTAGGTGCTGGGGATATATTGCTCACTGAGTTAGGAAAGGAGGAAGACAGATTAAACAGGTAACAGAGGGAAGATGAGTTCAGTGGTGGTAAGTTCTAAGAAAGAAATGCAGTGGTCATGTGATGGGGATGGGCGGTGCTGCTTATGATGGGGCCCAGGGAAGCCTCACTGAGGAGGTGACGTTTAATCTCAGCCCGAAGTGACTCAAGGAGCCAGCTGTGTGAGGACTCTGAGGAAAACACTGCTGCTTTGTCTTTGGGTTGGGAAGCAAGAGGGTGGTGTCAGACCTCTCTCTGGTCCCCTCTGCAGACCCTGTTTGGGAAGATGCTGGACTACCTGCAGGGCTCTGGGGAGACCCCACAGACAGATGTTCGCTGGATATCGGAGAGTGGCATCATTGATGTCTTCCTGCTACTTGGGCCGTCTGTCTTTGATGTCTTCCGGCAGTACGCTAGTCTCACAGGTACGCAGTGTCCCTACTCTGTCAGCCTGCAGCCTCCCTTTCTGGTCCTTGGCTTCTTGAGGGATGACTGCATTTTCAGAAATCCTGTGCCTTGGCCTATTCTCTAGCCCGGTGCCCTTTCATCTCCCTCAATTTCTGGGCATCCCCATTGGCCCCAGGTTGAGCCTGACCCCATTGTGACACCCATCCCTCACTGAACCTGCAGGGACCCAGGTTTTGCCCCCGCTCTTCTCCCTCGGCTACCACCAGAGCCGCTGGAACTATCGGGATGAGGCTGACGTTCTGGAAGTCGATCAGGGCTTCGATGATCACAACCTGCCTTGCGATGTCATCTGGCTGGACATTGAGCATGCTGATGGCAAGCGGTATTTCACCTGGGACCCCAGCCGTTTCCCCCAGCCCCTCACCATGCTTGAGCATTTGGCCTCCAAGAGGCGGAAGGTAAGAGGGCCGCAGCCATGGTTGGTTTTCTCAGGCATGATAGCCCTGGAGAACTCTCACTACCCGTGTTCCGTGCCCCCAGCTGGTGGCCATCGTGGACCCCCACATCAAGGTGGACTCTGGCTACCGCGTACATGAAGAGTTGCAGAACCTGGGTCTGTACGTTAAAACCCGGGATGGCTCTGACTACGAAGGCTGGTGCTGGCCAGGTAGGTGGGCCCGGAATTAAAGGAGGCTATTGGGAGGCCAGGGAGCTAGAGTGGAGGCTATTTTACCCCTCAGGGGTTGAAAGCCATCCTTGATTTCTTCTAGGCGCAGCCGGTTACCCTGATTTCACCAATCCCAAGATGAGGGCCTGGTGGGCTAACATGTTTCGCTTTGACAATTATGAGGTATGGCAGCCCCTCCCCGACCTGCCTCTGTCTTTCCCACTCTGCCTCTTGGAATCAGTCATTCTCTGCCTGCTATCCCTGCTATGGTTGGTTGCTCATAAGATATCGGGGCCTTGATGATCCTGGGGGGGGCCCTGAGAAACGCATCTTTCTGGATTCCTAGGAGCTCTCTGCTCAGACACTGTTTTGTCTTCTCCCTCCCCTCTGTCGTCTGTCCCCATTCTCTGCCTTGTGTTCTCAGGGCTCATCTCCCAACCTCTATGTCTGGAATGACATGAATGAACCGTCCGTGTTCAATGGTCCTGAGGTCACCATGCTCAAGGATGCCCAGCATTATGGGGGTTGGGAGCACCGAGACGTGCATAACATCTATGGCTTCTACGTGGTAAGGGACTGAGAGAGGAGAGACCAAGGACCGAGAACTTGCACCGATGACAGCTGGCTTTTGCTCCTCACTACCCTTCTTTCCTGTTCCCACGCAGCACATGGCGACTGCTGACGGGCTGGTGCTGCGCTCCGGGGGCATAGAACGCCCCTTTGTCCTGAGCAGGGCTTTCTTTGCTGGCTCCCAGCGCTTTGGTAAGATTTGGAGAATAAAGCTGTGGCAGAGGGACCTGGGCCTGGTTCTTGGAGAAGTCTGTCCATCCTCTGAGAGTTACGTATTTCCTTCCAGCTGTTCACTAAAAGCGAGGCAGGGAGTGGGAGGGCCAGTCCGTGTTGAAGTGCTCTTGTGAACTCCGCCGTCTTCAGCAGGACTCTGGGGGCCCCAGAGGAGATGTGGCAGGTTAGAGAGGTCAGCTGTATAAAAGGCTGAGCCCCTTCACTGTTTGCAAGTTCCCTCCCTCTTTTCTTCCTCAGGAGCCGTGTGGACAGGCGACAATGCTGCCGAATGGGACCATTTGAAGATCTCTATTCCTATGTGTCTCAGCTTGGGGCTGGTGGGACTTTCCTTCTGTGGAGGTGAGAGGGGGAGGAACTTGGAGCCTTGCTTTGGCGGGAGAGGGGCAAGGTAGAGGGCATAAAACCTAGGCCTGTGCAGAGAACTGACAGTCCACGATGGGGCCTTGGGGGGCTCCTTAGGCAGCAGCCCTCCCTCACCCTCTTTTCCAACCGGTTTCCTCCCTCCCCTCTCTAGCGGATGTGGGCGGCTTCTTCAAAAATCCAGAGCCAGAGCTGCTTGTGCGCTGGTACCAGATGGGTGCCTACCAGCCGTTCTTCCGGGCACATGCCCACTTGGACACTGGTCGGCGAGAGCCGTGGTTGTTACCGTCTCAGTACCATGACATAATCCGAGACGCCTTGGGTCAGCGATACTCCCTACTGCCCTTCTGGTATACCCTCTTCTATCAGGCCCATCGTGAAGGGATTCCTATCATGAGGTGAGGCATTCAGTTGAGTCTGTGTAGAATGGACTGAGATGGCTGGGAGACTGGGTTCCATCTCTGGGCCTCTTTCTTCATTTATGAGGGCCTTGTAAAGGAGGGAAATCTGACTGCAAGGTCAAGAGTAAGAAGAGACCAGTGGGGAGATGAAGAGCAGTGAACGTTACTGAGTGCTTATGACATGCTAGGCATTACTCATCACTATCCCCAGAGCCAGAAACAAGTCAGACAAGTGTCGTACCCTTGTGGAACTTACATTCTTGGGAGGAAGACAGAGAGACATGTAAACAAATATGGAAATAGGAAAACTGCCAAAACTGACAAGGTTTTTGAAAAAAATAGAACAGGGTAACGGAGTTAAGTTCCACAAACAGGCCACGTAGGGCTTCCCTGGTGGCGCAGTGGTTGAGAGTCCGCCTGCCGATGCAGGGGACACGGGTTCGTGCCCCGGTCCGGGAAGATCCCACATGCTGCGGAGCAGCTGGGCCCGTGAGCCATGGCCGCTGAGCCTGCGCGTCCAGAGCCTGTGCTCCTCAACGGGAGAGGCCACAGCAGTGAGAAGCCTACGTACCGCAAAAAAAACAAAAAACAGGCCACGTAAAGATGAGCCCTGACTGATGAGTAAGACAGGCTTTTGTGACGCAGAGGAAGAATGTTCCAAGCAGGGGAGACTGCAAGTGCAAAAATTATGAAATGGAAATGAGTTTGTTATGTTCCAGGAGTAGGAACAAACCAGTGTGTCTCAGGGGTAAAGAACCAGAGGGAGAGGTAGATGAGGTGGAGTGGAAAATTCAACCTGAACTAGAGGGCTTTTCAGGCCAGGATAATGAAGTGGCCGCTGGGAGGTAGCTGTGCAGAGCAGTTTCCAGAGGGAGCAGGGTGGGAGGAGGCAGGGAGACACGTTAGGAAGTTAAATGTCTAGACCAAGGTTAGAGTGCATAGCTGAGTCCTTAAGCCTGCTGGGCTGTCTGGCTGCCAGCTCGCGGGTCTTTCCCCTGTGCTCTTCTTTTTGCCAGTGCCTGGGGTAGCATCTTTGACTTCTGCCAAACAGCAAGTGTCTTCCTTTCTTGTCCTGCTTCCTTCCTAGGCCCCTGTGGGTTCATTATCCTCAGGATGTGACCACCTTCAGTATAGATGATCAGTTCCTGCTTGGTGAGAAACAAGGGGGACAGTTAGTGGTGGGTTGGGATAGGGCTGAGAGGAAGCAAGCACTGTGATAGATACGTCTGTGGATGTGCAGGGAGGGAGGAGTGAACGAGGCCAGGGGTGCAAGGGGGTGGGTGCTCTAGGGCTCCCTCTTTGGGAACTGATCTCCCCAATTCAGAGTTGATTCTGCTGTGTCTTAGGGGATGCATTGCTGGTTCACCCTGTATCAGACTCTGAGGCTCATGGCGTGCAGGTCTATCTTCCTGGCCAAGGGGAGGTGAGTTAAGGAAGGGTGTGGTGGGGAAAGGTGGTGGAGGTCAGAGAGGGTAAATAGAGTGGGGGGTCCTCCGTGCAGTGAGTGACCGAGTGTATCTTCTGCACCCACAGGTGTGGTATGACGTTCATAGCTACCAGAAGCATCATGGTCCCCAGACCCTGTATCTGCCTGTAACTCTAAGCAGTGTGAGTATGCCTGGCCCAGCTGCCAGCTCCATCTGCCTGTAGGTTTCCAGAAGGGGAGAGAGTGTATACTTTGGAGTCCAGTTCCTAAGGGGACGCAGATATACACAAGCAAAAGATATTGCAGGGCCCAGGGTTGAACAACAGGGCTACTTCATCCCAGCACTGCTCTTGCCCTAGATCCCTGTGTTCCAGCGTGGAGGGACAATTGTGCCCCGATGGATGCGAGTGCGGCGTTCTTCAGACTGCATGAAGGATGACCCCATCACTCTTTTCGTTGCACTCAGCCTCCAGGTGAGCGCATAAGCAGGGAGCCTCCTCAACCATCTGCCTACCTTCCTAGGATTCAGTCCCCTGGGGATGTGCCCCTCACTCCCTCTTGGGCTCAGGCTCTCGCCTACCCCACTTCCTGCTCAGGGTACGGCCCAAGGAGAGCTCTTTCTAGATGATGGGCACACGTTCAACTATCAGACTCGCCATGAGTTCCTGCTGCGTCGATTCTCATTCTCTGGCAACACCCTTGTCTCCAGGTAAGGAGGTACCCTTTCTTCCTTGGCAGCCTCTGGGATGCTTACAGCTCACTGTGCTCTTACATCATGGCCTTGCTCTGCTCTCCTCCTCTCTGCTCTGACAGTTTTTTTTCTGATGGGTATCCATTTTTGCTTCCTCCAGCTCAGCAGACCCCAAAGGCCACTTTGAGACACCAATTTGGATTGAGCGGGTGGTGATAATAGGGGCTGGAAAGCCAGCAACCGTGGTACTCCAGACAAAAGGTGAGTGATCTGGCCCCCAGGTGGGGAAAGAGAAGAAGCAGGGCAGGGTTGGGGACCCCCTGTGTATAGGAAAGTAGTTGCTATTGACTCTGGCACTCTTTCTCTTTCCTCCACCAGGATCTCCTGAAAGCCGCCTGTCCTTCCAGCATGACCCTGAGACCTCTGTGTTGATCCTGCGCAAGCCTGGCGTCAGTGTGGTATCCGACTGGAGTATTCACCTGCGATAACCCAAGGGATGTTGGGGTGGGGTGTGATGGTCTTGATAGTTACTCTTCCTTCTGCCCTGGAGTTTGACCTTCCCCAGACTTCACCTTTCTTATCTCAAGATCTACATTCTGCCAACATCTGGGCAGGATGAGAGGGCTTTCCCTGGGCTCTGAATTCATTTTGTGATCTCCTGACCTCTCCCACCCCATTGACACCACATCTCCCTTCATCCCCAAATATTCTGTTGCTCTGACTGGAGCACATTCACCTGTGAAGACCTGGGGACCACAGGGCCCTTGCTTTCCCTTCTCTTTTCTTTCTTCTGGGGGCCCTGAATCTCCTCCATACCCTCTCTGTTCATGTCTCTTGTGTGTTGATGCCATTTCTTGGAAGAAGATGAGGGCAGTGAGCTTTAGGGCTCCTTTTCTCCTTCCCCTTTCCTCCCCACCAAACTGTTCTCCCTCCTTTTTATTTCTTCCTCCTGGCTCTTCTCTATCAGGCCTCTCTGTTTTATGCCCCATTGATGCACAGGGTCCACCCCTTACCCTGATAAGGGATGAATGGATCAAAGGAGTGAGGTTGCTGGAAAACATCCTCTTCCCTGGCATCCCAGCCTTTCCTCTCCCTGCTTCTATCTAGAGCAGCTGCGGTTCTGACAGGGGCAGTTCTACCTCCCCTGTCCCTTGGGGGAAAGAAGTTTCCACTCCTTAAGAGGGGATGAGCGAGACTTCTTTTGCCTCCTAAAATTTTGTCCCCTTGAGGGGCATTCCAGATGGAGAAATCAGTTGCGGTTTCATCGAATCATGGTCACCTGTATTTATTGCTGGGGGAAGGCTGAGGGTGGGGGAGATGATCATGTGCGCTCAGGGTTGGCCCAGGGCCCTGGGTGGGGGGTGGGGGAGGACTAACTGGGGACGATGGGGAATGTTTGTGGGAATTTTTTTTACTTCCTTTTGGCCCCCAGCTGTGACAGGTTTTGATAAAAGGAGAAACAATAAAGAGAGAAACCATAAATAACTGTTGGCGTCTGGATTCCAGTTCTGGCCTGAACCACAGACCCCTAAAAGCCCGAGGACCTGACATTTTCATTTAGCTTCAGCATAAGCCTCATTGGTTGAGCAAAATGAGTGAGTGCAAGCCTCCTTCAGCTTGCTTGATGCCAATTTTTTTTTAATTTATTTTTGGCTGCATTGGGTCCTCGTTGCTGCACGCGGGCTTTCTCTAGTTGCAGCGAGTGGGGGCTACTCTTCGTTGTGGTGCGCGGGCTTCTCATTGTGGTGACTTCTCTTTGTGGCGGAGCATGGGCTCTAGGCGCATGGACTTCAGTAGTTGTGGTACGTGGGCTCTGTAGTTGTGGCTCGCAGGCTCTAGAGCGCAGGCTCAGTAGTTGCGCATGGGCTTAGTTGCTCCGTGGCATGTGGGATCTTCCCGGACCAGGGCTGGAACCCATGTCCCCTGCATTGGCAGGCGGATTCTTTTTTTTTTTTTTTTTTGTGGTACACAGGCCTGTCGCTGTTGTGGCCTCTCCCGTTGTGGAGCACAGGCTCCAGACGCGCAGGCTCAGCGGCCATGGCCCACGGGCCCAGCCACTCCGCGGCACATGAGATCTTCCTGGACCGGGGCACGAACCTGTGTCCCCTGCATCAGCAGGCGGACTCTCAACCACTGCACCACCAGGGAAGCCCCTGGCAGGCGGACTCTTAACCACTGCGCCACAAGGAAGTCCCTGATGCAAGTATTTTCATAGAGGAGCCCAGCAAGGTCATCAGATTTTGGTAGGCCTAGTTAATAGTGGTGACCAGAGCTAATGGGGTCCGTCTTGAATAGAAATAGCTATATGTCAGATGTTCTCATACTAAAGACTGCTTCTCTTTAGCTAGCAGCATTTTTAAAAATTTCCCATTGTTTTAGTGACAGGAAATAGTTTCCTCCATTTTGTAGACTGACCACAAGTCTTAGAGATTATTTTAACAAGAAACTAGGTTTTGTTTGGAAAAATTACTGCTCAGGATGGTTTATGCCTGTGAGGAGTTAGGGGTTGTGTTTCTGGAATTCCTCAGCTCAAGAAATATTTCCAGGGGCTTCCTGGGTGGTGCAGTGGTTAAGAATCCGCCTGCCAATGCAGGGGATATGGGTTCGAGCCCTGGTCTGGGAAGATCCCACATGCCGCGGAGCAGCTAAGCCCGTGAGCCACAACTACTGAGCCTGCACTCTAGAGCCTGTGAGCCACAACTACTGAGCCCACGTGCCACAACTACTGAAGCCCACGTGCCTAGAGCCCATGCTCCACAACGAGAGAAGCCACTGCAATGAGAAGCCCACGCGCCGCAATGAAGAGTAGCCCCCGCTGGCCGCAAATAGAGAAAGCCTACGAGCAGCAACGAAGACCCAGTGCAGCCAAAAGTAAACAAATAAATAAATTTATTTTAAAAAGAGAAATTTCCAGTTAATTCTCTGGGAGGTAGCTCATTGCCTTGACATTTTACCCCCACCCCTTCTGTCACCTGTTTCAGTGTGGGTCAAAGGAGACAGTACAGCTCCTGGAGTCAGGTATCTAGAAGGGACATAGAAAATTGTACGATGGGAATTACATGATTTGGCGCACTTTTAGTTACTTATCTGTAAAATGGGGACAATACCTATCTCTCACACAGAAGTGGACCAAGATACTGTGACAACCCTGAAGAAGAGCAGTTTGCTCCTGAACTACTGCCAGATGTGCTGGAAAAACACTATGGATATAAACTCTTCATCCCAGAAAGGGACCTGATTCCAAGTCATACTAGAAATTCAAAAAAAAAATCCAAGAAATATTAGAATATGAGAGGTTGATTAATTAATGAAATATCAAAAATACCCCTTTACTATTTTTTGGTTTAATTTATTAGATTACTATGTATTTTTTGCATTTTTGCCAAGAGTACCTTGTTAAATATCAAAATTCTGCAACATCAATCTTTAGAGTTTTAATATCCTAAATTGTATTAAAATTATAATCAAAGGATTATAGTGAGGATTGTATGAGACACCCAGGGCACAGGCTTGGTACATGATAGGCCCTAGATTTCACTCATTCATGTAACAAGTATGTACTGAGGTACTGTTACTACCTGCAGTGACTGATGGATGAATGAATGACTATAAGGAGAAAATCTGCGCAGAGGGACTAGAGATCAAGGGGAGGGTCCCAAAGGCACTCCCAAGTACCCTACCTGGCTTTTGACCGCCGGCCGCGCGCAGTTGATACGCCGGATATGACGTCACCCACTACCGTGGTTCCCAGAACTAGGCGGTGGGAGCGGAAATTAACCCGGAGGGAGGGAGTGTGCAGACTGACCGGAAGTGGGCCGCGACGTTTACTGCCAGCTCCAGCTCCTGGGAGCAGGTCGAGAGGAGGGTGAGGAGGGCGGGTCAAGGGGCGGGGCCGCTTCAGGGGCGGGGCTTGCAGGCTGGCGGGCTGGGGGCGGGGAACTTCGTGCCTGCAGGACCCCGCCTGCCCAGGCGCCGGCGGTGGCGCGGCCATGAAGCTGAAGCTGAAGAACGTGTTCCTCGCCTACTTCCTGGTGTCGATCGCCGGCCTCCTCTACGCGCTGGTGCAGCTCGGTGAGCGGGGCGGGGCGGGGGCGCGGCGGGTCGGCCCTCGGGCACCCGTCGCCGAGCGTCCCGCCCTGGGGATGAACCCCCGCGCAGACCCCATTCATCCGGCTCGGCCCTTCTACAGCCCTCTGCGGCCGCCGGGCGCACTCCCCTCTCTAGAACGCACCGCGGCTGCCCGCCGCACCTCGGGTGAAATCAGACTCCTTCCCAGAGCCTGCAAGGCCCCGCATGATCCTGCCTTGGTCTGCCTCTCTAACCCCATTTCCTAACCCTCTCGCTCGCTCTGCTCCGGCCACACTGGCTTCATGACAGTTTCTTGAAAACCCCACACTCATTGCTTCCAAGCACTTAACCTGTCCCCGCTGCCTGTGGTGCTCTTCGCCCAGCTCTTTCCCAGCTCCCTCTCTCATCCTTCAGGTTTCAGCTCACATGTCACCGCCTCACAGGCCTTCCTTGACCACCTTAGCTAAAGTACCTCTTCTCAATCTGGATTCTCTTTAAGTCTCTATCCTATTTGTTTCCTTCATGGCCCTTACCACGGTTTCTAATAATTTTATTAATTTGTTTCTTTGCTTAGTGTCCAGCTCCTCCACTAAACTGAAACCTCCATGAGGGCAGGGACCATGTCTGTTTGCTTTCCTAAGCTGCATCCCGGGCACCTAAGGCAGTGCCTCCCAGGAGGAGCATTCAATAAATATTTATCCAATGATGGAATCAATGAATTTAATGAGTCTTTGGTCACACAGCCAGTGGAACAGATTGAACCCTGCCTCTTATGCAGGGATTTAGAGACTGGGCCACTGCATGATCCTCAGGTATTTGAAAGACTGTCCTGTTTTAGGAGATCAACTTGTTCTTTATGGTTCCAGAAGGCAGAATTAGGACCAGAAGGTAGAAAGGATGGAGGCAGGTAATCAGCTCAATAGCCAAATGAAAACTGTAATGGATGGAATTGGTAAAGTCGGAGAGGGGCTGCTAATTGAGGCAGTGAGCTCCCCACCACCCAAGGCATAGAAAAGCTGTTAGAGAAGTTGTAAAGAGAGCCCTGCACTGGCTAGTTGAACAGAAGGTTATGGCCCTTTGGGATGCTGAACATACTGTGGTTCTCTGCCCCCATCCCTGCTTCCTGGGACCAGGCCAGCCATGTGACTGCCTCTCTCCCCTGCGGGCAGCAGCAGAGCAGCTTCGGCAGAAGGATCTGAGGATTTCCCAGCTGCAAGCCGATCTCCGCCGTCCACCCCCTGCCCCCGCCCAGCCCCCTGAACCTGAGGCTCTGCCTACTATCTATGTTGTTACCCCCACCTATGCCAGGTATGGGCTGTGATGCACCCAACATCTGCATGGACCAAGAGGCTGGGGTCGATGATGAGTTTCGGGAGGCGCTGGGCCAGGGGATGTTCCTCAAGCTAAGGCATGACAAATGACAGGCTAAATGAACCACATCATTACTCTAAGATTTGTGGGAAAATGTTTTTCTATTAAAATAGACAGGGATGCGCTGTGAAGTAGAATACAATATTCCTGAGAAGTTTTAAGATAGAACAATAAAGTTGCAAAGAAATTCTGAACTTGCCAGTGAGTTCACTCTCTCTCCTTAGGGAGCCTTTGGTGAGAAAGTTTGGGAAGCCCTTGACTAAATCGAAGTAGAAAAGGACTTGGCCCTGCGGTCATACGGGGGTCTAGAAATAGTTACACCAGCTATTATTTGCAGTGTGTTTACTCTCTGCCCCACACTGTGCTAAGTGTGTTCCTTTTTTTTTTTTTTTAATAAAACGTAGCGTTATTGGTGACACAAACCAACTGGGAAATGTGGTTTTGAATCTGTAGCCAAAAGGGCTTGCTGACATCTGCCTGGAATCAGATGGCTGACCCACCTACGCCAGGGCATCTCTAGACCCTCTCCACCTCCCTACACACACCATCAAGCCTGGGGCGGGCAGGCCCATCTGAAGGGTAAAGAAGCCTGCAAGAGACTGGGCCCCTACCTTCCCAGTTTCTTGTCTAAACTCGGATAAATCTTCGTCCCCTGAAGAGGAATGAGCCAAAGGGCTCCTCTAAACTCTTCTACCTGGAAATCCAAGCATAGGCGGCAAAGAACATGGTCCTACTGGTATTCTAAAAAGTCATGATCTTATTTAATCTTTAAAACAACATTGTTGTAAAGTACTGTTATTTTAAAGTTATTTAAAGGAAACTGAGCCTTGGGGAGATGGAGCCATTTCCCCAGATATCTCACCTAATAAGTTACAAAACTGGCGTTCAAACCCAGATCTGATTTCAAAGACTGTGCCCTTAATTTATAGTCAGAGCCCTGGGGTTGAGGTGAGTGACAGACATGGACATTAAGAACAGGGCAGGTGAATCAATTCCCTGGCGGTCCAGTGGTTAGGACTCAGCGCTTCCACTGCAGTGGGCATGGGTTCCATCCCTGGTCAGGGAACTAAGATCCTGCAAGCTGAGTGGCTGGGTCAAAAAACAAAACAAGACAAAGAAAAGAACAGGGCATTTGGGTGCTGGTCAGGGAAAGGTCACGGGGGGGGGGGCGGTGCTAGGAGTGGCCCAGGAGAAGCCATATGTACCCTCTGGAGTGGGCAAATGGTGCCCACCCCTTTCCCTCCTGCATCTTTCCCCCTGCAGGCTGGTGCAGAAGGCGGAGCTGGTGCGGCTGTCCCAGACCCTAAGCCTGGTGCCCCGGTTGCACTGGCTGCTGGTAGAGGATGCTGAGGGCCCCACCCCGTTGGTCTCGGGGCTGCTGGCTGCCTCTGGCCTCCTCTTCACACACCTGGCGGTCCTCACCCCCAAGGCCCAGCGACTCCGGGAGGGCGAGCCAGGCTGGGTTCGGCCCCGAGGTGTTGAGCAACGGAACAGGGCCCTGGACTGGCTCCGGAGCAGAGGGGGTGCTGTGGCGGGAGAGAAGGATCCACCCCCACCAGGCACCCGGGGAGTCGTGTACTTTGCTGATGATGACAACACCTACAGCCGGGAACTCTTTGAGGAGGTGAGCACTGAGATGGGGTTGGGGAAACAGGCCAGGTGGGGCCCGCTTCATCTTTTTCCCTAGGTGAGGAGTGGGGAGCGGTGGGGCAGAGTGACTCAAGTGGTCCTTCCCGCTGCTCCCATTCCTCTGGGCCACCTCCTGTCTGTTTCTTCTTTCCTGACTTCCGGTAGATGCGCTGGACCCGTGGCGTCTCAGTGTGGCCAGTGGGGCTGGTGGGCGGCCTGCGATTCGAGGGCCCTCGCGTACAGGATGGCCGGGTCGTGGGCTTCCACACCGCGTGGGAGCCCAATAGGCCCTTCCCACTGGATATGGCGGGATTTGCCGTCTCCCTGCCCCTGCTGTTGGCGAAACCCAATGCCCGGTTTGATGCTACTGCTCCTCGGGGCCACCTGGAGAGCAGCCTCCTGAGCCACCTTGTCGATCCCAAGGACCTGGAGCCACGGGCTGCCAACTGCACTCGGGTAAGGGGATGGAGGTGGGCACGGAAATCTGACTGTGGGAAATCTGACTGTGGGATGGGAGAAGTGGAATGAGGCCCTGGGGAGTAGGATCAGGGATGGGTGTTTGAACCAGGAGAGACCCTCCAGGGCTCAGATTCAACCTTGCTTGCTCTCCTGAAGGGGAAGCTGGGAGGCAGGGAAGGAAAGTGGTCTTCCTGCCACTCTGTCTCCTGGCACCCGTGTGACACAGAGAGGGTAAGGGATTAAGCCCCATTTTAGAGGCACTAAAGGCTCCCCCCACCCACCCTTCATACTTGGCAGCCAACCCAGTGTGTGTCGAGGGGGTTGGAGAATCCGTTCTACACTGCATGCCCCAGAGGCTTGGCTGTGGCTGGGCCCGGCTCTAACTGAAAGCTCTCGGGACAGGTTCTGGTGTGGCATACGCGGACAGAGAAGCCCAAGACGAAGCAGGAGGAGCAGCTGCAGCGGCAGGGCCGAGGCTCAGACCCAGCTGTCGAGGTGTGATGGCGGCCCTCCACTGCCCACCACCTCATCAGACACAGATCTGTGGGACTGGATCCCTGGCCTGCCCAGGATGTGGTTTTCCAAGTCCTGAGCCCTCAGAGCCAGGGGCGGCCCTTCTGCCCCTTCAACCCCAGGGCGTGGCCCAGCTGCTTCTCCCCTCCCCCAGCTTGCCTTGTGGCACTGCTCACAGGCTAGGGACAAGCAGCCCTTGTGTTGAGCCAGATGGGCTTGTCTGGGGCGGAGCAGAAAACAGAGAGTCTCGGGCGGGAGGGCGGCTGAGTGACTGGGTAACTTATTGGGGCTGGGCATGCACTGGGGGGCTGGAGGAGCTGGGCTGGACCCTCCCCACCTGAGCATGCTGACCCCCCCCCCCCGCCCCAACCTCCAGAATAAAAACACTCAACTTGGAGGGGCTTCTGTTTTCCTTCACTTCCCATGTCAGGTTCTTGCATTTGATCCTTACCAGGTCAAACCCCTGGAGTCCTGGCTTCTCCATCAGACGGAAATCAGTTCTCTCAGGGCCCCCACCCCCTTGAAGAGGAAGATCAGTGGCTTCAGTCCAAAAGCTTTATTGAGTCTGTGCACCAGAAGCAGCCTCCAGTCCTTCCCATGTCACTTTCCCACCACCCTGGTTTTTTTTTCTGTTCTTCCCTGGTGGTTCTGGCCATGGGCTAGGCCCTAGGACACCTGGTTTTCTCTCCTACCCCAGTCCAGCTCACTGACTATCCTTAACCCTCTAATCCCAGAGATCCCTCCTCCCCCACCTGGAGCCTATAAGGAGTTGTGAGGTTTCCAGGCTTGTCCATCTCTCCCCTTCCCCCCACCCCTCATCCCCACCCCAAGCTCCAGGCCACTAGGCCTCAGGTAGACCCTCCTTGGGAGGTTCCTCTTCTGGTGGGGCCTCCTCAGGTGCTGGCCTGCGGGCCACCCCTCCCTGTAGCCACGCTGTTTTCAGCATGTCTTTCAGCCCAGCAGGAAAGAGATAGCCCTGGGCCTCTCCCTCCCCATCGATGACTCCTCCGAGCCCCTCCAGTGCCGTTTGCAGGTACCGCAGGCCCAAGAGTACCAGAGTCTGTGGGGAAAGCAAGGGGCAAGAGGTCAATGAGGGTCACAGCAGTTTCAGGGGCCCCTGGGTTGGAGGCGGTGAGGAGGCCCAGAGGAGGCCTCAGACACTTTGCTGACTCACCTGCAGCAGGAAGGTAACAGCCAGCATGTTGCCCAGTGTGCTCGCCAGCCCCTGCAGGTGCCCCAGCAGCACCTCATGGCATCCTTGGGCCCAGAGGTTTAGGTTGGGCTGTCGGGGATCAAAGAGGGGGTGGGCGTGGGGGTCTGAGAGCTGGCTTTGCAGGCAAGGTCTGGGTGAGTGGGGATTACAGCAGGAGAAAGGGACCCCATCAATCAGATATAGGCCTTCCACATTGCTCTGGATCCGGCTGCAAAGGGAGGGGCAGGGGTGTTAGGATGTCTGGAGATAGAGGCCTGGGGGAGAAGCTGCAGGGCACAGGAGTTGAGAAGGGAAAAGACGAGTGAGACATGTACTGACTGCTTTACTATGTGCCAGGCATGCAGACATCATTCGTTTATCCTTACGACAACTCTGTAAGGTGGGACTTTTATCATCTCCAGTTTACAGACAAGCAAATGGGCCCAGAGCAGTTTGGTAACATGCCCTGGGTCACACAGCTAAAACATGGCAGAGCTGTGCTCCATTCTCTCAGTCACTAGACTCTACTCATTGCCTGTCTGGGTGAGGTGGGGTTGCAAGGAAGGAGGAAGAGGAGGAGAAGAAGGAAGAGGGAGGAGGAGAAGCAAATCACTCACTCAGCCACGTCCTGGTCATTGGGATCCAGGTAACGGTTGCTGACCCACTGGATCCCAAACCAATCCTTGTACCCATGGCGCCCGCAGCAGTGGTGCCTCAGCTGCAGCTCGTCCAACAGCCGTTTGGCTTGACAGCGTCCGGGGACCTCTGTGTCCTTGTAGTTAGCCAAGGCAGTCCCCAGGCCCTCCTCCAGTCCTGTGTCCAGAGTCCCAGGCAAAGCCAGGGCTAGCCCCAGGGCAAGAACCAGGAGCCCCCCGCCACCAGCTGTGCCAGCCACCAGCAGCGGGCCCAGGACCCCTCGCCAGGGAGGGTATTGAGCTGCATCCAGACTGGCCCTGCTGGCTCCTGAACCCACCAGTCCTGTGCCCAGAGCCACTGCACTGGCTGCCAAGGCAACCTGGGGCAGGGCAGCGACCGGGCAGGAGGGAGCCAAGAAGGTGCCAAGGTGCCACAGCTGGACCAGGAGATGCCCGCTACAGAGGAGGGTGAGGCCACCGACCACCGCCAGCAGCCAGGAGAGGAGCCAGAGGCCCTGCGCCAGACGGATGCGGGGCTGGAGGGGCAGCACCAGCGGCAGCACCGGCGCCATCTCCCATCTCTGCCCAAGGGACAGCAGAGCTGTCAGGGACAGGGGTTGGCCGCGGCAGGATGCTGCGTCAGCCCAGCCTGGCTTGAGCTGGGCTAATGCCACCCTGACCCCAATACCCTGGGCATCCTCCCGCCATAGCCTTAATAACCCTCTGCCCTGTGCCCTGCCAGTCCCAATTCGGGATGCCTTGGCCTTGCCCCTTAGGAAAAGCCCCGCCCCCGGGCAAAAGGCCTATTTCGTGACCCCGCCCCTGTCCCTTCGCGGAAGTGGGGAGGGGCTGGTCGGTTCTGCCTCGACAGGCTAGGGGCTGGGGGCGGGAGACCTCACGGCCCGCGCTCCTTCCCAGGTCCCCAGGGAGTCCGAGGGCCAGGATCCCGGAAGGGCCTGGAGGGTAGTGGCCGGAGGGGGCCGGGGGTCAACGGGTTGGCCCCGCCCCCGAAGCGAGCTGCGAGGCCCGGACAGGGAGGGGTTACCAGGCGGCCCGGCCCCCCCCTCGTCCCGCCCCCCCACCTCCCGCGCTTCCTGGCGGCCTCGCGTCCGGCGCCTGTTTGTGCTGCGGCGCTGGGGCCCAGGACGGCCCCGCCACCCCACCCCCGGGAGCCAAGAGCGGTCCCGGGAGAGTCCGAGGCCCCGGCGGGCCCCGGAGCCTGCGGCCCCGCCCCACAGCGCCCCCTCCAGGCCCTTTCCCCGCGCCCGACAGCGCCCCCGGGGGGTGGCTCGGCTCCCTTGCGCGCGCGCCCCGGGGTGCTTCCCCTTCCCCTCTCTCTGGCCATGGCCCCGGCGGCTTAGACGCCTCCTCCTCCGCCGCCGCCGCTCGGAGCAAGCCGGGGGCCGGATGGACGGGGCCGGGGGGCCCGGTGAGTACGGGGCGGGGCGGGCGGCGTGCCCCTTCCCGGAGCGCCGGCCGGTCGGGCGCTGCCATTGCCCGACGGCTGTTCGGGGCGTCCCCGCGTGCTCCTCGGCTCCGGGGGCTCTGAGCATCCTCCACTGTACCTCAGGTCGCTCTCCCTAGTTACTTGGGTCCTCCAACTGTCATTTCGGACTTCCCCAACGTCATCCTACCTCTCGTGTTACTTTGGGCCCCTCGAAAATTTCCTTACCTCCTGTGTTACTCTGGGCCTCTTTTCCTGGGATTTTGGGTCTTTTTACTTCGGACCCCCACTGTTACCCTGGGACCTTCGCTATGACTCTTCTCTCCACTCATACCCTCTCCTGTCACTCTAGATGTCGTCTTCTTCTCTGAGTCCTCAGGATGACTGTACTGTTGTGTCCCCCCCACTTTTCTCCGGGTGCTCCCTCTGAGTTTCTCTGCCTTCTCTGGAGACCTGAGCTTGCTCTGGGCTGGGCCCTGTCGTCCCTCACCAGCACTGCGCTTCAGCCTGTGGTTCCCACGTTCCTCGCCAGTACTCCATTTTTTCCCCCGGGTACTCCATGGTACTCCCTGTCTTTGCGGAGGCTGGGACGGCAGCAGGAAGGGAGCTTTGCCAGGTTCCTCGCCTGCCCTGCCACAAGGAGGCCCTTGATCCTTTACTACCCGTCTCCTCCCCTCTGGGAGCGCATCCAAGCCTGGAGCTGCTCGAAGGGTGCAGGTCCTATTGGACAAATGCACAGCTGGGGGCAGAGAGAATCCCCTCAAGCCTTTCCCCAGGTGGTGGGTACATTCTGACTGCTTCTTGCCCCTTTCCCAGGTGAGGGCCCTGCTCAGGAGGCCCTGCAGTCCCTGAGCCGGCGGCTTCAGGTGCAGGAGAAGGAGATGGAGCTGGTAAAGGCAGCCTTGGCAGAAGCTCTTCGCCTGCTGCGGCTGCAGGCGCCTCCCACCTCCCTGCAGGACCCTGGCGCACCAGGCCCTACAAGGGACAGGTATGCATGTTGTCAAACCTTCTTCCTCCCCCTTGCTGGGGCCTGCCCCAGGCGCATCGGGCTGATGCACTGGCTCCCCAGCAGCGCTGCAGCTCCCCCGGGACTGCCACCCACACACAGCCCCTCCTCGGTGAGCCGAGGCACCCAGACAGAGACAGAGGTGGAGACGGAGTCATCACCTGGCCCCCCTGGCCTGATCAACGGGCCCGCGGCCCCGCATGGGGGCGGTGAAGAGCCCGGTGGGACCCAGTCCGAAGGAGGGGGCAGCAGCAGCAGTGGCACTGGCTCGCCCGGCCCCCCAGGGCTCCTCAGGCTGGTGCAGCCCCCACAGCGTACTGACACGTGAGTGTCCTGCGGCAGAGGCTGGGAGGGGAGGGAGGAGTGGGGAGCACGATCCGAGGGAATGACTTTCACCTGCTCACTGTACCCCGTCCGACCAGGCCCCGGAGAAATTCTTCCTCCTCCTCGTCCCCCTCAGAGCGGCCTCGCCAGAAACTCTCCCGGAAGGCAGCTTCCTCGGCCAACCTGTTGCTGCGGTCAGGGAGCACAGAGAGGTGGGCGAGGCTCCCCTCCCCCCAGCCCGCCCCACCCCAGGCTCAGGTTCTTGACTTTTCACATCCCTCACCTCACTTCCCTGGGTGGGGTGGGGGGACCTCATTGCCCAACAGGAAGAAAGGAACAAGCACTCCTGGGGTGCCTGCCGTGTACCCGGCACTGTGCTAAACCCTCGACCTCCTCCGTCTCATTCAGTCCCCATGACATCCTTGGGGGGTAGGTGGTCTCATGCTGATCATTGTCCAGGTGAAGAAGCAGGCTCAGAGAGGGTAAGTCATTTGTCTGGGGTCACACAGCTAGAGCCAGGATTCCAACCCCACTCTTCCTGACTCCAGTTCCCCTGCCGTTTCCACCATATCACAACATACCTTCCAAGATTCCAAGAGGTTTTCCAAAAGCACCCATGATTTTCATGGTGACGGTCCTCAGAGTCTCAGCCTCCTCCCACACCCCAGCGTACCAAGCTTTACTTCTAGAGAGCAAGGGGAAATCCTGGTGGCTGAGCATAGTTGTCTCAGAGTGTGTACAGGCCCCGGGACGCCTGAGTGTTCATTCTAGCCCGATCCTTGGCCTCTCTTTTATTCTTTGAAGAGAGATGGTCACCTTATTATCTAAGGACAGTGATCTCTGGAATTCACCTGTCACTTTCCCCTTGAGAGAGAAGGACTATTCTTGCTTACCTCTCAGATCCCTGAAAGGCAGGGCTGATGTACATTCTGGATTCACTAAAGGCCCATTTTACAGATGGGAAAATGAAGCGGTTAATAGCCAGAGGCCTGGTGGTCTGGAGGAAAGTGTCACCCCACCCTGCCTCTTACAGGCTTACTCAGCCTCTTTATCCTCAGTCTTCTCATGCCTTAAATGGAGCTAAAAGTCCCCACCTGAGCTCTGAATGCACACTTTGCAAACTGAAATTCTGCAGAGGTGACTGTCATCTCTAGGGTAGCCTCCTTTCTTACGTCCTGCCCCTCCACAATTATGTCTTAGGACCTGACCCCAATCCCTGTGCTTTTCTTCCTTCGCAACAGCCGTGGGGGAAAAGACGCCCTCTCCAGCCCTGGGGGTCCTGGATCTCGGAGGAGCAATTATAATTTAGGTATGTACAGAGGGATCCGGAAGAACTTGGATGATGGGGTTAGGGTTTGGGCTGCAGCCCCAGGAGCTATTTTGGGGGACCTGTGAGGTATGGTGGGTTGAGTTCTGCTCTGGCTTTCCTGGAAGGGAAGCTACAGGGTCGTGATTGACACCCCCTTCTTTTTTTGTAGAAGGCATCTCAGTGAAGATGTTCCTTCGCGGCCGCCCCATTACCATGTACATCCCGTCTGGCATCCGCAGCCTCGAGGAGCTGCCCAGCGGCCCACCCCCGGAGACCCTCAGCCTTGACTGGGTGTATCCTGCCCCTTCCAGTCCCATGGGAACCACCCTTCCCATCCTGGAATGTCCCCCCCGCTTGCACCTCCTGGGTCTGCAAGGAGAGTGAGACCTCTGAATCCTCCGCTTCCATCCTCTGCCAGTGGCGCTGCTGTAGCCAGAGCTCTGTCTTCCTCTCCTTTTCCTCGTGGTGCCCTTGATCTGACCCTTTCCTTGACCATGATCCCCACTCCAGTTACGGGTACCGGGGTCGTGACTCCCGCTCTAATCTGTTTGTGCTGCGCTCTGGGGAGGTGGTCTACTTTATCGCCTGTGTGGTGGTGCTGTACCGGCCCGGGGGAGGCCCAGGGGGTCCTGGAGGTGGCGGCCAGAGACATTACCGGGGGCACACGGACTGCGTTCGATGGTGAGGGTCCTAGGGCTTGGGAGTGGGCAGCTCTAGGCATGGGGATGGTGGGCTTGGCAGGAAGAGGGTCTGGGTGGGTGTGGAGGAACAGGAGAGGAGAGTGGCCTGGGTGGTCTTGAGAGACCACCGACCCCCTTCCCTAGAGTGTCTCCTCCCCCACTTAGCCTGGCTGTTCACCCTGATGGTGTGCGTGTAGCCTCAGGACAGACAGCCGGAGTGGATAAGGATGGAAAGGTAAGGCCACAGTCAAACGCCAGGCAGACAGGATGAAATTCCAGCCCAGCTGTCCTTCACACCCCTGACCCCTTCTCTTCCACCAGCCCCTGCAGCCTGTGGTTCATGTCTGGGACTCAGAGACGCTACTGAAGCTGCAGGAGATCGGACTGGGGGCCTTCGAGCGGGGTGTGGGGGCCCTGGCCTTTTCAGTTGCGGTGAGCTGGCCCCGGCGCCTCGAGGCCCCCATCTTCCCTGTCCGGGAACCCCCTCCTTGTACTTCACCAGGAAGCCTCAGAAGTCCTGGCCTTCCTAAGCCCCACCCAGCCGGTTCTCCTAAGAGACAGTGTGGCCCCTTCTGCTCTCTCAGCCTGTCGTGGCACCTCTGGCCTAATTTGGACCATGAATCCTGAGACCTCCAGGCCTTACTCGGCCCCTCTGATGTGTCCCCCATCTTCAGGATCTGGGTGCTTTCCTCTGTGTGGTGGATGATTCCAACGAGCACATGCTGTCTGTGTGGGACTGCAGCCGGGGAACGAAGCTGGCTGAGATCAAGGTGAGGTATCCTGGTGGCCTGGTGGGGCGCTGAGGTTGAGGTGCTGGGAGTGGTGGAGTGCAGAGAGCTCCAGACTTCCCCGTACGTGTACCTCCTTTCTGGCCTGGTCCCCTGGAGCAAGCCTCCTAGCCTCTCTGAGGCTGTGAAGTGGGGACCACGGAGGTTCTGACCTCGTGAGGGACACCGTGTTAGGCACTAGTGAGTGACTGCCAGTAGTGCTCTTAGGGGACCAGGGCCTTGGAGGAAGGGTTGTCCTGAGGGTCCTGGGCTGCTGCAGACCAGTTGTCAGGATGCCAGTTGAAGAGAGTCTGGTAGAACGAAGGTGCACAGGGCTTGGAGTGGTTGAATCTAGTATCTTCCCTTCAGAGTACAAATGACTCAGTCCTGGCCGTTGGCTTCAACCCTCGCGACAGCAGCTGCATTGTCACCAGCGGGAAATCCCACGTCCACTTCTGGAACTGGAGTGGTGGAGCAGGGGTTCCTGGGAACGGGACCCTCACCAGGAAACAGGGTGTCTTTGGGGTGAGGTGTGGATGGGTGCAGGGTGGTGGGGGAGGGCAGAGTGGCGATGGAAGTATTGGTCTGAGTACTGTAGACCCTGACGCTACCCAACTCCCAGCTGTCCCGAGACTTGTAGCGTCTTTGACCTCTACTCTCTGCTCGCCTGGCCCCTAGAAATACAAGAAACCCAAGTTTATCCCCTGCTTTGTGCTCCTTCCGGACGGAGACATTCTCACAGGGGACTCCGAGGGGAACATTCTCACCTGGGGGCGGAGCCTCTCAGATTCCAGGACCCCAGGCAGGGGCGGGGTCAAAGGTATGTGATTGGGGGTGGCATCTGGGAAGGCTAGTTCCCCAGACGGTCTGTGAAAACAGAGGAGAGGATTTCCCATCCTTTGCCCTTGAGAATTGATCGTGCTCTGTCCGAGGGTGGGGCCCTCTGGGGGGCTAGTCTAGGAGGGCAGGGGGCAGCACGGCAGAGAGGGCTGGGGCTTTGGAGTGTGCCAGACCCTGGGTTCAAATCCCAGTTTCGCCCCTAGTTGCCTGGCCCTTAGGAAGTTACCTCACTTCTCGGAACCTTGGTCGTCCAGTCTGTAAACTGGGGAGAAGCCGAGGACCAGACTAGGCACTCAGCACCCGGCAGTCATTGCTCTATTGTGACGGCCTCGGCCGCTCCTGTTCCCTACTTCCCTGCACCCCAAAAGCATGACCCACCCAGGACTTTGCCAACAGAGACCTACGGGATTGTGGCCCAGGCGCACGCTCACGAGGGTTCTATCTTCGCCCTGTGTCTCCGGCGGGACGGGACCGTGCTGAGTGGTGGTGGGCGGGACCGCCGGCTGGTCCAGTGGGGGCCTGGGTTGGTGGCCCTCCAGGAAGCTGAGGTGAGGGCTGGGCTGGGGTCAAGGGAAGGAGAGGGAAGAGGAATGGTCAGCGGGCCCCTGACTTTCTGCCACCACTCTGCAGATTCCTGAACACTTTGGGGCCGTGCGGGCCATTGCAGAGGGGCTTGGCTCTGAGCTGCTGGTGGGAACCACGAAGAACGCATTGCTGAGGGGAGATCTGGACCAGGGCTTCTCCCCTGTAATCCAGGTTGGGGGGGGCGCCAAGGGTTCGAGCGAGCAGGAAGGGAAGGGCTGTTGGGGAGGGGCAGAGGTGACAGCGCACGCTCTGCCGCAGGGTCACACGGATGAGCTCTGGGGGCTCTGCACACATCCCTTCCAGAACCGTTTCCTCACCTGTGGCCATGACCGGCAGCTCTGCCTGTGGGATGGGGAGGGCCATGCGCTGGCCTGGAGCATCGACCTCAAGGTAGAGCTCTGTGTCCCCGGATCCTCAGTGTCACGCCCACCATGACTCCTGTGGCCACCACTCCTTCCCCAACACCCCCTTCCCTTTTGCTCCTAGAGGCAGCCCGTTTGTACTGGTGTGGCTGTACTGGCTGGTAAAATATTCATTCTTCTGTACTGATGCCTCCAGTGCCCCTGAGCACTGCCCTCCCCCCAGCCCTTAGACGTCCTCTTGATCCAGCAACTGACGGTTAATCTCCAGCACAGCTGTGGGGTGTCACTTCTGGTTGTTAAGTGTTTTGAGTAGCACCTCTGCTTAGGCTCCGGTGATACCCTGCCTCCATCCCAGGTTTCCTGTCCCTCTCATCCTTGAGAGGAGGGGGCTTTGACATTGTTATCAAGATGACAAGGTATCCATCTTAGTTCCCTCACTAGAAAGGCATCTTCTTGAATTCACCTTTCCCCCCTCCCAGGAGACTGGTCTCTGTGCTGACTTCCACCCCAGTGGGGCAGTTGTGGCCGTAGGACTGAACACAGGGAGGTGAGAGGGAGCCAGGACTCCTGGGAGGGGAAAGCAGGAGGTATGGGAAGGGTTTCTGGTAATGGCGGGGGTGGAGGAGTGTGATCGCTGCCTGCTCAGGAGCCCCAACTGCACCCTCCCTCTTCTCAGTGCTTTTCCCTGCAGCCAGGGTCTCCCCTGCTCTCCTATGGCAGCTGTCATCACACCCTCCCCCATCCATTCTCCCCTCCAAGCAAGCCTGGGAGTGGAGGAGGTGGCAGCTCAGGCTAGAGAAGCAGCGGGGATGGGAGGGGCATAGGGGAGACTAACACAGGGAAGTGACAAGCTTAACAGACTCCACAAGGCCCTGGTAGTTGGGCCCCTGTTCTCCCTTTCAGATGGCATCAGGAGCCTCTCAGCTTTTATCTGCCCATAGCCCCTTCCCACTTCCCAGCATAAGACCGCAATGATAGATAACCTCTCTGTCTACATCACAGCCTTTCTTTTGGTGTCTCTGAGGCTCTCTGACTTGCCAACCCCTACCCTGCTCAGGACAGGTATCCTCACACCTGCTTTCCACCCCCCTCCCTTCTAGGTGGCTAGTTTTGGACACAGAGACCAGAGAGATCGTGTCCGACATCACTGATGGCAATGAGCAGCTCTCAGTGGTCCGGTACAGCCCAGGTGGGAGCCACCCCCACCCCGGAACCTAGACTCATCCCTGGCCCTTCCCTCTCTGAGTGACTGTCTTTGTAGATGGGTTGTACCTGGCCATCGGTTCCCATGACAACATGATCTACATCTATAGCGTTTCCAGTGATGGTGCCAAGTCCAGCCGCTTTGGCCGCTGTGTGGTGAGGAAGCTGGGGTGGAGGGCGGGGCATTGCCATAGCAGGTAAACTAATGTCCTTTAGGAGGGTGAGGGGATGGGAAACGGTGGCTACATTGTTAGTCTCTTGACCCTTGCTCCCAGGGTCACTCCAGCTTCATCACTCACCTTGACTGGTCCAAGGATGGGAACTTCATCATGTCCAATTCTGGGGACTATGAGATCCTTTACTGTGAGTGACAGTAGGGGAGGGCATGGGGAGAGGGTAATAGGGGTGGGTTTTATTTATGTGAGGGGGCTCCTGGTTGGGAGGGGATGAAGGAGAAGATGTGGGGGAACTCCAGGTGGAGGGGCAGTCAGACAGGGAGGTGGAGATGGGTTTGAAGTGGAGTCAGAATTATACACATAGGAGAAATGTTGTCATTTGGACAAAAAAACCACACACACAGTTTTGCACCATGTCTTGTTCCCACAAGGCCTTGGGGGAGTTGAAAAATGCACCAAGAAAAGATTGTTTTGGAAAAGTTTCTCAGGACAGGTGTGGAGGGATTGATTATCAAGGGAGGAGGAACTGATGAGAAACAGGACAACTTCAGCTGAGAACTCAGGAAGCACATGGGGCTGGGTGTTGCCCTGGGCTGAGGGCTACCACCCTGACCAGATCACGTGCCACCGCCTCAAGCCAGTCTTTCCAACCCTTCCATGGCATCTTCCCCACTGAGGGCAGGGTGAGATTTGAGCTGGGTGGGCTCCCTCTCCCCAGGGGACGTGGCTGGAGGCTGTAAGCTGCTGAGGAATCGTTATGAGAGCCGAGACCGGGAGTGGGCCACCTACACCTGCGTGCTGGGCTTCCATGTCTACGGTGAGCAGGGGCCCAGGGCCGCGGAACCCTGTGGGAGAGGTGCGGGGACAAGGTGCAGCCCGTCCCGGGCTCGCAATGCTGGACAGGTGTAGAGGGGTGGGCGTCAAGAAACTGGCAAATCCAGCCCAGGAGGCCCCTCCGGCCGGCCCTCGGGACCGGGAAGGATTGCCTGGAACGCGCGGCCGGTGGGTGGGTGGCCGGGCCGCCTGAGCGCCGGAAATGGTGCCGCTCTGGACCGTGGGTGGCGGCCGGGAGGCTGGGCTGAGGCTGGCCCCTGTGCTAGGCGTGTGGCCTGACGGCTCGGATGGAACCGACATCAACTCCCTGTGCCGCTCCCACAACGAGCGCGTGGTGGCTGTGGCCGACGACTTCTGCAAAGTGCACCTCTTCCAGTACCCGTGCGCCCGCGCCAAGGTAAGGCCTCCCGGGGCCTCCGGGGCCGGGCGGGAGGGGTCCCAGGGCTCCGCGGCCGCTGTAGCCCGACCTTCCTTCCTGCCCAGGCGCCGAGCCTCGTGTACGGTGGTCACGGCAGCCACGTGACCAGCGTCCGGTTCACGCACGACGACTCGCACCTCGTCTCGCTGGGCGGCAAGGACGCCAGCATCTTCCAGTGGCGAGTGCTGGGCCCTGGGGGCGCGGGGCCGGCGCCTGCAACGCCCTCTCGAACCCCCTCCCTGTCCCCCGCCTCCTCTCTCGACGTCTGACCGCTGTCCTACGGGACCCACAGGCCCTGCAGCGTGGCCCCGCCCCACCCAAATTCCCCATTACCGGGGCCGACCCTGTCCTCGACTTCGAGACATTCCCAAAAGCGCATTTCCCTGGAGGGGGCGAACGGCACCCCTGCACACACTGTATAGACCCGCTGGCTGAGCCGGGCAGCCCCAGCCGGGGCCCTGACTCCCGCTGCCTGCTGAGGGGCAATAAACCAAAAGCAAAGTCGCCTCCCGGTCCTTTTGTGGGGTGCGGCTGGGCGCCTAGGGCCTTTGTGGGGATGGGGAGCAAGGAAAAGGGGAATGCGGAAAGGGTGACGGAGCGTCGACCTTTCATGCAAATAACGGGCAAAGCCGCTTGCAAATAACTCCGAGAAGTGCAAAGGGCGCTTCGAGTCTTTCGCGGCCGCATGCGGAGCTGCAGCACTCCGGGGCGAGGAAAGAGTTAAGCCCAACTCCTCTCCCCGCCCTCGGGGGAGGGGCCGAGCCGCAACGGAAATAACCGAGCGCCGGGCCGCGGTTGGCCGGGGGGAGCCGAACTTCTTCCGGAAGTAGCCGAGCTTTGAGGTCTAGTTCTCCGACCGGAGCCGAGCGCTGGGCCTTGTTCTGCGGATCCGCCGAAGGTGTTCCGGAAGGAGGCGAACCCCGAGGCGGGCAGGGCAAGCCTTCGCGGCGGCCCTCCGAGTCCAACGTCTGGCGGGGCTCGGCGAGCGCGGGGGGAGCAGCAGCCTGGATCCGGTCCGGCGGGAGCCGAGCTCCTTCCGGAAGAAGCCGAGCGGGCCGGCGCCGGCCTCGGCGTCCCGGGCTAGAGGCGGTAGAGGCGGCGGCGACAGCGCGGGCCGGGATGAACCGCGACGGCTGAGGCGGCGGAGGTGCCGGCTGCGCGGGCCCGACTGAGACTTCTGTGAAGCACCAGCCCCGCGCTCCGGGCTTCGCTTCGAGCCCTGCCCCAGTGAGCCTCCCGGACCCCTTTGTGCGGCCGGAGGCGGCGGCGGGAACGGCCATGGCGGCCAACATGTACCGAGTGGGGGGTAAGTACCGGGCGTAGGGGCTGCGGGGCCCGGGGCGGGAGAGGCTGGGGGCCAGGATCGGAGAGGCTTGGCACCCAGTGGCGCGGGGAGCCGCGTTTGGGGCGGCATGGTCCAGAACGCGGACCGGAACCGGAACCGGGAGGGAGGGGAGGGAGGGCGCGGGGATCGCGACTCGACTGAGCACCGAGACTCCCGGAGAGGCTTCGGGCGGCCCGACGGCACTCGCGGGGCTGAGTCTGGGGTCGCCGGTGTCGCGGAGTGGGCTTGGGAAAGTGGTTCTGAAGGAATTGACAGGGCAGGCAGGGGACGCGGAGGGCCGGGGCGACCGCTTTGCCACCTGCGGGGGAGCCGTTGGGAGGTTTCCTCTTCCCAGGCGTTATTGTGCGCCTCGGTTCGCAAAGGTGGGGGCCCTGCGCAGGAGTGAACAATTAGTCGCTTGGCCCAGACTGGGATGCAACTCCGTCGCTGAGTGGTGGGACTGCTGGGGAACCCCCTGCTTCTTGTCTCCCCCTGAAGGCTCACTTTTGAGTGAAGGATCTGATTTTAGAACTAAGTGATAAGGGGTGGAGAGTGGGGCATCCTTTCCTTATTTTCTGTTAGTTTCTCCACTTCCACATTTAAGCGTCCTCTCTACCTCGACCCTTATCTCCTTTTGGTCTACTCGGGCCTGCTTTCGCTCCTCCCACCCTGGTGCTCGGCTCTCCCATCTACTCCTCTGATCTTGCCGGTTCTTCCCCACCCCCTCCTACAGATTACGTCTATTTTGAGAACTCCTCCAGCAATCCTTACCTGGTTAGAAGGATTGAAGAGCTCAACAAGGTGAGTGGAGCAGAGTCCCGCCACGTCGCCACCAACCCCCCCCCCCCCCCCCCCCCCCGCAACCTCCTCTTTCTTCTGAGGTCTCTAACTTCAGGTGAATGAGAGAGAGAGAGAGAGAGAGAGAGGGAGGGAGAGAGAAAACACAAACCCTATCCTAAGTACCCATTCATATTCATTCATTCATTTATTCATTCATTCCACACATTCAGGAAAGGCTATTGAGAGCTTAGTGGGAACTTTGCTATTCTGTTTCTTGGGGGCCAAGGAAAGGGATTTGGAAGTCTGTCCTTAAATGTAAATCTCTTGATTCATAATTTCTTGGGCTTTTCTTACATCCTTTAGACTTGCTCACTGTTGTTAGTCTCTTTATGCATTTCCACTTTCAAATGACTACTTTTCACCACCATTTTTTCTCTCCTTAGACTGCAAATGGAAATGTGGAGGCAAAGGTTGTGTGCCTTTTCCGGCGAAGGGACATTTCTAGTAGCCTCAACAGCCTGGCTGATAGTAATGCCAGTAAGTGTCTTTGTACCCCACCCCCGGCCCCCCGTCTCCCCCTGCCCATGATCTGAAGCCTGCGCATGTCTCTGCAGGTGTTTCTCTTGGTAGCATGCCCAAGGCAGGGGTGTGAGTTTGGGGGTGGTAAATGCCTGGTCTGCAGAGGGAGGCCTGTTTTTACACGTTGGGTTGGAAGCAGGGTGGAGAGGCCATGATAAGGAAAGCCAGAATTTGGCTTGTGTGTGAGCGTGTATTTACGAGATGATAGTATTTAAATAGGGGATGAGGAGGAGCTTTAGAGAAGCAGGACTCTTGGGGGACAGTTTTGGTTATGTTGGGACAATGGGTGGTGACTGTGAAGGTCAGGTGAAGAGGAAGAGATCGTACTTAGAAGCCTGTGTAACAGGGAAGCAGGTTTTTTTTTTTTTTTTTTTTTTTTGTGGTCATGAGGTGGTAAGGATACATGGGTGGGAGGGAATAAATAGGAAGCCAGGAGTTTTCTTGCACTTTTCCTCTTTCTCACCTATCCTGACTTCCCCTTTACTCCACTTTACATCTTTCCCTTTTCTTTTTGCCCTATCCTACGTCTCTTTATGCTTTCATCATCTTTTCAGATACATGTTCTTCCATTTCCCTTAGTTTCTTTTTCTTTTTTCTGCTTTGGCTTTCTTTTCCCTTCCTCTTGTTTTTCCTAAATTATTTTTCTCATTTTAGGCTTTTTTGGGCCTTGGACATGAAGGGGTTAATGAGGACCTGGGCCTACCAAGTTCTCCGGCCCTTTGGGGTTTCCAGTCCCTTCTGGCAGGGGCTGACCTTGGCCTTGTCCAATCAGAAAGGGTGTGGGGGGTGTGGTCCCCCTTGCCTTAGGGCAGGGTTTCCGGAGCACACAGGCGAGGGGGTGGAGCCTACCGCACACCCCCCTTTCTCCCTGAGGCTGGGAACAATGTACCAATGAGCCTGGGCCTGTGGCTCCTTTGCCCCCTCCCTGTTTGGTTGGCACCCAGCCAAATTAACCCTTTCCACCAAGGTTTCAGGGCAAGTTGCAGCTCCTTGGGGAGGAAGGTGTTGGCACTGGCTTGAGAGGTACTGTCCTTGAAAGCCCCACAACAAACGATTGTTAGCCAAGTAGAAAACAAGGGATAGTTAGGGTCGCACGTGACATTTAAGAGCAAAGTCTCCTGAAATTTGCAAAGAGGAACTGGTAAACACACTCCTGTGTGGGGCTTTTACTCATTTATTTAATTTGGATTTCTGGACCCCAGGCTAGTTTAGCAAGAGACAGGTGGGATCTTCTTGCTGGGTCTCATGTGAGCAGATTTGTGCTGTATGAGTGGTGTCTGAGCCGTGGCACCTGGGTCTGTGATGTATTTCTGTGGCAGTCTTTGTACTCTCAGCAGCTCTTCCCTAAAGAGTGATGGAGAGTTGGGAGTATTTGTAAGGGGGGTGGGGGTGGGGAAGCTAAGAGGGAAAGCTGGTGGTGTGAGAGGCAGGTACCTAGGGAATGTGAGAAAAACAAGTGAGACAGGAAATATTTTCCCTGGGTTAGAGCTTCTAAGGTGGCTTCTTTCTGAATTAGTTTCTGACTCGGCGTCTTCCTCCTAAATCTCCCAGGGGAGTTTGAGGAGGAATCAAAGCAGCCAGGGGTGTCGGAACAGCAGCGACATCAACTGAAGCACCGGGAGCTTTTTCTTTCTCGGCAATTCGAATCGTTACCAGCCACCCACATAAGGTATGGGACAATCAGGGCCACTGTGGCCTGCATGCACTTATTTAGAAGGTGGAAAGGAGGGACTAGTGTATTGGAGCTGCTGTACAGAGGAAATGAGGAACTCACCCAGGGTTTTCTGACCTCTCTCCTGTAGGGGGAAATGCAGTGTGACCCTCTTGAATGAGACAGATATCTTGAGCCAGTACCTGGAAAAGGAGGTGAGAAAGAGGTGTCGGGAGAAGAGGGAGGGAAGTAGGTATTGCCCCGAAAGGCAAGAAGAAAGTCTGACTGGGATGAGGTACAGGTTGACGGGCTGCCTGTCTTGGGAACTCTGGATACACCCCACTGCCCCCTGCCTATGAGGACTGCTGCCCTGCTTACCTTCTCTCTTTCCATCTCCAGGACTGCTTTTTTTACTCACTGGTGTTTGATCCTGTGCAGAAGACACTTCTAGCTGATCAGGGGGAGATTCGAGTTGGTTGCAAATACCAAGCTGAGATCCCAGATCGCCTGGCAGAGGGTATGCAGCAGGAGACAGTGTATTATGGCTACGGGGTTGTGTAACATCAGAGTCTCTGAATGGTGTGCCCTGGCGTTGTGTGGTGCACAGTCTGCCTGGCTCTGTGTTGTGAACGTAGCAGAATGGGACCTTAGGAACCGGAAAGGGGCAAATGGGCACATTGGGAAGAGAAGTCTGAGAGTTGAGGTGGCTGACAGAATCCAAGGAGGAGACGAGGTGTTACTTTGTCAAGACATCTATTATCCTCCCCGATGATACCATTTCCCCATTCCCCAGGAGAATCTGATAATCGGAACCAACAGAAGATGGAGATGAAAGTCTGGGATCCAGACAACCCTCTCACAGACCGGCAGATTGATCAGTTTCTCGTGGTGGCCCGGTGAGGGGTGGGTGGATGGGGCAGATGGGCTGGGGGTGGTGTGGACATAGTTCTGATTCATGTTCGTAGAGATGGACTTTATTTATTTTTGGCCTGGGTGTTGTCCTTTTTTCTCATCTGGCTTGGTTCCTCAGCCCACTTGCGCTTTCTGCTTTCCCTGACTCCTCACTCTCTCCCTTAGAGCTGTGGGGACCTTCGCGAGAGCCCTAGATTGCAGCAGCTCCATTCGGCAGCCAAGCTTGCACATGAGTGCCGCCGCCGCTTCCCGAGATATCACCCTGGTGAGCAAGAAGTTGGTGGGTAGTTGGGTAGGCTGGGCTTTGTGGGGACCTGCAGAGCCTTGGGACTCTGCAGGGAGGAGGGTATCTCTGAGGGAGTGGGAGTATTTAAAGAGCAACAGAGGAGTGGTGCTGAGGGTTTCAGGTCATCAGCATTGTTTCCCACCTTTCCTGTAGTTTCACGCCATGGATACATTGCAAAGGAACGGCTACGACCTGGCTAAGGCCATGTCGACCCTGGTGCCCCAAGGGGGCCCGGTGCTGTGTCGGGATGAGATGGAGGAATGGTCAGCCTCAGAGGCCATGCTATTTGAGGAGGCCCTGGAGAAGTACGGGAAGGATTTCAATGATATTCGCCAGGACTTTGTAAGTGGATGGGACTAGGAGGAGAGGTGGAAGAGGTGACAGGTGAGGGAACCAGGACCAGGGGCCAGATAGCAGCTCATCCTTCTTCCTTGTGCCTCCTCAGCTACCCTGGAAGTCACTGGCCAGCATAGTTCAATTTTATTACATGTGGAAAACCACAGACCGATACATTCAGCAGGTGAGGTCTGGGCTGGGGAGGCTGGACCAGAGGCCTCCTGCTCACCTCTGCCTTTGAAGTTGATGACATCCTCCCTGCTGAGATGCTCTGATCCTTTTTACTTTTTCTCCTTCCTGCAGAAAAGATTGAAAGCTGCTGAAGCAGACAGCAAACTAAAACAAGTCTACATCCCCACCTAGTAAGTGCGACGGATAGGGGAGACAGGCATGTTTCCCTTCTCAGCCCCTAACCTGTGCTTTCCTAAGTGGTTGGGGGGTGGGTCGGAGACGCTGTCAAATTACAGAGACAAAGTGGAAGTGGATTCTTTTCCTTGACCAGTTCCTGGTTTCTCCTCCATTAGCACCAAACCAAACCCTAACCAGATCATCTCTGTGGGCTCAAAACCTGGCATGAATGGGGCTGGATTCCAGAAGGGCCTGACTTGTGAGAGTTGCCACAGTGAGTTCCAGGAAGGGATAGGGATGCGGGGGGTGAGCCGGGCATTTGCTCTGGCCCAGCAACCTGAGAGGCTCAGGTAGCCTCCGGACCATTCCCTCCTCTCCATGTTCCTGCAGCCACACAGTCTGCCCAGTGGTATGCCTGGGGCCCACCCAACATGCAGTGCCGCCTCTGTGCTTCCTGTTGGATCTACTGGAAGAAGTACGGGGGACTGAAGACCCCAACCCAGCTTGAGGGGGCTGCTCGGGGCACCACAGTAAGGATGGACGATGAGGGACAGGTTGGGGAGAGCAGTAAGCTAATTGGTGTGAGCTTTAAGTGAAGGCCAGAACACCCAGCTCCAGTAAGGTTATGGCTTGACTGGGGTGGGGGTGGGGTGGTACTGGACAGTGGTTGGGGAGCCAGGCAGGTCAGGATGGCAGCAAAGAGATCAGGCAGGAATAAAAGACCCTCCATCAAGAATGGAAGAAGGGAGCCTTGGCGACTGACTGTGTTCTCCCCTTTTCCTATGTCCTTCTTCCAGGAGCCACACTCGAGGGGTCATTTATCCAGACCCGAAGCCCAAAGTCTCTCCCCCTATACGACCAGCGCCAACCGGGCCAAGCTGCTGGCTAAGAACAGGCAAACATTCCTGCTGCAGACCACGAAGCTGACCCGTCTTGCCAGACGCATGTGCAGGGACCTGTTACAACCGAGGAGGGCTGCCCGACGACCTTATGCCCCCATCAATGCCAATGCCATCAAGGCAGAGTGTAAGGGCAGGAGTGCTGGGGCTGGTGGCAGGTTCGGGGTTGCTCTGGCCAGAGACCAGTGTTTCTCTGGGTGTTTAAGGACAGTAGTAGGGATAGTAGGCCACAAGGATTTGTTACGAGGTTAGGCATGGTTCCTGGCCCCAGAGGAGGCCTGAATAGTGAAGCGCCTTCAAAAGCGTTCATCTTTGTTCTCCAGGCTCCATTCGACTCCCTAAGGCCGCCAAGACTCCACTGAAGATTCACCCTTTGGTGCGGCTCCCCCTGGCAACTATTGTCAAAGATCTGGGTAAGGGTGGGTATAGGATGGGGAACCTTTAGGGTGGTGTCTGGCTCCCGGTCCTTTTATCATCAAGATCCTTCTCTTCCCCTGCTTTTTTCTTTCCCACTGAGTCCGAAAAGGTTTAGTCTAACAGACTGTACTTTTGTAGGTTAAAAATGTTACTTTTCACATGCTATCCAGTATAACTATATATTGATTGATAAGATCATACTCATGTGTGACTTTTGAAATACTGGTGATTACTCTCCAGACCCCTCCCCCGTCACTGCTTTTGGGGATGCATACAGAAGAGGAAGTGTGAACGTCCTCTAAGGTTTCCTTTCTTTTTTTTCCCTGACAGTGGCCCAGGCACCTCTGAAACCAAAAACACCTCGGGGTACCAAGACGCCGATCAACAGAAACCAGCTGACCCAGAACCGGGGACTGGGGGGCATCATGGTGAAACGGGCCTATGAGACTGTGAGTTGACAGACTGGAGTGGGCCGAGTTGGGTGGGCTTTTGTATCTGATAGGTGTCTGAGAGTCTCCTCTCTCATTGTGCTGCCCCATTCTTTTCCAGATGGCAGGAGTCCCCTTCTCTGCCAATGGAAGGCCTCTGGCCTCAGGGATTCGCTCAAGCTCACAGCCAGCAGCCAAGCGTCAGAAACTAAACCCAGCTGATGCACCCAATCCTGTGGTGTTTGTGGCCACAAAAGATACCAGGTAGGGAGCCCTCCATGGGAGGGGCTGAGAGGTTGACAACCTAGATTGGTGGATATGGGAAAGGAAGTAGGAAGGAGTATCTGAGCAAGACCAGCTCCACGAAGACTGGGTGCAGGGTGGGTGGGGATGTTAGGAAGGAATGGGCTGGAAGGTGGAATTGTAGTGGAATGTGGGGTTTCATCTTGAAGGTCTTTGCCTTTTTTATTGCCCCCTTCTCTTCTTGGCCAGAGCCCTGCGGAAGGCTCTGACCCACCTGGAAATGCGGCGAGCTGCCCGCCGGCCCAACTTGCCCCTGAAGGTGAAGCCACCACTGATTGCAGTGCGGCCCCCAGTCCCTCTTCCTCCATCCTCACATCCTGCCAGCACCAGTGAGCCCATTGTCCTGGAAGATTGAGCATCTGTGGGGAAGGGAGGTGGGCTGAAAGCTAGAGGGTGGGTGCACAGGGCACCTAGCCTCCCTTCCCTTTAGTATCAAAGGGAATGAGGAGTGAAGGAGGGAGGGAGCAAGTGAGCGTGTCCTTGGAGGGGTTGGACGCCCTCTGGTGTTAGCACTTGGAGGCTTGTCCCCTTCCAGTGCTTCTCTGTGCCTGGTGGTGGAGGGCAGACTGCAGGAACTGGTCCATTGTGGGAACCTAGCCTGTTTTGGGGGGTAGGACCCACAGTTGTCTTGGACAGTTTTGGGGGGAGGGTTTTTAAATTTTTTAAAAATTTTGCCTCCCTTTGTGAAAGGGGATGGGGGAGGGGAAGAGTAAACAGATATCAGGTGGTGGTATCTGGTTGGGGGTGGGGGGCGTGCACTGCCATGACTGCCATGTCTTTTTTTTTTTTTTTTTTTCTCCTAATTGAGGGTTTCTCTTCCTGTCCGGTGTCCGGACTTTCCTAATTGGAGTTTGAGGTCCCATAACCCCAGCCTATGCTCGCTCTTTCCTTCCCTCCCCTTGTCCCCTCTGCCTTTTGTACGCCAGTTCTCAGAAATAAAGACCTTTTGTCTGTTTTTTTAACCTCGGATTCTGTAATTGGTTCTTATAGTAACAAATAAAAAGCTGTTTTCTTCAGCTCCTCCTGGCTCAGCTATTCTCTGCCGTGTGCATGCGTGTGTGTGTGTGTGTGTGTGAGTGTGTGTGAGTGTGAAGGTGCTTCTTTATTTCCTCTTAATCCCCTTTCCTTTTTTTTTTTTTCTGCGATACGCGGGCCTCTCACTGTTGTGGCCTCTCCCCTTGCGGAGCACAGGCTCCGGACGCGCAGGCTCAGCGGCCGTGGCTCACGGGCCCAGCCGCTCTGCGGCATGTGGGATCTTCCCAGACCGGGGCACGAACCTGCGTCCCCTGCATTGGCAGGCGGACTCTCAACCACTGCGCCACCAGGGAAGCCCTCCCCTCTCCTTTTTACTTAGAGGATTCTGGGAGTTGTTAGAGGCCAGAGCAGGATGTAGCCCACTTTGGGGTGTACTGTAGGATCATATCACCTAGGTCTGTGGTGTATTTGCACAGATTGCTGCTTCAAGGATCCCCAAGGGCAGCCTCAGCAACTGCCTTGATATTGGGGCCCACTCTAGTGCTGTTTCCTCCCTTTTTAAGTTTGGGAGACAGATTAGACATTTGAGCTGGTCCCAACAAGAGGAGCACCTTAGGAGAGAGAACGAGAAGTTACGCCTACTGTGTGCTCCTTGAGCACTTTCTTTAGAGATGGGGAAAAGCCTCAGCAGTTGTGACTTGCTCAAGGTTAGATCCTGAGATGTCTGCCTCAGGTCCGCTGCTCTTTCCACAGCCGGAAGCTGTGGAAAGCTGTGGGTTGATCAAACACATCAGGAGCTGCTTAGACCAGCTGATAGGCCCCTCCATCTCATGGTCCTTGTCCCTGGGGCCTCCCTAGCTCTCTTCCTCCCTCCCTGGCCTGAGCCAACACCTTGGTAGTGTAGGGAGGAACTGACCACTATAACATTCTAGGGGGAAGCAGCACCCTCCAGTGTCTTCACTCAGCTGCCACCATAGCAGGTTCTGCTAAATGCCTTTAAGTGGGCCGGTGGCTCTGGCTCCTGGTGGGTGCACTCCACGCAGCCCGCTTACGCGGAAGAGAGGCGATCTGGCTGTAGCCCGTGGAGTGCGGAAGGTGCCCGGTGGGGGCAGAGCTCCCCAACCAGGGTTAGGGAGAGGTTGCAGAACTCCCATTCTGGGAGAGGACCGACGGCAGAGGGAGAGGGTAACAGCCCTGAGGAGGTTGGGAGTCTAGGGACAGTGCGGGCTTTGTGGAGGATCCGCCTTTATTCACTAGGTAAATATGGGGTTGAGGATACAGTCTCTACTGCCCCTTGAAGGAGGACACAGCCTGCTCTCGACCACCCAGCAGGGAAACCGCCTGCCGTCAAGCAGCGGGCCCGGCAAGAAACCCGGCACACGCTGTGGCTGCCTTATGAATATTCATGACCTTTGGGCCAATCAACGTCTGAACAGCTCAGAGCACGCCAATTGGCTTACCGCATGCAGATAAGCATCGTAGATGGTATTCCTAAAGCTGGTAGAGGCTTAAGTCGGGCTGGAAACGGAACCTTGAGCGAAAAGAGCTCGGTTTTCGGAGGAGTGTACCGCGCGATTGGGCGACGGCTACGTCACTTCCTATCGGACGGGCGGAAGTTGCTTCCCAGCATGGTGCAATTTGTAGAAGTGAGTTCCGGTCGTGGCCGCAGTGGTTGCATTTTGTTAGTACCGGACAGTTGTGATGGCTGCGGTGGATTCGGATGTCGAACCGCTGCCTCGCGGGGGTTTCCGCTGCTGCCTCTGCCACGTCACTACGGCCAACCGTAAGCGGTGGCTAGTGAGGGGGGTGTTTATGGGCTTTCGTCTTTGGGTCCTAGCGAAAGTTAGGGTTATAGGTCATAGTTCTTGCCAAGTCGGTTGGTAGGGTCTCACCTCCGTTTTCTCTCCGCTGTCCGAAGGGATTACAGAGCGGGGGAGAGTCCCACCATCTTACACCCCAGCTTCCCAGTATCTGAAATCTCGACGACAGAAGTTTCGTTATTTTATTTCCTCTTTAACCGTCATCTATTGGATATTCCCTTTGTGCCTGCTACTCCGCTGGGTTCTAGAGCGGGGAGAGGGGATTTAGAGATGAAGGAGCTCACCACCTAGAGATGGAAACAATTTCAGTACCTTATAGATGTGTTTGGAAAGCTGCCCGGTCACAGAGAAGGTAGTAATTAAGTGAGGGAAGCCCTACAGAGGAGCTTCCCAAAGGCAGAGATGGGTGAAGTAGTATGGTATGCATGTTTGGAACGTGGGTTTGGAAAAGGAGACAAGGTCCTTTTATGACAGCGTGAGAAGCTCAATGAAACCTCATATTCCACTTTTGAAGTCTGGAATCATAATCTCCCCTAAACATGATCTTTCATTCTTTTCCTTTGTGAATGGCACTACCACTTGTCCAGTAGGGCAAGCCAGAAATCCAGGATAGTCTTCTCTGGCCCCACATATACACTGGTGACATCAAGCAGCTGACTCAAAATGTAATAAAAATTTAAAAATCAGCTAAGTTTTCCCGCATTCACCATGTACCAGACTCTCAGGCAAGTGCTATATATGAATAATATCAATGTGGTAGGTACTATTATTATCTCCATTTTATACCTGAGGAGACATGAACAGCGAGGTTAAGTAAGTTGCCCAAGATTTCGCACAGCTTGACAGAGCTGGGATTTGATTCTGGGTAGTGTGACTTCTGATCCTGCACTTGTAATCTCTATAATATACCCAGAAATGATAAATAGTCTAGGGTCCTGATTTATTTAGTTCTTCTATAAATGACCTAGATAAGTTACCTGTTAATTTCTTTACAGTGTGCAGGTGTTGCTCTACCTAGCACTTGTAGATGGTTTAAGAAATACTTGTGGGGCTTCCCCGGTGGCGCACTGGTTAAGAATCCGCCTGCCAATGCAGGGGACACAGGTTCCAGCCCTGGTCCGGGAAGATCCCACATGATGTAGAGCAACTAAGCCCGTGCACCACAACTACTGAGCCTGCACTCTAGAGCCTGCGAGCCACAGCTACTGAACCCATGTGCCACAACTACTGAAACCCGTGCGCCTAGAGCCCGCGCTCCACAACAAGAGAAGCCACTGCAATGAGAAGCCCTCACACTGCAACGAAGACCCAATGCAGCCAAAAAAAAAAAAAAAAAAGAAATTGAAAAAAAAAAGAGAAATACTTGTGTACAGCCAGTTCTCCTGGGAACCACTTAAAATGCTTTATATAGACAAATGGACGAGAGAGGAAGCTGCAAGGAGCCAGGACTTTGTCATTCAAATGCCACATTTTCTATGGCTTGGAAGAATCAGTAGGATCTAGGTATGCCGAGAAAAAAGTCGGGGTAGGTACACTGAAGAGCAATTCGGATGTTTTTGTCCTCACGTTTGTCTTTGCAGGACCCAGCCTAGAGGCCCACCTGGGAGGCCGAAAGCACCGGCACCTGGTAGAACTACGAGCTGCTCGAAAGGCCCAGGGACTTCGAAGCGTGTTTGTCAGTGGCTTTCCCCGGGATGTGGGTTCTGCTCAGCTCTCTGAGTACTTCCAGGCATTTGGACCTGTGGCCAGTGTTGTCATGGACAAGGACAAGGTAGAGTGAGTGGCTCTGGGGGTAAAGAATGAGTCAGGTGTCCTGCACACCAAAAGAAGTGGGGCGGGAGACCAGCAGCCTGTTTCTGCTGGTTCCTAATGTGGCTTGCCCTTGGTGGACACTCCAGTACTTGGGCTAGTCCAGCTTTGTGAGTCTCTCACCCTCGCCCCCCCACCCCTGCTTGGATTTTATCAGTTCGTCAGAATTAGTCACTGGGGAACTTGTTGGTCATTTATTTATTCAGTCAGTCTTTTATTTGCCAAATATTTATTAGCTGCTAACTTTGTACTAGGCACTGCTTAGAACTGCATTCTGAGTAGTGCATAGGTTAGTCATGGTCCCTGCTTGCACAGACCTTACAGTCTAGTGGAGGAAGTAGACAATTAAATGAGTAACTACTACAGTGAAGTGGGTGCTTTAAGACCACACCATTGGGAGATCTATCCTAACCCTTCAAGAAACTGGTTGATAAACCAGCTAGCAGTTTATTAACTTATGCTGAAAGGTACTGAGGTCATCCGGTCAGAATACCCTGTCGTCTGGACAATGCAAGACAAACAGACTTGTTCTTTGTGGTCCTTTTTGTCTTGCTTCCATGCCGACCTTTTGTCAGAGTCTCTCTAGTCCCCTGCAAAAAGTTTGCCGTTGTGGTGATGTGCTCCGTGGTCATATTGTAGCTCTGAGGCTACACTCTGGTTTTGTGGGCTTAGATGATCCCAAATCTACTTAGCAGCTCAGGTCTTCTTTTACCACGCCGTGGGGTCTGTTTTTCTTAGAAATTGCATTCAGCAACCGACTCACAATGGTTTAAACAAACAGGGTTCAGTTGTTCTCTTATAACAAGAAGTCCAGACCTGGGCCGTCCAAGATTTTACTGTTTTCCTGCTCTGTCATTATGGGCATATGGCTCTCACTTCATAGTTGTGATTATGCTGGTTCCACATCTTCCGACAAGAAGCAGCAGCAGGTTGAAGGGCAGACTATCAAAGGCTAGGGTCATCTGAGTCTGATCCCTTCCCCCGCTTTCTTTATTTCCCAGGAAAATATTTCTCAGAGGCCTCTTCAGCAGACATCTCCTTACATTTCATTGTCCAGAACTCTGTCTATTGCCTGGTTACTCCTAGCTACAGGGAAGCCTGGGAAATGAAGTTTTCTTAGCTGGGCACTTTGCCCCTCTGAGCAAAAAGCAGGGTTCTGTTAGTAAGGAAGTTGGGAGAATGTATATTGGGTGGGCAATTGGCAGTGTCTGTCCCAGGTGAACTCTTCAGAAAGCTCAATGCCACCATTTTTGTTCATATTTATTTCAATTGTAAAGAAAGATCTTTTCCTGAATTTAAACCTCAAGTTTTTGAGGCTTCTATCAATAATTATAACAATAATGACTAAAATTTTTATGGAGCAATTATTATGCACCAATTATATGCTAAGTACCGTATATCTTTTTTTTTTTTTTTTTCCAGTAGGTGGGCCTCTCACTGTTGTGGCCTCTCCCGTTGCGGAGCACAGGCTCTGGACACGCAGGCCCAGCGGCCATGGCTCACGGGCCCAGCCGCTCCGCGGCATGTGGGATCTTCCCGGACCGGGGCACGAACCCGTGTCCCCTGCTTCGGCAGGCGGACTCTCAACCACTGCGCCACCAGGGAAGCCCTAAGTACTGTATATCTTATTTAATCTCCACAACATTTCCTTGAGATCATCACTGGGGAAGTTGGAGATTCGGGGGAGTCCCTACTTGGGAGGCAGTCACGAGTTACTTAACCTCTCTGAGTTTCAGCTGCTTAATTTGTAAAAAGGGAATAATAACACATACCTTGTTGTAGGAATCTTATGAGACTTTGAGATAGCTTACGTGAACTGTTCGGTTAATAATAAGCCCTCAGGGGGCACGGGTTCAGTCCCTGGTCGTGGAACTAAGATCTTGCATACCACACAGCGCGGCCTAAAAAAAAAAAAACAACTTGCAAAAAAAAAATAAAGACCTCAGTAAATAGTGGCTGTAGTTGGGGATGCTGGTATTGAGAGGAGAAAAATGGCCGGGATACATCCTTCTGAATCTGCTTATCCCACCCTCCCTGATGCCTTTTGTGCCGTTCTTGAGAGAAATATGTGCACACAGACAAGGCCAAGCAAAGAGACACCTAATTGCTAGCTGGGGCTTCGGCTGCAAACTTGGTGTTGCACTGCAGTCTGTTGAGCTGTGTGATTCCTCAGAATCAGAAGATTCACTTGGGCAGGCCCAAGTGGCTGCCTTTCTCCTTAGTTTCACTTTGGTTCTTTGTGCTATTTGACATAGGGTAGAAGTGAGGGTAGACGGGGGACCCCCTTTTCTTTTTCCCCTCCTTGTATTGTCAATTGATATTATATATTATTAAGATATATAATTCACTGTTTGTTAGTATATTTGGAAGATTCTGCAACCATCATATGATCTAATTCCAGAATGTTTTTTATCACCCCAAAAAGGAACTGTGAATCTATTATCTGTCATTCTCCAATTGTGATTCAGGCCTGTGTGCTGGTGAAGCCATCCCTCTGGTTAATTTTTGTATATGGCGTGAGGTAGGGGTCCAACATCATTCTTTTACATGTGGTTATCCAGTTATCCCAGTTGAGAAGACTGTTCTTTTCCCATTGAATGGTCTTAACACCTTTGTTGAAAATCAGTTGGTCATAGATGTACGAGTTTATTTCTGGAGTCTCAATTACATTCTCTTCATCTGAATGTCTGTCTTTTTTTTTAAAAAAAATAATTTTTGGCTGCGTTGGGTCTTCATTGCTGCATGCGGGCTTTCTCTAGTTGTGGCGAGCAGGGGCTAACCCTTCGTTGTGGTGCACAGGCATCTCATTGCGGTGGCTTCTCTTTGTTGCAGAGCATGGGCTCGGGAGCGTGGGCTTCAGTAGTTGTGGCTCGTGGGCATAGTTGCACTGCAGCATGTGGGATCTTCCTGGACCAGGGCTCGAACCTGTGTCCCCTGCCTTGGCAGGTGGATTCTTAACCACTGCACCACCAGGGAAGTTGTGAATGTCTATCTCTATGCCAGTACCACACTGTCTTTTTTTTTTTTTTTTTTAATTAAAAAATTGTTTGGGAACTTCCTGGTGGTACCGTGGTTAGGACTCAGCGCTTTGGCTGTCAGGGCCTGGGTTCAATCCCTAGTCAGGGGACTAAGATCCCGTGAGCTGTGCGGCATGGCCAAAAAAAAAAGTTTTTTTTTAATTGAGGTAACGTTGGTTTGTAACATTATATAAATTTTATGTGTACAACATTATATTTCTATTTCTGTATACCCTACAGTATGGTCACCACCAAAAATTTAGTTTCCATCCATCACCGTACAGTTGATCCCCTTTACGCATTTTGCTCTGCTTCTTCCCCTCTGATAATCACTACTCCTCTCTGTATCTATGTGTTTGTTTTTGTTTGGTTTGTTCATTTATTTATTTATTTATTTAATAGATGTTTTTATGGTACATATAGTACTTTATTTTTTTAAAAACTTTATTTATTTTGGCTGCGCTGGGTCTTAGTTGCAGCACGCAGGATCTTTGTTGAGGCACGTGGGATCTTTTAGTTGCAGCATGCGGACTTCTTAGTTGTGGCATGCATGCAGGATGAGTAATACTCTAATATTCTATTGTATATATACACCTCATCTTCTTTATCCATTCATCCATTCAGGGGCACTTAGGTTGTTTCCATACCTTGGCTATTGTAAATAATGCCGCAGTGAACATAGGGGTGCATATATCTTTTTTTTTTTTTTCCCTGTACACGGGCTTCTCACTGTTGTGGCCTCTCCCGTTGTGGAGCACAGGCTCCGGACACGCAGGCTCAGAGGCCATGGCTCACGGGGCCCAGCCGCTCCGTGGCACGTGGGATCTTCCCAGACCGGGGCATGAACCCGTGTCCCCTGCATCGGCAGGCGGGCTCTCAACCACTGCGCCACCAGGGAAGCCCTCATATATCTTTTCAAATTAGCGTTTTCGTTTTCTTTGTATAATAACCCAGGAGTGGAATTGCTGGATTGAATGGTAATTTTAGTATTAATTTTTTTGAGGAATCTCCATACTGTTTTCCATAGCGGCTGAACCACTTTATATTCCCAACAGTGCACGAGGGTTCCCTTTTCTCCACATCCTCACCAAGACTTATTTCTTGCCTTTTTGATAATACCCATTCTAATAGGCATGAGGTGATATCTCATTGTAGTTTTTTTTTTTTTTAATCTTTTTTTTTTTGGCTGTGTTAGGGCTTCATTGCTGTGCACGGGCTTTCTCTAGTTGTGGCAGGCGGGGGCTACTCTCCCTTGCGGTGGCTTCTCTTGTTGTGGAGCATGGGCTCTAGGCACGCTGGCTTCATTAGTTGTGGCACGTGGGCTCAGTAGTTGTGGCTCGCGGGCTCTAGAACACAGGCTCAGTAGTTGTGGCGCGCGGGCTTAGTTGCTCTGCGGCATGTGGGATCTTCCCGGACCAGGGCTCAAATCCATGTCCCCTGCCTTGACAGGCGGATTCTTAACCACTGCGCCACCAGGGAAGTCCAGTCTCTTTGTTTTTAAAATTTTGGTTGAGTTGTATAAGTTCTTTATGTATTTTGGATATCAGCCCATTATCAGATATATCATTTGCAAATATCTTCTCCCATTTGGTGGGTTGTCTTTTTATTTTATTGATGGTTTCCTTTGTTGTGCAGAAGCTTTTTAGTTTGATGTCGTCCCATTTGTTTATTTTTGCTTTTGTTTCTCTTGCTTGAGGAGACATATCTAGGAAGATATTAAGAACAGTATCAAAGAGCTTACTGCCAGTGTTTTCTTCTAGGAGTTTTATGGTTTCAAGTGTTACATTCAAGTCTTTAATCTATTTTGAGTTTATTTTTGTGTGTGGTGTGAGATAGTGATCTAGTTTCATTTTTTGCATGTGGCTGTCAAGTTTTCTGAACTCTGTTTATTGAGGAGACTGTTCTTACTCCATTGTATGTTCTTTGCTCCTTGTTGTAAATTAATTGTCCATATACATGTGGGTTTATTTCTGGGCTCTCAGTTCTGTTCCATTGATCTGTGTGTCTGTTTTTCTGCCAGTACCATGCTGTTTTGCTTATTATGATTTTGTAATATAGTTTGAAATCAGGGCGTGTGATACCTCCAGTTTTGTTCTTTTTTCTCAGGATTGCTTTGGCTATTTGGGGTCTTTTGTGGTTCCTATAAATTTTAGAATTTTTTGTTCTGTTTTTGTGAAAAATGTCCTTGGGATTTTTTTTTTTTTTTTTTTTTGAGGTACGTAGGCCTCTCACTGTTGTGGCCTCTCCCGTTGCGGAGCACAGGCTCCAGATGCGCAGGCTCAGCGGCCATGGCTCATGGGCCTAGCCGCTCCACGGCATGTGGGATCTTCCTGGACCAGGGCACGAACCCATGTCCCCTGCATCAGCAGGTGGACTCTCAACCACTGCACCACCAGGGAAGCCCTCCTTGGGATTTTGATAGGGATTGCATTGAATCTGTAGATTGCCTTAGGACATTTTGACAATGTTAATTCTTCCAATCCATGAACATGGAATGTTTTTCTATTTATTTGTGTCTTTTTCAGTTTTTTTCAACAATGTCTTATAGTTTTCAGTGTATATGTCTTTCACCTCCTTAAAGTTTATTCCTAGGTATTTTATTATTTCTGTTGTGATCGTAAATAGTTTTCTTAATTTTTCTTTCTGCTGGCTGATTGTTAGCATATAGAAAGAGAACAGATTTTTGTACCCTGCAACTTTGCTGTATTCATTTATTATTTCTAGTGGGTTTTGGTAGAGTCTTTAAGGTTTTCTATATATAAAGTCATGTCAACTGCAAATCGTGATGGTTTTGCTTCTCCTTCCCAATTTGATGCCTTTTATTTCTTTTTCTTGTCTAATTGATCTGGCTAGGACTTCAATACTGTTTTGAATAAGAGTGGTGAGAGTGGGCATCCTTGTCTTGTTCCTGATAGCTTTCAGATTTTCACCATTGAGTATGATGTTAGCTATGGGTTTGTCATATATGACTTTTGTTATATTGAGGTGCATTCCTTCTCTACCCATTTTATTGAGAGTTTCTATCATAAATGGGTAATGAATCTTGTCAAATGCTTTTTCTACATCTACTGAGATGATCCTATTTTTATTCTTCAGTTTGTTAAAGTATGTGTCTTGTTGATTGATTCATGGTTGTTGAACCATCCCTGCATCCCGCTTGATGGTGTGTATGATCCTTTTAAGGTATTATTGTATTGTATTTGCTAATACTTTGTTGAGCATTTTTGCATCTATGTTCCCAAGAGATATTAGCCTGTAGTTTTCTTTTTTTGTGTTGTCTTTGTATGGTTTTGGTATCGGTGATGTTGGCCTTGTAAAAATAAGTTAGGGGGCTTTCCTGGTGGTGCAGTGGTTGAGAGTCCGCCTGCCGATGCAGGGGACATGGGTTCGTGCCCTGGTCCGGGAAGATCCCACATGCTGTGGAGCGGCTGGGCCCGTGAGCCATGGCCACTGAGCCTGTGCGTCCGGAGCCTGTGCTCCGCAACGACGGGAGAGGCCACAACAGTGAGAGGCCCATGTACCCCCCCACCAAAAAAAAAAAGGTTAGGAAGCGTTCCCTCCTCTTCAGTATTTTGGAATAGTTTGAGAAGGATAGGTATTAAGTCTTTGATGGTCCTGGACTTTTGTTTTTTGGGAAACTTTTTGATTACTGTTTCATTCTCCTTACTCGTGATCAGTCTATTCAGGTTTTCCATTTCTTCATGATTCAGTCTTTGAAGGTTGTGTGATTCTAAGAATTTGTCCCTTTCTTCTAGGTTGTCCCTTTGTAGGTTTGTTGGTGTATAGCTTTTCATATTCATAATATTCTCTTACCCTTTGTATTTCTGTGGTATCCGTTATTATTTCTCCTCTTTCATTTCTGATTTTATTTATCAGAGGCTTCTCTCTTTTTTTTCTTAGTGAGTTTAGCTAAAGTTCTGTCACTAGTACCACACTGTCTTGATTACTGTAGAGAGTACCTTTGTATAAGCAGGATGAGGTTCTAGCTTTACCAGTGAAGAAAATATAAAAAAATATGGCCTTTTGCCAGAGCAGTTATATTTTTTCTGCTCCTGCTAACGTTTTACCTTAAAAAAAAAAATGACCCAATGAATATCATTAAACTCAACCAAATCATAGCAGCAGTGCTGTCATATTGCTGGTAAGTTTGTTGAAGATAGGGTTTATATGTTTATATTTATGCCTAACACAGTGATCATTACATGGATTCTTTTTTTTTTTTTTTTTTTTTTTTTGTGGTACACGGGCCTCTCAACCGCTGCGGCCCCTCCCACTGCGGAGCACAGGCTCCGGACGCGCAGGCCCAGCGGCCGTGGCTCACGGGCCCAGCCGCTCCGTGGCATGTGGGATCCTCCCGGACCGGGGCACGAACCCGCGTCCCCCGCATCGGCAGGTGGACTCCCAACCACTGCACCACCAGGGAAGACCCTACATGGATTCTTAATATTAAAAGAGTCTAATTAAAGCAGGAAAAGTTAGGGGGTGAGTCACAGTATTACCAGTGAAATGTCATTGGGAAGACGGGGGTTTTATAAAATAGGTAAAATGAGGTTTTTCAGAGGCAGGCTTGGGTGAGAATAAAATGTATGCGATTTGAGTGAAGGAGATAATTGCTTTTCTAAATATGTTCCCTGGTGGGAATTCCCTGGCGGTCCAGTGATTAGGACTCCACGCTTTCGCTGCCGAGGGCGTGGGTTCAATCCCTGGTAGGGGAACTAAGATCCCATAAGCCTCGAGGCGTGGCCTAAATAAATAAATAAATATGTTCTCTGATGTTATGGAAACAGCAAACAAATTTCCCAATTTATATGGTGGTCCCCATTTTAAAGATTCTCACCCACTGTCAGACCATGTGTTTGGATTCTGGGTTCTAAAAACATCATCATTGTCCCTCTTGTGGTTTGACAGGGAGTGTTTGCCATTGTGGAGATGGGGGACGTGGGTGCCCGGGAAGCTGTTCTCTCACAGCCCCAGCACAGCTTGGGAGGACATCGCCTGAGGGTCCGGCCACGGGAGCAGAAAGAGTTCCAGAGCCCAGCCTCCAAGTCCCCCAAAGGAGTGGCCCCCGACAGTCACCAGCTGGCAAAAGCACTAGCGGAGGCCCCGGACGTGGAGGCACAAATGGCGAAGCTCGTGGGGCTGAGGGAGCTGTCTGAGGCTGAGCGGCAGCTTCGGAGCCTCGTGGTGGCCCTGGTGCAGGAGGTCTTCACAGAGTTCTTCCCTGGTGCGTCACCTCCCTCACTGTGTCTGAGCCCTCCCTGTCCTTCCTCCCCTGTGTTTGCATCCCCAGTCCTCCCTCAGCTAGTGGTGTTCATTTGCCTGCTTTTCCATCTTTGTGCCCCATTTTGTTCTTCCACCACTTACTCCCTGCAGTGTCTCTTGACCTTTATTCTCTGCTTGGCACCCAGGCTGTGTGGTCCATCCTTTTGGCTCTTCCATAAACAGCTTTGACGTCCATGGCTGTGATCTTGACCTCTTCCTGGATCTGGGGGACTTGGATGAGCCCCAGGTATGTGACCATGGAGGCAGCTGTGAAGAGTCAGTGGAAATGGTCATGTCTGGGCAAACACTTGACCTCTCGTGCCTTAATTCCTCATCTATAAAATGGGGGTAATAGGACCTGCCTGAAAGGGTTATTATAATTGGAGAAATGTGAATATGTATGGATATTGGATAGGATAAGATGAATCAACATGGGATAAATGGCATTTGTAACAGGGAAAAAAACAGATTTCAAAATAGCATGTATAATATCTTATTTGGGGAGATAATGGGTTATGTTTTTGCTTATCTGTGTTTTCTAACATGTAATGTACAGATCCTGCCTTGGGAATAGGAAAGGGTCATTATTTTTTAAATAGACTATTTTTTAGAGCTGTTTTAGGTTCATAACAAAATTGAGCAGAAAGTACAGAGTTCCCATATACCTCTCACCCACAGAAGGTTTTTTTTTTTGCTGCACCTCACAGCTTACAGATCTTAGTTCCCCCACCAGGGATTGAACCCGTGCCCCCTGCAGTGGAAACGCACTGGATTCCTAACCACTGGACCACCAGGGAATTCCCTTTTTAGTCTTATTTAATCTGGAACAGTTCCTCTGCCTTTTTTTGTTTTTCATGACAATAACGTTTTTCTAAAATACTGACCGTTTATTTTATGGCATTAAAAGGTTAATTTTTAAAAAGGCTTGTGAGGGCTTCACTGGTGGCGCAGTGGTTGAGAGTCCACCTGCCAATGCAGGGGACACGGGTTCGTGCCCCGGTCCGGGAAGATCCCACATGCCGCGGAGCGGCTGGGCCCGTGGGCCATGGCCGCTGAGCCTGCGCGTCCAGAGCCTTTGCTCCACAACGGAAGAGGCCACAACAATGAGAGGCCCACGTACTGCAAAAAAAAAAAAAAAAAAAAAAAAAAAGCTTGTGAAGGTTAAATGAGTTGATATTTATAAAGCCTTTAGAATAGAGCCTGGCACATAATAAGCAGTAATAGGTATATCTTAGGGATGGAATGTTCCCTGGTTAGGGGACCGCAGGTGAGGCAGTTACTCAGCTCGTTTCCATCCACAGCCAGCCCCAAAGGCTGCAGAATCTCCATCCCTGGACTCGGCCCTTGCATCCCCACTGGATCCTCAAGCCCTGGCCTGCATCCCAGCCTCCCCTCCAGACTCACAGCCTCCAGCTTCTCCCCAAGACTCGGAAGCCCTGGACTGTGAAGTCCCTTCCTCCTCTCTGGCACCCCGGACTCCAGACTCTGCTTTGGCCTCTGAGACCCTCGCCTCTCCCCAGTCCCTGCCTCCATCCTCGCCACTGCAGGAGGACCTGGGAGAGGGGGACCTGGGGAAGGCCATGGAACTGGCAGAGGCCCTGAAGGGGGAGAAAGCAGAAGGGGGAGCCATGCTGGAGCTGGTGGGATCCATTCTTCGGCGCTGTGTCCCTGGAGTGTACCGAGTCCAAACTGTGCCATCTGCCCGACGCCCTGTGGTCAAGTTCTGCCATCGGCCTTCAGGTCTCCACGGTGACGTCTCCCTCAGTAACCGGTACCTTTGTTTGGGGGGTGGCGGGGAAGGCCGGATGGGCACTCTGGGGAGGTTGAGGAGGGTGCCCTGCACCAGCTGAGCCTTTGGTTGTCCTTATTTGGTCCTGTCTGTCTTTCTGATGCTCATCTCATGTCTGGCTTTCATTTCAATGTTTGGAAAGTGTGTTTCTTGGGATACTGTTTTTAAGGATTTAGGAAAGAGTTCCATGGTTGAATAAGTTTTAGCATTGGGAAATGCTGAGTTAAACACAGGCAGGTTTCTCCCTTCCCTCCCTCTCCCCCACTTCCTCTTTCCTCCCTCTCCCTCCCTTCCTATCTTTCTTTGCATAGTAAAGGCTCTGATCAGTCTTACAATAACATGCTCTGTAACTAAGACATTTATAGGATGTAGTGTTTCCCAGACACGTTTGATGTTCTCTTGTACATACTCTCTCCAGACCATGTCAGAAAACTCGGGAAACCCTCTGTTGGCCTTCTTCCAGCTGGCCCCCATTACACAAGCCTGGAATAAGAGCTGCGGGTGATAGGTTCCTGAGCCCTAACACCCTTGTCCCCCCCTCTGTCCCAGGCTGGCCCTGCATAACTCCCGCTTCCTGAGCCTCTGCTCTGAGCTGGATGGGCGAGTACGGCCCCTTGTGTACACTCTGCGCTGCTGGGCTCAGGGTCGAGGGCTGTCAGGTGAGAATGAATCAGGACAGACTTGGGGCTGTGTTCGTGTCGGGGCAGAGGCAGGGACTCAGGGAGAGAAGGAAGGTGGCAGGTACAGGAACCAGGGTTGCGAAAACTGCCAAGGAGGGGATCAGAACCGCCTCTAATCTAACCGGAATTAATTGATTATTTACCCAGGGAGTGGCCCACTTCTCAATAACTACGCCCTGACCTTGCTCGTGATCTATTTCCTTCAGACCAGGGACCCTCCTGTGTTGCCCACTGTGTCCCAGCTCACCCAGAAAGCAGGTACAGTAGCCCGGCCTCCACCCGCTCTGTCTCGTGAGCTTCATCTCTCTTCTTCATCTCACTTAGACATATTGAGCTTCCCTGGGAATGAGATCTCTGCTATCACTCCCATATCCAACCTCCCCCGCCCCCCCTCAATCTTCGTGCTTCCAGGCTCACCCTCACCTTTTTTTACTTTCACAGGTGAGGGCGAACAGGTGGAGGTTGATGGCTGGGACTGTAGTTTTCCCAGGGATGCCTCGAGACTGGAGCCCAGCACCAATAAGGAGCCCCCGAGTGAGTTTGGGGAGCCTGGGAGAGGACTAATAAATGGTGCTAATGACACAGTTACTGGCACACAGCAACCTCGTGGGATAGCTAATATTGTTATTGCTACTTAACAGATGAAGAAACCATGCCTTGGAGTAATTGAGTGGCTTGCCCGAGGCCATGCTGCTGGCGAGGGGAAGGGGCGTATCTGGGAGCGCCACGGGAGAGAGGTGTGACCTCCTGTTTATAGGGATCAGAGGAGCCTGGCCCTGGCACTCTTCTGAGCCACTTGGGAGGGAAAAAGAAAGTCCAGCTAAGGGAATGGCTCTGGCACAGGGCTGATCTCACTTCTGGCCTCCAGGTGACCCCTTTTCCCTGGGTTTTCTGTTCCTCCAGGTTCCCTGCTGGCCCAGTTCTTCTCCTGCGTCTCTTGTTGGGATCTTCGTGGCTCACTGCTGTCCCTGCGGGAGGGTCAGGCACTGCCTGTGGCAGGGGGCCTGCCCTCTAATCTCTGGGAGGGTCTGCGCCTCGGTCCCATGAATCTCCAGGACCCCTTTGACCTGAGTCACAACGTGGCAGCCAACGTGACCAGCCGGGTGGTCGGGCGGCTACAGAACTGCTGCCAGGCGGCAGCCAGTTACTGCCGAAGCCTCCAGTACCAGTGCCGTTCCTCCCGGGGTCGGGACTGGGGGCTGCTTCCCCTTCTGCAGCCCAGCTCCCCTAGCTCCCTGCTGTCTGCAACACCCATCCCCTTACCCCCCGCTCCCTTCACCCAGCTCACTGCTGCCCTGGCCCAGGTGTTACAGGAGGCTTTGGGGTGCCATATAGAACAGGGAACCAAGAGACTGCGGTCAGAGGGAGGTGGGACTGGGGAGCCTTCCCAGGGAGGGACAAGCAAAAGATTGAAACTAGACGGACAGAAAAGCTGTGAGGGGGGGCAGGAGGAACAGCAGGGACGTGCAGGGGGCCACAGTGAAGATGGGGTGGAAGAAATGGCGATAGAGGCTGGAGAGTCAGTGCAAGACTGGGCCATGAGGAGCCCTGGGCAGCCAGGGGAGCTGGCCCCGATGACCGGAAAGCATCTAGGCACTGGAGAAGAGGGGCGGTCAGGCCCCGCAGCGCTGGCTGAGCAGGGGCCCAGAGGACCTGCGGCAGCCCAAGAAGGGTCTCAGGCCGAGGCAGGGAAGGGGGCGTTGCTCTCCTCAGTGGGCTGGCGCTGCGCCTTGTGCCACCGAGTGTGGCAGGGGCGGCGGCGTGCCCGAAGGCGCTTGCAGCAAATCAAGGAAGGCGGTGGAGCTGGTGCTGGCACAGGAGCAGAGTGGCTGGCAACTGAGGCTCGGGTCACCCGGCAGCTGCGAGGCCTGAGCGGTACTGAACAGACGCCAGGGGCCGAGCCACTCCTGACCTTCGTGGTGTCTGTCTCCCAGGCTGACCAGGCTCTCACTGTGACCCCACTCCGGGATTCTCAAGGCCTGTTCCCTGATCTCCATCATTTCTTACAGGTTTTCCTCCCTCAAGCACTTCGAAACCTGCTCAAGTGAAGATGGGGACCGTAAAGGGCAATAAAGCTGCTAGTTTAATAAACGCTAGTTTCTGCTAATTTCCACCTGGTAATAATCCTCCTTCCCCCCAGTGCTTAATGCAGCCTCTCCCAGGTACCCTCTCTCGCCACCCTAAGATAGGTCTCTCAGTATGTTTCCTTCAGAGCCCAGGAGGAGTGTGTGTTTGGCACCTGGACCCACTCAGTAGAGCTCTGGAAAGATGGAGTGCTGGGTGGGTGGCTTGAGCAGCACCTGAGACGTACCAAGTTTGCTTCCACATTTACCTTACTGCCCAGAGTTGTGAATGGGGACAGGGCTTGAAATTTGGATTCAGGGTTCTTCATTCTCTCACTTAATAGAATTCATCCTGTTCTTAAATTGGGTTCAGATCTGAGCATGGGTAAAGGGCGACCCATCCATTGAATTGTCAGCCCTTCCCGGGTGACAGGACGTGGCTGGGTTCTCCCTCAGCCCCTCCCTTGTTGCAGGCCCGAGGACTAGCTCCTCTTCTAAGCAGTAACAGCATCCTTGAGCTGCAAGGTCGTTTAATGGCAAAAAACCTCTTTTACAGAGGGCTTCGGACTTCGGCTCGGGTTAGATGTACAAGCTCTCCTCTAGAAAGAGCCGGAACAAAAGGAACGTGGCACCTCGCCACCTCCACGCAGTTGCTTCCGCTCCTATGAGTGTCACACAACCACGATGTTCGGGGGTCTGGCAGGACCTCCAACAAATCACCGCGGGCCCCGCGACCCGGAGGGAAACGCCTCTGGGGCCCGGCGCGATGCCGGGCTGGCAGCTCTGCCACGTAGCTGCAGAGGGCCGGCTATCCAGCTAGTTCTCACAGTCTCCCCACCCTCCGCGCCTTCTACCTCCATGTCGGGACTCGGATTGGGCCCCCCCCCTCACCGCGCAGGCGCGAGCTTTTTCCGCGCAGGCCCCAGGCCCCACCTCCTGTTTCCTTTTAGCTGCCGTGGGATACCGAACTGTCGTGCGTAAGCCTTCTATGCCGTCCTCGCTTTCCGGCTGCTGTTTCTCCACGGCTCTCCCCTCCCCCCCCCCCCCCCCCCCCACCGTTCTCTCCCTGACGGCTTACTTTGCGGCAGCGCGGAGGGCCCCACCCCCTTTCTCTGCGGAATCACCATGGCGGCTGGGGTAAGTTTGCCGGCTCTGGCAATCCAGGTCACCCTATCCGACGCCATCCTCTGCCGGAGTGGGTCCAGCCGGCGTCAGAGGGTTTCTGGAGCCGAGTGGGGAACTGATCCGGGGTCTAGAGATCGTACTGTTGGAGAGTAGGGCTTCCAGGCCCCGGAGGGGAACTGAGGCTGGGGCTCTGGGAGGCCAAAGAGGTGGAAGGGTCTGGGGTAGAAGAGAAAAGGGATGCCAGATCCTGGCAGTCTGGGACCTGAGAACGGAGTTCGGTTCGTTGCCTTCTCGAGACGTGGGATCCGGGCAGGTTGACAGAACTTTTGCGACCGTTTTGTGGGGCAACAGGAGGGACAGGGGAAGAGGAGGGTCTTTGTGGGCACGTACGGCGGGCCACGGTTAAGGGTCGTCCTGCGGGGAGGTTTGGCAGCGAGAGGAGTCTCCGGACGCTGGAGTCAGACCAGTTGGACCCCGCTGGCCACGTTAATAGAAGGAGAGAAGGAAACCCCTGGGAACTCACTGCGGGACAGGACCGGAGGGATGGTACGCGTGACAAGGAATGAAAGGTTTTTTAGGGAGACCGAGTTGGCTTAGGAAGAGAAGATGCCATTCGGTCTCTTTGTGGCTGTTCGGAGGGGGACTTGGAAATGTCTTGGTTGGTGTGTGTGTCTTGGAAACAAGGGTGATGCTTTTGAAGGGTGAGCGGCTCAGTAGAGTAAGCAGGCGCTCAGTGACCATCAATGAATGAACAAGGGCTCTGGGAAGGGAGGGGTGTGTATTTGTCGGCAGATGGAATCTGAGGGAGCTAGAAGTTGTGCATTTCTTAGAGGTGTATTTGAGGGGAAGAGAACGCTTCCAGAGACGTCCTTACGGAAGGTCACATCTGTCAACAAGCTTTATTTAGCAGTTGGTGTGTAGTTCTGTCCTCGTATTTTGGAGGACTCTGATTACACAAGACTGCAGATACTGAAGAACTAACTTGGTTCACCAAAGGGAGTAAAAGAGTGAGTCGAAACAGATTGGGATTACTCGGGGACGTTGTTCCTGGGTAACACTTAGGACTGGGACCCTTCTAGTCATTAATGGCTTATTCCCCGCCTTTTCCCCACAGACCCTGTACACATATCCTGAAAACTGGAGGGCCTTCAAGGCCCTCATTGCCGCTCAGTACAGCGGGGCTCAGGTCCGCGTGCTGTCCGCACCACCCCACTTCCATTTTGGCCAAACCAACCGTACCCCCGAGTTTCTCCGTAAATTTCCTGCTGGCAAGGTGAGTAGGGAAGTGGAGAGGGGGCTTTGGTCCTGAGAACCCAAGGAGAACTGAGATTCCATCACTCTGAAGATGACCTCCATCTTTAAAAGGGAGCTTTCCATGTTACTTTTTTTTTTTCACGCTTCAGAGAGTTAAAAACTTTTATTTTGAGACAGTTGTGATTTATTTGTTGTTAAAAATAGTACAGAGCTGTTCAGTCATTTCCTGTGAAATTCACAGGCTTCTTTTTATTTGTGGGAGAGAGGATCAGTTTTGACTGATTTCAGTGCAAATAGATCAAATGTTTGCTATGAGTAGAATTCTTGCCCCAAGAGGCTTACAGAGATAGATAAATAGCCATGCTACATGTAGAAGAGATCAAGTGCAGTGGGGGAGTACTATAATACTTGGGATAATACAGACAGAAATATCAGACTCGGGTTTCTTGCCTTTTGCTTATTTGACTGAGATTATATACAAATATCTAATATCTAAAATTTGGGGGTCTCTTATGTGAGTTCAGATTGTAGGGGATGGCAAGTTACTCATACAGTTTTGGTTCTTGAGTTTCAGATAGTGTCAAGAGTTTGGTCAGCAAGGGTTCTCAGCCTTATATAAAAAACTTTATTCAAAACGATTGAGTCCCTGGGCATGACTAGTGAGAAACTGCTGTGTATTTACTTATGACTGCTTTGTCCCCAGGTTCCAGCCTTTGAGGGTGACGATGGATTCTGTGTGTTTGAGAGCAATGCCATTGCCTACTATGGTAATCTGCAGTGGCTGGGGAATGGGAAGGTCTGGAGGTGATGGGGTGCAGGAGAGGGTGAGGGGAGCTGGAGCGGGCAAGGAGAGGAATTTTCAGGGACCTGCACTGGCTTTGACACAGCCCCAAAGCTCTGACCTTTATGTTCTGCCTCTGCAGTGAGCAACGAGGAGCTGCGGGGAAGTACTCCCGAAGCAGCAGCCCAGGTGGTGCAGTGGGTGAGCTTTGCTGATAGCGACATAGTTCCCCCAGCCAGTACCTGGGTGTTCCCCACCTTGGGCATCATGCACCACAGCAAGCAGGTGAGCCTTGGAACTTGGGGAGAAACCAAGAGCAGGGGTGGCGTCAGCTCCTCAGTATCAGGGAGGAAGAAATAAAAAAGATTGAGGAAGGGTGATGCCAAGAATATGTGGATAATAAATACCTAATCTTTGAGCTTTCAGTTGGGAGCGCTGGGCTGTTGATGGTATATGGATTCTTTGTCAGACAGACCCAGTGGAGGTGGGAGGTCTGAGTGGCCAGAGGAGAGGCCTCTGCTCTAGAAAGGTTGTACCAAATGGTAAGGGAGTGGTTAGACCAGATGACCTCTAAGGTTCTTTCTAAAATTCAAAGATATATGCCTACGATCAATGCAGTGGGAAATGAAGCCAGACTGCGCCATGAAGAAATTTAACGTTGAGAGCTTCATTTGTGATACATTTGGAAGGAGCCAGGACTCAGTGGAATAGCTACCTTAGTTCTATTATTGGGGGAGAAGGGCAGGGACGAGGGTTGGTACCCACTGCCGAGTCTGATCATTTTAAATCAATAGGCCACAGAGAATGCAAAGGAGGAGGTGAGGCGAATCCTGGGGCTGCTGGATGCTCACCTGAAGACGAGGACTTTTCTGGTGGGCGAACGTGTGACGCTGGCTGACATCACACTTGTCTGCACCCTGTTGTGGCTTTATAAACAGGTGAAGTTTGTAAAGAATCTGGGTTGACAGAGGGTAGGTGGGGATTAGAAACAGAGTGACAGGCTTGCCAGGTTATCTGTATCCTGCTGATGTGAGGGAGTCTGAGGCAACAGCCAGTCTTTAGGAATTCCAGGGTTGAGTACCACTGTTCACGGAAAACTGGGCGCCGCTCCGCGGCATGTGGGATCTTCCTGGACTGGGCCACGAACCCATGTCCCCTGCATCGGCAGGCGGACTCTCAACCACTGCGCCACCAGGGAAGCCCTGGTTTGTTTGTTTTTTTGCTACGTCATGCAGCATGCAGGATCTTAGTTCCCCGACTAGGGATCGAACTTGTGCCCCCTGCAGTGGAAGTGCGGAGTCCTAACCACCCGACCACCAGGGAATTCCCAGTTTCTGCATTCTTTTGTTCCCTTAAGATCATTAATTACAAAGACCTGTTCAAGGACAAGTAGTACAGGCAGGTTCAGATCACAAAATGGCTTAGGCCAAAAATGGCTTCTCTTATGTCAAGAAAGTGCCTGGTTCTCTTTTTCCACAGACCCTCTACCCTGTCTTCTCACACCACGACTGCTTTCCCTCCTGAGAAGTTTGGTCCTGTTCTGTTGCCCTTAATTTCTGTTTGGCAGCTAGTACGTTTAGTTTGTTCCCGTGTTTCTCAGGTTGCCCGGTTGTGCTTAGTTGTGAAGACAGAGGTAGAGGTGATAGCTTCAGCATCAAGATCTTTGGAGGCAGAACTAGGATCAGTTCGTGGCTTCAGTACTTACTGGTTGTTGGGGGGAGGGTGTGTGTGGATTCATTTAGTCCTCTTTTCCCCCCTGTGGAAGCCATAAAACCAAGGTAGGAATAATCACTGTTGAGGTTATTGGGTTAAAGATGGCACATTGCTGGTTCCTAAACAGCAGCTCTTGGACTGTTGCTGGACCAGAATAGTAATGTGATAACAGCAAAGAAAAAAGCACCTACTACGTGTCAGAGCCTGTGCCAGGGCATAACAAGGACAACCTTAGTGAGTCTTTGCTTGTTGTGTGGGTGAAAGAAATGTAGCCTGGAAGTTGTGGAGTAGGATTTGAACCCAAGTACTGCAGAATCAGCACTACAGAGCTGACTGCGATGTATCCTTGACAGGATTATTTTCCCTCTGATCTTGGCAAACCGAAAAAATGGTAGATGAATTTTTCATGAAGCTAAGTTTAAGCACCCTGTTATTCTGAAATAAACTTTTTTGCTGTTGACTGTTTACTTTCTGAAGTTTGATGATGCATGTATATATCTCTCACATATCACATAGTTCACATAGAGAGTTTTCATTATTTGCTTGGCAAAGTGAATAGTTCGTAGTTCTCTGTTGGTCCCCAGCCTTTTAAGTTCTATTGACACGTGAAATGGCTTTGTAAAAGGAGTAAGGCACAATATAAATATTCCTACCGGGTAGATTTGCAGTGAATAGGGGGTGGGACGAAGCATCCATTAAGTTGGATTGGACTGCAGGAGAGAGATTAGTAAAGTAAGTGGGCAGTAGCCCTCCAGGGAAAGCTGGTGTTCTGGGGGCTGAAAGGAAGCTGGAGCTTTGGTGTGGAAAGAAACAAGGGGCTCTGACTGGAAACTCGTCAGGATTTTTCCCTCCGCTGAGTTTATGTCCACTCTTGCATCCTGGCAGGTTCTGGAGCCTTCTTTCCGCCAGGCCTTCCCTAATACAAACCGCTGGTTCCTCACCTGCATTAACCAGCCCCAGTTCCGGGCGGTCTTGGGGGAGGTGAAACTCTGTGAGAAAATGGCTCAATTTGATGGTAAGTCTGAGGAGGTAGGGGAGCGTGCCGGCAGGGTCAGGGGACTGGTTTGCTCAGTCTTAACCCATTGACTTCCTGTCTAGCTTTTGGGTTTTGTGGACCCACAGAACGTAGGGCATCGCACGTAGCAGCTAGTATTTTGTGATAGTTGTCCTCTGCACACACATGCTCCCGCTCATTTGTGTTAATGTGTAGAATCATGATGCACGTGTATGTGTTGCTGAGGGTTGCATTCTTGCTCAGGATGTACTGTGAGGTGGCGGCGGTGTAGCGTCAGATCCCTTAGCTCCCGCCCAGCAGCTTTCCTCCGTTACTTTGCTTGTGCCTGGCTTGGGAGGGTTGTAGAAAGAGACCAGACGTTGACTTTTCTCCTTCCGTTTGCACCAGCTAAAAAGTTTGCAGAGAGCCAGCCTAAAAAGGACACCCCACGGAAAGAGAAAGCTTCTCGAGAAGAGAAGCAGAAGCCCCAGGCCGAGCGGAAAGAGGAGAAGAAGGCAGCTGCCCCTGCTCCCGAGGAGGAGCTGGATGAATGTGAGCAGGCGCTGGCTGCTGAGCCGAAGGCCAAGGATCCCTTTGCTCACCTGCCCAAGAGGTATGGATGGTGGAGGGTGGGGGGCATGGGGCCCAGGAGGGCCTGTGCTCACCTCTGTGCATCCCCCTCATACTGCTAGGGCCTAGGATTTTCGGTTGTCCCTACAAAATTGAAAGATGCATTTTAGTTGCAAATAAAGCAGCTTCCAGACTTTACCGTCAAGAGTTGGGTGACTTTTGAAAGTAGCAAACAAGTTCCTAATGCATCTGGTATTTGAGGATATCAGAACTCCCTTTCTAGCAAAGAAAGCACATGGGCCCAGGGCCCAGAATCCGGTGTGGAGGTGAATTGATTGGTCTTGCGTGCGCACGTTAGGATTTGAGATTGAGAACGCTCGGAACTAATACACTGAGGGGCGCAGGAAGGAAGAAAATGCAGAGAGCGTCCATCTGCCCTGCTCTGCTGGCTTTGCTGAGGCAGCGGACACCATGTCAGTGTCCTCTGATTGTCTTTTTGCTGTTCTGATGCATCAGCCTATATAAAAATTGCTCACTTTAAGAGAAAGGATGATGACCATGGCTACGTAGTGTCTGTCTGGTTTATTGTTTCCCAGCGTGGGGGAGTTAAACCCCACAAGGAGAAGGACGTATATGGGGTGGTCGTCTGTGTCCTCTTCTCAGTCACCATAGGGGTTCCTGGAAGAAGGAATACAGTAAAGGGGGGATTTTTAGTGTGAAAAAAGTGGGACAGCCAGTACTTGCCCAGTTGTTTACCATCAAATCTTTCTTCAGTCACTGCTCCGGGTCATCTTATTAGAATTTCAAGCAATATGAGAAATGTCTTTTCCATGGTCACGTCACTTAGTTCGCTTTTCTGTTTTTCTTGCCCATTCTGCCTTTCCTAAAGCCATCTATCCTTTCACTAGTTGGTTTGTTGGGGTGCAACAGTGTTTGACCTCCCCATTTTGTAGTGGTTTGTATTTGCGATGAAGGAGCACGCACTGGTGGTAGGCATAAGAAGAAGTATGTGGAGTTGTAAGCGACCTAGTACTGGATGGTTACCATTAGGAACCGCTGCTTCGCCATTTGGGGAGCAACTTGGGGTGTAGCTGAGAGCTCTTACTCCCAGGCACTTCATACAAGGCGGCTCCTAACGCAGCTGCTTTTTAAGGATATATTCCTTTCTGAATCTAGCACAGGGGCAGGTCAGGAGTGAGCAGGATTTTTGGTATCTGTAAGTAAGCTATGATAACCAACCCAAATTATGTACACCCTTGTAACATATGTACTGCTAATAGCTAGAGATACTCACGTATATTGGGTCTGTACACTGGGCAGAAAATAAATCAGGCAGTAAACTTAAAATCTTTAATAAACTTAGCATTTTTTAAAAAAATAACTTTTTAAATTTTTTGGCCGCGTTGGGTCTTCGTTGCTGCTCACGGGCTTTCTCTAGTTGCAGCAAGCGGGGGCTACTCTTGTTGCAGTGCGCGGGCTTCTCATTGTGGTGGCTTCTCTTGTTGCAGAGCACAGGCTCTAGGCGCGTGGGTTTCAGTAGTTGTGGCACGCAGGCTCAGTAGTTGTGACTCACGGGCTTAGTTGCTCCGCGGCATGTGGTATCTTCCTGGACCAGGGCTTGAACCCGTGACCCCTGCATTGGCAGGTGGATTCTTTTTTTTTTTAACAGTTTTATTGAAGTATAATTTCCATTATGAAGTATAATTTCCATTACGAAGTATAATTTTCCATATAAAATTCAGTCGTTAAGGCTTCCCTGGTGGCGCAGTGGTTGAGAGTCCGCCTGCCGATGCAGGGGACACGAGTTCGTGCCCCGGCCGGGAGGATCCCACATGCCGTGGAGCAGCTGGGCCCATGAGCCATGGCCGCTGAGACTGTGCGTCCGGAGCCTGTGCTCCGCAACAGGAGAGGCCACAACAGAGGCCCGCGTACCGCAAAGGAAAATAAATAAAATAAAATTCCGTCATTATAAGTATATAGTTCAGTGTCTTTAACTAAATTTATAGATCTGTGTAACCACAAAAATTAAATTTTAAAACATTTCCAACACTACAAAAGTTCACTGGCAGGCGGATTTTTAACCACTGCGCCACCAGGGAAGCCCCAGCACTTTTTTTGTTTTCTTTCGTATCATTTGGGAGTGCTTATTAGTACTTATTCGTTACATTACCATGGTGTACTCCTGGGCTGCCAAGATGATTTTCCCCAGGATTCTTAATGACTCAAAAGTGATGTCTTCAAAGACAAGACTCGTTTGTCCAGAGTTAATTTTAGTCCTTTTAAGACCTTCCAGCTACCCTAACCCTGTGGTCATTTGTTTGGTTTTTTAAAAATTTTATTTATTTTTTTATACAGCAGGTTCTTATTAGTTATCCATTTTATACATATATCAATCCCAGTCTTCCAACTGTGGTCAGTTTGGGGAGAAAAATGGACACATGGTCATAAATAATAAAGTTCAAACAGCTCAGGAGAGAGTGAAGAAAAACTCCCCAGCCCTAATTTTTTTTTTTTTTTTTTTTTTTACTGAATTTGTTACAATATTGCTTCTGTTTTATGTTTTGGTTTTTTGGCCCTGAGGTATGTGGGATCTTAGCTCCCCAACCAGGGATCGAACCCACACCCCCTGCATTGGAAGGTGAGGTCTTAACCACTGGACCACCAGGGAAGTCCCCCCCAGCCCTACTTTTTGGGTGGTTGAGGAAGTAAAGCACCTCAGATGAGGTCTCTGATGTGCATTTGGGAAGGAACCTGGGACCTCGGGTTAAAGGACAGATTCTCTGCTTTGCTACATTGCAGCAGTGAGCAAGTCACACCACTTAACCTTATTGGTAAAGGGAGGGATGGTAACATTCTCTGACTCTAGGGTTTGTTGACATTAATTATATACTAGTGAATAATTGAACCAATTAAACATTCAGTATAAGGGGGTTTAATAGATTTATGGCACATTCATGCAGAAGATTATTTAGCCATTAAAACATCTGCAAAACATTCTTGATAGCCAGGCAGTATTAAGTAAGCAAATTGTGTAAGGCACAGAATTACATGCACCATCTTTGGAAAATTGCTAGTGGGAAGTACATTAAAATATTAGTTATCTTGTTTGCTGGCATAGTGAGTGATTTTCTTCAGTCAGTATGTGTTTTTATAATTGGAAGGAAAGAAAAAAAAACCAGAAGCCCTACCATGGGGGGAGGCACCTCTCCTCTTCTGAAGCTGGCATCCTTGGCTCGGTGTGCCAGATTGCTTCAAAGATCACCTGAACTTGTTTCTGAGCAGAGTAGCTAAAGGACACGGGTGTAGGATTTGGGGTGGAGGCCCTTTGCAAACATTCACTTACATTGCCATCATATTATAGTGTGTGTAACCTGAAGAGGCCTGTGTGATGGGGAGGGGTGGGGGCAGCGACTTGGGTGAGTCAGGAACTTGAGGGTGACTCTTGGATAAGAGCCCGGGGAGGGGCCGGCCAGGGAAAAAAAAAAAAAAAAGGAGTCCTCGCTGTGAGTCTCCACCAGGGGGCAGCAGCTCGCCGTGTCTTTCTTCGGGCAGATCCTGGGCCCCACCCTCCACGTGCCAAGCATATTTAGGCTGGGGGTGGGGGGATACGGGAATGCCCTGGGCGCCTTTCATACCCCCCAGCTCTCCTCCCTTGGAAGGTGATACACGTCTGCCAATCCAGTGACCCTACCTTTAAAGCAGTATGTTTGAGTGGAAATGCCCTTAGTTTCTCTTAGCATGGCAACGTTGCCGCAGTAGGACCTTCTCCACCTTGATCTCCTTGCTTTTTTTCCTTCATTCAGTACCTTTGTGTTGGATGAATTCAAGCGCAAGTACTCCAACGAGGACACACTCTCCGTGGCGCTGCCGTACTTTTGGGAGCACTTTGATAAAGATGGCTGGTCCCTGTGGTACTCCGAGTACCGCTTCCCTGAAGAGCTCACCCAGACCTTCATGAGCTGCAACCTCATCACTGGTGAGCAGAGGGTAGCTCTGGGAAGAGGAAGGGAGGAGACAAGGTAGTGGGTGACATGATTTCAAAGGCTGAATGTTCTTCCTTGCCCTTCAGGAATGTTCCAGCGATTGGACAAACTGAGGAAGAATGCCTTTGCCAGTGTCATTCTGTTTGGAACCAACAATAGCAGCTCCATTTCTGGAGTCTGGGTCTTCCGAGGCCAGGAGCTTGCCTTTCCGGTGAGGAAGGTGCAGGGGAGGGGTCTTGTCTCTTTAGGGCGGGGCGAGGGTTTGGGAAGTGCACTCGTATTCCTGAGCCGTTGGGCATTCCGGAGAGTTCAAGGAATGTGTCCACGAAGGAGCTGTCATGTTCGCAGGAGTCCTGGGGTCTGATGACGGGTGTCTGAGCTGGAAATAGCAGGTGTGGGGCAGCGGCCAATAGCCTGACCACATGCTTCTACCTGGCTTTTCCTCCCCAGCTGAGTCCAGATTGGCAGGTGGACTATGAGTCATACACATGGCGGAAACTGGATCCCAGCAGCGAGGAGACCCAGACGCTGGTTCGAGAATACTTTTCCTGGGATGGGGCCTTCCAGCATGTGGGCAAAGCCTTCAATCAGGGCAAGATCTTCAAGTGAACATCTCCTGCCATCACCTAGCTGCCCGCACCTGCCCTTCAGGGAGAATGGGGGTCATTAAAGGAAACTGAACATCGAACCCTCTCCTGCCCTGCCTCCTTTGTGGGTGATGGCTTCTTCAAAGGGGAGTAGATATGTTGAAGCAGGGTGTTGTGTATACCTGCAGGACCTCCCTGTGTAGGAGAGAAGTGTTCAGAAGAGCAGAAAGAGAGGCCTCTCCTCAGTTTTGATTTTTTTTTTTTAATTGCCTTGCCTCTCCTGTGATGACCATCTTCTAGCCTAGCTGGGAGAGACTGGATGTAGTTAGGAGGTGGTGACACGGGGCTTTTGCAACTACCTAACTGGAGACCTTCCCGCGTGAAGGGGGAGAATACCTGCCGATGGGGTGAGAGCACAGCATGCAGAGCGACTTACCACTACTTCCCGCAACTGCCCTGTGAGGTGGGGCAGCAGCCGTATCCCAAGAGTCAATAGTTTCAACACTTCAGACAAACAGCGAGAAGAGACTCCTTGGAACAGATACTGGCCTGTGGCCCCTAACCTGGCTGCGGATCATCTCTGGGGTATCCCTACTTTCTAACAAGGAAGTGGGGTTCAGAGATTTAAGCAACTTGCCTGTGATCACACATCTTAGGTGGTGGAGACAGGATTTTGAACCCAGTGGGTGTCCCTGGAGCCTGTACCCTAAAAACGCCCTAGCGCTTCCTGCAACGTAGAGCAGTCATAAACGTCTTTTAACAACCCTGCTCAGACCAGTGGTTGCTATTTTTTCTCCTTTGAGCTTAATTTTTTGTTATACCCTTTTCAGGGATAACTTGCCCCTACTCTGATTGTCTTTTCTGTGTCTTCTGAAGAGCATTAAGGATCTCTCTGTAAATTTAACAGCTCAGGTGAAGTCGGAAACCTGGTTTGATTCACATTTTGAGGCTTTGGTCTCCAGGTTGTGGTTTTCTGAGTGGTTATTTTTTCCCATCCCTTAAGTCCAAGCACAAAGCAAGGGCAGGGGGTCTTGGCTTGGGAGGGGAAGAAGGTAATCTTTCCCGGTACAGGTGGGGGCTGCTAGCTTTTGAGGGAGTAGGGCTGTAATCTCGCTGGTACCTTAACTGCAGTTGGGGTTCTGTGAACAAATGGGCAGGGGAGAGTGGTGGTTTGGAATCCAGTTGGGTGAGGATGGGTTGATTCTTGCTCAGAATTTGCACCTTGGTAGTTGTGAGTTGGTTCCAGACTTGCCACCTGTCTTGCTTCTGAGCATTCTGGGCTCCTGGAGGATAGGAGCTAGAAGTGCTAGGTGCTGGCCAGGGTGTGCCCTGAGCTGGTTGCCTGCGCCTCACAGAACCAGTCAGACTCCCCTTCCGGGTTCCATTTCCCTCCACACCCTCTGCTCCTTGGCTTGTGTAATTTTCACGACCTTCCTGGTATCCTTAATCTTCCCAGGACCTGAAGATGGAGGCAGGAGAGATTGAGCTGTGCAAGTAGGTTTGCAGGGTTAGGCCCGAGAGGCCTGGGGAAAAGGGGGCGGCTTGGGCAGCGGCGGGCCTGGCAGCCCACGTGCATGGGGGGCGGTTCTGGCCTGTGGGGGGGTGGGGGGCTGGACCGCCTCCTAGCCTCCCTCAGACTGCAGGAAGAGTGACTCATCCACACGTCCTTCTTCTTGTGCCTGTAGCTCTGGCGGTTGGTGCCGAGGAGTGTGGCCAGGTTGGTTGAGGCCAGGCCTGCGCTTGGGGCAGGGCCAGGACCCACAAGTAGGAGGTGGGGTGGGAGGCCCAGAGGAGAGGGGGTTGTGTGGCCTCAGGAAGGTTTGCTGTTGGCCTCCAAAGGGTGGGGGGGCCTCTACCCTGCCGGGGTGGGCAGGAAAGAGATTAATATCAGGAGATTCTAGGGCAGATGTGGGGCGGGGAAAGGGGGAGTACAGCTGTAGTTAGGTCGGTCCCCGCCCTGCCCCGGGGAGCCCTGAGTCACCACCGCACCGCCTGAGGACTCGGGATCTCTCCAGCATCCCACCGGGTGCCCGCCCCGCCCTCCGTGCTGCGCTAGAGCCCCGCCCCCCGCTCCTCCCAGGGCGGGGTGGGGGCGCTCTCGGCCCCGCCCGGCTCGCTAGCCACAGCCAGTGAGCCTGCGCCGTGGGGACGTCTCCCGTGGTGGGGTCGTTTTCCAGACGTGCCGGGGAGGCTCACCGTGCAGCTGGCGTCCCCGCGCCCACGGTGCTGCTCGGGCCGGCAGGGGCTGGGGTCGCGGGGCGGAAAGGGAAGGGGCTGCTGCGAGTGGGTGGAGAGCTGAGGGCAGGGCAGGATCTTGGAGAAATGGGATAGGATGGGGGGAGGAGGAGGCTATTTCACCCACTTACGGAGCAAAATCTCAGAGCCTCCAGAAAGGGAGGGTGAGAAACTGGAGAGGGGGCCAGGGCTCAGACGTGCGTTTGACTGCAGATACAATCTACAGTGGCTGGAGTGTGAATGGGAGGCTGAGACTTGGTTTAGCTCGTAGATAAACCAGTTATAAACTGGTTATAAGCGGCTGTTTATTTTAGCTTTGTTGGCGTTTCTGCTTAAGTCACTTATTAAAAAGTCAAAAGCCTTTAAAGTTCTTCCAAGAAACACCTAGGTTGTCTTTTCTTCACGTCCTGGTTGGAGCTGGACATCTGCTGCTCACACTGGGTCAGTCTCATCCATCCCACCAGCTGCCCACATGCCCCAAATGTGCCACTTCCCCTTTTGAAGGGTGGGGGAAGGGTCTAGAATGTTGAAGGGAGAGGAGTGAAGCGCTTTGAAGACTCCACCCAGTCATTTCTGAAATTAATACCGTGATTTTCATGGCAACCTTTCATGGCATGTCCTCAGAACCCGAACTTTCCCTCCACACATCAGGTGGGTGTTCCTGGGTGACTGTGGCTTACCCGGCTCACCCCATCAGTGGTACCTGCAGGACACTGTAACTTCCCCAACTTGCTTTGGTCCTCTATGTTTTTTGGTTTTTAGGTTTTTAAAATAAATTTATTTATTTTTGGCTGCATTGGGTCTTCGCTGCTGTGCGCAGGCTTACTCTAGTTGCGGCAAGGGGGGCTACTCTTTGTTGCGGTGCGCGTGCCTCTCATTGCAGTGGCTTCTCTTGTTGCGAAGCACGGGCTCTAGGTGCGTGGGCTTCAGTAGCTGTGGCGAATGGGCTCAGTAGTTGTGGCGCACGGGCTTCGTTGCTCCGCGGCATGTGGGATCTTCCCGGACCAGGGCTGGAACCCGTGTCCCCTGCATTGGCAGGCGGATTCTTAACCACTGTACCAGCAGGGAAGTCCCCTCTCTGTATGTTTGAATGTAATTCTGGGGCACCCACCTTATTTATTCTTCCCCTAATGCTATGGAGCTAAAATATTGGTGCTCCAGAAAGGTTAAGAGAAACTGTGCCACCTGCTCTTGTCTGTTTGCTCTAATCAGGCTGGCATGGCTCCCAGAGAAGGCTGTTGTTTTACTCCAGTGGAATGACTGGGGTGTCCCAGTGCCTCAGCACGCAAGGGGTGGGTGGAGTGGGGGTAATGGCGGTTGCTGGGGAGTAGCTCTGTATTCATTTGAATCTCTTGTAAGAGAGAATGCCTTGGGCAGGTGGGGCTGGTTCAGTGGCAAAGGTATCCTTGGTGACCCTGGATCTCTACGTGTTCCTGGATTTTTTTCATTCTTGTAGCCCTCTCCCCTCCTGTGGCCGCCCCCTTTTGTTTTGCTGATTTCCTCAGGATTCCAAGGGGAGCCTGTTGACCTTACTTTGTTTTACACGATGGGCAGGGCTTGCGCTGAGCGGGAGCTGGATGGTCATTAAGGGTTTGGGGCTATTTCTGATCAGATCTCCCATGGAATGTGCCTCCCTCTACTTCCAGCTGCCCCCTCCCCTCCGCAGCAGGAACAGCTGTCATGTGAGGGCCTCTCCCGCTGGCTCAGCCCTTTTGCAATCGTTTGGCTGGCTCTGCCTGGATGGGGGTGGATAGTGAGGATGGGCAGAGCCAAGGGGTAAACGAGGGGACACGGCAGGGCAGGGGAGCCATTGGAGGGTAGGGAGGGCTACGGAGTTGAGGGCAGAGGGGTTGCCAAGGCCAGGCAGGAGGAGTGGAAGCTAGACCAGGGAGGTTAGGGTGCTCATCGAAAGACGTGGGGCCCACACTGGGATCGGAAGCTTTCTAGGTGTAAGGGAGAGTTGGTTATAGCGGGACCCTGGCCAGTCATTCTCCAGGGAGATCTGCATTTCCCCTGATTCACAGGAGAGCCACGGGGTGCTTTCCTGCCCATTGGCCTGTATTCAGGACCTGAGTCACCGAGTTGCCTAGAGTGTTGGCTGTCCTATAGTGGCGGTTCCTGTGCCCGTACCCCATCCACTCCTACTGTTAGGACAGGGGTTAGCAAACACGCCCCTTTTATCCCGCTGTCTTCAATAGCAACTTTACATCTCTTTGACTCAGTCTTACAGAATGTACCTCGGGGAGACCACAGCAAGTAGTCCCTTTCTTTTACCCAAGAGAAAACTAGAGCCCAGAGAGGGGAAGTGACTCATCAAGGGTGCATGCTTCTCTTTCCACAGTTTTTGCAGCCGCTCACCGAGTCACTTTTGCTCCTAAGAAGAGCAGGAGGACGCGTCCCTCAAAAGCTATGGACAGGGGCTTCCCTGGTGGCGCAGTGGTTAAGAATCTGCCTGCCAGTGCAGGGGACACGGGTTCGATCCCTGGTCTGGGAAGATCCCACATATCACAAGCGACTAAGCTCGTGCGCCACAGCTCCTGAGCCTGCGCTCTAGAGCCCATGAGCCACAACTACTGAGCCCGTGCGCCACAACTACTGAAGCCTGTGCTCCTAGAGCCCATGTTCCACAACAAGAGAAGCCCACACACCGCACCAGAGTAGCTCCCGCTCGCCGCAACTATAGAAAGCCCGCGGGCAGCAACGAAGACCCAATGCAGCCAAAAAGTAAATACAACTTAAAAAATTAAAAAAAAAAAAGCTGTGGACAAAGTACAGTAGTTTTGGAAGCGAGGAGAGGGTTGTATCTAAGGCTGCCAGCAGCCCGAGTAGGCAGCCCTGACCCGGGAAAGGCTTATGGAAGTGGAGCAGGTCCTGGGGCAGGGGCAGGCCCAGCAATCCAAGTCCCGGGGCGGGCAGAGGGCACAGGGTGTAGCAGAGGCGGGACTTCGAGTGACAGGAACCTCAACTATGTGGTGACTCAGGCCCTGGGCAGCCTAGGCCCTTCCTTCCCTGCTCAGCCTGCTTCTCCTTAAACTAGACTTGAGAAGTATGGGCACAGGAGGGAGAGAAACCCTGGGCTGGTCTTCCCTTCCCTGGGGAACTGAGGGAAAAGCAGAGGAATTTGGAAAGGACGGCAGAAAGGCAGATCCCAAAAAAGGAGAGAGGAGGCTGGTGTTCCCCTCTCCCAGCCCCTCCCTCCCTGCTGCCCGCTCCCTGCTGTGGAGGGGAGCTGCCTGGGGCGTTGGCTGCTCTGTCCATTCCAGCTCCCTCCCTCGGCTCCTGTTTACAAGTCCATCCGCCCAGTCCCTGGCTCAGCTCTGGGCTCTTTTTTTCTCTCTCTCCCTCCCTCCCTGTACAGCCTCATTCAGTCCTGTTTTGCCACTTCTTTTCCTTAATCTTGGGTCTCCATTTCCCATTATCTTTCTGCTCCCCCAGCATCCCGGCACCCACAGCTCAGGTGCCTCTCGGCCATCTCTCTCTGCCGCTGGGGACCCAGCTGTCTTGATGTGGCCGCCTGCCCCACTCTCCCTGCTCACATCTGTTCCCCGTCTCTTGCCTAGACAGCCTTTCTTTGCCTTCTTACATCCCAGAGTCTCTACTCAGGGCCCTGTGTCTCATCTCTCGTTCTCTAATCAGCTTTCACTTGGGTTCTGCTTGGGCCTGAAGATTTCAGTTAGGACTGAGTGTAATGGGAGGGTTTCCGGTATCCTAGCTGTCTGATCTGCGTAATTCAGGAACTCCTTATTTGAAGCCTGAGGTTTAACACAGGCTGGGATTTGAATTGAGCTGGAGAAGGATGGTTTGACTTGGCTTCCTATTTTGGGTTTGGGTTAGGAGTTTGGGGTTTGAGAATTGCTTAGAAAATAATGTTTGGGTCCCAGAATGGCCCAATAATTTTGCTGTTCCACTAGGGAAGATGATAGATTAGAATCAATGACAGTGAATGGAGAAGGACCTGGTGCTTGGCAGGGATGCTCATCTCTGGGCTGGTGTGGGTATGGGGTAGAGGTGGGGTCTGGGAGATCCCAGATGGCTCGAAGAAGGGGTAACAGTAATTTCTGTGCTTCTAAGGCTGACATGCCAAAGGGCCCTCATCTGGGGAAAAAGTCTGCTTTCAAAGAGACTGCAAGCAGACTGCACACTTCGCTTCCTTTCTGGGATCAGAGTTTAAAAGCCATGATGACTCTTTGAGCAGTTGGCTTCTTTTCTTCCTCGTAACTCACTGATTTCAGAGAAGGGGACTGTGGAGAGAAGGGAGGGGAAGGGGAATCCCCTGGCATGGGGCCTGCCCACGGAGCTCCCCTTTGTGGTTGCTATGGAAACAGGCATAATAAGAACAAAACAGAGGCACGTTGCCTGGCAACAAAGGAGCCCAGGGTTCATCACACACATACTACATACATATCAGGGAACCCCCAGGGAGGGCGTGACACTTCTGGGGAAGCTAGGGTATCCCAGTGATGAGGAGTCCTAGAGCTTACCTAGCTTTTCCAGTGAGTCTGGAGGACTGGTGTGGGATGCTTCTGAAGGATGGTGTAGTGGCAGGGGAGGGCTCACGTCCTCTCAGATCCCTGGGTAGCCCTTATTTTGACAGGAAAGTCTGAAGCAAAGGTTTTCTTTGCGATGTTGGAGCCAACTGAGGGGACTCATAACTAAAAAATAGTGCGTCTGTGTGGGGGGAAGTAAGGTAGGGGTGTAAAAGATATGTAAGAAAAGATAATGTCCAGTTTTTCCAAAGCATAGGACTCAGAGTACAAGGTAAGGTGGCATCAGAGGATAGATCCTTCTGGACTGAGCGCCTTGAGGGCAGGGATTCCATCTTGCCAAGTACTCCATTACCTGCACAAGCACCACCAGCACCACCACCCCCAGCGGCCCCTGACCCAGTGCTGGACACAGTGAATGTTTGTGCAGCTGCATGAAAGACCTACACGTGGGGGAAGTGCTCCCTGAGGCTGAGAGCAAGGGGAAGCTGACTTCCCCTCATGGGAATCATGGGGTACAGGATGCTGTTGTATAAAGAACAAGGGCTTTGGGGCCATTTATACCTGTAGTTCATCCACTCATTCACACATTTAACCAAGTGTTCTGGAGTGATTGCTTGGTGCCAACTACTGCTCTAGGCGTGCCGTATACAGCTGAGAACAAAGAATTCCTGCCCTCGTGGAGCTTAGATGCTGGCGGGAGCTTTGACTCCTGTTTCTGAGGGTTGTGTGATTTTAGGTAAATCACTGCCCCTCTCTGAGACCCTTTCCTTCCTGCATGTGAGGATTAAACGAGCTGACACGTCAAGTGCCTGCAGCAGTGTCGGGCACAATCCCCACTGAGGTAGCTTCGGGGAGTGAAAGCTGGGGGCTACAGCAGTGGGCGGAAGGAACAGGGTCGGCAGAAATTTCTAAAAGTGTGTGTCTCCAGTTGCACCATTGCCACCTGTTGAAGATACTCCCTTCGCCTGGGCTGAGGAGGCTGACCTAGGAAACCCCAGCTTTGGTCTGGCAGGCACGATCATGGCTTTTTAGAGGGCAGGGTCTAGGTTACCGCTTATCTACCCTCCTAGCCTAGAATGCGGCAGGAGCCAGTCCCCAGGACCACCTCCCAGCAGGTATCCTGACCCTCCTACCGCTGAATGAAGTACCTGGACAGTAATCCCTGCTCTGCGGCTGCTCCCCGACCATCCTCTCCGCCTTTTTCTCTGTTGACCAAGAGGGTGGCCGGGACAAACAATGGAGCAGATAAGTTGGCTCTGAGCCCAGGACACTAGCCTCTGCTCTTTCACTCCTGGGGGGCTGATGGCGCCCAAGCTGAGGTGAGGGGACAATATCCACACCGTTCCCCACTCTTCCTTTCCTGCTCCAGCCACCTCCCTCCAAAATCCCATGGCCATCTTTCCAGAGCTATCTTTCTGAAAAACCTACCTGCAAATCAGCTCCCGTCTTAATATGCACTGGAAACCCTTGTACTTTCAAGGAGCCAAATGATTCATTTTGTAAAGTTAAAATCCTTCGGTAAACTGTTAACAGTGATTACTTCTGGGGAGAGGGACTGGGTTGGGGGGGAGATGTCTACTTTTTTTTTTTTTTTTTTTTTTTGCGGTACGCAGGCCTCTCACTGTTGTGGCCTCTCCCGTTGCGGAGCACAGGCTCCGGACGCGCAGGCTCAGCGGCCATGGCTCACGGGGCCAGCCGCTCCGCGGCATGTGGGATCTTCCCGGACCGGGGCACGAACCCGTTTCCCCTGCATCGGCAGGCGGACTCTCAACCACTGCGCCACCAGGGAAGCCCGAGATGTCTACTTTTCATTGTCCTACTTTTCTGTACTGACATTCTTCACCCTATGGAGGTATTGATTTTGTTTCAGAAACAGCAACAAGGATTATCTGACTTGTAGGATCACAGGCCACTTTGTCTGTATTCTTGGTTCATATTTAAAAACTGAGTAAATGTTATTTAAAATTAGATAAATTTTAAAAAGCCATTGGTATAGGAAATAATTAGCTCTTGGTCTCTATTTTTATTTTTTAAAGCATCCCAAAGTTGAAAAGTTTAGATTTTTTCTTTAAATAAAGTAGGTGCTGGGAAAGGGGTGCAGACCACAATGGAGGTGGAGGTGATTCTTCAGAAAGTCTGCGTTTCTGATTGTGTGTTTGTGATATGGGTGGTGGAACCAACTCTGCTGCGGGTTTGAGTCACTGTGTGTGTGTGTGTGTGTGTGTGTGTGTGTGTGTGTGTGTGTGTGTGTGAGAGAGAGAGAGAGAGAGAGAGAGAGAGAGAGAGAGAAGGAATGAGAGAATGCTGGTGCCCAAGTCTGTGCTTTGACTATGTGTCTCTGCATGTCTATGCTTGTCTGAATGTCTACACATGTGTCTCCACCTTTCTGTGTTCATTATCTGAGTGTCTGCCTGTCTGTGGCTCCTTTGGCTATCTCTTCCCTCCCCCATGCCTGTACCCTGTGCTGGTAACTGGACCTGGGACACAGCCCCCAGGGCTGGCAGCAGAGTTGGCTGCTGGGTATTTTTAGCCTGTAAACATGCTTGCCATTTCAGAGGACAGGGCCGCTGGTCTCAGCCCCAGCCCACTCATGATCATACAGCGAGGAGGGCGCTCCCTGCTGGGGCCAGGTCTTCTCAGGTCCCCAGCCTGGGGTCTCCCTTCTGCACGCAGCATTCCAGAAGGAAGGAAAACTGGCTTCGCGTGGGTAGTGGGTGGCCATCCAGGAAGGAGGATAAGAGAACTCACGGGGTAGAAGCGAATGAGGGTGTAGCCAGAAGGCCCCTGCACCCCGTCATTAAGCGTTTAATAAAATCTCCGTGTAGTTAGAAGTGCCTGTGGGAAATGGCTTAAATTTGGAAACTCTGCGTCCGGCCAGTGGGGTGGTGGAGGGAGGGGGTCGGAGAAGAAATAGGTAGGAAGAGAAAAGCGGGGGTCAGGGAGGTAGACAGCGGGCTCTGCTCCTCCAAGCGGTGCAGGCCTGACTCCGGTGTCGCTGCAGCGGCCGGAGCAGCACGGTGGCACGGGGGGGCACTGGTGACCCTGACTCCAGCAGGTGGGGCGAGCGTCTCCAGGCTGGTTCTGTGGGGGGAGGGCCCCCAGAAAGAGGGAAGGTGAGAAATGCGCGCGGCTGCGTGGAGCCTGGGAACCGAGTGAGGAGCCTGGGGCCGAGGATTTGAAGGGTAGCTGCCCGTGTCGAGAGAAAACTCAAAGGTCCGCGTCAGGCTGGCGGTCGCGGCTGAATCACCCAAGTCCCCCAGCCGCAGCCTGAACCCCTTGGTCCTTCCTCAAAAATGGGCTGATTCGCAGTTCCAGCTGTGAGGATGAACCTCAGGGAGCTTCGAGGAGTTTCTTGCCGAAGAAGCCACATAGCGCATCCTTTGGGGGTAGATCCAGGCCCGGGCCAGGACGGGGGGCAGTGGATGGGGGGAGGGGAAGGCAGCACCTCGGACGTGCGGCGTCCCCGGGTCCCCGCGGCCCCCAGTGCCCTCCCAACAGCGCGTTCCCTGGTGCCTTCAGGGTTGGCCCCGCTCACCAGTCCCAGCCCCGCTTCGGCCTCGCCCGGCCCCGCCCTCTCCCCACCGCTCAGGGCAGACCCGCCCGCCCGCCCCAGCCGGAGTTACAAGAGCCGCCTCCGCGCACGGGGGCCGGGCCACTCGGAGCAGCTCCGCCGCGGGGACTGCACCGCCCGCCCTGCCGGACCCGCCCCGACCGGGGCTCGCCGCCCGCAGCAGCCGCAGCACCGCGACCTCGGGCCCTGCGCTGGCTATGGCTGTGCCCTGGGGCTGAGCGCGCAGGTAGGGGCGCCGGGCGCACCTCGGCGCAATCGGGGAACGGGACTCCGGGAACGCGCGAGGGGAGGTGGGTGGCAGGGCTTGGGCGAGGCGCCTTGGGCGGGTGTCACTGGGAAGATTCAGTTCGGCGCAAGGTGGGCAGCCCCGGGCCGCACGGGGAGGCGACGCGTCGCGTCCTGGGAGCCGAGCTCTGCCTCCGGAGTTGGGGCGCTGGTAGGGGCGCAAGTTGGGCAAAGTTGGAAAATCGCTCCGAGACGCGGTTTGCTCCAGTCTGTCTTTCTCTCGAGGGCTGGCTGTGGTCCCTGCTGCACGGCCGGGCGCCCGTTCTTGGCCTGGTGGCCCCTGTCCCACCCCCTCCTTCTCCGTGGGGCGGTGGCTGAGCGCGCTGCTTCGTTCCTATTCCATGTTTACTGGAGAAGTTTCCGAGATCGCGGCGCGGCCCCTCGGCCCCGCCCGGCGCCCCAGCGGCCCCGCGCCGCGCACCCCCTCCGCCGTCCCTCCCCGCGCCCCACACCTCCGCCCCTGACTTCGCGTCCCGGGTCCTCCCGGCCCCACCCAGTTCTGCACCACCAGCCTCTCCTTTTCTTGCTCCGAGCGGCCCCTCAGCCTCCCTCCAGCTGCCCCGCCCTAGTCTTGCCCCTCTGTGTTCCCAGCTCCAGAAAACTCCCTTCTTCCGCTGGGGTCGCTGAGCCCAGGAGTTTGCAGCTCGCCCGGCAGCGGGACGGGTGGGAGTGGGGGTGGGGGACATAATTGGAGAGATGCCTGCGCTGGGGTGGGCGGGGAGGGGGGCTGTGCCGCGGCATAGCCCTCGGGACCGCCCCTTCCCCTTCCGAAGCGGCGCTCTCTCCCCAACCCCACTCCCAAACCCGGCCGGGTGGGACGGCCCCCGCCCCAGCGCCTGGCTCGGCGCCAGCAGCCTGAGGAATGTGGTGGTTGGAGCCGGTGACTAATTCAAACCAGAACTCGGGGAGGAGTGGTGAGGGGCAAAGGGGAGGGCGGCGAAGGGGCTGGTTAGGGAGGCGGGGGCAGGAGCCCGGCTGGCGTGGGAGGAGGGCTCAGCTGCCCTCCCTGGCTGGAGCCCTCCTCTCCAGAGACGCGCTCCTGGAGAGGCGGCTGGGGGGCGAGGTCCTGCCGTGGAGTTGGAAAGGCACTGGGCTTAGGGTGTGTTCAGAGAACTGTGTTATGTAAGGCTTTCCCATGCAGGGAGAGGGTGTGCAGTGTGCGAGGGCCGGCCCTCCGCTGGCGGGCTCGGCGCCCCCTGCAGTGCCAGGGCCTTGGGAGGCGGGGGCGCAGCCCTTTGGCGTCTCTGGCCACGAGGGACACGTGGGGTCTGAGCAGGGCTGACTGTGCCCCATGCGTGGGAGGGGAGCCGAATGGGCAGATGGGGCATCTCACGGCACTAGCTGGGCCCCAGCACCACGTGGGGGCAGCTCTGGCGCCTCTGCACGTTGTGGCCACGGAGAATTGTGTGCCTCGTGTGTGTGCCTTTCACAGGGCGTGGCTGCCACCGAGGAGGAGGTGAGGTGCCCCCAGGGAGCCTGCCGCTGGGTGCCCTGCTCTGTGGAGTGGATTTGTGGAAAGGCAAAGTGGGATCTTCCCATGGCAGTGAGGTCCTTAGAGAATGACCTGGACTTTCGGGAGGAAAAGGGACCCAGATATTTACCTCTGGGTCCCCAGCACAGTGCTGGGCTGCCAATAATTGGTTTGGAAACAGTTTATTAGAATCCAGCCTCTGACTGCAGGGGTCGCATGCCCTGTGCACAGCCTAGCACACGATAGGGATTGGGTTGATTCTGTGGGACACAGTGGCGCATTGGAGGGTTGCGGTGACAGGTGACGGTGAGGGATTTCGGGGAAAGGAGGGAGAGACTGAAGATGCCTTGGAAGGCATTTTAGGGCCTCCTCGCCTGTAATGGGTCTAAATTCAGGGAGTAGATTCTGCTTTCATTCCGCCCCTCTTCCCCTGCCCCCCATGAGGGAAATCTGTGGGGCAGGGTGTGGCTCTCACTTCCTTTCCGAGGCTGAGTGGGGCAGCTGCCTTCACCTTGGCACCCAGGGGTGATGGGTTGGGCCAGCACTTGGTTGGTGTGTGTGCAGAGTGGGGAGTAGAAGGGAGCCCCAGGCTGAGGGGGTACCTCCTTGCTCTGAGCTGGGAACTGTGGGATGAGGTAGCAGGGAGAGGACCTGGGACCATGAGAGCTGGGCTAGCAGAAGTCAAAGGGTCTGGAGTATTGGCAATGCAGATTGGAGGGTGTCTGAGCCCCTCTTCAAAGCCCTGTCTTTAAAGGTTATATGCAGGGACGTTGTTCAGAGAACCAGGACACAGAGGGAGCCACAGAAGTCATTGGGGCTTAGAGCTGCAGCTGTGGGCCCACAGCAGTGAGTCAGGGGTCCTGGTTTGGGCAACTTCTTGCAGAGCTAACCTCACAGAGCTGAGAACTTGTACCAGCCAGACTTGGTTGAAGGGCATGCGTCTACAGGTCCAGGGCTCAAAGTGGGACCCAATAGAGTAAACCATGGGGGACTTGTGGAAGGAGAAAGCCAGGATCAGCCAAGGGCAGGGTATGGGCCGGGGGTCCCCAGGGTCACCCTAGTCCCAGGAAGGCCGTGGGTGGAGGTGCCCGGGCACTGCTGGGCTGGATTCTTAGGCTCACTTGGAATTGGCTGGCTGGCCCTGGCAGAGCACGCCACCCAGAGCCTGAGGAGCTTGTTTGAGGGGTTGGGGCAAAGCTGTGGGAGTGGAGGAGTGTGTGGGGCTCTGGGGTGTGGCTGTCACCTTCCTCAGAACCTGGGAACCACTGGGGGACGGACAGAGAGGCAGACTGGGAGAGCTAGTCTGACTCCTGCTGGGAACTCTCCCATGCCGGCTCTGTCCTCCCCACCACACCTGGAAGCCCCAAGCTTCTCTCCCTGGAGCTGGGCTGATCAGGTACGTGTGCACACGAGGAAACGAGGTGGCCCCTGGAGAGCGGTGAGAATGGGACGTTTCAGCTGGTGGGTGTCTGGGGCCTTCTGTTCTCCCTCTGACCCCCATGGGCTTTATCCAGGCTCCTAGGGAGCTGCCATTTCCCTGGGCTGCGACCATCCCGCTGGGCTCCCAGGCCTTCCTGAGAACAAGCGGTTTCCTCCAGGCCTGGGCGAGCCCGAGGAGTGGTGAGGACCACGCTGGGGGGAGGGGGCACAGCGGGCTCAGCAGGAACGTGTGTTTTGATTGAGCCCCTCTTCCTCCCGGCTGGCCTCAGTCCACATCTGGGGGCCCGCTGGGCTGTTGTACTGGAGGTCTTGGGTCCGGGGTCCCTGTTTCACTGTGGCCTTGAGTCCCTGTGACCGCTGTGTCACAGCAGAGAGATATGTGTTATTACCTGTGAGAGGGTGTCTCTGGCTGTGCTCACTGGTCCTGGATGTGTCACCTCTGCTTGCGTCTGGGGTTTATAGAGCAGGGGACAACAGTGGGACTCTGTCCCAGTGGTGGAGGTTTCATGGGGGCTTCAGGGGCTGTAGGTAAGGGCTCAAGTAAGTTTCTCCATCCTGGACAGGTTCCAGGCCCTGGAGTTTGTGTCCAGAGGCCCCAGGGAGGGTGAGCACAGCCGTGGGAGTGAGGCTGCGCTGATCCAGGCTGAGCGAGGCGCCGCACAGGGCCGGTCAGGGAGGGGCATCCTGCCCGGTCCCCGGGGGCTGGAGCGGAGGTTCTAGGGAAGGGGAAGCGCCTGGTTTTGCGTCCTGGCCGGGCTGGGGGGGGTGGCTCTTTGGCAGCTGAGCCGAGTGGCCTGGCCCCGAGCCCCTGCACTAGCGTGACCCGACCTCTGGGCGGAGAGATCCGCCTTGGTCTTGTCCGCGGGCAGCTCCCAAACTGTAATCTACCCCCGGGGCGAGACCCGGTGAGACAGCGAGCTCTTCTTCACCCCTTGCCCCAGTCAGGAGGACCCCCCCCATCCCCCAGCTGCTGTCTTAATCCCAGCCGTCCAGGGTCAAGGCCCACTCTTCCCTGGCGAGGTGGCCAGGTGTGGGGACTGCCCGCTGGAGAATGGAAGCTGTCCCCAGTCCCTGCCAGAAGGAGAGGGGAGTCCGTCTTGGTCAGGGGAGGAAGAAGGAATCTCTCTCCCTGTTGGAAGCTTGAACTTGGAGCGCTGGGGCTGCGGGAGTGGGAGGGGCCAGGGGACAGAGATGGAGAAAGGTGGCTGGGTGGAGCCCTGAAAGCGGCTGGCTGGCTGGAGTGGGGGTGGGGGGCTGCTCTGGAAGTCGAGGGGCAGGAAACTCTAGTGTGATGGTGAGGGGCCAGGCGAAGGGGCTGACGTGGAGGAGAGGGCTGGAGTGATGAGGCTGGAAAAACTTGCTCCAAGTGGGAAGTGTGGGCGGGACCAGCAGCCCCGGTAGCCAGGGAGGAGCTAGGCGGGCGCACGCGCTAGAGGGAGGCACGGAATCTGGGCACCAGGTTAACAGGCAGAGGCTCCCTCCATGATGCGCAGGGCCTGGGGCCGCGCAGACAGGTGTCTGTGGTGAGCTGGGGGAGGCAGGGGCTGTGGGCCTGCTCTGGGCTGTGAGGAGGGGGGACTGAGGAGTGTGTCTGCGTGCCCGGGTTGTGTGTGCTTCCCTGTGTGTCTTTCTTTGATTGTTTCTCCAGTGCCCATGTTGCCTGTGTCTTGCAACATGTTCGTCAAATTCTCCCTGATGATTCGCCCTCCCCAACACACATACCCCATTCAAGTTGAAAGTGCCCCCTGGGGGTGTGCCGTCCAGAATCAGCTGACCTCAGAGTTTTTGGTTCCAGCGTAGACTCTGAATGGAACGCGGTGCTACTCCAGTTAGAATGGGGCAGGTTGTTTTCCAGACCAAGGTCTGGCGGCTGCCTATGTGGAGGTCCCTTTGGAGGCTTCGGCGCTGGAAGAGAGGCGCCCCTGTATTCCTCCTTGTTCCTCTGGACCTGGGATTTCCCAGTGAGTGGAAATGTTTGCCTTGCCCTGCGGGTGCCCGTCTCTAGAGTGGGTCTGGTGCCTGCCAAGCCCAGAAGGGGATGATTCTCTTGGTCTTCACCGGCTGGGGTCCAGAGAGTCTGCAGGTGAGCTGGGTTCCGGGGGGCTCAGGATCTCTGGCTCCTGGGAACACAGCGTTGATGACTCAGAACCAAAAGGGCCCTCGGATCCTGGGCTCTGGGGTGCCTGGGACCCTGCCCATTCTGTGCTAGCTGTCCCCAAGCTGGGCCAGGACAAGGCTGGTGTGTGGGCAAGAAGCTGATGGCCACTCCCCCTTCCCCGTGTGCTGGTGCACCTTGACGGGCATCACTGCCTCCTGGGGTCTCTACCCGCGCCCCTACCCGAATCTCAGCCCCTCTCTTTCTGTGTGTTTCTGTCCCTCCGAGACATCCTCCTCCCACCACGGCTGCTCCCTCTGGATGAGCGTGGAGGCCTCTCCGCCTTCCTGTGGACGTGCCTCTCCAGCTCTCACTCTGCCCCCCTCCAGTATAGGTCTCTCGGTCTCTCCCTCCCGTGTATCTCCCTTGTGCATCTTTCTCTGTGGTTTCTCATCCTCTCTTGTGTGTTTATTTGTGCCTTTGTCGCTGTCCGTGGGTAGAGAGGCCTTGGAGTCAGAGAACCCCGGGCTTGTATTTCAACTCTGTCTCATACTCGGGCAAGTCATTTTACCTTGGGGCCTATTTCTGCACTCTAAAATCAGGATATTAATTCTTAATCACATAGGGTTGTTTGGGGAAGGAAGGGGACCCCTTGGTGTCTTGGGGCACCATAGGAGCTCTGCAAAGTTCTCTTTCTCTCCCCCTGGGGCGGGGCCGGGGGCGGGGCCGGGGTGGGGGTGGCGGTGGCGTTTTCTTTTAATGCGGAGCTTTCTCTGCCTTGTTACTGCCCGAGGAGTGTTCAGGAGCGTAGACGGCCTCTCCGGGCGTGTCTCTCTTTTCTCCGAATGTCTCAGCCCCTGGTCCTGGTTATAAGTGTTCACAGCTTTCCCGCTGGTGGGAGTCTGTGGCTCTGGTGTGAGTCACCTCATTGTTCTGAGCTTGGGGACTGCTTCCCCCTGGCCTGTGTGTACGGTGGTGGCTCGGTTTGCTCGTGTGCTGGGTGGAAGTTTCATTGCTGTCAGCGTCCTCCCCACCGTGGGTGGGTGTGCTTCCTTCTGCCTTGGAGTGTCACCTCCTGTGTCCCGCCTGTGCTGGGCATATGGACAAACTTCTGTCCCTCTGCTGGGTGTCTTGACTCCGGGGTTGGTGCGTGGAGGCCTTGAGGCCCGTGGGCCTGACTCTCGGGTGTGTGTGTGTATCAGTTCCTGTCATCTTGACGCTGACGCTGGCTGCGAGGTTGTCTTTGGCTGCTGCAGCAGTTAGGCTGGGTCCCCTCCCTGGCTGTTTTCATACTGGATCTTGGGCAGAAGGGGCTCTGTTTCCTGGGAGCAGTGGGAGAACATGTTCCTCTGGAGGTAACACCTGGCGGAGACCATCTTCCTGGGGCAAAGAGTCTGTTTCCTGGGCCTTGTCCCGGATTTGCCTGGGTGTTGCCCCCAGTCTGCAGAGGTGGCATGGGCAGAGCCCTGCTGCTCTGCACATCCTCCTTTGTGGTTTTGAACTGTCAGGGCAGCTTCGCTCTTCTCTAGCCGCTTCTGGCCTGAATTACGCTCTGTCCCTGCAGCCTCAGTTGCGTGTCCTCTCTACCTTGAAGCTGGAGTGGCCTCACCAAATCACTCCTTTTTTGCCCTCCAGGCAGCCCCGTGTCTTAGAGGGTCTCCAGTCCAGCCCATCCCATCACGAAGGTTACTGTGAGCCAGTGTCGGGTGGACTGCGGGCAGGGAGCTAGCAGTCCTGGGTTCTAGGCCCCCAACACTCCGCCATTCTCAGGGCTCTGGACCTCACTATCCCCATCTGTAAATAGCAGGTGGTGCTGTCCCACAGGACTTTGCAGCGGTAGAAATGTCCTGTACTTGCGCTTCTAATGTGGTCGCCCTGCGTGGCTGTTGAGCTCTTGAAGTGCGGCTGCTATAACCAATGGACTAAATGTTTAAGTTAAATTAACTTACATTTAAATAGCCACATGTGGCCTAAGGTTTCTTCCAGTCCGAGGGCTTATGCCACTTGACTGAATGTGTGGAATTCCCCAAAGCTCCAGAGACCCTGCCTTGGGCAGCAGCAAGGTGGAGCCCCAGCCCCCCGGGTAGCTGGCTTCACCTGACTTGTGCGGGAGGAGAAGGAAGGCCCATCTGGGCTCGGTACAGGCCCCAGGGGTGGGCGAGATGGAGGGCTGGGACCCAGGTGCAGAAAATAGGCCCTTGCCACCGTGGCCTCGAATCTCCTATCTGCACCCCCGTGCCCGGCCAGGTCAGATGAAAGAGGAGGGGAGTCTTTCCCGGCTGTGCCAGGAGGTGAGGCCTGAGCCAGAGCAGGCGTGGTGGTTGGCAGCCCTGCCTGGCCGGGAAGCCAGCGGATGCCCTGCCAGGGCCAACCTGCAGCCTTGGGTCCAGCGCCTCCTCTTCTCACGGACTGTGGCCCTTTCTCTGCTCACCATGGCCTCCTCGCTAGCCCCAGGGGTTGAGGCATGTGGTACATCCCTCCTGAGCCTCCCAGCTGTGCTTCCCTGGACTCCGGGCCTGGGGCTCTGTGCCGAGCAGCTGGCAGGGAAGCCCCCTGCCTCTCACCGGGCCCCAGCCCCTCTGGCCCCCGGGGGTCTGGCCCGTGAAGCACTTGGTCGATCGGGTTTTAGGCGTGACCCTTGGCGTGTCTGGAGCTACTGCGGCCGCAGTGACTCACTGGGGAAGGAGGGAAGGTGGGGCTGAGACGTGGGCGAGGGTGAGCTGTCTGGCTTGCTGCCCCATCGCCGCCTGCTGGCTCAGCACCAGATGCTGGGCTGAAAAAAGGGGCCCTGCTCAAGGAGGAAGAGGGGCGTGCCAGTGCAGGCGGTGGCTTCGGGGATCTGAGAAGCCCTCGGGTGGAAGCCCTTTCCTTCCCTGCCCTGCCTGACTCCTTGTCTGCAGGGCTGGCTTCTCAGTGCTGGACGCCGGGGGAAGGCACCATTTAAGCTCCAGCTTGCTGTTTCACTATGGGTAGGGTCAGCGGGACTTCCGGTAGGAAGGAAGGAGGTGAGTTCCTCAGCTCACACCTGTGCCAACTGGCTGCCGCTGGCCTCCTAGCCGGCACCTGTGCTGACGTAACTACCGCGTGAGCGAGTGCAGGTGGTTGGCGAACCGGGTGTCTGTGACTGTTTTCTCCGGTGTTGTGATCTGCCTGACACTGGAAGTCCTCAGTGCCTATGAATTTCCATGAATCCCGTCCTCAGAGGCAAACTCAGCACCTTCAAGACTCCATTTAGATTTCATTCCCCCAGAAGGCTCCCAAGCCTTCCGGAACATTCAGAGGCGAAATTGGTCATGCCCAGAGCACCTTGCTCATAACTTATATCCGGGACAGAAGCTAAGTCTTTTAACGCTCCATAGCTGGCACGTGGAGTGCATTCAGTGAACGTTTGGAGGACGCATGAGTGAAGTTAGGTGATAGCCTGATGCAGTGTAGAGTTCAGTGCTGGGCTGAGCTGTGTCTGTCCCTTGCTAGACTTCTCGGCAGTGTCCTGTACAATGTTGGACATACAGGAGACGATCAGTATGCATGTATTTATTGATTGGTTGGCTAGTTTCTGGGTGTCAGCAGATTTAGGGAGGAGCTTTGGGCGAGGTTCTCCACGATTTATAGCACCCCCCGCACGGTTTCACAGGCGTACTTCTGGGTGTCTGGAGGCTGGAGGCCTGCCTGGTGTCTTCCCCGGCGCCTCTGCAGCCGACAGTTCCTCCCGTGGCTGGAGGGTGTCTTTGCTCCCTCAGTGCCCGCACCTACGGGGGCCTGGTTTCAGGGCCCAGCAGGTGTAGCCAGATGGGCCCTGACTCACCACGTCCTGAGGCAGCACAGCTGGACTGCAGCCTCTTGGGCTTGGGCCGGTGCTGGGGGGCCTGGGGCTTCCACTGTTTGGCCTCTGCCTGTGGCAGGGCTCCTGGAGCTCCCAGCTGGTGAGCGTCCCCCTGGTTCTGAGGCTGGGGTTAGGGTGACCCGGAGTCACTCACTGTCGGCCACTGGCAGAGGGAGGGCACCACCAGCCAGCCCTGCTTGCAGGTTGCCAGTGGCCCCCAGTGCCGGAGAGTCTGAGGAGGGGTCTCGCACAGGTTAGAGCTGCAGGCCTGATATGGCATCGGAGGAAGAGTTACAGGCTCAGAGCCCGATCGTAGCTGCTCTCTCACGGTGCACCCCCGGCCGGCTGGCCTCTCCGAATCTCGGTTTCCCCACCTGCACTATGGGGGCTGAAGCTGTTACAAGGGACCTAATGAGAATGGGGTTGTTGGGAGGCTCCGATGGGCCAGAGCTTTTCTCACATGCTTCCTCTTGCTCCTTCAGTCCTCATGGGAATTCTTTATCGTCTCCATTTTCTCAGATGAGGAAATGGAAGTTCAGAGAAGTTAAGTGACTTGGCCCGGGTCACACAGCCGGGAAGATGCAGAGTCAGGATTTGAATCTGAGTCTGGCCTCTTCCAAACCCCCTTCCTGTGATCCCAGGCTGCAGAGTCTTGTGTGAATGGAGCTGATGACAGTAGCGGGGTTGGGGATTTGGTTTGGCCCGGGGGGGTGGGCAAAACGACCGGCCATCTCTTGCACAGCAGCTGGTCGGGGTTTCGACAAGCCGAGTGCTGAGTGTGAGCCCGAATGTGACCTTCTCCCTAGGCTGTGTGACCGAGATTCCCAAGAGAGAGACACTCCGAGAAGAGGAGAGGAAGGAGGGGCGGGCTTCTGGCAAGGCATCCGCTCCTGAACCAAGTCCTGCCAAGGTCAGTAGGAGGGAGGGTGACGAGGGCGGTGGAGGGGAGAGGATGGGGAGGGCAGAGGCCTGGGAGGCACGTGCTATCGGGAGGCAGGGCCGGGGGGGACAGGACGAGGGGCCGGTTGCCTGCGCTGCGGCTGTGTCCACCGCCCACCTTGGGAGCCCGCCCACAGTGGAGGCAGGCACCTCGGAGACAGTGCCCCACGCCCAGGGGGATCCCTGGCTTCCCCATCCCCTCATGCCCCCACTGCCCCGTTTCCTCACCTCATCCAGATGGAGAAGGAGGAAGAGACGACCCGGGAGCTGCTGCTGCCCAACTGGCAGGGCAGCGGCTCCCACGGGCTGACCATCGCCCAGAGGGACGATGGCGTCTTTGTGCAGGAGGTGATGCAGAACTCCCCTGCGGCCCGCACTGGGGTGGTCAAGGAGGGTGAGTTACCTCGGGGTTTGGGCTGCTGCTGGGGCGGGGAGGGGGAGGGTGCTGGAGGGAAAGGCAGGGGCAGCACAAGTGGGTGGGTGGTTGTGGAGGGCTGGGTCTCAGTGGCCTCAGGATGGCCGGTACCTAAGCCCTGCCCTCCCCTGCCCGCTCTCTATCCCTGGTTCTCTCACAGTCCTCGCGGGAGGTGGTCCTGAGGACTGGTGGACGCGCCGTCCTCTGTTCCGACTCCTCCACCCATGAGCTCTGCCACTTTGGGCAAATTAGGTGGCCTCTCTGCCTCAGTTTCCTCATCTCTACAATGGGTGTTACCACACCTGCACGTCAGTCTGAGGGCCCGGCACAGAGTGGTTGTGTGTTGTTTCCCCGAGACCCTGGGTGGTCTTACCCGCTTCCCGCTCCTCCCTGCTCAGGGGACCAGATCGTGGGTGCTACCATCTACTTCGACAACCTGCAGTCCGGAGAGGTGGCCCAGCTGCTCAGCACCATGGGGCACCACGCCGTGGGCCTGAAGCTGCATCGCAAGGGGGACCGTTCCCCTGAGCCCGGCCAGACCCGGACCTACGATGTCTTCAGCTCCCACAGCCCTGACGTGGTTCTGGTGAGTGCCTGGCCGGCTGGCCGTGCCCTTAGCTCCCCCGACCACGCCGACGGGCTGATCCCCCTTCCTGAGCCTCTGTCCGCCCGCTGGGCAGCTTGTCCTTCCTGGCTTCTCTCCTGCTCTCACCCTCTGCTCTCTGTAGAGCCAGCCTGTTTCTCCTTTTCACGTGTGGCTGCCGCTAAAAGTCTTCTGTCAGTCTCTTCCGAGGGTCCCCGCCTGGGGACCCACTCGTTGGTCTATTCCTCGGTGCCAGGAGGAAGTTGGCTGCTTTGCAGGCATCTTTGAAATGATTTCACAGGTGCCCAGTTCTGCCTCACAGACATCATTTTTCTACTTCCAGAGGCCTGGACTCATCTGTGAGTCAGAGGCTGGGCAGCAGAGTGCCTGAGGGACAGTTCTCTGCTGCTTCTGATGGCTTGTTTATTTAACAAATAATGAGTCCTCGAAGTGGAAATGTTAACCCTGGCACAACCAGGCTCAACAAATGCTTTCCGAAGGGTCCCTGGGAGGATTCCCCTGCAGATTAAACAAACAAGCCAGGCAGGTGAGAGGCGAGAGGTGAGAGCTGAAGGTCCAGTCAACACGGAGCTAGTCACCGGGAGGTGTCCCTGAGACCTGCTGGGCTGATTCGAATCTAGAATTGATTGTAAATCCTTCTCCCAGACTCCACTGTCTGGGAGTCTGCCTGTCCCCACGCCCCATGGCTTTTGCTTACCAGAGATTCCCCAAGTAATTTCTGTTCTCCTCCTGTGGTGTGGCCGTCAGCCCCTCTCTTCAGTCCCCTGTGCTGTGTCCCAGGAGGCTCCGTGGGCCTCCCTTACGGTCCCGGCTTCTTTGGGAAACAGGCAACCATGCTGTGGGCTGGGCTGCGGCCAGGCGGCTGTCACTCACGCAGACGCTGCTGCAACCTGTGGGGGGCATGTGTTTCTGCAGAGCGGGGATGACGAGGAGTACCAGCGCATCTACACCACGAAGATCAAGCCTCGGCTGAAGCCGGAGGATGGAGTGGAAGGGGAGCCTGGGGAGACCCAGAGCCGCACCATCACGGTGACTAGGAGGGTCACAGCCTACACTGTGGACGTGACAAGCCGCGAAGGAGCCAAGGACATCGACATCAGCAGCCCTGAGTTCAAGATCAAGATTCCACGGCACGAACTGACTGAAATCTCCACCGTGGATGTGGACACCCAGCCTGGGAAGACAGTGATCAGACTGCCCTCGGGCTCGGGGGCACTGTCCCCCACCACAGGCTCCACTGTGGACATCCAAGCAGGGTCCATTTCCACTTCAGGACCAGAGCTCCAAGGTGCTGGCCACTCGAAGGTCCAGGTCACCGGGCCTGGGATAAAGGTGGGAAGCCCGGGTGTCAGTGTCAGTGCAAAGGGCTTGGACTTAGGTAGCAAAGGGGGGGTCCAAGTCCCAGGGGTGGACGTTCTGTCTTCTCTTGGGGGTGGGGCAGCAGAGTGGCAGGGCCCAGCTCTTGAGAGTGGCAACGATGGGAAAATTAAATTTCCCTCCATGAAGCTCCCAAAATTTGGTGTCTCAACAGGGCTTGAGGGTCAGGCCCCAGAGGCAGGGTTGAGTGTTTCTGCCCCTGAATTCTCTGTGGGGCACAAGGGTGGCAAGCCAGGCTTGACCATTGGCGGGAACATCCAGACCCCTCAGCTAGAAGTCAGTGGTCCCTCTGCCAGTATTAAGGGGCTTGAGGGGAAGCTGAAGGGCCCCCAGATCACTGGGCCATCCCTTGAGGGTGACCTGGGCCTGAAAGGTACCAAGCCACAGGGGAGTTCAAGGGTGGACATCTCTGTGCCCAAAATCGAGGGCAGCATCGCTGGCTCCAGGGTGGAAGTTCAAACTCCTAACATTGATATTCACGGGCCAGGGGGCAAACTGAATATGCCCAAGGTGAAGGCCCCCAAATTCTCTGTATCAGGTTCTAAGGGAGAGGGAGCTGGCATTGATGTGACACCTCCTGGGGTCTCTGGGGATGTTGGCCTACCTGAGGTTGCTTCTGGGGGACTGGAAGGGAAGGTGAAAGGTCCTAAAATCAAGACTCCTGAAGTGATTGTTCAGACACCTAATATCTCCATGCAGGATGTGGATCTGAGCCTCAGGTCCCCTAAACTGAAAGGAGACATTAAGGTTTCTGCTCCTGGGCTTCAAGGTGATGTTAAAGGCCCTCAAGTGGCAGTTAAAGGCGCCAAAGTGGACATAGAGACACCCAGCCTAGAGGGGACCGTGACTGGCCCCAAGTTTAGTGGTCCTTCTGGGAAAGAAGGAACCTGCAAGATCTCTATGGCAGACGTAGACTTAAATGTTGCCGCACCAAAGGTGAAAGGGGGTGTGGATGTCACGCTTCCAAAAGTAGAGGGGAAAGTCAGTGTCCCTGAAGTTGATGTCAGAGGCCCCGAAGTGGATGTCAGTGCCCCAGATGTGGACATTCATGGTCCGGACTGGAACCTGAAGATGCCCAAGATGAAAATGCCCAAGTTCAGCGCTCCAGGAGTTAAAGGGGAAGGGCCAGATGTAGATGTGAATCTCCCCAAAGGTGATGTCAGTATTTCAGGGCCCAAGGTCAGTGTGGAAGCCCCAAAGGTCAACATAGGGGGCCTGGTGGGCAACCTTAAAGGTCCTGATGTTCAGCTGCCTGAAGTGAGTGTCAAGACACCAAAGATCACCATGCCTGATGTGGATTTGCATGTGAAAGGCCCAAAGGTAAAAGGACAGTATGATGTAACAGCAACAAAACTTGAAGGAGAGATGAGAGGCCCCAAAGTGGACATTGATGCCCCTAATGTGGACGTTCATGGCCCAGACTGGCACCTGAAGATGCCCAAGATGAAAATGCCCAAATTCACTGTGCCAGGGTTCAAAGCAGAGGGCCCCGAAGTGAATGTAAACCTGCCTGAGCCTGATGTGGACATTTCTGGGCCCAAGGTAGATGTCTGTGCTCCAGATGTGAGTATTGAGGGACCAGAGGGGAAATTGAAAGGACCCAAGTTTAAGATGCCTGAGATGAATATCAAAGCCCCGAAGATCTCCATACCAGACGTGGACTTACATTTGAAAGGCCCTAGTGTAAAAGGAGAGTATGATGTCACAGTGCCGAAGGTGGAAGGTGAGATTAAAGTTCCTGATGTTGAACTTAAAAGTGCCAAACTGGACATTGATGCTCCAGATGTGGACATTCAAGGCCCAGACTGGCACCTGAAGATGCCCAAAATGAAAATGCCCAAGTTCAGCATGCCCGGCCTCAAAGCAGAGGTCCCAGAAGTGGATGTGAACCTGCCCAAGACTGACATTGACATCGCTGGACCCAAGGTGGATGTTGAACTTCCAGATGTGAATATTGAAGGACCTGAAGGAAAGCTGAAGGGTCCCAAGTTTAAGATGCCTGACGTGAATATCAAGGCCCCCAAGATCTCCATGCCTGATGTAGATTTGCATATGAAAGGTCCCAAGGTAAAAGGGGAATATGATGTTACAGTGCCAAAACTGGAAGGGGACCTGAAGGGGCCAAAGGTAGACGTCAGTGCCCCAGATGTTGGAGTTCACAGTCCTGATTGGAACCTAAAGATGCCAAAGATGAAAATGCCCAGATTCACCAGGCCCAGCCTTAAAGGAGAGGGCCCAGAATTGGATGTGAACCTGCCCAAGGCTGATGTTGACATTTCTGCACACAAGGTAGATATTAGTGCTCCAGATCTGAGCCTTGAAGGACCAGAAGGGAAGTTGAAAGGCCCTAAGTTTAAGATGCCTGAGATGCACTTCAGAGCTCCCAAGATGACCCTGCCAGATGTTGACATGGATTTTAAAGGACCCAAAATGAAAGGGAATCTAGATATGTCTGCACCAAAAATAGAAGGTGAGATGAAAGCTCCACATGGGGACATCAAAGGTCCCAAAGTAGATGTTAAAGCACCAGATGTGGAAGTTCAGGATGCAGACTGGAGTCTGAAGATGCCCAAGATGAAAATGCCTAAATTCAGCATGCCAAGCTTCAAAGGCGAGGGCCCAGATGTGGACATGAAACAGCCCAAGGCTGACATTGAGGTCTCAGGACCCAAGGTGGACATTGAAGCCCCAGATGTGAGCCTGGAGGGGCCAGAAGGAAAGCTTAAGGGTCCCAAGTTTAAGATGCCTGAGATGCACTTCAAGGGCCCCAAGATCTCCATGCCTGATGTGGACTTAAACTTGAAAGGCCCCAAAGTCAAAGGGGATGTGGATGTGTCTGTGCCCAAGATAGAAGGTGAAATGAAAGTGCCAGATGTGGACATCAAAGGCCCCAGAGTGGATGTTGATGTCCCAGATGTGGATGTTCAAGGCCCTGATTGGCACCTGAAGATGCCCAAGATGAAAATGCCCAAGTTCAACATTCCTGGCTTCAAAGGAGAGGGCTCTGAAGTGGACGTGAATCCACCCAAGGCTGACATTGATGTCTCAGGACCCAAGGTGGACATTGAAGCCCCAGATGTGAGCCTTGAGGGGCCAGAAGGAAAGCTTAAGGGTCCCAAGTTTAAGATGCCTGAGATGCACTTCAAGGCCCCCAAGATCTCCATGCCTGATGTAGACTTACACTTGAAAGGCCCTAAAGTCAAAGGGGGTGTGGATGTGTCTGTGCCCAAGACAGAAGGTGAAATGAACGTGCCAGATGTGGACATCAAAGGCCCCAAAGTGGATGTTGATGTTCCAGATGTGGACGTTCAAGGCCCCGACTGGCACCTGAAGATGCCCAAGATGAAAATGCCCAAGTTCAGCATGCCTGGCTTCAAAGGAGAAGGCCCTGAAGTGGATGTGAACCTGCACAAGGCTGACATAGACGTCTCAGGACCCAAGGTGGACATTGAAGCCCCAGACGTGAACCTTGAGGGGCCAGAAGGAAAGCTTAAGGGTCCCAAGTTTAAGATGCCTGAGATGCCATTCAAGGGCCCCAAAGTCTCCATGCCTGATGTGGACTTACACTTGAAAGGCCCCAGAGTCAAAGGGGATGTGGGTGTGTCTGTGCCCAAGATAGAAGGTGAAATGAAAGTGCCAGATGTGGACATCAAAGGCCCCAAAGTGGATGTTGATGTTCCAGATGTGGATGTTCAAGGCCCTGACTGGCACGTGAAGATGCCCAAGATGAAAATGCCCAAGTTCAGCATGCCTGGCTTCAAAGGAGAGGGCCCAGAAGTGGATGTGAACCTGCCTAAAGCTGACATTGACGTCTCTGCACCCAAAGTTGAGATTGAAGCCCCAGATGTGAGCCTTGAAGGTGCAGAAGGGAAGCTCAAGGGTCCTAAGTTTAAGATGCCTGAGATGCACTTCAAGCCTCCGAAGATCTCTATGCCAGACATTGATTTAAACCTCAAAAACCCCAAGGTGAAAGGTGATGTGGATGTTTCTCTGCCCAAAGTTGAAGGCGGTCTGAAAGGGCCAGAGGTTGACATCAAAGGTCCCAAAGTGGACATTGACGTCCCCGACGTGGATGTTCATGGCCCAGACTGGCACCTGAAGATGCCCAAGATAAAAATGCCGAAGATCAGCATGCCTGGCTTCAAAGGAGAGGGCCCAGAAGTGGATGTGAACCTGCACAAGGCTGACATTGATGTCTCAGGACCCAAGGTGGATGTTGAAGTTCCAAATGTGAATATTGAAGGTCCAGATGCAAAACTAAAAGGTCCTAAATTTAAGTTGCCAGAAATGAATATAAAGCCTCAGAAGATATCCATGCCTGATGTTAGTCTGCATTTGAAAGGCCATAAAATGAAAGGAGATTATGATGTTACGGTTCCAAAAGTAGAAGGAGAGATTAAAGCTCCTGACATTGACACCGAAGGTACAAAAGTAGACATTAATGCACCAGATGTGGGAGTTCATGGTCCAGACTGGCACCTGAAGATGCCCAAGATAAAAATGCCCAAGATCAGCATGCCTGGCTTCAAAGGAGAGGGCCCCGATGTAGATGTGAACCTACCCAAGGCTGACATTGACGTCTCAGGACCCAAGGTGGACATTGATGTTCCAGATGTGAATATTGAAGGTCCAGAGGGGAAACTAAAGGGTTCCAAGTTCAAGATGCCAAGCATGCATATACAAACACACAAAATCTCTATGCCTGATGTTGGACTTAACCTGAAAGCCCCTAAACTGAAAACTGATGTAGATGTTTCTCTTCCCAAAGTGGAAGGAGACTTGAAAGGTCCTGGAATTGACATAAAATCCCCTAAAATTGATGTGGATGTTGGTGATATAGATGTTGAATGTCCAGAAGGAAAGCTTAAGGGTCCCAAGTTTAAGATGCCTGAGATGCACTTCAAAGCCCCCAAGATCTCCATGCCTGATGTGGACTTAAACTTGAAAGGCCCCAAAGTCAAGGGGGATGTGGATGTGTCTGGGCCCAAGATAGAAGGTGAAATGAAAGTGCCAGATGTGGACATCAAAGGCCCCAAAGTGGACGTTGAGGTCCCAGATGTGGACGTTCAAGGCCCCGACTGGCACCTGAAGATGCCCAAGGTGAAAATGCCCAAGTTCAGCATGCCTGGCTTCAAAGGAGAGGGCCCCGATGTAGATGTGAATCTACCAAAGGCTGACATTAATGTTTCTGGCCCCAAAGTGGACATTGATACTCCTGATTTGGATATTGAGGGACCAGAAGGAAAATTAAAAGGTTCTAAATTTAAGATGCCTAAGTTGAATATCAAAGCTCCCAAGATATCCATGCCAGATGTGGACTTGAATTTGAAGGGACCCAAACTGAAAGGAGAGATGGATGCTTCTGTGCCAGAACTAGAAGGTGATCTCAAAGGTCCGCAAGTTGATATCAAAGGTCCTAGTGTGGATGTGGAGGTGCCTGACGTTGATCTGGAAGGTCCTGATGCAAAGTTGAAAGGCCCTAAGTTTAAGATGCCAGACATGCACTTCAAAGCCCCCAAGATTTCCATGCCTGATGTAGACTTACACTTGAAAGGCCCCAAAGTCAAAGGGGATGTGGATGTGTCTGTGCCAAAATGGGAGGGAGATTTGAAAGGTCCCTGTGTGGATGTGGAGGTTCCTGATGTTGATCAAGAATGTCCTGATGCAAAGTTGAAAGGACCTAAGTTTAAGATGCCTGACTTACACTTCAAGGCCCCCAAGATCTCCATGCCAGATGTGGACTTACACTTGAAAGGCCCCAAAGTCAAAGGGGATGTGGATGTGTCTGTGCCCAAGATAGAAGGTGAAATGAACGTGCCAGGTGTGGACATCAGAGGGCCCAAAGTGGACGTTGATGTCCCAGATGTGGACGTCCAGGGCCCAGACTGGCACCTGAAGATGCCCAAGATGAAAATGCCTAAATTCAGCATGCCTGGCTTCAAAGGCCAAGGCCCAGATGTGGATGTGAACCTGCCCAAGGCAGACATTGATGTCTCAGGACCCAAGGTGGACATTGAAACCCCAGATGTGAGCCTGGAGGGGCCGGAAGGAAAGCTTAAGGGTCCCAAGTTTAAGATGCCTGAGATGCACTTCAAGGGCCCCAAGATCTCCATGCCTGATGTGGACTTAAACTTGAAAGGCCCCAAAGTCAAAGGGGATGTGGATGTGTCGGTGCCCAAGATAGAAGGTGAAATGAAAGTGCCAGATGTGGACATTAAAGGCCCCAAAGTGGACGCTGATCTCCCAGATGTGGACGTTCAAGGCCCCGACTGGCACCTGAAGATGCCCAAGATGAAAATGCCCAAATTCAGCATGCCTGGCTTCAGAGGAGAGGGCCCTGAAATGGATGTGAACCTGCCCAAAGCTGACATAGACGTCTCAGGACCCAAGGTGGACATTGAAACCCCAGATGTGAGCCTGGAGGGGCCGGAAGGAAAGCTTAAGGGTCCCAAGTTTAAGATGCCTGAGATGCACTTCAAGGCCCCCAAGATCTCCATGCCTGATGTGGACTTAAACTTGAAAGGCCCCAAAGTCAAAGGGGATGTGGATGTGTCAGTGCCCAAGATAGAAGGTGAAATGAAAGTGCCCGATGTGGACATTAAAGGCCCCAAAGTGGACGTTGATCTCCCAGATGTTGATGTTCAAGGCCCCGACTGGCACCTGAAGATGCCCAAGATGAAAATGCCCAAATTCAGCATGCCTGGCTTCAGAGGCGAGGGCCCTGAAATGGATGTGAACCTGCCCAAAGCTGACATAGACGTCTCAGGACCCAAGGTGGACATTGAAACCCCAGATGTGAGCCTGGAGGGGCCAGAAGGAAAGCTTAAGGGTCCCAAGTTTAAGATGCCTGAGATGCACTTCAAGGCCCCCAAGATCTCCATGCCTGATGTAGACTTACACTTGAAAGGCCCCAAAGTCAAAGGGGATGTGGATGTGTCTGTGCCCAAGATAGAAGGTGAAATGAATGTGCCAGATGTGGACATCAGAGGCCCCAGAGTGGATGTTGATGTCCCAGATGTGGATGTTCAAGGCCCTGATTGGCACCTGAAGATGCCCAAGATGAAAATGCCCAAGTTCAGCATGCCTGGCTTCAAAGGAGAGGGCCCCGAAGTGGATGTGAACCTGCACAAGTCTGACATTGATGTGTCAGGACCCAAGGTGGACATTGAAGGCCCTGATGTTAATATTGAAGGACCAGAGGGAAAGTTGAAAGGTCCTAAGTTCAAGATGCCAGAGATGAACATCAAAGCCCCCAAGATCTCCATGCCTGACTTTGATTTGCACCTGAAAGGTCCTAAGGTGAAAGGAGATGTGGATGTTTCTGTGCCTAAGGTGGAAGGTGACCTGAGGGCCCCTGACGTTGACCTCAAAGGCCCCAAAGTGGATATTGATGTCCCAGATGTGGACATGCATGGCCCAGACTGGCACCCGAAGATGCCCAAGATAAAAATGCCCAAGATCAGCATGCCTGGCTTCAGAGGAGAGGGCCCAGAAGTGGATGTGAACCTGCCCAAGGCCAACATTGATGTGTCAGGACCCAAAGTGGACATTGAAGGCCCTGTTGTTAACATTGAAGGACCAGAAGAAAAGTGGAAAAGTCCAAAGTTTAAAATGCCTGAAATGCATTTTAAGACTCCAAAGATACCCATGCCAGATATTGATCTTAATCTAACAGGTCCAAAGATAAAAGGAGATGTGGATATCACATGCCCCAAGGTAGAGGGAGATTTTAAAGGACCTGAAGTTGACCTCAAAGGCCCCAAAGTGGACATTGATGTCCCTGATGTGGATGTTCAAGGCCCAGACTGGCACCTAAAGATGCCTAAGATGAAAATGCCCAAGTTCAGCATGCCTGGCTTCAAAGGAGAGGGCCCCGAAGTGGATGTGAACCTGCCCAAGGCCGACATTGATGTGTCAGGACCCAAAGTGGACATTGAAGGCCCTGTTGTTAACATTGAAGGGCCAGAAGGAAAGTTGAAGGGTCCTAAGTTCAAGATGCCTGAGATGAACATCAAAGCCCCCAAGATCTCCATGCCTGACTTTGATTTGCACCTGAAAGGTCCTAAGGTGAAAGGAGATGTGGATGTTTCTGTGCCTAAAGTGGAAGGTGACCTCAAGGTCCCCGAAGTTGATGTCAAAGGCCCCAAAGTGGACATTGATGTCCCTGATGTGGATGTTCAAGGCCCAGACTGGCACATGAAGATGCCTAAGATGAAAATGCCCAAGTTCAGCATGCCTGGCTTCAAAGGAGAAGGCCCAGAAGTGGATGTGAATCTGCCCAAAGCTGACATTGATGTGTCAGGACCCAAGGTGGACATCGAAGGCCCTGACGTTAATATTGAAGGACCAGAGGGAAAGTTGAAAGGTCCTAAGTTCAAGATGCCAGAGATGAACATCAAAGCCCCCAAGATCTCCATGCCTGACATTGATTTTAATCTGAAGGGCCCCAAAGTGAAGGGTGATGTGGATGTGTCCTTACCAAAAGTGGAAGGTGAGCTTAAAGTTCCTGAAGTTGACATGAAAGGCCCCAAAGTGGACATTGATGCTCCAGATGTGGACGTTCATGGCCCAGACTGGCACCTGAAGATGCCCAAGATAAAAATGCCCAAGATCAGCATGCCTGGCTTCAGAGGAGAGGGGCCAGAAGTGGATGTGAACCTGCCCAAGGCTGACATAGACGTCTCAGGACCCAAGGTGGACATTGATGCCCCAGATGTGAATATTGAAGGTCCAGATGCGAAACTGAAGGGTCCCAAGTTCAAGATGCCAGAGATGAATATCAAAACTCCTAAGATATCAATGCCAGATTTGGACCTTGATCTTAAAGGCCCTAAAATGAAAGGAGAGGTGGATATTTCACTTCCAAATGTAGAAGGTGATTTGAAAGGGCCTTCTCTTGACATCAAAGGCCCGAAGATAGATGTAGATGCACCAGATATTGATATTCATGGCCCAGAAGGCAAATTAAAAGGTCCAAAGCTGAAGATGCCTGATGTGCATGTAAACATGCCCAAGATCTCCATGCCAGAAATTGACCTGAATTTGAAAGGCTCAAAACTTAAGGGAGATGTTGATGTTTCTGGACCCAAATTGGAAGGTGACATTAAAGCTCCCAAGTTAGATGTAAAGGGCCCAGAAGTGGACATTTCTGGTCCTAAGCTCAATGTTGAAGGCAAGTCAAAGAAATCTCGTTTTAAGCTTCCCAAATTTAATTTTTCAGGCTCCAAAGTTCAGACACCTGAGGTAGATGTCAAAGTCAAAAAGCCAGATATTGATGTAACAGGTCCAAAAGTTGACCTTAATGCTCCCGATATTGAGGTCCAAGGAAAAGTGAAAGGATCCAAGTTCAAAATGCCTTTCTTGAGTATTTCGTCTCCTAAAGTGTCTATGCCTGATGTGGAGTTAAACCTGAAAGGTCCTAAAGTCAAAGGAGACTTAGATGTTGCAGGTCCTAATTTAGAAGGTGATTTTAAAGGACCCAAAGTGGACATTAAGGCACCAGAAGTTCATCTTGATGCACCTGATGTGGATGTTCATGGTCCAGACTGGAATTTGAAAATGCCCAAGATGAAAATGCCCAAGTTCAGTGTGCCCGGCTTCAAAGCAGAAGGGCCAGATATGGCTGTGGATCTGCCAAAAGGAGACATCAACATAGAGGGCCCCAGAGTGGACATTGAGGGCCCAGAAATCAATGTGGAAGGTCTAGAGGGAGGCTTAAAAGGTCCCAAATTCAAGATGCCTGATATGAATATCAAAGCTCCCAAGGTCTCCATGCCTGATGTGGACTTACACTTGAAAGGCCCCAAAGTCAAAGGGGATGTGGATGTGTCGGTGCCCAAGATAGAAGGTGAAATGAACGTGCCAGGTGTGGACATCAGAGGGCCCAAAGTGGACGTTGATGTCCCAGATGTGGATGTTCAAGGCCCTGACTGGCACCTGAAGATGCCCAAGGTGAAAATGCCCAAGTTCAGCATGCCTGGCTTCAAAGGAGAGGGCCCCGAAGTGGATGTGAACCTGCCCAAGGCTGACATTGGTATTTCTGGCCCCAAAGTGGACATTGATGCCCCAGATGTGAATATTGAAGGTCCAGATGCGAAACTGAAGGGCCCCAAATTCAAGATGCCAGAGATGAATATCAAAGCTCCCAAAATGTCCATGCCTGACCTTGACTTTAACCTGAAGGGCCCCAAACTAAAGGGTGATGTGGATGTGTCTTTGCCAAAAGTGGAAGGTGACCTCAAGGCCCCTGAGGTGGACATCAAGGGCCCCAAAGTGGACATTGAAACTCCTGATATTAACATTGAAGGCCCAGAGGGGAAATTGAAGGGGCCCAAATTCAAGATGCCAGAGATGCACCTGAAGGCGCCCAAGATCTCCATGCCTAACATTGACTTAAACCTGAAGGGGCCCAAGGTGAAGGGTGATATAGATGTTACCCTTCCCAAGACTGAAGGAGATCTGAAAGGCCCTGAGATCGACATCAAAGGTCCCAAAGTGGATATTGATGCTCCAGATGTGGATGTTCAAGGCCCTGATTGGCACCTGAAGATGCCCAAGATAAAAATGCCCAAGATCAGCATGCCCGGCTTCAAAGGAGAGGGGCCAGAAGTGGATGTGAACCTACCCAAGACCAACATTGACATGTCAGGACCCAAGGTGGACATTGAAGGCCCTGATGTTAACATTGAAGGACCTGAGGGAAAGTTGAAAGGTCCTAAGTTCAAGATGCCAGAGATGAACATCAAAGCCCCCAAGATCTCCATGCCTGACTTTGATTTGCACCTGAAAGGTCCTAAGGTGAAAGGAGATGTGGATGTTTCTGTGCCTAAGGTGGAAGGTGAACTAAACGCCCCTGACGTTGACCTCAAAGGCCCCAAAGTGGATATTGATGTCCCAGATGTGGACATGCATGGCCCAGACTGGCACCCGAAGATGCCCAAGATGAAAATGCCCAAGTTCAGCATGCCTGGCTTCAGAGGAGAGGGCCCAGAAGTGGATGTGAACCTGCCCAAGGCTGACGTTGATGTCTCAGGACCCAAGGTGGACGTTGATGTTCCAGATATGGATATTGAAGGTCCAGATGTGAAACTGAAGGGTCCCAAGTTCAAGATGCCTGAGATGAACATCAAAGCCCCCAAGATCTCCATGCCTGACTTTGATTTGCACCTGAAAGGTCCTAAGGTGAAGGGAGATGTGGATGTTTCTGTGCCTAAGGTGGAAGGTGACCTAAAGGCCCCTGAAGTTGACATCAGAGGTCCCAAAGTGGACATTGATGCCCCAGATGTGGACGTTCATGGCCCAGACTGGCACCTGAAGATGCCCAAGATAAAAATGCCCAAGATCAGCATGCCTGGCTTCAAGGGAGAGGGGCCTGAAGTGGATGTGAACCTGCCCAAGGCCGACATTGATGTCTCAGCACCCAAGGTGGACATAGACACTCCTGACATTGATGTTCATGGTCCAGAAGGGAAACTGAAGGGCCCCAAGTTTAAAATGCCTGACCTGCACCTCAAGGCACCCAAGATCTCCATGCCTAACGTTGACCTGAATCTGGAGGGCCCCAACGTAAAGGGTGATGTGGGTGTTACTCTGCCCAAAGTTGAAGGTGACCTCAAGAGCCCTGAAGTTGATGTCAAAGGTCCCAAAGTGGACATTGATGTCCCAGATGTGGATGTGCATGGCCCAGACTGGCACCTGAAGATGCCTAAGGTGAAAATGCCCAAGATCAGCATGCCTGGCTTCAAAGGAGAGGGCCCAGAAGTGGATGTGAACCTGCCTAAAGCTGACATTGATGTCTCAGGACCCAAGGTTGACATTGATGTTCCAGACGTGAATACAGAAGGTCCAGATGCAAATCTGAAGGGCCCCAAGTTCAAGATGCCAGAGGTGAACATCAAAGCTCCTAAGATCCCCATGCCTGGCATTGACTTAAACCTGAAAGGACCCAAAGTAAAGGGAGATGTGGATGTTTCTCTGCCTAAGGTGGAAGGTGACCTCAAGGGCCCCGAAGTTGACGTCAAGGGCCCCAGAGTGGACATTGATGTTCCAGATGTGGACGTTCATGGCCCAGACTGGCATCTGAAGATGCCTAAGGTGAAAATGCCCAAGTTCAGCATGCCTGGTTTCAAAGGAGAGGGCCCCGAAGTGGATGTGAACCTGCCTAAGGCTGACATTGACGTCTCAGGACCCAAGGTGGACGTTGATGTTCCAGATGTAAATATTGAAGGTCCAGATGCAAAACTGAAGGGCCCTAAATTCAAGATGCCGGAGATGAACATAAAAGCCCCTAAAATCTCCATGCCTGACCTTGACTTTAACCTGAAGGGCCCCAAAATGAAGGGTGATGTTGATATCTCTCTGCCCAAAGTTGAGGGTGATCTCAAGTCCCCTGAGGTGGACATCAAGAGCCCCAAACTGGACACTGACACTCCTGATATCAGTATTGAAGGTCCAGATGGAAAACTGAAGGGGCCTAAATTTAAGATGCCAGAGATGAACATCAAAGCCCCCAAGATCTCCATGCCTGACTTTGACTTAAGTCTGAAAGGGCCAAAGGTAAAGGGGGATGTGGACTTTTCACTGCCTAAGGTAGAAGGTGATCTGAAAGGGCCAGAGGTGAACATTGAAGGTCCTGAAGGGAAACTCAAAGGACCCAAATTTAAGATGCCTGATGTCCATTTTAAAACCCCACAAATCTCCATGAGTGACATTGATTTGAACTTGAAAGGACCTAAGATAAAAGGAGATTTGGACACTTCCATCCCTAAACTGCAAGGAGATCTGAAAGGCCCCAAAATAGATGTTAAAGGCCCTACGCTGGACATAGACACTCCTGATTTTGACATTAATGGTCCAGAAGGGAAACTGAAGGGCCCCAAGTTTAAAATGCCTGACCTGCATCTCAAGGCGCCCAGGATCGGTGTGCCTGGCTTCAAAGGAGAGGGCCCCGAAGTGGATGTGACCCTGCCCAAGGCTGACATTGACGTCTCAGGACCCAAGGTGGACATTGATGTTCCAGATGTGGATATTGAAGGTCCAGATGCGAAACTGAAGGGCCCCAAGTTCAAGATGCCGGAGGTGAACATCAAAGCCCCTAAGATCCCCATGCCTGGCATTGACTTAAACCTGAAAGGACCCAAAGTAAAGGGAGATGTGGATGTTTCTCTGCCTAAGATGGAAGGTGACCTCAAGGGCCCCGAAGTTGATGTCAAGGGCCCCAAAGTGGACATTGATGTTCCAGATGTGGACGTTCATGGCCCAGACTGGCATCTGAAGATGCCTAAGGTGAAAATGCCCAAGTTCAGCATGCCTGGCTTCAAAGGAGAGGGCCCCGAAGTGGATGTGAACCTGCCTAAGGCTGACATTGACGTTTCAGGACCCAAGGTGGACGTTGATGTTCCAGATGTGAATATTGAAGGTCCAGATGCGAAACTGAAAGGCCCCAAGTTCAAGATGCCGGAGGTAAATATCAAAGCTCCCAAAATCTCCGTGCCTGATGTCGACCTGGATTTGAAAGGACCCACAGGCAAAGGAGATTTCGATGTGTCTGTCCCTAAGATTGAAGGGACTTTCAAAGGCCCCAAAGTAGACCTTAAAGGTCCAGGTCTGGATCTTGAAGGCCCTGATGCCAAACTCAGTGGCCCACATTTGAAGATGCCCTCACTGGATATATCTGCCCCTAAAGTAACTGCGCCTGATACTGATTTGCATCTCAAGGCACCCAAAATTGGAGTTTCTGGTCCCAAATTAGAAGGCGGTGAACTGGACCTCAAGGGACCCAAAGTTGATTTCGAAGCTCCAAGCTTAGATGTACACGTGGAGAGCCCAGATATTAACACTGAGGGGCCAGATGTGAAAATTCCCAAATTTAAGAAGCCCAAGTTTGGGTTTGGGGCCAAAAGCCCCAAAGCTGACTTCAAATCACCTTCCCTCGATGTGACAGTTCCTGAGGCAGAGCTGAATGTTGAGGCTCCTGAAATTGGTGTTGGTGGCAAGGGCAAGAAGAGTAAGTTTAAAATGCCTAAAATTCACATGAGTGGTCCTAAAATTAAGGCCAAAAAACAAGGATTTGATGTGAATGCGCCTGGGGGTGAGATTGATGCCAGCCTCAAGTCTCCTGATGCAGATGTCAACGTCGCAGGGCCGGATGCCTCACTTAAAGTCGACGCGAAATCTCCCAAGACCAAGAAACCTATGTTTGGAAAAATGTACTTTCCAGATGTCGAATTTGACATTAAGTCACCTAAATTTAAAGCGGAAGCTTCCCTCCCTGGCCCCAAAATGGGGGGTGAAATCCAGGCACCTGACCTGGATGTTTCCTCACCAGAGATTAACGTGGAAGGTCCTGACATCAAGCTGAAAGCTCCCAAGTTCAAGGTGCCAGGTGTGGATGTCTCAGGGCCAAAAATAGAGGGCGACTTGAAAGGCCCCAGGGTGCAGGCAAACTTGGATGCATCTGACATCAACATTGAAGGCCCAGATGCTAAAGTCAAAGCACCGTCATTCAGCATTTCTGCCCCTCAAGTCTCCATCCCTGATGTGAATGTTAACTTGAAAGGACCAAAGATAAAGGGTGATGTCCCCAGTGTGGGACTGGAAGGACCAGATGTAGATCTGCAAGGTCCAGAATCGAAAATTAAGTTCCCCAAGTTTTCGATGCCCAAGATCGGCGTCCCTGGTGTGAAGATGGAGGGTGGGGGAGCTGAGGTCCAGCTGCCCTCTCTAGAAGGAGGCTTGAGCGCACCAGATGTTAAGCTTGAAGGGCCCGATGTGTCTCTGAAAGGGCCAAAAATAGACTTGCCTTCAGTGAACCTCTCTGCGCCAAAAGTCTCTGGACCTGACCTTGACCTGAACTCGAAAGGACCAAGTTTGAAGGGAGGCCTGGATGTATCTGTTCCCAGCATGAAGGTGCACGCTCCTGGGCTTGACCTCAGAGGTGTCGGTGGAAAGGTGAAGGTGGAAGGTGATGGTATGAAAGTGCCTGGAACTGATGCCACAGCAATGCTTGATGTCGGTGCGCCAGATGTGACCCTGAAGGGACCAAGCCTGCAGGGAGACCTGGCTGTCTCTGGTGACATCAAGTGTCCTGAAGTATCAGTAGGTGCTCCTGACCTAAGCTTGGAGGCACCTGAAGGTGGTGTCAAACTTCCTAAGATGAAGCTGCCCCAGTTTGGCATCTCCGCTCCAGGGTCCGACTTGGACATCGGCGTCAAGGGGCCACAAGTCGCTGGAGAACTAAAGGGGCCCGGCATAGATTTGAACCTCAGAGGCCCGAACCTGAAAGGGCCTCAGATCTCTGGCCCTCAAATCTCAGCACCAGATGTGGACTTGAACTTGGAAGGACCAAAAGCAAAAGGCAGCCTCGGGGCCAGTGGTGACATGAAAGGCCCCACAGTTGGAGGAGGTCTTCCGGGCATCAGTGTTCAAGGCCTAGAAGGAAACCTCCAGACGCCTGGAATTAAGTCATCCAGATGTGAGGTGGAGCTGCCAGGTGTGAATGTGAAACTCCCAACCGGGCATATTTCTGGTCCTGAAATCAAAGGTGATCTGAAAGGTTCAGGAATAGGTTTCCACGGGGCCCTTCCTGACATTGGCATGAAAGGGCCTTCCTTTAACGTGGCATCTCCTGAGTCAGATTTTGGTGTCAGCTTGAAAGGCCCGAAAATCAAAGGAGGCATGGATGTTTCAGGGGGTGTCAGTGCCCCAGATATCAGCCTGGGTGAGGGGCATGTGAGCGTCAAAGGTTCCGGCGGGGAGTGGAAAGGACCCCAGGTCTCCTCTGCTGTCAACCTGGATGCACCTAAGTTTGCCGGAGGACTTCATTTCTCAGGACCAAAGATAGAAGGAGGTGTCAAAGGAGACCAGATTGGACTTCAGGGTCCTGGGCTGAGCGTGTCTGGGCCTCAAGGTCACTTGGAAAGCGGATCTGGAAAAGTAACATTCCCCAAGATGAAGATCCCCAAGTTCACCTTCTCTGGCCGTGAGCTGGTTGGCAGAGAAGTAGGGGTGGATATTAACTTCCCTAAAGCGGAGGCCACTGTCCAGTCTGGTGCCGGAGAGGCCGAGTGGGAAGAGTCTGATGTAAAACTTAAAAAGTCCAAAATCAAAATGCCCAAGTTCAACTTTTCCAAACCTAAAGGGAAACCTGGTGTCACCGGCTCACCGGAAGCGTCCATTCCAGGGTCCAAAGGTGACCTGAAGAGCTCCAAGGCCAGCCTAGGCTCTCTGGAAGGAGAGGCAGAAGTCGAAACGTCTTCGCCCAAAGGCAAATTCTCCTTATTCAAAAGCAAGAAGGCACAGCACCGCTCAAATTCCTTCAGTGAAGAAAGGGAGCATTCTGCATCTTCTACCCCTCCGGGAACTTTGGAGTTCGAAGGTGGGGAAGTGTTGCTGGAAGGCGGGAAAGTCAAAGGGAAACATGGGAAGCTGAAATTTGGTACCTTTGGTGGATTGGGGTCAAAGAGCAAAGGTCATTATGAGGTGACTGGGAGTGATGATGAGGCAGGCAAGTTACAGGGGAGTGGAGTGTCCTTGGCCTCTAAGAAGTCCCAACTGACATCTTCTAGCAGTGACAGTGGGACTAAAGTTGGCATCCAGCTTCCCGAGGTGGAGCTGACAGTTTCCACAAAGAAAGAGTAGCAGGCCTCTGTGTGTGTGTACATATATGTATAAAAATACATCAGCCTTGGGTGAGTTTGTATATAAACTCCAAAGAGAAACCCGCCGACAGCCTCAGCAGTAACGCAAACACCTGGCCTCTGGCAGGGGCGAGCGCTGAAAAGACAAGCGCCTATAGGCTCCTCCTGGAGCTTTACAGATAGGTAAAGAGTTCTAAGTTCTTCGTCCAGCCCGTGTGCAAAGTCAACAGTATTTGCCTTAAGATTTCAGGTTTTTGTTTTTGCATTGAACGCTGAGAGCTCCTGTTTACTAAGCAAGCTTTTGTGTTTATTATCCTCATTTTTACTGAACATTGTTAGCGTTGGGGTCATGGAAACCCACTTTTTCATTGTAATGACTTTTGGGGCTTCTGTTAGTCAGGGTGGGGGGTGGAGAAGGCAGTAGAGGGGGGCCAGACCTTCATTTCTCCTGCCGTCCGGATCTACTCAAACAGGAAACATCCAAAGATGGCTGAGAGGAGCCGCCAGGCAGGGCGTGTGGGTGTTTCTAGAACTCTTTAGCGTTGCTTTTTCTTCCCCAGGGGTGGCGGTCCCAGCCCGTTTGGGGCTCACCATGAGAGGGAATTTAGAGTCTGTTTGCAAATTAGCCAACCCACCGACTCGACACGAGGGCCTTCCATTCTGTGTGTTGTAAGAGAAATGTTTTCTTTGTGATCGCCACGTTCCTGATATTAATTCTGATTTCTTTTAACAAATGTTATCGTGATTAAGGAAATTTCCAGCACTTTAATGGCAAATTAATTGAGAATGTAAGAAAATGGATGCTGTCAAGGGCAAATAAAGCTGTTTATTAACCCGGATGTCCTGTGCCTTTTATATTCTGTAATGGGAGGATGAGGCCTAGGGAGGCTGCATACCCAGCCCTGACAGGTCAGACTGGGTCCCCTCAGTGGCATTGCTAGTTGCATTAGTGGGTGATGGGACGGGTTCTTTGCTTCTCGATTCTCATGGTGAGGCTGGTTGTACCATTGCTGAGATATCAAGAGAGGCTGGGCACGCTGGCAGCCCGAGCCCCGGGACCTGCCCACCAACTCGGCATCCTCAGATAGGAGTATACGATTCAGAGATGGTTCAGACATGAATGGAAGAAAAGGCCTATGGAATGGCAGAAAGGGATCTGACCGTGGGCCACAGGCCTGCCAGCTGTTCCAAACTTGGCTGTAGGTTTGCTGGCTGGCCTCGTTACCTGCCCTTCTGGGCCTCAGTTTCCCCTTCGAAATAAGGGTGCTGATCTCGAATCACATGTCCTTATGCTTCCTTCTAGTCCACGTGAGCGCTAAACTTTATGAAAAATCTCTTCTGACAGAAGTCCCCTCCCCCACCCCCTTTTTTCTGGCCTTCCCTTGAGGCACGCAGGATCTTAGTTCCCCAACCAGGGATCGAACCCATGCCCCCTGCATTGGGAGCACGGAGTCTTAACCACTGGACCGCAGGGAAGTCCAAAAGTCCCCTTCTGATTTACAGCTCTGTAGACAATACAGAGTGGGGGGACCTTCTAGAAACTGGCTTCTGATGTTGGTCATTGCTGGGCAGAGGGCAGCGCCTTCTTAGGCCAAAATGATCGAACCAAGCTCATCCCCCTTGCCATTCCCCAGAGCTGCTTCCTTTCTGCCAGTGGAAGCAGCTCTGTACCTCTCCCATCAGCCCTGGAGTGGAGATACCAGCTCCAACCCCCTCCTGCCCTCTCCAGAGCCAGCTTATCTGCGGGTCTCAGCGCAGAGCAGCGGGATCTCCTGCCCAGCGTGAAATCCACCTGCCCTCGCTTGGATTTCAGACGGGCCCTTGCCAGCTTCATCCACTCCCGCGTCAGCCAGCAGAGCCTGTGTCCTTGGGGGGCTTTGGAGCTCACGGGTGGCTCTTGCTTTCAGAAAGATAGGTAGCAAGGGAGGTGCTTGATCCCCTGTGGCTTTTTAAAATATTTTTAAAAAATTTTATTTATGTATTGAAGTATAGTTGATTTACAATGTTATATTAGCTTCAGGAGTACAGCAAAGTAATTCGGTTTTATATAAATAAATATATATATATATATTCTTTTCCAGATTCTTTTCCCTTATAAGTTATTAGAAAATATTGAACATAGTTCCCTGTGCTATACAGTAGGTCCTTGTTGGTTATCTATTTTATATATAGTAGTGTGTATCTGTTAATCCCATACTCCTAATTTATCCCTCCCCCAGCCCCCGTGGCTTTTTAAAAGCTGATTTTGTGAATTGGGCAAGAGTTTCCTCACCCATAAACTAGGGGTAGCATCCACAGGCCCAGAGTCTGTCTGTTCAGGTGTTTGGGTTGTCTGCTGTGCAAGGGTGTCGCATTTAAGGGTATAGCATTCATGTCACAGCCATTTGTTTGTTTATTGAGAGCATGAGGGTGGGCATGGAGTCCTAGGGAGGTGGGTGTGAGCCCCTGCACACACACTGAAAAGCTAGAATGTGCACACGCCCACTGGCGCACGTGCCTACACGCAGCTGCCTTCCGTCCTAACCAGGTCTGGGCACCCCACAAGTGTGCTGCTTTCAACCACGGCCCAAATCCCAGTTCTCCGTTCTGAAGCTGATGAGTGTGGAGTGGGACGGAGTGTGCAGATGTGTGGTCCTGGCGTCTGGAGGGGGGATAAGTGGGTGACAGTGCGGTGCACTTGTGTACACAGCCAGGGGGATGCCCACTGGGACGCTGGAAAGATCTCCCAGGCAGAACTACCCAGATTGTCCAATAATATGGCAATTAAAAAAAAATTTTTTTAGCTTGAGGAAGGGGTGATGTACACTAGTGTGGCCCTCAGCGTCCATTCATTCAGCAAGTATTTTTAGAGCATCATGTGGTTAGATGCTGTCCCTGCCCCCCTGGTCTCAGAATCCTCCTCTGCTGACCTCCACAGACCAAATGATGTGATGGATGTGGGACACTGGAACACTGGAAATACACACGTGTAAGTGACGCTTCTACCAGGGATGATGAGGATGATGGTGATGTTTCCCTGGACTCTCAGGGTGAGATCTCATTGGCTGGGACAGTCAGGAGTAGTGGGTCAGATGGATCAGGAACATGGCAACGGGCCATTCAAATGTGAGAAACTTCCCAGCTGCCCTCCTCCCACATCAGGCCCAGGCTGGAGGCAGTGACCACAGGACAGGAGCCCTCCCTGCTGCAGTGACTGTTACCACCGGAAGGGGGAACATGGAGGAGGTGCCAGGGGGTGGAGACGCATATGGAGGGCCCATCCCAGCGAGCTTTCCTTCGCTTGTTCTGCCCACCCACTCTCAGTTCCCCCCTTCCTCCATTCTTCCTGATGCCTTCTCACCGCCTACCTGATGGGGATGGTCCAAGTTATTCCCCAAAGTCCTGCAGGGCCCAGATTCAGGAGGTCTTAATACTCTGAGGTCCCAGTTCCTGCATTTGAGGGCGGGAGTGGTCTCAGGAGACCTGGAGGGGGCTGGGCTGGGCTCCTCTGTGTCCTTCCTTGGAGTTCCAGCACGGAGCCACAGCAGGGCCTGCAGCCTGACAGTGCACCTTGCTTTAAGCAGTGTGACTGACTGTGGGCGTGGCTAAGGGGACGTTTGGCAAATTCAATTCTTTTTTTTTTTTTTTTTTACTTTTTTTGGCCACACCCCACGGCATGTGAGATCTTAGTTCCCCGACCAGGGATCGAACCTGAGCCCCCTGCATTGGGAGTGCAGTCTTAACCACTGGACCGCCAGGGAAGTCCCCAATTCAATTATGTTGAAATGCACCCCATGCTCACAAAAGGCAGTGTATGTTTTTCACCAGCTCAAACTCATTTCTGTACGTGTCAGGGTCCCTACAGGAAACGTTCGTGAAGACAACTCAGCCACGGAGAATTTAACGGCGGCTGTTCACGCAGTAGTGGGCCAGGACCAAGCAGCCAACAAGGGGTGGTGAGACCCCCAGGGACAGCGGGAGGCTGGTGCTACCCCTGGGCCTGAAGGGGCCTGGGAAGAGATGGTATTCCTGGAATCTAGCCACGAGGGGCCACAGCATCTGCCAGGACTGCCTGCCATGAGAAGCAGGAAGAAGCTTCCTGACCTTTCCTTCTGATGGTGCCTTGCGCTGGAGGGCAAGCGAGCCCAGGTCTTTTCTTTTAAAAAAAAAGTTTATTTATTTGGTTGCGCCGGGTCTTAGCTGCGGTAGGCGGGCTCCTTAGTTGTGGCATGTGAACTTAGTTGCGGCATGCATGTTGGCTCTAGTTCCCTGACCAGGGGTCGAACACGGGCCCCCTGCATTCTGAGTCTTACTCGCTGCACCACCGGGGAAGTCCCGAGCCCAGAACTTGCGGGTAGAGGGATCGGCCTTCCGCAGGCACAGAGCAGGGCAGAGAAGCACGGAGAGGGGGTCTCAGGGTGGATGGCAAGATAGAGAACGACCGGGACAATGCCCTCATCCTCATTTTTCTGTTTGGCAAGTGTGACTTTCTATGTATTGAGGTTTCTTAAAATAGCCATGGTTACGTGGGATGTAGCTAAGGTATGATCATAAAGTAATACGACAATTTTTGTTTTAAACAAACACACTTATACTCGGGAGGTGCTACACTTCTGTGAAAATTTTACTGTTAAGAATATTTTTGTCCCCTCTCTTTTGGAACTGCTCTCAACATCACTTGTGCATTTAAAAAAGGAACAATTTCCTTGGGGAAGCACAAATCTTCCTCTCTTGAGGTCTGCAAATGGCCAAAGGGCCTGGAAGATCCTCCAGGGTTCCCAGGACAAAACTCTGAAAAGACCACTAGCCTGGGAGTAAGTGGGATTCGCCATGACCTTGAACAAGTGAAGGCCCCTCTTTGAGCCTCGGTTTACTCATTTGTAACATGGATAAGGCAGGCATTCTCTAAGGCCCTTGCCAGTTCCAATAGTCTATGATCTTCTCAGAAGCAAGGCTGGTTAATTAGGTGGATGGGGCTGTTTGGGGTCAAAAACAAGGCACGATTATAATGTAGCGCAACTAATTTTCCCATGTGGCTGGTAAACCAACTCAAATGTTTTGAGCAACAGCACTGTTGAAATACTGCTATGTCTCTAGTGGCCCAAAGCCAAGGCACTGCACCCCCAGTACTTTGCATGTTGCTGGCACGTGCGTCTCATTTCTCAAGTCCCATCTTAGCTCTCTGGCATTGCGTGTTAGCTGTGACGTGAGAGATGCTGCTCAGCTTGTAACTGACGTTCCTTTTTTTTTTACAGTGTATTTATTTATTTTTGTGGTACGTGGGCCTCTCACTGCTGTGGCCTCTCCTGTTGCGGAGCACAGGCTCCGGACGCACAGGCTCAGCGGCCATGGCTCACGGGCCCAGCCGCTCCGTGGCATGTGGGATCTTCCCGGACCGGGGCACGAGCCCGTGTCCCCTGCATCGGCAGGCGGACTCTCAACCACTGGGCCACCAGGGAAGCCCTACAGTGTATTTATTTTGAATTCAGACCTACAGAGAAGTTGCAAGAATGACACAGTGAATAACCATATAACTTTCACTTAGATTTCCCAGTTTTACCTTGTTGGTTTTAATCTCTCTCTCTCTCTCTCTCTCTCTCTCTCTCTCTCTCTCTCTCGATGTTACGATTATCATTATATCTGCTGAATCATTTGAAAGTGAATTGCAAACATCATGACCCTTTACTCCTAAATCCTTCAGCATGTATGGACATTCTCTTATATAACCACAGATAAGAGCCAAATTCAGGAAACTTAACATTGTTATTATTATCTGACATATTGCCCATATTTAAATTTTACCAATTGCCCCAGTAACTACAATTTCCTTGTAGCAATGTCTTTTTGCCCATTTAGGCTTCAACCACCTGTGATCCCACGTGACCTTTAATTGTCATGGTCTCTTTAGCTTCTTCAGTTTGGAACAGTTCCTTTGCTTTTTGTTGTCATTTGTGACACTGAGATTTTTGAAGTGCACAGGGCCAGTTGTTTTGCAGCAACGTCCCTCGGTGTGGGTTTGTCTGAGGATATTTCCTCATGCTTGGGTTCAGGTTATGTGTTCTGGGGCAGCGATCCCACAGAAGTGGAGTGGGGTCACTGCTCAGGACCCTCATGACTTGGATCGCTCGGTGAAGGAGGAGATCGCCAAGTTTCTCCATTGTAACAGCGCCAAGTCTTTTCCCCCTTTGGAATTAACAAGTAAACCCAAGTTTTCAAGAAAGAAGTCCAAGTTTGGGCAAGTTTATTTTGCAAGCAAAATAGGGCTGAAAGGGCTGGTGGCCTTGAAAGGGCTGGTGGCCTGCGTGCCTCGGCCTTGGTGTGCTTTCCGGCTGCTGTTTGGAAACTGGAGTTCTGGCTTTGGGCTCAGCACCACAGAGCAGCTCTCTGTCCGTCCTCATCAGGACAAAGAATTCAGTGCATGAATGCTTGCCACGGGTTGGGAATGCCAGAGCTGTTTACCGGCCTCTGAATCGCCCCGTGGAGTCAGGCATTTGCTAGAGCTTCCCAAGGCTGACTGATGCCAGCAGAGGTGCTGCCGTGAATGGGCCAGAGCAAATGTGTGTGGAACATTCTGCTGAGGCCAGTGGTTTCAATTCCCTTTAAAAATCTCTGTTATTTTCCACCACAAACTTGAGACCTGGCCTTAATGGAAAACCTCCCAGCAGCGGGGCTGAGGATCGGAAGGGTTAAGAACGAAGAGCTTCTCTCGGGACAGGGACTGGTGGTCCACAAGGTGCCCATCTCTTGAGATCTCATGCTGAGTTCTCACTCGGCCCCTGGCCAGAAGGCTATAGAAAAGTGAGGTTCAGAGAAGTGAAGCAATCCGTCTCCACCCTTAGAGCTGGAAGAGGTGACTCTGTCTAGGTCAATCCAAGCTTACTAATTAAAAAAAAAGCATTTTGGGACTTCTCTGGTGGTCCAGTGGTTAGGACTCCATGCTTCTACTGCAGGGGTTCCATCCTTGGTTGGGGAACTAAGATCCCGCATGTCAGGGTGTGTCCAGAAAAAAAAGAATTTTTTTAAAATTTAAAAAAGCATTTTTCCCCCTTTCCCCTGATGCCATTGCTGTTTCCCTGAGGAACCCGGGAATTTTTTTCTGTGGAGGTTTTAGGAAATGGAAGCTGTCTTTCAAAATTTGTAAGGCCTTGACCTTTTGAGAACTGAAGCAGTTATTAAATACTTATGGGCAAAGCCCGTTTCCTCAAGGAGACTACAAGGGAATAAGTAAGGGAATAATAAGGGAATAATGATGATGATGATAATGATGATGGTAGCTATCAGTTCTGCCACTTCCTAGCTGTGTGATCTTGGGCAAGTTATTGAACCTCTCTGTGCCTCACTTCCCTTATCTATAAAATAGTGATGATACATTACCTCTCTCATAGCAGTTTTGTGAGGAGGATGTAAGTTAACACATACAGTATAATGTATTTGGCATATAGTAAGTACTGGAAGTGTTAGCCATTTCTATTGAATACTTACTTTGTGTTAGGCATTGTATATGTATTGTACACACGTTATCTCTTTTGATTTCTATAACCCTATGAGGTGGGTATTACTTTCCTCAGACATAGAAACTGAGGCTCAGAGAGGTTAAGCAATTATGTTCAGGGTCACACAGCTAGTAAGTAGCAGAAACTGGAAACCCCGGCAACTTGGCTGGTTTCTGGTCCAGCCCAGAAAAGGCTCTTATTCATTTGCCCATTTGGGGGGTAGGGGTAGGCTCCAGGCCTCAAGTGAAGTGAACCCTTGGCCCAGGTTCAACCTTGTCAGCTGCTGCCAGCCCCTCCTCCCCAGTGTTACCCTGGGTTTTTTCCCCTCCTGAGTATTCACTTTTCCAGGATGATGATAAACAAGGGAGAAACGACAATCAAAGCATGTGCATTATAACTGCCTCACCCACTGTCCCTGACGGCTGTCCGGGAAGCCTGGAGGCTCCCCTTCCACCACCCCATCCAGTGGACTGGCTGCCCCCCAGCTTCGGAATGCAGGCCAGCTGAGGCCTCTGGGGATCCTCTCTTGGGGAGGACCTGGGAATGTGAGGGGGCTCCAGAGAGGAGTTTTGGGCAGGAGAGTTGGTCCCAACCGTGGACAGTCTCCCTCATCCCTTCGCCTGCAGGCCTCCTGGGCTCCAAAGCTGAGGCTAATTGGAGCCCAGCTGGAGCGAGAACTCGCTAACCATGAGCCCTGTGAGCGGAGCACTTGCTCTGTCCCACCCACCAGCGGCGCCCCGCCCAAGGGGAAGGAACTGAGGCCTCCACGAGTTTGGACCACTGGCTCTTTCCTCCGGAGATTATGGGGGCCCGAGGGAAGAAGGAAGTAAAAAGCAATCTATGGGGAAAACCAAAAAGCGAGCGCGGGACAGGGCAGAGGTGGATGCGGCGTGGCCGGTGCCGGGAGGGAGAAGGCAGCAGGGGAGGAGCAAAGCCCCAGGAAGGGGGACGATTTGGAACGAGCAGCTGGGAGCGTGTCAGGGCGTGCGGAGGGAAGGAAAGAAGAGAGGACCTCCAGGGAGCAGGGACTGCGCCGAAGGGCTTTGAGGGGACTTTAGCCCCGCTCCCTATCTAAATCCCTCCTAGCGCCCCAAATGAATTTACCACCTAAATAAAACAGCATTCTTGCAACTTCAAGTTCTTCCGCTCCAACCAGAAACCAGGTGACACCCTTAAGCCCCCCATAATGTAATCATGGGGCCGCCATTTTCCAGGGAGTAAGAGAGCCTTCCGGAGACTCGCAGTCCCGGAGAAGTGAGAGGGAGCATGGGAGGGAGGGACGGGGTGGGGTGGGGGGGGCGCACAGGACAGTCTCTAGGGAGCATCTGACGCCACGCCCCGTTCGGCCGAACTGCCAATTGCCAGGCCGCATCCAGGTCCCCGTGACTCGTTGCCAGGCAGATTTCTATCCACCTCTGGGCTGCTGCGAGTCACCAGCCCAGCTTTGGCCGAGTGGGGTAGGGCGCGGGGCACAGCGGGGAGGAAAGAGGGGAAGGAAGACCGGGGGTGGGTGTGGGTGAGGGGCGTGGTGCGTCGGGAAGTTGCTGGAGGCCAGGTTCACAGCTCCCAGGGAGGGCGCGGCCGCGGGAGCTAGCCACCTTACCCCGGTGGGTCCCTAAGTCCTAAGCCTTGCAGGGACACGAGCTTTTCCCTTAGTCGATCTGAGAAACTGCTCTGAGAAACTGCTGTGCTGGAGGGTGCCGGGGCCCTGTATGTTAATTCTTTGGGATATTTACATTTAAAAAGAGGACTTTGGGGCCCTGAGATGTGGGTCCCTCCTGGTGGTTATTTCAGGCCTTTGGGCAGGCCGGCTCTGGTATTTTGGGCCTGGAAAGCCTTTCAGCAAAGCCTCACAAACAGCATGGGTAGGTGCCCACCTTGCTTTCCCCTCTGGGGGCCTGACATGGCCCCTCGCCTGTAGCCCGGCATTCAGACTCTTGCCTTTTTGTTTTTGTTTCGTATGGCCACGCTGGGCGGCTTATGGGATCTTAGTTCCCCGACCAGGGATCTAACCCATGCCCCCTGCAGTGGAAGTCCAGAGTCTTTACCACTGGATCGCCAGGGAATTCCCGTCCCCTGCCTGTCTTAAGGTCCCCCACTCCAGGCCAGGTGAGGGAGGAGGCTTTTGACACCCCCTGGCTTTCCAGCCAGTGCCCTGTGGCCTGGGTTTGGGGTTTTACCTGGGGGTGTGGTCTCCACCAGGGCGCAGGGCCACCATCCTGGCCTCCATCCTCTGGCTCGGTGGCCGGGCCGTGGGGAGGGCTGGAATGTGAACAGGCGGGAGAGAATAATGCCAGGGCTTTTTCTGCTTGTAAGAGTGCAAGTTCGCTCACAACTTGAATTTCAAGTGGGCCCTTCAGGCAGATTAGGGATGTTAAGTGAGAGAGTGGAGGCATTCGGTGTGGATTGACTAAATTCCTAGAAAATAAATTCTAGGAATTTAGCTGCGGGAGGGAGAAGTGTCAGGTGGGCACTGTCGGTGCCACGCGTGGCTGGGGTTGGAGCTGCTGCTCCAGGAGGCCTGGAGGGGGAGAGGTGGTGTTTTTCTTTCCTTCTTCTATTTAAACACCCTGTGTTCCAAAAAGTGCATGTTTCTTGAATCTTATCTAAGAGACAAATGAATGCTTTTAGCTAAAGTTTAAAAAAATTATCATTATTTGAAAAACCTGAGCTACAGTTCTCTTACGGAGGAGAACCAGTCCCTCCAAATAATGGAACTGCCCTTTGGTAACTGCCCTTTGTTTGAAGTAATTATTGTCCCTAAAAATGGGAAATTACACGTTACTGTTTATCAAAAGGAAATAAACACCTTGGGCTAACAGGGTTCTTGCCACTGGATGGTGATTCCAGACCTTGCCAGCAACCCAGGGAAACAGCCTGCACTGCATATTTTGCTCACACACACTTTCGGTGTTTTGTGATTTTTTAAAGGGGAAACGTCTGGAATCCGTGCGTCCCCCAAAGATTGCTTGCCCTGTTCTTGTTATGTAATCGTGGAGAACTGATAGGGCTTTTCTGGTGGCTGAAATAAGTACAGGCAAAAACACGGGGGGTGGGGCGTGTCTGCCGCTCCCTTTGCTCTGATGTGGATGGGCCCCTTCTCACTAAGTGAGTGAAGAGTTGGCCAGGGATGCTTTATAGAGACAGCATGTAGGTTCACAGAGGGAAAATAAGGTCTTGGAGGTGGCTCTGGGCGTGTCTCAGCCTTTCGGGCTCCACCCAAGGCCCCAGGGAGTCCTCGAGCACTCCCCTATTTTTTTTATACTTTTATGAATTTTATTCAATAACACCTGTATCGATTCACGTAATTACCACCACAATCAGGAAAACCTCCCCACGCCCTGAAACCCTTAGCTCTCCCTTTATAGTCACACCATCCCTCGATTCCCTGGCAACCACAAATCTGTTCTCCCTCAGTATAGTTTTGTCTTTTTGAGAATGTCATATTAAAGGAATCGCACAGATCATGTGGTCGGTAACCTAAGACTGGTTTATTTCATTCAGCATAATGAACTTGAACTTTATCCAAGTTGTGTATATTGATAATTCATTCCTTTTTATTGCTGAGTATTATTCCATTGTATGAATGTACCCTAGTTTGTTTATCCATTAAACTGTTGAAACACATTTGGGTTATTTCCAGTTTGGCACTCCCCTCTTTTTAACTCTGGTCCTTGTCCGCCCCTGCAGCCTCAAGCCGGCCTCTCCAGCCACACCCAGCTGTTTCATCTCCTGCTCTCTGGCCCCCTGGCTTTCAACAAGCTTCTCTTCCGCAATCCTTTGGGTTTCAGCTTAGGGAGCACTTCCTCCTGGAAGTCTTCTTCCCCTGACACACAAACAGCGCCCCCCGTCCTCCCCCCACAGTCTGTGCACCCGCGTTGCTCTGTACTTTCCTGTTCTCAGCACTGTTCACATTAGATCATCAGTAACTGGTTGCTTGTCTAGCTGCCTCCGCATCAGACTGTCAGCTCCGTGAGGGAGGGAGGCGGTCAGCTCATCCACCATCATATCGCCAGCGCAGTGCCAGGCAAATGGTGCACAGCTTGTGGCAGAAACTCCATCAGCCCTCCTGTCACTGTCTTATCACTTAATACCCTTCCCCTTAGCGACACGGACTCCTATTTTCCTTCTGTCCATTACCGCATATTTCCCTGATCTCCAATGCATTCTCTTAGACTTTGGGTAAAAACAATCCAACGAAAACAAACAAAATGAAATCCAAAAGCAAACCAAAGAAACAAACACCAGAAATGATTCCCTAACAAGTTATTACGCAAGTTGTGCAAATCAGCTGCTCTCCTTGAGCTGTTCATGGGCCTGACCTAACTTCAGTAAAGGATGGAAAGTCAGCAAACTTCAAAATCCACACTTTTCCAGCATGTGGGACTGCCTTGTTGGGGTGGAAAAGGAGGTAAAGCAAAAGCTTGGAGACTCAATCTTGTAATAACCTATAATGGAAAAGAATCTGAAAAAGAAATGTATATATATATATTTATATATGTAATGGAATCACTTAGCTATACATCTGAAACTAACACAACATTATAAATCAACGATACTTCAATTAAAAAAAAAGGCTTGGAGACTGAAAAAGTGAAGAACTGATCTAAGAAATGTGGGGTGGCTGCTTCAGAGGGGGTGCTGAGTGGGGAAGAGACCTGTAGGGCTTTGGTGGGAGACGCAGGTAGGTCACGGGTGGGTTGGAGATGGCCCCCACCAGAATTACAGCAGAGATTTGATGGCCAAGAATTGCAGTTGATGAAGGGGGAGGGGAAGAAAACTGGGGTGTGAAGGAGGAGGAGGGTCCCCAAATCTGGTCAGTTTGGTCCAGTACCGGTGACGGACACCTGAAATGTCAGTTAAGTCTGGAAAGTGTGACCTTTGATTATTCTGTTCCCAATCGATTATTTTGTTTGTATTACAAAATGCATCTTTCGGATGCGATTCTTTTTTTTTTTTTTAATATTTATTTAGGGACTTACCTGGTGGTCTGGTGGTAGAGAATCCGCCTTACAATGCAGGGGAGGCCAGTTTGATCCCTGGTCAGGGAACTAAGATACCACATGCCGCAGGACAACTAAGCCCGCGTGCCACAACTACTGAGCTCGCACACCTCAACTAGAGAGCCTGCGAGCTGCAAACTATAGGGCCCACGCACTCTGGAACCTGCGCGCCACAACTACAGAGCCCACATGCCCTGGAGCCTGTGGGCCACAACTAGAGAGAAGCCTGCGCGCTGCAACGAAGTGCCCGCGTGCCGCAACTAAGACCCGACACAGCCAAAACCAAAAATAAATAAATAATAAATAAATCTTTAAAAAATATATTTATTTATTTGGCTGCACCGGGTCTTAGTTGGGGCACGTGGGATCTTTGTTACAGCAAGTGGGATCTTTAGTTGTGGCATTCAGACTCTTTTAGTTGTGGCATGAGGGATCTAGTTCCCTGACCAGGGATCGAACCTGGGCCCCCTGCACTGGGAGCACAGAGTCTTAACCATTGGACCACCAGGGAAGTCCCTCGGGTGAGATTCTGATGCCCTGACCAGGCTTTCTTATTTCTTATTTATTTATTTATTTATTTGGCTGCATTGCGTCTTCCTTGCTGCGCGCGGGCTTTCTCTAGTTGTGTCGAGCGGGGTTTACGCTTTGTTGTGGCTTCTCTTGTTGCGGAGCACGGGCTCTAGGCGCGCGGGCTTCAGTTAGTTGTGGCACACAGGCTTAGTTTCTTTGTGGCATGTGGGATCTTCCGGGACCAGGGTTCGAACCTGTGTCGCCTGCATTGGCAGGAGGATTCTTAACCACTGAGCCACCAGAGAAGTCCCTAGGCTTTGTTTTATTAAGGGAGCAATACAAAAAAAAATCACCGTCATTTTTCTCCCCCATCCCTTCCTTCCTAGTGAGATTTGTGACCAGAAATCCCAGCCAGGATGTGCAGAGTTGTGTTTTCCCCCTGAAGCAAGGTGGGGCTGACCCTCTCTCCATGGCAGCTCACTGCCACCCTCCACCCAGCTGTTCTTTCTGAGCTGGACAGACACAGGGACAGTGGCTCCGATGCCAGTGCAGACTGTTGCAGATTGAGACAAAGCCCTTGTGTATTTTGCTGGGAAGCACTTGGCTGTGAAATAGTGACATGTGAGCAGGGGAGCACATGTGGTGTCTGAGCACATGGCACTCACATCCACGCCTTTCAGGGCGTTTCCAAGTCTCTGTTGAGGACCGTGAGGCTGGGGTTTGCCATATGTGTTTATCTTCTCAGGTTTGGGCAAAGTCCTTCTAGAAAGTAGATTTGAAAAAAGAAAAAAAAAAAGAAAAAGAAAGATTTGGAGGCATTGAGATCAGAAATCTCCTGGGGAATTGTGTATTTTAAAGCAATGCCATGTGTTTAAGCAATGTACACCTCGAGTTGCCAAGAGAGAAACACCATTGCCAGCCCCATGCAGACTTGTGCAAATGGTAGCTGACCCAGGTGCCTTATGCTGGTTCCTTGTTCACAGAGCAGGCTCCTGAGCTGGGAAGGACTTGCCAGCCGAGAGCGAGAAGAAAGCATTATTCTTTTAATAATTAAAAAAAATTTTTATTCAAGTATAGTTGATTTACAATGTTGTGTTAATTTCTGCTGTACAGCAAAGTGATTCGGTTATACATATATATATATATATATACACACACACATTCTTTTTAAAAAAATAAATTTATTTATTTATTTATGGCTGCATTGGGTCTTCATTGCTGCATGCAGGCTTTCTCTAGTTGCGGCGAGCGGGGGCTACTCTTCGTTGCGGTGCACGGGCTTCTCATTGCGGTGGCTTCTCTTGTTGCAGAGCACAGGCTCTAGGCGCGCGGGCTTCAGTAGTTGTGGCACACGGGCTCAGTAGTTGTGGCTCACAGACTCTAGAGCTCAGGCTCAGTAGTTGTGGCACACGGGCTTATTTGCTCTGTGGCATGTGGGATCTTCCCAGATCAGGGCTTGAACCCGTGTCCCCTGCATTGGCAGGCAGATTCTTAACCACTGTGCCACCAGGGAAGCCCCATATATGTACGTTCTTTTTCATATTCTTTTCCATTATGGTTTATCACAGGATATTGAATATAGTTCCCTGTGCTATACGGTAGGACCTTGTTGTTTATCCATTCTCTGTTGAAAGGATTATTTACTATGTGAAGTGGTGGGTCAGGAATCTCCCCGTTGATTCTCTGAGTTCAAAGTGGAAAAGAAATGAAGTGGAGGTGATTCTTTAGCTTGAGGTCCAGTCCATCAACTGGGCAATGGTGGTTTTAAACCCACTTGGTTGTTATAAGTCATCAGACCTCTGCAAAGCTGCTCACACCGCCCTGCGTTTCTCCCTGTCTTGCTCTCTGAGGTACAGCACGTGGGTCTGGGGAGAACAGGTTCAAACCTGACACTGATCTTTAACAGAGCCAGTCTTCCCTAGCAAACATGACTTTCCAGAATAATTAGATTACCTTTGCCTCCCAGCACCCGTGTGAACTGGCATCACATGACGCTGGCTGGCTCAGGGTCAGCTGGGGCATCCCTGGGGCCTCTGAGGGATGATCTGAAGGCCTCAGGAGAGGCTGCCCGAGCCTGAAATCTCTCCCTTACTGGCTTTTTAAGGGTGTCCGCCATTTCACTATTATTGAGTCATTCCTCTGTGTGTACCCCAGGGCCCGCTCCTTGCCATCATTCTGTGGAGGCAGGCTGTTCTGGGTTACAGGATTCCCTTAACCCTCTCTCCTTAAACTGTATGTTTAATCTCTTGAGTAAACCACAAATTCAGTTCCACTTTTTCTTTTTCCAGTTTTATTGACATGTAATTGACATGTAATGTTGCGTTAGCTTTAGGTGTACAAGGTAATGATTTGATCTATGTGTATACTGTAAAATGATTACTATGGTAAGCTTCGTCTCAGTGCTGCTTTTTCAGGTTAGACCTCTCTGGAGTCACTTCACCTGTCCTATTCCCTATTCCATTCAGCTCAGACTGGAAGCAAAGCAGAAATCAGGGGCCCTGGTGTCGGGGACAGAGGGGCAGAAGGAGGGGAAGTGAGGATGCTGAGGAAGGGCAGGCTCTCACATAGCTCCCAGCACAGTCAGGGCTGCTGGGCCTTGCTCTGGCGCCAGATGACACTTGAAGGGAGAGACGGGCTCCCCGCTTTTGGCCAAGGTGGAGCAACGCCTGCTCCTCCACGAGCTCCTTTCCTCTCTAATCTTCCTTCCTTCCACTCACTTTCCTCTTACTCTCTGTCCCTCTGTCACCCTACTTGTTGGCTCTCAGCCATCATCATTCTAAGTGGCCCCGTGCAGGAAGGGAACTCTCCTTGGTAGCCCTGAGGACCCAGGCCTCCGAAGCCAGACCAGAGCTTGGCTGTCCCCTTCCCTCCTTCCGTACTTGGTTCTCAATCCCTTCTCAAGGCCTGGGGAGTGGCACTGGAGCTGCCCAACTGCAGACACCTCTTCCTTTTTCCCTGGCCTAGGAGAGCTGACCCTGCCTCTGGGCATATTTTATCAACCCCCCAGCTTCTCTCCCAGAGACACGCGCGCAGCAACGAAGACCCAACACAGCCATAAAAAAAAAAAAAAAGACCATAGCGTATTGTTTTGCAATTTGCTTTTTTCCCCTTAACAATATGTTTTGGAGATGTTCTGTGTAGGTAAATACAGATCTGCTTCATTCTCCTTCACTGTTGTGAAATATTGCATAGCCTAGATGAAATATTGTATGTTGCATGTTGTTTCCCGTGTCTAGGAACACCCCAGCACACGCCATTTTGAGCACATGTACAAGGATTTCACTCAGATACCTAGCAATGGAATTGCTGGGCAAAGGAGCACATGCATTTAACATTATAATAGCTGCTCCCAATCGCCCTCCCAAAAGGCAGTATCTATGTACATTCTGGGTATGAAAGCCCCTGCTTTCTCTATACCCTTATTTGTTTTTATTGAGCTCTTCTATTTTTTACCAATGTGTTGGTCAAAAAAACATGATTTCATTGTTAAAATAAAAACTTCAGTTCAATCTTCCTGGCCAGGAAACTGTGAGCGATTCACATTAGTAACATAATAACATGTACAGTAATAACACTATTTAACCACTGTGTGCTTTGTTACTATTTTACAGGGAGTGAGTAACTAAGCCGGTCTCTACTCTTTTGCAGGGGAATCTCGTTATGTATCAGTTTTCTCCACACACTTCACTGTACCTTTTAGATGTAAAACGCCAGCGTCTGGGGTCTTGGAGGGCCTCTGGGGAATGCCCCACCCAGTCCCCCATCCTCTCTTCTCTGGAATGGCTCCAAAGAGTTCTTTGGCCACAGCCTGCCCTTCCTTCACGTCCGTTCCTGCCACACAGTGGTCATGCCCTGGAATGATGATGCCAATTGTCTGGTCTGACACAGCAGTGCATTCTCTGCTCCCGGCCTCTGGGTTCCTCCTTTGATCAGGTTGGGACACGTCAGCAGCAGTCGTTGGTTTTGTCCCTTGCTTGACTTAGATGATGCCAGGCTTATCTTCTGGTACATCAGAAGCTGTACCACCAGCTGGATCCTGCCTTAATCTTTTCCAAGCTCACACGTCATCCAGTACAATGTTTTCCACAGAGGAGTCCCTTTTATTTATTTTTTATTTGTTTTGGCCACACTGTGCAGCATGCGGGATCTTAGTTCTCTGAGCAGTGATGGAACCCTGCGCCCCCTGCAGTGGAAGCGCGGAGTCTTAACCACTGGACCGCCAGGGAAGTGCCGGGGAGTCCCTTTTGTTTGTTTGTTTTTGTTCGTTTGTTTTTTGCGGTACGCGGGCCTCTCAATGTTGTAGCCTCTCCCGTTGTGGAGCACAGGCTCCGGACGCGCAGGCTCAGCGGCCATGGCTCACGGGCCCAGCCGCTCCGCGGCATGTGGGATCTTCCCGGAGCGGGGCACGAACCCGCGTCCCCTGCATCGGCAGGCGGACTCTCAACCACTGCGCCACCAGGGAAGCCCGGGAAGTCCCTTTGAAAAGGAAAAGCTTTAAGAGCATTTAAATTTTGACACCATTTAATTTCATGACTCTTTCTCTTCCCCATCTCCACCTCGATGTCTTGGGTTCCTTGTTCTATTTTTCTCATCCTCTGTACTCAGGAAGACACCAAAATGGTGGCTGTGAAAGGATTTTTCTCCCTGAAAGTTTCCTCTGGACACTCTTCTCTGTTACTAACAAGACACACCTTAGAACCACTTAGTGCCTTAATATTAATCTCTGGGGATTGAATTGGACTCACCACTCAGTGCGGCTGTATTTAATAGTGGCTTCCTTCCGAGGCTTACATTTTTAGAGAGGTCATAGGATTTTAAGGCAGGGGGACTTGTTCTGATGGTTTCAGGTTAATTTCCTATTTGTATCAGATTAATTTCCTATTTGTGTCAGAAAACCGTTTGCTTGCTGATTTGATTATCTCCTTTCCTAAAGTCAATTGAGACCGAATTTGGTTGTTACCCCTTTATCCAGTCCAGCTACCACAGAACCTTTGTTTTGCCAGTGCAGTAATATTATTCTCTCGTTTCTAAAGTGCTCTAGTTCAGGCTATGAGTTCTGCCAACAGGACAGTGCGAGGCAATCGATATAATTAGCAAAGAACCATATTTTCTTCAGGATAACTTCTTCTTTTGGATATTTTGGTCACTTTGCCTTGGACTTTGTTTTTCTTTCATATTTTCTAGTATATGCTGGGAAACATAAGTGGATGGTTTAATAGTTTTGCGTGTGGGTTCATGAACCAGGTGGCCTGGGTTCAAATCCCAGCTCTGCGACTTCCTAGCTGTGTGACCTTGGGCAAGTTACTTAAGCTCTCTGTGTCTCAGTTTTCATGTCAGTGGTTGTTAAAGAAATGCAAGTATCATTCAGTCAAAAAAATATTCCTTCCTTCCTTCCTCCTCCCTCCCTCCCTCCCTCCCTCCCTCCCTTCCTTCCTTCCTTCCTTCCTTCCTTTGTCAGTCATCTATTCAAGCCACAAACTTTTCCAGAGTGCCTGGGACAATGTGCTAGGCTCTATAAACAGGGATACAAAGACAAATAATCCATGGTCTCGGCCCTTAGGAAAGTCTAATGAGGGATGTGCTTGTTACTTATGGTGAGGATAGATCACCTGGAAGAAGAAAGCATGAATAAGAAAACTGACCAATTTGAAGTTGAAGATCCAGACTCATTCTTTCATCAATCTCCAAGTTACTTTCTCCCGAGAAAGAGTAATTTCTTGGGCTGATGTTCAACTTGAGCAAACACCTGAAAGGAACAGCCTGTGGAAGCTACTGATAGTAACTCTGTTCTCCACAAACTGTTTCCATGTTGTTGCCAGACAGGATTCTGGCATTGGCCAGGGAATCCCGTGCTCAGGTAGGCTTTCCTTCCTCAGGGGACCCCCTACTCTGAGATGGTGGTGTCCCCTGCGTTGGAGATCTACCACATAGGCTTCAGGAGCTCTTAGTGGAATTCAATCCACTGGTTAGAGCTCCTGCCACATGGCATCCGGGTCAGTTGTGGTACAGAGAAAAGATGCAGAGTGGACGGTAACACACCCTCCTTTCTACACGTTCCTCACTTGACAACATCTTGTTCCTCAGTATTGAATTGCACCTTATCTCTTTTCTTCTGCCACCGCCAAACCCTTGAGGCCAGGGACTGGGTCTGCTGTACTGATGAACCTGAGATGGCCTTGTCCCCTTTCTATGAGGGTCACTGGACTTTCACAGAAGGATGTCTTTCAGCTGATGCCAGCTCCCTTCTTAAGATCCTGTTATCTCTCCTACAGGCAGAGCTTCCAAGTGATGGGTGGGCTGGACTGAGATGCGGTGGGGCGTAAACGTGGGGCCCCTCGTTTTTTTTATATATTAGGCATTTGAGAAACGTTAATTGGTTGGGTGATTTGATGTGCGACTGGTAACAACCCTTGTCCTTGTTGTTAGAATGCACCACAGCCATCAGCCCTGGAATGCAAAGACCAGAATAAACCTGAGGAAGCCACCAGCCAAGCCCGGGCAGAGTCAGTCTCCACCCCAAACACAGGTGAGAGAAGTCTCGTGGGCCCCGAAAGAATGATAACTTTAATTGTAATAATGATACCTCCATCCAGACATGAGGCTCATGGGAGCCTGTGCAGATGACCATGCCTCCCTGGACCAGAAGCCACACTCAGGAGAGAGCTGGCTCGGAGCACCAGGGCCCCCCCACCTTCCTCTCTAGGACCTAGAAATTCAAGTCTTCCTCTCTCCTTTCAGCTGTTTGAAAAGCCTGTGGAAAACGCACAGAAGAATTAGAAGAATACAGAAGAATAATTGACTCCTTCCAAAGGAGTCTCAAGGGTTTCTTTGTATGTAGGGCTGTTAACATGTGTGGCATATGAGGAACAGCCACACGGCTTATAGGACAGTATCTGCTGAATTCAGGGTGGGGCAGAGACCAGAGACTTAGAACTTAAGGGTTAGTAGCTACTTCTAGTGAAGAGCCACAGAGTTGAGGAAAAAGTATTTTGGATCCTGTAGCGGAAATGCTTTCTCCAGAGGGGAGACGCCCACGTGAAGGGGGAGATGAGAGGAAGAAGTAACTGTGGGAAGTGGAAATCCTGGTCATGGGGATCTTAATTTGGGCCATAGTCAGGGTTGGGGCTCACTGTATTTGAGGTAGTTGCGGACATTTAAAAATCAGGAGATTTCCAGAGAATCGGGAATGTGGTCGAGAGGAATAGCCTAAAAAAAAAAAAAAAAAAAAGAGGAATAGCTGGAGCAGTCACCGTTCGTCACTGGGGAGTATTGGGGTTTCCTGTCCCTTCGCCCCCGTAGACGCCGTCCCCCCCCCCCACCTCCTCCATCCCGGCATTAGCCTTATCCCTCCAGGGGTTCTGTGCATACCCTTCCCTCACCTCCCTCAGTCACCCCTGCTCTCCTCAGCACCCCACCTCTATCTTGGCATCTCCTTTCGGCAAATAAATACGCTCTCGCCCTTCCCCCTTTAAAGCAACCCTCCTTCAGCCCCTCCCCCCCTTGCTGTGGTGTTGTCCTTGTAGAGCCAACCTGCTTGGAAAGGTCACCTGCTTTCTCTATCACCTCTTCCTCATGTCCCACTCATGCCAGTGCCCCACCCACTGCTATGGGGCTTCCCCCGTCTCCACCCAGAGCGGTTCTTGCTCATCCTTCATTCTGCCCAGGGTAGTCTCAGGGCGTTTGGTGCTGTGTCCTCTCCCTCCTGGAATCCCCCTCCTCCCCTGGCTTAGTGATTTCTCTCTTTTTTCTTTCTTTTTTTTTTTTAAAGACTTATTTTTTTGAGATTTATTTATTTGTTTGTTTTTTGGAGGCGTTGGGTCTTCGTTGCTGCACGCAGACTCTCTGTAGCTGCAGTGAGTGGGGGCCACTCCTCACCGCCGTGTACAGGCCTCTCACTGTGGTGGCCCCTCCCGCTGCGGAGCACGGGCTCTAGGCGCGCGGGCTCAGCAGTTGTGGCGCGCGGGCTCAGCAGTTGTGGCACACGGGCTCAGTAGTTGTGGCACGCGGGCTCAGCAGCTGTGGCGCACAGGCCTAGTTGCTCCGCGGCATGTGGGATCCTCCCGGACCAGGGCCCAAACCCGTGTCCCCTGCACTGGCAGGCGGACTCCCAACCACTGCGCCACCAGGGAAGCCCTTTTTTTCTTTTTTTTTGACCTCACTGCACAGCTTGCGGGATCTCAGTTCCCCGACCAGGAACTGAACCCAGACCGCAGCCGTGAAAGTGCCAAGTCCTAACCACTGGACCGCTAGGGAATTCCCTAGTGATTTCTCTTCTGTCTGCATGGTTAGGACGACCTTCCCAGGCCCCTTATGGCCTTGTCTCTTCCCGTGAGCTCACAAGTGGCAGAATTTCCCGAGGACCTGTCCTGGGCTCTTTATTTTTCTCGTTCTGGACTCTCTGGGCAACCTCTTGGTGCTGCTGATTCTCAAGCCTGCTTTCCAGCACTGGGCCCACCTGCGCCTCCCCTCACCCTGCCAACCGGACCCCCGTCGAGTTTTCTCTGCCTCTGATCAGCTCTGTAACCATCTGGTCGCCACACCAGCACCCCCCTCCTTAACATCCCTGACATCTTAGGTTTTCATTATTGACTGCAGTTGCCACCATTATTTACGGGTCCGCCTGTCTTAGACCTTTTCCTCCACAGAGGGAGTGAGCTTTAAGTAGAGGCCAGTCTGAAAGAAAAATCGGATCATGTTACTCCCGTGCTTATAATTCTTCAGAGGCTCCTCTTGGCTTTCAGGGTGAAGTTCATGTCTTTGTCTTAGCACCCAAGGCTGCCATGACCTGCTGACATTTCAGCACCCACGGCTTTCCCATGTGCACCTGTCGCCCCACGCATACCAGAGTGCTTGCTGGTACCCAAATTCATGATGTTGGTCCCTGCTCCTGTCTTCACAATTCTCCCCAACACTCTTTCTGCCCCCCGTTTTTCTGGGCCTTTGAGTCACTACCTCAGACCCCCTGAGCCTCTGGGTCTGGGCTCAGTGCCCTCCTGCGGTGCCGGGCACCCCCATTTCAACTCCCACAGTACTGGGCTTCTGCTAGACTTCGCATCCCCTGGGGACCCGGGAAGGTCCCCTGCACAGTACGCCTGGCACATACGATAGAGAGATGGCGGCAGGAGCTTCTGACTGGCTTCCCAGCTCTCACGTGGCGGCGTACTCCTCGTCCTTTTGGGAACAGCTTAGACTCTCACAGTGTTTGCGTTTCCAACGCAGCACTTTTTTCTAGTACGATGTACTTCAACACTTATTAAGTGTCTCAAGATTTGAAGACGATTGGGATTTGACCCCTTTCCCCGAAGGACCTGTTATACACCGGATGCATCACATCTATTCACTCAGTAAGCATTTACTGACAGCCAGCACAGAAGGAGGTAGAATTCATGCAGCCAGGCACGGAGATTCACATAAAGTCTGCGGAGCTTAGAAGAACTCGCTGGGGCTTTTCATCTTCGCGAGCTTTGCTTTCAACGACGGGAGAAAGATTACAGCTGTCCTTGCTGGGACTCCTCTACTGGCCAGGTTACAGGCTTTTCCCTGATCACAAACGTTTCCTTTGAAACTGCCTTCACGGCCCTCACTTTCATGGACTTTGAAGTGGGAATTTCATGTAAACCTGACTTCAGCTGAAACGAACATTTCCTGCCCCCGCCATTGGCCTCGGGCTTTCTCTACTTCAGCTTCTCAAGAGGTTTCTGCCGTGTCCCTTAATAGTTAAAAACAGAACAGAGCTTGGGGTCGGCTTTCTCACAGCAGCACTGCTGTCAGCTGTTGTCATAAAGAGTCATTTTGGTAAATAAGCAGAAAATCAGTGTGTTTGATCAGAGAGCCGTGGCTGGACTTTGAGATAGAGGTTCAGACCAGTGGGGCTTTTGCTCCAGACCTCTATCTGGCCACGTGGTGTCTTAAGTGCCTAAGAGGGTTTTGAAAGATGAAATGCTGGGAAGTTGAATCTATAAATGTCCACCCCCAAAGTCACAATGTTTGCACGTCACACTGTCTGGCATTGAGAGCTGGGTAGCCTCGTGGTTAAGAGCTCCGCTCCGGAACTGGACTGCCGGGGTTTCAATCCTGTTTCTGCTACTCTAACCTTCTGATGGGACAGGTTCTTGTTTCCCCATTTGTGAAATCAGGATGATTAGAGTATTTCCCTTGTGTGGTGGTAGTGAGGATTAAGCCAGTTAGTAGCCGAGCAGGGCTTAGACACAGAGTAAGCACTCAGTAACGTGACCTCTTGTAATTATGCCCCTTTATCAGCTCCACACAGGATGTTAAACACAATGACTTTCTCTGGGTCACCAGAGCCGTCATCAGATCTCCCCACCTTTGCTGGTCCACAGCATCCCTGCTCCCGTTGTTTCAATCCTCTTTCCTTCTCTGGCCGTCTTATTCAAGTCCTCTCTCTCTCTCTCTCTCTCTCTCTCTCTTTTATTGGCTGTGCTGCATGGCTTGTGGGATCTTAGTTCCCTGATCGGGGATCCAACCTGGGCCCCTGGCAGTGAGAGCACCAAGTCCTAACCGCTGGACCACCAGGGAATTCCCAGTCGTATCTCTTTCATATGTTCTTTCTGCCTGGAATAGGCTTCTGTTTCACCTCTGCCCCTCCCCCCGTGTTCTGTCTCTCTCGGTTGAAGCCCTCTTGGCGGATTACGTGCAGATATTCCTGCAACCACCACTAACCATGGGGAAACTCTAGGATGATTTTTTTTTGTTTTTTTTTTTGAGTTTGTATTTATAAATCTCTAAAGCCTTTATTTATTTATTTATTGCACATTCGGGATCTTAGTTCCCTGATCAGGGATCAAACCTGTGGCCCCTGCAGTGGAAGTGTGGAGTCTTAACCACTGGACCGCCAGGGAAGTCTCTCTAAAGCCTTAGAGAGCCCTTGCCAGTGGACTAACCTGTGAGATTGCCATCTAATTTTTTTTAATTGTAAAATATACATAAGATTTAGCGTTTTAACCATTTTTAGGTGTACGGTGCAGTGGCATTAAGTACATTCATGTTGTTGTGCCGTCATCACCATTCTCTGTCCCCAGAACACTGTCATCTTCCCAAACAGAAGCTCTGTACCCATTAAGCAATAACTTCCCCTTTTCTCCCTCCAGTTCCTGGCAACCACGATTCTGTGTTCCGTCTCTGTGAATTTAACTACATTACGTGCCTCATATTGGTGGAGTCATACATTTGTCCTTTTTAAAAAATATTTATTTATTTATTATTTTTGGCTGCGTTGGGTCTTCATTGCTGCACGCGGGCTTTCTCTAGTTGCAGAGAGTGGGGCCTACTCTTTGTTGCGGTGTGAGGGCTTCTCACTGCAGTGGCTTCTCTTGTTGCGGAGCACGGGCTCTAGGCGTACAGGCTTCAGTAGTTGTGGCTTGCGGGCTCTAGAGCGCAGGCTCAGTAGTTGCAGCGCACGGGCTTAGTTGCTCCGCGGCATGTGGGATCTTCCCGGACCAGGGCTTGAACCTGTGTCCCCTGCATTGGCAGGCGGATTCTTAACCACTGCGCCACCGGGGAAGCCCCATACATTTGTCCTTTGATGGTTGGCTTACTTCACGTAGCATGATGTCTTCAGGGTACGTCCATTCTGTAGCATGTGTCAGAACCTCCTTTCTTCTATAGGCTGAATTTTATGTATAGGTCACATTTTGCTTATCCAGTCATCTGTCAATGGACATTTGAGTTGTTTCCACTTTTTGGCTATTGTGAATGGCACTGCCGCGAACATTGGTGTACAAGTATGAGTCCCTGCTTTCAATTCTTTTGAGTGTTATGCCCTGTGGTGGAATTGTGGGATCATATGGTCCATCTCCTATGCAAGGTTGACTTTATAAATCAAGATCAGAGCTTGAACACCTGGTGGGAAAATTCTCTCTTTACCTCCCTTCTCCCCCACCCCCACCCACCCCAGGCCCTCCCACGGACTTTATCTCCATCAATGTCAACTCTACCCTCAGGCGCTTCAGGCTAAAACTCGAGTCATCTTGGACTTCTCGAATTCTTTTACAACTCATGTTTAGACAATGAGCAATTCCCATCGGCTCCATCCTCTGTACCCAGAATCGAGTCACTTCTCACCATCCCGAACATTGCTGCCGGATCCAGGCCACCACACCTCATCTGCATTATGACAATTGTTTCCTAACTGGCCTCCCTGTTTCAGTCTTGGTCCCCCTCTGGTCTCTTCTGAGCACAGCAAGAAGTTCAACCCGTGAAAAACATTAGTCAAATAATGTCATTCCTCATTCCAGCATCTCACTCCCCATCTCACTCGAGGCAAAATTTAAATGCTTGCAAAGGTCTGTTGGCCCTCACTGCTCATCTGACCCCACCTCTCCTTCCCTCATCAGCTCAGGCCACAAGTGTCCCCTTGCTGTTCCGCCTCAGGGCTTCTGAGTTTGCGGAGAACTATGCCTAGAATGTTCTTCCCTTGACAAACTCTTCGCCTTCCAATGTCACGTCTCTAGAGAGCCCTTCTCTGAAAACTTACTTAAAGTAACAAGCCCTTGCTCTCCTGATTCCAGGCGTCACCCATGCCTTTTACCCACTTACTTATCACTGTCTGACACATACTCCCTCCCTAATCTGTTCCTTTCCTTCCTCCTCACTAGAATATAAGCTTCATGATGTCAGGGGCTTTGTTTGGTTTCCTGTCATATCCTCAGTGCCTGTAACAGTGCCAGGAACAAACTAGGTGCTCAATTAGTATCTGTTCAATGAATGGATGGATGGTGCTCTGAGGTCCCCACCTTAACGGCCCACAGATGTTCCTAGTCTCTGAGAGTTATGCAGACGTATGAAAGTCCCATGGCTACCAGGTTCCAGTCTCATCCTTCTGGCCCAGGGCAGCTTCAAAATGAAGCAAACTGGGTTGATCACTTTTTGCAGCCCCCTTTAGCCTTAGTAGTTCTTGTAAATGCCCCTGATCACTGCAAGGATTTATCCTATAACAAACAGCCCTTCAAAAACCTGTGCCAAAAAAACCCCAAAACAAAACAAAAAACAAACCTGTGCCGTATCTGAGTTCCCCAAACTGGACTCTGTGGGCATCTTCTCAGGGGCTCAAGGAGTCTACACAAATCAAATAGTGTTTTTACATTTTGATGACAATCTGAGGGGAAAAAAAGCCAACAAATTCTTGGTCTTTCGATGACTGCCTTACAGCTGAGGAGTGTCATATGAGTGGTTCCAGGGTGGTTGCATTTGTGTGTGTGGTATTCTTGGTGCCCAGGGATGCCCTGAAGTGATGGTCTTTCATTTTTATTTGTTCAAACTGGGGTCGCTGGTTCGTGAATGTCTTCTTGCAAATCCATGATAATTTTTTTTTCCCTGTAAATGTGTCTGAAAGATATGTATTCAGACTGCACAGCTAATAACCCTGAGCTACTGTGCAGGCTGAAATACAACACCAGGCTAGAAATCTTCCAGGCTCCAGGCCTCGATTTTACGTGGGTCTGAGTCAGCCTAGGGCAACAGGGTATGAAGCAGAGGCAAGAATATTGGTCTTAGAGTCAGGAGACTGGAGGTGGCACCAATCTCGGTCTTTGAACTAACCGTGTGACCCTGGGTTTGTTGGCCCACCTTTGTGGGTTTCATTCTTCCTCTATAAAATGAACCAGAGAATCTGAGTCTCTTCCAACCCTGACAGTCTCTTTTGTGAGATATGTTGGGGAGAAATGCCCATTTGGACACCAGGAAAAATACATTGTTGGCACCAAACCCTGGCGCCAACAGGACTGGCCATGAGGATAATAGTGACACTTACTGAGGTGTCCATTCAAGGCTCGTCTTCTCTGAGTGGACTTTGCTGAGGATTCTACCTAGAAATCCCACCTCCATCTCTATCCTTTTTACCCTAGTTGATTTTTCTTCATATTCTTCTCCTGTGCTTTTGAGGAAATCTGACCTTTATTAAGGTTATTTCTTATTATCTGTCTTCTCCTTCTAAAATTAAACTCTATAAGGGGGAGGCTTTTGTTTTTTTGTGCAAGACTGTGCTCCAGTGCCTTGGAATGGTGTCTGTCCCTTACTGGGTACCTGATCAACATTTTCTGAATGATTTGGGCACCTCCTCTGCTTTGGGTCCTGTGCAAGGTTCTTTACATTTTAATCAATAAGTGCATGAAGTAAGTATTATTATTAGCCTTGTGTATTGGCTGAGAAAACTGAGGCTTCACAAAAATCAGGTAACTTGCCTGTAAGTGTCACAGCTGAAACTTAAACCTGGGTAAGTTGCACACCTTCTTGTATTCATCCTTAGCTTTGGCACCTCTCAGCCAGGAGGGCTCTAGTGCCAAATGCATGAAGCACAGATGGGCTATTCTGTGGCTCCGGTTTTTTTCCTTCTTTTGTGCAGCTCTGTGTACAGGGAAGGGGAAATTAAACTCTCATTTATTGAAGAGACTGTCTTTTTCCCATTGTATAGTCTTGGCTCCTTTGTTGTAAGTTAATTAACCATAAATGCATGGTTTAATTTCTGGGCCCTCTATTCTGTTCCTTTGATCTATGTGTCTGTTTTATGCCAATGCCATACTGTTTTGATTACTACAGCTTTGTAATATAGTTTAAAATCAGGATGTGCGATGCCTCCAGCTTTCTTGCTTCTCAAGATTTCTTTGGTTATTTGGAGACTTTTGTGATTCCATAAAAATTTTGGGATTTTTTTTTTCTATTTCTGTGAAAAATGCCTTTGGAATTTTGATGGGGATTGCTTTGAATCTATAGAGTGCTTTGGGTAGTATCGATGGAAATCAAACTCTCAGAGTCCTCCTTGACTGCCTTTGCTTGCTCTGACTGCGCAAAGAACTCACTGTGCAGAATTGCAGAACTGGGTGGTTTGTTAGCTATCCTCTGGTTCCACCAATCCCTTCATTTTAAAGTGGAAGAAACGGAGACCTAAAACAGCTGAGTGCCACATAACTCCTGTATTGTCTTGATCTATGGACTGATTCATGAGCTTTCAGTGGTCTGGGTGGTAAACCAGAAGGCCCTTGGCAGCAAAGCTGGGAGCCTGCACAGTGTCAGGGGCCCACCCCACCTTGATACTGTGGCCATCTGCTGGCCCCTTGGGCCCTGGGCCTTCGGGGTCTTCTGTTACTTGGGTGCTGTTCAGTTTCCAGGGAGCAGACACTGGCTGAGGGCCCTGCCTCTGGTCAGACCACCCCCCCCCAGACAGTGCTTCTTGATGTGAAAACCATGTCTGTCAAAATGTCATCTTCTTGGTGTTCAAATGTTCCAGGAGGATGGGTTTCAGGACCATTCTGTGGGCATTTTCATGTCTTCCTGTTCCTGACATGTTGTCCCTATCTTTTCCCTCCTGGGTCTCTTAGGGGTTAAATGCTACCAGGAAGAAACAGGGCAAGTTCTCCCCCTTATGCTGAAAGTAAAGAATGAGGAATAGTTTCTGTTCCTGAATAAGCTGTTGCTTATTGATGTTCTGATCACAGAAAAAATGTTCTTGTTCCTGTTGGTTACACATGAAATTGCAGCGAACAGTACAAGTCTGACTATAATTAAGTACTCGAGTGGTGTGGTCTCTATTATACCAGGTGTAGAAATTCAGGGGAGAGAGTCTTGGAGAGGGATGAAATGGTCACGTAATAATAAAAATGAAATAAGAACTAACCCTTATCAAGTGCTTTCTGTGTGTCGGGCACGATACAAATGTGTTACGTGACTTGAACTCATTTAATCTTCTCAATAACCCTGCGAACGCTGTTCATCTCCATTTTCCAGTGGAGGAACCTGAGGCACAGAAAGATTGAGTAATTTGTTCAAAGTCATACAGAGCTGGAAGTGCAAAGCCAGGATCTGAATCCAGACAGCCTGGCTCCAGCGTCTTTTCTCCGAAATACTGCACCTAATGGCCTTGATGAAGGCTTTGTGAAGGAGATGAGACTTGAGCTGGACCTTGAAGAAGGAAAGGTCTGACAGCGTGGGGACATATCTGAGTGATGGAGTGGGCATGGCAGACCCCAACAGGGAGGAAGGGACTGGCCTCACTCGGCAGAGTGCGTGTACTGGGGAGCAGCAGGGAAGACGGCGGGGCAGTGAGTTGGGAACAGATTATAAAAGGTCTTAGCATCTAGTCAGAGGGTTTAGACTTGAACTGGAAGGACCCAGCCTTTGAAGTGTGCTGAAGGATGACTTGCTAGAAGCAGAGGTTTGGGGAGGTTTTTTTGGTGGCAGTGGTAGGTCTGAGCGTAGGAGGTGCGGAGGTAGGAGGTGAGGCACTGGAGGGTCGAGCCTAGAATGCTGGTCTCAGCTGGGCCAGCTTGGGAGGGAAGATGCATGCAGAGTGGGAAAGACAGGGGACGACCGGAAGGGCTCTCACCACCTGAGATCACCATGATGCAGTGACATTCTGGGCAAGCAGGGGCCCCGCACCCCAGAGCTGCACACACCTGGCCCAGGAGTGGGCCAGGTGGCTGCCCCAGCACTAAGAAGTATGCCTGAACTGCCCCGCATCTGTCTGCCCTGCTCCACCCTCAGAGCACAAAAGGGCTGCGCTTCCCCTGCACCCTCCAAGTCCTGCACACCTTTCTCGTGGCCACCCCAACCTAGGACCCCACAGGGAGGGGAATTCTGGAAATTCCACATACAGAGCAGATTCACTTTTCTTTCATTCTTCTCTTTCCCTCCTCAGCGATTTGACTGAAAGGGCTTCCACAGGTGCAGCATAAATTTTCTCAGCGAATCAGTTGTAGCCAAACATCATATCTGAGGATCTCCCACCCTCCCTGCAAGTTCGTAATAAATCTCACCTCTTCTCTGAACTTCCTGAAGTTTCATCTGTGCCACTCCCATCCGGGGCACGTGGTTTTCTACAGCTGCATCTTCTGTACGAGTTTGCTCGGGCCTCCAGGACCAGACGGCTGAGCAGCAGACATTTGTTTTTCACAAACCTGGAGGCTAGAAGTCCAAGATCGAGGTGTGGCAGGGTGGGTTTCTCGAGGCCCCTCTCCTTGGCTTATAAATGACCGTCTTTTCCTGTCTCCACGCGGTCGTCCCTCTGTAACTGTCTGTGACCTTATTTCCTCTTGTTATAAGCACACCGGGGTCATATGGGGTTAGGGCCCACCCTAGTGATCTGATTTTAACTTAACTGCTTCTTTAAAGACCATCTTCAAATGCAGTCACTTTCTGAGGTACTGGAGGTACTTCTACATGTGAATTTGGGGGGCAGGGGCCACAATTCAGCCCATAACACCTTCCTTCTCGTGCAAGTTACCTCAGGGTGAAGGGTCAGCCCAGCAACTACCCAGGCTGCGCTGTTCTTACATCCAGTCCCTCATGAGGGACAGCCTCTGGGCTTTTCTGTGAAGGGCGTTATTTACTGAGGCCCGGTTTCCTACGCAGTGTCGTCGCAGTGTCGTCCTTCTCCAGGCGAGGAGCTTTCTCCACGCAGGCATTCCAACTTGGTCAGATCCGAAAGTTAGTAAATCCAGGGGAGATTTTTTTTTTTTTTTTTTTACTGTGTGCAGAATTCCTGGCATAGCAGAGAGCTCAGGAAGGAAGGCCCTGTTTGGGGCCAGAGATCAAGGCTTTGGAGGCTTACCCCTCTGAGAAAGCGTTAGGCCCTCCTCTCACTAATCCTGTTTGCTCCATTAGCCTCTGAATTGATGTACCTAGAATGACGCACTTTGTCACAACCAATGATTTCATGTAACCCTTGAGCTTTTTTTTCCCCCACCCTTAGAGTACCAGTCACTGGGGGATCTAGAAAGGAGTAGAGACGCAAGGTTGGCAAAGGGGAGGGTTCTGTGGCTCTCAGGGTCCAGGACAGGTCACTGGGTCCAGTCTGCTCTCCCAGCGGGCACCCGTGGGGGCCAGAGGGCTGCCCGCCTGGCAGGAGGTGGGGGTCTGGGCGAGGTGAGGCTTCCCAGGCCCTGCCTACTGTCCTCCTGCTGGAAGTGGGGAGGGAGCGGGTGACAGCCTTCTACAGATCCGGCAGAATCGAGCCACAAGGGCACCGGGCATCTTCCTCCCTCTTCTCTAGATTCCAGCTCCCAGGCACCGGCCACAGTTGCCATCGCTTTTTATTAAAGTGAAAAACACTTCACTGAAGTGAAATATTCGAGATATGAATATTCTCCAAAGCCATTTTGGAAACTTTTCAAGAATAGTTTCTGAGGCAAAACAGGGAAAAGGGCAAGATTGCACGCAGGGCTGGATGACCCACTTGGAGAGCCGGTTCTAGAAAGAGGACTTTGATTTGATGCTACGGCCTCACGCAGAGGGAAGGAAGGGAGCGGGAGGGTTGGGTTGGAGGGCTGGAGGCCTGGCCCTTCTCCAGGGTGTCCTCCTTGGTACGTGACAGGCCCTTGGGGAGACACCTTAATAAAGGGGTCGCGAGCAGCCTGGCAGCCTTCTGACCCTCCTGGTACCCAAGACAAAAGTGTTAGCCTGAAGTGACTCTTTAGGTAGCTTCCTAGCACATTTACCCCTTTACAGACCCCAAACTACGCAAGTAAATGGACCTCTTTTAAAAAGATAAAGGTATTAAAAACATCCAACTATCTTATTACGGTAAGTGCTGAAGGAGATGCACTTTGTAATCTTAGCTGTCACATTAGTGAAACACTTTTATCCCAAAAGGCCTGGGAGGTATTATTTTAAAGCTATTTTTGTACTAGTGTAGACTTTCTTCTTTTCTAAACATGGCTAGAGTGGTCAGCTTGGGAAAAGTAGAAGAGGAGAAAAAAGGAAAAGAAGAGACACTTTCCTACCAGCGCTCTCCGGAGGTCTAGAAGCTGGTAGAAATGGCCTGAGTGAGAGCTGAACCAAGGGCCCTGGGTCGGTGGCGGAGGCTGGGAGGGGCACTGGCAGGGCCGGAGGGGCCCAGTTTTGGTGTGAGGCGGCCTTGGGGCCTGCCCCACCCCCCTCCCAGCCCCTGGGCTCTTGCTGAGAGGAATGGAATGTGTGTGCGGACCGGACCTGCCAAGCCGAGGCCTCTGAGAAGTCAGGACCCTCCTTACCTATTGCCAGATGTTGTTTCTGGCAGGTAACTCTTGGGAGGCCTGAGCATGGGGGAAGGGAGACCCCTGCGGTGTGCAGGCGCAGGGACTTGAGGGATGACGGAGGGCAGGTCCCGGCTCAGCTTGGTACCCAGGCTGCTCGGGAAGTGTTTGTGGACCGACTGTCAAGTTCACTTCTGTTGGGCAGCTCCCACACTCCTGGCACATTGCATTCCTCCTCTAGTGTCATCCGCACAAGAACAGGTGAGGAAAGTCTCATGTCCATTTCCAGACAGGGGACTTTGGGATCTGTACGTTCTGTGACTTGACTGAGGTCACACAGCTAAGAGGCCGTGACATTCCCGGCTCTCATGCTGAGGGGGCATAAGAACCACTGGGGAGCCGGTTAAAAACGTGGGCTTCCCCGCACCACTCAAGATTCTGATTTTGTCATAGCATTTTTTTAAAACTGTGGTAAAATACACAGAATAGAAAATTTACCGTTTAACCATTTTGAGTGTATCGTTCAGTGGCATTAAGTACGTTCGCATGGCTCTGCAACCATCACCACCAACCATCTCCAGAACTTTCTTCATCTCCCCAAACTGAAACTCTGCCCCCATTAAACAACCACGCCCCTCCCCCTCCCCCAGTCCCTGGTGACCTCCGCTCTACTTTCCGTCTCTGAATTTGACTACTCTAGGGACCTCTGTAAGTGGAATCCTGTAGTCTGTGTCCTGTTGTGTCTGGCTTATTTCACTGTCACAGTATTTTAAACAAGGGCCCCTGGCAATCCTCATGTAGGGGTCTGGACCTCTCTGAGGAATTCTGGCCGAGGCTGGGAGGCGGGTGAGGGGAAACGCCTTCCTGGCACAGGCTTTGCTGGCTGAGTTTATATGCATGGGAGGGCTGGGATGAGTCGGGGAGTGCTGGTGGAGAGGTAGGAAGTGGGAGGTGACGGTATGGTGTCAGAGGGACCCTGGGGTGGGCAGTGGCTGGTTTCTGGCAGGCATTGCTTAGGGTAGGGTGTTGACCAAGGCCTAAGAGCTCAGGGCGGGAGGACGGGAGGGACAATTGTGTGGACTGGTCGGTTCAGGGAAGGCTCCCCGTTTCTTCTTAGCTTCTCTTTCTCCTAACAGCTAAGGAGGATGGAGGTGAGGCGCGCATACACTGCGCCTGCGCACGCATCGCACTCTCCCGCCCCCAAACCCCCCCGACCTGGCTGCGGTCTGCCTGGCCTCCTATTGGTTGCCTGGCCCCGGGCCGGTCTCCCTCCGTCTCTGTACCTCTCTTTCCCCATTTATGACATTTATAGTTACAGTACCAATCGCATAGGTGTGTCGTAAGGATTAAATGAGAGAATTCCTGCAAGGGCTTAGAACAGTGCTTGGCACAGATTAAGCGGCCAATCAATACCCAGCATAACGCAGAGGTTTCTGGTGGGGCTGTGATTTGCCCCGACTGTTTGTTTTTTTCATAGTAACGCAAATACAGACTCGGAGAGGAGGTGGAGGACTTGTAGCCGCAGGGTGTACTGATAACACGGGTAGTGAGGGTGGGCGCTGGTGGGTGGTCCCCTTGCCAGCCTGAGCCCGTGCCACGTCTTCTGCTTGGTTTCAGCCTCTCTTTCTCTCAGCCATATGACTAAGAGGTCGTCGGCAAACCGGGAAGAGGGTTCTTACCAGAACCCTACCATGCTGGCACTCTGATCTCAGACTTTCAGCTTCCACAGCTGTGAGACAGATTACTGTCGTTTAAGCCACCCCGTCTATGGTATACAGTGTTTGTCATAGCAGCCTAAACCGACTGAGACACAAGGGATGGGGCTAAACATCCTACAGTGCACAGACCCGTCTCCCACAGCAAAGAATTATCCAGCGCAAAATGTTTTTTTTAATTTTTTATTTTATTTTGACTGCGCCAGGTCTCAGTTGTGGCACGAGGGGTCTGTAGTTGCAGCATGCGGACTTCTTAGTTGTAGCATATGGGATCTAGATTCCCGACCAGGGATCGAAACCGGGTCCAGGCCCCCTGCATCGGGAGCGCGGAGTCTTACCCACTGGACCACCAGGGAAGTCCCAGCACGAAATGTCTGAAATGTCGCTTCAAGACACTCTGCTCAATGGTAGCTTTTTTTTTTTTTTTAATATTTCTTTATTTGGCTGCACCGAGTCTTAGTTGCGGCACACAGGATCTTTAGTTGCGGCATGTGGGATCTAGTTCCCTGATCGAACCTGGGCCCCCTGCATTGGGAGCGTGGAGTCTTAACCACTGGACCGCTTAACCACCGGGGAAGTCCTGCTCTAGGGTAGCTCGAACTGTGCTTGCAGCCAGAAAGCACTCCTGCAAGGACTGCCGGCATCCCCATAGTTCCAGATGGTGACCCTTTTGTCCTCATCCCTATGGCTGCAGGAGGCTGACGCTCATGCCCACCTTCTCCCGTAGTGGTGCAAATAAGCTCAGAAGTTCTTTAACTTGCCGTGGTAGACCACTGGCGGAGCCGGCATCTGGGGCGTGGCAGGGAGGGTTAGGCCCGAGGGGTTGCAACAGACCCATCATCTCATATTATCTATGTATTGAATTGACATTCACCAACTGGGTTAGCACAGGGTTATTGTGGATAACTGGGCTGTTTAGAAGTCCCACTGCTCCCCCCTCCCCCACCCGGAAAGAACAGAGATGAGTTGAAGGTTGTCAGGAGATGATGATCTGCTGCAAATGGTCATTCACAAAGTTATTGACCTGCCCACCTGCGATGGCCACTCATTGGACCCTTTACTCAGCACTCAAGCCTCACTCCGTGGCTGCATGACAAAGCAATTGGATGATGTGATGAGTTTTAAACTTCTCAACTTTTGTGGTTTTGGTGGCTAGGAACCAGAGCCCTAGTTACAGGAATGTTTTCTAATCTCTATGGGGTTTTTCCGTGTAATTTTTGGTTTATGATCCAGCGCTCATACGTGGATGAGCTGTACTTTCTGCTTTCCCCGTGTTGTCCACTTTGTAAACTTGAATGGTTTCACATGTCACCTTCTCTGTCCCTGACACCTCTCCCTCTTGTGGAATGACCTGTTCCTTTCCTTGTACCCACACAGCCCGTTATGCTGTGAGAGCCCATAGCTCTCATTACAGTCTGGTTATGTCAATATAATCCCAATATAAGGAATATAACTCATATAATTCTCCCCAATGGAAGAAGATTCTGGAGGGGAGGGACTACATGTTTTCTCATCCTTGAGCCCTCAGTACCGGGGCTGGGTCTGACCCAGGATCAGGCTGCAGGAAATGTTTACTGAGCTGAACTGAACTTCAAAAGAGTAAAGCGTGTGCAACAATTTGATGGTGAAGATGGCAGATCTGGGCCACTCGATAGATACATGGAGGAAAGAAAGACACTGCAGCAAGTTCTAGCAGGGTATGTGGAAACTGCCTGAGAGCGTGTCCATCTTTTTTTTCCAACCAACTACAGCTGCTAGCATGCATTCCTCAGTGTCAAAAGGCTTGAGTGTTTCAAGATGCATTTTTGGAATGCTGGGCTAGCCATCGAGAATTTAAGATGTTTATAGGATATGCTTTCTGGTGAGATCACTGCAAAAGTTTGAATTGTAGAATATGAATTTTCTTTTAAAGAAATGCAATTATATTACTTTGAAGACTATACTAAGTGTAATTGAACTAAGCTGAGAGGAAGGACCTAGGCTTTGCATAACCACCAAGTAAACTAGGTCTTTTAGAAGAGAAACTTGGGGACCTTAATGAGTATACAAATGATTCATAATTAGCAGGCATGTTGTTTGTAAATAGTTTATTATCCCACATAGTTTAAATGCTTCCTCATTTTAGATATACGATCAATTTGCTTAATAGCCTCTGTTTAAACGATCACAAATACTGGATCAGGGATATTTAAAAATTTTTTATTTTATTTTTATTTTTGGCTGCGTTGGGTCTTTGTTGCTGCGTGCGGGCCTTCTCTAGTTGCGGTGAACGGGGGCTACTCTTCCTTGCGGTGCGCGGGCTTCTCATTGCAGTGGCTTCTCTTGTTGCGGAGCACGGACTCTAGGCGCACGGGCTTCAGTACTTGCGGCATGCGGGCTTTAGAGCACAGGCTCAGTAGTTGTAGCGCACGGGCTTGCTGCTCCGTGGCATGTGGGGTCTTCCCGGACCAGGGCTCGGACCCATGTCCCCTGCATTGGCAGGCGGATTCTTAACCACTGCGCCACAAGGGAAGTCCCGGCATGTTTGAATTGACACGTTTTTGTTTCATTCATTGATCTAACCAGTATTTATTGAAAGCTCATTATGTTCCAGACCCTGGGCATAGCAATGAGCAAAATCAAGTCCTTGTCTTCTTGGAACATTCTAGTGAGGCGAGGCGTGATAAGGGTTGCAAAAATCCAGATGGCTAATATTCTGTATAATTAACTTGTTTCAACGTAAGGCACTTTTGTGTTGTCCTGGAATAGCTAAAGATGGATACATCATTAGAAACACATTCCTGGTCTATAGGACTTGGAGATAAAAACAGAGAGAATGACACCTTCACCCTCACCTTGGATTTCTCCCATTAGGGACTGCTCACACTTATAGTGCAAACCCTTTAAAACCACATCACCCTTTGATTCATCCGCAGAAATGCGTTGGTGGCTTGTGTATACCCAACACTTCTTTGCAATTAACAATTACAGTGATTTGCATGAGCAACGATTTAACACTCATGGGAGTAAAAAGTCATTTTCAGGCTTGATTCCACTGACCTTCATATCAAAGGAGCTCAGCTGGATTGCCAGTTTTTACTTATTCTGCCCATTCTTTTGGCAGATTTTAGAGAGCAGATATTTTCAGAGTTGGTGATTCAAAAAGTAGCAAAATATGTGGATTTGGAGTGAGAGGACCTGGATTCACGTTATCCACCCGCCATTTATTGGTCAGGTGACCTTATGAAGCTCCTCTAACCTGTAGACCTTAGTTTATCATAAAAATGTGGCTAAAAAAAAAAAAAAAACAAAAAAATGTGGCTAAAACTGCGTGTGCTGGTTACTTCGGGGGTGTAAGTGATTTATAATAATTTATAAATGAAAGTGTCCTATGTTGAATGAACATGGGCCGTTGCTATGATAATTTATAACACACTTCCATGACTTTCTTCAGTAGTTTTCAGTTCTGTAGCTTTAATAAATAGGGACAGAGAAAACTGCTGACCCACTGGGCGTGGCAGCTGCGTTTTCAATAACTGTTAGTCCTAAGGAGGGATGAGGTGTAGGGCTAGAGACCAGAGATGAAATGAGAGGGGAGGGCAGGTGTGGTGGGAGTGAGGAACAGCCGGTGGCTGGGCGGGGGTCTGTGGTTATAGAGGGAAAGGTCTTTTTTTTTTTTTGTTAATTATTTTATTGAAGTATAATTGATTTACCATGTTGTGGCAATCTCAGCTGTACAGAAAAGTGACTCAGTTATACACACACACACATTCTTTTTTTAATATTCTTTTCCATGATGGTTTATCCCAGGATATTGAATATAGTTCCCTGTGCCATACAGTAGGTCCTTGTTTTTTATCCATCCTATATATAATAGTTTACATCTGCTAATCCCACACTTCCCTCCCCCACCAACCTCCCCCTTGGCAACCACAAGTCTGTTCTCTATGTCTGTGAGTCTGTTTCTGTTTTGTAGATAGGTTCATTTGTGCCATGTTTTAGATTCCACATATAAGTGATATCATATGGTATTTGTCTTTCTGACTTACTTAACTTAGCATGATAATCTCTAGTTGCATCCACGTAGCTGCAAGTGGCATTATTTCGTTCTTTTTTATGGCTGAGTAGTATTCCATTGTGTGTATGTACCACATCTTCTTCATCCATTCATCTGTCGATGGACATTTAGGTTGTTTCCACGTCTTGGCTGTTGTGAATAGTGCTGCTATGAACATAGGGGTGCGTGTATCTTTTTGAATTATAGTTTTGTCCGGGAATATTGCTGAATCATATTTTAATTCTATTTTTAGTTTTCTGAGGAAGCTCCACACTGTTTTCCATAGTGGCTGCACCAACTTACATTCCCACCAGCAGTGTAGGAGGGTTATAGAGGGAAAGTTCTGCATGTAAGATACTGAAAGTGGAGTAGTTTCAGGCCCTCTTAAGCCCTAGGGTGCCACCTAGCAATGGGGTTGCTGAGACGAGGTCCCAGCTACCCTGTTTTAGAATGCAGGAGGCCAAGAGGCCGTTTTAGAAAGACTTCTATTTAAAACTTTAAATGTCTATCCCTTAAAGGTTTCATCTTCGGCCATTCAGGAAATTCTACTCTATAAAGTGACTCATTCATTCCCCGAGGGTTCCACAACGCCAAGGTTTTACTGGGCCAACCACAGAGACGTCCATTCCTGGAAGATTGTTCCCATTTTGTCATGGACTTGGAGGGAATATTTTTGAATTCTCAATTATGGAGAACTCAAAACACTTTTTTAGAAATTAGTTCTAAAATCCTTAGGTATTGTCCTTCTCTTACTCTTGAGTATGAAAATTGGAAATGTCTTATGCTCTCCAGATTAAATAATCTTAATGTGCTTAAAAAGGCAATTTAGATTCCAACCCTACTGTGATACAGACACCCCCTCTCCAGGACATCCCAACCACCTTCCCTCCAGTTAGTGGGGGATCCTTTGATCTTCTTTCTTTCTTTTTTTTTTTAATAAATTTATTTTTTTAATATAAATTTATTTATTTATTTACTTTTTATTTTTGGCTGTGTTGCGTCTTTACTGCTGTGCGCGGGCTTTCTCTAGTTGCAGTGAGCAGAGGCTACTCTTCATCGCGGTGCGCGGGCTTCTCATTGTCGTGGCTTCTGTTGTTTTGGAGCTCGGGGTCCAGGTGCACAAGCTTCAGTAGTTGTGGCACACTGGCTCAGTAGTTGTGGCCTGCGGGCTCTAGAGCGCAGGCTCAATAGTTGTGGTGCACGGGCTTAGTTGCTCCGCGGCATGTGGGATCTTCCCGGACCAGGGCTCGAACCCGTGTCCCTTGCATTGGCAGGCGGATTCTCAGCCACTGCGCCACCAGGGAAGCCCTGATCATCTTTCTGTAATCGCATCCTCAACCTTAAAATCCCACTGTCCTCACCTCTCTGCTTCCAAAGCTCAGGGCTTAGCTTCCTGCTCTTCTCTATCCACTAAAGAAAGGCTTATTTTCCCTTGAATCATTTTTTTCTTTTTTTATTGAAGGATAGTTGGTTTACAATACTGTGTTAGGTTCAGGTGTACAGCAAAGTGATTTGGTTACACATATATATTAAAAAAAATTCTTTTCCATTATAGTTTATTACAAGATAGTGAATACTGTTCCCTGGGCTGTATGATCATTTTTTAAAGATATGACAAAAAAACCAAGTTTTTACCAATTATTTCAGACAACTCAAAACTGTTGAAAGGGAAAAGTGGGCGTCACCCCCGATGCCCTCTCCAAGGTAAGCCCCACTTGGCCTGGGTATGCACTCTTTCTGGGAAAGCTCTCCGAGGCTGAAGGCTTCGGGACAGGGTCTCTGGATCCAAGTGTCCAGCTCTTTGTGGTCCAGCCCACATTTCTGCTGGCCACTGTCACGTGAGTCCCTCATTTCAGATACAGCAAACCATAAGATCTGCTGGCAGAATCCACTTCTATAGCCACTGTGGACAGGCATTAAGTGACCTGCAAGACAGGTTTCCTGTATGTAACCGTGGGAACTACCTTGGACCTCCGTGTGCCTCAGTTTCCTCATCTGTAACGTGGGTTAGAGCACCATGATCCCTCACACACTCTTTTGCTCTGATCAGTCTATGCGTCCAGCCCCCTCCTCAATTAATATTTCTAGTTTCTCTTCCTGCACGGGTCATTTTTTTTGCCCAGCAGAAGGGCTTGTGGAGGAGTGTGGAGAACAGGAAGACTGAGGTCACCTTTGGGCTGTTAGCTGTGTGACCCTGCCAATCATGTGGTCCTCTGGACCTTAGTTTTCTCATCTGAGAAATGGGGGACCAGGGCTGTCTGATCTCCAGGAGACGTTCTGGTTCTCCTCTGAACCCCATGATTCTCATGACCTCCTCCTGCCCAGGGCGACCCCTCTGGTCCTGAGGGAACAGTCAGCTCAGCGTAGCTGTTTGCTTCTTTCAGCACACAGTGGCAATGGTAGGTTTTGGGGAGGGGACAGTCTGGGGAAGATGGGCCCTTTTCTAGAGCCCCTGAGTCAGTTCCTCATGGTCTGACTTCCTTTTTTCCTTTGAATGGTTGTGAAATCCCAGCATATCACCCACGCTCACGTTCGGCTCTGAGAGCATCCCAACACCATTCCAATCCCAAGTACGAGCGATTTGGAGTGATTTGGAGATGCGTCCTTGCGTGGGGTTTTGAAGGGGCTATAGGATAACCAGGCATCCCGGCTTGCCCTGGACTGTCCTGGCTTTAGCCCTGGAAGTCGCATGTCCCAGGAAACCCCTCAGTCCACACCAGGGTGGTTGGTTCCCCTCCCTGTGGTCCCCATCAGGGCCTGGCTGATTTCCCCAGTGGGACGGGCCACGGTTAAATAAAGGAGTCAGCACGGCAGTGAGTCTCAGAATCAGCTGGGGTTCTGGACACATACAGATTCCTGGGCCCCATCCTGGAGGGTCTGAGTCAGTAGATCTGAAGGGGGGGCCAGGAATTTGATGTGATCAGGCCCCCAGGTGGGTCTGGGGCAGGTGGTTCAGGTTCCACACCTGCTAGGCTTGGAGAAATGGAGGAGACAGAGTCAGCTCCTGCTCTTCTGACACAGGCAGGAGCCAGGTAGAGCCAGAACTCCCTCTGATACGCAGGGGAACGAAATCAGAGCTGTAAAGTGAGTAACGTGAGTACTGGCCAATGTTTTTCCCTCCTCCCACCCTCCAAAGTCATTCAGTGCTTACAAAGCTTGGCTTTGTTCATTATGAGGGCTGACGTGGCATGCTTTGGCAGGGGGTCTGCACAGAGGGTGGGTTAGTTGCCAGAAATGGCCATCGCCTGAGGCTCACATCAGACTCTCCTGTCTCAAAACACCCCTGCACCGGGTGACCCCTCTGGTGAGGGGACTGAGGGGGACCATCACTAAAGCCCCTTGCGGCTCTGATGTTCTGGCCCCGGGCGGTGAGGAAGTAGCCCTGTCCTTATTCTTGGTGGGCAGCTGTCACTGCCGTCGCTTACAAGCTAAGCCTTATTCTAAGATGAAGTGATGCTCTGGTGTCCTCAAGGGCCCTTAGTGATAGGGTTGGTGGAACAGGACCTGGAGGTCGGGTGGCCGTAAAGGGCTCACTTATCCTCTGGGTTCGGGGATGCTCCCTTGTCCCTGATGCCAAAGGATAAAGTGGCAGAGATGTCCTTTTTTTTTCTTTTTCTAATTGAAGTATAGTTAACTTACAATGTTGTGTTAGTTTCAGGTGTACAGCAAAGTGACTCAGATATATATATATATTTTTTTTCTTTTTTTCAGATTCTTTTCCCTTATAGTTTATTACTAAATATTGAGCATAGTTCCTGATGTCTTCTTATTCACGCCTCGCGTTGTTATTTCGATGGTTTGGTTTTCCACAGTCTCTCTGTCCATGGTCATTCTGAGGGTGCTGGCTGGTGGTGGAAGATGGTATTCTTTCCAGACCCTTTGGTGGCCTCAGAGTTAACTTAGAGCTTCTGACTGGGCACATGGCAGTGCGTTTAGACACAGTCCTCTTGCTGAGATGTGTTCCAGGAGCAGCGCCCCTACATCCGGACCTACAATTCAAACTCCAGCTCCTGCTTCCAGTCTCCTCCAGTCCCCACTCCTCTGGGTGAGCTGAAACCCCCCTGAGGGCTCTCTCCCCTCCTGTGGACACCAGACTGTGACCTTCTTGGAAGACAGTGGTGCAGTGCCAAGTTCAAGTCCTGGGTTCAAATCCTGGCTCTGCTATTGACTAGCTGGGTCTCCAAGATAAAAACATGGCAGGGACTGTGATGGTTCTAATGAGGCGGTCGCTAGGAGACTGTTCCGCCAGTTCCTTCCCACCTTCCCCACCCCTCAAATAACAGCAGCTAGCAAGAAACTACAGGAATCTAACAGACCCTTAATCCACTAACCCCTTCTGCAGACAATGCAAAGGAACAGGCTGAGCAGCATCGTGGGTAGGACCTCTGGCTCCAGAGAGGGGCTGCCTGCATCCAGTTCCAGCCCCCCCACCCCCTACAAGCTGTTCTTCCTTAGCCTCAGTTTTCCCCTTGCCTTGTAGATAGGGTTGTGTTATTAAATGAGGGACCATACGTGAAGTGTTTGGCACGGTGCCTGGCACGTTGTAAGTGCTCAATAAACGTTAGCCATTGCTATTTTTGTTATTGTTGCTATTGTCTGCTTTAGAGAGGGCCCCCTGGCATGCTGGGTATTGGCTGGTGCGAGTGAACTGTGTCAATAAAGCCAACCCCGGCCAGAGATGGATGCTTAATAGGATGTATGGCCAGCATCTGCCGTGCCCTCCCCGGTTGCCGTGGTTACTGACCTGGGCACCTGGTTCTCTCTCTGTTGCTGGTGCCTCTCCAGCTCAGGTCTAGGTGACGTCATTCCAGCCTGGTGTCGTTCCATGACTGCTTCTCTGCGGTCCCCTCCTGGACGCTCTGGTTTCAGTTTTGCTCCAGCTGAGCAGAGGCAGACCCCACAGGTGACAGAGTGAAGGGTGAACTGGAGGGACCAAAGGCCAGGTGTTGGTTGAAAATCTCCAGGGGAGGCACGGTGAAGGCTGGAAGGGCACGAGCCATGGCAAGGGAGAGAGGACAGCTTTAAGAAGTGTTCTGAATTTAGAACTAATAGGATGTGGCATTCTAACACATGAAGAGAAGAGAGGAAGTGAAAAATAAATGATACTTCTAACTTGAAAAGCCCTATTCTATTCTTTCTATGCTTTACTCAATGGATCGCATCAATTCCTGTGACTTTAAAGACCGTTTCTAGGCTGATAATCTCCAAATTCTCAACTCCTTGAGCTCCAGCCTTGCCCCCTTCACTTGGATGTCTCTGGAGGCATTTCAAACTCAGCATTTCCAAAATGAAACTCCAAAAGTGGCTTGCCTCCCTCACTCCCAAATTCTTTTCTCCATCTCAGTAAATTGCGCTACTCTCCCTTGTGTCCAAGGTAGAACATATGAGTGTCATCCTCCATGCCTCCCTTTTCCTCATCCCTTGTATCCCACTCACCAGCAAGTCCCATCATGTGCATCTTGGGACTATATCACAAAGGAAACACACCATCTCTCTCCATCTCTACTGCCACCATCCAAGGCCAAGCCACCACCCTCTCTCACCTGGGAGACTGTGAGTCCACACTGGGCTCCTGCTTCCACTCTGGCTCCAAATTCCAGCCATTTGTTCTAGGAACACAAATTTGACTGTTCATCCTCTTACCCAGTGATTTCCAACTGCACTTAGCATGATAATCACCACCATCCCATGGCTCACACTTTTCTGTCCTGGATCTCGCCTTCATCTGACTTCCCGCCTCCCGTCACTCTTCTTTGGCCTCACTGGCTTCCTTGGGGTCCCCATGACGCGCCAAGTCTTTCCTTCTTTGGGTCCATCGTGGTTCCCACTGTCTGGAATGCTCTGCCTCATCTTTGCACGGCCAGCTTCTTTTCATCCTTCAAACTTCAGCCTAAGTGTTCCCTCTCAGCTCCCTGCCCAAGACCTAAGGAGACTCAACATCCTTCTCGTCATCCTCTTTATTTATTTTTATTTATTTATGGCAGCGCTGGGTCTTCGTTGCTGCATGCGGGCCTTTCTCTGGTTGCAGCGAGAGGGGTCTACCCTTCGTTGTGGTGCGCGGGCTTCTCATTGCGGTGGCCCCTCCCGTTGCGGAGCACGGGCTCTAGGCGCGTGGGCTCAGCAGTTGCGGCTCGAGAGCTCTAGAGCGCAGGCTCAGTAGTTGTGGTGCATGGGCTTCGCTGCTCTGAGGCACGTGGGATCCTCCCAGACCAGGGATCGAACCCGTGTCCCCTGCATTGACAGGCGGACTCCCAACCACTGCGCCACCAGGGAAGCCCCTCATCATCCTCTTTAGCCAATCATTTCACTCAGAGCACTCACTGTTCACAACTTGACATTTTCACTTGTTCATCTTGTTCATTGTTTGTCTCCCCCACTGGAGTGGCAAGCCTATAGGGCAGCCTGGCACAGAGACGGTGCCAACAGGCATTTGTTGAATCGATGAACAGGTGGCTATGGGGCTATGCGCTTAAGGAGCACAGGGGGCCAGGAGAACGCTGATAGTCAAGGGGTGGCAGAGGGGCTGTCAAGGGGACTTGAGACCAAGGGATAGGGAGGTAGTGTCAGTAAAAAGAGAGGAGTACCACATTGGTAGGGTATACTTTTGGCTGCAGGTAACAGCAAAAGTGTCCAGTGGTGATGTAGACAAGAGGGATTATTTTTAAAAATTAAAAAATTAAAGTATAGTTGATTTACAATATCGTGTAAGTTTCAGGTACACAGCACAGCAATTCAGAATATATATATTCTTTTTCAGATTCTTTTCCCTTATAAGTTATTACATAATATTGAGTATAGTTCCCTGTGCTATACAGTAGGTCCTTGTTGGTTATCTATTTTATACATAGTGTGTATATGTTAATCCCAACCTCTCAATTTATCCTTCCCCCAACCCCTTTCCGCTTTGGTAACCATTAGTTCGTTTTCTGTGTCTGTGAGTAAGAGGGATTCTTTTTCTCATGGTTGAGATGGTCAGTAGCAAATCTCTGGTCAGTGCCACTGAGGTCCTTTTGATCTCCCCTCAGCTCCAGGCATCACATCCTCCCACGACTGAGTTCAAAGACAGAAAAGGGAGCAACCTGGGCAGACATTGTCCTCACGGCTCCCTCGTATTGGTGGGGGTGGGTGGTGGTAGAGGGGTTGTCCCCAGAAGACCCCCATTTATCTCCCCCTATATCCCGCTGGTCAGAAAGGACCCATGCTGCCCTTGGACCAGAAGCTGTGCCCATCTTGCTGAAATAAAAGAATCTCTTTCCTGTCCTTGAACTAAGCTGGGATTCTGCCAGCGAAGGAGAAGGGAAATGGCTTTGAGTCAGCAGCAAGCAGTGCTGGCCCCAAGTACATCTCACAAGGAAGAGTCTTTTCCGTTGGCTTCACTGCTACGGAGAGGTCAAATGGGATGGGCGTTGGGAAGTGGCCGCTGGATTCGATGCTTGTAGACTATTTGTGGCCCTTGAGAGGCAGTTCCCATCGAGTAGCCGGGCTGGGCTGCACCCGGCAGGGGCTTAGGAATCCCTGGGAGAAGCTCAGGAGATGAAAGTGGGCTACCAGGAAGTTTGGAGTTAAAGCGAAGAGGAGAGATGGGACGGTCTCTGGGCACAGGAGGCAGACAGAGGAGGTCTGACTTTTCATCCGGGACAGACTTGAAGATGTTTACAGGCGGAGCAAAAGAAGCCAGCAGGAGAGGGAGGGTAGGGATTTTGAAGCAAGATGGGGTCATTGATTCCTGTGCTCTGAAAGAAGTATGGGAATGGGATCAGTGCACAAGAGGTGGTGGCTGTTACTGGAACAAGTGGGGAGGCTTTTCTGAAGAGACTCAGATGCTTCTGAGACTGGGGGGAAGGAGGAGGGAAGTGGGGAGGACGGTGAAGACTCCCAGGAGAGACAGAGATTCCTTATTTTCCTTGATGTGACAATGGGCTCACTTAGAGATTGAATTCATGATATTGATCTTTCCATCAACCCATCATTTTAACATCTGATATAACAGACTCTAAAGAGACAGATCACGTTCCTGTGATCGTACACCGGAAGGTCCAAGGACAAAGCCTATCCCTGAGTTTTCTTGTTCAGATGGACGCAGCCACCCAGGACGTGGTCAGGGGCATGGCTATTGCATGATGCAGTCCAGGGGGTGGAGGTCACTTCACACACAGCATGGAGCTGCCAGATCCTGTAGCCGACGGGCAGCAGGGCGGAGAGGGAGAGTCCTGGGCTGCACACAGAGGATTTGGGAGCCAGGTCAGGGTCCCCCACTTACAAGCTGGGGTTCGCGGGCATCTTCCAAGCCTGAGCTTATCTGCTGGGGTGTGGGTTACGGTGCTTGTCTCCTCCCTCCGCTGCCCACAGTTATAAAACGTGCTGGCTTCTCACAGGGATTAAGGGAATGCCTTCTTGCCCCGTCACCGCCCCTCTATGGGGAGTTTGGACCCTGCTCAGTAGCCCCTGGAATAGGATGGTACTTTCTTCCCCGTTAGCCCTGGCCTGTCACTTCCGAAATCCTTCCCCTTGTGTTTCACGGGATGATGGCGCAGCGCCCAGCTCGTAGAACTGGGAGCCAAACCTTCTCCTCTGTTTACTCAGATCGTAGCTATGGCTGCAGCAAAAAGCAAACAGCAGTTTGACTAGATGCATGAGCTCAGTATTCCACAGCCTCGGAAGCTCGTGTCTGCTTACGTAGGAGGCGTAGCGCACAATATTATGTTGAAGTGACTAACAGCCCCAACAGGAAAAAAAATGCATTTTTAAGAAAAAGTTCTTAGCAGGAATGTTCAGATGCTGAGTTGGTAAGACTGACACTAGTTCTGTGTGTCTCCTCTTCAGAATCTCCTTCCTGTCCATCCCCATCACATGCTGCCTCGGGGTGTGGGTTCTGAAGGGGACATGTCTGCCATGTGGTCGCCCTCTTTACCAGCCCGTGGGGGTAGGACTTTGGGCTCCACACATGTTCACGGAGTCGCTGGGGGAGGCTGATGCTGGTAAGAAGTGAGGAACAGAATCATTTGATCCCATGAAAGCTGCCATGATTGGATCAGTCCTGCGTATTGGCTGGGTCACCTGGACCCCACCTCGTCATATCTAAAGTGGGACTAACGATAGTTTCTCCGGCACGGGATGGCTGTGGAGAGTCAATGAGTTTATACCTGTGAAGTGTTTAGGAGGGTGCCCAGAGGCAATCAGCGACTCAATCAACAAACACAGAGCGCCTGTAACTTGTCCCTGTTGTGCCTTATGGGAAGGAAACCCCAGATGCGTCTATGCCCTCGAGGAACCAGCATCTATCTGGAGAAGGAAAATTGGACACTGTGGACATCAATAGAGAACAGTGAGGCCTGGGGGAGCAGCCTTTCCTGTAGCGAGGACATCCTGGAGGGTGAACAGCTGCTGGGTGGGGTGCGCTGTCAGCCAGCCCTGCTTAATCTCTTGGCAGCCGAGGCAGGGAGAAAGGAGAATCTGGTATTCATTGTGTGGCTGTTTCTGATTTCCTTCTGCTTTTGAGATCCTCTTCTGAGGGAGAACAATGGCCCCAGAGGCTCAGGCTTCCTTGGCCAGGTACCCGCCAAGCTCTGGGGGAGGCAGCGCCCAGAAGGAGGCAGCAGCCAGCCGGGCACTCGCAGGCGGGTAGCGTTTCATTCCCGTCTTCTGAGCATCTCTGGGGACACCGGGTTTTGGTGGCTGGTTCAAATCCCAGCCTATTATTTATCATTGTATCCCTGGGGCTTTGAGTGAGTCCTCCCAATCTCATTTACGAGTATTCTTTTAAAACTTTCTCTATTTGACAAGGAAGAGCAGTCCTTCCTGTACCACCAGGAAGGCAGTACCGTCAGAGGCTGAGAGAGCAGAGGGGGCCGTCGAACACATGGGACTCCCTGTGGGCTCTTGATTTTGGAGCCATGAGGTTGCTCCCTGCCACTGTGTCCCCAGCGGGAGGTGGAGAGTGCAGGGTCCTCGAGCACATCGTCCAGCCCACAGACCAGCGCCTGGGAGGGGTCCTCAGCGGAGGGCCCCGGGGCTGGCGTTTCCCCAGCTGGTGCCTCGTAAGGCCAGCTGGGGGCAGAAGGCCGAGGACTGTGTCCAAAGAATGGGGTGGGGTTTCCTCATTCCTCTCTGTCATCACACTTGGCCTCTTATTTGTGGATTTTAGTTCATTTAGCGGCCTTGCTGGATTACTCTTTCATCACCAGAAAGCAGAGAGAATCCAAAAGTGACTGACCCACATGTGGAAAGGGGCAGAGACAGCCGGAGGGCCATTGGATTACGATCTTCAAGTCTATTGAGAAAGAGGCTCTGAGGACGGCAGGTCAGCGTAAGAGGAGGGAGGGGGAGGCACAGCCCTGCAGGGGCTCGGGCAGGGGTCAGCTGTCTTCAAGATGTGACAAGACCAGGGCAGGGTTGCCCAAGCTTAAGTCACTCCAGTGCCATCATCACAATTTCTGCCACATCCACATGCCATCGTATACTATTTGTTTAATAACTGTCTTTAAATAGATTTATTTTAAAAACCGTACTTAAAAAAAAACCCTTGCATTTAATTAGAAAAAAAAATCTTTATGTAATTACCATAAATGAAACCCAGAATTTTTCTAATAAGCACTGAAACAAGTTCATAACTGTTAAAGTAAAAATATTCGTCATCGGGCTTCCCTGGTGGCGCAGTGGTTGGGAGTCCGCCTGCTGATGCAGGGGACACGGGTTCGTGCCCCGGTCCGGGAAGATCCCACATGCCGTGGAGCGGCTGGGCCCGTGAGCCATGGCCGCTGAGCCTGCGTGTCCGGAGCCTGTGCTCCGCAATGGGAGAGGCCACAACAGTGAGAGGCCCGTGTACTGCAAAAAAAACCCAAAAAACAACAAAACAAAATATTCGTCATGTACCACTAAAATTTTGACCGCCACCCAGAGCTTTGCGTAAGTTCCTGGTATAGGCTTTCTTTTTGAAATTTATTTTTATTTAACAATTTTTTAATTGAAATATAGTTGATTTACAGTATTCTGTTAGTTTCTGGTGTACAGCAATGTGATTCAGTTATATATATATAATTTTTCAGATTCTTTGTCAAATATATATACATATATATATATACTTTTTCAGATTCTTTTCCATTATGGTTTATTACAGGATATTGAATATAGTTTTCTGTGCTGTACAGTAGGACCTTGTTGTTTATCTATTTTATATCTGTTTTGTACTTGTTAATCCCATACTCTTAATTTATCCCTCTCCCCCCTCCCCTCTTTGGTAACCATAGGTTTGTTCTCCATGTCTGTGAGTCTGTTTCTGTTTTGTAAATAAGTTCATTTGTATCATATTTTAGATTCCACATGTAAGAGATATCATATATTTGTCATTCTCTGTCTGACTTACTTCACTTAGTATGATAATCTCTAGGTCCATCCATTTTGCTTCTAATGGCATTATTTCATTCTTTTCTTTATGGCTGAGTAGTATTCCACTGTGTGTATATATATCTTGGTTTTTACACACCAGGCTTTTACACACCAGGGGGTCCACGCGTGTCTGAGGGGGGTGAGGTTGACATTAGCTACAAGTAAGGAGCAGGGTGATTTGTGTTGACTTGTGACCCCATAAAGATGCTCCAGGAGAGCAACTGCTGCTTGACCAAGGTTTCCCCAGGCCCCATACCCGCATCTCCAACATGGGAGAATGACAGTGTCTCCGGGGGAGGATGGACTGAATTCATGTATTTACAAGGTATTTAGAACAGCGTCCAGTGCACAGTAAGGGCTCGACAAGTGTTAACGCCCACCATGACTTGAGAGATGCTGGCTGACGGCTCTCGGCTGCCCTGGGCATCCCATCGCCTGTCTTCCTGGAGACAGGGCCAGGACTGACATGGTCTTGGCGTTCCCTCCCCCTCTCATGGTCTCTTGCTCTGTAACTTCTCCACTGGGACAGGTGTGGCCGGGTGGCCTGACCATCATTTACCTCATGATTATAGGATTAAGTTAGGATGCAGTCATGGCATTAGTCAGCATGAAACATCCCCGTTGGAACTGGTGGTCATCTGTGTCCACTGGAGGCTCTGGCATGGCTCCCGGGGACAGGCACTCATGGTGGATCTGGGTCTGCACCTCCATCTGAGCAGCCCCGTGTTGTTTCTGGAATGGGACTCACAGCTTGGAGAAAGAAACGAGCTGTGGGAAGCAATCCCAGGTTCCCCGGTGGGACTGGAAATACTGCTTCAGGCCCTGGAATTTTACTTTCCTGTTTGGCCTGGCACTCGTCCTCCCCTCCCCCAGCCCGCCACATATTCGTCTCGGTTGCATCCTCTCCCTCCCCCTCTCGAATCCTTTTCCTCATCTGTAAAAGTGGAGGTTGCGCTAGATCGTATCTGAGGCCCCTTTGAGCTTGAGAAAGCTATGATTCACCTCTCAGCCACCCCCTCACTTTTCCCGCGGGCCTCCTGATTGACACTGAGAAGAAAGGTAGGAAGGAAAAGAGAGAAACAGGGAGAGCCGTGCATCCTACAGTGTAGGCACCGGCCCCCACGACACAGAAGTATCCGGTCCAAAATGTCAGTAGTACTGAGGCTGAGAAACCCTGCTTTAGGGAAGGAGAGCCAGAAGGAAAGAAATGATTTAAAAGGCAAATGTATAACAAATGCGCCCGAGATGATAAGTGATTAGACAAATGATGATGAAAGGGAAAATTCAGGGAGCACAGGAAATGCATGGGAAAGAGGTGTATAAATGGGGAGAGAAAACGTCGCTAGGGTGGAGAAGGATGTGTTTGTAAGGTGATCACGGTGTGGGTTGTGAAAGCGAGCTGCTGGCCTGAGAGTATAAACCAGCGCTGGGGGGATTGCCATCCCCCTTCCTTGGCCACTCTGGAAGATGCCGCTCCTCTGCAGCTCCTCCTATGGAATTTCAGCAGTGCAGCCAGTCAGCAATGGTGCCTGTTAATGCCACCAAGTGGCTCTAAGGTAACAGGCTGGATGGTCCGAAGACTTAGGCAGTCGTTACCGTGTGAGCGTTATCATGCTTCATTTTTTCTGTGAGACCTTTGCTCCTCATTGAACTAACAACCACTCAGTTCTCTCCAGCTCGAGAGGAAGACACCATGAACACACGATGAAAAGAAATTAGCATAGAGTGTATTCACGACCGCGGGGGTAGGTAAACATTTCTGAAAGAGAACACCAAAAGCACTTCTAACCATAGAAGAAAAATGGCTACATTGGACTGTATCAAAATTAGAAGGCTCTCTTCATAATAAGGTACCATGAAAAACATGAAAAGACGAAAACGCTAATTCAAAAAGATACATGCACCCCAACGTTCATTGTAGCACTATTCACAACAGCCAAGACATGGAAGCACCTCAATGTCCACCGACAGAGGAATGGGTAAAGAAGATGTGGGTACATACGCATGTATTTACAATGGAATGTTACTCAGCCATAAAAAAGAATGAAATAATGCCATTTGCACATACATGGATGGACCTAGAGATGATCCTACTAAATGAAGTGAGTAGACAAAGAAAGGTAAACATCATATGATATCGCTCATATGTGGAATCTAAAAAAATGATACAAATGAACTTATTTACAAAATGGAAATAGACTCACAGACATGGAGAACACACTTGTGGTTACCAAAGGGGAAAGGGAGGGGAGGGATAAATTAGGAGTTTGGGATTGACAGATAAACGCTACTATGTATAAAATAGATAACCAATAAAGCTCTACTGTAGAGCACAGGGAACTATATTCAATATCTTGTAATAACGTAGACTGGAGAAGAGTCTGAAAGAGAATATATATGTGTGTATATGTGTGTGTGTGTGTGTGTGTCTGAATCACTTTGCTGTACACCTGAAACTAACACAGCATTGTAAATCAACTATACTTCAATAAAAAATAAATTTTAAAAGGCACCATTAAAAACATGAAAAGGCGAGTCTCAGTCTCAGAAGAAGATGTCTGCAGTACATATAACTGGCAAGGTGTTCATTTCCAGAGGAAATGAAGAGCCACTATAAATCAGTAAGAAAAAGGCGAATGACCCAATAACAACTGGGCAAAAACCTCACGGACACTCACAAAAGAGCATATCCAGATGGTCAAAGAAACTATGAAAAGGTGCTCAACATCATTACTCATCAGGAAAATGCAAATTAAAACCACAGGAAGCTCCCACTACACAGCCACCAGAATGGCAAAACTGAGAGCGAGCCCCAGGCGTCACTGAAGACAAGGGGCCACTGGAACCCTCACGCATTGCTGTGCGGGGTGTAGGAACGGCACAGCCGCTTAGGAAAATTGTTGGGCAGATTCTAGTAAAGCTAAACCTTTCCCAGTCTAGAACCCAGTAATTCCACTCCCAGGTACACAAACCCAGTGCCCGAGCTGACAAAAGGATATGTACAGAGTGTTCAAAGGAGAAATTCCCTGGCGGTCCAGTGGTTAGGACTCCGTGCTTCCGCTGCAGGGGGGTACAGGTTCGATCCCTAGTCGGGGAACTAAGATCCTACATGCCACGTGGTGTGGACAAAAGATTAAAAAAAAAAAAAAAGAATGTTCAAAGGAGTTGTCTCCAAATCCCATCCACAGAAGATGGGACATAGATTGTGGTACATTCATACAAGGGAGTGTTACACACACAACCACGACAGAAGACACATTGTCTGAGTCCATTCGTATGAAATTCAAGAAGAGGCAAAGCAAAGATATGGGTCAAATCATGGTCGTAGCTGGTGGGCATATGGATTGAGATGTGCAGGGGGGAACTTTCTGGGCTGCAGAAATAGTCTGTCTCTGGACTGGGGTGGTGGGTATACACGTGCATATACACGTAAATAATTATCAAGCTGTCCATTTAAGATGAGTGAGTTTTATGTACTTTATATATGTTATGCTTCGATTAAAAACAATGAAAAGACGCAGATTCTTATGTCCAAGTGAAGTAATAACAACAATAATAATGTATCGAATACCTTCTATGTGCCAGGTGCTTTATACAGATTATTTCACTTCATCCGCCCAAACTCACCTGTCGGCCAGGGATTATTCTCATTTTACACGTGAGGAAACTGAGGCTTCGAGAGGTTCACTAGCTTGTCTGAGACTCACAGCTAGTAGGTGCCGGGGCCGGGGCTCGAGCTCCACAAGCTCTTGCCACTCGGCTTGGGATCTCAGAGTGATTTTTTTTTTTTTTTTTTCCGGTACGCGGGCCTCTCACTGCTGTGGCCTCTCCCGTTGCGGAGCACAGGCTCCGGACGCGCAGGCTCAGCGGCCATGGCTCGTGGGCCCAGCCGCTCCGCGGCATGTGGGATTCTCCCGGACCGGGGCACGAACCCGTGTCCCCTGCATCGGCAAGCGGACTCTCAACCACTGCGCCACCAGGGAAACCCCCGTGGAACATTTTTGAGTAGGGAGGTGTACGAGGAAGCCCGGACGTGCACACCCACGTGGGAGGGAAATCGACTCGGTCAGGAGGCCAGTGAGGAGAGAAACGTGCGGGTCCAGGTGGAGATGAGTTGGGTGCACCTCAGGGTGGAGGTGGTGGGATGGAAGGAAGGTGCAGGTAGATGGGGAAGAGGGTGAAGGAGTCCTCAAATCTGGGAACCACTCTTCTGAGTTTACGAAGCAGGGAGAAAGTCAGTTTGGAGATGATGAAAGGGATTCCTTAATGGCTAAGACCAGAGGGCGCGCATCTCATCCCGCCCTGGTTCCGCACCTCCTTCGGCCTGCTATTGGCACATTCTCAAGAACACACTGTCCTCTTCTGGCCTCAGACTTGCACAGGGCACCCGAAGGACAGACACTGGCCTTCTACAAGCTTCCTTTCCACCCTTGCCACACGGGAACCCACAGAGGGAGGCGTGTCAAAACCCAAACAGATCCCACAGCGGAATCGTTTCCCTATAGGCCCCTCCCCAAAGTAAGAGTTTGTTGAGGTGCTCTTCCAAGGGGTGGGGGGACCTTTTTTGTTCAGCCTGTGAAAAGTTAACAAAAGGCCTCCCGATTTTATGGAGAGATGCAAACAGTGTTTTGAATAAAAATCCCTTTGTTATTGTTGTTTTACAGAGCTGTAGCCGCGGCCAGGAAGAAATCCGCCCCCTCTGAAGGCTGTTTTTGTGACTGTTCTTGGGAGCATTGTTCTAAAAATGGGAAATTACATATCACTGTGCCAAAGGAAACAAACACCTGCAATTAAAGGAATACCTTCCACGAGGTGGCTTTTAGAGTCCCGGCCGGCTCTGGACGAAGGGCTGCTGCGCCAGTTCTTTTTGGTGCGTTTCTTCACTTCTAAGGGAATCGGGTTTGTAACCAGAGTGGGCTTTGGCAACGATGGGGCTCGGGTGGTGGTCCTTCACTTATTCACTCAGTAAACATCTATCAAGCATCTGTGCTGGGTCAGTCTTGGTGGTTTTCACTACTCCCTTCCCTGGCGTTGTTAAAATTACCGAGAGCGTTGGCTACAGGCAGCGACTTTCTGACACTATTTTTCAGAGTCAGTGTTTGACTTCTGCCCCCAGATGATGAGGTACCAGAGAGAGCACCAACTTCTCTCCTTCCTCTCCTTTCTTCCTCCCCTTCCTCTCTCCCTCCTTTCTCTTCCTTAGTTACAGAAGTAAACCCGCTATTTTCAACATGTCAGTCCATACACTTCTTTAGGCAAAGGACTTTTCTTTTCTTTTGTTTTTTTTTGGCCGCGCCGCGTGGCAGGCGGGGTCTTAAGTTTCCCCAACCAGGGATGGAACCCGTATCCCCTGCAGTCTAACCACTGGACAGCGAGGGAATTCCCAGGCAAAGGATTTTTCAAAGTTTCCGGTCACTGGGGTACAGTCTGAAATTCTTGTCTGTGGTGTAAGATATCGAAAGATAAATTTTTGGTTATCTGGTTAATATTTAACATTTTCAGCATCAATATAATTGCAAAATAATCAGGTCTTGAAATGTATTGATCGTGAAACGAATACGTTTCAGATGGATTTGTGGTTTCAAAGAATCCAGTTTCCTAAGCTGATCTCATCTCTATGAGAAACAGGAACGAAGAAGGGAGCGATGGGAAACAATGAGCTTCTAACTTTTGGGAAAGCGTTGACTTTGGTTAGAACTTCCTGCCCATGAAGTGCTTGCCTTCCTCCAATGGGTTGGCCAGAGAGTGATGGCAGGTCCCACCGGGAAGTAGAGAGACGGAATAAAAAGGCTCTCCGGTCCCGTAATGTACTTAATCTACTGTCTTAGTTTCCAGATGGGTCTGAACTTAGCCACTAGAGGAAGAGCCTAGGAGCTGAGTCTTGAAGGAATCTTAAGGTTGCCAGATTTAGCAGATGATAATACAAGATGTCAGGTTAAATTTGAATTTTTTTTTAGGTTTTTAAAAATATATATATTTATTTGACTGCACTGGGTCTTCGTCGTGGCATGCGGGACCTTTAGTTGCGGGATGTGGAATCTAGTTCCCTGACCAGGGATCGAACCCAGGCCCCCTGCTTGGGAGATCAGAGTCTTAACTGCTGGACCACAGGGAAGTCCCTAAATTTGAATTTTAGTTAAATAATGAATTTTTTTTTTTTTTTTGGTATAGCTATGTCCCAAACATTGCACAGGGCACGGAGGATGGAGCTTGGGTCTTCAAGTGACTTTGGGAAGGGGAGACATTATAGTCTGTGGAGGTGGGAACAGCATGGGTTTGTTGCCTGTTTAAATATTCATGTGTGTGCCTCATGGTAATGCAGGGAAGTGTCACCCGAGGAAGGAGGTCTGCCTGCCAGGAAGATGGTCTGTTCTGGGCTGGTGGCATCAGGAGATTGACCCTTTGCTCTCCCTTCTCTGGGCTGGCGGGAGACAGATGAGAAGTGGGTCCTGGTTGTCCCTAGATAGCACTGCCCGGGTCTGCCTTGTGGTTCTGTGGCATCAGGACCCGCCTGAGGGACACGATGAGAAGGGCTCCATGTCCCGAAGGCGGCTGCACGCTAACTGAGCATCCACACCGAGAGCTTCAATGAGAAGCACGTGGGTGGATTAATCAGTCAGAGGCTAGTGGACCAGACGGCGTATCCTCCCCTGTGGACGGGCGTCAGGAAGGTCGGGAAGTGAGCACAGACTTAGAACCAGTAAGCGTTCTTCCATTGCTTTTTCTCCCTGCTCAGGACCTCTGTGCCTCCCTCGCACTGCTATCCATCCCCTCCTCTTTGGCACAGGATATCAGGTTAGATTTCCACGTCCTACACGACACTCAGATTCTGGTCCTGCCCCCCAGATGACTCCCTCTTCACCTTGCTGGAGTGTAGGGTGTGGCTGCATTCTTTTCTCCTAGTTAGAGACAACCTCTTGTTTCATCCCCATAGATAGCTCACCCCATCTACCATCTGTGAATTTACCAGCCTAACCTGAAGGGCAATCTTTTTTTTTTAACATCTTTATTGGAGTATAATTGCTTTACAATGGTGTGTTAGTTTCTGCTTTATAACAAAGTGAATCAGCTATACATATACATATATCCCCATATCTCCTTCTTCTTGCCTCCCTCCCACCCTCCCTACCCCACCCCTCTAGGCGGTTACAAAGGACCGAGCTGATCTCCCTGTGCTATGCGGCTGCTTCCCACTAGCTATCTATTTTACATTTGGTAGTGTATATATGTCCATGCCACTCTCTCACTTCGTTCCCGCTTACCCTTCACCCTCCCTGTGTCCTCAAGTCCATTCTCAACGTCTGCTTCTTTATTCCTGTCCTGCCCCTAGGTTCTTCAGAACCTATTTTTTTTTTTTAGATTCCATATATATGGGTTAGCATATGGTATTGGTTTTTCTCTTTCTGACTTACTTCACTCTGTATGACAGACTCTAGGTCCATCCACCTCACTACAAATAACTCAATTTTGTTTCTTTTTATGGCTGAGTAATATTCCTTTGTATATATGTGCCACATCTTCTTTATCCATTCATCTGTTGATGGACACTTAGGTTGCTTCCATGTCCTGGCTATTGTAAATAGAGCTGCAATGAACATTGTGGTACGTGACTCTTTTTTTTTTTTTTTTTTTTGCGGTACGCGGGCCTCTCACTGCTGTGGCCTCTCCCGTTGCGGAGCACAGGCTCCGGACGCACAGGCTCAGTGGCCATGGCTCACGGGCCCAGCCGCTCCACGGCATGTGGGATCTTCCCGGACCGGGGCACGAACCCGTGTCCCCTGCATCGGCAGGCGGACTCTCAACCACTGCGCCACCAGGGAAGCCCTACATGACTCTTTCCGAATTATGGTTTTCTCAGGGTATATGCCCAGTAGTGGGATTGCTGGGTCATATGGTAATTCTATTTTTAGTTTTTTAAGGAACCTCCATACTGTTCTCCATAGTGGCTGTATCAATTTATAATCCCACCAACAGTGCAAGAGGCTTCCCTTTTCTCCACACCCTCTCCAGCATTTATTGTTTGTAGATTTTTTGATGATGGCCATTCTGACTGGTGTGAGATGATACCTCATTGTAGTTTTGATTTGCATTTCCTGGAGGGCAATCTTATTTCCAAACCTTGTCCACTGCTATACCCCCAGCGTAGGTCGGGGAAGCAGCAGGATTTGAGGCCAGAGCACCGGGGAGGACCAGGCTCTCAGGAGGGCCTCCTGGGCCAGGCGAAGAGTCTGGAATTTATCCTGTAGGAGCCTGTTAGCAAAGGGAAATGAAGGATGCAGATGGAATTAAGGTTGCTAATCAGCTGATGCTGAGATGAAGAGACCATCTTGGATTACTGGGGCGGGCCCAGTGCAGTCACAAGGGTCCTTCCGCATGGGAGAAGGAGGCGGAAGAGGAGGCCAGAGGCAGAAGAGGAGGCTGCACTGCTGACCTTGAAGGTGAGAGAAGGGGCCATGAGCCAATGAATGAAGGGGGCCTCTAGAAACTGAAAAAACAAGGAAACAGACTCTCCCTTAGAGCCTCCGGAAGGAACACAGGCTGCCAACACTTTGATTTTTAGTTCAGTGAAATCATTTTGAATTTCTGACCGCCAGATCTGTAAGATGATAAATGTGAATTTTTTAAAAAAGCCATTAAGTTTGTGGTGATTTGTTACAGGAGCCGTAGGAAACTAGGTTAGAGGCTATTTGCCATACTCCAGGCCGCAGATGGTAAAGACCTGCTACTGGAATCAGAGTAGGGAGAAGGGGACACATTCAAGGTAAACTGAGAAGAGACGGACTCAGAGACCAATGGACACATAGGGTCAGAGGTCAAGAGATCCTTCCTCTGGCCCCAGTGCTCTGAGGCCTGGCCCTCATCTTCTTTCTCCCAGGGAGTCCCTGACCAGCATCTCCATCCTGTCCCAGAGCTGAAGGACTATCTACATGTGTCACCAGGGCCACAAGAGGGAATTTTAAAGGACTCTGTAGCTCCATGTCTTGCAGTCACACAGGATGCTTGGGTGCGGCAGGCACATACCTTTAGATATTTTAGGAGTTATCTAGGCTACTGTCATAGGCTAGGAATCCGTTCACTTGATGGGGGACGAATCTGAGTTCCAAACGCCTGGTTTATCCATTCTGATGCGACCGTGCATGCTAAGCTGAATCTATTTTCGGATTTATTTATATTTGCACGTACCACAGCTTTATAATTTTAGTTGGTCACAGAAATCCGTTGGGTGGCTAACTCCTAATGATTCATGCTCACATTGTTTCCGCGTGCCCGCTGGTGCGTTCCGTAAGTGCCTGGGAGGAACGTTCCCTAACGACACGTTGCAGAAGGCATTGTTTGTGTGGCCGCTTCCTCATCAATCAAGGTTTTCTTTATCATGTGTCTGAAGCCATTCTGAACAGCAGTCACCCTACGGTGAATTACTACCCACAAATCCCCTGGCATTCGCAAACAGCACGCTGGCATTAGCCATAAACTAGACATCATTTTATCCACATCATCTACATAAAGTTGGTAAGGGCTGGTTTCACTTCCTCTTCCTGCTCTGTGAATCATTTATAGATTTTTCTGCCTGGCTAACATCAATCCACTCACATGTTGAGGGTGTAAAACTACAGCTTTCCTACGGATCCATCAATTTAGGCATTGACATAGCAAGGGCAAGTGTTTGCATTTCGCAACGTGGTGGCAATGGTTGGTAATGACCACTCCTCTTTAGCTTTTTTTTTTTTAACATCTTTATTGGAGTATAATTGCTTTACAGTGTTGTGTTAGTTTCTGCTGTATAACAAAGTGAATCAGCTATATGCATACATATATCTTTAGCTTTCTTCAAGAGTAAACGTTCGGGGCTTCCCTGGTGGCACAGTGGTTCAGAATCTGCCTGCCAATGAGAGGACACAGGTTCAAGCCCTGGTCCCGGAAGATCCCACATGCCGCGGAGCAACTAAGCCCGTGTGCCACAACTACTGAGCCTGCACTCTAGAGCCCGCGAACCGCAACTACTGAGCCTGCGTGCCCCAACTACTGAAGCCCACGTGCCTAGAGCCCATGCTCTGCAACAAGAGAAGACACCGCAATGAGAAGCCTGCGCACCGCAACGAAGAGTAGCCCCTGCTCGCCGCAACTAGAGAAAGCCCGTGTACAGCAACGGAGACCCAGTGCAGCCAAAAGTAAACAAATAAAACTAAATAAGTAATTTATTAAAAAAAAGGAGTAAATGTCCCTTTGGTGGCAGACTGCGGGAGTAATATACTTTTCAAAGATCAATTTCACCCAGATTCACGGTTTCATTGACAACGTGATCAAGAAAAAATGTGGTCTTTCCCCTGGGCTCCTCAGAGGTATGAATGCTAAAAAATGCTAAAAGTAATATAGTGCTAAAAATACATTTCTTGTTTTTAATCTTTTTTTTTTTGGCTTTACTGAGACGCATTTTACATTTTTTTCTTTACACAGTTTGTGCGTAATCCTTCTCAAATGCAGGAAGCTTATATCCATACATTGGCCTCCTTGTGTTCTAGAGTTCGGCAGATTCATAGTGAAAAAGGCTGATTATATAATTATATATTTATATGATCCAGGGCTGGACATGTTTTTTCTCCTCCTCCTCCTTCTTCAAATGTACAAATCATTCTTAGCTTGAGGTCTGTTCAAAAATAAGCCATACTGCCAGCCATAGTTTGCAGAGTCGTGCTATAACGTAGGCCAGGGGAAAAAAAAAAAAAAAAGACAAAAAAGAACCCAGAGACATACCTTCATTCCTCTAATCTCCTTTTGCTTTCTGGCAACATGCGTCACCCAGATACGTGCTCTTTCTGTGGCTGTGATCAGTTCATCTTGCCTTCTGCTCTTTTGAAACTAAATGTACATTTCTGTGTGCTGACAGCTCGCGTTCTCTGGCTCGCCTACCTCTGCAGCTCCCTTGAGGTGGAGACTCCCTTTTATCCGCAGATACCTGTTGTATTTGCCCGAGGTAAATATTTCCCCCGTTGTGACTAGGTAATTAAAATTCTGAACCTTTCTGACCCCGGATCCTTATCTGTTTGAACAACACTCATCTAGGTGGATGGCTCAGAGGAGCCCCCGGGGAGTCCGCAGTGAGGAAGTTGGGGAGGAGGGGGAGGCAGGAGGCGCCCCACCCTCTACCAAGAACCTTCTGGAATTGCCAATCCCCCTGAGCTGCACTGGAATTTTTACAGTCACAGGCCCTCTTTTGTGGCAGACGATGAGGGAGGGGTGCGATGGCTTTATGGTTTGTGTGTGTGCGTCTGCGCAAGCGTGCACACACCTGTGTGTTTGGGGCAGGGTGGGTGGGCGTTTCTCATCGGTATCACTTGGTGGGTGGACGTTTCTCATCGGTATCACTTCAGTTATTAGCTCAGGAAATTCCTGCGTCTGGGATCCTACTCTCTGTAGGGCAGGGGTTGGGGCGTGGGCTCTGGAATCCGGGTTGTGGGAGGAATAAACAAGAAATTGCAAAAACGCCTGCCAGCGAGTAAGCGATCAATAAAAGAAATTGTTAGGTTACTTGAGACTTTAAAAATGGAGCGGATGGAGGTCAGAGGTCAGCTCCACCAGCACCCCGTGGTCCTCTGTACCTCCGGGGCCATCGTTGTAGATTCCGTTGGACGCGCCCTTGGAATTGTTCGGGAATAGAATCATTACTAATTCCCAAAGTGCTGACACATCACTGGCAGCGTTCAGCGGGCGGCAACTTGGTGTGACTGTCCTTGCTCTTCCTCAGAATTCTGATGAAAAACCCCCTGAAAAATCAAATTAAAGCAATCAAAGATGATAAAAGATCCCTAGAAAGGAACTGTGCTTCATCATCTGTCCCGCGGAGTGAGCCGGACTGGGTGGAGCCGCAGGGCTCAGAAGCTCCAGGGCCGGACCAGCGCGTCCGCTCCTGGACGCCTTGGTCGACACTGCCCCCCAGTGGCCTCGGAGGCACCGGCCGCTGAGGGCGGGGAAGGCGCGTCCCCGTGGGACCACGTTGCTTCTTGGAAAAATACGGACGGAAGAGGTTTCTCTCTCTCTTCAGACCTCTCCTTGCGTGCTCTCTGCTTATGCCCTCTCCATTCCCGCTTCCCCTGTGCGCGTCCTCCACTTTCATTCAATTGCTCGGGATGGTGTGGCTTGGACAGGGACCATTTGCCACAGGGACAGGGGATGTTTGGGGGATATTTATATCCACATGGGACCCATCTTTAGGACGAGTTCTAGCCTTTGCCCATTTCGCTCTAGGACGAATCCCCCCCTCCCCCGCACCAGGAGGCATGTGGGATCTTAGTTCCCCCTAAGGGGATGGAACTAAGGGATGGGACCCGCACCCCCTTCATTGGAAGCGCAGAGTCTTAACCACTGGACCTCCAGGGAAGTCCCTAGGGGGAATTTTTACAGCAATCATCGATAGTTTTTGAGCAACTTATGCTGTGTGGCCTGTGTAAAGGCCCTGAGGTAGGAAGAGGCTTGGTGGCTTGGTTCTTAAAAATACTGAAGGCCAGAGGGGTGGACTGCAGAGATGGAGTGAGCAGTGGGAAGGAGGGTGGGAGATGAGAGCCAGCGATGAGCACGTTCTGCATTTGAAGTTTATAAGAAGAGTGCTAGGAAGCTTTGAAGGGCTTTACTCGGTTGGGGTGGGGGAAGTGGCCCAGGAAGGGGGTTTTCATTTGATAAAAACTACTTTGGGGCTTCCCTGGTGGCGCCGTGGTTGAGAGTCTGCCTGCCGATGCAGGGGACACGGGTTCGTGCCCCGGTCCGGGAAGATCCCATATGCCGCGGAGAGGCTGGGCCCGTGAGCCATGGCCGCTGAGCCTGCGCGTCCGGAGCCTGTGCTCCGCAACGGGAGAGCCCACAGCAGTGAGAGGCCCGCGTACCGCTAAAAACAAAACAAAACAAAAAAAAAACACTACTTTGGCCTCAGTGTGGAGTGTGGACTGCAGGGGTGCTAGCGTGTGAGCTGGGAGCCAGTTAGGAGGCTCCCCTCCCCCGGGGTTGTGCGGCAGAGGAATGCGTAGCGTGGCCCAGGGTGGCTCTGTGGACATGGAGGTAACCTGCTTGGCTGGACGTGACAGTGCTGGAGAGGGAAGGGCTGGGGATGCCCCTTGGACTTCAGGCCAGAGCAACCGGGCGGCTAGGGATAGAGATGGAAAGAGATGGGGTGGGGCGGGGGGGAATCAGACTTCTGTTGGACAAGAGGAGTTTGAGATGCTGGGTAGACGGTAGGATCTAAGGGGAAGAGGTGTGGACTGTTCTGGTGGTGGTGATAGAAACCTGGAGGTAAAGTTCTTTCTTTCCTTTTTGTTTTGTTTTTTTTGCGGTACACGGGCCTCTCACTCTTGTGGCCTCTCCCGTTGCGGAGCACAGGCTCCGGACGCGCAGGCTCAGCGGCCTTGGCTCACGGGCCCAGCCGCTCCGCGGCACGTGGGATCTTCCTGGACCGGGGCACGAACCCGTGTCCCCTGCATCGGCAGGCGGACTCTCAACCACTGCGCCACCAGGGAAGCCCTTTCTCTCCTTTTTTATTTTTATTTTCGCTGCACCACACAGCTTGCAGGATCTCAGTTCCCCAACAGGGGTTGAACCTGGGCCCTGTCAGTGAAAGCCCAGAACCCTAACCACTAGGCCACCAGGGAACTCCCTTTAGAAGGTTCTGAATTTTCTCCTGGGGTCCAAGGGCAGGGCTCAGTGGGGCCTCAAGAAGGGCAGGGGCTCGGGAAGAAGCCCAGGCAGCCTCCCCTCTTCCCTCTTGCTTCGCCCTCTGCCTGCAATGCTCTGTCCGCCTCCCCCCATCTCGTTGAATTCCTCCCATCCCTGCTCAGACCCTGAGCGGGGGGGACTCCCGGGCTGGCCTGTCTGTGCTGCTCTTGGTCACATCACTCCCTGTATTTCTTTTATGCTTTAATCAGAGCTCTATCTATCTGTCTATCTGTTTCCTTGTTGATTTGCAGGGCGCTGACCATCTTCCCTGCTAGCTTGCCAGCTCCTTGAGAGCAGAGGCCATTGTTTTCTTCACTCCACTCTACTTGGGCCTCAGTGTGGTTCTGGCGCCGAGCAAGGGCTTCATGCATATTTGTTGGGTTATGAAATCTGCTCCCGGGTTCCTCAGAGCGCCCAGCACCACTATGAACACATGGAAAGTGCTGGTAAATACCCAGGGATTGATTTCACGCCCGAAGACTCCTTTGCCGCAAGAAAAAAGGGGGTGGCGTGAAAGTTGGCTGGGAGGGGACTCAGGGAACGGCGGGAGGTGGGGGCAGGTCAGAGAGGGGCTTCGGGGTCTAACAAGAGCATCATCGCCGGTGGACGGCAGTAATTAGGTGCTGACCAGCCTGGTCCCGACCCACCCACCCCCCAGACTCCTCTTCTGGGCAGTGACTGACGTGAATGGACAGTTTGACACGTAGGCCTCTGCAATTTCAGCCTGGAAATAGGATGTCCTAACAATGATGACTGATAAAGGATCTAGAAAATGCATGAGTAGAGGGTTTTTGCTTTAAAAAATAGTTCGACAAATAATTTCGTGTAGCAAATATGAAGTGAGCGAAACAGCCTGCCTTCTCTGGGAGTGCCCCTCAGAGTCTATTGCTCCTTGAAATCAGCCCCAAGGACCCTGGATTCCTAATCAAGGAATCGAGTCTGTTCCTCCCTCCAGCCTTTGTTTCCTAAGTTTCTTAGGAATTTGCTCCTTCTGTAGGTGGAGGGCATCAGTCGTGTGCTGGGTGTGATTTGCAGGACTGTCACAGGGCCACTCAGCCCCTCATAGCACCCTACTGCTCTGTCAAAATGCTTGAAACGTCCACCATTTAGCTTTGGGAGACAGAACTCTCTGGAAAGCTCCATCTTTGTGTGCAGGCATGTCTGGGTAGCAGAATCACCTGACATATTTTTTTCCACCCAAGAGTGGGATCCCAAAGGGTCTGGAAGAAACAGAACACTTAACTTCATTATTAAGTGGGTGTTAGGGGGGTCAGCCTCAGGTCAGCTGCCACCCTGTCTAACCTCCCCCCGCCTTCCCCCATAGGTCAAGTTTGAGCAAGGCCCTGGGAACGTTTCCAGGCCAGCTGTCTGCCCGTGGAAGGGAGTATATGCTAGAAGCTGGTCTGCCACCTGTGGACCGGAAGTGAGACAGGGTCTGGGCCCCTTGGGGATGTGTTTCCATGGCCACTGCTTTGTTTTGCTCTAAACCTACCCCAGCAGCGGCACACCTTCTCACTCTAGCAGGTGAATAAAAAAGAGATGGGGACACAGAGATGTGATGCTTGTCCTTTATTGCAGGGAGCCAGGCAGGGCTGGTGGGGATGGAGTGAAGGAAACATCCGGGGAGTGGCAGGGGTCTCGGCAGGTGGAGATCTTCAGCTTCTAAATCCTAAGCACAGTGTGGGCTTTGGATTATTTTGTCCTAAAGCAAACAAACAAAAAACCCAATACAATAGTGAATGAACATCAAAGTCAGAACCAGAGACGTTAATGTCACCTAAGAGGTTCGGTGTTTCTGGGAGGAGCTAAGCTTAGACTATTTCTCAGAAGCTTCTTTATTTTTATTTTCTTATTTTATTTATTTATTTATTAATTTTTTAATTTTTGGCCGCACGGCATGCAGGATCTTAATTCCCTGACCAGGGATCGAACCCACACCGCCTGCAGTGAAAACGCCGAGTCTTAACCACTGGGCCGCCAGGAAAGTCTCTCAGTAGCTTCTTTAAAAAAGGTAAGATAGGGCTTCCCTGGTGGCGCGGTGGTTGAGAGTCCACCAGCCGATGCAGGGGACACAGGTTCGTGCCCCGGTCCGGGAAGATCCCACATGCTGCGGAGCGGCTGGGCCCGTGAGCCATGGCCGCTGAGCCTGTGCGTCTGGAGCCTATGCTCCGCAACGGGAGAGGCCACAACAGTGAGAGGCCCTGCGTACGGCAAAAAAAAAAAATAAAATAAAAATAAATAAAAAATAAAAAAGGTAAGATGGGGCTTCCCTCGTGGCGCAGTGGTTGAGAATCTGCCTGCTAATGCAGGGGACACGGGTTCGAGCCCTGGTCTGGAAAGATCCCACATGCCGCGGAGCAACTAGGCCCGTGAGCCACAACTACTGAGCCTGCGCGTCTGGAGCCTGTGCTCCGCAACAAGAGAGGCTGCGATAGTGAGAGGCCCGCGCACCACGATGAAGAGTGGTCCCCGCTTGCCACAACTAGAGAAAGTCCTCGCACAGAAACGAAGACCCAACACAGCCAAAAAAAAAGGTAAGATGGCTGTGCCTGCTCCCTGGGGACATTTGCACTGTGACTCTCCTCTCTGGATTAGAAAAGTGTCCCCCAAGGGAGTTGACACTGCAGCTGAGGGATGTGGGAAATCCTCCGCTGGGCAGTGGGAGTGGAGGGAGCCGTGTACCGTGAGCTTTGTCATGCTGTCCTGGGCCTTCTGGGGGAGGGTGTCCACCAGCATCTTCAACTGGGCCCCTGCATTTTTCATGTCTTCCTCAGGGCTGAAGGGTTCAAGGGCAGCCTCAGAGCTGGGAAGCGTGCCCATGAAGAGGTTTTCGATGACATGTAGAAAGTTCAGGCAGACCTCTGTAGATGCTGGAGCACAGAAAAGAGAGAGCGCGTGTATCCAGGCCCTTGTCTACACTGGCCAGCTTCCTGCCTGGGCCTGGCCCAGATGCACACAGCTGCGCCTGTCAGCAAGACATAGCGGCCCTTTCGTCGACGGCCTTGAATGGGAGACCTGGTGGCGCTCCAAGCAGTCGGCTCTTTGACGCCATGTGGATGCCTTCTGGGCTGTGGCCAGCTTTTCGTGGCTTGCCGGAGCCTCCCTTGTACGTCCTGGGTTGCGGCGGCAAGGCGCTACTGGCTCTTTCTGATAGAGTTCTAGGCAGGGCACTGAGAACAGAAGCTGCTGATCTCATTGTTTGGTGTGCCGTGCGGGGGCTGGGAAGAGGCCGTCGAGGGTTTTGGCTCCCACCGGAAACATGCCTCTTACCGATGGTTAGTGATGGTCTGAGCCACACGTGACAAAGGCAGGCTCTGGCAGGAAGAGGCACTTGTGCCAGCCAAGCATGAGCCCCAGAGCCTGGCCCAGAAGAGGAATCCACTGTGGGCACCAGGCCTTGTGGGCTCATCCACACACAGACACGTCTCTGCCTCTATTCCTGGCCCCGCCGTGTTCCCTTCACCAGAGTTCTCCCTACCCCACCTCCAGTTGTGCTCCTTTTTAGCTCCCTGCCCCCAGGAATGTGGGGAGAGTCACCATCCCCTACTCCCTGCTGGCCCATCTTCCTACTGAGTGTCAAATCCCCGTCCTTGAATTTGCTGCCTGGTGTGCGAACTCCCCTGCCTGGGCTCCAAGGCCCCACTCAAAGTGGCCACTCCAAGTCAGACCCTCTCCAGAACTTAGATCCCTGCTTTGCAACTTACTGTGTCACCAGCCACGTTACTTTATCTTTCTTTAGCTCAGTTTTCTCATCTGTAAAATGGGGATAATGTCCCCACTTCATAGGGTTGTTGCGAACGGGGTTCAGCACCGTGATGGGCACATTGTAAGTGCTAAATAAATGTTAGACCTTATTATTGGTATTATCATTTGTGCACCCACAGGAACGTACCAACACATCCCGGCCCCACCTCCTAACATATTTCAGTCCTGTCTTGCTGAGCCACCCGCCTCTGTACCTCGCATTGAGATCTTCTAATTAACATACGTTTCAGTCCAAATGATGTTATTTCCCCTTTAAAATAGACATCTCTGCACCATAGTTGTTCCCACTGCCTCTTGGTCTTGGTTTTCTAACTAACTCCCCCGTCTCGCCAAGGTCATGAAACTTATCTCCACGGTTGTCAGGAAACTTTGAAAGTGAACTATCGGGAATTTGTTTAAAATTTTTTGTTGTAGAAGGAGTAGAAGAGGCTGATACAGAGTAAAAAACAGTTCAGTAACCCAGCTCCCAAGAGATCAGGGGGTTTCCGGGGAGGTGTGATTCACCCCACCCCCATTCCTCTCAGTGACAGCTGCAACTCTTCAGAGACTCCTAACCCTTGTTTTGCAGAGGACAGAAAATGTTTAGAAACCTCCGTTCTGAGTTGGCAGTTTCCCAAAGGGAAGAGCCCTTTCTAGAATATTCCTCTCTGTGCAGGATGGGAGACCTTGCCTTGGGTTGGGTTTCTTTGGAACCCATGAGGCTCCTTCCAGCCCCTTTGGCTGCCAGAGTGGTGTGTTGACCCCAAATCGGGAGGCAGCACCCAGGTCTCTTGGCGTCTCGGGGTCTGTCCAGCCCTGGGCTTTGAGAGGCTTGTTTGTTCCTCTTATTCTGCTGGTCATTGCATCTAGGTGGGATATTCTCCATCCCTTCCTCCAGTCTGTTCCATTCCCTGCACTTCTGAGGTTGTTGGATATGGAAGATGGGGTCCTTTTCAGGTTTCCCCACAGCCTCGGGGCTCTCCCCACGTTCCCGAGATGAGATTGCTCGCTGGACCCAGCTTCCTGGCTCGGAGTCAGCTTTCCCAGCCTCTCCCGGCAGCTAAACAGAGGGCATGGGCAGCCGTCCCCTCTCCCGAGCAGAACTGGGAGAGTTCTTGAGCTCGGCTTGGGGCAGAGGGCTCTGGACACTCACCAGGGCTGCAGAAGAGAGTCAGGGGGACCAGGGTGAGGGCAATGGCGAGCTTCATGGTGGGAGGGAGGCTGGTGAGGGAAGCTCTGTCCCTGTCTCTGGATCTGGTGGTCTTGTGGGAGATGTACCCATCCGGGTATCTTCTTATATGCTCCTGGAGCGGGGAGGGCAGGGCGAGGGCTCCACTTATGGGACCACACTGTTGACATGGGCATCAGCTCAGTGGAGAAAGTAAACATTCTTCTTTCTCAACCCGGTTTCTGTCCCCATGGAAACTGAGCTCACACAATAGGCCACTTGGGAGAGGGGAACCCAGGGTCCAGTGTAGAGGCAGCAAGGGTTCCCAAGTCAGAGGGTCTGGAGAGCTGGCCGCCTGGGCCACTCTCTCTGAACCTGAGCACTGGGCAGTCCAGATCGACAGCCAGAAGCAGTTGTAGAGCCCACCTGGACCCATCACCCTGGGAGAAACTGAGGCTTAAGGCCCCATGGCAGTGGCAGCCACAGGCCTAGGACTCGGGACTCCTGAAACTTCAGTGGGCTCCTCCCCAAGGAAATGGCTGGACCTTAAGCTTCCAGGGTCCCACGGTCCAGAGCATCTCGTGGTCAGACTTGGGGGAGACCCTGGACTGAAGCATGTTGACAGGTGAAGGAGTTCTCCAGAAGGCCCCTGAAACCCAAGCCCCAGGTCAGGCTGGAGGACACACTGCACCAGCTGGGTCTGGAGTCCTGCCCTCCTGGCGGCAAATCTATGGGTGGCAAATTTGGGCCTTATTGCACTTGACCTCTTAATGGCCTTGACCCTCTTGCCGGAGCTGTTCTCTCGCCTGCACTCCCATGACTCAGTCCTTTCCTGTTTTCCTCCCTGACCGACCTTCTTGTTCTATAGACGTTGATTCTTCACTGACTGAGCTTACGTATTGGTGGTTCCAGGCTGTGGCCGTGGCCCCTTCTGGCCTCCTGACGCTACGTCAGAGGCTGCCTGTTTCTCTCTCCAGTGTCTGTGCCTTAGAACACAGGCCTGCCGGGGTCGAAGTCACCTGCTAAACGGCCTTCTGCCTCCTAACTTGTCCTCCTTGGCCATCCTGGGAAAGGCCACCAGGAGGATATTTCTAAGCCTGCTAATCACATCCTCCTCCTTCTTGAAGCTTCCTTGGGCGGATGGGATAAAATTCAAGTGTGATTTATTACCAGGCCCTTGTCCACTGGCCTTTGCTTACCATTTGAGCCTTATTCCTCTGCTCCGCTGCGTGGGGATTTAACCCTATCTTAGTATTTGCCGATTTGGGAACATGCCTCGTGTTTCTTCATGCCTTTTTACCTTTGTACAAGCTGTGCCTCGTGCCTGGAACACACATCTGCCTTGCCTCCTCCAAATCCTATCTGTACTTCAGGATTCAATCAAATGTTGATTCATTCATTCATTCAATAAGTGCTGACCACCTGCTAGGAGTTTCAGGCACTGTGCTAGGCGTTAGGCGTTGGCTCAGACACGGAGCAGCCCTGCTTTGGAGCCCCTTCAAGATGAAATTGCCGCTGGGCTTCGAGGAGTGAGGTCAGCAGAGAGCAGCCAGTGACCGGTCCCGGGAGTCGGCCCAGTCCCTGGGGGTCTGCCGCCGCTGCAGGGAGCTACTTGCTCAAGGTCACACCCTCCCCGGGACAGCTCTAGCAGGTGGTCCTTTTACTCTAGAGCGCTGTGCCTGGCTGGCCAAGTCTTTGTCGGGCCTGTGTGGCCTGCAGGCCGGTTCTCCCCTCTGCCCAGCCCAGATTCTGCCCATTTCCCTTCACAGTTATTGATCCCTAGGAATAATCTTGTACCCCAGACTCCAGCTCAGCATCTGCTGTCAGGACAGCATCAACACACAACAGGGATGCAGGAATGAACCAGGCGGGCCCAGGTCCCTGCTGCCGTGGAACTTCACTCTGGTGGGGAGACAGCAAGCGGACGGTGAAACAAATGAAACACTCGCAGGTGTGCTAAGCGCTACGGGAGGACGAAGCGGGGACCCTATGGTGGAAAAGGAGAGTGAGACCACTTAGCGGGGGGATGGGGCGGTCCTCTCTGAGCAGGTGACTCGGTGCCGAGATCTACAGGGGAGGGGCCTGCGCAGAGGGGGTGCCCAGCACTGAGGCCCTCAGGTGGGAAGGACCTGGGCTTGTCCGGAGCACTGAGGGGCATTGTGCCTGGAGTGGGGAGTGGGGACCAGATCCCGAAGGGCCTCCAATTAAGTTCTTTATGCTCTGGAAGGGGTTTCCTTTTTCATTGCTTTAAAAAAATTGTGTTAAAATGCACATAACGTAAAATTTACTGTCTGAGCCGTTTTTAAGTGTCCTGCTCAGTGGTATTAAACACTGTCACATCGATGGGCGCCCATCACCCCCATCCACCCCCATAACTCTTTTCATCTTGTAAAACTGAAACTCTGTACCTGCTAAACACCAACTCCCCACCCCGCTTCCTTCAGCCCCTGGCAACCACCGTTCTACTGTCCATCTCCACGATTCTGACAAGTCTAAGAACCTTATAAAAGTGGAATCGTGCCGTAATTGTCTTTTTGTGACTGGCTCATTCACTCAGCATAATGTCCTCAAGGTTCACCCAGGTAGCATATTGCAGGATTCTTTCCTCTTTGAGGCAGAATAAGATTCCATTTTATGTCTAGATCACACTTTTCTTATCCATTCATCCGTTGATGGACACTACAGTCGTGTCTGCATTTTCACTATCGTGAATGATGCTGCTGTGAACAGGGGTGTACAGTCTGGAAGGTGTTGATAGGGAGTGATGGGGTCTGATTTCCCTTTTGATGAGATGTCTCTGACTACTGCTCTGAGGGGAAAGGATGGGGTGGCGTGGGAGTGACTGAGCGGCTCAGCAGAAGGGATAGTGGGTTTGGACCAGCTGATGGCAGTGGGGTGAGGATGTGAGAGACCCAGGGACAGGCTTGACGTTGGATAGAATAAGACGGACTGGGGAGGGAAGCATCAGGCTGGGGCAGCCAGGGACCTGGGGTGCTATTTCCTGACCTAGAAAAGACTCGGGGGCTTCCCTGGTGGCGCAGTGGTTGAGAGTCCGCCGGCCGATGCAGGGGACACGGGTTCGTGCGCCGGTCCGGGAGGATCCCACATGCCGCGGAGCGGCTGGGCCCGTGAGCCATGGCCGCTGAGCCTGCGCGTCCGGAGCCTGTGCTCCGCAAGGGGAGAGGCCACAGCAGTGAGAGCCCTCGTACGCAAAAAAAAAAAAAAGAAAAGACTCGGGAGGAATAGGATGGGGGTGGGATCAGAGCGACGCGTTCTTCAACCTGCGGTGCCCGTCAGCCATCGCTCTCACTGTCAGCCTCTATGGCCCTCTGTTTCGTGCTTTAACTTTGCAATTCTTTACTTGTTCTAACCTCTTACATAATGTTTGCTAAAAAGGAATCCGTGTGGTATTAATCGATGAATGTGAGAGTTGGAGGCTCAGAGCCGCCTTAACACGGTTCAAAGCACAGGTTCTGAAGTTGCCATCGTGTGGACTCATGGAGTAAATTACTGTGTAGCTGAAAGATCAGGAGAGGAAGGTCTTCTGAACTGATCATGAAACGATCTCCGAGGCAGGCTGCAAAGGGGGAAAACAAACAAACAGACAGACGAACAGGGGACTTCCCTGGTGGCTCAGTGGTTAAGAATCCGCCTGCCAGTGCAGGGGATACAGGTTGAAGTCCTGGTCCAAGAAGATCGCAGCTAAGCCCGTGCGCCACAACTACTGAGCCTGCACTCTAGAGCCCGCGTGCCTAGAGCCCGTGCTCCACAACAAGAGAAGCTACTGCAATGAGAAGCCCTCGCACCGCCACAAAGAGTAGCCCCCGCTCACTGCACCTAGAGAAAGCCCGCGCGGCAACGAAGACCCAACACAGCCAAAAATAAAATAAACAAATAAATAAATTTATAAAAAAAGCAGACAAAAACAAAGTGGAACAGAGTAAAAAACAGAATATAAGAGCAAAAGAATCCACATATGTAATTGCTTGTCTATGCAGAAGACGTCTCTGGAAGAGGATGGTGCTGGTTGTTTCCACAAGGTGCATGGAGGGGACCCAGAGAAGAAGACTTCACTGTAAGCACTTTGGTGCCCTTTGCATCAGGAATTATATAAAAATATTATCAATAGAAAAGGAAGAATAGGTCTGACACTTGCTACAACATGGATGAACCTTGAGGACACAGAGCTAAGCGAAATAAGCCAGTTACAGAAAGACACGGGCTGCGTGAGTCCACTTCTACGAGGTACTGAGGGTAGTCGGACTCACAGAGAGAGAGAGAAGCATATTGGGTGCCAGGGGCTGGGGGGAAGGGGACGGAGAGCTGTTTTTGTTTAATGGGGACAGAGTCTCAGTTTGGGATGATGAAAAGTCCTGGAGGCGGATGGTGGTGATGATTGCACGACAATGTGAATGTGCTTAATTCTACTGAACTATATACACTTACAAACGGTCGAGATAGTAAATTTCATGTTGTATGTGTTTTCTCATAATTAAAAAATAATAATAATAAAAAAGGGAGAGAACAGCTCAGAGAACGAGCCTGAGTTGAATCCCAGGTGCGTCGCTTACCAGTTGCACTATCTTGGGCAAAGTACTTCACTCCTCTCTGCCTCGATTTCCTTGTCTGTGTGATGAGCATAATAATATTATGTATTGCATCTGGCCATGAGGATTAAATCTGGGTGATGCACGTTAAGGGGTGCCTGATATGGAGAAAGTGCTCAGTGAATGTTGGCGAGTATCCTACTGGCGTGTCTCCACGTCGAAGGCGCAAGAGAAGTACTTTCAATTTTGAGTTTCCTGGGCTTCCCTGGTGGCACAGTGGTTAGGAATCCGCCTGCCAATGCAGGAGACATGGGTTCGAGCCCTGGTCCGGGAAGATCCCACATGCCGCGGAGCAGCAAAGCCCGTGCGCCACAACTCCTGAGCCTGCGCTCTAGAGCCCACAAGCCACAACTACTAAGCCTGCACACCACAACTACTGAAGCCCACGCGCCTAGCTCTGCAACAAGAGAAGCCACCGCAATGAGAAGCCTGGACACCGCAATGAAGAGTAGCCCCTGCTCGCCACAACTAGAGAAAGCCTGTGCTCAGCAACGAAGACCCAATGCAGCCAAAAATAAATACAATAAAATAAAATAAAGAAAGAAAAGAAAATGCATGGTATTAAAAAATTTTTTTTTGAGTTTCCTTGTTCAAATTCACACACTTGACTCTGGGGGATGCAGAGGATCTTGGGTAAACTGCCCTGCATTCACGCTGGGCCTGGGCCCCCAGGATGAGGGTTTCCTTTGTTCCTTCTACACTGCTGTGTCCGCCACATACACCTGTGGGCTTAGCTGACTCCCACGTTCCTGACCTGACCCCAGGGCAGGGCTTGATAGGCAAGGTTACATGAACAAAGAGTGGTTCTGAGGTCCCCCGGTTGGTAAGCCTCTTATCCTCATCCTTGAGTCATAGAACTAGGGTGTCTCCATGAAGCCTCCCCCAAACTGGCTGTCAGACAGGGAGGGCCTTCTGGGCACATGGCCTGTCTCCTTAGTGACACCGCCCAGGGGCTGTGCAGAGAAGGGCCCTATGAGTGTCATCAAGACAGTTCATCAGGTCAAAAACCTTCAGCCTTCATGAAGAACCTTGGGCTAATCCCCCCAGAGCGGTCTGCGTGCTGTTCTCCAGGGCTGTGTCGTGCAGAATCGTGAATGTACTGTTCCTGCTTCTGTTCCTCTCTCTGGATACTCCATTGCTGGTTCCAAGTGTCCCAAGACGGGCTCTTCCATCCTGGCCCTTGGTGGGATGGTGGGGAGGGGCATTTCTCTCCCCCGCCCGGGAGTCTGCAGAGCAGCTGCTTCTCTGCCTTGTCCTGTGGGCAGTTAGGCAAAAAGGGTCAGTCAAGGCTCAGAGCCCAGAGCTTCTTAGACCCTGACAACTGCTCCTCAAACCTTAAACACCCCCGCACTGCGAATTCCAGGCCAGCACCTGCAGCCCACCGTAGCACATGGTAAGAGCCGGGAGCCACCGATTCTGGCCGCGTGTGGGCAGCCCCCTGGTCACTGTGCAAAGACAAACTGTCTGCAGGAAGATAAGGCTCTTGGTTGTTAGCACCATGGGTGTGGCAGTGAGCTGGCACAGTTCCTGCTGGGTCCTCCTAGCAAAAAACTGTACCCTGTGCTGCCTGGGCCTGGCTCTGGAGCTTCAGGGAGAGGGCCTGGCCACAGCTAGGGCAGTGGTCAAGGAGCCTGTCCTGGGTGCAACCTTCCCCAGGCTCCAGCTCGGAGGGTGAGAGCACCTTGTGCCTGGCTCCAGCATCTGCTGGGGCCTGAGGGTGGGAGGGACCCAGGGAATCTAGAAGCCCTGCTTGGGGATCTGGATTTTAAGGTGTGCCGGTCCCTCTCGCCTGCATGCGGCGTGTGTGTGTGTGCCCACACGTGGCTGCCAGCTTGGTGAGCTCTGTTCAATGCCCCCTGGGGAGCCTGCCCAGGTCCCCACTTAGAGGGCCGGTAGGGATGGTGGTGGGGAAGCCTGGGCCAGAGGCAGCCCAGGGAAGGTATTGACTGAGACCTGCTGTTGGCCCCTGGGCTTGGTGTCGACTCTGAGCCAGAGGCCGGGGTGCAGCCTGGGCTGGCGTCTGGCCTATGGCAAGTCCCAGCCTGGCCCAGAAAACAGGTTGGAGGCTGTGGGAGGGCCATGCTGATCCTATCCATCCGGCTGGGCCAGCAGACTGGGACTGGTCAGGCCGCAGGCTCGCGGGGTCAGCGCATGGGGCAAGCTGTGGAGTGTTTAGCCTCCTCCCTCCCCCCGGGCTTCTGGCTCCATGCCCGTTCAGGAAACGGCCCCTGAGCAGAGCAGGATTTCCCTTGTGGGTTTGCTTCCTTCTTTTCTGCCTCAGTGGCTCCTGGGGATGGCCCCTGCTTTGACCCAGCCCTACCAGGAGGGGTCTGGCAACTTCTGGACGTTTCAGCCAGAATGAGCAAAACTCCACTGGCCGTGATGCCTGGGGCCTGTGAGCTTTCAGAAGACCTCAAAATTTGTCATGTATCTGTTGGATTCCAAGTGTAAAAAGAAAACCAAAATTGTAATTAATGAATATTTATCTAGGTAACATTATTTCCACTAGCTTACTGGGACTCTGTTCAACTATGATATAGTTATATGTGGATGCAGTAAAGTTTAAGTTGTATGAACCCAATGCATAATCTATTCTTAGGGTCAGAATTAGTAAATTTATACAAGCCTCTTTCAAAAGTTTATGGCCCCAATTATATTTATTGTGGGAAGCGTATATATTTGAATGTGTTTGACATGATATGGGATAGAAACATCAACACTAATAGGCCCTCACAATATCTCCAGCTGTGGTCATAGCAGAACACAGCCACCATCCAAACAGGCAGGGAGGGACCAGAGAGAAGAAATACCCCAGCTTCTCTCTTGTCCTGTCCTCTGGTCTATAGCCAGAGCCTTCCATTGGCCTAACCAACCGGCATCAGCTAGCAAGGAAGCCCCGGTTTTGTGACCCTTAGAGGTCAGCCTCCAGGGACGTGGAGTAGATCATGAGAAGGTGGAGAATGAATGGGGGGAGGGGGTGAGTGTCACATATAAGAAAACCAGCCTTGGGACTTCTCTGGGGGACCAGTGGTTAAGAATCCATGCTTCCAATGGGGGGGGCTTAGGTTCGACCCCTGGTCAGGTAACTAAGATCCTGCATGCCACGCGGCGTGGCAAAAAAAAAAAGAAAACAGAAAGAAAGAAAAACCAGCCCATAATAGTATCATTCTACATACGCAGCTCTGGATCTCTCTTTTCCCACTTAATATACGTCTTGGATATCTTTCTAAACCTTGGCACTTACAGATGTTGATTTTTTTCATGCTGCAGAGTATGCGTTTGCAGGATGTAATAAAATTTAAGTTACCAGTACCTTTCTGATGGACACTTGTATTGTTTCCAGTTTTTCTGCCATTATAAACCCCTCGGCAACTACGTTCCTCTTTCTGCCCAACGCCTGGATATAGATGTGCTTCTCTCCCCACCGGTACTGACGTTCTCTGCGGAGGGGTTGTTGTTGGTGAATGACAGGGCTGGGGAGGTGGGAGTGGGAGGGCGTCGGGGTGGGTGAGGAATGGGGGATCTGATGTGTGCAGGGATCTTGATCACCTTCCCAGGGGCAGGTTGTCCCTCAACCCGCAGAAGAGGGCAGTAGCCGACCGAGATGCTCACGTGGGCCGCGGAGCGGCATCCTGTGAGCGCGACACCCACCCCTCAGTTGCGGGTTGTACCCGGGTATAAAGTGACCTGGCTTTTGCTGTTTCTGGAGTTTCAGGGAGGGGTGGGCCGCGGCAGGTTTCGACCCGCTGAGGATCTGAGCCTTTTCTTGGCTCCCCAGCCAGGCAGGCTCCTGGAGCTGAAACCTGGGGGCTGGGAGCTGGGGATGGGCCTTCCTGAGACCGGGGGCCTGGCAGCCCCAGCAGGTTCTTGGCTCTGGGGGAAGCTCCCTCCAAGGGTGGGGACAATAAAGGTGATGGAAGGCCCTGTTCTGCAGGGTGGAAACTGGTTTCCCCTCCGTTTTACCGGCAGCTCTGGGGATTTGGGCAGCAGGTTTGCGTTGACAGCATGTGACACGATTCACTTCCTGACCTTTCCCAGGGAGTGTGTGCACTTGGTTGCTGAATTCTTCAGGCTCTCTGCTCTGCAGTGAGTCACCAGGTCCTGCCCTCCACGTCTGTCCTGCCCTGGGCTTCTGCCCACTGTGGACTTGGCAGGTCACTGCCAAGGTCCCTCTGCCCAGCGCCTGTCGGCCCTGCCCTCACCCGTCAGGGGGACATAAGCCCACGTGGTCAGCAGACGGGGGTCAGGGCCCAGCTCTGCTGCTGGCTGGCCGAGAGGCTCTGCAGGGCTGCGGTGGTCCCGCACGCACAGGGAAGGGGAGAGAAGACCACCACGGGCTCCTTCAGGCTCGTAGTCTGAGACCCAGCGGTGTCTCACCCAGAGGAGCCTGGTGAGCCCCTGGCCTGCGTCCTCCACCCACGGCCTATGCTGTCCCCTCTGGGACCCACATCACTTTCCGTCCATCAGGGTGGTGCAGGGGCCTCAAACACAGGTGTTCACGAAACGAACTAGAACTTTATCATCTATCTCTATTTTTATAACTAAAATAGTTACAGTTTATATCTATATATTTTATATGTAATGTGTTTTATCACATATACATATAAACATACATAATACATATAATAATAATATTTATATGATAACTAAAATAACAAAAATAAAATGTAATTTCAGTCTCAAGCCTTCACTCTGCTAAGGGGGTGGAAACCTAGTCTCAGCCCCCTTGGGGCTTCTCCTGTCCAGAGCTGTGCCTAACCTCCAGGGGGGCTTGTTCAGAACCAAGGCTTTGGTGGGGTTTGTGTGGTGAGAACGTCTGGTGCTTGATGTCACCTGTCACCAGCTCATCTCTTGTTGCTGGCCATCAGCCTGTGCAGGCCTGCAGTTCACTGGCTTTGTCTGCCACCTCGGGGCCACCCCTGGGTGCACAGAATCCCACGGCTGCTCCCACGTGGTGCGGGGCTGGGAGATTCTGCTGTGACACCACCTCAGATGTTATCACGCATCCATTTCTTCTTTGGGGGGTTCTGCTCTCTGCTCTCAGATTCTTCAGACCCACCTGAGCACTTTGCCATCTCACTAAGGCTTGGTCTCTCCGGTGGCTTACCTGGTGGATTTGATAACCAGAGAGGATCCGTTTTTAACGCCTCCCTACTATAGACAACAAAACTTATTCTCATTAATAACTGTGAAATGAAATGAAGAAAAGAAATGAAACACAGAAAAGAAATGCAGACAGTGATCACTGATTTATTTATCTGTCAAGATCATTTTCTTTTATTGAAATACACACACCCTGCTGGCAAATATAAATATCAGAGCACACAATATTCACACATTAAAACACAGCTCTTCAACACTATTTACAATAGCCAAGCAACCTAAAAGTCCATCGACAGATGAACGGATAAAGAAGACGTGGTACATATACACAACAGAATATTACTCAGCCATAAAAAAGAATGAAACAATGCCATTTGCAGCAACATGGACTAGCCTAGAGATTATCATACTAAGTGAAGTAAGTCAGAAAGAGACAGACAAATACCATAGGATATCACTTACGTGTGGAATCTAAAATATGACACAAATGAACTTATTTATGAAACAGAACCAGACCCACAGACATAGAAAACAAACTTTTGGGGACTTTCCTTGTGGTCCAGTGGTAAAGAATTCACTTTCCAATGCAGGGGACACAGGTTCTATCCCTGGTCGGGGAACTAAGATCCCACATGCTGAGGGGCAACTAAACCCACACGCCACAACTACTGAGCCCGCACGCCTCAAGTAGAGAGCCTGCGTGCCGCAAACCACAGAGCCTGTGCGCCACAATTACAGAGAGGAAAACCCGCACGCCACAACTAGAGAGAAGCCCCCGCGCCGCAACGAAAGATCCCACACGCTGCAACGAAGATCCCGCGTGCCACAACTAAGACCAGATACACCGCCCCCCCAAAAAAAGAAAACAAACGTATGGTTACCAAAGGGAAAAGGGGGTGGCAGAGGAATAAATTAGGAGTTTGGAATTAGCAGATACAAACTACTATATATAAAATAGATAAACAACAAGGCCCTACTGTATAGCCCAGGGAACTACATTCCATATCCTGTGATAAACTATAATGGAAAAGAATATGAAAAAGAATATATATATGTATATATCTGAATCACTTTGCTGTACACCAAAAACTAACACAACATTGTAAATCAACTATACTCTAAAAAAAAAACCACACAAAAAAACAAAAGCACAGCTATTTATTCAATAGTTTGTATATTTACCTAATGAACTCTGATCCTTTGGTTATAATCTGCTATACTAATTTCTTATGTAAATAATTATCCAATTAAAATTTAGCCAGAAGTAAAGTTTTATAAAACTGAAATATGTACCTGCAAAAGGTAAAATGAGGCAACTACTAAATTGTACCACTGATGTACTGTTTTATTTATTTTATTTTTCTTTAGTTTTAAAACAATCAGCAGTTGAAAAAAGAATACATTTCAACTTTAAAGATATTAAAATTCAGTCCAATATTTCACGTATGAACGAAAATGTTCACTTCTTAAACAAAAAGATTATACCTTACACTGTTTTACTGTTTAAAATGTTAAACCCAAAGAAAAGCTCAGGTGGCCTAAGATGACAGAAATGAAGCAATTCAAGTTCTCTTTCTTGCTTTTTACAAGCACAGCACTTTGGTTGTTCACTTTGAATTTGCTGTTTGAGGACAGCCGTACGTAGCCCACAGGAGCTGGAGACGAACTGAATCTGAAGCCAGCTTCAAGGATTCTGCCCCTTCACAAACTTACTCTTTTTTTTTTGAGCCACTGATAAAATAATGTTCTTTATGACAACAGAATATAGTATACAGATTTATAGCAAAACAATATAAAAAAACTAGATAAATGAAAGAAAACAAACTGTAAAATTGACTCAAGTAAACTTAAAGATATGCTGGGACAGTAACCAAAGAAATCATAGAACCCTAAGAACCAGAAGGTCCAGTTGATTTTACAGCCACGTTTTACTAAACTTTTAGGTAATAATAATAGGAATAGGAATAGTAGATGATGTATATTGAGCTGTATCTAGGTTCCAGACAGTCTGAAGTGCTTTACATAATAAGCAAATTTAATTTTCACAGTAATCTAAGCGGATAGTCAGTGGCTTCTATGTGAAAACTTTCCATGATGGCAAGCTTCCTACTTTGTACTTAGCCTGTTCTTTAGTTGAATAGCTTTAACCAACAATTTTCTTTTTACATATATGCAAATATCCTCTATTATTCCCACCTATTAGCTCTAGTTCTGTCTTTTAGAGCTATATGACATAAGTGAACCTCTTCTTTCATAAGGCAATCCTTTATATCCTGGAAAGCCATTATCATGTCTGCTTTCTCTTGTTTAAGAGACTTCATTTAAGATCTGTACAGGGACTTCCCTGGCAGTCCAGTGGTTAAGACTCTGTGCTTCCACTGCAGGGGGTACAGGTTTGGTCCCTGGTTGGGGAACGAAGATCCTGCATGCCACGTGATGTGGCCAGAAAAGAAAACAAAAGAAACGTTTTGGGTTTCCCTGGTGGTGCAGTGGATAAGAATCTGCCTGCCAATGAAGAGGACACAGGTTCGATCCCGGGTCCGGGAAGGTCCCACATGCCATGGAGCAACTAAGCCCGTGTGCCACAACTACTGAGCCTGCGTTCTAGGGCCCACGAGCCACAACTACTGAGGCCGCGTGCCACAACTACTGAAGCCTGCACACCTAGAGCCCGTGCTCTGCAATAAGAGGCACGCATGCAGCCATGAAGAGTAGCCCCCGCTCGCCACAACTAGAGAAAGCCCGCTTGCAGCAACAAAGACCCAACGCAGCCAAAAATAAATAAATAAAAAGGAACGTTTTGCATAAATTATTTAATATCCATATTTTCCCACCTTCTAGTCCTGTAGCCCTCTTAATTTCCTGCATAGGTTTACAAAGATTGCTGTTAGTAGTTTTGTGTTCCTGTCTTCACGACAAACTTACTCTTGACATGAACCCATTGGAGACCAACTGTATAACTGGGAGTTCTTAGAAATAATTTCCACATAGAATACAATGCCTGTTAAAAGATAAGCAGTAAACATGTGCTGATTTGGAGCTCACGTATATATTATGAAAACTCTACATGACCTGTATCAGATGCTTGCAACTTGGACTTAGGAGAATATTCCAGGTAGGGGTATTTTATCACTGATATTGTTTAGAATTGCTGGTGCATGGTGATAGTACATAGACACAGAGAATGGACTTGAGGACCCGGGGTGGGAGGGGGAAGCTGGGGCAAAGTGAGAGTAGCATCGACATATATACACTACCAAATGTTCAATAGCTAGTGGGAAGCAGCAGCATAGCACACCTTCCTCCCTGCAGGGCACATGGAGGGCAAGCCCACCTCTGGGGCTTTGCTTTCGCTCTCCCTCTGCCTGGATGCTTCATCCCAGATTATTTCCTGATTGCGGCTCTCACAGCCCCTCTGTGGATAAGCCTTCCCAGATCACTGCGGCCCCTCTCCCCCGTCGCTCTGGATTTCAGAATCCGGCTTTCTTTCCTTTAGAACCTTCATTACCATCTGAAATGATCTCATTTACATGTTTGTCTATTATTTGCCTTCCCCTCCCTCCCCCAACGTAAGCTCCGTGCTCGCCCATGATGCTCCAGGGCCGTGCACACAGTAGGTGCTTATTAAGTATTTGTTGAATGAATGGATGGGGCTCTTAGCCTCTCGCCGCCCCAGCCTCAGCACCGGGTGTTCTGTGAGCGTCGGTGGTGGGGAGGACGAGGATGGCACTCAGAGCAGGGCCTGGCACATACTAAATACCAAAATACTCAGTGTTTTCTGGGACAGTTATTGCACCCAGGCCCTGGGGCTTGGCCTCAGTAATTTCCCCATTTCCTGAGATGCCCTCCGCTGTCCTTCCCCATGTTTACCTGCTGAGATCTCCCTGTGTACACCGACCTTCCATTCCCATCTCCACTTGCTGAAATCCTTCTCACCTTCGAGACTCAGGCCAAAGGCAACCTTCCACTAAGACTTCTCTCACCTCTTCAGGGAGAATGTGGCATCAGCAGTGACGGCAGCAGCAATAACTCCCACCCGCCCTCTGCCCGGCACCGCACTCAACTCCATCTCTCATTTTGGCCTTACAACAGTCCTACGAGGTAGGTTCTGCTCCCGTCCCCATTTCAAAGATGGAGAAACTGAGGCTCAGGAAGTTGCCGGAAGTCTTGCAGTCACAAGTAAAGGAAGGAGTAAGTCAGACAGAGAAAGACAAATATCATGTGATATCGCTTATATGTGAAATCTAAAAAAAGAAAATGGTGAAAATGGACTTATTTACACAACAGAAATAGAGTCACAGATGTAGAAAACAAACTTATAGTTACCAGGGAGGAAACGGGGGAGGGAGGGATAAATTGAAAGATTGGGATTGACATACACACACTACTATATATAAAATAGATAACTAATAAGGACCTACTGTATAGCACAGCGAACTCTACTCAACACTCTGTAATGACCTATATGGGAAAGAATCTAAAAAAGAGTGGATTCATGTATATGTATAACTGAATCGCTTTGCTGTACACCTGAAACTAACACAACATTGTAAATCAACTATACTGTAATAAAAATTTAAAAAAAAAATCAAAGTTTAAACAAAACAAAACAAGTAGAGGAGGGAGGATCTAAACCCTGGGAGGCTGACCCTGGCCACGATCTCCAGCCCCTGTGCTGAGGGTCCCCACCCTGCCCCCGCCATTGACCATCCCATCTCCAGCCCTGTGTTCTGGAACCTGGGACATCGCTGGGGGGGGGGGGGCGGGGATTAAACCTAATTCTGGCCCTTCATCCCTCACCCCAAGCACCTGCTGTTTTTATTGCCAAGAAAAATTGGTTCCATAGAACTATTGTGAAAATTTTGAAGGAAAAGAAGTTCAGGTGCGGGGAAGGGACTAACGGAACTTGACAAATAGAAGGTAATTACTGTAAATCGCATCTTAACATTTTTTGTGTAATTACATACTTCTCTGTGGTTCAAACTGCTCAAAAGTTAGTTTTAAAATACAATCCTGGGACTTCCCTGGCGGTCCAATGGTTAAGACCCGGCACTCCCAATGCAGGGGGGCTGGGGTTGATCCCTGGTCAGGGAACTAGATCCCACATGCTGCAACGAAGATCCCGGACGCCACAACTAAGACCCGGCGCAGCCAAATAAATAAATGAGTAAATAAATAAATATTTTAAAAATAAAATAAAATAAAATACAATGCTGACTGAAGTAATTAAGTTCTCCCCCCCGGCCCCATCTCCCCTCTGGAAGGCTGGGCCTCTGTGAGGAAAGGCCATGACCTGAAGCTGGCCGTCCTCCCAACAGGCGACACAGCGCCCGGCACAGGGATGTTTGGAGCGATGCAGGACTTTGAGCTTTCTTTCTCTTAGCCTCAGAGGTGTCATCTGTAAATTGGGGCCAGTGGAGGCCGCCAGCCGTCCCTCTCAGAGGGGCTGTCAGAGTTCAGCAAGTGACGGGAGGAAGCCCATGCATTCCAGAGGCCTCGGCTTGAGTGGGTTGAGGGGAGCGTGTGGGGAAGAGACAGTGGTTGGCTGGGGCCCAGGGCTTGGCCCTGCTTCAAGGGTCTCACAAGCATATGGGGAGGCAGACGGACAAGGCGACCATGGTTCACGGACTGTTCCCTAGGAGCTGCTCAGAGGAGGAAAAGACAGAACGGCTTCCTGGAGGAGGTGTCTTTGAGTTGGGTGGGTGGGTGGGTGGGAACTGGAAGGAAGCGAGGTCAGAGCTGGGAGGGGCCGGCCCCTCCATCGGCTGTTGTCCACATGCCGAGCCTGGGGCTGGTACTGGGGACACCGTTTAGAGTGGGAGACAGAAGCTAATTGCAACAGTGACAGTTTCCATGAAGGAGAGATTCCGGCATGGAGGAGGGATCACTGGACCTGGGTGTTGGAGCAAGGGTCCCTTGGGTGGGCTCTGAGATCAGCAGGCGCTGTCTAGTGGGGGGAGGAAAGGGGGCTCTGAGCAGAGGGAAGAGTGTGTGAAGCTTGGTGGCCGGAGGGAGCGGGGGCCCTGTAAGAAGCCGGCGTGGCCAAGGTCCACGAGCTCGATGAGTTGGAGCCCTCTGGGCAGGGGCCCGTCCACACAGAGCCTGGAGTGACAAAGGGGCATTTGCGTTTAACTTGGTCACAGGACACCCGGAAAGGTACTAAAGTGGGGTGCAGGGTAGGCTGGAGCAGGGGCAGGGGGCACAGGCGGGGGACGTGCATCTGGTGGATGGAGGAGAATGGGGCTTGTTGGGGTGGGGGAGGGCAGGTGGGCACAGCTCAGTTCATGGAGTCTTCTAGAAGCACCACTCTGGAGGATGGGCTGGGATTGGGGTGGAGTTTGAGTTCATTGTTATTTGGACTCTGTGGTCATGGCTGTTATGTTTGTTAAATGAATGTAAACAATCGCCCTGATTGGGCTCATGAACTTGGATACAGAGAGGGACACTGCCCACACACCCACACCCATGCAGGCCTGGGGCTGGGCCTCAGCCCCACAAGCAGTCCTATCATGCAGATGGGGAGTTGGCTGTAGAAATGGCCCTCCAGGGGCCATTCCAGGCTGGTGACCTGGGCGCCCTAGCCGTGGACCCGCATTCTGCCTGTTCCCTGCCCCTCTCACGTTCTCACGGAGCCCAGCCCCGCTTCCCCACCCAGGCCCTGACCTGCTGGAGCCACTGCCAATAGGGCCTTCACCTCACCTGGGAGCTGACGTCTCTCCTGCAACAGCAAGGGGGCCCCTGACCCTGAGCCCACGGACGGTGGGGCCTGGGGCCTCGTGGTGGGCCCACCTCTGGGCTGGGGTTAGAGGGGATGATGGGCAGCGCTGGCTCTGTTTCCCCAGGTCTTGGGTGGGTTTGCCCCCGCCGGGCGCCGTTGTGACTAGGGCTGAGGCTTGGGCTGTCATCCAGCCTCCTCAGGCATCCCTGCTTGCTTGCCTGGGCAGTCCCATCTCCCCTGGCCTCGCTTTTCCCATCTGAAAAATGGGCATAGCACCGGGTGGGCAAGGTTGTTGGGCTTAGGGAGGGTGAGTGGCATCACGGGTGGCCTTGGACGTTCCTTGTTCCAACCCCGGAGATGAGCGGCCCTGCAGTCCGGCCCAGCTCTGGGGAGAGGCTTTCTCAGGCCCGGGGGGCTCCCTCTGCCAGGAGATGAGCTCACAGGGCGGGCCGGGCCTTGGGGGCCACACATCCGTTGTCCTCCCTTTCCTGGGAGTTGGTCCAGAGACGAGGGGCAGGGCGTCTGCTTTTCATCGGGTGTGTGTTTCTAATTCCTTTGGCCTCTGAGCTCCTTTTCAGAAGGAGGAAGAGGCACTTAACTGACTGTGAGCCAGCACGGTGCTGAGGAAGAAGGGCTGGGCTTGGCGTCGAGGAGAACAGGATCCGGGCCTAACCGGGCCCCTTACTGGCGTGTGACCTCGGTGAGGTGTTCACTGCCTCTCAGCACCCAGGGCCCCATGTGGAAAATGGGAATAATGATTTCTGCCCCGTCTACTCCACAAAGCAGAGAGAGATGGGAAAGTGCTTTGTAAACTGCAAAATATGAAACGTCCCCTCTGCAGCGGCATGGTTGTAGGTGGGGTCCCGCCCAGGGGCCTTGCCCCACCCGGGGGCAGCCAGGCCTGCTGGCCGAGCCCCGGGTCTGTGTCTCCAAAAGGTCAAAGCGACTTTAGGTCCAAGGAATGGAGACCCATTTTAGGAGCTGCTGGCTGGGGACCCTAAGCAGGGCAGGGGCTCAGAAAAGGAAGAGTTCAGTCTGGCTGACGTGGCCTGGGAACAAAGTAACACACCAAGGAGAGCTAACGCTTACGGAGTGCCCGGCACACTTCTAAGACTTTTCTGTGTATTAATTGATTAAGCATCACAACCACCCTCGGAGGGAGGTTACTGTTTTCCTCCCCGTAAACCCTTCAAGGGTGGAAAGGCATTTTGGGAGAGGGAAAGGGGTGGCCAGAGGCTGGGGAGCCCCTCGCACGCAGGGGCAGCGGAAGGAGGGGGCCCAGGGGTCGGGGTCTGACACCACAGCAGCAGGAACCCTCGGAGGTCCTGGGTGAACTAATCCTTGAGGGTGGGCGGGAGGGGGCTCTTGGGAGGACTGGCTGTGGGCCTTCCTTATTCCTCTGGCTTCACACTTGAGCACAGGTCCAGCGGCCACCCACGCGGCCCCTCCGGGAATCCCCGACGCCAAGAAGGGCCGAGAAGCCGGGCAGTGCTGGCGCACGGGCTGAGGCTCTCGGAGCCGGGCTGGCCAGCGTGGTGGCCAAGGGGCTGCAGCAGGGCCTGCGGGCGCCAGGCCGCACCCCATCCTGGGACCTGACCCCGGGAAGGGCAGGGCAGCACCGCCTGCCGGGTTTTAGGGGAGCCACGAGCACTCCGCCCACGCGGACAGGACAATGGTGCCCTCCCGGTCTGAGCCCCTCATGCAGCCTGGTCAGGGGACTGGCCCAGCTAGGGAGGGGGTGGTAGGGCCACGGCCCCAGTGGTCAGAGACAGGAGACAGCGCTGGAATCTTTCCTCTCAAAGAAAATGAAGCCCCTTCCAAGGGAGGCCACCCCGGAGTGCCCGGGTGGAGGTCCTCGGCCTGAGACCTGGGGTGCAACGAGGTAGGCGCATCGCCCTCCCCAGGACTGCCGCCCATTTGCATCCACGTAAGGCCTTGGGGCTGGGAGTGGGCAGTGTGTGGGGAGGCTGGCTCTGCAGGGCACCCCGCCCTGGGTCCTGACCATTTCTGCTTGAGAGCAGTTGACAAACATGCAGGAATTTAAGACAGAGAAGGGGACAGGGTGTGAAAGGGCTTGGCGGGGAGCGGCAGTCTTGAGTGTGAGGCATCCAGGGTGTGTTATCTGTGCAAGAGCCAGAGATAAGATGAGCAGAGATGGATGGGAAGATTGGGGAAGCGCAAGGCAGAAAGGCTGGATCCAGGGCGGGGTCACCAGGGAAGCAGGGGCCACAGTGAGCTGTGTGGGCTGAGTGGGCCCAGGGAAGGGAGGGGGCAGACAGGCGGGAGGGAGGGAGGGACTCGCCTGGGTCTTCCTTACTTTTTCAAAGATTTAAATACTCGGCGTCTCAATAGAACACTGGGAGGCAGCGTCCGAGTTCAAAGCCCCAGGGATCTGGCACCAGTGGACAGGAGAGTGTTGTTCTCAAGGCAAGAGCAGCCCAGCCTTTGTTCTCATCCCACAGAAATATCCCTGCCTTTGGTGAGACGGCACCCAGCGGGGCCCATCTGTAAATACTTTGGAAGATGCCCTTTGTCCAGGAGGCACTTGGCGACGCTCCCGCTTACTGTGTGGACGGCAGGCCAGGCCTTCCCTGGGGGCTGCATGGCGAACCCGCTCCCCACCTGCTCGACCCACTCCAAGTCACTCTTGGTCACATTTCTGGGTGGGGCCCTGTGCTCCGGCACAACCCACGCTTCCCTTTCCAAACCTTAAGCCCGGTCCTGTTCCCGCAGCCCAGCACTGCGGGCTTCCACTGCAGAAGCAGAGGAGGGAACCTGAACGGCCAGGCAGGTGTGGCGGGGGTCCTGACTACCCAACGAGCCAGAGCCATTAAGACGGGGTAGGACCTGTGAGGAGAGACCGAGGGCACAGTCACCCATCCAGGCTAGGGACAGGCTTTGGACACAACTGCTGTCGGTGACGTTTTCTGAGTAAACTGGACTCATCTGAATGTTGACTGAGTATTATAAAAGGTGAAAGTTTACTGACATGGAAAGGTGGATTGTTAACTGAAAAAAACATTTAAAAAGCACATGGAGTGGCCTCATCTGGGACAAAATACTAATGAATACACAGTAGGTGTTAATAGTGATACTGACTGGGGTGCTAAGAAGTTTTTCCCCTTATTTTTTTCTTATGTTTGTGGATGTATGTTTTCTCACCCTTAAAATTTTTTTTGGTCAATTTTTTTCCAACTTCTACAATGAACATATACCCCCTTTTATTATATTAATTTATTATATAATAATATTAATATTATTATTATATTAAAAGGTTATTTTTAACTAAAAAGTGTTTGGTAAAAATTGCTACCCTGAAAAATAACAACCCTGGGGCTGCCTGAGTCATGGATGGAGCCACGGCCTACAGGACAGGAAGAACTAACCTCTCTGCTCCTTTGCTCCCAGCCAGAGCTTAGAACCCAAACCCCATCTGAGTTCGGCCTAGGATCCGGAAAGTACTGATAATTGCAGAGCAAAAAACAGACTTGACTCTGAGATGATCTGTGATTTAAAAAAAAAAAAAAGGATCCCAGCCTGGTCTCCTTTACCAACCCAGTCCAGGCCTGGCCCAAACGTCTCTTTGTATGAAAATCCAAGTCCATTTTAATCGTGGGTTGGGGAAGAAAAGCAGAATTTGAAAGAGAAAGTCGTTACGTGTGCTGTTCTTTTCTGCTCGTCACCCGGAGCGCTCGTGGGACGGCCCCTGCTTGCATCTGGGGGCGCTGGGTGCCGCGCACGACGTGAGAAGTCCATCGTCACCCAGGGACAGAGGGTTTGGGACCAGGGAGGCCAATACAAACCGTGGTTTAACTGGAATGCGACGAATGCCCCGGGAAACCTGTTTCTCTGGGCCTTACTTCACCTGTCAGCAGAGCCCTGTCGTCCCTGAGCCTCCCCTGGCACGCTAACCCCTCAAAGAGACGAGCTGCATGCCTGTGGCCCAGCTCTTCTGGGTCACATGAGTTGGGTGGATGAGCCGGACCGGCGGCCTGCCTCTCTGATGGCACCTGTGCCCCAGAGGGAACCACCGCTGGGCACCGCGCCCACCACCAGCCCAGCCCCGTCCCAGCCCCATTCCTTCCTGGGTCCCTCGCACACAGTGCAAGAGGGGGCGGAGGGTACCACACGCCCTTCAGCTGGCCGCCCTGCGGGCCGCCCCCAGCCCCCTCAGAGCTGCCACCGCCTGTCCAAATGCAGCCACGGTTCTGGGCGAGGGTGAAGGCAGAGGTGGGGCGGGAGGGACGGTGTCCCCGCGGGCTCCCTCCGCCTCCCACTTCTCAGGAGAGGGTGACACAGCCCGCTCCCTCCCCCTCTGCCCTCAGAGTCCATAATCTCTCATGCTAGAGAGGAACATGGCTGGAACGGACATTACTTGAAAGAAACATTTATTGTCCAACAGCTCCACAGTTAAGGCCCTTCCTTCCCTGGACGGGGGCCCAGCTGCCTCCCGCAGACACCCACCCGCTCTGGGCTCTGGGCTCCCATATTCTCCTTATGGGTTACCGTGTAACCCTCTTCCTGGCTGTAAGGGGCTGCTGGCCGCGGCAGCAGGTGCAGAGCGGGCTTCACTGATTTAAGAGTCAGAGACGTGGTTGATTTCGATGCGTTCTGTGGGGCATTTGCTAGCATTTGTTTTTCTGGACAACTGTGCTCTAAAATAATAGTATTTAGATGAAATGAAGGTCAGAACAGGAACCCCCTCGCGGTTCCAAAATTTCTGAGTAGATTGATTTGATTCAGGGTGGAGATGAGTTTTCTCCCCTTTGGGCTGAAAGCGGTGGACAGTGTGTGGTTTGCTGCCCTCCTGTGGCAGAGAAGGGATAAAAGGCTGTCGTTCCCCTTCAGACGCTATGGTGAGCCTACGTTTGTTGGACAGTTAGGGAGCTGCCCCCTGGCAACGTGGGGGGCGGGAGAGACCCACGGTGGTCTCCACATACGGGATCCCAGGCTAGTGGAGTGACCGTTCACTGAACCGAGGTCTGAGGGCAACAACACGCGCCTGGGCTCACACAGAGGGGTTGGGGACCCTTCCCTAAGTGGGCTGCCCGACCAAAGAGGGCAGGTGGCCCGAGCTGAGGCCCCAGCGGCCCCTGGTGACTAGATCCACTTCCCTCGTGAACAGAATCGAGAAGCGCAAAACCAGCCTCTGCTCCCCGCTCCTCCCTTCTCCCTTCTCCACTCGGGGATGGTTACTTCTGCAAAAGTCTCTCCCTTCCCAACCCCTAATGTAGTCCTGCTCTGCCTCCTGTCAGGGGCCGAACTGTGTCCCCTCAGAATCCCTATGTTGAAGCCCTAAGCCCCAGGTATTTGGTGACAGGGCCTTTGAAAAGGTGAAAATGAGGCCGTTAGGTGGCCCTGATCCCATGTGACTGGTGTCCTTAGAAGAGGAGGAGATTTGGCCACAGACTCTATAAAGAACAGGCTGCGCGCAAGCCAGAGAGAGCGACCTCAGGAGAAGCTACCCTGCTGACACCTGCACCTGGGGCTTCCCGCCTCTGGAACGTCTGTCGTGTGAGCCACCGCATGTGCAGCCCTAGCAAACGAATACACCTGCTAACAAAGTACTTATTTCTAAAGGACGATTGCTGCATCTGAGGTGTTCAAGGGTGGAACCACATGGACTCCCTCCTGGGCCACACGTCCTCTATTTGTCCAGAGGGTCTGGAGATAAACACTGAGCAGCTGTCCTTCGTTTTCATTTAATCTTCATAGTGACCTATTCTATAGATGACAACATTCTCAGAAGTTAACCTGCCCGGGGTCACCCAGGTCGTGGGGAGAAGCAGGATCCAGTCTGCCTCCAAGCGCCACCTCTCTCTCCCTCTCTCGGGCTCAGGGCAGCTGACACGGGCACGGGGAAGGTCAGGGGACAGGGGCCCGGACGGCGTGACTGTCTCGCGCCATGGGCGGCCAGCGCGAGAAGCTGGACCCATAGGCCGTGCTGATTCCTGCAGTGGTGGTTTGGCTTCTTCCTTAACCCATCCCGAAAAAACTCAATTCCTCCGAAAACTCTCGAGTGTTCTCCATGAGGTGGGCAGTCTTATCACACCCACACACCACGCTTAGGCTGAAAGCTCTGTTTAACGAGTTTACCTGTCTGAACTGACAGACCAAGGGAGTTCGTGTACATTCTGGTCAACAGTGACTCCTAAACACGCTGTTATTCTTTCAAAATACATCTTATTAGTGGCGCATGGAATTTAAAGTGAAGCAAGTTCTTTCCAGAGAGAAGGTAAAGCCTTGACAGACTAACACATTGAGCAGATGTGTCACAGCGAAAATACCATTTCCAGGGTAAAGAGGTTAACAGGAATACTCTCCACCAAGGAGATGCCTTTCTTCACCGTGCTGACCACAGTGGACACTTGGTTCAGCTGGGGGAACCCACAGCACTGGACAGTCATGGACGCCATGAAGTCGGGGTCATCTCGACACTGACTGGCCCTTCCCTGTCATAGCAGAGGCAGAGAGGTCACGACCCCCATCGCTCGTGATGGGGACCCGGGGGTCTGGGAGGCGGAGGATGGCTGGGGGGAAACACGAGGTGAGCAGGCTCGTGTGTGAGGCTGAGAAAACCCTCAGACTTGGAGGGCCTCCAGAGTCTCCATGACGACCCTTCATCAGCAGATTAGAGCCAGGGGTTACCAGAGGGTCCTTTTAAAGCACCTGGAAACACGCCTATGTTAGTAAGTCAGAGAAGATCTGCACGTCCTTAAAAAAATCAGTTTCTCGGGGCTTCCCTGGTGGCGCAGCGGTTGAGAGTCCGCCTGCCGATGCAGGGGACACGGGTTCGTGCCCCAGTCCGGGAAGATCCCACATGCCGCGGAGCGGCTGGGCCCGTGAGCCATGGCCGCTGAGCCTGCGCGTCCGGAGCCTGCGCTCCGCAACGGGAGAGGTCACAGCAGTGAGAGGCCCGCTTACCACAAAAAAAAAAAAAAATCAGTTTCTCTCTCAGAGATTCTTTTACCTAATGTTCTTCTGGCTCAGAACGAGCTCTGCAATGTTCACGTGCATCACTCACCAATCCGTTAGCTCTGCTGCCCTGTCTCCCCTTCACTGTCCCCCCACCTCATCCCAGCACTGGGTCCTGCCCCAGAGCGCTGCTCTCCTCCGGGCTCCCCGCACCCTCGCGCCTACAGCCTCTGTCACTGCAGTGGGTCTCCCAATTCCAAAAGGCACTCCCTGCACTGAGGCTGTTTCTGTCCTGTTAAGATCATGCTGTTTCTTCTTTCTAACCTCAGATGATGGGGAGTATTCACGAGGAAGGCTCAGCGAGTTTGTCATCTTCACTAGTCTTATTTGATCCTAACATGGGCATGTCACACATCACTTCGGAATCTGTCCCCAACCAAACACTGATCAAGGCAACAAAATGAGGGACAGACTGCAGAATTTTCCATTTCTAGATCTAACTGATTAAGCTAAGTCTTAGCTTCTAGAATACAGCTTCCGGGGACTTAGGGCAGGTCAGTGATGCTGGTGTCGCCAAGATCAATTCCAGAGTACAGCTTGCCGTCCTTTGCGGCCCCCCAGGGCATGGATGTGGAGGTCCACTTCACCGCCCAGTCTCCTGCTTTGTTGACCAAGATGACACCACCTACACCTTTGACCTTTGACTTCATATAACCCAACGACGCGTCAGCGGCCTCTTCTAACGTCTTTCCTGAAAACAATGAGAGGTTGAGAAACAACACAAGTTACTGAAAGGAATCTGATGGGAAAATTATTTACAGTATGAAAAACCAAAGCGTCTTAACAAAGATTCCTAGTAAGTGATTTCAATGTCTCAAACAAGGACTCTCACCCTACAAGGCCCTCCCTGCACTGGATGAAGCTGCCTTTTCTCCCACACGCAGGCTCAGAGTCTCTCTACCGCCCCCAGGAGGCAGGAGGCAACCAGTATTGCAAATGCTCTTCTTTCCTGACCCTAACAGAAGGGGCGTTAACCTGAAAGCAACGTCTGCAGCAAACAAGAAAGGGTTTCCCAACCCTCTCCGTCGATTTATAAACAGCTCCTATCCCCTCACAGTCAGACGGCACGGCCTTGTTCCACGTACCCTGTTCCACGTGGAAGAGGGTGAGTCTGGCCAGATTCACCTTCAGGATGCTCTCTCCGTGCCCTGTTGTTGAAACGGCTCCAATATCATTGTCAGCGTAACCTCCAGATCCTGCTCAAGGAAGGGAATTTTTTCTAACTGAGAGGCAACCGTCAAGAAATTCAAACACTTATTACAAGTCTAACGCTACATAAATGTTAAACGCCAAGGTGCACTGGTGAGCGCCGTGTGAATAACACCCTGAGATGGGGATGGAGGACATGTCAGGGAGGCAGGCCTAGCCTTCCCAGGGCAGAAACACCAGAGCAGCCCCTCCTCTGCCCCCAGCACATCCACCCAGCGCACAGGGTAAGACATATACACCCCTCCCCTCCCCCCACTACCGGGAATTAAGTCAATGTGCTCCGAGGTTAACGCGAAGAACACTTTGAGGTGCAACATCTCGTAGCGGTGGTGTGTCACCCTCATGCCACTCAGATCTAACAACTGCAAACTTAAATTCTCAGCTTTCTTAGTTTGCTCATTGGAGCCCATGCCTGGGAAAAGGTTTCGTGTACTTAACCCTTTGGGAATAGTCTGCAGCTCCTGAAACGGATTAGAGAGAAGACAGAGGCACCGGGGGTGCTGCGGCGGCTTCAGTACCCCAGCTCCACCTCCCTCCCAAGTCCTCCACGCCCCCCTCCCCAAAACACAGCATCTAGGAAACAGGTGCCTGCTGGACACGCCACCTTCTGCACGTGCCCTGGGCGACCCCCTCCAACCCACCGCCACTCCCAGAAATTCTAAAGCTGCCACCAGGAGGAGGAGGAAATGAAGGAAGAAAGAAGTGGGTGTGGGGGTGAGGCGAAGACCAGAGAAAGGGGACGAGAGGACGGGGGAGGGCAGGGGCAGGGGCAGTGATCATCCGTCCATCCCACCTATACATGGCGTGTCCCCGACGCGGCCCAGCATCTTGTTGACGACGCCCCCCGTGGAGGTCGCGTAAGCCACATTTCCTCGGCAGTCCACGGCAACGGCACCCACGGTCCCCAGGTTTCTGCCAAAAAACCAACAAAGAGTGGCTGAAGATGAGAGACACTCCCACAGGTGACAGGGTAGCTTAATACACTTCGATATTAACGGCACATGGGACACACTTTGATTCCAGCATTCCCCACTCACGGAAACGGCAAAGAGAGCCTGTTTGCATTACATTCTACATGTCAGTTAGACTGCTGGACATACCTTTAGCCCTCAGCTCTAAGGGTCCATCCAGTCCCAGCACCACCATTTTCTAGCTGGGTGATTGAGTTAAGTTTTATCGTGCCTCATTTTTCCCATCTGTAAAATGGGGATACAAATAACTGGGTGCATCTCAGACTTCCGTGTGCATCAGCACCCCTTGGATCCTCAGCACCTCCATCCAGAGACCCCCGAGTTGGCAGGTGCAGGATGGGACCCAACACCGTGTACTTCTGACAACCACCCGGGTGACGCTGCTGCCGCCTGTCCGCACACCCCTCTGCCCGTTTCATGGGGCCTGCTATGAAGATGAAATAAGTTGACTTTTTCTCTAACGTTTTATTATAAATTTGCAAGTAACAAACGTTGAAGCAATTGTACGCTAACAGCCGTGTACCCACCACCCCGGTTCTACAGTGAACTATCTCAGGCACTGGTCTAAATGCTGGGACGCAGCAGAAAACTAAATGGTCAAAGTACCTTCTCCCACGGAGCTTGCATTTGGGGCACAGGGTGACAGAGCAATAAAGAATGTCAGGCTTTACTGAACAGCAGTAAACTACAGCCCATAGCAGCACGTGGGACACGTGATGGTGGAGACGTGCTGCTTTCTAAGGGGCTCTCTGAAGGACTGAGGGTAAGCCATGCTGATTGCTGGGGAAGAACATTCCTGAAGCAGGACATGCTTGCCAAGTTCAAGGAACTTCAAGGAGGCCACTGTGGTTGGAGAGAATAAAGCCAGGGAGAGTGTGCAGCAGGGTCAGAGGGACGGCCAGCAGGCAGACCATGAGGCTTTGACAAGTGGGGTGACTGTACATCCCGGTTTCCCAGGACCGTCCTGACTTATGCCTGTTGTCCCGGCTTAATGAATAGTGCCCCTTTCACTCTCAAAACTAAGTTCCAGTTTGAATACTGAATCACATGGTCATCCTACTTACAGGCCCTCGGAAGGGCGTTTAGTCTGAGTGAGGTGGGAAGACGCTGGAGAGTTTGAACCGAGAAGTGTCACGAGATGAGTTAAGTTTAAAAAATAACCATTCTTACCGCCATGCCCATCACCGGCACGGCTAACATGAAACAGACACGGTATCAAGTATGGGCACAGAGGTGCGGGGACCACGACCCTCACTCACTGCTGCTGGGCATGTGGACTGGCAAGGCCACTTTGGGAGGCCACCTACGGGGTCTCCTAAAGCCGACTCAGCCATTTTATCCCCACACTTCTGTCCAACAGAAACGTGGAGGTAAGTTCACCATGAAAGTGTACAGAATGTTCACAGCAGCACTACTTGTAATAACAGCAAACTGCAAAAGACACAAACATCTGCCCAAGTAAATAACCTGTGACACACTATGCTTCAGTGAAGGTGGACTCTGCTACACACGAGACAGATCTCAGAAGCATAAGAAGAGGCACCCCAAAAAGCACGGACTACACAACCCCACTCAGATAAAGTTCCAAGACAGGCACCACTAGCCCTCGGTGCTGGAAGCCGGGCAGGCGGTTTCCTTGCGGGGAGGGCAGTGACGGAGGGGGGTGTGTGTCGGGCTGTGTGCTGATTACATGTGTGTCCACCCTGTGGAAGCGCATCCAGGGCTCCAGGTAGGATCTATGCACCCGGAGTGTGTGCTATACTTCTACAGAGTCATCTTAGGGAAACCGTTCTGGCCATTGTGTGTGGACTGAGGGAGATGAGAGAGGAAACAGAGACCCCTTAAGAGGCTGGAGAGGCAGTGGTTTGTGTCGGGGTGTTTCCAGAGGAGAGGGTGGGAAGGAGGCTGGACCTGGGACATTTTGAAGGCAGAGCTGACAGAATTTGCAGGTGGACCGGATGTGAGAGAGAGAAAAATCTAAGGCAGAAACTGAAAGGATGCAAGAAACACTTATTGAAAGGTGGAAGACTGGGAAGACCTTTTTTGCTTTGTGGTGTGTGTGGAGTGGGGTTGGGTGGGGAAACAAGTTTAGTTTTGGACAAAAGCTTGAGGTATCTGTTGGGCAATCACATGGAGAGGCTAAATTGTAGCTAGAGATGTAGCCTGGCATTCAAAGGACTAGAAAGAGAAAGCTGGTATCCTATTAGAAGGAAACGGGAACCCTATCTCCTATCACTCACAAAAGCCAACCCAGATAGCTAAGGACCTAAATACAAAACACAAAATTCTTCAAGGAAATCTAGGCAGCTGTATGTCTCAGGGCGGGGATGGCTCCTAAGTTTCTGGTCTTACAAACTACACAAGAAGAGGGAGAGTACTACTGATCACAAAAAACGTTCAAATGGCAAAAATACCATAAGCAAAGTAAAAGCAAATAAAAACAACAGATTCGGGAGTTTTGTTTGGAGCAGAGAAGACAGCCTTAAGATTGATAAGAAGAGGACAAAACAACTAAAGAGAAAAAATGATCACAGGACAAAAATAGGCAAATTCCTGGAAAAGAATGACCCATAAACAAATGCAAAGTATCCAAGCTGGCGGTTGTCAGGGAGGAGCAACGGCAGTGACGCGAGCCCCTCCCGCCACATAAGGAGAGAGGTACCCTGTCACTGCTGGTGGCAGCCCCCCAACACGTACAAGGAAGGGGTTGAGGCAAAAATACAAAGGCAAATGGAGGCCCACACACATGTAATATTTAGAAATAATAAAGATGTTCTATCCTCTTACCGTGATGAATGTATCTTGAGAAATACTGTGAAGCTATGGTTCTCACTTGACTGGAAGCTGACAAACTACCAATGATGACAATCTATTAACATGCACATTTGTATCCTTTGTTGATCAGCTGGTGATGGCTGGATGAGTGGGGCAAAAGACCACACACAGACACATATACAGTCATAAATTATTATGTATTTATTCCATAAAATTAATTTTCATTGCCTTCATCTCAAGGGGCATTGATCACGTTCTTATGATCAACATTTCCATGTAACATGCATTCTACTGACAATGTGACAAATAACACAACTTTTCTTTTCTTTTCTTCTTTTGCGGTACGCGGGCCTCTCACTGTTGCGGCCTCTCCCGTTGCGGAGCACAGGCTCCGGACGCGCAGGCTCAGCGGCCATGGCTCACGGGCGCAGCCGCTCCGCGGCATGTGGGATCCTCCCGGACCGGGGCACGAACCCGTGGCCCCTGCATCGGCAGGCGGACTCTCAACCACTGTGCCACCAGGGGAGCCCAACACAACTTTTCTTGAGCGATGTAGTTCTTAGGAAGTTTTTAATTAATTTTAACTTGGAGAAGCTTCACTCTGCTGAGGCAGTAACGTTGGAACTATATATAAAACTCCTAAAGCAATACTTAGATTTGGAAATGAATCTTGATTTTTACATTACCACACTCAAATGTTACATGGGGTTACGTTTGATAAATTGTTATCACAGAAGATTTTACTAAATATTTTAATTTGATCATTTAAATCACAATCCCTTACTATAGTCATTTTTGTCATCTCTTAAGCAGTGTTTAAATCAATGCAGAGTATCTTAAATTCTTCTTTCAAATTTCATTGCTGGTATATTACAAAGAAAATGGAAAACAGCAGTATGTTGCTCGATTTTGTTCAAATCTCTCTACAAATGATACTTATACTTCGATTTATAATGAACAGAAAAACAGCCTCTAAAGAAACTGGTTTCAGGATCAGCTGTACATGAATGTTCTCCTTCAAGTTAGGCAAATCTTTTTGTTTCCTTTGTTTCGATTTCCTTATATTTTCTGCGGATGTCACTTTTCTTGCATATTTCCCATGCACTTTTGGCTTTGTTTCTCTACATTAAAAAAAAACATTTTTAATCCTTTAAAAAATGTTAATAGCCAAACTTAGATTTTTTTTTTTAAAGCTTCTGTTAAGCTTATCAATGGAGAGGAATAGTTCAGACTAAGTAACTGCAGATAATGCAAATTCAAAATTAATTTCACTTTCTGTCAAAGTCCGTGATTTGTTCTTTAAGGAACATCTGCGATTTTTGCTGAACTCTTCTTATCTAAATTCGATTTCATTACTTCAACAGCATTTAGCTGGAATTCCCTCCACGTCTCTCTGAGGTCTGTTATAAGGTCAGATGTGAGTCTGATTAAGCTCTTCCACCTTCGGCCACATCTAGAGTATCTTGCAGTGGACCCTCTACTGTCTCACAGCATCGTCAGTATTGGTGCAGCCGAGGGCACGTCTCCTAGAAACAAACTCACGGTGAGCTGGCCGTGTCACACAGGATACTTCTGGACTCTTGGCCAAAGTTCGTGCTTCCATACCTTTTATTTACCTACCATGTCAGCTCCATTATCACGGGCTTCCCTTTTAAATGTTAGTTTTTCAACATGTTTTCTGATCATGGTCCACTCTAGCTGAACTGAGTTTTTTAAACTTCATTATGATTTCATGTCTTGCTTTATTACCCATTAAACTAACCTATTTGAATTCTCTCTCCTAGATACTTATCATTAGGTTTTTTTCCTAATTACGTTTTGGCATTTTATCAAAACTTGAAGTAATTTTTATTAACCCTAGAAATTTCCCATTGTTTTCCGTAAACGTTGTGCTGATGGGGTCATGAAAAGTACCATTACACTTGTCCAAATAGTATTATTCTTTCAAGAACATTACATCTATGTTTTCTATCTGTGTCTTTTCTGGTTATCAACTGTTTATTGTTTATTCAGCCTTTTCCCAGCGCTTCTAATAATTGCATGTGTCCTTTTTTGGTGTATGGTTACACCAAATTGCTTGATGATTAGCAATTAAATCTTCCTTTAGTAAAGAACATGAAGTTGTCGGGATTTCATCTGAATTGCTCAAGTTGTGGATTTGGTGAGAATACTATTCCTACTAATTTTCATTGTTTTGATAAGTAATTCAATCTTCATTGAACAAAGAAGCTGTAATGTTCTCTTTGTGAATTTTATGCGGGTCATCCTGGAAGAAGACTGCTTACTTTTTTTTTTTTTCTCTAATTTTTATTCATTTATTTATTTTTTGGCTGCATTGGGTCTTTGTTGCTGCTCGTGGGCTTTCTTAGTTGCAGCGAGCAGGGCTTCTCTTCATTTCGGTGCGCAGGCTTCTCATTGTGGTGGCTTCTCTCGGTCTGGAGCACAGGCTCTAGGCGCATGGGCTTTGGTAGTTGTGGCACGCGGGTTCAGCAGGTGTGGCTCGCGGGCTCTAGAGCTCAGGCTCAGTAGTTGTGGCGCATGGGCTTAGTTGCTCCGCGGTATGTGGGATCTTCCCGGACCACGGATTGAACCTGTGTCCCCTGCGTTGGCAGGTGGATTCTTCACCACTGAGCCACCAGGAAAGTCTAAGAGTGCTTACTTTTAAAGCAGACTGTTTCTTTGAAGATCTTTTACTTCTTTTCCTCCTTTTAGCTTTTTTTTCTTTTGTGAATTCCACTTTAGTATTCTTTTTCTATCAAAATCTTGACTTGTACACATTTTCAGTAATCTAGGAATTAGAAAGTGAAATGTAACTATACTGAGAGTGTACAAAATTAGCATATATTTTCATCAAAGTTAAGGGCAAATCCCCCCAAAAAGAATAAAAGTAATTTGCAGATATAATTTCAAAAGTTAGTTTTTTCCTAAAATTTACAAAATTATTAATATTAAAGTCTAAACATCAACTAAAATTAATGAATATAACATTTTAAATAAAAATTACTTAAAAATTTCAACATTTAAAAAAATTTAACTCAACCTTAAGTATTTTTATAAGAATAAAACCATCCATGAGTCTAATATTCAGTGTCCATTTAGTTGCCAACATAAAAAATTGGTTCCTCATGCAGGTTCTGTCTATACCTGTGATGTCCAATACAGCAGCCACTGTCTGCATGTGGCTGAGCACTGGAAATGCAGGCAGTCTACAGTGAGACACGCGGTCAGTGTAAAATACACGGCAGATTTGGAAGATCTAGCATGAAAAGATGTAAAGTATCTCATAAATAAATTCTTACATTGATTACATGTTGAAGTGATAATATTTGGGGTATATTGGGTTAAATATATTATTAATTTCACTCATTTCTTCTTACGTTTCTTTAATGTGGCTACTAGAAAATGTTAAATTACATATATGGCTCTCAGGTTTCTATTGGACAGTGCTGGTCTAGACCTACATATCTACAAATTTAGGAGTAACAGGAATCAGCCCTCATGTGCAAGTCTTGCAGATATCGTACTAATTCATGAATAACTCTAGAACCACAAACTGAAACATGCGGAAAGAAAAAGGACACTGTGCACTACTGGGAAACAACACTTCGTTATGCAAGAATTTGTTTGACAAATTATTGTCTTTTTCTCTTACCTAAGTCCTTCTGCTGTTCAAGTCTTCCCCACACTCCAAAACAGGGTCTAGTTCTGATGTCAGCAGTGGCATATTCCACAAACCTTTTGACTCAGGTGGTCTTTACTTCCGAGACATAGAGCAAGAGATGCAGAGAAGCACTTCCCTGGGGGCTGAATGATATTTGGCACAAGAGTGGATGGTGAGGGCTATGAGTAATGCTGTGTCACTGCTGAGTGACAGAGATGCCCCATGGATCTGCAATAAAGCAACTGTTTTGTGTAACTGTGATATGAGGGTCATCTAAAGTGCAGGGCCCAGGGCAGGAGCCCCTCTTGCTTATATCGAAGAGCAGTACTGGCTGGTGGAGATGTGTGTTGTTGCAGAATTTTTGGAAAGCAATGTGGCAACATCTATTAAAATGTACATGAACCACTGATAAAGCAACCCCATTCCTGTGACTTTAGCCTATAGACACAATAGCATACTCAGTAAAGATTATCAACAGCTACCAACATATGGCCAATCTTGTAAAACAGATTTCTAACCTGGGGACACACTAGAATTACCTGGGGAACTTTTTTCTAATGGACTTGCCTGGCCTCTCCACCTCAGCTCTACTCGATTAGATTTTTTTTTTTTGGCCACGCCATGCGTCATGCGGGATCTTAGTTCCTCAACCAGGGATCGAACCCACGCCCCCTGCAGTGGAAGCCTGGAGTCTTAACCGCTGGACCACGCGGGAAGTCCCTAAATTAGATTCTGTAGGGAAGGGGCTCAGACATGTAGATTTTGAAAAAGCTCCCTAAGTGATACGAAAGTATACCTCTGGTTAAACATCACAAATCTAAAAGGGTATGTGGAGTTAATAGATTACATTCCATTATAAACTTCCAGGCCACATTCAAATTTTATTTTTCAAATTTTGCTTTAAATTAAGGTCCTTTTATTTGGTATTTTTGAATTGGTAACACAGGAAACCATAATTCAGAACACATGATGAATTCACTTATAAGGGCTGTACTGATTTCTCGGCCCCGTGAAAGGGCGCCTAAGTAAGTTCATAGGGTGGTCTACATCACAGAGAACCTGTGCAGTGTACCGAAGATAGCAAACTGATCAAGAAGTATGCAGGTAATTAATACCTTTACACACGGCATTCATCTATTAAATCATGTTGGAGAAGGAACTCTTAGCTGAATTTGAGTTACTATTCATAGGAGTAATAAGTGAGGTTAAATTTCAGAGTCAAAAGAGCAGTTTTTCCATTACTTAGTGTGAACTATTTTGTACAAAAACTGAAACGACCAAGTGATATTTGACTTATTTAAGAAACGTGGATAACCAGACACGAGTCCCACTTTCACATCTGAATAACTCGCAAAAATGTGAGCCACAGATGATACTTACTTTTGGTAGTCTGATTTCTGAAGCTTTTCGTTTTCCAGACGTTTTTTGTTTCTTTCTGTAACCAGCTGTTCTCCAGGAATTGTTGGAATCCCACTGGCTGCTGCAAATTTTGCTGCACCTTGGTCAGTCAGAAAGCAGTGGGGTGTCTTGAGCCAGAAAGAAATGGGAAAACAGTTAGTTTTGTGAAAAAGTTAAAATCTTTTCAACTGTTCCTACTGTGTGAAAATCATTATTCTCTCTGGGTACAAAGCCTCAAAAATGCAAATTCCACTGGCTTGCTTTTCTGAATGATGAAAAAAGCCGAGCTCTCCGAGTTTTTGTATTTTCAGAAAAACCTAGATGATGGAATATTACTAGGAATTCAACTTACATATGATCTTACATTTAGAGAATTTAATCCATTTTTATTTCATACATGCTATTTATTTATCTACATATCTATGTATGTAGGTATATATTTATTTGCTGCACCACACAGCTTGCAGGATCTTAGTTTCCCAACCAGGGATCAAACCTGGGCCCCCTGCAGTGGAAGCGTGGAGTCCTAACCACTGGATCGCCAGGGAATTCCCCCATACGTGCTATTTAAACAGTTGGTCTGTTCAGTGTGTATGTGTTGTGTTACATGTGTTGAAAGCAGGCTGAAGAAAATACAGGAAGATAACAGGAAAACATGAAGATAATGTGAAATGTAATCACTGGTTAAGTGATCATGAGTCAAATTACATCAACTGAGTCAGAATCTTGGTTTCCTTGAGAAACTTAAATAACATTGTTTTTGTTCTTTCATACAATTTCAGGAGAACAGTGATCTCGAGTATTTCCCTACAAGTCAGAACCCTTTTAGTCACTGAAGTGCAGCAGTGACAATTCCTTAGGAAAAGGGTGCTTTAGTCCCACGTACCTTTTCCATAACAAGGCGCGCAACTTTAATGGGATTTGCGACACAGCGGACTGCAGACACCGCTCCTGCAGACAGGTCTTTCCCATTCATGATACTTGCATCCATTTCAACTTCACCATCTTCGTTCAAGACAGATCCACAACCTAAAATCAAAAAGAAGCCGAAAAGCAAGAATTAAGAATTTGGAAATGGCTTCAGAGTTTCCCCTAAGCTGCCTACTTTAATTCATCCTCGACTCCATTGTCAAAGGAACATTTTTAAAAACACAGATCTGACTTGATACCCCATGACCTACACAGTAAACGGTATGAAGCCCTTCCTGATCTGGCCTCTGACTTACTTTTCCAGCTTCATCTCTTCTCCTTGGCAACATTTTACTGAAATATTAGGTTTCCCTGAATGTACCATTAGCTCTCATTACTCTGTTCTCTTTACCACTAGCAACTTTTCTCCAACTTTCTCTGCCTACATAATACTTGTAAGCCTAGCTATTCTTAAACTCTATGTGACTCAGTTTCCTCAGAGGGATAAGAACAAACCTCAAGAATACTTAAAGGAGTATAAAAATATCCAGCAACTAACAAGTGTTTGGTATCTAATAAGAAATTACCAGGCTCAGAAAGAAACAGGAAAATATGACCCATAATGAGGAAGAACAAAAACAAAAAATCAATTAATAGCAACAGACTCAGAAATGACATAAATGATAGAATTATTAGACAAAAATGTTAAAACGGCTGTCAGGGATTCCCTGGTGGCGCAGTGGTTGAGAGTCCGCCTGCCGATGCAGGGGACATGGGTTCGTGCCCTGGTCCGGGAAGATCCCACATGCCACGGAGCGGCTGGGCCCGTGAGCCATGGCCATTGAGCCTGCGCGTCCAGAGCCTGTGCTCCGCAATGGGAGGGGCCACAACAGTGAGAGGCCCGCTTGCCACACACACACACACACACACACACACACACACACACACACACACACACACACGGCTGTCATATGTCCCAGAACATGGAAGAAAATATGAAAAGGACCCAGAGAGAACTTCTAGAGACGAAAAAAGAAGTCTGAAACGAAAACTACACTGGAAAGGATTAACACCAAATTAGACACTGCACAAAAGAGGAATGAACTTGAAGACACAGCAAACAAAAAGACTGAAAAATAATTGAACAGAGTTTATCACTGAGCTCAGGGACAGTTTCAAGCAGCCAGTATATGTGTAATTGGAGTCCCCAAAAGGAGAGGTGAGATAGAGGGACAAAAAAAATATTTAAGGAAATGATGAATTTTCAAATTTGGTGAATCCTATAAATTCACAGATCCGAAAAGCACAACAAACTCCAAGAAAAAGAAACATGAACAAAACTACACTCAGGCACATTTAGTGCTAATGAGAAAGAGAAAATCTTAAAAGCAGCCAAAGAAAGACACATTAGGTACAGAGGAAAAAAGAAAAATGATAGCATACTTGTTGTCATAATCAATGCAAACCAGAAGACAGAGGAGCAAGATCTTTGAAGCCCTCAAAGAAAAAAAAAAACTGTCAAGTTGGAATTCTACACCCAGTGAAAGCATCTTTCAAAAACCCAAAACAAAGACGTTTATAGACATAACAGAAGTTAAAAAAAAGTCATCAATAGCAGATGTGCAATATAAGAAATGTTAAAGGAAGTCTTTCAGGCAGAAGGAAAATGATAGCAAAGAGCAATCAGGATTCCCCCAAAGAATGAACACTGGATATGGCTAATATGTGGATAAACAGAAATACCTTTTCCCTTTATTTTTACAGTATCTTTAAAATATAACTGTTTAAAGGAAAAATAATAACAACGCATTAGGCAACTTATACACATAAGTAAAACATATGACAACAGTAGTACAAAGGCTACGAAAGGGGAAACAGGTGTATGCTGTAAAAGGTTCTTACATTATGCATGAAGTGTGATATTACTTAAGGTAGACGGTGACAAGTCAGAGATATATACTATAAACCCTAAAACAACCTTTAAAAAAAGAAGTCGAGCTACTAGGCCAACAAAGGAGATAACATGGAATTATGAACATTCAATTATTCCAAAAGAAGGCAGAAAATAGCAGAAAAAGAGGAAACAGGGAACAATGAATAGACTGGACAAATAGAAAACAAACAGCAAGATGACAAAGTTATGCCTAACCATATCAATGATCACATTAAATGTAAATGGTCTAAACACCCCAATAAAAAGCAGAGATTGTCAGGACTTCCCTGGTGGTCCAGTGGTAAAGAATCTGCCTTACAACGCAGGGGACGCAGTTCGATCACTGGTCAAGGAACTAAGATCCCTGAGAAGAGAAAACCCACACGACACAACTAGAGAGAAGCCTGCACACCACGACGACGAGCCCGCGTGCTGCAACGAAAGATCCTGCATGCCTCAGTGAAGATCCTGAGTGCCGCAACTAAGACCCGATGCAGCCAAAAATAAATAACAAAATAAATAAATAAAAAATAAATAAATCTTAAAAAAGGCAGAGATTGTCAAATTGTACAAAAAGATAGGACACAATTATATGCTGCCAATAAAAAAAAAATCCACTTTAAATATAAAGATGCAAATAGGTTAAAAGTAAAAATGGACAAATTATACCATGCCAAAATGAATCAAATGAAAACTGGAGGCAAAGTATACTTCACAATAAGGAACATTAAATAATAATAAGGACATTAAGTAATGATATAGGGGTCAGTTCACCAAGAAGACAACAATCTATATTGTAAACAACAGTTTCAAAATACATGAAGCAAACACTGATAGAACTCAAAGGAGAGAGAGACGAATCCAGTTACAGTGAAAGACTTCAATACTCCTCTCTCATTAATCAGAAATGGACAATCAAGATACAGAAGGTATGAACATTACCAATGAACTTGACCTTATTGAGATTTATAGATCTTTCCATCCAACAAGAGCAGAGTACATAGTCTTTTTAAGTGCAAGTGGCCAAGGTAGAACACATTCTGAGCCAAAAACCAAACCTTACGAAGTTTAAAAGAATACAAATCACACAAAGTATGTCCTCTGATCATAACAGAATTAAACGAAAAATCATTAACAGAGAGGTATTTAGAAAATCCACAAATATTTGGAAATTAAGCATCACACTTCTAACTAACCCATGATTCAGTGAGGAAGTCACAAGGAAAATGAGAACACATTTTGAACAGAATGAAAATTAAGGCAACCTGTAAAAACATGTAAAAATCAAAGCAGTGCTAGAGTAAAATTTTAAACATTAAATGCTTGTATTAGAAAAGAATAGTCTCAAATTAATGATCTAACAGGAAAAGAACAGTAAATTATTTCCAAAGCAAGCTGAATGAATAAAGGAAACAATAAAGGTAAGTCAATGAAATTCAGAACAGAAAAAGAGCAAAAGAAAAAACAGAAAATGGGACTTCCCTGGTGGCACAGTGGTTAAGAATCTGCCTGCCAATGCAGAGGACGTGGATTCGATCCCTGGTCCGGGAAGATCCCACATACCGCGGAGCAACTAAGCCCGTGTACCACAGCTACTGAGCCTGTGCTCTAGAGCCTGCGAGCCACAACTACTGAGCCCATGTGCTGCAACTACTGAAGCCCAAGTGCCTAGAGCCCATGCTCTGCAACAAGAGAAGCCACCGCAACGAAAAGCCTGCGTACTGCAACAAAGAGTAGCCCCTGCTTGCTGCAACTAGAGAAAGCCCGTGCAGCAACAAAGACCCAACGCAGCCGCAAACAAATAAATAAATAAGAAAAGAAAAAAACAGAAAAATTCACCAAATCCACCCCCCGAAACTAAAACTAGTTCTTTGAAAAGAACAATAAACTTGATAAACTCTAGACTGACGAAGAAAAAAAAGACACATTACAAAAATCAGGAATGAAAGAGGGGACCTCTCTACAGACCATACAGACATCAAAAGCGTAACACAGAAATGTTGCAAATTCAGCAACTTAAACCAAATAGAAACATTTCTTGAAGGACAACTGACAAAACTCACTCAAAGAAGAAATAGATAACCTGAATAGTGCCATGCCTATTAAAGAATTTCATTTCTTAAAAACTTTCCATCAAAACAAACAAAAAAACCAATCTACCAAATATTTACGAAGAAATAATAGCAACCTTATACAAACTTCGAGAAAAACAGAAGAGGAGGGAACACTTGCCAATTCATCATATGAAGCCAGCATCACCTTCATTTCAAAACCAGACAGATGTTATAAGAAAATAAAACTATAGACCCGTATCTCTCATGAACATTGATGCAAAATCCTCAAGAAAACACCATCGAATCAAACGCAGCATTCACATATGTAAAAAATAACATGTCACAACAAAGTGGTGTTAATCCCAGAGAAGAAAACCTGGTTCAAAATTCAAAAATCAATCAATCAATATTCACCATATCAACAAACAAAAGAAAAACCACATGGTCATTCAATAGATGCAGCAAAAGGATTTGATAAAACTCAACATGCACAGATGATTAAAAATCTCAAAAAACTAAGAATAAGGGAACTTCTCAACCTGGTAAAGGGCACCTATAAAACCCTACCACCAACATCATACTTAACGGTGAAAGACAGTGCCTTCCCCCTAACACTGGGAAAAATGCAAGAATTTCTGCTCTAACCACTCCTATTCAATATAATACTGGATGGCCCAGCCAATGTTAGGAAAGAAAGAAAAGGCATAAAGTTTGGAAAAGAAGAAATAAAATGGTCTCTATTTGCAGCTGACATTACTAGAAGTTACAGTAAGCAAGACAGTGTGGTGTTGGTGAAAGAATTTGACAGATAGATCAATGGAGCAGAATAGAAAGCCCAAAACAGATCCACATAAATATATAAACTGATCTTTGACAAAGGAGGTGTGGTACTTTGATTTATCATAAATACATATTTTGGTCTTCATCCAGGTACGGTTCACAGCTGCCAAACCCTTTGGAATTTCCTAAGGGATTAGAACAATGGGAGCATCTTTTGTTATAATATTTGGTCTTTTGCCCTCTGTTCCTGAAACCACTTCAGATCCATACAGGTGACCTGGGTGTCCTGTTACTCATAACAAGCAGTTTTCAACCAAAACCAAATTTATGTGAATGAGGTAACTTTTGAAAACCCCCTAAAGGTGGGGGGCTGGTTGCCACCGGAACCAACCAGGATTAAAGGGCTGGAACTTTTAGTCCCACCCCCTGATTTCTGGGGAGGGGAGGACTGGAGATTGAATCAATCACCAACTGCCAAGGATTTAATCGATGATGCCTATGTAATGAAGCCACATTTTGTGTAAGTGTTGAAGAGCACAGAACAGAGGCAAGGGGACAGAACAATTACTAAATACCTGCTGACTAACTGGTTAAGATTTCCTGAAATTCTTTTCTCTGACAGATGTCAGGTAGGTGGTGTAATTCCCTAGAAGCGTCTTAATCCCTAGATCTTAGGTTTTCTACTTCAAAATAAAGAGGAAATGAGTGTCTTCCAGCAAGTTACTTAAACTTTTTGTGCCTTAGTTTTCTCATCTGAGAAATGAGCGTGATAATAATTACACCGAACTCATAGGACTATGGTGCAGATTAAATGAGTTAATCATGCAAGTTTCTTAGACCACTGTTTGGTACATAGTAGACACTCGTGGTAGCTATGATGATTATTACTCTAAAAAAGGACTGATTTGCGTGAAAGAAGCCAAACACAAAAGAATACACTCTTTGTGACTGCATTTATATGAAATTCTAGAGAATGCAAATTTATGACAAAAACAGACCAGTGGATGCCTGGTGCTGGGGCTGGGAGGGGGGATTAACTGCAAAGTGGCAGGAAGGAATGTTTGGGGGTGATGGAAATTTATTTTTTAATTTATTTTTATTTATTTATTTTTTGCAGTACGCGGGCCTCTCACTGTTGTGGCCTCTCCCGTTGCGGGGCACAGGCTCTGGACGCGCAGGCTCAGCGGCCATGGCTCACGGACCCAGCCGTTCCGCGACACGTGGGATCTTCCCGGACCGGGGCACGAACCCGTGTCCCCTGCATCGGCAGGCGGACTCTCAACCACTGAGCCACCAGGGAAGCCCCCGGGTGATGGAAATTTTAACATCTTGGTTGTAGTGTGGTTACACAGGTATGTACATTTTTCAAAACTTAAAATGGGTACAGTTTATGGTACGCAGTAAAGAAAGGGCATGTGTGGGACTGGGGATCAGAGTGGCAAGCTGCCTTTGAGAAGGCAGAAGCGCTAGTGCAGCACATTACGGCTCTGGGCGTCTCCCAAGCAGGGCTACCGTTTGAGTTAGATGTGTCTGTGACTCTGGTAGGTATAGGGCAGGCGCTGTGGCAGAGAAAACAGAAGGGGAGAGTGCTCCTGGGATTTGGTCTCAGCTCTGGAAGGGGGCAGGAACCCCACGTACTTCCCCTAGAGCAACAGCTCCTAGCAGCGGTGTACACAGAGCTCCAGGTGGAGCCTCTCAGGAGGGACGAACTGCAGCGGCCAGCGGGCTGAACTCAGAGCCCTTTGGCTGGTTACTACTCCTGGTCCCTGGCCGTTAACCCCTTGCACTGACAGCTGGGCTGTTCTAAAGACATTAACCCTATGGCTCTGACAACAGGAAGCTGAAGGGTGGATGATTAACGAGTGGGCCTTTGTGGGGTCAGGATGTGTGGAGGTGACATTTGGGTTTGCCTGCAAGAGCCTGAGGCAATCCTCACTGTCGTCCATGTCCTGGCTCATAAGGCACTGACACCCCCTGGCCATCAGGGAGCTGATGCCCTAGCTTGGGTTCAATCCCTAGCAACTGACCCTTCAGTAGATACAGCAGATTGGATGCACGGAAAGAGTGGCCACCACAGAGCTCGGGTGGGATGGCCTATTGCCACAGATGTCGGGTTGCCCTTGAAACACAGTGACTGGGTTAATGCGATCACAGCATGTCCTGTGTGTCCTAAACAGTGCCCGTGGCAACTGCCAAAGGAGTCTGAGGCCACCCACCAGAGCTCCTAACTGGTCAGGGATTGGCAAACTGACTCTACTGGCCTCCTCCCTCTGAGAGAGGGCTCTAACGTTCCCTGGTTTGTGTGGTCTCCACATCTGGCTTAACCCAAGCTTTCCCCTGTCCCCATGCAAACCAGGCCGCCACTGTTAGGGGATTAGAGAAGCTAAGTACCATGTAGGGGTCCCTCATCAAATAGATAGTGACTGGGGCCACATTTCAAAGACTGTGGATTGGGACATGCAAGACTGGGCAAGGGAACACGGCACTGAAGGCAGGTTCTATCTCCTCTGTAACCCACAAGCAGCAGGGCTGAGAGAAAGGAAAAATGGAATGTGAAAGCAGTGCCTTAACTTACCAACAGATAAAGCCACTGTGGCTGGGTGTACTAACGTGCCGTCCAAGGCTTTCACACATCTGAATGATCAACGAGTAGGGCTGTCGCCCCATATCCCAGACTGGGGACCCCTACGGAAGCACCGATGCCAAAAAGGTACGTCAGGAAACAGCCGCTGCCCTGACTTTCACCATGGATCAACGTGCTACGGTGCCGAGAACACCAAACTGCATCATACCTGGGAAAGGAGATTATCTACTGGAATTTGCACTGGGACACTCTAACAGGATGGGTGAGGGGGAACTACTCAGTCTCCACTGGGTTCCTGTTGTCCTGCCACAAGCTGGGCCTGTTGAAATGCATTATACCTGGAATGGAATGCGCACCACTGGAAAAGAGCAGGTGAGGGTTCTGGTCTCATGTATCCTGCCACCAGTCCATCTCCTCAAGCCTGACAGCACTACCTCCCCTGGCTAACGTGTATGGTATATAAAACCAGATCAAATTCCTAAGGCTGCTGACCTCCCTCTTCTCAAGGCCAGGTGGGCATGTTCTGTTTCCCACTGGCATGATCTTTTCGCTGCTGTCAGACGCGGCTGGGTTTGAACTTTGGAAGTAAAGCCCAGAGCGCCCGCCTCCGGCCCGGGGCACCTCCTCGCCCTCCGTTGGCCTGCAACACATGACAGCGCACAGAGCGTCCTACTAAACGCACTCACCAAGCCTTGAATGACAGCCGACAAAGCCTGTTCTTCCAGCACACTGACATGTCTCTAATGAGACAAGCTCTCCTCCAAAACAGAAAGACCTTGGCCATTATCACTGCCTTGCAAAGAGGCAGCACCTAGGCCATTATCCAAACAGGATGTTGTGTGCTCACGCCCGATGGGTCGGTTAATGTGTTGCCTTTATTCAATCACAGGACACAAGTGAACGCTCTGGAGTGATCTGGCTCCCCACCTAGGGGACTTAGTAACAGTGGTCTGAATCATGAGGCTCTCAGTGGAGAAAGGTATCCGTGATCTGGGGAATTATTGTCTTAACCCGTGTTTTCTTCTGTATGTGCCTGATGCTGTGGCATCTGCCTGCAATGCAGCCAGACGGCCGCCAAATGAGCCACCCGTTATTGCCCGCTCAGGGCACGCTGCGGAAGAGAAAGTGTGTGAGACTGTAAGAGCCGGTCACGAGGGGTGGAGCGCTGGGGCAATCGGAGTCCCCTCACCCCTTCCTCTTTCCTTGGAGTGTGCTCTCCGCTTGTCTTCTTGCACCAGAAGCTGCCCAGGACACAGCCTTGAGATGTGGTGTTGAGACCATCTGGACGGTATATGTGACTGAGCCCAGATAAGGCCACTATATAAACTTTTAAGATTCTGGTGGGCATGGACAGGGGTCTATTTATCCTGCAAGGCAAGCCTCTTGTGTAAGTTCCCATGCTTATTAAACCTGCCACCTACCAATCTGGAGAGATCTGCCTTTTCCTGTGGTCTCTCCCTGCCCTCCCTGTATGGGGGACCGATTCAAATTACACCCTGAAGCTCCCAAGGTTGCCACCCAACAGTAGTCTACCCTTTTCCCCCACAAAAAGATGTAATTAAAAAAAGCCTCTTGGGGCTTCCCTGGTGGCGCAGTGGTTGAGAGTCCGCCTGCCGATGCAGGGGACGCGGGTTTGTGCCCAGGTCCGGGAAGATCCCACATGCCGCGAAGCGGCTGGGCCCGTGAGCCATGGCCGCTGAGCCTGCGCGTCCGGAGCCTGTGCTCTGCAACGGGAGAGGCCACAACAGTGAGAGGCCCGCATACCGCAAAAAAACCCACAAAAAAACAAAAAAAGCCTCTTGGTATGTGAATTCTAGAAAGCAGATTAAAGAAAAAAGGGGGAATAATGAATTTTAAAATTCTTTAGAGCAACTTGGTCAACAGGTAAAGAGAGAAAAACTAAATCTTTTCAGCATATTAGATTTTAGCATAAAGCTGAAGAGACTCACTGACACTTTAGAGAGGTTCTATTTATCTGGGGGTAGAAGCTTAACCTGGTTTAGCATCAGTTACCAGTTGCAGTGCAAATTTACCTGCGTTGAACTCGGGATCATCTTCCAGGACGGTCACGGCTCCTTCCACAGCGTCAACTGCGCTCCCTCCCTCCTTGAGGATGTTGTAACCCACGGTGGCGGCTTTGACAATGCCCTGGCGTACCCGCTCCTTGCGGTCCTTGGAGATATTGCTGCCTCCGCCACCGTGGACCACGACGACGGCGGGGTTCATGGCGACGGATTCTAGGGATCAGAAGACGAAAGCGTCCTTTCAAGCGGGTCCAAGAGAACCGCACGGGGCTTAAGTCTCCCGTTGGGGACAAGGTCCAGTTTCTACGCAGGGAGGGGAAAGTCCTCAGAATTTACAGCCTCAGGCAACTTCCTGAGACCCAGGGAGTACGGAGGACAGACGCGGCTGGGTTTGAACTTTGGAAGTAAAGCCCAGAGCGCCCGCCTCCGGCCCGGGGCACCTGCTGACTTCGAGGGGGCGGTGGGATGCTCTGCACCCCAGAGCCCGCGCCCCCTCCTCGCCCACTGACATCGAGCTTCCGTTTCCCTGGGGAACCCCGGTTCCTGTCTCGTGCTGGGCCCCCGGCCGGCATGGCATCTGGGGTCGCAGCTCCAGCCTTCCTCCCCGGCCCCACGTCGGGCCTCGGTTTCCCTGGGACTTGTTCCCGGCTCCCACCCCCACCGCGGGGCCAGGGGCGGCCTGAGGGCTGGATCTCGCCAGTGCCCTCCCGCCTCCAGTCCCCGGCACCGGGGAGTGTGCCTTTCGGGGTCTCGGGTGGCGACTCCCTCAGGGCCGTCGACTTACCGAGGACGCCGCAGGAGGCGGACGCCGGGGCTTCGGGCTTGGCCGAGCCTCTCGGTCGGCCTCGGAACCTGCACAGTCTACTCTCTCCAGTCGAAGCCGCTCTGGAAACCGCTTTGCCCGCAACCTCTCTGCCAGCAACGGCTCCGCGCCTGCGCACGAGGGCGGGGCAGAGCGCCGCGGAGAATTACCGTAAAGCCCCAACGCACCACCGCGGCGCAACCCCTCTGCCGGCTTCGCCACTGCGGATCCGACTCTCGCTGCCCGGCTCCTAGGACAGGGGCTATGCTGGCCTTCTGTGCACGCGAGCTTCCTAGTGGGATGCGGGGAACTCCTCCTCCTCCTTACGAGGCGGAGGGGTGGTGTTGATGGCGACATGCAAGAAGGGATGTGCCGCGGTTTTGTAAGCGAAAACTGAAAAGCACCGCTGCACGCACTGAAGTCCTTCCTCTGCCCGAGATGTTTCGCAGACTTGCTAGTTATTCTCTTCCTTTTAATTGTGTCTCCCCGTAACGTTTGGTAAAGAACAGAAAGATAACCTCCGTAATCGGTCTGGTTCTGTGCCTGGGGTGCACTGAAGGGTCTGAAAACCCCTCCTCTGAGTCTCAGGATCTCAGCTCTAAATTCCTTCAACCACAAATGACCTAATTTTTTGGTGACAATTTTCCTCCTCCCTGCCCCAGAGCCTGAAAGGCTCTGAACCCCCTAGATGATTGATTGTATTCCCCCGGAGCTGCCCTAGATTACTGTTACCATAGTGACCTTCAAATAGAAGTTTGCACTTCTACCCAGTAAAACAACTGCAAGATACTAGGTTAGTGACATGAACCAAAGGATACATTATTCTGTTACGTAAAATAGCGGCAAAAACTCACGGGCATTTGAAGCTTTGAATTAGAAGAAATAAGCAGCGGGCATTGTGCAGAGAGAACTCAGTCCTTTTCTAGTCCTCCCTTTTCTCCGAGACCACAAGGCATCAGCAACCAAAGTTATCTCACTGGCTTTCTGACCGCTCTGACTAACACAGCCCCACATCTGGTAATTGCTATTTATGAAATTTCCCCTAGACAGCTACTAAGCTATGAAAGTTCTCTCAACACTGGACTATTGTACACAAAAGGCACTCTAGAAGCATCTTCCTATCTCTTCTCCGGGTAGTCGAATGTGTGTGTCATATTCAAGCTGTGTTCACTGCAGCTACTTTGAATCCCAGCCTACATTACTCTATCACTGGGGTACCTCTTAGGGACCCAGTTTGACAGCGCAAGCCAGGGGATGCAGATAAATTCAACATCAGCCTCAGGTCAAGGCCATGGAAAGGAAGCCTGCTTCAGCCATAAATATGCTACACCATAATCTTGACTAGGAAACGTTCAGTTCATCCTGCTGTAATTGGTTTTTGTTTTGTTTTTTTGGCGGTACGCGGGTCTCTCACTGTTGTGGCCTCTCCTGTTGCGGAGCACAGGCTCCGGACGCGCAGGCTCCGGACGCGCAGGCTCAGCGGCCATGGCTCACGGGCCCAGCCGCTCCGCGGCATATGGGATCCTCCCGGACCGAAGCACGAACCCATGTCCCCTGCATCGGCAGGCGGACTCTCAACCACTGCGCCATCAGGGAAGCACATCCTGCTGTAATTGTAATTCACCTAAATTCACTTTTTGAGAAAAGAGGTTAAGGTTTCAGTATGATAGGACAACCTAACTCCCTAGTTGCTTTTCTTCCCCTTACATGGAGGGTTGACTGTACAAATAGTGAGTACTTTTGGCTCAAAATGTGGCATGGATCAAAGCATAACTTTATATGGTCAGTAAGATGCAGTCATACATGTAATGTATGGCAGGCGGACTCTCAACCACTGCGCCACCAGGGAAGACCAAGAATTTGCATTTCTAATGAGTTCTTAGGTGATGCTGCTGTTGCTCCTCTGGGGACCGCTCGTTGAGAGCCACTTATCTAGAAGGAGCTATTGAGATCTTGTCCTTTGAAAACTCATCCAAACCGACGTTTGTGACAGTCTTCTTCATGGGATCTAGAGAATGGGATTAGGAGGTTGGGAAATTTGTGCCAGTTTTGGTTTTCCTTTTTTTCCATTCAAGTGTTCCATGAATGATGAATGAGCTTTTGTTTAAGTGCCCAGTGTTAGAGTGCTCGGTTTAGTCCATCTGGGAGGGTAGGCTGGGGGGGAATTGAAATAGGCTGGGAACGATTAAAATTAGGCCCCCCAAATAAATTTGCAGCACTGATAGCAGTTCTCAGTGAAGAGGCAGCTATTCCAAGAGGTGTCTATCAGCTAAGCTTCCTGCCACATCTTTCCCAGGGAAATTCCCAGTGCTGATTAAAGCCCTTTGGTGGGCTTTTCTGTCCACAGACTAAGTGATGAGCATCTTACGGGCAGGAACCTTGACAGTTCTATTTGCAACACAAGGCCAGACCAGCGCCTGGCTCTCTGAAGATTTCCATAAATGTTTGTTGGATAAAGAACAAATGGTTCAGAAACTCAAAAAAGCAAATTCCCAGAAGTCTGGGGCAACAGCTCTTGGAAAGAATGAAACTGGAGTGGCCTGGATATTTGTGAGCTGATCAGTGAGCACAACTTATTGCTATGGGAGAAAAACCCTGGATTTCAGATAGAGGTGCCTGGAATCCATTTTCCTGGCAGAGTCACATTGGTGCCTACTTGAGGGTTGTGGCTTAGAGGTAGTGACAGCCCCATGACGGGCACCATCTGGGCTGTTGTGTCCAGTGCTTTATGCTCTGGCACAGAGCCTGGTACACAGTAACTGCTTGCTTTTTTTTTTAACTTTAAAAAAATTTAATTTAATTTATTTTTTTATTTTTGGCTGTGTTGGGTCTTCGTTGCTGTGCATGGGCTTTCTCTAGTTGCAGCGAGCGCGGGCTACTCTTCGTTGCAACGTGCGGGCTTCTCATTGCGGTAGCTTCTCTTGTTGTGGAGCACAGGCTCTCGGTCCACAAGCTTCAGTAGCTGTGGCTCGCGGGCTCTAGAGCGCAGGCTCAGTAGTTGTGGCGCACGGGCTCAGTTGCTCCGCGGCCTGTGGGATCTTCCGGGAACAGGGCTAACCCGTGTCCCCTGCATTGGCAGCCGTATTCTTAACCACTGAGCCACCAAGGAAGCCCTCAAAATGCTTATTAAATAAAAAATGGACCAACTTCATTCAGATGGGGGGGCTTCAGCATCGGACAGGGGTTGGGCTGAGGTTTGGGGGTCCTGAGGATACTGATGGATAGTAATTGTAATTCAAAGCTCAACATCTGAATAAGAGAACATACTTATATAAGGAAAGATCCTTCTCTAGATTAATCAACCCTAAGAAGTCTAAGCTGGATACATTTTCAGCTGAAAAATACATTTTCAGGTAAGGGGTGTATTTGTTATAGACAAAGCATGGCAAAGTATAAAGGACAAAATAAAAATGGCTGTAATTCTGCCACTTGGAGATACTCAGTTAAATTTTTTGGTATATTTCTCCCTTTCACTATTAAGATGCTCTATTTCTTACTTTTTCATCCCAGGTAGCATTATTTGTGAGCATTTCCATGCTATTAAATGTTGTACTACTAGAAATAATGCTTCAGGGAACATTTTAATACATAAGTCCTTATTTGCATTTTTTGATTAATCCTCTAAGAAAAATCCATAAAGTAGATTTTTTAGGTCAAAGGTTATGCATGATACATATTGGAGGTGGAGCAGGAAATAAGTTATGTTTCAAGAGTATTGATGAATTATGACTTTCCTCCTACCAAAAGTTCACAAAAAATATGAGAATTGTTTCTAAAACAGTTTTGGAGAGCCACAGATTTTGAATGGAGTCGATCGCTCTGTTACTGCCTTGGACAGGATTCCAGTCATCAGTCCCTTTGAAATGTTTCCCTGCATAATAAGCACATAGCATGCAAATTTCTAAATCCAGAAAGGAAAGCGCAAATAAATAAGCTTCTAAAATGTGAGGCCCTTTAAGAAACCAAGTAAGCTACACAATGCTTCCTGGAATTAGGCAACTCTGCAAGGCAGGCTGGGTAAATTCTCAAGATGACAGGCCACTAAACTGTTTCTCTAGGGACAATAAGGGACCCTGCTTAGCACCCATTTTGGGAGAAGTGGAGAAAGCACACAGGCAGCCAGCCAAAAGCTTTAGTGCCTCATTGGAATTCATCTGGGGTCCGGTGGGCGTCTGTCTTTGGACTGTTTTGTTCACTGTTTGTCCCCGTGCCTGGCAAGGAGCCACAACACCACACTGTAGGCTTCACAACCACACACTCTCCCCTGAATATGTTTCCCTAATTCCACTGGGCACAACCTGATGTAGCATTGTCTGTGCTGGGAGGTGCTTAGAGGAATATGAAAGCTCTCAAAAATCCAAGGTGACTGTAGGGAGATTATCAACTAGCTGTAGACACCGGACAGATTGTATTAGTCAGAGTTTCTGGTTGCATATATTGGTACCCATCTGGCTAGATGGGGCTTGTGAAATAAAAAATTATATATGTGTGTGTGTGTGTGTGTGTGTGTGTGTGTGTGTGTGTGTGTTCCTGACACAGAGCTCCTAAAACCCTTGTAAATCCCTAAGTGATAAGAACACTAGGAACATCTTTTGTTCTAATGAGGTGACTCTAGGTGGGCTCCTGGGTGAACCCTGGATGGGGGCTGCTCACCAGAAAGACCAAGCCGTGATTTGAAGTGTGGAATTTTCAGCCCCATCCATCATCCTCCAGAGAGGGGAGAGGGGCTGGAAGTGGAGTTAATAATTGATCACGCCTACAAGAGGAAGCCTCCATAAAATCCCAATAGTATGGGGTTCAGTGAGCTTTCAAGTTGGTGAACACATCCACGTACTGGGAGGGTGGCGCACCCCAACTCCACAAGGACACGATCTCCTGCACTCCGGACCCCGCCCCACCCCCCAGACCTCGCCCTATGTACTCTTCATCTGTCTCTTCATCTATATCCTTTATCGTATCCTTTAATAAACTGGTAAATACATTTCCCTGAGTTCTATGAGCCACTCTAGCAAAGTAATTGAACCTTATGGTGGCGGGGGTGGGGGGAGGGTGTGTGGATCATGGGAACCCCTGATTTGTCCCCATGTTTGACAGAAGTTGTGGGTAACCTGGGGTCCTACACCTGCGATTGGCATTGGAAGTGGGGTGGGAGCAGTCTTGTGGGACTGAGCCCTTAACCTGTGGCATAGTGTCAGAACTGAGTTAAATTGTCGGACACCCAGCTGGTGTTGTGGAGAATGGCTTGGGGCAGGGACCATCCCTCCACACACACATCTGGTATAGAAGTATTGTGAAAGGGGTAATAGTATGAGAGCAAAGGAGACATACAGGAGCAAAGGACAGAAGGAGACATACAGAGCAAAGACTTGTAGGTTTTTCCAATACAAAGGTGCAAAAGGACTTATTAGAGAATATTGAGAACCTCTGGGATGCTCTACATCCACGCAGATGGGAAAAATAACCAACCACGCGATGGGGCTTACTCTAGGCTCCAGAGAACATACCTTCACCAACTTGCTAGGCACCCTCATTAGCCACCTTCCCTTGGGACTGGACACCTGTCTCTCCAGCTCTGCTTCCCCTGGCCACCAGGGACCTTGGCTACTTGGCTAGCAGGAGCACATGCCCCCCGCCACTTCTTCACCCTGCTCATTTGTGAAGCCACAACTCACGTGGATGCATCTGGTTGGTGGAACCCAGGTCATGGGCCCCCACCTTAGCTGCCAGGAAGTCTAGGAATGCCCAGTTTGGAGTTTCTACCGTGGGAAGGGCATGCTTCATATAAAAATATTGCCAAGGGCTTCCCTGGTGGCGCGGTGGTTGAAAGCCCGCCTGCCGATGCAGGGGACACGGGTTTGTGCCCTGCTCCGGGAAGATCCCACATGCCGCGGAGCGGCTGGGCCTGTGAGCTGTGGCCGCTGAGCCTGTGCGTCCGGAGCCTGTGCTCCGCAACGGAAGAGGCCACAACAGTGAGAGGCCTACGTACCACAAAAAAAAAAAAAAAAAAAAAAAAAAAAAAAAAATTGCCAAAATGTAGGGGGAATCTTGAAAAGATTGGGTAGCTGCAAATGACAAATATCCATTATCCAATGAATGAAAACTACTGGGGCAAAAAAAAAGCAACACAGTCAAAGATTTTGTGGCATAAATTATTTGGGTATTAGAGGATTTCAGAGAAAGGAAAGGAACTTGTGAGCAGTGGTTTGGCACAGACAATCTTGAATTTGGTACAAAGGAAATAAAGGATTTGAACTGGAAGAGAAAACGGAAACAGAGGGCATTTCAGGTGGGAAATTCAGCTTGGGCAAAGGCATGGAGAAGGAGGGGCTGTATAATTTGTTGTCCAAACCAGCACACTTGAGGGTAAAAGTGTAACCGAGCAGGACCCTATGAGGCCTTCCCAGGACAGATCCCCCCATGTCCTGTGCCTGCCTTTTGTTTTCATAAAAACTTTAGATTCCTAGGTCTTCCTGAGTTCCAAAGAATAGATTCAATCAAAGTGTGAAAATGCAGAAACAAAAGAAAACATTCAAGCAAGACAAAAAAATAATAGTTTAACCATTAAACAAAGTCAAGGACCTTTAGTTCCTCCTCAAGGGCTAAGATAATATTCTGAGCCATGTCCTTTGAGCTGTTTTGCAGATACTGAAACCCCCACCAGGTGGAAGAAGTTAACTGTATGCTGACCATGAACATGTGGACCCCAGACTGGTTGGAACCAGAAGGTTGATGATGTTGACTCCTGATTGCCTCACCACCAACCAATCAGAAGAACGTCCACGAGCCGATTGTGTACCCTGCAACCCTTTCCCTCATCCAGTCTTTAAAAACCTTTCTCTGAAAGCCATTGGATAGTTCAGGCCTTTTGAGTGTTAGCTGCCTGGACTCCTTGCTTGGCGCCCTGCAATAAACCTTACACTCTCCTTCACCACAACCCAGTGTCAGTAGATTGGCTTTACTGCAAGTGGATGAGTGGACCCAAGTTTTGTTTGCTAACAAAATGAAGCACTCTAAAAAATTATACTGGGACAGAGCTTCCCTGGTGGCTCAGTGGTTGAGAGTCCGCCTGCCGATGCAGGGGACACGGGTTCGTGCCCCAGTCCGGGAAGATCCCACATGCCGTGGAGCGGCTGGGCCCGTGAGCCGTGGCCGCTGAGCCTGCACGTCCGGAGCCTGTGCTCCGCAATGGGAGAGGCCACGACAGTGAGAGGCCCACGTACCGCCAAAAAAAAAAAAAGGGGGAGAACAAGCCAAAAGGAGCAGAACAATAACAAAGTATAAAGAATAAAATAAAATTAGAAAAATAAAAGATTAGAAAATATATATATAAATGAATCAGCAACAACAAGGTAAAACAAAACCCCAACCTAAAAGAAGAAAAAAGAAAAAAAAAAGGCCTTGGCTATGGGGGGAGGAGTTTGGGGGGGTGGAACTTAGGCAGGGGTGGGGTTTAGGGTGGGGCAGGGCCTACGTAGGGTGACGTTTGAACATAGGGCGGGGCCTAGGCTCAGGACCCATGTAGCCGAAGGCCTTGGGGGCGGGGCTTAGCGCGGGCAGCGTTCAAGTGTGGGGCGGGGCCTCTGCTTAGGAAAGGGGAGAGGCAGCACCTGTGGAGTGTGGAGTTCCGGAGTTGGAGGTAAGCCCTGGGTGAGGGTGTGTGGGTGGGGTTTTGCCCAGCGGTTGGAGGGAGTCTCAGAAGAGGTGTCTGAGTGTAGAGGTGGAGCCCTGGGTGGGTGTGTAGGGGCGGGGCTTGGGCTCTGCACTGTAGGAGGGAGGCTCCGAGGTCAGAGGATTAGGCCCAGGAGCCCAAAAGCTCCCCGGTGCCTAAGTGGACAGGGAAAGCACTGCCATGTTCTCTTCCTGTCCTCTGCGCAACCCCCTCTTGGTCTCCCCCAGGTTCTCCCCTGTCACCTCTGGACCCCTAACCGTGGGTGGGTCCCCCTGGGTGCAGAAACTCCTCCCCTCCCCCAGCCGCCCTTCATGGGTGCTGGTCCCGTCCTGCCTCCACTTCGCCTCCCCCCTCACTCCCCCCCACACCCCACGTCCTACCCAGTCGCTGGGGGTTCCTCCCGTCCCCTTAGGTGTCCGTGGCCCCCCACCAGTGCCTGGTAGGTGCCCTAGTTGTGCAGAGACGTGAATTCTGCGTCCTCCTAGTCCGCCATCTTGACTCCACCCCCTATACTCATTCTTTTTTTTTAATTTTAAAGAATTTTAATACATAATATGAACTATTTCAGTCCCTCTTAACATGTAAGACCCTGACTCAAAGTATTTTTATACCGTTATTTTCAAGTATTGCACAATATAGGTACAAAATTAATATTTATGATTACATTTTCTTCCACAATATATAGCAAAAATCTTTAAACCTTTAACAGAAAATACATTTTTTCAAAAAGCAAATATTCGTACATTTTAATTCCACCACTAAAGGAATATCCTGTACACAATTTAGAATAGTTGATGTCTTTAAAATGGGTATTTTACAATTTCAGTAAAAAAAAATACAACATGAAGGTGCTGCTGTCACAGATCCCTGTAGTAAAAAGATATAAATGCAGGGGCTTCCCTGGTGGCGCAGTGGTTGAGAGTCCGCCTGCCTGTGCAGGGGACACGGGTTCGTGCCCCAATCTGGGAAGATCCCACATGCCGCGGAGCGGCTGGGCCCGTGAGCCATGGCCGCTGAGCCTGTGCGTCCGGAGCCTGTGCTCCGCAACGGGAGAGGCCGCAACAGTGAGAGGCCCGCGTACCGCAAAAAAAAAAAAAAAAAAAAAGATATAAATGCAATACCATGTCGTAGAAACAATATATATATAACCTTTGATATTTTACAAACTTTGTACTAAATTAAATTATACAATTAGAAGAGACCAATAAACCCACTTATTAGTGCCAATTTTTTTTTTTTTTCTTTTTTTTGTGGCACACGGGCCTCTCACTGTTGTGGCCTCTCCCGTTGCGGAGCACAGGCTCCGGACGCGCAGGCTCAGCGGCCATGGCTCACGGGCCCAGACGCTCCGCGGCACGTGGGATCCTCCCGGACCGGGGCACGAACCCGCGTCCCCTGCATCGGCAGGCGGACTCTCAACCACTGCGCCACCAGGGAAGCCCAGTGCCAATATTTTATAAAAGAAAAAAATCAGCCATGTCTTTGCTATATCTTAAATACTATAAGAGGCCATATCTGAGAGTATACTTTAAAATATACAGTCAGTATAAAATAACTTTGTGCTTGGTTCGCAATGAAAAATGATGCATGTTTTATTTTTGTAACCAAGCTTGAATGTATCCTTACTATAAGCTTAAAAAAAAAAATCTCAAGGTTATAAAAAAAAAATCCCCCTTGGGCCTGAGCATTTTAACTTGTACGATACATCTTTTCTTTTTTTTAGTTAGCCATAACAGGCTGGAATGGCTGGTTAGAATACTGCATGTTATTTAAGCTAAAATTCAAGCCATCTACAAAAGACTTCTCGTGGAGGCCTCCATAGGCCACAAACACATCAAAGGCATTACTGTTCTGGAGAGGACTGAGGTTAAGGGCGCTGTCACCTGGGAACATTCTATTGGTACTACTACCTTGAGCCTTTATATTAGGAAAAATAAGTTTCTTGGTGTTAGGAGAAAGAGCGGAGGTTTTCTGCTGTTGCTGCTGCTGCAGTGGTGGTGACGGCGGTGGCTGGGATGGCTGTTGCTGTGGCCGTGGCTTCTGCTGGCTACCCAGGCCCAGCCCATGCCGAGAGTGCACTGAGGAAGAGATGGCTTTCTGCTTCAAGAGGTCATTCACGTTCAAGCCGAGGTTGATAGGGGAAGTACGTGCAACCTTGTTGCTTCGGCCACTATTCTTCATTTTGGTAGAGCCGAACTTGGTGGCAGCAAAAGTGGCAGTGGTAAAGGTTAAAGGCTGAGTGGACCGGGGCATGAAGGGAGGGCTTACAGCAGCAGAGTGACCAAAGGGAGGAGATGGAGAGCTGGACGCTGATGAGGCTGGGTCACTTGTGGGCATAAAAACCGGGACCTGGGCTTCCCTGGTGGCGCAGCGGTTGAGAGGCCGCCTGCTGATGCAGGGGACACGGGTTCGTGCCCCGGTCCAGGAAGATCCCACATGCCGCGGAGCGGCTGGGCCCGTGAGCCATGGCCGCTGAGCCTGCGCGTCCGGAGCCTGTGCTCCGCAACGGGAGAGGCCACAACAGTGAGAGGCCCGCGTACCGCAAAAACAACAACAACAAAAAACCGGGACCTCTGGGTTAAAGCTGTTTTTGAGCTCCTTTTCCAACTCACATCCATTTTCATTATTATCATCCACATAAAACACCTTCACTGGTCCCTTTTCACCAGTTTGGTAGGAAACCTCAAATGGGTCGATCCAAACACTAGGATCCTACGGCAGATTGCCACGAACACCATCAGTGCCCAAACCACTCTCTTTGGAGGCTTGTTCAATCACTGGGTCCACTTTCTCCCCTGCGTGTATACATCCAAACCCTGATCCTTCGTATGGCTTTTCAGGATTCCAGTGCCCTTCATATTTCTTCTTAAGAAATCTTACAAGCTCTTCACCAAAACTGTTGACACGTCTCCTGGGAGGGGGCTGCTTCCACCACAGACCCGGCATCTGGGCAGGGGCACGGGAGGGTAGGCGGCGGTGAGCCGGCCGGGCCGAGGGCGCGCCGACGCCGCCAGGCGGCGCTCGCCCCTTCTGGCTTGGGGTGGCGAGGACGGGGTCAGGGGAGCGCGCTCACTTCTCCGCACAGCCCGGTGCCCGGCCCAGCGTCCGCGTAGAGCGCCCACTCCGCGCCGCGCCGGGGCTTTCCTCCTTCTCCCCTACACTCATTCTTTAAAGACTAAACTTCTGGCCTCTGAGGAGGGGGAGGAAGGGGCTTTTTGTCTGACTGTGGGATCAGAGAAGCGATGTAGCTGTTTAACTCGATATATAATGTTCAACCAACAACAATTGCTTGGGTTACGGATTGGGTTCAAAGGCCCCCAACAAAACCTGACCAAGCGGTTTAGCAAGGTAAGTGTTGATTTTTAAAAAGAGTATAACACGAAATCTAGTGTGAGTGATCCAGGCTGGTGCAGCGGCGGTGCACCCCATTTTCTGCCGTTCTCAGCATGTGACTTTCCTGTTTCTGGCATCCTTCTGGGCACTTTGATCACTACTGGGCAGGAGGAATGGGGAAGGGCAAAGGGGAAAGCTCATGCCTACTAGGTTTGTCCCCTTAATTCAAGAAAGCATCCTTAGAAGTCCCCAAGTGGACTTTTCATTGGCCAGAAATGGGTCCCATGGCTGCCCCTAGTGGCAAGAGTCTCAGGGTGGAGTTTTTTTTGTTTGTTTGTTTTCAGATGGCCTTTATTTAATTCAAAAAGGAGTTTTTATTTTTAACAGGGCACCTGTATCCCTGAATAAAACCAAGTTCTCTGGGAAGGAAAGAAGGGTGACAGGATACTAAGTAGACAACCTGAAGCTACTGTCACCCCTGTCTCCCCACCTTTGGTAATTCCTGTGCTCCAAGTACGGAGCTTCTCAGGGCTTCACCTGAGTAAATTGATTCACCTCTAGGTAGATTGTAACTTCCTTTCATCTGCCGTTTGCTTTCCATCTTCCAAAGTGACCTCTTTTACCTGCCAGGGCCTTCTCTCCATTTCTCCCTGTCCTTGTGGCTAATATACCTTTTAACATCGTCTGTTATCATTTTAGTAGGATTTGGAAGGGAGGGATGACCAATTTGTGTGACTGATAACACCATTTGAAGTCAGAGGTTGCCTAGAGCTCCAAGGAGGTGATTCTAAACACAGTGGCTCTTGGTTTTCTAGGAGGAGAGGAAGTGGGAGGGCTCCCAGGGGCAGAGTGAGGAAGTGGGACCAGAGCAGGAGGAAGTGGGCGGGGCAGGGTGGGGCGAGTTAGCTGGACAGAGGAAGGGATTGAAGGAGAGGGAGGGAAGGAGGAAGAGAAGAAGAAACGGAAGGAACAACTAACATTTCCTGAAGGTTCACGAGGAGGCGCCACCAGCGCACTGCTTTACAACCTTCATCTCTTCTAACCTCAGCCACTCTGCGGACAACCCAACTCCCCCCTGGTCTTTGGCCGTAGTGGCCAGAGTGTGTCTGTTTCATCCTCTTGTCTATGGCTTTAGGTCCTCCCAGGGTCACTGGGTAGCAACTCCCCAGCTCCACCACTCTCAGCCACGTGGGGAAAAGGCTTTCCCACAGGTCCCACTGGGGCAGAGTGGGAATCGGTGAGCTCCCTCCAGCCCTTCTAGGGTGTGCAGAAGTCTTGGGGGGGACTTCCCTAGTGGTCCAGTGGCTAAGACTCTGTGCTCCCAATGCAGGGAGCCTGGGTTTGATCCCTGCTCCGGGAACTAGGTCCCGCATGCCACAACTAAAGATCCTGCATGCCGCAATGAAGATTCCACACGCAGCAATGAGACCCTGTGTGCCACAACTGAGAACTGGCACAGCCAATAAAAACAAAACAAAACACAAAAACATCTTGGGGCTTGCTGCCCCCCCCCCCAGGACCTTCATACAGGAAATGGGACTCAAACCTCTCTATTCTGAGATTCCCGAACTCATTTAGGAGTTCGAGTACCCCTGACTCCAGGAGGTGAATTTGTTGAGAAACAGGTCATGAGGCAGTTTTTAGGACCTCCACGTAAACATGTCCTGTGATTGTTCTTAGAAGATCTTAGATCTAGCTTTCTCCTCTTCCCTGCTGACCAGAGGATTTTTAATCAGTCAGGATGGGAAATGTGTGAGTGCAGATAGATTCTGCCTGCGGTTGGATTCCTAGAGATAGTTTTTCTTTATATCTGGACTGTGGTTTTTAAACTCAAAAGCCAAAAATGTGAGGTCTGCAAGTCTCATTGGTAGTGCAGTCATGCTATAAAGAGAAATACGGGAGAGGGAAAGAAGGCACATAAATCTATTCCACGCTGTACAGTTAAAAAAAAAAGATACAGAAGAATTTAAAGTGAAAAGTAATAGTTTTCTGTCCCCCTTGCCCCCTCCCCTTCTCCAGTCCCTGGCATTACTGCCAGGAGGCAACCCTTTAAAAGTTTTCTTTATTTTACTTTATTTTTATTGAAGTGTAGTTGATTCAAAATATTATGCTAGTTTCAGATGTACAGCAAAGTGATTCCACTATATATAATACATATATATGTAAATTCTTCTTCAGATTCTTTTCCATTATAGGTTATTACAAGATACTGGATATAGTTTCCTGTGCTATGCAGTAGGACCTTGTTGTTTATCTAATTTATATCTGTTTTGTGTCTGTTAATCCCATACTCCTAATTTATCCCTCTCTCCCCTTCCCCCTTTGGTAACCATAAATTTGTTCTCCATGTCGGTGAGCCTGTTTCTGTTTTGTAAATAAGTTCACTTGTATTGTACTTCGGATTCCACATGTAAGTGATATCATATAATATTTGCCTTTTCTGACTTAGTTCACTTAGTATGATGATCTCTAGGTCCATCCAAGTTGCTGCAAATGGCATTATTTCATTCTTTTTTTTTTTTTTTTTTTTGCGGTACGCGGGCCTCTCACTGTTGTGGCCTCTCCCGTCGCGGAGCACAGGCTCCGGACGCGCAGGCTCAGCGGCCATGGCTCACGGGCCCAGCCGCTCCGTGGCATGTGGGATCTTCCCGGACCAGGGCATGAACCCGTGTGCCCTGCATCGGCAGGCGGACTCCCAACCACTGCGCCACCAGGGAAGCCTTATTTCATTCTGTTTTAATGGTTGAGTAATATTCCATTCTATATGTATATATCACATTTTCTTTCTCTATTGCTCTGTTTATGGACATTTAGGTTCCTTCCATGTCTTGGCTATTGTAAACAGTGCTGCAGTGAATATTGGGGGTATGTGTGTATCCTTTCGGACCATGTTTTTCTCTGGGTATATGCCCAGGAGTGGGATTGCAGGATCATACAATAGGTAACTCTATTTTTAGTTTTCTAAGGAACCTCCATACTGTTCTCCACAGTGGCTGTACCAATTTACATTCCCACCAACAGTGTAGGAGGCTTCCCTTTTCTCCACACTCTCTCCAGCATTTATTGTTTGTAGATTTTTTGATGATGGCCATTCTGACTGGTGTGAGGTGATATCGTATTATAGTTTTGATTTACATTTCTCTAATAATTAACGATGTTGAACATCTTTTCATGTGCCCCTTGCCATCTGTATGTCTTTGGAGAAATGTCTATTTAGGTCTTCTGCCCATTTTTGGATTGGGTTGTTTGTTTCTATGATATTAAGCTGCATGAGCTGTTTGTAAATTTTGGAGATTAATCCCTTGTCAGTCTCATCGTTTGCAAATATTTTCTCCCATTCTGTGGGTTGTCTTTTTGGTTTGTTTATGGTTTCCTTTGCTGTGCAAAAGCTTTTGAGTTTAATTATGTCCAATTTGTTTATTTTTGTTTTTATTTCCGTTACTCTGGGAGACGGATCGAAAAAGATGTTGCTGCAATTTATGTCAGAGAGTGTTCTGCCTATGTTTTCCTCTAAGAGTTTTATAGTGTCCAGTCTTACATTTAGGTCTTTAATCCATTTTGAGGTTATTTTTGTGTATGGTGTTAAAGAGTGTTCTAATTTCATTTTTTTACATGTAGCTGTCCAGTTTTCCCAGCACCATTTATTGAAGAGACTGTCTTCCCTCCATTGTATAGTCTTGCCTCCTTTGTCATATGTTAAGTGCTTTGACTATAGATTGACTCTGAAAGTTGGAGATCAGTAACTCGTGTTTGCATTACTGTCCTTCCATCTCCAAGTCTTGGGCTCTCTCTGTCCTAAATGATTCAGCACCTCCTTCCATTCTAATACTGTAACTCAAATATTTTTGGAAAGAACTAAGATGTAAATCATAAATAAAATCCTGTTTGTTCTATTAATGTATTACTAACCCTATGCTTTAAATTTGTCAATATCAATATCTTTTTATCTATCATCTTCTCATCCTAGACTGTAGTTCTCCAGGGGCAGCGATTGTGTCCGGCACCCCCTCCCTCTTTGTCGCAGGCTTTTTGCCAAGCAGTTTATTAATAACGTTTGTGCCGTGGCTGATAAAGGAGGGTGAGGAACATGATGATAGCAGGGTTTGAATCTCAGCCCTTTTCTAATGGGATAAATGAGACACTCTTTGGCTGGGAATTTACAGCCTAGGCTGAAAGGACTTCTTTCAGAGAGGCATCATTTCTTACTGCCCTTCCCAGGGGTAGATGAAATTAAGCAGGTGTCCTCCAGGCCAGCTTCTGCCATCCACTCCAGTCCAGATGTACAGGACGCGGTTACAGCTCTCTGGCCACAGTCTGGCACTGTTCCCTTAAGGATCCCCTGGTAGAGGACTTGCGATTATAATGTTGGCCACTGGTGGGAGCTTTCTCCACCCGCAGCCACTCTGATACAGATAAGATCATGCTCTGTGTAGAGTTCTGTAACTTCCTCTTCTCACTCAGTAATGCATCTTGGACTCCATTCTGTGTCAGTGAGTGTATAGCAAGTGGTGGTTGTTTAGATTGTTACAACTCTTGGCAATTGTAAACATAATTGAGCTGATCGTTATGGTCCCTACATTGCTTGGATTGGAGCTGCTTATAACCCACTCTTCGCCTGCCTGTAGGAGAGAGGTTGTCCCCTTCTCACAAGGAGAACTGGCTGTGAAACTGGGCAATGGATTATGGGGTATGTGAAGCTATGCACCCCTCCTTGGCTCCCTCAGCACCTGGCTGCTTGCAGGCTACTCATCTCTGCTCCTTTCCTGTCCCAGAGGGTATTCTGGGGTATAATTGTCTGCACTTCTTATAACACTCTGGAATGTAGGTAAGGGTGTTATCATTCCCATTCCCCCCCCTGTGTACATAACTGCTCTGCTTCTGCTTCCGTGATATCTTTCTTTGTTTGTTTTTTTGCTTGTTTTATTTTTTCTTTGCTTTCTTTCTCTCTTTAAATTTTTTTTATTATTTTTTGTTGTTGCTTTCTTTCTCTTTTTTTCTTTTTTGCTACTGTCATGTCTTTAAGCTCACTGGGGCAGGCCAGGGGATGTTGCCGGTAGATGGTAGCTGTTCACCTGAGCTTGGGTAAGTTCATTTGGGCCTAGAATTCAGCTTTATGGAGCTGATCTTTTGAGAGCTATTTTACTCCCATGTATATTTTTCACTTGATTCAGAACTCGGAGGGGGAGATGTGATTATTCAACACTCTCACAAACAACAGTGTGGGCTCTGGAGACAGGATCCAGTCTCAAATCCCAGTCCTTTCATTTACTAGCTTTGTGACCTTTGGCAAGTTACCTTCTCTGAGCCTCAATTTATTCATCTGGAACTTGGGGGTCGTGATAATTAGCCACCTTTAGAGCTGCTTAAATAGTGGGTATAATGAACTTAATACATTTCTTGACACAGTAAATGCTCAATAAATGTTAATTATTTTGACCTACGCTCTGAAACAGTTCAAATGGCATAGAAATTATCTGATCCTTGCAGGTTAATGAAAATTATTTAGTAAGTCCATCTGGTCTGGGAGCTTTTTGTGAGTTAGATCAGGGGTCAGGAAGTCATGGCCCGTGAGTCAAATCTGGCCCTACACCTGTTTTTACATGGCCTGAAAGCTAAGAATAGATTTTACATTTTTTAAATGATTGAAAAAATCAAAGGAGGAATAATATTATTCATTTATTTATCTTGGAAAACTTTTTTTATTGAAGTATATCTGACATATAACACTGTGTAAATTTAAGGTGTACAACAGGTTAATTTGATACATTTATATGTTGTAATATGATCGCCAGTGTGGCAATAATTAGCACGTGTGTCATGTCATATAATTATCATTTCTTTTTAGTGGTTGGAATGGTTAAGTTCTAGTCTCTTAGCAGGTCTGATGATTATAATATAATATTGTTGTCTATATTCATTATACTGTGCATTAGATCTCTAGAGCTTATTTACCACCTGTTGCAAGTTTGTGTCCTTAAACAACATCTATCTTATGCCCCCACCCCCCATCCCCTGGTAGCCACCATTTTACTTTCTGTTTGTACACGTTTGACTTTTTTAGATTTAGCATATGAGGACATCATACAGTATTTATTTTTCTCTGTCCGACTTACCTCACTTAGCAAAATGTCTCAAGCTCCATTCATGTTGTCACAAATGGCAGGATGTCCTTTCTCATGACTGAATAATATTCCGTGGTATATAAATACATACCACATCTTCTTCATCCATTCGTCCACTGATGGGCACTTAAGTTGTTTCCATATCTTGGCTCTTGTGAATAATGCTGCAATGAACCATGGGAGTGCAGATATTTCCAAAAGAAGAATAATACATTGTGACACCTGGAGATTATGTGAAAATCAAATTTCAGTGTCCTTAAATAAAGATTTATTGGGAGATGACCATGCTCATTTGTTACAGACTGTTTTCATGTTACAATGGCTGAGTTGAGTAGTTGCAGCAGAGACCTGTGTGTCCCATCAAGCCTAGAATATTTACTACCTGACCCCTTACGGAAAAAGTTTGCTGACCCTGAGGCAGATGACTGACACCTTTCAATTTCTTCTATGCTTATTATCCTATTCAGAAATATAGTAAGAGTAAGAGAGGAGGATTTTCTCCTTTGCCATGTTGAGCAGGCAGTGCTGATGGCATAGCCAACGAGAGATGGTATGTAGATAGCAAATATCTCAATGAGATTGTCATTAGATTCCCATTAATGTAGAGCAGGAAAATCTTAAAACGAAGCCTGAGTTTTCCATTCCTGTGCATTACAAGGTCAAGGGCCCACACTGAAATCCCGTAGTGTGTGTCTGCTTAGGGCAATCCTGGCAACCTTACTGGTTTCTTCTGAGCTGGACTGTTGCCCTCCCTCTGCTCAAATAAATCCAAACCATTCTCTTCCAGGAGCCACTTCAGAATATGTTCCTTGCCATCGATCAATGGAAAGAAATGATGTTTATGAGAGTATTGTGTGAAATGTGGACTAGAATAAAGTGTTGACTATTGTTATTTTACACAAATGCGATTGTCTGGGTTTGTCTGGTTTGCTTGATCAACCCTGGCACAGCCTTTCCTGCTGCTTGCTGAAGTCCTGTTTCTGGTTATCCTGGGTTTCATCTCTGCTGCTGATGTCGGGTTCTGTCCTTTGGGTGGAGAAGAGGATGCCTGCAGACCCAGAGCTGCTGTTTATAATCAACATTACTGTTGTTTTATTTTTGTTAACAGAGCTCATCCTCTTTGTCTGATGGAACTCAGCTACCTTCCATCAATGTACAATGACCAAGGACATTGTGATGCCTTTGGGAAAGGGTTGATAGGGGGATGCAACAGCAACTAGGGTGTCAACGACAAAGTCCCAGGTTCCCATCCTCCTACATCCAGGCTAACTGCCAAGCCTCCGGGTAGATGTCTAAGTGTCCCAGACAAGGCATCCTGTATTTCCATTTTGGTTTTGGATTCTGTCATCGCTGCTCCAGGCAATTCTGTTAATCATTTCCTTTGTCAAGTTTACCCAGGGTTGGGCAGATCCCATGAGCAGATTCCCTTAAACTCACACGCCCCTGACTTGTAAGCCAGAACCATCAACTTTCAGTGGGAACTGTGAGGGCTGGAGATGCCTCAAACCAGCGGACACTCTCCGTAGCTGTATGGTCCAGTGGGAGTTTAACACTGGCCTATATTATGCTTGGGCAATGAGGCTTTGTGCCCAAATTCATAATTTTATATTATCCCGATGTCCGTCATTGTGGGGGGACCCAGAAGTTATAGTAACAATCTCTAAAGGCAACGCCTTGATGAAGTCCAGAGAATTTGCCAACGATGTTCTCTCCTTCTGCCCCATTCCATCACCCACTCACTCCTCCACGCACTCCATTCCAGCCACTGCCACAGTCGACCACTGGAACTCTTCTCTCCAGGGTCGACAGTGTCTACTCAACCACTAAGTTTAAAAGACAGTTTTTCATTCTTACCTTGCATTTCATATCTGTCCTCAAAACCCCCTCTTCCTTACCTCCTGTGATCTTGCACCCGGGAGGATTAGAACACCATCTCCAGATGCTGCAGGGTCAGTGTTGGGTGTGACCCTCACTCTGGAATTCTGGTGTGTCTGAAGCAACCTCCACATTAGTCAACGGAAGGAGTAATGCTCAGTAGAAACCCCACCGCCAGATCCTGTAGGAAGGAAGGCAGAGGAGCTGAAGCCTTTGTGATGTGGCCTTGGTTAGTTAGCCAGATTACAACCTGAACTCACACCTGCATGAGAATCCCTGTCCTCTCTCTCAGCAGACATGTTCACTTCCTGTTTCAGAGGAGACAGAAGCCACAGGCTGGATTCCAAGCGGTCACGTCTAATGAGCCCTTTTCATGCCCTATCTTGCTTGACTCTGCAGACTTTACTTCACCCCTCCTTTCCACTGTGACCCATCTTGTGTCTCTGCCCTTATTTATTTATTTAAAGAAGATGTTGTGGGTAGGAGTTTACTAATTAATTTATTTTTGCTGTGTTGTGTCTTCGTTTCTGTGCAAGGGCTTTCTCTAGTTGTGGCGAGCGGGGGCCACTCTTCATCGCGGTGCACGGGCCTCTCACTATCGCGGCCTCTCTTGTTGCGGAGCACAGGCTCCGGACGCGCAGGCTGAGTAGTTGTGGCTCACGGGCCCAGCTGCTCCGCGGCATGTGGGATCCTCCCAGACCAGGGCTCGAACCCGTGTCCCCTGCATTAGCAGGCAGATTCTCAACCACTGTGCCACCAAGGAAGCCCTCTGCCCTTATTTTATAAGTCTCCTTGGTGGCTTCCCTTCCTTCTGTTTGTCTAGACTTTTCTGACAGTCAATTCTCTTCTCTCTTCATGAGCTTGGTAATTTAAACCACACTCATGGCTTCACCTACAATTTTTATGATCACTAAAGCCCTGTCTCCAGCCCAGGGCTCTCTTGATAGCGCCACATCTGCTTGTTGGATGTTCACGGGCCTATTCTGGGTGCTTCCAGCTTGACAGATGGAACTCTGGTTCCTTCTTCCAGGCATCTGGTAGCACTCTGCCCCAGGCCCGACGTTTGTGCAGACACACGGCACTACCTGCAGCTCCCAGACACGTCATTCTCACCACTCCCTAGCGGCAGTTATGCTGCTGCGTGTTTCCTCCACCTGGAACCCCCTTCTCTTCCTTACTCCCCATCCCCCAGTCTTCTCAAGATTAAGTTCAGAAGTCATTCCATCCAGGGTCGCCTTCCTTGAGTCCCTTTGCTGTTACCCTGTGTGCACACCGGTGTGGAACTCATTACACAGGATTCTAACTGTGGGCTTCTCTTCTTCTTTCCTTGCTGGCTTGTGAGCTCCCTGGGGACAGACTCCCAACGATAGCACAGCCCCACTCTCTTGCCATTCTGCTGTTGACTGAAGGAAAAACGCACAACATAAGAGCTGTGAGTTTGGGTTTTATTTGGGGACCTTATGAGGACACTAGCCTCTCAGGAGCTCCGAGAGAACCGCTCTGAAGAGGCGGGGGAGAAGCCAGTATACATATATGATTTGGGGCTGTGGAATACGTGCAGGCAAGCATACATCTCGGTAAGAGATGACGCGTGGTCACACGGATCAGATATCTCAGTTAATGGTTTGGTATTTGTGTGTGTGTGTATGGGAAGATGCAGGAACCTGGGTTCCTTAAAATTCTTCCCGAGATGTCTCCGTCTAAGGAGACTGCTTCTCCAAAGCACAGCGTATCCTGTTATTGTTCTGATTTCCTCAGTGACTTAATCCTTGTAGGACTGGGTGGTGAGCAACACCCTTTGTTCCTCTTTGTTTACATTGCTCTGTGTGAGGGAGAAGCTTTTTTATTTTATTTTATTTTATTTTTGCGGTACGCGGGCCTCTCACTGTTGTGGCCTCTCCCGTTGCAGAGCACAGGCTCCGGACGCGCAGGCTCAGCGGCCATGGCTCCCGGGCCCAGCCGCTCCGCGGCATGGGGGATCTTCCCAGACCGGGGCACGAACCCGTGTCCCCTGCACCGGCAGGCGGACCCCCAACCACTGCGCCACCAGGGAAGCCCGAGAAGCTTTTTTAAAATCACAAATTATCCACTGATGTTAAAGTATATTTGAGAGTTCTGGCCAGAGGTTTGCTGTCTTGCTTGTGCAGTCAAATCACTCGGGAGCTTTTAAAAAAATACAGATTCTCCACGCTCCCCTTTCTGGAGATTTTGACTCAATAGATCTGAGGTAAATCCCAGACACTTGGACTATTTAAACTCCACTAGTGACTCTGTGGGGCAGCAGGACCGGGAACCACCGAGAAGGTCCTTTACTAACGAGGGACACATTTATGAACTGCGTTATCAGTGAGCACATTGGCAGGGTTTGGTAAGTCCCAACCAGGGGGCAGCAGTGGTGCTCCCCTCAATCCCACAGGATGCTGGGGAGGTCCTGCGGCCAGCTCCCCCTCCGTCCCCAGGGAGCGGCGGGCACAGTAATGAGAACCATGGAGCCCTGGGTTCATATTGTTTGCAGTCTCAGATCGTACGACAGTTACTCTCTTTATATAAGTTAATGCAGTTTTCTCATTTGTAAAAGATGGCTAGTAAAAGTGCCACACCATAGGTTTTATATGATGAATAAATTGTGTGTGTTTGTGTGTAAAATTTACCAGTCTGAACTCTCAATAAAAGCTGACTACTATTTTCTTGTCCTTTTTGTCAAAAGACGTGTCATAGGCTCTTCCTAGTTTAGAGCACTGACGAAAGCCACATAATCACCGATTTTCAGAACTAGAAGGAAACCTAGGTTCACTTCCTCTCTGAACTAGATGGAGAAGCAAGCGCAGCTCATGGTTTCTGAGTCTGTAGACCCATGGACCCAAGGATGCAGTCACATCTCTCTTACAGCACTTGGAGCTGTGAGGAATTCTGCTGAACAGAGCTTGCGCCGGTGCAAGTATATTCCATTACGAGGACGGGTATCTCTCAAAGAGGACTGTGTCCACATATTTTTATTACTCCAAAAGCTTTTCCCACCGGCTCAGGGTTTTTTCAGCTCAGAGCTTATCCTTTCTCATGTCTGCCTTCCTCCTTGCCTAGCTGGCTCTCTATTTCAGTTCAGCCTTCCCATCCTTGGGGAATTGGTCCCTCACTCCCAATGACTTGGTCAGTGTTCTCTTTTATGGCTGGGCTGGTACCATGCGCATCTTTGGCAGCAAAGACGAGGTTGTGGTTTACAAGAGTAAACTCAGTTAACGGATGCGAGCCCCGTTGGACTTTAGCTCCATAATTGCAGGGGCAATATCTGGTTTTCTCTTCTTTGCTTAGAACAGTGCCTGGCCCAGAGAAGAGGAACAGCAGACATTCTTTGCCGGAAACACAGTTGTCACCTTCCATACATGCTCTTGGATTGCAAAAATATCTGCAGCTAATAACAATGGTGGTAATAGAAAGAGTAGCAACATTTGATTGCTAACTATGGCCAGACACTGTAGAAACACAATTTATTATATTTAATCACAATTTATTATATTTAATCCTTGCTACAAATGTATAAGATTTCCATTGTATAGTTGAGGCAGCCGAGTGTAGAAAGCAAGAAACTTGCTCAAAATTGTACATTTTCAAAGCCAGAAAGTCCACCTCCAGCACTGATGATCTGTGCATTGTAAAGAAAGTGGTACTTTCAGGTTGGATGTCTAGTAGCAGTGACATGTCAGATGGACTGGAGGTGGATGCAAGTTAATTTCCGTCTCAGTTGCCCCTTGCACCTCAGTTTCTGATCAAATAAATTTTTCTAGTCGAAGACTCCTCACTGTAGTTCCTTCATCTGTCTCTCTTTAATTCTTTTTTCCTTCTTCTGTTTTTTAGACAAGATTATATATTAACAACAGCAAACACTGGCATGGATGTAAGCGCCAGAAATTCTCATTCAGTGGGAATGCAAAACAGTACAGCCACCTTCAAAGGCACTTTGTTAGTCTCTTAAAAACGAAACATACTCTCACCATATAAGCCCGCAATTAGGCTCTCTGCTATTTACCCCAAAGAGTTGACAGCCTATGTCCACATGAAAACCACACAAGGATGTTTGTGCCTGCTTTATTCATAGTTGCCCAACTTGGAAGCAATCTAGATTTTTAACTGAGTGAGTGGATAAATAAACCACGGCACATCAGACAACGGACTGTTGTTCAGTACTAAAAAGAAACGAGCTACCAAACCTTGAAAAGACACGGAGGAATCTAAATACATATCACTAAGCGAAAGAAGCCCACCTGGAAAGGATGCATGCTGTATGATCCCCACTATATGATATCCTGTAAAAGGTAAAACTGTGGAGACAGTAAAAACATCAGTGGTTTCCACAGGTTAAGAAGGAGGAAGAGAGGGCTTCCCTGGTGGCGCAGTGGTTGAGAGTCCGCCTGCCGATGTAGGGGACACAGGTTCGTGCCCAGGTCCGGGAAGATCCCACATGCCGCGGAGCGGCTGGGCCCGTGAGCCATGGCCGCTGAGCCTGCGCGTCCGGAGCCTGTGCTCCGCAACGGGAGAGGCCACAGCAGTGAGAGGCCCGCATACCGCAAAAAAAAGAAAAAATAAAGGAGGAAGAGATGAGTACACATGGCACAGGTGATTTTCAGGGCAGTGAGACTATTACACATGGTACCATAATGAGGATAATTAGTATTATACATCTGTCGAACCCCATAGAACATACAACACCAAGAATGAACACTGAACTATGGATTTGGGGTGATAATGATGTGTCAGTGTGTTACCAAGTCCAAGCTCATACTGCCTGCTGCCCAGTAAGCCAGTAAATCGAGAGACAGGTTGCTGGGGCAAGGCACGACAACTTTATTAGGAAAGCCAGCAGACCGAGGAGATGGTGGACTTGTGTCCCAAAGAACCATCATCCCTGAGTTAGAACTCAGGCTTCTTTTATACTAAAAGGGGTGGGGGGTAAAGTCAAACATTTCCTGGTTCCAGTCAGACTCCAGAGGGGGTGTGTTAATTTCTTCCTCGCAGGAGTCATTCACAGGTGGGCTTTGTCAGGAGGTTTCCTGTGAGCTAAACAAAGGTATTTTAGCTTAATTCTCATTGCGTGGGAGGCTGTGTTCCCAGGGATGGGCCATAGTGTTTAATTTAAGCTTGTAGGCACATCTCTTTAGTGATTAACTTACAGCAAAAGCAATAGAATACAGAGGTTAAAGTAAAAGAAACAGATCCAATATGGAGTCAGATTTGTTCTTCCCTATTGCAAATGTAGGTTCATCAGTGGAACAAATGAACTATCTGATGAGAGCTGTTGATAGTCGGAAAGGCTGTACCTGTGTGGGGGAGGGACTATATGGGAACTTTCTGCTCAATTTTGCTGCGGATCTAAAACTGCTGTAAAAAATAAAAGTCTACTTTCAAAAAAGGAGGGACATATGTTGTTAAAATATCCTCCTCAAACAAGGGGAAAAATTCCATGGAGAAAGAAAAATCAAGGAATAAGTCATCACTTATAGACAGCTGATCAACTATCGGGGAGTTAAAGGCAATCTATTGAAAACACTATTAGAACTCATTAGAATTCATCAAGTTAGCTGAATACAAGATCAGCATGTAAACATCAAGCACAATCGATAAACCAGCTGTTACCAGTACATAACCTAATGGAAATAATGATAAATGGACGAAGGTAACGATAGCAACAAAAAAAATATTGAAATATATTTAATTAGGAATATATAAACCTTTAAGGATAACATCATGAAACTTTACTCCTGGATAAAAAAGGGGGTCTACCATGAGGTTTTTGTATAGCAGTCTAAATACACACACACACACACATACACACACACACACACATATAATATATATATGATTGTTTTAAGTTGTTGATCTCCTAATTTCAAGTGGATTTTAAAAACCCTGCATCTGTACTCTCCTCCCATTACAATGACTGCTTTTGACGTCATATTTTACATCTAATTGTTTTGCGTATCCCTTAACGGCTTATTGCGGACACAGATGATTTTACTACTTCTGTCTTGTAACCTCCCTACTAGCCTTGTGTGTGGATGGTTTCCTACCCTTATTGTATGTTGCCTTCACTGGTGAGCTTTCTCACTTCAGAATTTTGTTTCTAGTTGTAGCCAAGAAAGGGGTCTAAGTAAATGGACGCACCCACCTTACTTTCAAGGAAATATGAAAGCATTTAATGATGTCAACTGTTCTCACACTACTCTACAAATTCAGTGCAGCCCCCATTAGAATCCTAATGTGGCAGCTGTGGGCTTATTTTAAATTCTAAAGCGCTGTTTTAATGTCTCAAAATTAGCACGTACTCACTTATTGGGTTGAGGGGAGGAACCCGACTTTGGTCCCAGGTTCAAGCCCAGCTCTGGCACTTTCTACCTGTGGGGACACCAGCAAGGTGCTCACCCTCCCAGCCTCAGTTTCCCCCTCTGTAAAATAAGGTGACATAATCCTGCCTACTTCATGGGATTTGTCTTAGGATAAATAATACAGGAAAAAAATGTCCAGCACAGTATCTGGCAGTAAAAGTAGCTATGACACTTAAGTAACAAAAAGGAAAAGAATATAAGTACTAAGTCAAACAAAGTAAATCACCTCTCTCCCAAAGTCAAATAACAAACTGAGTCTACCTGACTTTGCCTATGAGGAATGTTTATTTATCCTAAATGCTAACAAATTGTGCTTCAGAATTTGACTCTGGTTCCATTGGGATTTCTCTCAGTTAAGAAGAGACCATTCCTTTTTCAATCACTTTATTGTTTTATGGCGAGTTCTAAGTGACTCTTATTGTGGTTTTAATATTCTTAGTACTGACTATAGGAACAAGGGTATAGGAAGGTGGTGGGTGGAGATAGATATTATTTATCCCAAGACACACAGGGACTCTGGGGACTCATGTCTTCAGCGGGATGCTCTGGTCACTCGTGTCCTTTTGGCTGAGGTTGGAAATCCCAGAGATTCTTTAGGTCTTGCAACGGACGAACATATGTCCCACCTCCCCTTTCATAATCCCTCTTGTTCCAATTTACCAAAGACAGTAGGTTTCTGCATCATCCACCAGAATCTTAACACAGATCCTTGACTCTGCGTTTAGAAATCCCTGGACCTCAAAGAAACAGTTTAAAGTCTTATTTGGTGATACAGAAAAATTTTTCTATATCAAGTGATTTCTACTTCTTTCCTCTAATAAAATCAAAAGAGGACCTAATTTAACTGACTGATAAATTATTAAAAATCATTTTGAGTGATAAATTACGATGCCATTTTTAGCCTGTCGTTCAGAATGATTGAAAAAATTGAATGGCATCGCTATCACAAAACTCATTCTGCAACTGCAAATTCATGTGACAAGTGTTTTCAGAGTTTACATCCATGAAGGTGAAAAACATGAATAAAAGTACCTCATTTTAACAATAATTCACAGTATCCGTGTATATGTAAAATCAAGAGTCCTCATTCAGTTCATGAAGAGATACATTTATCAATAACATTTTACATCACGTGTTTAAAAAGAATCAACAATTGAAATAAATGTCTGGTCTTCATGCAAAGTTGCAGGCATCTCTGCTGGTGCCCAAATCACCAATACACCTTATCTTACAAACTCCTTGAAGCCACTTTATCCCTTCTTCCCATGCCTTTCTGCATTGTGGAACCTACGAGATTTATGCCCTGAGGTTCCTCAGGGAAACGTGTGAGTGATGTAGCCACGCCTTACTACTCCCACAGACCACCTGCCAGGCCCCCTCCTACCCCTAAGGCAGCTCAGACTTTGGGCCAAGGGTGTGAGCTGCAGAGGGAGGCATATAACATGGAAAAATCCACTGGGCGTCAGAGGTTGTTTCCTTCACCTTGTTCACCAACTCTTGCCATGAAGTGATGGCCTTGTGATGTTTAAATCTCTTTTCTGTGTCATACCTTAGGCAGAAGGAGGTAAGAAAATATCAGAAATGCTTGGTTTGCTCCGGAATTCTCCATAACAGTTACTCAGTGTGTGCACTGGGCTACCTGTGCTGTTCATAGTGCTGGGGATCCAGCCCAGGTACCAGTTGAGACATAACCTACAGTTTGGGGACCATCATCCACTTGTAAATTGACTTCATCCACCACGTGGCATCAGTGGGGTACTCCCGTGAGCCAGTGCCATCAGGTACACTATTTGGATGGCCCAAGGCCTCCTCTTCTGAGAAGGCAGAGCTGTGTTCATCACAATACATTTTGCCTCAATAATACAATTTTTAACTTTGTATTTGGAATTAACTTCAAACACGCAGAAACATTGTAATGATATGTATAGTAGAACACCATCATGCCATTACCCAGATGCACTTTTTTTAAAATTGAAGTATAGTTGGTGTACAATATTTTATAAGTTGCAAGTGTACGATAGATTCACAATTTTTAAAGGTTTTATTCCATTTACAGTTATTATAAAATATTGGATATATTCCCTGTGTTGTACAATATATCCCTTGTAGCTTATACATAATAGTTTTAATTCCCTACCCCTATACTTCCCCTCTCACCCTCCCTCTCCCCACTGGTAACCACTAGTTTGTTCTCCGTACCTGTGAGTCTGTTTGTTTTTTGCTATATTCACTAATTTGTCGTATTTTTAAGATTCCACATATAAGTGATACCATACAACATCTGTCTTTCTCTGTCTGACTTATTTCACTAAGCATAATACCCTCCAAGTCCATACATGGGGTTGCAAATGGCAAGATTTCATTCTTTTCTATGGCTGAGTAGTATTCCATTATATAGATATACACCAGATGCACTTATTGTTGATGCATTACTTGATTTACTTTATATATGTTCTTTTGGAGACTTCTTCTCACAAAGACACAGGCCAGACATTTCAATACATGGAAGAAAAATTCCAACAGACACGCATAGCCTTTAACATGAAATTATACCCATATATTCCACTGGCCCCAAAGCTGTGGCAAGGCCATACATACATAAAGTCAGGGACGATGTAGGGACTAAAGAAACAACAATAAGCAGATCTTTTGTGGATGCGAACCCTTCCATGTCAAGAAGAACATGTAGGCTGCATTTGAAAGATTGGAGGAGCACTGCATTAATGAAACTGTCATGGGCTCCTGATTTCCAGGCAGTGTTCCAGAGGTTTCCCTTACCATGCAGAAGACACTTGAATGTCAAGGACCCTCCCTCCATCCGAAGTCCTTTTCTGCAGGAGTCAAGACTGCCAGACCAAGGTGAGGCACTGTTCCAATACGTCTGTTCTACCTAGGGAACGGATGTTACTGAAAGCAATTCCGAGGGAGAGCTGCCTTGTAGCAGTGAAGCCAGGTGTTAACAACTCTTCCTGCTCCTCCCACAGTAAGGTGAGCTGGCGTGTCCTTGAGATACACGTTCTCGTTGTAGGGCAGCCCCACAGGTGCAGGAGACCCCTGAGGACAGCAAGTCACAACCCCTTCACTGGTCCCTTCCTGAATAGGGGAGTTTGAGTCCTCTGCGAACACAAGTGCCACCTATGATAATGGAAATAGCAGATTTTTGCCATCTTTCCCCTTGAGAAGAAAGGAGTAACCCTATGGTGTCCATGACAGGTTGAATGAAAATGAAGGTTTTAAAAAAATTTTACTTATTTATTTGTTTGTTTTGGCTGTGTTGGGTCTTCGTTGCTGTGTGCGGGCTTTCTCTAGTTGTGGTGAGCAGGGGCTACTCTTCGGTACGTGGGCTCCTCATTGCAGGAGAAGCAGTTGGCTCAGCAGTTGCGGTACGCAGGCCCTAGAGCATGCGGGCTCAGTAGTTGTGGTTCGTGGGCTCTAGAGCTCAGGCTCAGTAGTTGTGGAGCATGGGCTTAGTTGCTCCACGGCATATGGGGTCTTCCCGGACCAGAGATTGAACCCGTGTCCCCTGCATTGGCAGGCGGATTCTTAACCACTTCGCCAGAGGGAAGGCCCAATCTCAGACTCTCTTGCCAGCTGCCTTCTCATTAGCTTCTCTAATGGAAGGCACTGATGAAGATAGGAAGGTGGGAAGAGGGCAGAAGTCATGTGCTGCAGTATTGTTTAAGGGAGAAAAGCTTTCTAGAATCCAGTTTAGAATTTGTCTATCTGTAGCAGGCCATTAACTGGGGACCTGTTGCCTTCCCACGATCAATAGAGAGAGAGGCAGAGAAACCAATCAATAAAATAAAGAATTTGAGGTGTGGCCCTGACTTGCCAGCCCTGGGCTATATGGACTGTGTCAGCTTGAGAGAACCAATTCATCTTAAGTCCCAGTAAATGGAGACACACTTTCTTTACATGAGAGTCCGTATTGTGCTCATCTGGTGTATTGAAACTTTTTAACGGGAATCTGGACCTCTCGTAAAGGTGTTTTGGTCCATGTATCATTGGGTTTTTTTTGGTTTGTTTTTAAAATATTTATTTATTTATCTTTGGCTGCATTGGGTCTTCGTTGCTGTGCGCAGGCTTTCTCTGTTTGCAGCGAGCGGGGGCTACTCTTCGTTGCAGTGGCTTCACTTGCTGTGGAGCACGGGCTCTAGATGTGCGGGCTTCAGTAGTTATGGCACGTGGGCTCAGTAACTGTGGCTCTCCCGGCTCTAGAGCGCAGACTCAGTAGTTGTGGCGCACGGGCTTAGTTGCTCCGCGGCATGTGGGAGTCTTCCCGGACCAGGGATCGAACCCGTATCCCCTGCATTGGAAGGCGGATTCTTAACCACTGTGCCACCAGGGAAGCCCCATGTATCATTGTTAAATCAGTCTTTCTGCGGGGGAATAAAGGCTGGGACTTCCGCCACCTTGCTGATTTCACTCTGGGGATATCCTAGTTCCTCTCTAATTTCCAGTAGCTACGACGGAGAGCATATAAAAGCTGCTGTATTTTTTACACATTGTTGATACATCTAGCCTTACAAAGTATCTCATCTTACTATCTTAATACTGCTTGTTGTATTTCAAGAGCCTGTCTCATGTTTCCTGGCAAAACAATCATGCTCTCTGCAAATGAATGTGTTTTCTGTCTTCTTTGGAAATATTTAGGATTGGTCCATTTTATTATTTTTGTCGCTACTTAGGGGGGTTGACACAAAGCAAGGTTGACTGACTGCATGTCACAGGCATATTTTTGTTTATCCTGGATTTTAATGGAAATGTCATTAGCATCCATTATTTTATTTTATTTTAATTTTTTAAATGATTTTCTTTGTTTTGGCCGTGCCACGCGGCTTGTGGGATCTTAGTTCCCCAAACAGGGATGGAACCCAGGCTCTCGGCAGTGACATCAGCAAGTCCTAACCACTGGACCGCCAGGGAATTCCTGCATCCGTTATTTTAGAACTGCGCTTGCTCTTGGCATTGTAAATTATTTTTTTGTACCTAAATAGTTTCTTCTATACTTATTTTACTTTAAATTTTTATTAAGAATGGTCATTGAGTTTCATTAAATAACCTTCATCTAGTCATATAATAGGGAGATTTCTCTTTTTCAGTTGTTGAGATGATGATATTGGTAACGTGTATGATATTGAACTGCACCCTTGGTTTTGGAATCCCCTGTGTATGTTTCACATGTTAATCCAAGGCCACCTCTGGCCTATATTTAATGATTTCAGAGGAGACCTTTTTTTTTTTTTGCGGTACGCGGGCCTCTCACTGTTGTGGCCTCTCCCGTTGCAGAGCACAGGCTCCGGACGCGCAGGCTCAGCGGCCATGGCTCACGGGCCCAGCCGCTCCGCGGCATGTGGGACCTCCCCGGACCGGTCACGAACCCGCGTCCCCTGCATCGGCAGACGGACTCTCAACCACTGCGCCACCGGGAAGCCCAGAGGAGAACTTTTATACACACACACACACACACACACACACACACACGCACACACACACACACACACACATTGACATAATACTGTGGTTCTCAAAGCCTGGTCCATGGGCCACTGTGGAACTCTGAGATTCTTACAAGGGGTCCTGGGAGATCAAACTCTTTTAATAATGATACTAAGTTATTATTTTTCAGGTCACTCTCATTCTCTTACAATTGTTCTTTGGAGTTTTCCAGAGGCTATGTGATATGTGACACAGCGACAGAATTAATGCAGAAGAAAATATATTTCAGCAGTTTTCTATCAGTCATATGTTAAAGAGACTTGCAAAATTCTAAACATTGGTAATCCCAATGCAACGCAATTTTTTTTGTCCTTTTGGAAAATATAAACTTTTTAATAAAGATATGCTATGTATTAAAATATATGAATTTATTATTCTTATGAGTAAATAAAAAATAAATATTTTATAAATGTCTCCATTTTAAACTGTGTAAATGTAGACATTTATAAGCCACTTAAACAGAAGCTCTTCCTTGTGGTCCTTAATCGTTTTTACGGTTATAATGGATTCCCTTTTCTGAGAACCATTGACATAATATAACCACAGACATGTAAGTACATTTTATATACGTATCATTTGAATAATACTAAGTACCCTACTTATTATTTTCACTCCTAGCTATCAATACTCATGAAAACAAGGAAGGTTGAGGGACCTCCCTAGTGGTCCAATGGTAAAGAATCTACCTTTCAAGATCCCACATGCCTCAGGGCAACTAAGCCCCTGCACCACAACTACTGAGCTCACACCTCAACTAGAGAGCCTGCGTGCCGCAAACTACTGAGCCCAAGCGCTCTGGAACCCACGCGCCACAACTAGAGAAGAGAAAACCTGCACTCTGCAACTAGAGAGAAGCCTGCGCGCCACAACGAAGAGGCTGCATGCCTCAGTGAAGATCCCTGTGCCGCAACTAAGACCTGACGCAGCCAAAAAATAAATAAATAAAATAATAATAATAATTAAAAAAAAAACAACAAGGACGGTTGAGAAGAAGTGGACGTTGACAAAAGGATGATCAAGGAAGATCTCACTGATAAGGAGACATTTGAGTAGAGACCAAGGACACAAGAGAAATTGAAATGAGATTAAAACAGGATTGGTGTGCACTGCATATTCCTATATGTGTTCAAAGGCAAATACTAATAATAATAAATTTTAAAATAGTATTCAGTTGTTAGATTGTGTATATTTGGCAAATACACTGCTCAGAGACAGGACTAAGTGGGCAATTAATAGATATTTTTTAAGATTTTTTTTTTTGGATGTGGACCAGTTTTTAAAGTCTTTGTTGCATTTGTTACCATATTGCTTCTGTTTTATGTTTTGTTTTGTTTTTCTTGCTGCGAGGCACGTGGGATCTTAGCTCCCTGACCAGGGATGGAACCCGTGCCCCCCGCATTGGAAGGTGAAGTCTAAACCACTGGACCACCAGGGAAGTCCCAATAGATCTGAATCCAATAATTCTTTCAGTCTCTGATATTCTTTCTTTACCTCCAAAACACATATATATCTTCATCCTTCTACTTATTTATTTTTTTTTGCGGTACGTGGGCCTCTCACTGTCGTGGCCTCTCCTGTCGCGGAGCACAGGCTCCGGAGGCGCAGGCTCAGCGGCCATGGCTCACAGGCCCAGCTGCTCCGCGGCATGTGGGGTCTTCCCAGACCGGGGCACGAACCCGTGTCCCCTGCATCGGCAGGCGGACTCCCAACCACTGCGCCACCAGGGAAGCCCCCTTCTACTTATTTTTATATTATCTCAGTGGTTTCTCTAAAAATGGTTATTACTGTTACATATGAGTCCAAGTTGGGGGACTGGAGCTGGGGGTGCTCCTCAGAACACAGTGGATGCTGACAGTGGGCGGTGGGAGTATTTGCACTGGGTGTGGGCGTAAAGAGATGCAGTGCCTGTGCAGCATTTGAAAGTGATGAGTGAAAGTGAAGCTTCCCCGGAACCTACTTTTCTAAATAACATCAGTGATAAAGTCCACCTCCCTGAAGAGATATCAGTATAAGTTTTAATACTCGTTCTACCTTCCATTGCCCTGGAACAGACCACTCCCAGAGCCCTGTCCTCGATACTCCCCCGACTCCATGCGGTCACTCAGGCACCCAGGCTGTCCTCATGAAGGCCTCAAGCATCTCTTAGGGCCTCAGGACTCTACTGGATCTTGGCGTTAGGTGGCAGATAAGGGAATAGGGAAGAGGCTTTCTGAGACAGGTCTGGAGGTGATGTTTCCCATGACTCCCCCATTCCATTGACCTGAACTCAGGGACGTGGCCACACCCCAGGGAAACAAAGCCAGCTGTGTGTCCTGGCGGCAGAGGAAAATGGCTTGGTAAATAGCTCTCTAGTATCTGTTTGTTTTGCTTTTTTAAACTGCTTTATTGACTTCACAATATATAACGAACATCTCTTCATGCAACAGGTAAAACTCTCCTGCTGATAGAAACTTACAGATTGGGTCAGAAACACAACATTCAATTAGAAGTTGGCAATAGGAGACCCACAAGAAACAAGTAACACCAAAAGGTTTACAACAAAGGTACGTCACAAACATTTAAGTTTAGGAAAATATGTGTCTCCCTACTAACTTCAGGGAAGACATCAGGATTCAAGGCATAAGGCAAAAATCATGATGGTCCTGGTGAGGGGGGTCAGGGCTAACTGCCCGCGGGCTATGACTCACTGCTTTTCCCTCAGCTGCCTCACCTCCTCCCCAATCCTTTCCATATTCTCTTCTCTCATCCTTAGCTGTGGCTCTCTAAGACTCTGAGTCATGTCGCATCTGCACTGCAGGGTGGACTGCCTAATGCAGAACCGCCTACGATTTCCTCTAGGCACACACTGTTCACCAGCCTCCAAAGGGCCACGGGCTCTCCTTTATCAGCATCTCGCCCCTTTTCATCCTTGTTTTCATTCTCCTGGTTGGCATGTTCCATGTTGAGAGTGTTACTGCCCGTTCCTCTTTGGACGCCATTGCTCCTGGGCCTGTCCTCGCTGCCTCCTGCTTCTCCCGATTCTTGCTGCACGTGCGCCGCCGCCACACTTCGACTCGCAGGCCGTTTTCTGTGGCCAAACGGCATGCCGCGCGGGGGCGCATGGGGGCTGCCGTCTCTGCCCCGGGACCCCTGGGGAGGGGTCCACAGGCCGTGTCCGCTCGCCCACGCCATCTCTGGGGACCCCCCTCCGGGTCCCTTACCTGTTCTCCCTGCACCTCCTACTCTTGGGGGCCGACCCCGGCCCGCACTCCCTCAGGGCCACCAGGAGCAGGGAGCGAGAAGTGAGCGAACGACAGCCGGGCTGATATCTGTTTTTAATATCCTTACTGTCTAGAGCATAAACTATTTTGTAAATTGTTGATCTTGGTAGGCAAACCTATATTTCATTTCTTTTCCTTAAATTCTTTTTTTTAAAATAATTTTTTAAAATTTATTTTTATGTATTTTATTTTTTGGCCCTGTTGCACAGCATGTGGGATCTTAGTTCCCCGACCAGGGATGGAACCTGTGCCCCCTGCATTGGAAGCGTGAAATCTTAACCACTGGGCCGCCAGGGAGGTCCCAATATTTCATTTCTAATCCTGTCACCCTCAGCAAGATCTATAAACAAAACACATTTTTTCAACAGCTTTATTGAGATATAACTCACATATCATAGAATGCATGCATTTAAAGGGTACACTTCAGTGGTTTTCAGTATATTCAGGGTTGTGCAGTCATCCCCACAATCCACTGTAGAACATTTTTCACCACCCCCCAAAAGAACCCCCCAGACAGCAGACATTCCCCATTCCCAATAACTCCCCCAGTCTCAGGCAATAAGTAATCTGCTTCCTGTCTCCATTCTCTTTTAATGTTGCCGATGAAAAGTCTGTTGTGAATTCTAGTTATTTTGTGGGAAAAGTTTAGATTTTTCTTTTCAACTTTGATTTTCTGAAACTTCACGGAAACTAGGCTTTATTCAGACATCAGTCTTTTTCACTCATCTATCTTAGCCCTCACTGAACCCTTTTAGTCAGAAACTGACGAAACACGTTTATCTTTACTACCATCCCCAGGCAGTTGCCATCCTGTTCTTTTTTTTTTTTTAACTGAAATATAGTTGATTTACAATATTGTGTTAGTTTCAGGTGTACAGCAAAGTGATTCAGTGATATATACATTTTTTTTTCAGATTATTTTCCATTCTGTTCATGTATTTTGTGAGAAGTGTTTTAACTCGAGTGTTTACTTCCAGGAGACGCAATATTTGCTTTAGTCTAAGACACGTGTTAGAAGTACAGCTAGAACGATGCATTTCTGCCTGGACAGATGTTACTATCCTGTCTCCAGCTCCAGGTAATAAGAGTCCTACAGAGTGTACTTAGAAGGAAAACTACGAGCAATATTTCCATGAGGTCTTTTTCTCCATCCTCATTTCGCCATAAACTTCTAACACGGCACTAAGGATTCTAGCCTCCTCCCTGGTCTGTGATTCCTGTTTCTTTCCACCCGAGTTTGTCACCAGTGCATTTTCCGCAGGGCATGTAGCCCTCACGTACCTACCGTCTGCTCTCCGTTCCCTATCCCCTGAGTGCTGAAGCTACTTATTAGGTAATGAGGACCCCAGGTTGAAGCCTTTTCCACTCCACAGAGCGACAGCCCAGTGCTGGAGAAAGACACCTAAAATAAATACATTGGGTATGTATTTGACGATTCATTGATTTCTATTTTCTAGGAGTGTGGTGTTTTTTTACCGAGTGATTGGAGATTTTCCTATGATCATTCTCTTCTTGATTTTCAGTTTGATTCCACGATGGTCGAAAACATACTTTGTACGATTGCACTTATTTTGCCATTGTCAAGGTTAGTCGAATGACGTGTTGGTGTGGACATCCTTTGCTCCCGTCTCCAGTGTTCCTGCTACACTCCCATCCTCTGGACATCTGGTAGTTGTTGGCACGGTCCACTCTCATTCTTTTTGGCGCTGTTGGCACGGTCCACTCTCATTCTCTTGAACTCCGCGTGGATTTCCAGGCACAAGTCCCTTGAACAGACACTCTTCGGCTATATCATTGGCCAGGTGGTGCGCCTGGCAAACACGTGACCATGGAGAATGGGTACCCTCACTCCACTGGGGCAGCTCTGTGATGTCCTGAGGCAGATGGAGGCCCAAGCTGTCCAGGTGCTGAGACTGGGGCTAGGAAGGGGCTTTCTGGGCCTGCCCTGTCTAGAGGCTGACATCAGGTTCTGCAGTCCTAGGAGGGTACCTCCTGGGAGCTGCCATTGCTCGGAATCCTGAGACCTCCTCCCTTCCAAGCCGGTGACCGGTCTGACTGGGAGATGGGAATTTCACTGACTACAGTCCCATTTGGCCTTCTGGCGCCGCAACGCAGGACCTTCTCTTGTGTTTCATTCCTGTCCGTGCTATACCTGACAGAGGAGTTGAACCTGGTGGGAGCTGAATTGCCCTGAGAAAGGGCCAGAGGTCTACCTGGTGGAGGGGATGCCCAGGTAGGAAGAGGGACCCTCGGAGGTGTGAGCAGAAGTGGCAATAATTTATCCCTGGTTACAAGATTGTGGGGACTGGTAAAAGTAAGGGGAGATAAGGTTTGATTTAAAAATCTCTTGCTTTGGGACTTCCCTGGTGGTCCAGTGGGTAAGGCTCTGCGCTCCCAATGCAGGGGGCCCAGATTCGAGCCCAGGGAACTAGATCCCGCGTGCATGTGGCAACCAAGAAGTCCACATGCCGCAACTAAGACCCGGCGCAGCCTAAATGAATAAATAAATATTTTTTAAAAATCTCTTGCTTTGCTTTATTCCGATGTAGTGCACACTTTTCCCTTGACCTTCCTGACTTCGTAGGTCATTGTGTGAATGAGCGATGGACCATGTTGCCACTCGAGGGACACAACTAGGGAGATTCACACAATTGAAGGGGGCACCAAACATCTCAGGAAGTGGGATAAATAATATTTTTGTGAACTATTTTTAAAAGTCAAGATCAGTGCCATATATCAAATTTAAAAATCAAGACATCTCGGGCTTCCCTGGTGGCGCAGTGGTTGAGAGTCCGCCTGCCGATGCAGGGGACACGGGTTCGTGCCCCGGTCCGGGAAGATCCCACATGCCGCGGAGCGGCTGGGCCCGTGAGCCATGGCCACTGAGCCTGCGCGTCCGGAGCCTGTGCTCTGCAACGGGAAAGGCCACAACAGTGAGAGGCCCGCATACTGCAAAAAAAAAAAAAAAAAAATCAAGACAGGATTCACCCTGGCTTTTGCCTGAGCCACCTCTCTCACTGGCTCTGTTCCCAGCCCTGCACACTTGGGGCAGAGACAGAGAGAGCTGAGAAAAGTGCCCGGCCCTGGCCAGCAGGGGTCAGAATGAAGATGAAGACTGTGGCGGATCAGGGAATTGGGGCGGGACCCAACCGCCAGAACCTGCCCTCTGGTTCCTGGGGAGAAGGGGGTGGGTGGGGAGGGGAGGAAAACCAGTTTCCAGACAAGGGATTAATTTATTTTTTTGTTAACATCTTTACTGGAGTATAATTGCTTCACAATGGTGTGTTCGTTTCTGCTGTATCACAAAGTGAATCAGCTATACGTATACATTTATCCCCTCCCTCTTGCGTCTCCCTCCCTCCCACCCTCCCTATCCCACCCCTCTAGGTGGTCACAAAGCACCGAGCTGATCTCCCTGTGCTATGCGGCTGCTTCCCACTAGCTATCTCACCCATGAATTCTTTAATGAATAATTGTGTGTGTGTGTGTGTGTGTGAGAGAGAGAGAGATGAAGCTCTTTGAAGCCTCTATTTTAATCAGACAACAAAAAAGAACTTCAGGTTTGCAGATACTTTATTGAAATGAAAATGTATTTGAGGTTTCAACAATTGTCTTGCAGTGTGTAGATCAAAAGACAAGAAAGACAAACACACACACACACACACAAAGAAAGACAGCTTGTGGTTTACACTCATCGCCAGTCGACGTCTTCTGAGTCAAAGATCTTATGGAAAGTTAAAACGGTTCACAGAAAATACTATTATATATAATTTCCTGGAAAACAAAAATAAACATCACTTAGATTTTCAACTCTTTCTTGTAAAGTAAAATCTTGCAGAATAAACATTTCTTACTGTTTTCCTGAATCTGTCCACACACACCTGTCATCCAAGAGAATTAGTGCTGGGAGTAAAAGCAGAATGATCGCATCATTTATTTGATCATTCAGGAGACATTTATTAACGTCAAAGAAGTTCTGGTATTTCCAGATCTTTTCTCCACCAGGGATCCCTTGAGTAAGTTTTTTTCTGCACATTTCTTGTTCCTTCAAATAACTTATCCATAACTCTGCTGCACGTATTATCATTTTTCCACACAGAATGGTGAAAATTTCAGCTCCAAGACATTTTTGAGTTCCTATACGGCCTTACTGTCAGAAATATAGAAAGTAGCCTGCTGCCTTTTACCTTTGACTTTGGGGCCTACAAAATCTTCAGGCTGTGCACTAAGAATGATTTGTCTGAGCTACGTTTTTAAAGGAAAAAACCCCATCATCCTTAATTGTAAGGATTATTCAGTAAATTTTAGTAAATACATATAACATCTAATTTACCATTTTAAATACGCCTAACACCATATTCACTCAGCAGTCAGTGCAACCAATCTCCAGACTGTCTTCATCTTGCAAAAAAGAAACTCTATAGCTGCTAACTAACTCCCATTTTCCTCACCATCCAACCCCCGGAAACCGCGATTCTACCTTCTACCACTCTTCTACACCAAAACCTGTACAGGAATGTCCATAGCAACGTTACTCATAACAGCCCCAAAGTGGAAACAAAAACCTGTACAGGAATGTCCATAGCAGCGTTACTCATAATAGCCCCAAATTGGAAACAACCCAATTGTCCACCAGCTGATGAATAAGATTAACAATATGGTATGTCCATACAGTGGAATATTGATACAGGCTATCACGTGGATGAATCTTGAAAACATTACATAGGTGAGAGAAGTTGGACACGAGAGGCCACATGTTGTGTGACTGCACTGATGTCCAGAGCAGGCGAATGCATAGAGACAGAAAGCAAAGCGGTGGTTGCCGGGGCTTGAGGGCAGAGGGGCGTGGAGAGACACTGCTTAATGGGGTGCGGTTTCTTCTGGGGGTGATGAAAATGTTTTGAAACTGGAGAGTGGCGATGGTTGCACAACATTGTAATAAATGTACTAAACGCGGCCGAATTGCACAATTTTGATGGGTGAATTGTGGAGCGCGTGATTTGTATCTTCCCCCAAATAAGCTGTTTAAAAAGGGAACTCGTGAAGGGGAGGGACAAGCGAGGCCGGGCAGAACGGGGATCCAGCCACGGGAACCATCTTCTTAGGATGTGCCCCTGGGGCTGGCGCCATCAGATGCCGGTGGCCACACCAGTGGAGTCTGTGGGCACGGGGTTCCCATGTTCACCCCGGCTGCCGTGATTAATCAGGATTGCTCTGGAACATTCTGGTCATTCCCTCCAAGTTGAAAGTCCTGGATACGCACACGCCTTTGGTCAACCCGGGCCGCCTGCTGCACGTCCGAGCTCTCTGTGCCGGAGAGCTGGAAATGCGACTCTGTCCCCTCTCAGCCTCTACAGTGTGAGGTGGGGTCCTGTCTCCCACCTGCCTTCAGATTCCCATCAAATAGGAAGGGTCCAGACGCTGAGCGGCCAAAAGGGGACAATGGTCCATGACACATGGCAGCTCCTCTGAGAACCTGGAGATTCTCCAGTTCCAGCAAGCCCAAGCCCGGGCTCCTCAGATGGAGACAGGCTGGGACCTGGGACACGTTGCTGCAGCGTTTGCACCCGGATAAACGTCTCCTGGAGCAACAAAATACAAAGAAACTATAAGGGACTAAAAATAACTGCATGCAGTTGGGGCAAAGTATGGACAACAAGATACAAAAAGACCAAAAACCCAAATGCCACTTCTGAAGAACCGGGAGCAAAAGCAGGGGGTCGGGAGAAAAGCAGGGTACTGCTCATGTCCCCTGCACACAACGCCACCAAAGGGGTGGGCAGGCCACCTAAGCCACCCCTCCGGCCCGACCCCTGGACACACCCCTACCCTCCCCCCATAGAAGGAACAAGCTTGCCCCCCTTGGGAAGCAAGCAGGCAAGCAAGCCCTAACCAGAATCCCCTCGGGAACTCTCAAAGCTCCTGTGATCCAGCGGTATCCCATGCTGATGACATCAGAATGCCCGGGGTGCCACCGGGCAGCAGAGTTTGGGAACCTCTAGCACACAGCATCTGGCACGGCGCTCCCATAAGGCTGGCAGGACGGTGTGCTCACAGCAACATAGCAGATGAAGAACCCGGGGTCAAAGAGGGCAATGTCATCTTGCAGGTTGACGGCCAGGCTGAGGCAGGACGGGCCCCCTGACCACTGGCATCTCCACACGCAGTGGACACACGTCTGCGTGGATGAGCTCTGCTCTGAGCCTCTGCATCGGGCTTCCCCACCTGGCCACGCTCCCCCAGCACAGCCCCTTTCCTCCCAGCCAGACTCCCACACGGGAGGGAGGAGTGACCACCAGCTTCTGGATGTCACAGGCCCAGGGCCCAATGGCCATCGGGAAAATATCTGTGACTTCTGTCTAGAAGGCTTGGAACCCACACAAAAGCCTCAGCTGCCTCAGTACAGGGATGTGGTCCAAGGGAAATAGACTTGCCTCACAAAACACTGTCTCATTAATGATTTCTTACTATAAAGGTTTTTTGCTATAATGGCTTTTTGCCACATCGCCACTGTTTGAAAAACTATTTTTTTAATAAACTAATTTGTTTATTTTTGGCTGTGTTGGGTCTTCATTGCTGCCTGCGGGCTTTCTCTAGTTGCGGCGATGTGCAGACTTTCTCCCTTGCGGTGTGCAGACTTCTCATTGCGGTGGCTTCTCTTGTTGCGGAGCACGGGCTCTAGGCGCGGGGGCTTCAGTAATTGTGGTGTGTGGGCTCAATCCCACGAGGCACGTGGGATCTTCCCGGACCAGGGCTCGAATCCATGTCCCCTGCATTGGCAGGCGTATTCTTAACCACTGTGCCACCAGGGAAGCCCCGCAGCACTACTTACAATAGCCAGGACATGGAAGCAACCTAAATGTCCATCAACAGAGGAACGGATAAAGAAGATGTGGTACATATATACAATGGAATATTACTCAGCCATAAAAAGGAATGAAATTGGGTCATTTGTAGAGACATGGATGGACCTAGAGACTGTCATACAGAGGGAAGTAAGCCAGAAAGAGAAAAACAAGTATTGTATATTAACGCATATATGTGGAATCTGAAAAAATTGGTATAGACGATCTTATTTACAAAGCAGAAATAGAGACACAGAGAACAAATGTATGGATACCAAGGGGGAAAGGGAGGTGGGTGGGATGAACTGGGAGATGGGGATTGACACATATACACTATTGATACTATGTATAAAATACATAACTAATAAGAACCTACTGTAGAGCACAGGGAACTCTACTCAGTGCTCTGTGGTGACCTAAATGGGACGGAAATCCAAAAAAGAGGGGATATATGTATACATATGGCTGATTCACTTTGCTGGACAGTAGAAACTAACACAATATTGTAAAACAACTATACTCCAGTGGGTGCACATGTACGCACTGCTATATTGAAAAAGGATAACCAACAAGGACCTACTGTATAGCACAGGGAACTCTGCTCAATGTTCTGTGGCAGCCTGGATGGGAGGGGAGTCTGGGGGGAGAATGGATACATGCATATGTATAGCTGAGACCCTTTGCTGTGCAGCTGAAACTGTCACAACATTGTTAATCAGCTATACTCCAATGTAAAATGAAAAGTAAAAAAAAAAATCCACCCCAGGAAGTCTTCATGTCCCCACACTTCCAGGCTATGTCATCTGCCAGCCCTGTGGGTGATACCAGATACCATGCCCTGCTGCCAGCGGGCGTCAGGAAGTCTGGGTGCCAACTAGAGGCCATGGGGGGGCCTCCCCTTACCTTCCTTCCTCATGTCTGGACAGCGGTGCAGCAGAGCTGACCTAGAGCAACACCTTCTGAGTCAGATTCCGACCTAACTGCACACCCTACATGACCTTGGGTAATGACTTTGAGTCTCACTTTCCATAAACTTAAAACGAAGATGAAAACAACACCACCACCACCCCCTCCCCTGGCACAGAGAGCCGGTGTGATCGAGAAGCACAGCAAAGGCAGAGACCTTGCACGGTGCCTCGCACACAGTAGGTGATTTGTAATTGACAGTTACTATCCCTGTTTCCAACTAGTTCCCCGGGGAGCAGTTATCTGGGGCTGGATACAAAGCCCACACCGTTGACCCTGACACAGTAAGAGTTTACTGCCATGTTGTGGTATCTGCCTGAGTCAGTCTTCTTGATCTGTTTCAGCAAAACACAAGACACAACTGCCAAAGGGCCAGCGGCACGTGGTCCTGAGGACGGCAGTGCAAGAGACAGTGCTCTTCCCATTGCAGCCCGCTGGGCTGGGCCAGAGAGGGGACAGGTTCCTGCTCCCAGGAGTGTAACCAGCTGCATCTGGACCCTCCCCGCTCCTGGCGCTGCCACCTCGTCTTGGCCCCTCTCAATAAAATCACTGCAACTGCCTTCATGGTGAGGGTCCTCCCTGCTGGGGTCTCCTGCAGAGGTGGACGCTGCAGAGGCAGACTCAGCAGGGGCTGGGTGCTGGGGGTGGAAGAGGGTGGCATGGCAGCCAGGGGTAAGGGGCACCGGGGTAAGAGGGACAGGTTTGGGGGCCACAAAAGGTGTCCATCCAGGAAGCGTGATGGTCACCTAGATCAAACCAGGGCTTCTCAAGTGGCTACTGTCAGGTCCTTTTCAGCCCTGAAGGGATCTCTGATGAAACGCTGGCCACACAGAACTACCGTCTCTGCCCTGAGCTTATATTTTTCCTGCATCGTCTCAAATCTCTGTCTCTCTCTCTCTGCCATTGTGTCTGCTCTCAGTTTAGTCCGGTGGGATCACAAACATTCTAATAACATCATGACCAAGATACCTGGGGCAGGAATCTTCTAGGCTGGCGTGTTTCCCTGCCATTCCCGCAGTGCTGACTGCACCCTCCCAAGCCCTTCCTGCTGCTCCCAGCACCCCCATGAGGTTTCTGAGTACAAGCAGTCCCTTACAGGAGGTGATCCTGTACTTGTTTTTTGGGATTTTTTTTTATGGTACGCGGGCCTCTCACTGCTGTGGCCTCTCCCGTTGCGGAGCACAGGCTCCGGATGCGCAGGCTCAGCGGCCATGGCTCACGGGCCCAGCCGCTCCGCGGCATGTGGGATCCTCCCAGACCGGGGCACGAACCCACGTCCCCTGCATCGGCAGGCGGACTCTCAACCACTGCGCCACCAGGGAAGCCCCTGTACTTGTTTTGTTACAGAATCCCAGGGGCCCCTACCTCTGTTATTCTCAAATCACAATTCAAAGACACAAATATACCCCTCAAATTCTCCTGCTCTGATTCTGTGGGATGGATTCCCATCCCTCACCGATCCCTCCAGGCCAGAGGCAGGGCTGGCAGGGACAACAGAGACCCAAAGAAACGTCACAGCTCTCACGGGTTATTATCTCCTCTCCCCTGACGTGTAACCCTAGACTCGTTATCTTGACATTAATCTGATAGGATCAGCTTTCCTAGATCTTAATAGCAGGGGAAGGGGAATGTTTAAAGAGGAAAGTAATGTAGGCAGTTGTGTGTTTGTGTGTGTGTATCTGTGGGCAAATAAGATTAAAGGCTCGTGGATTTCGGCAACTAAATCTGAATGAAAGTGTTGGACCTTCATGTCCCCTTTTCTAGGCTTAATAAATTGCAGTCAAGGCCAGTACCAAACGAAGGCGTGACGGTTTCCAAAGCTCCGCATTGTAAGAAAATGAGTTCACTTCCTCCTTGCGGCACGCAGGACAGATGGCTTTGGTCGAGAAAGTTCAGTTATTGGCAGGAGCGGAGCTTTGGTTGGGGTGGGCCATGGAACTTATTTTCTGCTTTGCTGGTTGGGGACAACCAAGGTTGCATTCCTCAGTAAGGATACAAAGCAGGTGCCTCAGGCCTCGAGTAACTCAGCTTCTCTAGCTCTGGCTGCTGCTGCCTGCTCTATACGTATCCACGAGAACCTCAGAACGGAGCTCCAAAAGGACAGACAGGACAGTAACCTGAGATCAAGTTTGCAAACCTTTGGAACACAGGCTATGGCCAGTTTCCCTTCCGATGCCTGCTCTTCCTTCTTTCCCGAAGCTTCTGGGGGAAGCCCAGAGGGAGCAGAGGCTGCTGTGGCTCTTCCCCAAGTAGAGCTTACCCAGCATTCACTGCTGCTCAGCGGACTGAGCTGCAGGGGCACCCGTGGCATCACCATCCTGGATGGAGCCAGAAAGCAGCTGTGCCTTAGTCTACCTGAGGGAGATGGGGAAAGTCTCCCAGGGCAGGGAACCACATGGGGCCCGGCCAGAGGAAGACTGTCAGGGAGCTGAGATGGAGGGCTACAACGAGGGGTGGGATTGGCACGCATGGATGGGTCCTACGGAAGCAAGAGAGAGCCTAGATAAACCTGTTCTGTTCGTCTTTACTCTGACTAGGTGTTGAAGACCTTTCCCAGCTCTGTTCCTGGGAATACGGTAGGGTAGGCTATTTGCACCACCTCACGCATGGGGGCAGGGCAATGGTTAGCAGCAGTGACTTTTAAAAGGCAAAAAGTTTGAAATTTTGACGTTTTTTATAGTTCATACTTTTTGTGTCGTGTAAGAAATCTGTGCCAAATACAAAGATAATAAGATTTTGTCCCATTTTTTCTCTAGTTTTATATTTTTAGTTTTTACATTTAGGCCTACGATCCATCATGAATTAACCTGATAGATGGTATGAGAAGGGTGGGAGATTTTTAAATATATCCAATTGTTCCAAGACAATTTTTTGAAAAACATTATCCTTCCCACACTGAAGTCCCTTTCCACCTTTGTCAAAAACCAAGTGACTATACATATGTAGTTCTATTTCTGGACTCTATACAGTTCCACGGATCTATTCCATGGATCTGTGTGTCTATCTTTACACTGATACGATACTATCCTGATTACTGCAGCTCTGTAATAGTCACGAAGTTATGCAGTGTAGCCCCCTCAAATTTGTTCTTATTGACATCTTAAGAACATTGAGTTTCCAATTCATGAACATTGTATTATACATATCCCTTTGAGGTCTTCATTAGTTTCTCTCAGCAATTTTTTTTTTTTTTTTTTTTTTTACTATACAGGTCTTTCACATCTTTTGTCAAATTTACTAAGATGTTGATAATTTTGGACATTATCCATTGCATTGTTTTTTAATTTCAACTTCTGATTGTGCAAGGCAGGTGTATAGAAATACAATCGGTTTTCATATATTAATCTTGTACCCTGCATCCATGCTAAACTCACTTATTAATCCTTTTGTAGACACTGTGAGATTTTCTACAAGTCATCTCTGAATATAATTTTAATCCTTTCTTTCTCGTACCTTTTTTCTTTACTGCCCTCTTGCACTGGCTAGAACCTCCAGTAAAATGTTCAGAAGTAATGACAGTGGGCATCCTTGCATTGGACCTGTTAGTAGGAGGAATGCATCCAGACATTCACCATGCTTGCTGAAGATTTTTTGGTAGAAGGGCTTTTTCAAACTGGGGAAATTCCCTTAAAATTGTTACTTGCTTAAAGCTTTTATCATGAATCAGTGTTAAACTGTCCCGCTCACTTTCTGTATCTATCAATTTAACCACATGATTTCCCCCCTGTATTAATATGAATTACATTGACTTTCAAATGTTAAACCTACTTTGCAATGCTGGGATAAACCCTATTTGGTTAAGATATATTATGCTCTTTATATGAGTCATTTGTTGGATTTCATTTGCTAAAACTCAAAGAACCTTGATGTTCATGGCAGGTAATCTTCTAGCTTTCCTTCTTTGCAACGTCTTTTGTCTGGTTTGGGGATCAGAGCAATGTTGGCCACATAGATGGAGCAGGAAAATATTTTTTCCTCTGATTTCTTGGGAGAGGTTGTGTAGAACTGGTGTTATTTCTTCCTTGAACATTTACCGCTAAAATGATCTAAGTCTAGAGGGTTCTTTGTGAAATTTTATTTATTTTTAAAATTTATTTATTTTTGTCTGCATTGGGTCTTTGTTGCTGTGAGCGGGCTTTCTCTAGTTGTGGCGAGCGTGGTCTACTCTTCGTTGCGGTGCGAGGGCTCCTCATTGTGGTGGCGTCTCTTGTTGCAGAGCACGGGCTCTAGGCGCACGGGCTTCAGTAGTTGTCGTGCGCGGGCTCAGTAGTTGTGGCACATGGGCTCAGTAGTTGTGGCGCATAGGCTTAGTTGCTCCGCGGCATGTGGGGTCTTCCCGGACTGGGGATCGAACCCATGTCCCCTGAGTTGGCAGGTGGATTCTTAACCACTGTACCACCAGGGAAGACCCTTTTTGTGAGATTTTAAACTACAAATTAAACTTCTGTCATACATAGGGCTGTTTAGATTTTATATTTTTTCTTGAGTGAACTGAGATAATTTTTATCTTCCAGGGAATTTGTGTCCATGTCATTTAAATTGTCAAATTACCATAAGTTGTTCATAATATTCTCTTTTAGTTTTAGTATCTGTAGAATCTGTGGTGGTGTTTCCTCTCATTCCTGACATAGGTCATTTGTTTACTCTTTTTCTCCTTATCAGCCTCAACAGAGGTTTACATTTTTTTTTTTTTTTTTGAGCTTCTTAAAGAACCAGCTTTGGGTTTAATAAAATTTTCTCTATCATTTTTCTCTTTCCAATGTCACTGACTTCTGCTCTACCTTTGTTATTTCCCTTATTCTGCTTATATTTTTGTTTGCTCTTCTTTTTCTAGTTTATTAAAGTGGAAGCTAGCGTCATTGATTTGACACTGTTTTTCTAACATAGGCATTTTAGTGCTATAAATTTCCCTCTAAGTACTGCTTTAGTTGCATCACAAGATACAAGGTCAATACATCAAAGTATAGAAACTGCATTTCTATACACTAGCAATGAACAAGTAGAAACCAAAATTAGAAGGACAATACCATTTATAACAGCTCCAAGAAAATAAATACTTAGCTTTAAATCTAACAAATCTTATACAGGATCTGCATGCTGAAACTGCAAAATGCTGATAAAAGAAACCAAAGATGTAAATAAATGAAGAGATATATCATGTTCATGGATTAGTAGACTCACTAGCATAAACATGTGAATTCTCCCCAAACTTATAATATATAGATTTAATGTAATTTCAATCAAAATCCCAGCAGTGTTTTTGTATAGATAAGCTGATTCTAAAATTTATACAGAAAAGGCAAAATTGATAGAAAAGCCAAAATAATTTTGCAAAGAATAAAGATGGAGAAATCACACTACCAGATTTTTAAGACTTATAAAAGCTACAGTAATCTTGACCATGTGGTATTGGTAAAAGGACAGACCCATAGATCAACGAAAGAGAATACAAAGTCTGGAAATAGACCCATACAAATATGGCTGATTGACTCTTGACAAAGATACAAAAGAAATTCAGTGAAAAAGAATAGTCTTTTAAACAAATGGTTCTAGAACAACTGGACATCCATCTATCTATATGCTCCCAAAACAAAAAACATAAACCTCACATTAAAAAAAAATTAACTCAAAACAGATCATAACCCTAAATGTAATATATAAATCTACAAACTATTTAGAAGAAAATATAGGAGAAAATCTTTTGAGAACTGGGGCTAGACAAAGATTTCTTAGACATGAAGCCAAAAAAGCACCATCCATAAAAAGGAAAAAAAGCTGATAAACTGGATTTCATCAAAATTAAAATTTGTGCTCTATGAAAAATACTGTTAAGTGAATGAAAAGACAAGTTGCAGACTAGGAGAAAATACTGCAAAGCACGTATCTGACATCACATTTGTACCCATAATACGTAGAGATTCTAAACACAACAGTAAGAAAACTAACAACTCAATTTAAAAATGAACAAATGAGGGACTTCCCTGGTGGCCCAGTGGTTAAGACTCTGTGCTTCCACTGCAGGGGGGGCATGGGTTTGATACCTGGTGCCCTGGTTGAGGAACTAAAATCTCACATGCCATGTGGCATGGCAAAAAAAAAAAACAAAAAAAAACCCACAAGGCACATGAAGAAAGAAATCGTGGCCCAGTAAAAAAGGAACCAAAAAACAAAAAGAACAAATGAGTTGAACAAACACTTTGCCAAAGAAGATACACAGATGGCAAGTAAGCACGTGAGCAGATGTTCACCATCACCAGCTATTATGGAAATGCAAATTAAAACCACAGTGAGAATTCACTACGCGTCTATTAGAATGGCTAAAATAAGAAGCACTGACAATATCAAGTACTAGTGAAGATGCAGTGCAACCTGTAACTACCTTTTTTGCTGAATAACAATTTTTTTCCCAAACACACTATGTAAATATGCTTTTATAAGAGGTAATATTTTGACATTGTGGTTTCAGGCAAAGACACACTCACCAGTTGACTCAACACAACAGTTTCCCATCAGAGAACATACGGAACAAATTTAAATTCGCACCGTATTTGAATGAACTGTAAAATGTTTTTCTTTGCGTGGTGGAATCTTCTAGATTTCATTCTGTTGTGTGCATTCACTCTTTACTCATTTTAAAAAGCTCTCTTATAGTCAGCCTTGATTTTGTCCTAAAGCAGGGTCAGCAAACATCTTCTGTAAAGGTTCATAGTAAATATTCTCAGCTTTGCGATCCATAAGTCCTCTGTTGTAACTACTTAACTCTGCCCTCAGCAGAGCAGCCGGAGACAACAGGCATTCATTTCTACTGGGCGGGTTCCAATGAAACTTTACAAAAATGGACTGCGACTTGATTTGGCCCATAGGCCCCAATTCACCAACCCCCATTCCAGGGGCTGGAGTAGGAGATGATGAAGCTGAGGCACGCTTAGACCATGGTTGGCAGCGATGGGGCAGGGCCAGCTTCCACGGACACTAAGCATTGAATCAGCAGCTGCCTGGATTTGTTGGAGAAACATCTCAACTACTTGCACGTACTGGTCCCGAGGTAGTTTCCAGAGACGGCCCCTTCCTAACCCAGATCTCCTGCTTCAGCAGCACGTCCACGTTCTCAAGTCCTTTCACCATCCGTGCAGCAAGGGTGGGTGGAGCCTGAGGCGTGGAGGGGCTGAGGGCCTCTCTTAAGCGGCAGAGCTGTGTCAAGAGCCCAATTCCCCTGACCTCAACTCCAGGCCTTACCCACTGAATGAGCCCCCCTGTACAGGCAGGGCGCTCCCCAGAAAAACAGGAAGTAGCGTCACCTGCCCCAACATGAAAGTAACTGAAGTGTTTCTCAGGGTGGTCCAGGGTGGCATCAGAATCACCCACTCCGTCGGCATCTCTGGGGGTGGGACCCAGGTGGCCTTGACGCACATCCCAGGAGAAAAAGCAGGTCCTATTCCTCCAGCCCATCCAGCGGCCCGAGACGGGGCCAGGGTCCGGGGCTTTCTGCAGAGGAGCGCAGTCTTCATGATACTCACAGCAGGCATGAAGGAACAGACTTTATTAATCTAGCTCTCAAACACTAGAGGCTAAAATTCAGTTGAACTCTAACAATCTATTTACAGAGTGCTGTCAGCAGACCAGGCAAGGCTGGCCCTGGGTCTTCCCCAAACACCCAACAAGCTTGGCCTCCCAACAGGCCCGAGCCGCCTTCCCCCTGTAGCCCACAGAGGACGTCTATATACACTTGACCGAACCCTCAGCAACAGGATACGAGGCAGGACGGCACCAGACCAACAGAGACACAGACATACAGACACAGATGAAGGCTGAGGCTGCCCAGCAGGCCCGAGGGCCTGGCTCAGTGCTTCTTCAGGCTGTAGGCCAGGCTGCCAGGGACCCTGGTGCCCTGCAGGGGCGGCGAGTTCCACACGGCGGAGCTGGTGCGCTTATGGTAGCGGGGCTTGCTCTTCTTGAAGATGTCCTCCAAGTCCAGTGGCAGAATGGTTCCGAAGAGTTCCAGAAGGTTCGGGGGGTGGTAGTACTGGTGAATGATGGCCTGGCTAAGCTGGGTGCCTGCAGGAGGACACCAAGGGCTGGGTCACTACCCTGGCGCTCCCCCTGCCCCCCACAAAGAGCCCTCGGCGCCCTCTCCACCTCAGCATTCCTTCACCTCCTGTCAAATCAGCTCCTCTCAGGGCCCTCCTCCAGCCGCCCCCCCCCCCCAACCAAACACGGATAACCTCTCACTGTGCACTCCTACAGCTGCTCTCCAGCGACTCACGTGAGCCAGGCGCTCGGCTGAGGTCACTGCATGACCCCCTCATCCCCACAGCCACCTCGGAGGCAGGCCCTCTACCCGCCCCGGTTTACAAGGGTGAGATCTGCCCAGAGGCACACAGCTAGAGACTGGCAGAGCCGGGATTTGAAGACAAGTCCAGCTCCAGAACCAAAGCATCTGATGCCATCCTCGACTACCTTGGTTGGCTACTCATCTCATCAGCACCACAGCCCCACGATGCCTGGTGCAGGCTGACACTGCCGGTGGCTCAGAGCCCGGCCAGCGAGGCTGAGGAGGACCCCGGGGGGGTCGGGAAGCAGAATGTGTGCCCGGCACTTGCCCTGCACCAGGCCTTCCTACGCTAACTCACTTCATCCTCGATAGCCCTTCTCAGCTGGGTGCTCTAAGCACCCCCATTCCACAGATGGGAAAACGGAGTGAGAGTTTAAGTAGGTTGGTAAAGGTCAAGGGCTCCCCGGCCACGCTGACCCCTGCCCGCTGCCAACTCCGGAATGACTGGACGTTAAGGAGATGAAGTCGGATTCCAGTCACTGTGGGGTTCAGATGAGGTGAAACTCACAAAGCAAGCTCTCTTCTGTACAGCGCCGATCCCCTCCAGGGTTCTGGCCCTTCCTCCGGGGAGCGAGACTGCAGCCCGCCCCGCCCCCAGCTCGGCCAACTCCGTAAGGCAGCCGCTGCATGCACTGGCCCTGCTCACTCCCCGAGGCCTTGCACCCAGGCCTGAGGTGGCACCTTCACACTTACCCACACTCCTGTTTAGAGCCTGTAAACTCAGCGTCCCATCCTGCTGGGCCTCAAGTACCCCCATCCCCATCTCCAACTCCTCCCCCAGCTGGCTGGAACCCCTTGCTCCAGCTCTGTGCGCTGCTGAAACCCCACTACTCTTAGCTCTATTCCCACCCCCAGGCAGCATATTTGGGTCCCTGTGGCCTGCTGGGTGGGACTCCAAAGGGGCAGCCAGATAGAGTCTGAGGTGGAACACCCAGCACCATGCCTGCCAGCAGCCACTGAAATCTAATGTATCTGTTGAGAATGCAAGCGCCCAACGTCCAGGTCTGGTCCTCAGGTGAGCCCGCTGGCCACAGGGCGCCCACCCTTCCCCAGGCGCGTCCCGAGGCCCGATGCAGACTTGTCGGCCAACGACTCGAGCTGCCAGCCCATGGGTGCAACGGGCTCCTGACCCCCACAGCCGCTGAGCCACCCCCTCCAGGGCTCGAAGTCACAAGTGGGGACCCGGCTCTCCTGGGGAGATCCGGGCCCTGCACACCTCTGGCCCAGTTGGGGATGGGCTTCCGGGGATGGGCCTCGTCATCGGTGGAGTCGTCGCTGTTCAGATCCATCCCGTAGTTATCCGGGTTGATCTTGGGGGGTGCCCTGTGTCCCTGTGGGGTCATCTGATACGAGGTACAAGCTGGAGACTGGAAAAGATGAACAAGGCCTTCAGCTGCCTGCCCTGCAGGCTGGTGCCTCCCGCCACTGAGGAGCATGGGGCTCTGGCCACCTCCCCTCATTTCACGGGAAAAAAGAAAAAGGTTCAGGGGTCGCTTTTTAATTTAAAAAAAAAAAAAAAATCACACCATATACATGACTCCATGTCTTCCTTTTTCATATGAAAGTATGTTGTAAACATCCTTCTAGGTTAGTGTGTCAGTGTGTGTCCTGTGACCCGCGGCAGGGCAGTTCACTGGGAACCCCAGGATTTGTAATTTAACCGTGTGGTTCAGCTAACTTCCAAGTTTTCAACATCTTAAACGGTGTTGCAATGAAAACCTTATATTACATTTTGTTTGTAACAGCATTAACAGCCTAAATGCTTGTCATTAGGGACTGGTTAAAGACCTTCTGGTACCACTAACTGGAACACAGCGGTCAAAAGTAAGAGATTTACAAGCGGTGAAACAGACAGACGTCTAGGATACATTAAATGAAAGGAAAAAAATGAGAAAAAATCAAGCTGCCAAATGGTATGTGTTGTGGACTAAATGTATTCCCCCCCAATTCCCATGTTAAATCCTAACCCACGATGTGATGGTATTTGGAGGTGGGGCCTTCGGGAGGTACTCAGGTCATGAGGGCAGAGCCCTCATGAACCGGATTAGTTCCCTTAGAAAAGAGAGCTCCCTCTCCCCTTTGGCCATGTGAGGACACAGCGAGAAGACGGCCGTCTGTGAACCAGAGGAGGGCTCTCATCAGACACTGGATCTGCCAGCGCCTTGACCCTGGACTTCCCAGCGTGTCTGTCGTTTAAGCCACCCAGTCTAGGGTAATTTGTTGCAGCAGCACGAACAGACTACGACAGTGTGGGTAGTCTGTGCCCATTTACAACTACGCATATGTGTGTGTGAGAGAAAGTGTGTGTATAAAACGTATTTACACGTAACGTATAGAAAGATAGACACCAGACTGAGACTTTCCCTCTGGGGGTACCTTTCTTTTGCTTTATATTCTTTTATAAAGGTTAGTTTCTTTTCTTTTCTTTTTTTTTTTTTTACAACAAATTCTACTTTCAGAATAAGGAAGAAGATATATTTCAAATATAGTAAAAAAATAACTGGGCCAACTGTATGCTTCCACTTTCTTATGGTCCTAATACATACAGCCTGTGCCTCCGGCTACCGGGAAGAGAATAATGAGAGCCAGGGGGCCCTCTCCACCCTGATGCCCGGGCCTCACCTGCACGTCCACGGTCACGTTCAGGCTTTTGCTGGCCGCCGCGGCCTCCCTGGCTTTCTTCTCCTGCTCCTCCTGCAGCCGCTGCTCAGCCAGGCGCTGCTGTTCTTCCTGGGACCCCGGCGGAGGGCGGGATGTCACAGACCACGTGTGCATTCTCCCCTCCCCCCCACCAACGCCGCGCAGCGAGGCAGGCAGGGCAGCTCCTGCACCAGGGCCCCTGGACCAGGCCTCCCAGCCCAAAGCTCAGGGCAGACCCCGTGGGAGCCACAGGCCCGGCTCCCCTTTACCTTTTTCTTCTTCTCCTCCAGCTCCCTCTGCAGCCGCTCCTTCTGTAGCCGCAGGGCCTTCTCCCTCTCCTGCAGCTCCCTGAGGACCGAGCAAGAGCATGTCAGGGCGGGAAGCTGAGGCCCGGCCCCGTTCCACCCTTGCCAGGGAAGCCAGGGCCCTGGCACACGCCGCAGAGGAGGGAATGGCAGGACGGGCATGCCAGCGAAGAGCCAGCAGCTGTGCTGGCGCCCAAGGGGCTAGGAGCGCTCAGCTGAGGGTCCAGGAGCACTCAGCCCCGAGGCCCGCCAGCTGGGCCCCGCGCCTCCACACCACTCAGACCTCCGTGCCTCAGTCTTGCCTGCTGTGCAATGGGGAACAGAACACCTTTCCTCCAGAGCTGCCACGAGAACAAAATCAGGTCATCTGAGCTACCGCCACTCGTCCTGACCCACAGGCCAACACCCGGCCCCAAGCCTGACACGAAGCAGGGAGGGGCTGTTCACGGCTCAGAGCCACCTGCACTTACTCGCTCATGACCCTGAACAAGTCATGGAACCTCTCTGGACCTGTGTCCCCCTCCGGGAAGTGGAGCAGCTGGTACCCACGCTGCAGGTGTCTTCAGGTGAGAATTAAACAAGGAAATGTGTGGAAAGCGTGTGGCTCGGTACCCACCCAAGCTGCCAAACGTTATGACCGTCGCCACCCCCTGAAGCCCCTGGCGCTGCCCGACACACATCCAATTCTAAAGTCACATCAGCTGCCGCCCTCTGTCCCCCTCCCAGACTCCTGTCTCTGATTCTGCCCACAGGACCAGGGACCCCTTTGTGCCAAAAAACACGATGGCCCTGACGCAGTCAGCCCTCTGGTTGTGACCCACCTCCTTCTCCACTGGGCCTGTAGCCACCCACAAAGACACGGAAAAAAGTGCTGCCTGGTGTTTCCCAGTGGGTGGAAGCAGGAGAGAGGCCAGGCCTGGGCCTGGGCCCGCCCGAGTCTACACGCACACGGGGGAGTCCGCATCTGCACACAGGCGTAGGATCCCACATGTCTCCTGGCCAGTGGTGACGGAGGCTTACCCTCCTCGGCATCCCCAGGACCCAGCACAACCCGGCACAGGGACTGGCCTTGGATAAACGCCTGTGGAACTAAACGTGGAATTCTCGCCTATCGCAGAGACCACTGCCTCTGCGAGGACTCATCTGCCACGGTCCCCAGTTGCGGGGAGGCGGGACAGTCTGGAAATGTTGGTGGGGGGTCAGCCCGAGTCATCACCAGCCCTGAGGAGCACGCGCGGTGGGCACGAGCCAGGGGTGCCGAAGGCCCTGCAATGAATCACAGCACGTGGTGGCCTGACTCTGCCACCAAAGGCCCTCAGTGGCTGCTGAGAAATGCTGGCTCGTCCTGCGGCCCCACCGCCCCCTTATGTCAGCTGAGAAAAGAATGAACCAAAGGGCTCAGCTCATCCGGCTGGAAGCAGAACAGAGACACAATCCCGAGCGACCCTGCCCGTTACTCCTTGAATCTCCAGCAGCCAACACACCACGTCTGGAGCCAGGAAGAAAGCCTGTCCTTCTTTTCCAAACTCCCGAGTGAAGGCGGGAGCTGCCTCTGGGTGACGGCTACATCTGTGTGTCAGCCACACACGCACAGGAGGACGGCTGATGTGACAGCGAGGCGCCACAGAGTCACCTGGGCGCCGGGCCTCCGCGACGCCTCACCTCTCGGCCTGCAGCCGCTCCAGCTCGCGCTGCTCCGCCAGCCTCTTGGCCTCGGCCGCCTTCCGCAGCCGCTCCTGCTCTTCCTCCCTCCTCCTCTGCAGCAGCTCCTGGTGGCGCCTCTCCTCCTCCTCCTGTGACCAGAGAGCAAGGTCAGGGTTCGCAGGCCAGCCCGGGCTGGAGAGGCAAGAGCGGGTCTGGGAGGGAGGAAGGGGGGGTGGGGGGAGGAGCAGCTGGCCGGAGGGCCTGTCCTTCCCAGAAGCTCCTCTCGCGTCAAGAACAGCAGGGGCCGACTTCCCTGGTGGCGCAGTGGTTGAGAATCCATCTGCCAATGCAGGGGACACGGGTTCGAGCCCTGGTCCGGGAAGATCCCACATGCGCGGAGCAACTAAAGCCTGTGCAGCACAACTACTGAGCCTGTGAGCCACAACTACTGAGCCCACACGCCACAACTACTGAGGCTGTGTGCCACAACTGCTGAAGCCCATGCACCTACACCCCGTGCTCCGCAACAAGAGAAGCCACCGCAATGAGAAGCCCGTGCACTGCAATGAAGAGTAGCGCCCGCTCGCCGCAACTAGAGAAAGCCCGCGTGCAGCAACGAAGACCCAACGCAGCCAAAAATTTAGAGAAATAAATATAAATAAATAAATTTAAAAAAATAACAGCAGGGGCTGAGCCCAGGGACACCCCATACGAGGCTCCACCCACAAGGACCACGGCAACCGGCCTGAGGCGCGTCTTGCAACAACTTCTTTTGCTGCAGCGGCAGATTTAGTAGTTAAGGGTACAGACTGGACGAAGCCAAACTCGTGAGCTGGGTGACACGAGGCGAGTCACAGAAGCCTTCTGGCCTCGGTTTTACCCTCATTGATAAAATGGGGACAACAGTCACGCCCACGCCTCCTAAGACTGCTGAGTTTATACACATGACGCACTTAGAACAGTGCCTGGCACAATGTAAAAACTCCATAAATCTTAGCCATTAGTCTTATGACCCCCTAATGCCAGATCTGTGTTCCCTAGAGTCGTAAGACCGACAGTTCCCAGGAAGAGGTGGGCCCGTCATCTTAGAGGCAGAACGTTTAATCCTCGCAACAACCCTATCGAGTAGATACCACTGCTACCTGAAGGAACCAAAGCACAGAGAGGCCAAATAACCCACCCAGGGTCACACAGCTAATACATGGCAGAACTGAGATTGGAAGTCTGGCTCCAGAGTCCGCGCACTTAACCCTCAAACTGCTGCCTCTACAGAAAACACAGGGCGGGTCCCCGTCCCCGTCCCCACCTCCATGGCCTTCGTGAAACCTCCTTGTGAGCTCAAGGCAGCAAGACCCACCAAGATCAACCCGACGCAGGGGGTGAGCCCAGCGGCCCAGGGGCGCGGAGGCAGTGCCGGCCTCCTGCTGCGTGAGCCCGGCGTGCGTACCTGCTGTAGCCACCTGAGCCTCCGCGCCTCGTCCTCCTGCCTCCTGCGCGCCTCCACCTCCCCCATCTTCTTGGCCGCCGCCTTCTTCTTGGCCTTCTCCTCGGCCAGCCGCTCCTCCTTGGCCTGCGGAGCCCACCCGCAGACGCCCATTGGAGCAGCCCCCCGCCACTCAGCCGTACAGGGTGGGGCCCAGTACGCAGCAGGGCAGATACTCCATGTCCCTGGGGCCCCGGCTAGCTCCCCCACAGCCCGGGGAAGGGGGCACCCGGGAGCCAGACCTGCCAGGAGCGCAGGGCTGTGCTCGGTCCCGGGCAGACCTTCCACCCTCCACGTGGCTCAGAACAGACCCCACGGACGGCCACGAGAGGGATATAGGGCATCAAACCCGTAACTTCCCGACGGGTCCAGTCCTAACCCTCGGGCCACCCAGTGTGACGGGCCTGGGTCCCGCCAGGGCCCAGCCCGCGGAAGCTGCTACCCACAGCCCGAGGCCTGCACCTTCTCCGTCTTCTCGTCGATCTGAGCAAACTTCTGCTCGATCTGCTTCTTCTTCTCCTCCTTCATCTGCTCCACCCGTTCCCGGGCCTGCAGCACCTTACGGAGGCGCTCCTCACGCTTCCTGCGGGCACAGGGTGGTCACGGGGGCCCAGCAAGGCCGGGGGAGCCGGATGGGGGGGGGGCGGGCACTTACAGCTTCACCTCCTCCAGCCGGCGCCGCTTGTCCTCCTCCACCTTCTGCCTGCGGAGCTGCTCGGCCTCCTCCTTCCGCCGCAGGTTCTCCAGGCGCTGCCGCTCCTTCGCCTGGGGGGGTGGCGGTGGGGGAGTGAGGGCAGCCCCGCGCTGGGCCAGGACGACCCCAAAGGCCCCCCAAGGGCCTGAGTCACGAGTGCCCTCACCTGAGCCCTGCCAAGGTGTGGGCAACACAAAAGTAAGGCTCAAGACTGGATGATTCAGATTGATCTGCTGAACCAACTAGTACTTTTCTCTTTTTTTTTTTTTTGCAGTACGCGGGCCTCTCACTGTTGTGGCCTCTCCCGTTGCGGAGCACAGGCTCCGGACGCGCAGCCTCAGCGGCCATGGCTCACGGGCCCAGCCGCTCCGCGGCATGTGGGATCTTCCCGGACCAGGGCACGAACCCGCGTTCCCTGCATCGGCAGGCGGACTCTCAACCACTGCGCCACCAGGGAAGCCCCCAACTAGTACTTTGAAAAAGTTGTTTTTGAAATTATTATATAGCCACATCACAAGAAGTTTGGAAAATAAAGGAAAAAAATGCCATCCCTAATCTACTTCACCAGCCTATAGTAACCTCTGTTAGCGGAGGTTATAACTATATAAAAAGTTATATTTGATAAAAGAGTTAAGAATGAGGGACTTCCCTGGTGGTGCAGTGGCTGAGAATCTGCCTGCCAATGCAGGGGACACGGGTTCAAGCCCTGGTCCGGGAAGATCCCACACGCCGCAGAGCGGCTGGGCCCGTTCGCCACAACTACCGAGCCTGCCCTCTAGAGCCCGCGAGCCACAACTACTGACCCCGCGTGCCTAAAGCCTGTGCTCTGCAACAAGAGGAGCCATCGCAATGAGAAGCCCGCGCACCGCAAGGAAGAGCAGCCCCTGCTCGCCACAAGTAGAAAATGCCCGCATGCAACAACAAAGATCCAACGCAGCCAAAAGTAATAATAAAAAGAAAAAAAGAACCAGATTGGGAAGGGACAGAAAGGCAGCTTTGAAAGTTATGGTTAATGTTCTATTTAAGGGGATGGATGGGTACACATGTGTTAATTTTTTATTATTATGCTTTATAACTTTTACGAGTGTATACACACACACACACACACACACACACACACAGTGTATCGACTCTTTCCTAACAGCTGAAAAAAAAAGAAAATACTGTCAAATGCTAACAGAGGTTACTATATAGGCTGGTGACACTGATTAGGGATGGCATTTTTTCCCCTTCATTTTCCAAACTTCTTGTGATACGGCTACATACAAATTTCAAAAACAACTTTTTAAAAGTCCTAGTTGCTTCAGCAGATCGATGCTGGTACCCTCCTCCTCCACAGGCCCAGAAAGCCCCAGGGGCATGGCCATAGCAGTAGGCAACCAGCAGGACAGGTGGGGCCTCCAAGCCCTCCCTGGCCAAGGACGAGACTGGTGCTTTACCAGTAACGGTCAGGGGATAAGGGTAGAGGCTGGGACCTGGACTAGAGGCCCACCCCTCACCCCAGCCTGGCTCCCAGTAGACACCACCTCTGGGCTAAGCCACCCATCGGCCTTACTGTCCATTTCTCCTTGGCCACTGACCTTGACTACAGATTTCCCACCTAGAAATCTGGCCCCAAGGTAATACCATCCTAAAGACGGAGAGAAGGGCTCCGGTTCTGGGTGAGATGGAGTGGACACTCCCATCTGTCTCTCCCACTACATGTGGTGTATAACCTAACAGAATGCACGGAGCAGTTATTTGAGGCCTCTGCAAGGTAAACAGCCGCAGGCAGACTGGGGAAGGAGGCCAAGCTTTGAAGCGTCACCGAACCAGCAATGAGCTGAATGCTTTTTTTTCCCTCCAGCACTAACTCAGTGAAGCCTGAGACCCCAAAGAGATCACCGAGGTGCTGACAGAACTCCAGGAAGAGCCCTCTGGTTCTGACTCAAAACGCTATGGTTTTTTCCCTCTTTTCTCCCTTCTCTCATGCTCTGGCCCACAAGCAATCCTGTGGCAACGGGGACAGCAGCAGTTACTGGAACCTGCAGAGTCAAAACTCAAGGAGGAGAACCTTCCATGCCACACTATGGAGCTGTGATCCCAAAATGCTGGGAAACACTGTTGCCTTTCTTTCTGTCTCCCAGCGGGAGGCCCTCCACGTGGTTAGGGGAGCACACAGCAGAGCAGAAGAACTAAGGCCCCAGCTTCCTGGCTGGGGGGCAGAAAGGGGGAGCCCCAGAGAAGAGGAAAGTACTGGATAGATTGAGAAAGTAATACCATAAGGTGTTTATGAACTCCCGGGTGCAGCACCAAACTGGAGATGTTTGGATTTGACCCGAACTATCACACCTGAAACTCTGAGAACTAAACTCTCAGGCCACCTGCCAGATCCCAGACGGACCGCTGACTGGCACACCCACGACAGATCCAAAGAGCACGGTAAAGGCTTTGAAATCTGAATGGACATTGGAACCACAGGCCACAGAAAGCAGGTTGGAACCACAGCCAGAACCAGTGGGTTACTGCCAAAGCAAACGATCAACAGTCTCCATAAGATTTAAACAAGACCCAGAGTCTCCTAACATCATATTCAAAATGTGCAGGCTGCAATCCAGAGTTACTAAGCATACGAGGACCAGGAAAATCTCAACTCCCACGGGAAAAGGCAATCAACAGACACCAATGCCAAGATGTCCGGTTGGAATTCTCTGACAAAAATGCCCCAACAAATAATCACAGCACTCTTAAGACAACTGGAAAAACAGAAAATCTCAGCAACTAGAAGATCTAAAGAAGCAGCAAATGGCGATTTGGAACTAAAAATACAATAACTGAAAAAAAAAAAATTCAGTGGACAGATCCAAGAGCAGAATGGAGAAAACATGAAGATAAATCAAAATTTAGCCAATCTAAACACAGAGAGAAAATATACGGAAGAAAAATTAACAGAGCCTGAGGGAACTGTGAGATGACAACAAAAGTTCTATGAGGACTTCCCTGGTGGCCTAGTGGTTAGGATTCTGGGCTTTCACTGCGGTGGCCTGGGTTTAATCCCTGGTTGGGGAAGATCCCGCAAGCCGTGTGGTGTGGGGAAAAAAAAAAAAAAGTCTATGAAATACTGAAAAAAACCCCAAAACCTTGAAGAAATAATGGCTGAAGATGTCCAGCTTTGCTGAAAGATATAAATCTACAGATTCAAGAAGGTCATCAAAACCCAAACAGGATAAACCCAAGGAAACCCATGTCCAGCCACAAAAGAATCAAACTGCTAAAAACTTATTATTAAAACAAAGGAAAAAAAATTCTGAAAAGCAGGCACCAGAAGAAAAAAGACACATTATCTATCAGGGAGCAATGATTTGAATGACTGGGGATTTCTCATCAGAAAGTTTGGAGGCCAGACGGAAGGAGCACATTTTAAGATTGCTAAAAGGAAAGAACTGTTAATCCGGAACTCTACCTATATTCAGTGAAAATATCCTTCAGAAATGAAGGGAAATAAACTTTCTCAAATAAAGAACTTGTTGCCAGCAGACTTCTCAAAGAATTGCTAAAGGAAGTTTTTCAGACAGAAGAGAAATAATACCAGAAGGAAAGGTGAAGCTTCAAGAATGAAGAAGAGAAATGACAAATATCTGGGTAAATATCAAGACTTCTTTTCCTCTTGAGTTTCTTTAAAATGTTTGACAGTTGAAAACAAAAATTATTCTGCTGGAGTCATCGATGTATGGAGATGGAATATGTAAGACAACGATCACACACAGTGGGAAGTCAAGGCATCTATAGGTGGTAAGGTTTCTACATTCCAATTCAACTGATAAGATACTGATGCTTGGGCTTCCCTGGTGGCGCAGTGGTTGAGAGTCCACCTGCCGATGCAGGGGACACGGGTTCGTGCCCCAGTCCGGGAAGATCCCACATGCCGCGGAGCGGCTAGGCCCGTGAGCCATGGCCGCTGAACCTGTGCGTCTGGAGCCTGTGCTCCGCAATGGGAGAGGCCACAACAGTGAGAGGCCCGCGTAATGCAAAAAAAAAAAAAAAAAAAAAAAAAAAAAAGATACTGATGCTAAAGTAATTGTGAAAGTTAAGTATGTAATGCCTCAAAACAACCATTAAAAACCCTAAAAATGATATAGTCCGAATCGCAAGAGACAAATTAAAATGGAATACTAAAAAATGTCAAGGGACCCCAAAAAAGGCAAGAAAGGGGAGACAGAAGAAAAAAACAAAGGTAACAGCCAATAATAATAAAACAGTAGACATAAATTGAAACATACCACTAAATATATCAAATAAGACACTGTTAGATTTTTAAAAGAAACAAAACCACCACCCTGACTCAACTGTATGCTGTCTACAAGAAACTGAATTCAAATGTAATGACTGAGTTCAGAAGCGTTATACTGAGTAAGCCAATCTCAAGAGGTCACCTGTCGTATGATTACACTCATGCGACATTCTCAAAAAGACAAAAACTATAGTGATGAAGAACACGCGGTAGGGGTGGGGGAGGGAGTCTTGTGGGGTAATGGAACCGCTCTGCATCCCAACTGCTGTAGTGGTTACATAAACCTATGCTTTCACAAAGGATAGATTTCACCGTATGATAATTTTTAACATAAGTTTTACTGTAAAATGTTTTTTAATATAAAATTTTTTTTTTAAAGATGGAAAGAGAAATGAAGAGAGATGATCATGAGTCATAGAAGCCAAGCTGGGGTAGGAAGCCAGGCTGGGGAGGATGCTGGCCTTTGGGAGGACCCCTCAGGGAGGGAGCAGGTGGCCTTGTGCTCTCCAACCACACGGACCCAGGGAAACCCAGCAAGAGGCCACACCGCCCGCTGGCCTATGAGGAAAGCACCTGGGAAACAAAGGCCACGTGGCACCCAGAGCGCTCGCCACCCTCTCGTCCTGCCCCCAGATTCCTACTCTCAGCAGGGCTCAGCAAAACAGGCTTTTGTCCCGAAGCTTGACTATTAGGATTTCCCAGCCCAGGTCAGAGCATTTATCCTGTTGCACTGTGAATTTTATAGAAGAAAACAAGCGTTTCTTCGGTCATAGAATCCGTGCTTCCTCTGCCCCAACCTTGGAAGGTGGGCTGCTCCCCAGGGGCCACCATCAAGCCCAAAGCAGAGGGTGGGAGGGATCCAAAAGCTTGTGCAGCCCCTTCTGCCTCCAGGGGTCTCCAATGAGCAGCCTCTCTGCCACCCATCAAACAACCACTTCATGCCGATCCCCGTGCTGGGTGCTTGACACTCGCTACTGCTCCCTGCTTCATCCAATCTCCCTGAATGAACCTCTGTCTCCACACTTTGTAGCCAAGGAAATTTAGGCCCAAAGGTTAGGAAACCAGTCCAATGCCACAGCGACCTACCTAGGTAGGTCCCCTGGCCTCCTGAGGACTGTCCCACCCGCGCAGATGTCGCATGCAGGGACCTGGGCTCCCCAAAGCAGGAAAGGGCAGCTTCCTGAACCTCTTGGTCATTCCTGCAAGGCCCCGATCAGTCTGGGTGGGGCACAGGTAGCTCCTTGTAGGAGGAAAAAGTCCAAGGCTGGTTCACGGCTGTGGGCCCAGGTGCCTAGTAGGGCCCTGGCACAAAGACAGGTACATAAGAACCACACAGCCTGCTTGCTGGCATGTTGGATGACACGCCATGGCCCTGTCCACCCAGATGGGACCAGCCTTCTTGCAGGAGAGGCCAGTTCAGGACCTGCCTGTCCAGCTGCTGGGCAGCCTCTTGATCTGTCAAGCTCCACGGCAGTGCTCCTGGGGCCCTAAGACCCCTGGCTGGAGGCAGAAGCCCTCCAGGTAGGTGGCCTTCAAAGTGCCAGCGGACACTAAAGGACTCGGGGGATGCAACCTTGCAGCTGCTCGGGAGACCCTGGGAGCTGGGACTGTGGGCCGAGCAGGTCCCAGGCCCCCATGGCTCCTTGCACGCAGCCGGTGGTCCAGCTCAGCTCTGGGGCATCTGAGAAGAGAACAGCTTCTGTGGCCTTCTTTCTGGAGGATGGCACTGACAGTTCCACCGTTACCCAGCAGACCCAGATCTCCTTTCCCCACTGCCCTACCCCTCAAGGCAGCAGCTTAGGTCTGCGATCCTGTAAATCTCGGTGGCCTGGGGTCAGAGATGCCTTGTCTATTCTCTTTGCAGCCCCAGACCCTGAGGGCAAGCCCGGCACCGGCGAGGTGGGAGGGACGTGGCTGGGGGGGAACACTGCAAGATGTGGCCCTGGTGACCCATCGCAGGTCACACCCCCTCTGCTTCCTCCTGCCTGGGGACCACACCCCCTCTCATCCTCCTGGGCAGGCTCTGCAGAGGGAGGACATCGGCTCCAGAACTGCAGGGCCGGCGGGCCAGCCAGCCAGCAACTCTAGCTCACCTCCCACCTCCTGGCCCCCTTAATGCTCCCACTGATGATGTTAGTGCCTCTACAAGTGCTGTCAGTTTTGCAGGGACAGGGCTACGGCGGGTAAGTGCTGGGTGGAGCTAGGTTACAGGACAGGGAAAGGCTTTACTTACGACAAAGCTGCACTGTGGAGAAGAGGAGACAAGGAAAAAGCCAAGAGTTAATGCCAGGTGGAGGGCATCCCGGAAAGCAGGCCGCCCTCCTGAAGACGCCAGTGAGTCTGCTTGGGGCCTGCGCCCTCTCCCAGCGCCACCACTCCTCTCACGTCACCCAGGCCTCATCCCCAAGTCAGCGTCCACGTGAGTCCCTCACCTTAACTACTCAGGCCGCCGGGAGGGAACAGGGGCGGTGCCTGGGGATGGATGGCCACGGCGGTGGCCAGCCAGGCCAATTCTGCCACTTCCCAGCCCCGGATCCCAGACCCGGGAGGTCACCCTGAGCCGGCCGAGCCTCTAGGCTGCAGTGCAGAGCCCAAGGAGTCAGGACAGTCCCCAGATGTCAAGGTAGCCCAGGGTCACAGAGGCTCAAGCTGGTTCTTGACCAGTGCCAGGTCACACCCGCCTTGGCCCAGGCCCCCGCTGCTCCCAGCAGCCTGGGGACATGCTGCAGCCTTCAGCCAGGCCGCCCTCACCTTGGGGTCCACGCGCAGGGGAGTGTTGCGCTTCATGAAGGATTTCACGCTGCTGTGAGGGGTCGAGGTCGGGGTCATGAGCGTCTGGTTCCTCTGCACGGTGTGCAGGAAGGTCCGGAGGGGCCGCACCACCTGCAGAGGGACCAGGGTCAGAGCCCGTGGGCGGGGCAGGGGGCGGAGGGAGGGCAGACTCACACTCACCTTGCTGGCGGGACAGGGCGGGGAAGGGGTCTTGCTCCTGGGGGGCTGCAGCTCTTCATCCTCCAGCTGCTGTTCTTCATCCAGCTCACTCACGGCCTGCTTGTAGCTGCGCTTCCTCCTGCCAGCGTGCGGGCGCAGCAGTGTCACAGGGCCCGCCCTCGCGTCCCCCCCAGCGCCCCCTGTCACGCCCCAGAAAAGGTCCCCCTTGCGAATGGAACTGGGCCCAGCCCCCGGGACTCCAGATTGAAAGGCACTGCAGAGGTGGGGTCTCCCTGACCAACCCTCTGCCGCCCACTCAGAGGAAGGGGAGTGACCAGTCCAAGGTCACACGGCCAGGACACAGGAGGATGGGGGTCTGGGATCCCGTGGCCCACCCCCAGGTCAGGCTCCTCCCACAGCCTGAAGCCACCTCTGTTATTAAGTGAGAGCGCCAGTCCCCACCCCTGCTGAGAGGACACGGAGGTCCCTGACCACACGCCCACCCTTCCCGAGGGAGGACTCAAGGTTCGTGCCCCTCTGGGCCCCTCAAAATGGTCGCCTGCACACGCCTTCCCGCATGCGAACCTGACACTCTGAGGCGGCTCCTTGGGGCCATCTGCTTGGTCAGTCTTGGCCTCTGTGGAGAAAGCGGTTTCAGGGGGGCGATCGGGAGAGCACGGAGGGGTCAGGGGAACACGCCCACCGGCAGTGGCCGTGGCAGGGGCGAGGCTCTCTTCCCGGCAGACCCCAGGGTAGCCAGGAGCAGAAGCATCAGGCTTAGCACTGCCCGGCCGTGACCCCTCTGTGGACGCGCAGAGCTGGCACGCTGCCCGCAGCCCGCAGATCCCTCGCCCCCAGGCCTGGCCTCTGGGGCGAGAACAGCAGGACAGTCCCATCGAGGTGGCCCTAACCACATCTCACCCACCTCTAACACTGAGAGCCGGGGGCAGAAACCTACACAAGCTGCAAGCTCTAACGGGCCCCTTGAGCGGCTTCGAAATCCCACTCCTCCCGGCCCTTTCAGCTGGGGCTGGCACGGGGGCGGGGCCTCCTGAGCAGGGTCAACATGTGGGGTGCGGGTCTGTACGTTTCAATTCGCCGCCAGGAGGAAACGCCGATCTCTCCCCCGGCTCTCCAACACTCTTTACTCCAAAGGGTCCCGGCAGCCCCTGGGGCCTATGGGGCTGGCATGGCCATTGTGCTAACCCCGTCCAGCAGCTGGGGGAGCCGTGTGCAAGCTCTCATGGCTACGGTGCTCCTCCCACCAGGGAGATGCAGGCCAGGCCCCAGAGCCCACAGCTCTCACGCCCTTTAGCCAGGAGACCCACAGAGGAGAGAAGAGCGACAGAGACAGAACACGAGGCCAGGTGTTCACACCCCAGGACACAGTTCCTCCTGTCCCCCCTGGAGTGAGGCTCCAGGCCTTGACCTGGCACGTTCACAGTTAACGCCCCCATTCAGGTCCCACCCCCAGCTTCCTGCACCAACCAGCCATGGCCACCCAGTGGCACTCAGCAGTGGCTCCAGCCAAAAGGTGGGAGATGAAACGTGCAGACTCGAAGGAGATCGCTGCACCCTGGGTCTCACTTTCCCTCGGCCTATCAGCCCAGAAAACCGGGCTTGCCTCTCCTCCAAGAGAAAGTCAGGCCGAGGCTACCACGGCCTGCGTGGCCCTGACGGTCTGTAGGTCGGGAGACTCACCCGGCCGCCCTTCAGAGGGCGTTCCCTGGCCGCCGGCTGCAGGCTGCGAGCCGGGCGTGCTAAGGGCGATCTTGGTGGTACTGCGGAGCTGCAAGGCGCTGCCACTGTTCTTGGGGACCTAAGGGAAGAGCCATGGCTTTGGGGTCTGCACATGGGACTCGCAGGCCCCCCCTCCCTGGCCTGCCCATCTCACCTCCGGCTCAGCTGCCTCCTCTGGCTCAGCTTCCTTGCTGGGCTCCTCCGCCGTGGGGCTGGAAGCAGAGCAGGGGGCACTGAGGGAGCCGCCCAGCCCAAGCCTCCCCGCAGAAGCCCCTCCCCTACGCCCTGGGGTAGCGACCTAGGAGGGACGGGAGGATGGGCAGCCGGAGCCAGTGGCCCCGTGGTTTAAGTCTGCGGCCTGGGCAGACGAGCAGTGCCGGCTTCTGAATTTGGCTTCGCTTGTATTCCACCAGGGCCTTGATTCGGGAGGTCGGCCCTTTCCCAGCTCCGTCTCGACCCTTTGGGCCTGAATGAGCCACGTCTCTTTTGAGGCCCGTTCTCCATTCACCGCCGGCAAAGTCACCGGTCTCCCCGTCCCAAGCACTGCCCCTCTGCTCCAGAGCAGGGAGGCGTGGTGGTGGTGGAATAGTTTTAGGGACGGCAGGACGTGGCCTCCAGGAAAAGGAGCGCTGGCTCAAAGCAGTGCTGGGGTGTAAGCCTGGAGCAGGAAGCACCCCACCAACCCCCATGCCACCCACCCCAGTCTGAACTGGCTCCTCACGGCTGCACTGGCTCATCCACAGGCCTCTGGATTTGACAAAGCAATGAAGCCCAGGCCCCAGGGTAAGGCTTGGAGGGGTCAAGGCGAGGCCAGGACTGACAAGCGATGTTGACAAGCAATTCGGGAAGACCTGACACCCGGGTGGCACTGCCTGGGAAGACTGGGGCAGGGACAGGGGGCAGCGGGGGGCAGCCCAGGGGCAGTCCCTGTGATGAGGGAAGGCTCGAGCACAGGAAACGCCTCCACCTGTGGGGCTCACCTAGAAAGGGCCCCCCGTGTGCCCTGCCCAGCCCTGGGAAGGTCCCCAAGCCCTGGAACTGAACTCACCTCACTTTCTGAGGCACCTCGACATTCAGGAGCCTCTCCAGGTAACTGTGGCCTGACAGGAAAACAAAGGAACAAGAGATGCCCTCAGAATCAGCCAGGTGCCCCTCCAAGAGGTCCAGGGAACCAGGCTCTGACGGGGGCTCCACCACTTCTCATCTGCAGCCAGACCCTCTCCACCTGCCGATCCCTCTCGACCCCGCAGACCTCTCCCCCTTCCCTGGGTGCAGATCCCTGCCGTCAGCACTCCCTCAACTCCTAACACCGTCAACAGAGCTGCTGGCTTGATGTCTCCTGCTACCCCCTAGAGGGTAACATGCCCATCTGAGGGCGCGTCTTGGCTCCTTCACTGGGCTGGGAGTTTCCTAGGAAGAGGGACAATGGCCAGCTCCGAGCCTCCAACTCCCAGCCCAGGCCAGCACAAAGCAGCTTATTCATTCAACAAACATACGTCGAGGGTCTATACCATGCACAGGCCCTGGGGACCCAATGGAGAGCAAACCAGACTGGGCCACGACCTGGTCTAGATAATCATCAGATAATCCTGTAACCGACATGTGACATGTGCCATGACAGAAACGAGCAGAGGACTTGAAAAGCCTATAATGGGAAGCCGAGCTGGTCTGGAGGCTGGGACGTAAAGGATAAGAAGGTAAGAAGGTCGCAAAGGAGGAAGGGGAGGGAGGAGGATGTCCTGGACGGTGTACTCTGGGGTTCTTGAAGTCGAGTGCCCAAGAGGACCCTTTTGGGGGACCCACGAGGTCCTAACTATTTCCACCATAACACCAAAATGTTATCTTCCCTTTTCATGGTGTTGAGATTTGCCCTGAGAGAGTGAAAGCAATGGAGGTAAAGTACGAAGCCTGGGTACCAAACTGCACCCCACACTCGGGACGGAAACGTCTGGTTTCACTTAAGAATGTCCTTGGTGAAGGAATGAAAACTATTAATTTTATTAAATCTAAACTTAAGTACATGTCTTTCTAATACACTATGTGATAAAGCAGGAAGTATGCAAAAATGCCCTTGGGCTGCCTAGCCAAGTCTCTGAAAAGCACGGGGGTCTGAGGTCTCAGCTGAACTGGCCCCTTTTTTAACAGAATGCTGTTTTTAAGTCAAAGAACAACTGACAAACTACGGCTAATCAAGCTTGGGTATTTGGCAGACATTTTCTTAAAAATGAACAAAGGGGGCTTCCCTGGTGGCGCAGTGGTTGAGAGTCCGCCTGCCGATGCAGGGGACGCGGGTTCGTGCCCCGGTCCGGGAGGATCCCACATGCTGCGGAGCGGCTGGGCCCGTGAGCCATGGCCGCTGGGCCTGCGCGTCCGGAGCCTGTGCTCCGCAACGGGGGAGGCCACAGCAGTGAGAGGCTCACATACCACAAAAAAAAAAAAAAAAGAACAAAGGGAGTCTGTCCCTTCAAATAAAACGAACAGTATTTGTTGCCAAGAATAAAAAACTGAGCCCACAAAAAAGCCAAAAATAGATTTTGGACCTTGTATCCACCACCGAACTTCATAGCTTCCCAATACCTAAAGATGTTTCTGATGAGACCAGAAAGCAAATGTGCTCCTTTAAAAAAATACATAATGAAGTGTGTCGACATCTGGAAGATGTGCGTAACGCCACATATTTGTGAGTACGCACACATTATCTGCAAAAAAAAAAGAATATGCACCATTATCTGAAAAGGCTTTTGAAGTACTCTGCCCTGTTCCAACTACGTATCTGTGTAAGGCCAGACTTTCTTCACATACTTGAACCCAAGCAACACAATGCAACAGAGTGAATGCAGAACCCAGCTGTCTTCTTTTAAGCCACACATGGATGGGATCTGCAAACTGCAGAATAACGCCAGTCTCCTCATCACATTTTTGTTTGGAAAACAGTTATTTTTTCTTAAAAAAAAAAAACCAACAAAAATAAACACAACTAACCTTAACAGGTAATTGGCTTGTTACTTTTACATTAAAGTATTAAATAATACTTTTAATATCAAAACAGTAAGTAGTATTAATATAAAAAATAAAATATTAATGAATATTAAGAATTTTTTAATCCTTCAAGTTAATTTCTAATACAGTAACTGTCAATAGATAGCGTCCTCATAATCAAAAGCTCTTTGGGGTCCTCAATAATTTTGAAATCTGGAAGCAGGGGCTGAGGCCAAAAGTTGAGAGGTGCCAGTCTAGGCAGAAGGAACAGCATCTGCAAAGGCCATGAGGCAGGAAAGAGCAGGCTTTGCTGGGCACAGAAGAAGCCTGGCTCGGCTGGAGCATCTGGGCCACAGGTGCGTGGCCAGAGGTTTAAGGCTGAGGGAGCCGAGGCCGGAAGCAGGGACTTTCCTGGGGTGAGGCAGGCAGGCCTGGAGGTGTGGGAGGGCCAGCTCCCACCTGAGGGGTCTGTAGCCAAGAGACAGCTCACATCCCCTGCCTCCCATCCCAGCTCAGGGCTCGCTGATGAGGGGGCAGAAGGGTGAGAAGATGCCCATGTGACCGCACAACTATTCCACCAGCGCAAAGACTGCTCTGGAATGCTAAGTACCACCTGCATGCCATTCAGGCTTCAGAACAGGTCTGGGGGCAGGGAGGAGGCCTGGAAGGGGGTCGAGGGGCACCAAACTGGCTCCAGAGGCTCCCCCGAGGCCCCAGGCCTGTTATGGGTGTCACTGGCGGTCCTCTCTCCCCGGCTCACCTCCCCGCTCCCCTGCTGCAGGTGCTTCCTTCCCCTCCCACAGTAACAAGTTACACTCAAATCCTGATATCAAGGGCTGCTTCTGGGGTAACCCAAACTAAAATCCAACCTCTGAGTTGCCCACCCAGCCAAGCCCCAGGGCCTGGGTGTCAGGAAGGCCTCCAGGAAGCCCCCTCTCCCCTCCCTGCTCCACACCCTTGAGCGCCCGGAGGGTCACCCAGGCCACACCTCCACTGAGCTTCAGGGACCCAGGCCATCTGCAGTTTTATCATCCAGTTTTGTTTTGATTTAGATGGACTGAGCTGTACCATAGCCAAGCACTAAGATGGGTCCTCTACCCACATTCAAGGCAGGTGTTCTTACCATTTAACACATGGGGAAACTGAGGTTCGGAGAAGGGTGTGCCCCAGGACCCCAGGCTCTGTGTGACTCCAAGGCTTAACCACTGTGTTTGACTGGCTTCCTTCCACAGGACTGGGTCAAAGGCGAATCAAATCAGAAGCCCACCCGTGTGCAGGGCAGGGGGCCGAGCAAACGGACTGGCTTAAGAAGAGCTTCTGGATGTCTGACCAGAAGCATGGGGAGGGCCTCTAGGGTCTCTCCCCAAACCTCCCTCTAGAGTTCCAGGCTTGCCCGCCCCCTTGGGCCCCTGCCCAGGATCAGATTCACACCTGAGGAAATCTCGAAGGCAGGGCAGAATCACTGGGGCCCTTCTGAGAATCCAAAAATGAACAGTGTGCCAGACCGCATGTCTGCACAGGCCCCCGATTGTGTGTCCTTGAGCCCCAGGCCCTGGAGCAAACCCTTCCCCAGGCGGGGAAGAAACCGGGCCCAGGGAGGTGCCCTCACCTGCCTGACAAGCCCGCCCTGTGGCTTTCCACCTGGCCTCCTCAGCAAGCAGCCACCATCCCAGAAGGGACGAAACATGTGGGGCTCTTCCCAATTTACAGACTTGGTAGCCTCCTTAAGCCTCAGTTTAAATGTACAGCTGGGGCCAGACCGAACAGTTACGTTAACAGGAGGTGGCCCACAAACACGGTGAATCTAAGCGAGCCTCCACAGGAAGGAAGGGGAACACGCGGGCCCTGGGGAAGAGGCCCAGGTTCAAGCTCAGCATGGCATTAACCACGGGGACACTGCGGCCAACGGCCCCGGACCTCAGTTTCCTCATTTGTAAAACAAGAGCGTGGGACCAGATCTGCCCTGTCCAACGTGGTAGCCACTAGGTACGTGCGGCAACTTAAATCTGAACTATGTAAAATGTAATAAAACTAAAAATTCAGTTCCTCGATCAAACGAGCCACATTCTGAGGGCTCAACAGCCATTCGTGGCTAGCTAGTGGCTACAGTATAGGACGGCACAGATCCGGAACACTTACGCCACCGCAGAAAGTTCTGTGGACAGCTCCTTGCTAAACGGTCCCCAGAGCCCCTCTGGCTGAGCCAGGCATGAAGGACCACCCTCCGCAGCCTTGCCCAGAGCTGAGCCCCAGACTCACAGATGATGCGGGCGGAGGCGGCCGGCTCTTTGGTGGCCTTCCTGGCAATCCTTCTGCTTGATCTTCGGATGGTGCTCTCCTCTTTGGAAACCAGGGAGTAATTCTGGGCCAGCGAGACCTGGGGACCCGGGGAGGACGGGGCGATCAGGCTGCGCCGCACTGACCTGCGGTCCACACGGGAGCCCGTGGGTGTGGAGAAGTTATCCGGCAGGATGGGAGCCAGCACCCGCTCCTGCCACGGGGAGGCCGGAGAGCTGGGCGAGTCCTGCGGGCCTGGGGAGGTCGCGGCAATCCTGAGCTTGGAGGCGGACCTTCCTGCTCCAACCCCTCGGCCCTTGGGGTCCTGGGGTGTAGTTATCAGGGAGCTCACGGTGACAGACTCCAGTCTCCCGGTCTCTGGCTTCTGGGGTGTAGAGTCCTCCTCCGAGGTCAAGGTGATCTGGGAGGCCAGAGCAGCGGCTGGAGCCGGGGTGGGGGGTGGAGCCTGGGCAGACTGGAGCTGGCTGAGGTGCTGCTCAGCGCTCCGGCGCTCGCTGATGCCAATCTCCACCATGGGTACCAGCTGGCACTGGGCCGGGCTCTCCTTGGGCTTCTCGGTCAGCACCGGGGGAGACTCAGGGGTGGGCGAAGGCGTGGCTGCCGTGGAGGTTGCTGCAGCTGCGGCCGCAGCACGGGTCACCCGCCGCAGGACGGAGCCGTTCTCCCCCACCACTGTGGCCAGCTTCTCCACCTTGTCCTTGCTGCGGAGGTGCCGGGAGCTCCGATGGCTGCTCCGCGTCTTTCTGCGGGACAACCTGCTGGAGGAGGTGGAGCAGAAGCTGAGATGACCCAGCAGGGCGGGGAGGCTCCCCAAAATTCCAGCTGCAGGCACCGGCCTCCCCAGGAGCCGCCAGCTCAAGTGGAGTCTGAAGCGGAGGGCTAGGAGGCAGGAGACCGGGGTTCTGGTCCAGGCTCTGCTGCCTCTAGCCGTGACACCCCGGCTGCCCCTCTCTGGGCCTCAGTCTCCCTATCTGTAAATTGGGATGATGCCTGTCCTCTCAGAACCACTGGGAAGATTAAACTCCCCTAAACCTCCCACTGACCGGGGTCACACTGGGCCAAGCACCTTGCTGGAGGCATTGCTCATGCTGTCGCCTAAACCACCAGACAGCCCTGAGAGGCAGGGACCATTATCCTCACTTTAGACTCCAGAAACTTAGGCTTAGAGACGTGGAAAATTAACCCAAGGACATACAGTTGCTAAGGGGCAGAGCTGGGGTGTGCACCCAAGACCACCTGACCCCCAAGACCCAGCCTCTCTCCCCTGGTACTTTGCAGCCCATGGTCGTTACCAGGGTAGTTATAACCAGCACAGCAACAGGGGGTTAGGGAACAGTGCCCGGTCTACACCTCTGGTCACTCTCCCCCAAGCAGAAGGTCAGGTTCTCTTGCTTCTCCTACCTCTGGAAGGAGAGGCCCAGATCAAACACCATCCCCACCTCCAACACACACAAGCTCTGGACTCCACGGCCTCGGGTCACGCTTCATTTCCCCTGGGCGGCTCCTCATGTCAGTTAATACCTGCGAATCAAGCTCTCCACGTGGGCCCCAAGCCTCCGGCCCCTCCTACCTTCTCCGGACGGGGTCTCTGTTTTCATCCTGAACATAAGAAATCCGTCTCTTTTTCCGTCGGTTCTTCTGAGAAGGTGTTTTGGGCATCAGCTCGGGCTCCTTGCTGAATTCTCTGTTTGGTACAAAGAGGGTGATGTTCGAGGCTGCCTGGAAACCATGGGTCCCCCTTCCCCACCCAGCCTGACCCTTGCCCCCTTCCTGGCAGTGCCTGGTCAAGCTGGGGTGACCAGCACCAAGCGAGCTCTCCAAGGCTGCACGTGAGTCACCGCAGGCACTCAGGGCTCCGCGCCCCCCCCCCCCCCGCCCCGCGACATGGCAGGGAGCAAGGTTGCCAGGCAGCCCCACCCTCTGAGGTGCAGCCCAGCACTTCTCCCCCTGCTTCCCATCACCCTAGCCCTGAGCATCCCGCGCACTCAGCAGGGACCGCTGGCAGCCTGTCTGTTCTGCCTGTCAGGTGGGGAAGCGGCCCCCGCTGGGGACTCAGGCAGCCCCGGGTCCGTCCCTCCCGCACCTGGTGAACATGCGCTCGGCCTCCTCCTCGATCTCCTCCAGCCACACCATGTCCTTATTGTCCACGTTGCAGACAAACTCCAAGAGCTTCTGGTCACAGAGCTCCAGCAGGTGAATGGGCCCTGGGGCTGTCGTCCCCATGATGGCTCTGTCTGGAGAAAGCAGAGATAAGAGGCATGAGGGTTCAGGGCTGGAATCTTCACACTCTTCAATGCCGCCCCATCCCCACCCCACACAGCACGTTGTCCCCAGAAGCCCACAATGACCAGCCAATTGTGGTGTCAATGGACCTCCTTACAAATGGCCGTCTCTGGGGCTTAAAAGGACAGGGCACGGCCAACTGCCTTCCTGGATCAGGAGAAACTGTGGTCCCACCAGGTAGGACCCCTTGACCTGCCCAAAGGCCTGCTCTTACCCTCCTAAGGGCTCCTCTCCTACTGTCGGAGGGTGAGTTACCCACGAGCTGACCCCAGGCATCAGGCCAGAGAACATCAAATCCAACTGCCTCTTTGGGAGGCCAGTGGCTGGAAGGGGTTCTGCGTCCCAAAGTAGTGGGTAAGAAAGCAGGGTCTACAGACAGGCTCTTCTCTAAGGGGCCCCTACAACCCTCTCCCTTGAGCTGAAATGTCCTTGAGACGCATGAGGGAGCACGAGGGGAGCGGATAAGCAATGTCTTGTTTTTAGGAAAACTTGTCTAGAAATATCAGGCAGTGGAAAATACAAAATTAGTTTTCTCTTAATTTCCTTTAAAAAAATTTTTTATTGAAGTATAGTTGATTTACCATGCTGTGTCAGTTTCAGGTGTATGGCAAAGTGATTCAGTTATACATATATATTTATTGTTTTTAAGATTCCTTTTTATTACAGGTTAATACAAGATACTGAGCACAGTTCCCTGTGCTATACAGTAGGTTATCTATTTTATATATAGCAGTGTGTATATCTTAATCCCAAACTCCTAATTTATCCCTTCCCCCTCTTCCCCCTTGGTAACTATATTTGTTCTATGTCTTCACTTAATTTCTTAAAAAACTAGGAACTCAAAAAAGCAAACAAATAAACAAACAAAAACAAAAAAACAACCGGCAACTCAGATATTCTCCTCAAAACTCAGTTATAAAATCATCACCAAAGCCCCAGGCAAGGAAGAAGTGTTCTATTCTGGTCATAGCAGGGGCTCAATAAATATCCCGACTGGTAGAGTGAATGAAAGAACAAATGACTGGGTGACAGTCGTTAGCCACAATAACAGACTGCATGTCTCATGCCATGGCAGTAACCCACCACCCTGGTCTACAACTTCAAAACCCAGAACCACGCATAGCTCAGCCTCCCACCTGAGATGGGAACTCCTGGAAGGAGGGGCTCAGTCACCCCTTACAGAGCTTAATGCCAGGTCCTGTTGCAGCCTCATAGGACTTCCTGGGGCCTGATTGCCAGGGCACACGAGCCTTTGTTCCTTGAGCAAGCTCTGCCCTCTGTCTGGAACCTTCTGTCTCCTATTTTGTGCAGCTCATTCCTCAGCACTTGGCTCTCAGCAACTCAGGGAGGACCTGACCACCAGCTACCATCCTATCCATCAATTTCAATTCTCCGCATGGCACTTGGGTGACTGTATCTGTTTGCTTGCTGCCTGTCTCTGACCACTAAGCGTTTGTTCCCTGAGGACAAGCCTTTGTCTGTCTTGCTCGCAGCTTTGAAAGCCCAGAGTATGGCACAGTGCCTGGCACAAAAGGGATACTTGTTAAATGAATTCATTCATCTATCAACTCTATACCTACAAATAAACATTCTACAGGTACTCCCACCCCAACACATACACACGTACAGGGACACCAAATGAACTCATTCTACACAGGTTAGGGCATGCCTCACTCATCCAAAGGCCTACTCCTAGATGCCAAAGGCAGAACTCATCAGGGCAGGGCCAATCGGGCAGGACTGCAGAGGCTTTGGGTAGAGACAGCTCTGCAGCCAGCCAGTCAGCGACACAGCCTCTCGGCTGCCATCCTTCTGGATCCCCCCAGTCCCTCTGTCCCAGAGCTCAGTCAGCCCTGGCTAAGGGCAGGAACACAGTTTGAGGCTAGGAAAGAGAAAAATGTTAAAGGAAGACAAAACACTTTGTTGCCATGGAAATCAACAACTTGCTCTTTTTTTTTTTAAAGTATTTGTTCAAAATGGCAAAGTGGGCGAAAGCTTCTTTCACAAAGTGCAAAAAGGTGTTTGGGCTTCTTCCACGAGGAAGTTTGTTTTCAGCAGCCTCAGCCTGGGTATTTAAAAAGGGTCATTGTCATTAGATCAGAGGTGACCCTGTGAAAGGAGGGATCAGTGTAAGAATGAGGGTCCTGGGAAAAGCAGCAAAAATCTCTTCAGCCCCTGCAAGAACCTGGGCACAAACCCAGAGCACCCTACATCCCACCAAGGGCGAAGGGTGCTTGTTCATTTTCGTCTCCCAATACTTCTCTCACATCATACACCAGACGAGGGCCCCACGGCCCTCCTTCACAATACCTGTTCTTTTGAGGGTGCAGGAAGTCGGGCACCTAACTGTGACCTCGCCTCAGCAAAGAAGGGTCACAACAGTTGCTTTCTTTAAAGAGTCCTACTCCGTGCTTGGACGGAGCATCATCTCATTTAATTCTCACCACAACCTCAAGGAGACCCTCGTGCAGATGAGCAAATCGAGGCAAAGAGAAGTTAAGTCAAGGGCAAGGCCTGGATGTAAATTGTGCTCTTAACCACAAGCTTTGCCGCCTACTCCATTTCAACCTCGGGAAGGCAGGGGCCAAGTTCTGGCTCTGGGCGCCCCAGAGAAGGCCACTGTCAGTGAACGTGCTTGGGAAATGACAAGATCAGGGGTAGCAGTGGACTCCAGAAATGGTCACTTTAAAATGTTGCTCAGCCGATGGGGGAGGTGTTGAGCGAGAGTTAACTGTACAGAAATGCCATCTGGCATAATTCCGTCACACAAGCCGGTCGGTGTGCGCTTCCTGTGCGTCCAAATCAACAAAGGGCCTCCTGGGCACAAAAGAAGGTGCTAGGCACCGGGAGGGGGAAGGGACGGGGTTATTCTCTAGGATGGAGGGTGGGGGTCATCTCTGGCCCCAGGACCAAGGCAGGTCACCTCGTCACTTGGAAGAGGTGATCCATCCACTGCCAGGCCGCAACGGGGGGTAGAGGGTCACGTCACGCCCCCGGTCCGGGGCTGGAGGAAGGGGTAACAAATCGCTAACTACCCCCCCACCCCCGCCGGTCGCCCGCGCGCACTCACTCGACTGCACCGCGTCTCCTAAGTGCTGCTCCGATCCAAGTCCGACGACCTTCCCAGCACAAATCTCAGCCCGCCCAAGTCCCACCGCTCCCGGCCTCCAAAGCTCGCGGCTGCAAGGAAGCAACGGGGCGGTGCAGCGCGGGCCAAACCTACGATTTTCAAAACTGAAGGCTCGACCAATCCCCGGCAAGTTTGTCTGTGCGGCTGCAGAAACCTAAGCCAATCAAGTAAAAGGAAGCACCAGTCCGGCCATCTATTGGCTACTTGGATTGGCAATCTGCGGGACTAAGAGGCGGGGAAAGGAAGCTTTGAAACTTTAACCCGAACAGCTTCCGGGAACGGCGGCGCGCGACCTAGAGAGTGAGTCGCCCGCGGTGGGGGTTGCGCGCGCAGGACCTCGCACGCCGGAACTACACGTCCCAGCGTGCACTGCGAGTGCCCTAGGGGACGTGGGAAATGCGTGGGGCCTTAAGTCGTGGACCTGGAGGTTGTGCTCTTTCTGGGAGTCTTATGCTTTGCCATTGCCATTACTTCACCCAATTTGTCCTCTATACGAGACTCTGCCACTTTTGAGAAATAATACTTGCTATAGACTTGATAATGTTTCTTAATGATTTCAACTTAAAATTACAAACTGAAACAGCACTTACATGCAAAATTTATGATACAGTGAAATCATTTCGATGACAATTAACAATGTTTGAGTCACAGGTAAAGCCAAGTTGCTTATATGCTTCCCACGCTGTCAAATGTTAAAACAAGAATCCAGATCTCTGTTCCCACACAAATTTGCAGGAGGTATATTTTCCAAGCTCAAACTGCAGTTCCAGCATAGTTTTTCAGACTTTGATGCAAATGCAAAGGAAATTTCCATTATTTCAAAATCCATTTAACTGTGCGATCCAGGAGTTTCCACCTAATCTCCAGTTGGGAGTGATTAATCTGCAATGTGATGACCTGCTAAAAGACAAATATCAAGAGAAGAATATAACAGATTCTACAAATGTCTTCCTGCTGATGAATATGATTGACTGAAAGCATCTGCTCAGGGGCGGATATCAGCATCTGGCAGTATGTATCTGTGTGAAAAGACATTTCAAAAAGGAAGTGGGTAAAAATCTCACTGTAGATCTGCATTAACAGATGAACATCGCAATCGAGTTTTAATGATAGGGAACACTAACTGAGCCACAGTTAAGAAAATATTATCCTCCACGCCTCACCCTTATCCCCAAAATAGAATTCTATTGTTATTAGTAGGCATATACCTTTAAAAATTATATTCAATTATTATTACTATATTTTGAATTACATCAATTTTTAAAACTGTAGATATTTTTTTCCTCTCTTGTTAGGTAAGTACCTACGTAATATCCGAGATTTTGCCTCTTGGCCCACAAAAGCTGAAAGTATTTACTGTCTAGACTTTACAGAAGTTTGCTTATCCCTACGCAAGGACAACATTTCTGGAACTAAACACGGGTATCCCCTTAGGAACGTGCAACTCAGTCCAGGGGACACGTGACCGCAGCTCCTAGCCACGTAATGATACTTTGCCCACCGGGCAGCTGCCAACGAGAGGCTGCTGGACTGGAGTTAAAGCCCAGCGGGGCAGACAGCGCACGCGCAGCCGAGTCTCCCGCAGGCACGTCAGCGCAGGCGCAGGTGGTGAGAAGCCGCTGATTGGGAGCCTGACTGCTGAGGTGCCAAGAGCACGTTCCAGGCGCTCTAGTTTCCAGGCAGTTTAGTTTCCAGGCTGTTTGTGCCGGAGGATCCGGCGACCAGCGAAGGACGGGCTACCCTTGATGGGTCTTCATGCTGCGGGTGGTGGATGGACCTGGGGGCAGGCCCTGGCTTCTTGGACACCTCAGATTATTCTGAATGAGGGTTTCATTTTCTTTTCTCTCCCTCCCAACCTCCCTCCCTCCCTCCCTTCCTTCTTTCCAACATTTTAATTGTGAAATATAGCACACATCTAGAAAAAGGCACAAAACTGAGATATACAGCTTATTAGTGTGTCAAAATCATTCCTTAAAAACCACCTCCCAGGGCTTCCCTGGTGGCGCAGTGGTTGAGGGTCTGCCTGCCGATGCAGGGGACGTGGGTTCGTGCCCCGGTCCGGGAGGGTCCCGCGTGCCGCGGAGCGGCTAGGCCCGTGAGCCGTGGCCGCTGGGCCTGCGCGTCCGGAGCCTGTGCTCCGCGACGGCAGAGGCCGCAGCAGTGAGAGGCCCGCGTACCTAAAAAAAAAAACCACCTCCCACGTCAAGAAATAGAGCTTGGCCAGCTTCCCAGAAACCCCCTGCTCCCTCCCCCAAAGTAAAACCTTTAAAAAAGTATGGTAATCATTGTATTGTATTGCTTGTACAGTAGTCTCCCCTTATCCATGGTTTCACTTTCCGTGTTTCAATTACTGGAGTCAAATGCAGTCTAAAAATATTACATGGAAAATTCCAGAAGTAAATAATTCATAAGTTTTAAATTGTGCTGTGTTCAGAGTGGGGTGTTGAAATCTCACACCACCTGCTCTATCCAGCTGGTGACAAGAATCAACCCTTGTCCTGTGTATCCCACCCATTAGTCACTTACTGTCTTGGTTAGAGGATCAACTGTCGAGGTATCGCAGTGCTTGTGTTCAAGTGACCCTTATTTTACTTAATAACGGCCCCAAAGAGTAGTGATGCGAGCAATTCGGATATGACAAAGAGAAGCCATAAAGTGCTTCCTTTAAGTGAAAGGTGAAAGTTCTCAATTTAATAAGGAAAAAAAATCGTATACTAAGATTACTAAGATCTATGGTAAGAATGAATCTTCTATCTGTGAAGTTGTGAAGAAGGAAAAAGGAACTCCTGCTAGTTTTGACGTCACACCTCAAAGCGCAAATGTCACAGCCACAGTGCCCAATACCTGCTTAGTTAGGTTGGAAAAAGCATTAAATTTGTACAATAAGATATTTTGAGAGGCCACATTCACATAGCTTTTATTACAGTATATTGTTATAATTGTTCTATTTTATTATTGTCAGTCTCTTACGGTGCCTAATTTATAAATTAAACTTTATCATAGGTATGTATGTATAGGAAAAAACTTGGTATCTATAGAGTTTGGTACTGTCTGAGGTTTTAGGCATCCACTGGGGATCTTGGAAGGTATCCCCCATGGATAAGGGGGACTACCGTATAGATTTACCACCCCAAAACATGCATCTCTCAACATTATAGTTTTGTTTGTGTTTAAAAAAAAATAAAGTGTTACACAGTTTGCTCTTGTGTCTGGCATCTTTTGCTCAATATTATGTGAGATTCATCCATGCTGTTGTTCGTGGCTCTAGCTCCTTCATTCTTATTGCTGCTATATAAAAGTACAATTTATGAGTATTTTGCAATTTTGATTCATTCTACTGATGATGGATATTTGGGATACGGATTTTCCCCCCAAATTTCTGCTATTATGAATAGCGCTGCTATACATCTTTTAACACTCTCAACAGCTCTTGGGGAAAAAAATAGCATTATCCCTTTTTAGGGTTGAGGAAAACCATCTCAGAAAGGTTAAGTCATTTCCTCAAGACTATGACACTAGTGAGTGGGGGAGTCAGATTTTAACTGCAGACTCTGCCTCCTGAGAAGCTTCCAGAATCTTTCTGTGTAGAAGTTACTAGAGGAGTGTGGAAGTTAGCAGCACCTCTCAGGGAGGACCTCTGATCAGCTACCAGTGCCAGGGGCTAGCCCTCCTTGTTCTTTTGTTTTAACCAACTTTATTGAGGTATAATTATATATGACTATATTTTATTTTTTAATTTTATTATTTATTGAGGTATAGTTGATTTACAATGTTGTGTTAGTTTCTGGTGTACAGCAAAGTGATTCAGTTATACATATACATTCTTTTTTGTACTCTTTTCCATTATTGTTTATTACAGGATACTGAATATAGTTCCCTGTGCTATACAGTAGGACCTTGTTTATATGACTATATTTTAAATGTCCAGCTCAGTGAGTTTGGGCAAATGTAGGCACCTGTGATCAAAATAAGCACACTTCCAGCCCCTCAGAAATGTCCCCCCTGCCGCTTTGTACTGCAGAATGGGCTTTGTGTCTCACTCCTTCCATTCAGCTTTATGTTTTGGGGAATCCCCCATATTATGGGTCTCAGTATTTGGTTCCCTTTTTATTGCTGAATAATATTAAGTTGTGTAAATATACCACAACGTGTCTATTCATTCATCATTTGGGCTGTTTCCAGTGTGGGGCTATTATGAAGAAAGCTGCTATGAACATTCATAGAGAACTCTTTGTGGATTTACGTTTACGTTTGTCTTGTGTAAATATGCAGGAGTCGAACTGCTGAGGCGTATAGCTAACGTATGTGTAACTTTATAAGATACAGTTTTCCAAAGTTGTTGCGCCATTTCACACTTCCACAAGCAGTCGATGCATATTCCACTTGCTCCCCATCTTCCCTACTTCGTAGAAGACCCCACAGTTTTCTGACCCTGCACTGAAATTCCAGTCGCTCCAGCTGGCCCTAGGTCTGATACCTGCCTGTTCAGCTCAGCGGGGCTCCAGCTGGCTGCACCCCAAGGAGACAGAGGCTGAGTGGTCCTGGGGCTCAACCCCAGGTGTGCCCCTTCTCTCCGGGACTACAGTCTGCCTTCTCCTGTGGTCTAACACCTAAAAAGAGTTGCTTATATTTTTGACTCCAGCTTTACTGCTGTTTACCATAGCAGGGCTTATTCTGTACTAGTTCCTCCGTCATAGCGGGACGCCAAAGTCCTCCATGCTGTGTTTTTTTTCGGGGGGGGGGGGCTGTATATTAAAGTCTCAAAGAATCAGTCTTTTTTGTTGTTGCTCTCTGATCCTGATGGCTGAGAAACTCATTTATGTGAAATAAGAAATGTGCAGACCAAAACTTATTGAAAGAGTACCTCTCAATCAACGTGCAGTGAAGAATAAATATCACCAAACGAAATCCTTGTGTAAGTGTTATCTGTGCAGTCTCCCTCCTAGCAGGGCACTGAGTGAAATCACAATCAGAAGCTCTTTTATTGAGGATTTAGTATGAGGAATCGGGGTCTTGGGTAGCCAGTTTTAGTCTGGAGGTTAATCGAGTGCGTTCTCTCTCTAAGGTACAGCAGAAGCCACGTTGTAACCTGAAGGTTGTCCTGCTAATGCAATCAGCACGGGAAATTAGACGAATGGTTAATGGCAGCCAGCTATGGCAGCCTGAGGCATCCAGCTTATAACAGGGAGAGCCTTGCTGGCGGGTTCAGAAATACAGAAGGTCCGCCATACTCCCTGGATACATACCTCAATTAAATAGAGTTGGGAGACCAGCAGGGGGAGCTCTCACACCCTGCAGCAACAGCGGAGCCCAACAGAAAGAAGGAAAGACTCCTCTTTCCTGGCAAGGACTCAGCCAATGAAAAGCCACGGACCCTTTGTTTACACTAGCCCTCCCAACTTCCTTTCCTTCCCTATAAAGATGATCTCTTTTCCCTTGCTGTGTGGGGACTTGCGCAGAGCTCACCATCGAGGCCGACCCTAAATTGCAATTCTCTGCTATCCCGAATAAACACATCCTAGCTGGAAAAATATCTGGCAGTCTATTTGTTTCAGGTCAACAGAGAGAACCTTTCCTTTGGAACAGGAAATGCTTAAAGTTGGTGACTAAAACTCATCCTTCCTTGGATAGGAAGCGTACAGCCCTGGAATGGGAAGCATTGGCCACTTATGTTCCTTTTGCTTTGCTTGGGGGACTTTGCTTGTCTCCGCTCTGATCCCTTATGAGTGGTCTTAGAGTTGAGCTCACAGACGGCAGCCCCATTTTCCTCATTTAAGGTTTGTAAGGCCCTCCTCTCTGTAGCTTCAAGGATGGAAGGTAGTCGAGCACACTAATCCTTTGTTGTGTTCTAAGGTGACACCTCTATTCTACTACAGAATATTCTATTACAGAATATCTCATCTGGGCTGCCCTGCCTTGTTTGTGCCCTAGGGCAGGGGCCCCCAACCCCCGGGCCATGGACTGGTACTGGTCCTTGGCCTCTTGGGAACCAGGCTGCACAGCAGGAGGTGAGCAGAGGGTGAGCAGGCGAAGCTTCATCTGTATTTACGGCCGCTCCCCATCGCTCGCATTACCGTCTGAGCTCTGCCTCCTGTCAGCATTATGGTGAGTTGTATAATTATTTCATTATATATTACAATGTAATAATAATAGAAATAAAGCACACAATAAATGTAATGTGCTTGAATTATCCTGAAACAATCCCCCCCTGCCCCCTTTCTGTGGAAGAATTGTCTTCCACAAAACCAGTCCCTGGTGCCAGAAAGGTAAGGGACCGCTCCCCTAGGGGTATAGCACTCTTTTCTGCCCCTGGCTGAAGGAGATACTGTATAAGGAATTCCTCTTCAGAATGAGTGGTTGAACTGTGTTGCTTCCAATGAATGATTCTGAAATTCTAAATACACACACCCTTTTCACGTTTTGAAATTTCACAGTCATTGGCTACTTTGGAGAAAAGGCAACTTCGTTTGGTTCTGCAAAAATCAAAGTCTGTTTGACAAATGGAAGGTGTTTGACAGAGAAAACTGCAAAATCTGTTGTGCCAGTGATGCCAGAACAAAGTACCACAAACTGAGTGGCTTAAATGACAGAAATGTATTGTCTCACCATTCTGGAGGCCAGAAGTTCAAGATGGTGTCCACAAGGTTGGTTCCTTCCGAGGACTTTGAGGGACAATCTGTTCCCTGCTGCTCTCCTGGTGCCGGGTGGTTTGCCGGGCATCCTGGCACACCCCATCTCTTGTCTTCATGTTCCACGACCTCCTCCCTCTGTGCTAGCCTTATTAGGTCACGTGGCTGTGTCTGAGGCATCCTCCTGCTGCCGATGTTCCAGTGGGAGGCCGACGGACATGGGGTGGGATCTTTCTTTTCCTGCCACAGGTAATGAATAGTAGTTCCCCTGCTCTCAGGACGTCGACAGAAATAGGTGGAGTCCATGCAGCCTAATGGAGCTGCTGTGTGATGTAGGGGCATAGGCCCTGGACTTGGGACAAAACGCCCTGGGCCCCACTGTGTGACTTCAAGTGTCAACATCCCCATCTGCAAAGTAAAGGAAGTAAAACAGGCAGCTTTTTAAGGTCCCTCCAGTATTAATGATTCTTGCAGCTGCTGGGGAATCGGGTGGTAGTCTCTGAGTCTAGAGACGAACCGCATGCTGTGTGTCTGCTAGGAGGCCGGGGGACTGTCTGCATTGGATCCACTGCCCTTTGAGCAGGATGCCTCATTTACCAGAAGTCAGTTAATGAAAAAAAAAAAAGAGGGCTTCCCTGGTGGCGCAGTGGTTGAGAATCTGCCTGCCAATGCAGGGGACACAGGTTCGAATCCTGGTCTGGGAGGATCCCACATGCCGCGGAGCAACTGGGCCCGAGCCACAACTACTGAGCCTGCGCGTCTGGAGCCTGTGCTCTGCAACAAGAGAGGCCGCGACAGTGAGAGGCCCGCGCACCGTGATGAAGAGTGGCCCCCGCTTGCTGCAACTAGAGAAAGCCCTCGCACAGAAACGAAGACCCAACACAGCCAAAAATAAATAAATAATTTTTTTTTAAAAAGAGAGGGGATGGGGTAGGAATCTCTTCTTAATTTCCCCCTCACTATCAAACCACTCTAGAATAACAACTTATAAGTCGGCCATTTAAGGCAATAAGAAACACTGAGTGTTTCTCAGTTTTTTGTTTCACTGGGTGTTTTGCTGCTTTCTGCAATCAGTCTGAAATTCCCTAGACTTGACCCTTTACCCACGAGGAACCCTCTGTTTTTCTTAACATGTTGAGCTTGGAGATCACAAACTTGTTAAGTCACAGAATTTCAGACCCAGAAGGGGCTCTTTACAGTCGAGGAAACTGACCAGAGTGATAAGTGGCTGGTTAAAGGTCATATCACAATTTAGTGGTAGGGCCAGACTAGAAGCCACCGAAATCAGTTTTCTCAGCTATATGAGAGGTGATCTCCGAAGTTCTAAAGCTTTAGGCTTAAGAGACTGATGTATTGGTCTTCATTATCTGGCCAGTGATCTTTGCTCCCGCATGATGGTTCTAACTAATCATTAATTTTGCTTGGTAGGTTGACTTTTTTAAAAAATAACTTTATTTTATTTTATTTTTTTAAATAACTTTATTTTTAAGTGCATTTTTAGGTTCACAGCAGAATGGAGTGGAAGATACAGAGATTTCCCATATACCTCCTGCCCCACACATGCATAGCCTTCCCAGTTGTCAACATCCCCTGCCAGATGGCACATGTGTTACAACTGATGAACCTGCATCGACACATCATTATCACCCAAAGTCTGCACCTTGCATTAGGGCTCGTTCTAGTTGTTGTACGTTCTATGGATTTAGATAAAATTATAATGATCTGTATCTGCCATTATAGAATCAAACAGAGCACTAAGAATCCTCTGTCTTTCCCTATTCATTCCTCCCTGCCAGCCACTGGTATTTTTTACCATCTTCAAAGTTTTGCCTTTACCAGAATGTCATCTAGTTGGAATCCCAGAATACGTAGCCTTTTCAGATTGGCTTCTTACACTTAGTAATATGCATTTAAGTGTCCCCCATGTCTTTCCATGCCCTGAAAGCTCATTTCTTTTTACTGCTGAATAATATTCCATTGTCTGATGGACCACAGTTTATGTATCTATTCACCTACTGAAGGACACCTTGGTTGCTTTCAAGTTGGTTGACTTTTTGAGTGTCCAGAGATAGATTATTCAAAACTTTCCTCATCAGAATGAAATTCAATTAAGTCTCATTAAGTCCATTATCTCAAGTTAAATCTCTGATTAAATCTATTAAAGTGATGGTTCTCTGGACTTTTGGATTTCACAAAGGTGTAAAATTAACAAAAATGTTTGCGCAGCTACATTGTGTTAATTTTACTGAGTAAATATGCATGTTTTTATCTGAAACCTACAATTTATTATTATCCTACTACTATAAAAGACATTTTAACTCAAAAAATAAAGGAGTACACAATTTCAGAATACATCACTGCCGGATAAATAAGTTCCTCTTCGAAAAACTCTTGCATTGTTCTTATTTTTCTCATTTTGCACAAATCAGTAGAATCCTTGTCACCCACCAAACCCAGCCTACACATCAGCCTTGGAAACCACTGCTTTAAGGAACTAGCCAATGTGACCAAAATTCCTCTACAAAAGAGTTCTTCTGCCTCTGAATGGCTCCCTTCAAGAGATCTTGGAGGCTGAAGACATCTCCAAGCTGCAAGAGAAAACAGTGAGGGTGGGAAAGTAGGTCTTCTAAAGCTGAACTTGCAAGGAACTTCCCGGGAGAAGATTTGTAACTTCGGTTTCTATATGATAAAACATTCCTGAGACTTAAACTGCACTAGAAGTTGAATGGGGGTGGGGGGTGGGAAAAAGAGAAAATGTTTCCTTCTGTGAATGTAAACTTGCTGGACCAGTTAGAGGTAGGTTAAATCCTAGTCCGATGGTATAGACAGCTGCTGTGTGGGCCCTCACACTCAGAGTCAGCAGATGCAGAGAAGGTGGTTAAGGGACAGGTAATCATCCCAAAGAGAAATCAGAATTCCTGCTTTTGTTTACTCAGTGGCTCTTTGGCAAACGATCTAATCCCAGTCCACAGTTTTAAAGGACAGGGACTTCCCTGGTGGTCCAGTTGTTGGGACTCTGCACTTCCACTGCATGGGGCGCGGGTTCAGTCCCTGGTCAGGGAACTGGGATCCCTCTTGCAGCACAGCACGGCCAAAAAAAAAAAAAAAGGACATCATACAATTATTAGCAATATTCGCTCAGATAATGCTGGCTCTTCTTTTTTTTTTTAAATATTTATTTATTTTGGCTGCACCGGGTCTTAGTTGCGGCACACGGGATCTTTTAGTTGAAGCATGCGTGCGGGATCTAGTTCCCCGATCAGGGATCGAACCCGGGCCCCCTGCATTGGGAGCGTGGAGTCTTAGCCACTGGACCACCAGGGAGGTCCTGGCTCTTCTTTTTAAACAATGTTCCATGGTTAACAAACCGTGTTCTTCACAGCAATTGGTGCCCTTCACTTTTTCTGTCTCTTAAATTATATTGTCTGAGAAAAGATATACTTTAAAAAACAAAACAAAACGACAACAACAAAAAACAACCTTCATCCTTTTGTGGGATTTCCTGGGTATATACAAGTCAGAGTATAATTCCCAACATTCCTTTAGGTCGTAAGACTGTACCTATGTTCTGCTTTACCAATAATACCCCATTTTGCTCTCTCTCATATACTCTGCCTCTCTTTTTCAAAGAGACAGGTAAAAATCAATCTAAGATTCTTCCCAGATAGTAGGGGCATTCAGGATGCTCCCTAGGCACTGTGTGCTCCTGGAAAAAGTAGGAGCCCAGGGAATTTCTCCCCACAGGAAAATAGGAAACCATAACCACTGGAATGGAGAGGGGTTCTTGCCATGACATCTCTCCAGAACTTGAAGTTGTGCCTGAAGATCTTATTTCCTTGGAAAAACTGAGCAAGGGGGAGAAGGTGAAATAAGAAGACAAATTGTTGAGGATTATAGTCTCTGCTACACTGTGAAGCTCTGGTGGGTCAGTGCATTTTTCCCCAAAGATAAGTACAGATTACTAGTAAAGACTTTTTCACCAGGTAGGCTCTGAGGCTCTTAGGAATGTTCTAGAATCCTTCAGGAGAATGGTATGGATAGTTCTACTGTCCCCGCAACCCGGCCTTTTGTCACCTTGAGAGCTGTGATGTTTTGTTTGCTTGTTTTTGTTTTTTTTTTAACTGGATATGAACCGGGGACTGAGAGCTGTGATGTTTCACCACTAGATTATGTTTGACCACTAGATTTTTAAATAATTAAAATAAATTTTAAGATAAACTGTAAAGTAAATGAAAATATTTAAAAATAATGTATCCTCATTATAAGAACTTTGAGACAAACAGAAATAGAAAGTGATCACTGTAATCTCCCCGTCTGATCACACCATGGCTGTATTTCTTCCTATGACTCCTGGGTATCTTTTAGGCGCAGCTGTAACGGCATCCTAACTATCTCGTATTCTTCTGTTACTTGGGGGGTGTGTGTGTTACCATGTCACCACTTCATGAGTCTCACTGGCTGTGAGATTCCTTCTTGTGTGTGGCACGTTTTAGTTAAATATCTCCTTGTTGAGCTTGTGGACAGTATGGCTTTTGTTTTTGTTGTTAATCACCAGAAATCTATGAAAGTGTTCATTCTGCCAGGCCCTTGCCTATGTTAGCCACTGTTTTGTTCAAAATCTTTATTAATTGAATGAAAATAGCAGCTCATGTTTAATACGTATTTCTTTGATTACCGGTGAAGTTGAACACTTTCCCATATTCTTTTGTTTGCACCTTGTGGGTTTTTTAAAATTAATTTATTTAATTAATTAATTTATTTATTTTTGGCTGCATTGGGTCTTCATTGCTATGCGCAGGCTTTCTCTGGTTGCGGTGAGTGGGGGCTACTCTTCCTTGAGGTGCACAGGCTTCTCATTGTGGTGGCTTTTCTTGTTGCGGAGCACGGGCTCTAGGCACGTGGGCTTCAGTAGTCGTGGCACGCAGGCTCAGTAGTTGTGGCTCATGGGCTTAGTTGCTCTGCAGCATGTGGGATCTTCCTGGAGCAGGGCTCGAATCCGTGTCCCCTGCATTGACAGGCGGATTCTTAACCACTGTGCCACCAGGGAAGCCCCCACCTTGTGTTTTGGTGACATCCTGGTTAAGTCCTTCAGGCAGAACCAATTAGAAGGATGATTCCCATTGATAATCTTTTAGAGATTAGCAGTAAACGTTCAAAGGGGGAGCATTCCATAGAGAGTGAGAGGGCTAAAATACATGATAGTAATTATCAAATATTCTACTTTAAATACAATTATAAATAGATGAAATGTTATTTTAAAATGAAAGACTAGTAAGTCAGAGAAAGACAAATATCATAGGATATCACTTATATGTGGAATATAAAAAAATGATACAAATGAACTTATTTACAAAACAGAAACAGACTCACAGACTTAGAAAACAAACTTATGGTTACCAAAGGGGAAAGGTGGGAGTAGGGATAAATTAAGAGTTTGGGATTAACATATACACACTACTATATATAAAATAGATAATCAACAAGGACCTACTGTATAGCATAGGGAACTCTACTCAATACTCTGTAGTAACCTAAATGGGAAAAGAATCTGAAAAAGAATGGATATATGTATATGTATAGCTGAATCACTTTGCAGTATACCTGAAACTAACACAACATTGTAAATCAACTATACTCTAATATAAAATAAAAATTAGGGACTTCCCTGGTGGCGCAGTGGTTAAAACTGTGCTCCCAATGCAGGGGGCCTGGGTTTGATCCCTGGTCGGGGAACTAGATCCCACATGCCTGCCACAACTAAGAGTTCTCATGCCACAACTAAGGAGCCCACATGCCACAATAATGGAGCCCACCTGCCGCAACTAAGACCCGGTACAACCAAATAAATAAATGAATATTTTAAAAATAAATAAATAAAATAAAGTAAAAATTAAATTAAAAAATAAAATAAAATGAAAGACTGAAACACCTCCCCCTCTTTGTTCTCAGAGTAGTTTTAATTTGGTTCAGCACATATACTTGATGTTCAATGCATCTCCATGTGAATTGAACTAATTAGTTTTTTGTCTACTTCCTCTCACGGTCAGTGAAGACCAGAAAGCAGTTACATACAATGCTATTAACTGAGGGCCCCTCTGAATAAAAGATTCACATATTCAAAGATTCCAAAAGGGGACTTCCCTGGTGGCACAGTGGTTAAGAATCCACCTGCCAATGCAGGGGGCCCGGGTTCAATCCCTGGTCCAGGAAGATCCCACGTATGCACCACATGTGCACCACAACTACTGAGCCCGCGCACCTAGAGCCCGTGCTCCGCAACAAGAGAAGCCACTGCAATGAGAAGCCCGTGCACCGCAACGAAGAGTAGCCCCCGCTCGCAGCAATTAGAGAAAGCCTGCGCGCAGCAATGAAGACCCAAAACAGCCAAAAATAAATAAATAAATTAAAAAAAAAAGATTCCAAAGGTATAATCCTTGGTCCTTTTCTGCTGCTGTTGAATGTCCTTCGTCTGGTTTGAAGGCTGTCTGACTGGCCTGACCCTCAGATTTCTGACATCACTCTTCTGCCACGTTGTCGCCTTTGTTTGCACCTTTTCAGTTTATCAGCACCAAAAATTCTTTCTCAGATAATGAATATTTGTTTTATATTACTAACTGACATCTACTGGTACTGCCTGTGTGAGGCATGGGGCTGAGTACTTTTCAGGCATTACTCATTTAATCTTTACAACACCCTATATGGTAGTTACTAGTATTATTCCCAGTTTACAAATGTGGGCAGAGTCTCAAAGAGATGAGCCAACTTGCTCTGGACCCAGAGGAGGTGCCTGGGGAGTGGCCGGGATTTGAACTCAGGTGCTGAGTCTAGAGCTACTAAAACATGTCACCTCAAACCTGCAGTTTAACCCCAAAGGTCCTGAAAAAGTACTGTACTCTGAAATCTCATGCCATATGGCCGAACACTTGTACATAGTAGATGCTCATTAAAATCCTTGCTGAGGGGCTTCTCTGGTGGTGCAGTGGTTAAGAATCCACCTGCCAATGCAGGGGACATGGGTTTGAGCCCTGGTCCAGGAAGATCACACATGCTGCGGAGCAACTAAGCCCGTGCGCCACAACTACTGAGCCTGCACTCTAGAGCCCGTGAGCCACAACTACTGAAGCCCACGTGCCTAGAGCCCCTGCAACAAGAGAAGCCACCGCAGTAAGAAGCCCGCGCACCGCAACGAAGAGTAGTCCCTGCTCTCAGCAACTAGAGAAAACCCGCATGCAGCGGCGAAGACCCAATATAGCCAAAAATTAAATAAATGAATAAATAAATAAATTTATTTTTAAAAATCCGTGCTGAGTAAAAAGAGGATCTACCTGTTTAAAAGATTTTATGTCTCCAAAAAAATGAAAAAAAAATAAAAGATTTTATGTCTCCAAACGAGGTAGTTTCTCTGCCTCTCTACAAACTATAAACTCATCGTTGAGGATTCATAGGAACATTCCTTGGGGCTGTAGTGGACTAGAGCATCTGAGTCTTTGGAATGACCTGAATGAGAAGAGAACAGAATTTTTGACCTGAGAAACTCTTTAGTACAGAAAAACCAATAAGTTGTGGATAAACTGTGTAGTGGGAATATAGCCAAGGGTAGGATACTTAACATCCCTCAACTTTCAAAGACAAAATTTTGTCCTGTTTTCTAGGTGAAATGATGTTCATGTTGTAGCCTCCGAATTGCTTCCCTGTTTGGACCTGACACATCTGGGTCTGTCTGTGGGTAATGTGGCCTCTCAGGACATTTTTATACACTTGGCAAAGGGACCACCTTTTCAAGCTTGGACCTTAAAATCCCAGTGAGATCTTCCTAACAAACGGGCTCCAAGGTAAGGACTTACCCCTTTTCCCTAACAAAGTCCAGACTGCAGTGTTGGTAACCTCCTGCCAAACTCAAACAGGACCTCAGCATCCTGGGGTCCCCTGGAACCACTTCATTTATCTCTTTGGACAAACTAAACCTGCTCAGTTTAAAAGGCAGTGAAGCTCACCACTGTCTTTTGTTTTGGAGAGTCTTATTTTTGCATAAGTAGTCCATCCTATACAGGCTGCTAACTGCTGTGTATTCCCCTTGCCCCTATGACTGTAAATAAACTGCGTCTCCCCATTGGTAAACAAGGATAATAAACAAAATTTTAAAAAATGAAAGACAAAAACTGAACGTGCTCAGTTTAAAGTCTTTGTCAGATTATTTTATGAGACTAATTTCATCTGAAATAAACTCATATTCTAATTACTGATTTTGTTGACTGCCTTAGTATTACATCTTTTCAGTGTTTCTTGTTTGTTTGTTTGTTTTTGCGGTACGCGGGCCTCTCACTGTTGTGGTCACTCCCGTTGCGGAGCACAGGCTCCGGATGCGCAGGCTCGGCGGCCATGGCTCACGGGCCCAGCCGCTCTGCGGCACGTGGGATCTTCCCGGACCGGGGCACGAACCCGTGTCCCCTGCATCGGCAGGCGGACTCTCAACCACTGCGCCACCAGGGAAGCCCCTCCGCGTTTTATAGTACTGGTTTATGGACCATGTTCAGAGTCCGTGTGTTTCTCTTTGTCTCTCTCCTTCTGTGCTCACCCCTCCCAGTTCTATGCTTTCGCATTTGCCTCCCTCCCATCCTCAAGGCTCTAGTCCAGAACTGGCTCTTATTATGACAATTGGGCTGCCCCACTGAGCGATTAAGGATGACACAGATCCAGGCACTGAGCCAGCAGGCAGCCTGGCTCACTCCCTGGACTGCAGGCTGAATCCTGGTCGACCCACGTCCCTGGACTTGCAGCTTGTTATACACCTTAGCCCAGGCAGGTTTCAGCAACAATTTAGTTCAGCCCCTAGCCTAGCCTGGCCCAGCCCACAACTTTAAGCAGGGATCCAGCTCCAGCCCCCATCTAATTTGAGACTTTTAGTTCCCATGACCGCCCCCCCCAGGAATGAAACTTGGGGGTCCCACTGAATGTCTGGGCCTGGAGCTCTTCAGCCCACTTACTGCAGTGCATTTTCATCCTGCTTCTCATCCGTGGTTCTGAGCCCCCCATATGCAGAATAATGGCCCGTAGAGGTGTCCACATTCTAATTCCAGGAACCTGTGAGTATGCTACCTTACATGGCAAAGGGGAGTTTGCAGATGGGATTGAGTTCAGCATCTTGACATGGGGAGATTGTCTTGAATTCTGCCAGTGGGTTGATGTGATCACAGGGGTTCCTTGTAACGAAAAGGGGGAGACAGGAGAGTCAGAGAAGATGTGACGATGGAAACAGCAGAGGTCAGAGAAAGAGATTTGAAGATGCTACACTGCTGGCTTTGAAGATGAAGGATGGGGCCAGAGCCAAGGGATGCAGGCAACCTCTAGAGGCTGCAAGGGAACAGATTTTCCCCGCGAGTCTTCAGAGTGAACGCAGGCCTGAAGACACCTTGATTTTGAGCTCAGTGAGACCTAATGTGCACTTCTGACCTCCAAAACTGTAAGATGAATTTGTGTTGTTTTACGCCACAAAGTTTTCAGTAATTTGTTACAGCAGTAATAGGAAACTATCTTTGTTTTTCTGATGTTGCTGCTCTGTTTTCTTTTTGATTATTTTAAACCTCCCCCTCCTTTTCTGTGTGTGGAGCTGAGAAAGACTGTCAACCGTGCATTTGCCCCCAAGTGGACCCTTTCTCTAGAAATAAGTGGTGACCATTTATTAAAGTGGGAACACAGATTGGTAGTGACAGGAGTGTGTAGAATGCTAGCTAGTGTACTTTCAGCATTTTTTTAAAGTACTTTGAAAAAAGTTTTTTCTAAATTACACACATACCATGTATGCACCTATATACCTAACATTGTACGGCCATAAATGAATTGCCGGACTGTTTTTGAAATAGCTGTAACCAAGTACTGGACAAAAAATAATTGAAATCTGAGATATCTTTTTATCCCTGCCATCTAGTCCCTGTGAATTAAAGAAATAACTCACCTTCTCTAAGACTTCCCTTTTCACTGTCTGCCTCTTTCAGAGTCTGTGGGAGTAATAACAATATTTAAAGGCTTTTAAGCAATTAGAATTGTTTTCTTGTTATCAGATTGGTGATGCTTCTATAAGAAAACCATTGTATACGTTATCTATCGCTGCAAAACAAACTACCCCAAAGCTTAGTGACTTAAAACAAAACAAATATTTATTATCTCACATCATCTCACATCATTTTTGTGGGTCAGGATTTCAAGAGCAGCTTGTCTGGGTAGATCTGGCCCCAAGTCTCTCATGAGGTTGTGGTCATGGTGTCGGATATGGTGCAGTTGATCTGAAGTTTGATTAAGGCCGAGGTTCTACTCCCAGAGTGACTCGCTCACATGGGTGACAAGTTAGTGCTAACTATTGGCAGGAAGTCATGGCTCATCTCAAGGATCTCCCCATAGGGCTGCTGAGTGTGTTTACCACCTGGCAGCTGGCTTCCCACAGGGCAAGCAGTTCAAGAGAGAGCAATGCAGAAACCACAGGGCCTTTTATGACCTAGTTCAGAAGTCACGTGGTATCATGTCCACACAGCCAACTGGCTACACAGGTCAGCCCTGCTCAGCATGGAGTGGACTATAGAAGGGCATGAATAACAGGACCACTGGGGGGCTATCTTAGAGGCTGCCTACCAGGACCAAGGAGAAGGTTCTATCTAGTCTTCAGCCTTAAAGCCTTCCTTATCTCAGAAATCCCTAGAGAGGCAGAGTAGGAAGGAAATTCCAAGGTTAGTCCAAACATCTAGCTCACAGGAATCACATCTTTGAAATCACATCACCTAAAACTCTCTACTGATAATTTAACACTGAGTTGCCTAAGCCTTGTCTCATTTGCATTAGAGCCTCCCGTATCCCCCAGGAGCAGAAACCCTGCCCTGTGCTTCCGAAGCTCTTAGGACATCTTGCCTGCTCCTTGGCACAGAGTCAGGAATACATACATTTTTGTAAACTTGACAAGTTGTCAACGGGCATTGGAAGAGTAACACATTGGTTAATATCCAGCCCCCCTCCCCCCCACCCACCCCGCCCTCTTAATTTGATGTTTCTGTGTGTTTTGAAAGCCGGGGCTCATGGGAGTGGCTGACTCCATAAGAATTTTAGGAGAAGTCAGTTGTAGGGTGAATCTCTCCACGCTGAGGTTGAATTTGGAGCCCAAATAGGAGCCAAATGGGGGTATATACAGAACCGTAAATATTGCCAGCGTCCTTGTTCAGGGATGCTAGTGAAGGAAGCACATTGGACAGAAGCAATCTGTGTAACAGAGAGACAGGATGTCAAAGGTGGTGGAGACATAGCTGCACCTGCTGTGTGATTCTTTGGCAAGTCCCCAAATCACCTAAACGTTCTGGGTGTGGCTTCCTTATTATTTAATTGGGATAATAATGCCCACGTGTTTTCAAAGATGTGCAGCAACTGGACCGCTCTACTGGAAGGACCGTAAATAGTTATAATCACTTTACAGAGCGCTGGCAATATCCAGTATAGCTAACGATGTAATACCCACCCGATGATAGACACCCCAGCAATTCTATTCTTGGTCTGACCTTGGAGCAGAAGTTCTCAGCCCTGATTGCATGTTAGAACCACCTGGGGGAGTTGGGGTTTTTTTAAGTGCTAATGTCTCAGCTCTACCCTCAGGGATTAAGATTTCATCAGTTCTGGGAAGAGGCCCAGAAAATGATTTTTTACAAAGCTCCCAAGGCTATTCTAATGTGCACTCTGGCAGAGAGAAACTCACACAGACAAAGAGACATCCACCTGGCACCAAATATACACGTAAAACCAAGGGGGGTTAAGCATCTAAATGTAAAAAGTCAATCTTTAAAATTCTTTTAAAAAGGTAAAAACTACCACATGACCTTGGGATATGGAAGGATCTCATGAGATTGGAAATGCATACACCATAAAAGGTAATACATTTGCCTTTGATGTGTAAAAATCTTGTTTGAAAAGATGCCATAAACAAAGAGAACAGATAAGCCACAGGCTGAAAGAAGTAATTTGAGAATCAGATAACCAAACAAAAGATTAGTATTCAGAGTATAAGAGAATTCAATCGTGTTAGTAAGAAAAAGGTGAATTATCTATAAATGCTCCAACCAAAAGACACAGGCTCGATGAATGGATACAAAAACAAGACCCATATATGTGCTGTCTACAAGAGACCCACTTCAGACCTAGGGACACATACAGACTGAAAGTGAGGGGATGGAAAAAGATATTCCATGCAAATGGAATCAAAAGAAAGCTGGAGTAGCAATACTCATATCAGATAAAATAGACTTTAAAATAAAGAATGCTACAAGAGACAAGGAAGGATACTACATAATGATCAAGGGATCAATCCAAGAAGAAGATATAACAATTATAAATATATATGCACCCAACATAGGAGCACCTCAATACATAAGGCAACTGTTAACAGCTATAAAAGAGGAAATCGACAGTAACACAATAATAGTGGAGGACTTTAACACCTCACTTACACCAATGGACAGATCATCCAAAATGAAAATAAATAAGGAAACAAGAGCTTTAAATGATACAATAGACCAGATAGATTTAATTGATATTTATAGGACATTCCATCCAAAAACAGCAGATTACACTTTCTCCTCAAGTGCACATGGAACATTCTCCAGGATAGATCACATCTTGGGTTGCAAAGCAAGCCTCAGTAAGTTTAAGAAAACTGAAATCATATCAAGCGTCTTTTCTGACCACAACGCTATGAGATTAGAAATCAATTACGGGAAAAAAACCGTAAAAAACACAAATACATGGAGGCTAAACAATACGTTACTAAATAACCAAGAGATCACTGAAGAAATCAAAGAGGAAATCAAAAAATACCTAGACACAAATTACAATGAAAACACAACAATCCAAAACCTAGGGATGCAGCAAAAGCAGTTCTAAGAGGGAAGTTTATAGCAATACAACCCTACCTCAAGAAACAAGAAAAATCTCAAATAAACAATCTAACCTTACACCTAAAGGAACTAGAGAAAGAAGAACAAACAAAACCCAAAGTTAATAGAAGGAAAGAAATCATAAAGATCAGAGCAGAAATAAATGAAACAGAAACAAAGACAACAATAGCAAAGATCAATAAAACTAAAAGCTGGTTCTTTGAGAAGATGAAAAAAATTGATAAACCATTAGCCAGATTCATCAAGAAAAAGGGGGAGAGGAATCAAATCAATAAAATTAGAAATGAAAAAGGAGAAGCTATAACAGACACCGCAGAAATGCAAAGCATCCTAAGAGACTACTACAAGCAACTCTATGCCAATAAAATGGACAACCTGGGCTTCCCTGGTGGCGCAGTGGTTGAGAGTCCGCCTGCCAATGCAGGGGACACGGGTTCGTGCCCCGGTCCAGGAAGATCCCACATGCCACGGAGCGGCTGGGCCCGTGAGCCATGGCTGCTGAGCCTGCGTGTCCAGAGCCTGTGCTTCGCAACAGAAGAGGCCACAACAGTGAGAGGGCCGCGTACCGCAAAAAAAAAAAAAAAAAAAAAAGGACAACCTGGAAGAAATGGAAAAATTCTTACAAAGGTATATAGCCTTCCACGACTGAACCAGGAAGAAATAGAAAATATGAACAGACCAATCAAAAGTAATGATATTGAAACTGTGATTAAAAATCTTCCCACAAACAAAAGTCCAGGACTGGATGGCCTCACAGGTGAATACCATCAAACATTTAGAGAAGAGCTAACACCCATCCTTCTCAAACTCATCCAAAAAATTGCAGAGGAAGGAACACTCCCAAACTCATTCTGTGAGGCCACCATCACCCTGATACCAAAACCAGACAAAGATACTACAAAAAAAGAAAATTAAAGACCAATATCACTGATGAATATAGATGCAAAAATCCTCAAAAAAATACCAGCAAACAAAATCCAGCAACACATTAAAAGGATCATACACCATGATCAAATGGGATTTATCCCAGGGATGCAAAGATTCTTCAATATACGCAAATCAATCAGTGTGATACACCATATTAACAAATTGAAGAAGAAAAACCATATGATCATCTCAATAGATGCAGAAAAAGCTTTTGACAAAATTCAACACCCATTTATGATAAAAACTCTCCAGAAAGTGGGCATAGAGGGAACCTACCTCAACATAATAAAGGCTATATACAACAAACCCACAGCAAACATCATTCTCAATGGTGAAAAACTGAAAGATTTCCTCTAAGATCAGGAACAAGACAAGGATGTCCACTCTCACCACTATTATTCAACATAGGTTTGGAAGTCCTAGCCATGGCAATCAGAGAAGAAAAAGAAATAAAAGGAATACAAATTGGAAAAGAAGAAGTAAAACTGTCACTGTTTGCAAATGACATGATACTATACATAGATAATCCTAAAGATGCCACCAGAAAACTACTAGAGCTAATCAATGAATTTGGTAAAGTTGCAGGATACAAAATCAATGCACAGAAATTTCTTGCATTCCTATACTAATGATGAAAAATCTGAAAGAGAAATTAAGGAAACACTCCCATTTACCATTGCAAAAAAAAGAATAAAATACCTAGGAATAAACTTACCTAGGGAGACAAAAGACCTGTATGCAGAAAACTATAAGACACTGATGAAAGGAATTAAAGATGATACAAACGGATGGAGAGATATACCATGTTCTTGGACTGGAAGAATCAATGTCGTGAAAATGCCTATACTACCCAAAGCAATCTACAGATTCAGTGCAATCCCTATCAAATTATCAATGGCATATTTTACAGAACTGGAACCAAAAAATCTTAAAATTTGTATCGAGACACAAAAGACCCCGAATAGCCAGAGCAGTCTTGAGGGAAAAAAATGGAGCTGGAGGAATCAGACTCCCTGACTTTGGACTATACTACAAAGCTACAGTAATCAAGACAATATGGTAGTGGCACAAAAACAGAAATATAGATCAGTGGAACAGGATAGAAAGCCCAGAGGTAAACCCACACACCTATGGTCAACTAATCTATGACAAAAGAGGCAAGGATATACAATGGAGAAAAGACAGTCTCTTCAATAAATGGCAGTGGGAAAACTGGACAGCTATATGTAAAAGAATGAAATTAGAACACTCCCAAACACCATACACCAAAATAAACTCAAAATGGATTAGAGACCTAAATGTAAGAAGGGACACTATAAAACTCTTAGAGGAAAACATAGGAAGAACACTCTTTGACATAAATCACAGCAAGATCTTTTTTGATCCACCTCCTAGAGTAATGGAAATAAAAACAAAAATAAACAAATGGGACCTAATGAAACTTAAAAGCTTTTGCAACGCAAAGGAAACTACAAAGAAGACAAAAAGACAACCCTCAGAATGGGAGAAAATACTTGCAAACGAATCAACGGACAAAGGATTAATCTCCAAATTATATAAACAGCTCATTATTAAAAAAAACAAACAACCCAATCCAAAAATGGGCAGAAGACCTAAATAGACATTTCTCCAAAGAAGACATACAGATGGCCAAGAAGCACATGAAAAGCTGCTCAACATCACTAATCATTAGAGAAATGCAAATCAAAACTACAATGAGGTATCACCTCACACCAGTTAGAATGGGCATCATCAGAAAATCTACAAACAACAAATGCTGGAGAGGGTGTGGAGAAAAGGGAACCCTCTTGCACTGTTGGTGGGAATGTAAATTGATACAGCCACTATGGAGAACAGTATGGAGGTTCCTTAAAAAACTAAAAATAGAATTACCATATGACCCAGCAATCCCACTACTGGGCATATGCCCAGAGAAAACCACAATTCAAAAAGACACATGCACCCCAATGTTCATTGCAGCACTGTTTACAATAGCCAGGTCATGGAAGCAACCTAAATGCCCATCGACAGACGAATGGATAAAGAAGTTGTGGTACGTATATACAATGGAATATTACTCAGCCATAAAAAGAAACGAAATTGGGTCATTTGTAGAGACATGGATGGATCTAGAGACTGTCATAAAGAGTGAAGTAAGTCAGAAAGAGAAAAACAAATATTGTATATTAACGCATATATGTGGAACCTAGAAAAATGGTACAGATGAACCAGTTTGCAGGGCAGAAATTGAGACACAGATGTAGAGAACAAACGTATGGACACCAAGGGGGGAAAGTGGTGGTAGGGTGATGAATTGGGAGATTGGGATTGACACGTATACACTGATGTGTATGGATAACTAATAAGAACCTGCTGTATAAAAAAATAAAATAAAATTCAAAAATTCAAAAAAAAAACAGAAAAAGAAAAAGATGAATTATCTAATTACCATCACTTTTTGTAAGGAGATTAGGTAAATAAAATGGGCAGAATTATATAGGGAACTTTTCAGCAGTAAAAAAAATGAATCAACTGTGTATTAACATATATACACATTTACATATGTGCATACATACATATGTATTAACATAAATAACTCTAAGACAATGTTGATCAATAAAATCAAGACCTTCAGAATGATACCATAGGACGCCAATTTCCTGAAAAAATTGAAACACACAAGTCAACACTATATGTGTTCATTAATAAAGACTGTACAAGTATAAATACACACATGGGTCTGAAAAACACTATCCTGAGTTTTATTTTTACCTCTAAGCAGAAAGGGAAATAGGATTGGGATTTCAAATAAATCTATAATATTTTAGGTGTTCAACTGAGTCATAAATACATGAATGTCTATTGTATCATTATCTATGCTCTTTTGTGTGCTTAAAAATATTATAGGGACTTCCTTTGTGGCGCAGTGGTTACGAATCCGCCTGCTAATGCAGGGGACACGGGTTTGTTCCCACATGCCACAGAGCAACTAAGCCCGTGTGCCATAACTACTGAGCCCGCGTGCTGCAACTACTGAAGCCCACGCACCTAGAGCCCGTGCTCCACAAGAGAAGCCACCACGACAAAGAGTAGCCCCCCACTCGCCACAGCTAGAGAAAGCCCACGTGCAGCAACAAAGACCCAACGCAGCCAAAAATAAATAAATTAATTAAGATATTATAAAAATTATTGAAAAATCTAAAATTAGTTATAGCGTCTTTGGGGGCTAATCCTCTAGAACCACAACAGACTTTTTGGTGTGAAATCTTGATCCGATTCTCCTGGTTTTGTAAATCGTCACTTTAAAAAGAAAGCTCGTGACCCTGTAAGAGAAACGAAGGCAGAAAGTCTTTAGTTCATGGAGTAAATATTGGGGTTTTAGCTTCCTAGACGAGGCGCCGTTTGGGGGCGCCAGAGGACAGCACAAGCCCGCCGATCCCAGGTTCTCCCAGGGGAACAGAACGCCGGGTTCACCTGTTCCACACTGGTTAATAATCAAACATCTGGTGGGTTCTTACCTCCCGAAGTGTCTTGTGATGACGGTAGCGCGTGCTGTCTTTAACGCCCTGGACTTGATATAGTAAGGGTTTGCGGAGCCCCTGAAATGCAGCTTATTTTTGACCTGAGCACTTAGAACTTTGCAAGCTGAGTCAGGTGGCAATGGTTCTTCCATTGCATAGGGTTATGGAAAATTAATCTGGCTGAAACTCTGTACTTTCTGACACCCCCAGGATCCTCTTGAGCAGGAAATGAGGCTGCTTGATGAACGTGCTTTTTTCACCTCTTGAGGAATTGCCATATATTAAAAATAATTTAAAAGAAAAACTGGATGATCGAGGTTGTTACCCAATATTACAAAGAAAATTGCACGTAGATAGGTTGATGCCTGGTGAAAATGGAGTGTGAACGGCTTTCCTTACCTAATCGGAGGGTCTTCTGAGAGGTCCTGTTAAAATCATCCAGCCAAGTTAGGAGGAATTCTTCCCATTTGATAGCAAATGAAGAGAAAAGATCACCAAGAAGTCCCCTCCCCTGGGTCCCCTAGACCAGTGCTGTCCATTAGAACGTTCGTGATGATGGAAATGTTCACATTTATGATGTACAATGAAGGAGCCACTAGCCATGTGTGGCTGCAGCATGCTGAACTATGGCTAGAATGAAGAATAAAATTTTACATTTTATTTAATTTTAGTTCTTTTCAATTTAAGTGACCACATGTGGCTGGTGGCTACTGAATTGGACAGTGCAAGTCTAGATATTTTTAAACGTTTATTTTTGTGTTGTACCACTAATATATGCACTAAAGAAAATGAGATGCATGTTAAATTCAAATTTGGGTGTATATACTTCTAAAGTTTTCCCTACTGATGTCAAATGTACTTATAGAGACACACGTTTTTCTTTTCAAAAGTGGGATCATACTTAACATATTGCTTTTAATGTTTTAAAAAAGTAATATACAGGGAACATCTCCCCATACCAGAGCTTTATATAATTTTTAGTACCTGGAGTATCCTCTGTTGAGTGATAATAATGGACAGTTATTATTCTAAGCACATTGCCCGCATTATCTCATGTGATCCTCAAAACCCCATGAGGTAGATATCATTCCATTTTACAGATGAATTCTCTGAAATACATAAAGATTAACGTGTACTTTGCAAAACTCAAGCAGAGGCGGTGGGAGAGTCAGGGTTTCAAGGCTCCCAACCAGGTGGGCCGACTTCAGAGCCTGCTGCTGAATCGCTCTGCTTTAAATAAAGTTTTTTATTTTTTATTTAATTAATTAATTTATTTATTATGTATAGGATGGATAAACAACAAGGTCCTACTGTATAGCACAGGGAACTATATTCAATATCCTCTGATAAACCATAATAGAAAAGAATATAAAAAAGAATGTGTGTGTGTATATATATATATATCTGAATCACTGCTGTACAGCAGAAATTAACATAACATTGTCAATCAACTATAGTTCAGTTTTAAAAAGAAAACCCATTTCAGCTCCTTACACTAGTAAGATGGTAAAGGTAATTAGTCAACTTCCTGCTGGGCCAGTCTCTTAACTAGTTTGCTAATTTACCCATAGGATTTCTCCTCTACAGGAGTATCTAGAGGACTCCCTTAAGCTTCTCCCCAGAGGGTTATAAAAACGCAACCATTTAGAAAATGGAGAGGCACTGTCCTAATCCTCTATAAATCCTTAAACTAGAGAAGAAGCTGTTACTGATTGACACACGTAACTCAGGGGAGCCCAGTCTTGGGGATGGGGAAACATGAGTTCACCATAGGTGGCCTTTGTTTGTTTGTTTAATCGTAGAGACTTCTCTTAAGTCAGCTGTTAAAGACCAAGGTCTCTTTGCAAACCAGGCCACTCAGACGCCCTCAGCTCCGCCCTCCCTCCCCCGCCCCCCCCCCCCCGCCCCCCTGCCTCCGCGCAGGCCCCTGCAGGGCGTCCACTTCCTCCAGGGTTTCAGTTGGAGGCATCAGCCCTCTTGTCCTTCAGCCAACCCTTCTGTAACTGATGTCCCTGTGGACGAGAGGGAGCGAAGCTTCAGGTTCATGTCAAAAATATTTTAACCCTTGCTCCACCCAGAAGCCGCCTGCGTAGGGTTGATGGACTATAAGGGCCTCGGTCCTAATTAGGGTCAAGCGGAAGTTACTAATCAGCACCGTGCCCAGGACTTCTAGGCTCAGCTGAAGCAAAATGCAGAGCATGCCGTCACACGCCCCGTGCGCGGGAGCCCATTGGAAAGGAGGAAACGTGAACCCCCATCAGACACGGGCCTTTAGATGCAGTGGCGCTGACTGCCAAGGAACTCCACGTTCTCTGCTTTGCGCAGAATCTGATGAATACTCAGATTGTTCAGTGCGCAAAACATACACACCCAAGTTCTGGAACTGGAGAGCGGTGATGGTTGCACAGCGCTGTGGATATACTTAACGCCACTGAATTGTGCACGAAGTGGTTCAAATGGTAAATTTGACACTGTGTGTGTTTAATCACAATTAAAAACAAAAACCAGAAGCTCAGTTGCTTGCTTCTAGAAGTTGAGCCATCCATTTTATTTTTCATTTACGATGTTGACTTTTTAAAATCTTTATTTATTTATTTTTGGCTGCATTGGGTCTTCGTTGCTGTGCGCAGGCTTTCTCTAGTTGTGGCGAGTGGGGGCTACTCTTCATTGTGGTGCACGGGCTTCTCATTGCAGTGGCTTCTCTTGTTGTGGAGCACCGGTTCTAGGCGCACGGGCTTCAGTGGCTGTGGCACGTGGGCTCAGTAGTTGTGGCTCGTGGGCTCTAGAGCACAGGCTCAGTAGTTGTGGCGCATGGGCCTAGCTGCTCTGTGGCATGTGGGATCTTCCCGGATCAGGATTCGAACCCGTGTCCCCTACATTGGCAGGTGGATTCTCAACCACTGCACCACCAGGGAAGCCCGACTTTCTTTTATCTTGAACTATAATTGACACATAACATTAGTTTCAGGTGTACATTGCAAAATGATCACCACATCCATTCTTTCTTTTTTTTTTTCTATCCTTTAATTTCCACAGCATGTTCATTCACATTTGACTGACTGATGGTACATAATTTTCCTTCACAATAGGCCAGGACATCTGTGTTATCCTGATTATACAAAAACAGATACAAAATGGTGTTGAGACTTACTTGCCTGAAATTACAAGACTAAGTGTATATGCATATAGTTTTTTAAATCTCTCTATTTCCATTCCATCCCTTTGGCCGAACATTATGAGTACAATATTTGCCCTTCTTCTCGTATTCCCTTCTCTTGTGGCAGGCATCACTGTCCAGTAACCCAAGCCAAATCTCCTTTGTCATCCCCCCCACCAACGGTCATCAAATGCTAGCAAGACATCTTCCTAAATCTCTCTGGAATTGATCTCTTCCCCATCAGGGTTCCCTTTTGCAAGTCCATTTCTTCATCATAAGTCTGATATGTGAGCTCTTAATTGCTCGGCCGCAGTTTTCTCTTCTTCAGTCAGTGGTAAGAGCTTCAGGTCTGTTTGCTTTTGTAGTTCTTGTATCAAGGTCATAGTCTTATTGAAAGTAGCACAAATGCGGCTCTTAGTCTCTTTGTGCTCCACAGCAGTTGGTTGAAAGCATGCATGCAGAGTTTGATATCGAGACTTTATTGCTGACAATTCCTTTAAGAGTGTAACTGGATTTTCCTTGCCTGCCGAATCAGGATAATTAGTCTTGATTTCCTATTCCAACCTGTGCTGAATGTAATCTGGATCAGAGTCAGCTTTCTGGAACATCAGTTCCAGCTTATCGACCTCTGCCTCCGTGTTGAATAGCTGACATTCCTCCTCCATTCTTTTTTTTAATTTTAATTTTTTTTAATGAAGTATAGCTGATTTACAATGTTGCATTAGTTTTAGATGTACAGTACAGTGATTCAATTATACATATATATGTATCTATTCTTTTTCAGATTCTTTTCCCTTATAGGTTATTACAAAATATTGAACATAGTTCCCTGTGCTATACAGTAGGTCCTTGTTGGTTATCTATTTTATATGTAGTAGTATGTATATGTTAATCCCAAACTCCTAATTAATCCTTTCCCCCCTTTTCCCTTTGGTAACCATAAGTTCATTTTCTATGTCTGTAGGCCTATTTCTGTTCTGTAAATAAGTTCATTTGTATCATTTTTTTAAAGGTACCACATATAAGCGATTACATATGATATTTGTCTTTTGCTGTCTGGCTTACTTTGTATGATAACCTCTAGGTCCATCCACGTTGCCGCAAATGGCATTATTTCATTCTTTTTTATGGCTGAGTAGTATTCCATTGTATATATGTACCACATCTTCTTTATCCATTCCTCTGTTGATGGACATTTAGGTTGCTTCCATGTCTTGGCTACTAAGATCCTTTTTTTGGTTGGGGGGGGCGGGCTGTGCAGCTTGTGGGATCTTAGTGCCCCCAGCAGTGGAAGCGTGGCGTCTTAACCACTGGACCACCAGGAAAGTCCCCTAAGATCCATTCTTTCTTTTTTTAATTAATTAATTAATTTTATTTTATTTTTGGCTGCACTGGGTCTTCGTTGTGGTGCGCGGGCTTCTCACTGTGGTGGCTTCTCTTGTTGCGGAGCATGGGCTCTAGGCATGCAGGCTTCAGTAGTTGTGGCTTGCAGGCTCTAGAGCACAGGCTCAGGAGTTGTGGTTCACGGGCTTAGTTGCTCCGTGGCATGTGGGATCTTCCCGGACCAGGGCTTGAACCCGTGTCCCTTGCATTGGCAGGTGGATTCTCAACCACTGTGCCACCAGGGAAGTCCTAAGATCCATCCTTGAGTCTCTCCTTTACTTACCCCACATGACCAATCTATCAGGAAAACTTGTCAGCTCGACCTCCAGGAGATTTCCAGCATCTGTCCTCTCCATCTCCGTACCACATCCTGGTCCAAGCTACCATTCATACCTTTGATTACGGCAGCAGTAACCTCCTAACCTGTAACTCACCTCCCTAATCGACTCTTGCCCTTCTGCAACCCGTTTCCCTCTCAGTAGCAAGATCATAACAACTGACAGTGCTCTCCTCGCTGAAACCGAATGGATTCCCCTGGTTCTTGGAATAAAAGCCAAGCTCCCTATCCAGCCTCCAGGGTTCACACCATCTGTCACAACCTGCCTCTCCAGCCCCATCTCCTGCCACTTCCTTCTGGTTCACCACGTCCCAGCCCCTTTCTTTCTGCTCCTTGAGGATGCTAAGCTTGCTCCCATATCAGGGTTTTGCTCTTGCTGTTTCCTCTGCCCAGTCTCCACACGCTGGCTGTTTCCTAGCAGACCTCAGCTTCATGTCACCTCGGCAGAAAGGCCTTTCCCTTGTAAGTCTGAAGTAGCCACCAAATCCCTCCATCACATGTCCCTGGTGCATTTTCCTTACAGCCTGTATTATTCCCTACTATTTTCTTGTCTATTTGTAATCATGCCCTGTCCATGTCCTCCCCCTAGAATGGAAACTCCAGAAGAGTAGGACCTTGAACGGCTGGGTCCCCAGCATCTAGAATGGCGCCTGGCACGTAGCAGGTGCACAACACGTATGACTGAGTGAATGAGTGAAGACTTAAAGTGTATTTCCCAGACATTGGGAATGTCACCCGTAGCGGGATGAATGGTGGCACCCAAAAAGATATGTCTGCGCCCCAGAACCTGTGAATGTGACCTTATTTGGAAAAATGGGGCGGGGGGAGAGAGGGAGGGATAAATTAGGAGACTGGGATTAAAATATACACACTACTAAATATAAAATAGATAACCAACAAGGACCTACTGTATAGCACAGGGAGCTATACTCAATCTCCTGTAATAACCTTTAAGGGAAGAGAATTTTTTTTAAAAAGAGTAAATATATTTATATAATTGAATGTATAATTCAATTATGTGTATGTGTAATTGTATGCAAAATTGAATTACTTTGCTGTACACCTGAAACTAACACAACATTGTAAATCAACTATATTGCAATAAATATTAAAAGAAAAACCATCTTTGCAGATGTAATTAAGTTGAGGATCTTGTGACGAGAGCGTCCTGGATTCCCCGACTGGGCCCTAAATTCAAGGACAAGTGTCCTTAGAAGACACAGCGGAGACGGCCACGTGCAGACAGAGGCAGTGATTGGAGAGATGCTGACACAACCCAAAGATTGCCTGAAGCCACCAGAATCTGGAAGAAGCAAGGAAGGAACCTCACGCTTAGAAGCTTTGTGGGGAGCGTGGCCCCGCCAACACCTTGACTTCAGCCTTCGGGCCTCCAGCATGGAGAGAGAATACATTTCTGTTGCTTTAAGCCACCGAGTTGGTGGTGATTTGCTACAGCAGCCCTAGGATGCTAGTACACTCCCCAAATGCACCTTCTTCTGAACTCTTCTGGCCCAAGTTAACTGTGTGTTCCCTTTGATGTTAAATTAACCACGCAAAACAGTATGTGATTCTCTCCCACGTGCTTGTCCTTTTTCCCCCACCTGATAACTAAGGGCAGGATGTTATTGTTCTGCTTCTTGGCATTATCCGCAACAGTTTGCTGAGCGCTAGGGTGAGAGCAGGCGCTCAGCAAGTCGGTATCGATTGAACGGTGGGGAATATGGAGACACCCACTGCTCAGGCTGGGGTTACAAAGCAAAGACTCTGGCATCATCAGGGATCCAGGGAACTTTGCTGCCTGTGGAAGCCCTGACTCGATCCAGGTTTGGGTATAATTTTGGCTTTGTCTACGCTGATCGGCCATCCTTCAAACCCAGCCTTTACAACACGGGGAAGATAGCTGGTATTTTATAATAACTATGAATGGAGTATAACCTTTAAGAATTGTCGGGCTTCCCTGGTGGCGCAGTGGTTGAGAATCTGCCTGCTAATGCAGGGGACACGGGTTCGAGCCCTGGTCTGGGAGGATCCCACATGCCACGGAGCAGCTGGGCCCGTGAGCCACAACTACTGAGCCTGCGCGTCTGGAGCCTGTGCTCCGCAACGGGAGAGGCCCCAACAGGGAGAGGCCCGCGCACCGCGATGAAGAGTGGCCCCCACTTGCCACAACTAGAGAAAGCCCTCGCACAGAAACGAAGATCCAACACAGCAAAAATAAATTAATTAATTAATAAAACTCCTACCCCCAACATCTTAAAAAAAATTGTCAATCACTATATTGTACACCTGTAACTTATATAATATTGTACATCAAGTATACTTCAATCAAAAACACAACAACAGCATTTAGCTCCTGTTACCTCCGTCCTCCCTGAGCCTGACTACTGTGGAAAACTTGTTCTCTGGCTGGAACTTGTAGGCTTGTCAAAATGACTGAGTTCTCGGAGGGGGACCACCCGGATGGCGGGGGAGTTAATGGCTTTGTTCTTGGTTCTCATTTGCTCCATCTCTGGGCACACACCCAAGTCTGGTGGTCTTCGCTGGGGGCCTCCCCAGGTGAAGGAGGAAGGGACAGTGGGAGAGAAAATCAAAGGGGAAAACATAGCCCACAAGAGAGCGGGAGAAATAGCAGGCCCAAGGGAAAAGCAAGGACTTCAGAGTTGGTTCGTCCCTGAAAACTGGTTCTGGACAAAAAGAGACTCAGCTCTGACCTGTGGGCACCAAAGGCACCAGCGGCCGCGTTAGGGAGCAGTGGATGCTGGTCTTTTCCTAAGAGGACACCTCTTGTTTTTCTTTCCTTTTTTGACTGTGGGTTTGTCCACTTTGTCGTTTCTGCCCCGGCTTCTCTGGGGATCCCTGTGCTCCTTCACAACAAGGTTCTTCTGACTTTGCTGCCGAGAATGACTTCTATAAATGCTCCGTGGGGTGCCCAGGACCCCCTCCCCGCAGAAGGCAGCAGGGACACCCCCCCCATGCCCCCACTCCTCCTGTGCCTATTTGAAGCATGAGGGCAGGGACAGTTGATTTTCCTGCCCTGGGGCATCGGAGGGCAGGTGTGGCCACGTGGACAGCATCCCGGACAGAGATGACGGGAAGTGTCTCTATTTTCCGTTTCTCTGGACTTCCTTTTACGGATTCACCCTTCCCCCCCATTTTCTTTCCAAACTCAGAAAGGAGCAAAACTTAGTGTGAAGCAAGAAGTGAAGGTAAAGAGGGGGAAAGAGCAGAGGGAGGGGGAAATGTGGTGGCCCTGCGGTAACAAGGTGAGGTTTAACCTGATGAGCAAAGTCAGTACAAGCAATTTACGTAAGGAAGAGCTGTTCAGTAAGCATCAGGGGTGCTAAGTACCTTCTAGAGAGTTAAGGCCCGGGTTGGATGCCTTCAGGAGTAGATTTTCTCAACCTTGGGCTATGAAAATTGAAAATGGCCACTGAGGCCACTGAAGAAATGGACTTGAAAGGAAAGAGGCTTCCACCTGTCTCAGCAGGTACAATCTGAGAAGTGAGGAGGGGATGCGTATGATTGGGTCACCCGGACACACGTGCTTTCACATGGACACACACACACACACACACACACACACACACACACACACACTTTGGCTTAGAATGAGTCTGTCTGGGCCGTGACTTGTCTTAGAAAGGTTCTCAGTGGACCATGACCGTGGCAAAGGCACTATGGGACATCAGTGTCTGCAAGGGTGGCCTTCGTGTGGTGGTACCAGGACTAGCCCTGGGGTACAATTTTAAAAGTTATCTTGTTGGGGCTTCCCTGGTGGTGCAGTGGTTGAGAGTCCGCCTGCCGATGCAGGGGACACGGGTTCGTGCTCCAGTCCGGGAGGATCCCACATGCCGCGGAGCGGCTGGGCCCGTGAGCCATGGCCGCTGAGCCTGCGCGTCCGGAGCCTGTGCTCCGCAACGGGAGAGGCCACAACAGTGAGAGGCCCGCGTACCACAAAAAAAAAAAAAAAAAAAAAAAAAAAAAAATTATATATATATATATAAAATATGCCTTTAAAAATACATCTTAATAAGTTGAAATATGTGTCTGTTCTCCTTCTTCCTAAGAGGCTTCTCCTCTTCTCTATTTGCTTTGGCATTCGAATGCATTGCAGACAAATGAGTCAGTTGAGATGAGGTCTTCAATTTGCTGGAGCCAGACATGTGTCAGCCCTACTCTGGGGAAGAAGCAGGAAGGTGCTCATTTCATACCTGGCCTAGGACACCCTGGCTGAAGTAACCTCAAAACATGCCCTGCCTTCCCCAAGGGTCTGTTTTGTTTTATTTAAAAAAATTGTTTTTGAAGTATAGTTGATTTCCAACATTGTATCAATTTCTGCTGATAATAAGGTGCTTCAAATCCCTTTGAAAGTGAAAGCACTGGCCAGGGGCTAGTGGTGTTTTTGTGTATTTCTTACAGACCAGGAGCATAGGAAATGGCTTGTCCTCAGGCCTGGCTGGTGGCTGTACTGGGACCAGAATCCATGTTCTGACCCCCAGCCTGGGGTAAAGGCTGCCCAGCCAAGTGCTTAGTTGGGTCTCATGTCTTGCAACTCCTTCAATTAAAAGCAGTTTAACTGGGACTTCCCTGGTGGTCCAGTGGTGAAGACTCTGCTCTTCCACTGCAGGGGGCACGGGTTTGATCCCTGGTTGGGGAGCTAGGATCCAGCATGCTGTGCGGCTCCACAAAAAATTAAGGGGGAAAAAAAAAGCAGTTTAACTGTTGCCTAGAAGGAGGAGAGCCTGCCACCGTCTACAGTCAGCGTTGAGGGAAGGACATCTGTCCATCTAAGGGTGGCTGGTGGGAGTAGGTGGAGGTTGGGGCTGAGGTGGGCAAGGGCAGGAGACAGAGAGACTGTCAAGAAGTCATCCTGGCAAGAGATGGTGAGAGGCTGGATTCCAGAAGGAACAGAGCAGAGGGACCAATTTGAGAAATGTTATTTATCTTGTGTTACTTAACTTTCTGTTTTGGAAACAGTCAGACTGACACACAAATCGAGAGACTAGTATAATGGACCTCCATATAGCCAGCACCCCCCTATTCACCAGTTATCAACATTTTGCATTTGAGAAGTTGTAGAAGGTGAGGTGGAGAGGACTTGGGGATTGATTAGGTGGTGGGGGAGAGAGGATGGTGATGGAGAGCAAAAGAGAAGGAAGAATCCAGAATGATCCTGGGCCTCTGGCTTGGTCAGGTAGACAAGGGAAGAAGCCGAGCCAGTCTGGAGGGAGATGGTAAGCTGGGTGAGCAGAGGCTCTCTGCAGCGCGGGGACTGTGCTCTTTGCAGCCCCCAGCCCCTTACACGGCTACCTACTAAAGGAATAAGCAAAGGACACTGGGTGGCAGGGTCAACCAGGGGCTCTCCTGAGGGCTGAGCCAGGGGGAGCTGGCGGAGTGTTTGCTTTCTTTCCTCTCTACTCCTTAAACCTTGGTTTTACCCCTTGAGAATTTCTTTTTTTTCTTTTTCTTTCTTTATTTTTTTGGAGTAAAATTGCTTTACAATGTTGTGTTAGTTTCTGCTGTACAATGAAGTGAATCAGCTATATGTATACCTATATCCCCTCCCTCTTAGACCTCCCTCCCCCCATCCCCCCCATCCCAGAGAATTTCTGAAAATGAAAATAACCACCTAGCCTTTTTCCCAGAAAAAGAGAAGCTTTGCAGATGAACAGAAGGTTGCAAGAGGGTGTTCTGGAAAGAGAACAGTGATGTAACAGGGCTGACGGCTCCACCCTTCAGGGAACTGCCCAGGCTCTGCCCCAGGGGACTCTTCCGGGCATGAGAATTCAGCTCTACCTCGAAGGTGCCCACATTCACCCTCCACTGTGTGTGTCTTGGAATACACTTAGAGTGCACGGCAGAGGGGATAAGAGGTGTCCCATGGTGGGTCACCCTGACCTACGGAGGGTCCGGGATGGGGAGCCAGCCTCTTCTCATGTTCCAGACAGAGGCTGTCTCATTTTAGGTCAGGATGACACTGCCTGGTCCTGATTTGCAGAGGTTCCAACTTGTCCTCCACTGTTTCCAACCAGGGTTGTGACCACCCTGGTTGGCTGGTGTTCAAAATTCCTTATCGCCATTCCAGCAATTATGGGCCACACCAAGGGTGCCCTGTGGGTCTGGTTTTATCTGCCCTGAAGTGTCCATGCCTCTGAGACACAGGCCTGAGTCACCTCCTGTGCGTTCATTACCCAGGAAGCCCTTTGGCATTCTGGCCAAGTCCCAGGCTATTGCGGGTTTTCCCCTTGTCTTCTAGCCAAAAAGCAAAACAAACAAATCGCTCCCTCTCTATTAAACTTCTACCAGCCTTCTAGACCCAGCGCAGTCTTCAAAGAGGCGTCTCTTTGCACAGAAATTTCTCCCATGAATTTGAACTCCCCAGATGTGCTGGTCCGAGAGCCCGTGGCACTCTGCCTGGAGCTGTCATCAAGTTGCCATCTGGCAGGTTTCGTGCTGTGTCATCTCCCCAACTGGATTCAGAGCTCCTGGAGGACTTGCTTCTTCCCTTCCCTCCAGCGGCAGCCGTGTAGTGTTCCCCAAGTTGGATTCATTCAGAGGTGGTTCTTCTAGTTTTGGTGAAAATTATTCTGCCCTGAATGTTGAGATGGAAGCCTAAGGTAGCGAAGGTCCCCAGCACCATCTAGGACTTTTGAATTGACTTCCACAGCTGTGACACCTGTAGGGATCTTGAGGGCAGCCCGGGGGGCATGTGCTGCCTTGGGTAGATGTGGTCCCAGGTCAACCTGCTCTGAGAGTCACATTTCGTTTACTAAGACTTTCTATATTTAAGCACTTCAGACTCATTGGACTCAAATCTCCTCTTAACACCATCCAAAAAGCAGTGGCTTGGGTTTGGAGGGAGCGAGGAGGGTCATCTGCTTCCTCACGTCCTTCTGCTCTTGTGCTGCTTCTTCTTTTTTTTTTTTTTTTCGGTATGCGGGCTTCTCACTGCTGTGGCCTCTCCCGTTGCGGAGCACAGGCTCCAGACGCGCGGGCTCAGCGGCCGTGGCTCACGGGCCCAGCCGCTCCGCGACATGTGGGATCCTCCCGGACCGGGGCACGAACCCGCGTCCCCTGCATCAGCAGGCGGACTCTCAACCACTGCGCCACCAGGGAAGCCCCTTCTTCTTTTTGTAATTGGAGTATAGTTGATTTACAATGTTGTGTTAGTTTCAGGTGTACAGCAAAGTGATTCAATTACACATCTGTACATATATCTATTCTTTTTCAGATTCTTTTCCATTATCGGTTATTACAAGATATAGAATACAGTTCCCTGTGCTCTACAGTAGGTTCTTGTTTCTTGTCCATTCTGTTGAGAATGGAACCAGGGAGAGGAAATTCAAACATTTCTCTGACTACCCTTGGCAAGCCATCCTCTCTCTGTTTATTTGTAACAGACCCCATCCATTGTTGTGGCTGCTTTTCTGTCCAGCACTGGCCATTCCTTTTTTTTGAGTGTCAACAGCCCGGTGCTGCCTCTCCAGGGGAACTCGATTCTCTGTTCTTCAAAGGGCCCTAAGGGGCCTCCCTGCACAGCCCCCATGGGACCAGCTAAGGCCCAGCCTCTTCCCCCCAGGCCTCACCTAGCTGGGCTCAGCGCTTCTCAAAGCCTCTGGGCTGAAGGGTAGGGTTTGTTTTTCTTTTCTGCCAATGTGTCACGGATCAGTACTTCCATAAAATGCATTAAAAATTACTAGGGGGGGTGCTTCCCTGGTGGCACAGTGGTTGAGAGTCCGCCTGCCGGTGCAGGGGACAGGGGTTCGAGCCCTGGTCTGGGAAGATCCCAAATGCTGCGAAGCAACTAAGCCCGTGTGCCACAACTACTGAGCCTGTGCTCTACAGCCCACCAGCCACAACTACTGAGCCCATGTGCCACAACTACTGAAGCCTGCGTGCCTAGAGCCCATGCTCCACGACAAGAGAAGCCACCACAATGAGAAACCCTCGCACCACAACGAAGAGTAGCCTCCGCTCACCACAACTAGAGAAAAGCCCACGTGCAGCAACGAAGACCCAACGCAGCCAAAAATAAACAAGTAAATAAATTTATTAAAAAAATAAAATAAAAATTACTAGGGAAACCACTATTTACAATAGCCAAGGTATGAAAGCAACCTAAGAGTCCATCGATAGATGAATGGATAAAGAAAATGTGGTACATATATATAATGGAATATTACTAAACCATAAAAAAGAATGAAATAATGCCATTTGCAACAACGTGGATGGACTTAGAGATTATCATACTAAGTGAAGTAAGTCAGACAGAGAAAGACAAATATATAATATTACTTCTATGTGGAATCTTAAAAATGATACAAATGAATTTAGCTACAAAAGAGAAACAGACTCACAGACTTAGAAAACAAATTTATGGTTACCAAAGGGGAAAAGTGGGGGGGAGGGAGAAATTAGGAGGTTGGGATTAACATATGCACACTTCTATATATAAAATAGATAAGCAACAAGGATCTACTGTATATCACAGAAAACTCTACTCAATATTCTGTAATAACCTAAATGGGAAAAGAATCTGAAAAGAATATATATATATATATATATATATATATATATATATATATAATTGAATCACTTTGCTGTACACCTGAAACTAATACAACATTGTAAATCAACTATACTCCAATATAAAATAAAAATTTTAAAAAAATGACTAGGGAAGGGTGGCAGAATATGCCACCCCAAAGTATGCCACTTTGGCATAAGGATTAGTTTCAGCTAAATGCATTTTTTGAAATAAATTTATTAATTAATTTATTTTTGGCTGCGTTGGGTCTTCCTTGCTGCCCATGGGCTTTCTCTAGTTGCGGCGAGCAGGGGCTACTCTTTGTTGGGGTGCACGGGATTCTCATTCCAGTGGCTTCTCTTGTTGTGGAACACGGGCTCTAGGCACACAGGCTTCAGTAGTTGTGGCTCGTGGGCTTTAGAATGCAGGCTCAGTAGTTGTGGCGCACGGGCTTTGTTGCTCCACGCATGTGGGATCTTCCTGGACCAGGGCTCGAACCCGTGTCCCCTGCATTGGCAGGCGGATTCTTAACCACTGCACCACCAGGAAAGTCCCTAAATGCATTTTAAAAACAGCAGGTGCAAGAAGGGTGCTCTGACTCTCCCCTTTTTCTCTCTAAAAGCAGGAGATAAAACCCCAGATGGAAGATGTCTTCCCTACCTGTGGAGGAAGGTAACATTCTTATCATCAAGACCAGGGAGTTGAACCCAAGAGAATTCTGTGCAAACAGACCTTGTTGAAATAATTCTCATCTTCCTTCAGCCTCTCTTATATTTTTGTAACTTTTCTACAATCACCTCTCTTTGTTCAACCTACTAGAAAAACATTTAAGGTTTGTCACTTTCTTTGGGTCTGCATTTCCTCCTGAGGGCTCTTGTGTCACAAAAAACTTGTATTAAATAAATGTGCATGCTTTTCTTCTGTTAATCTATCTTACGTAAATTTAATCCTCAGGCCCAGCCCAAAACCCTAAGGGGAAAGAGGTAAAAATCGCCTTCGCTACACTAAGAAAATGACATTTTGAAAATAAACTCCCAAAATACAAGTCCTGTTTTCATTATTAGACTCAACAGTCAGAAAATTACGCTGCCAAATCACTATGAAACTGTCTTAAAAATTTCTCTTTACTTCTGCACTTATTTCTTCTTGGACTGGCCACACAGTTCACGGATCAGTTCCTGTCCCTGGAACACAGTGTGTGTAGCCCTGGGCTAACCCATCTTGAAAGAATTTGCTGTGTTTTAAGAAAACGCATTCTTTACTCTACTGTCGTAAGTAATATCCTAACAGTTTATAATTTAAAAAACAGTATTTATTCTTCCCAGTTTTCTCTCCCTCTCCCCGCAGACCAGCTCCGCTTCCTATTTCCTCCTCTCCTCCCTCTATTCTTCTTTTTCTTTCTCCGGAATCCCGATAGCCAACTAGTTGGATGGGTTGACCTTTTCTTCTGAGTTAATTTGTCTCTGTGTGTGGCAACTACTCTGGGGGAACAGGCAGTAATGGAGCCAGGAACTCACACTGAATAGAAGCAGTGACTTGGGTCACGGCTGGGGCAGAGGTGGTTGAAACAACCACCAATGCTGTAGGAGAGATAAGAGAAACTAATGCTCCCGGCTTCCATGTGAGGGAGGTTCCAGCCCTGGGCGCTTCCAGCTTTGCTCCCTATGGCTCAGCGTAGAGAGGCACTTCCTTAATCTTTCAAGGAGTCCACATAGCCCATGGGCTCCAGTCCTTGCTCAGCCACTTTACCGACCTGTCTTTCTCCCTGTGATGCAGGCTGCAGACTCATCCACGTGGCCCTCAGTGTCCTAACCACCCCAGTCAGGATTGCATCTGTCCTGCCGATGGTGGTTGACGGACACTGGATTCAGCTCCACACTCATTGCTTCCATGTCCACCGGACAGCCTGTGGCAGACAGAACGACAAAAATGAGTCTTGAAGATAAGAGTCCTCTAAAGTTCAGCGAGGAAACAGATTTAGGGCTTATATCACATCTATCATTAACTCAGACGAAGTAGAGCTGCAGATGTCTGGGGGAGGGCGGGGTGGGGGGCAGGGGGTGCTGGGGAAGAGTCACAGCGGGCAGCGTACGTGAACTGTGTTCCCTGCGTTAGAGGAGAGAGGATTGCAGAAATGGGGTATGGGATGTGCAGGAGGATGAGAGAGGGGTGGCTGGAGCTGCGGGTGGGAGGCAGATGCCGGAGAAGAACTTGCCTCAGGCGGCTAGGCTCCACCACCCACTACACTCTCACGAGACTCCTGCAGTCACGTCCCTACCTTCTGCTCTCCCTTCCTCTCTTGTCCCCTAAAAATCCATGCTCGGCAGCCAAAGCGATTCTTTTAAAAGTAGCTCAGACTTGTCATGGCCTTGCTTCACCCCATCCACTGGTTTTCTATTACTGGTCGAATAAAATCCAAACTCCCCACCTATCCTCAATGCCCAGTGTGACCCCCTGTTCTGGCCTGTCTGGCACCACCCTTCCTGGCACACTGTGATGGGCACCAGCTTGACAGCGGTGCAGCTCGACACCACCTGGACCAGAGGGGAAGAGGTTGGAGTGGCAGAGCCTTCCAGCCTCAGGGGACCACAGGAATGTCAATTTCTTTGTGCAGCAGGTGCTCATGGGCTGATTTGCTTGAGGAGATGGGATTTCCATTTTCCACATGCTGAATTTAAGCATTAAATTTAAGCATTAAAGCTGGGCATTATCTGGTGAGGCTAAAGATGTGCGAACCCTATGACCAGCCGTTACGCTCCTGCAGAAACGTTTATGCATGTGTACGGGGAGCTCGGAGGGCAGAGATCAAAGCCACAGCCCACGGCCCGATCCTGCCCCAAGTCTGGGTTCGTACAGCTCGTGAGCTCAGAACTGGTTTACATTTTTAGGATGACTTTTCCTCTTTTTTCCATATTTTAAAATATATTTCAAAATAAAGAAGACTATGCAACAGAGACCACATGTGGCCACAAAACCTAAACTATTCCTTTACAGAAAAAATTCGCCAACCCCTGATTATAGGACTGCTCACACAGGATTGTTTGTAATAACAGAAAACCAGAATCATCTAAAGTATCCATCGGCAGTAGATCAATAGATTATAGTTTGTTCACGTAATGAATCTTACTCAGTGATGGAAATGAACAGACTGTAGCTCTATGTAACAATCTGGATGATTCTCACAACCACACTGAGCAAATAAAATAGGACACACAAAAAATACAGATGGATTCCATTCACATCAAGATCAAAAACAATCGAAAGCAAACTAATTTAGGAATGCACATATGCATGGTCAACGATGAAGAAAAGTAAGAATTATTTTTTTAAAGTCGAAACTGTGGTTACCTCTAGGGCTGAGGGAGGAGGTGGTGCTCAGGAAGGGCACATGCAGGTTTCTGGGGTGTTGAGTGGTATTTGATTTCCTTCCCTTGGTGGTGGTTTTGTGGGTTTTCCTTGCATAACTAATCTTAATTTGTGGGTCTATGTCTTATACCTCCATCTCTATGTAAGATTGTATTGGTTAGCTGTTGCTACAGTAATGGTGTGTAACAGACCACCCCAATATTCAGTGGCTGAAGACCACGATCCTTTAATCTCACAGCCCTGGGGGCCAGCGGGGCCAGTGGCTGTGATGCATCTGCAGTCATGGGGCTGCTCTGCTTCTGGCGTTAGGTCAGCACTTCGGCTGGGGCAGCTTTGCTCCATGTGTGTTCGTTGCAGGCCCAGACTCAGGAGGCAGGGGAAGCTCCGTTCACCGCAACGCCCGAGACTCAGATAAGGCATATAGTGTCACTTCTACCCTGCTGGCCAAAGGAAGTCAAATGACCGAGCCCAAAATCAAGGGGCGGGGGTGAAGCCCACAGTGAAGCAGAGGGGTGAAGAACTGGAGCCAGGAACGCAAGTATATCTCTCCCAATAAAAGCATTAGTTAGGAGAGAAATCGAAGCTACTTTGGGGCAGCCAGTTAGGAGTCACAGATGCTGATCAGGAGCTCAGAAATCTCTCGAACGCAGACCAAGACTTGGCTCGTCCGCATTTAGGTAGCAACCAATGCCCCACAAGTGACTGAGTTGTCTGGGGACATTGTACTGGGTTGAAGCAAGAGCATCACTAATGTGAGTTGGGTTCAAGATAATCCAGTATAGTGGGTTTACACAGGCACCAGCGGAGCGGCAGGAAGAGGGGGCTAAGAAGGGAGAGAGTTTGAAACTGAACAAGGCAAATGGCACTGATGGTGTCGAGTGTGGAACAATGTGCTGGGCTTTTGCTCTTGGGAGATCGCATTAGAGAAAGGAACTTGACAGCTCTGTGGGGACCAAATCCCATCTGCAATGGGTTGAGGCAATTGGAGAGGATACAGGGCTGTTCTTTCAAGCAGCGTGGCTACGGAGCAGAGGTTTTCAACCTTCTCCCCACTCTACCCCACACTAGACTAGTACTTCCCACTGTCATCAGTAGCAGCGCTCACCGCGGGGTGACTTTCAACGGTCCTCACCTTCCTCCAGCCCCGTTTTAAGAAACATTGTTATAAAAACAGGACAGAGAGGTGGTGACTAGGAAAGGATGCTGTACCCAGAGAGGATATCATATTACTGATAAATAGAAGAGCTTGGGTTTCTGCCCTGCCCAAAGGTGAATCCAAGGTCAGCATCCTTGCAGAACTTATTGTCTCTAGGGGAAGTGACCTGTGAACACCTTACAGGAGTTCAAGGCAGGGCAACAGGAGGGATGACTACACTCACCTGCTATCTGCAGTGCTGGCATTGAGGAAGGAGCAAGGAGGGGACAGGCTTACAAAGGAGGAAGCATTTAGGGAGTGGGCTGAGCTGGAAAACAGATGGGGAAGGGTGAGTGGGGGTGGGGAAGGGTGAATGGGGGTAGGGCAACACGTGGAGTGTTTAGGAGGGCAGGGTGTGGAAGGAGAAGTCTGCAGATGGGGCTGGAAACGAAGGTTGGGGCTCTGTATGGAGAACATCAAATGCCAGGGGTATTAGGGCTTACACTCTGCAGGCAATGGAGAGCCACCGTGTTTTTTGTTTTTAATATAAATTTATTTATTTATTTATGTATTTATTTATATTTATTTTTGGCTGCATTGGGTCTTTGTTGCTGCATGCGGGCTTCTCACTGCGGTGGCTTCTCTTGTCGCGGAGCACGGGCTCTAGAGCGCAGGCTCAGTAGTTGTGGCTCGCGGGCTCTAGAGCGCAGGCTCAGTAGTTGCGGCGCATGGGCTTAGTTGCTCCACGGCATGTGGGATCTTCCCGGACCAGGGCTAAAACCTGTGTCCCCTGCATTGGTAGGTGGATTCTTAACCACTGTGCCACCAGGGAAGTCCAAGTGAAGTGTTTAGAAGAGTGTGTGGCATACAGAGTGTGCTCAAAAGTATTAGCTATTATGTAGCCCAAAGGTGGAGGCAATCCGTGTGTCTACCATGGGTGAACCAATGAACAAAATGTGGTCTATACATACAGTGGAATATTATTCAGCCTTAAAAAGGATGGAGGGCTTCCCTGGTGGCGCAGTGGTTGAGAGTCCACCTGCCGATGCAGGGGACACGGATTCGTGCCCCAGTCTGGGAAGATCCCACATGCTGTGGAGCGGCTGGGCCCGTGAGCCTGCGCGTCCGGAGCCTGTGCTCCGCAACGGGAGAGGCCGCAGCAGTGAGAGGCCCGCGTACCGCAAAAAAAAAAAAGGATGGAAATTCTGACACATGCAGCAGTGTGGATGAACCTCCATGACATTATGCTAACTGAAACAAGCTGGTCACAAAAGGACAAATACTGTATGAGTCCACTTATGTACGGTACATAGAACAGTCAGATTCATAGAGACAGAAAGTAGAATGGTGGCTGTCAGGGGCTGCGGGGGAGGGGGTATGGGGACTTGTTTAATGGGGACAGAGTTTCAGTTTGGGAAGATGGAAAACCCTCTGAGATGTATGGTGGTGATGGTTTCACAACAATGTGAAGGTACTTAATGTCACGGAACGGTGTACTTAAAAATGGTAAAAATTATAAATTTTATGTTATGTGTATTTTACCACAACTTTTAAAAATATGTAAGAGCTATTGTTATCTCTAGTCTCAGAAACGGACGTGGCGATTCCTGTCTGCCCTGTAACTCTGGCAGACAGGGCTCAAATTTTGCTCCCCTCATATCTTCTCAGTTACAGTAAGTTACCTTTTCCCCTTTAAATCCAGCCCTACCTTTGTCGTAGGCCAAGAGAACTATGGAACAGACAGCCTAGATGGTGGAATCCAGGAAAGCCAGAGGAAAAAGAGTGAAAGCTCTAAGCAGAGGGGCCCCCAGGCTCTGCTGGAACTCTGGCCGCAGCTCCTGGCTGACACTATACTGACCCTGTTTGCTGCTGCACCAGAGAACAAAGTCTACCCAGAAGCCGGATGCCCGCTGGGGAGCTACGGAAGTGGTTTCTCGTGGCATCCCCTCCGACGAGCACCAAAAGAATGGCGGATCTGGGAGAAGCGAGGCTAAGGCTCAGGTGACTGTAAAGTTTGGAGGCTCTTGGGTCCCATTTGTACCCTCAGCAAAGCCGTTTTCCCCTGGGACCCCGGGAGGTGAGGGCCAGCGGGCCTGTGCCTTGGGCGGATGACTCTCGCTTACAACATGGCCCAGGACAAGGGCTCTGTCACTGGTCTCCACCAAAGGAATCCTTTTTCATGCTTAATTTAATAAATCTTTTCTTAATATGTCCCGTAAGCAGGACTTAAAAGCAGCTGCACATTCTAAAAAAATACAACAAACTGTGGGGACTTCCCTGGAGGTCCAGTGGTTAAGATGCCATGCTCCCAGTGCAGGGGGCACGGGATTGATCCCTGGTCGGGGAAATAAGATCCCACATGCCTCACGGCTCGGTGAGAAAACAAAACAAAACAAAAACCAACGAACTAGTGAATATAAAAAAAGAGAAGAAGTGTCGCAGATATAGAGAACAAACTAGTGGTTACCAGTGGGGGAGAGGTAGGGGAGTAAAAGGTACAAACTATTAGGTATAAAATAAGCTACAAGGATATATTTTACAACACAGGGAATATAGCCAATATTTTAGAATAACTATAAGTAGAGTATAACCTTTAAGAATTGTGAGTCACTGTGTTGTATACCAGTAACTCAGATAATATTGTACAGCAATTATGCTTAAAAAAAAGGAAAAAAAAGTGGGCTTCCCTGGTGGCACAGTGGTTGAGAGTCTGCCTGCCGATGCAGGGGACACGGGTTCGTGCCCCGGTCCGGGAAGATCCCACATGCCGTGGAGCGGCTGGGCCCGTGAGCCATGGCCGCTGAGCCTGCGCGTCCGGAGCCCGTGCTCCGCAACGGGGGAGGCCACAACAGTGAGAGGCCCGCGTACCAACAACAACAACAAAAAAAGCAGCTGCATGTTGGGACCAGTTTGGGGAGCTTAACCAATATGATGCCCACACCCAAACTCCAGAAGTTCTGGTTTAATTGGAGAGGTGCCACCCAGGCATAGGGATTTAAAAAGCTCTCCAGGTGATTATGAGGGGCAACCAAGGTTGAATACCACTGCTCTAAAGTTCAAACAGGAAGACTATGGCCTCAGTGAGTGAGGTAGGAGCTGCAGCAGATGGAGATTAAAAAGGTCCAGGGAAGCCCAGGTACCACTGAGTGATCGTTTCATGGGGAGGACCATGGACGGGCAGTATCCGCTATTTCTGATGAACAGGAGCCATTAATCTGAAGCTGGTTTGGTCTGTGCACACATAGTGATGTGAAGACCCTGCCTTCTGCATTGAAAATACAGCTTTGGACTTGCCTGGTGGTGCAGCAGTTAAGAATCCGCCTGCTAATGCAGGGGACACAGGTTCGAGCCCTGGTCCGGGAAGATCCCACGTGCCGCGGAGCAACTAAGCCCCTGCACCACAACTATTGAGCCTACTCTCTAGAGCCCGCGAGCCACAACTACTGAAGCCTGCACGCCTAGAGCCTGTGCTCCGCAACAAGAGAAGCCACTGCAATGAGAAGCCTGCGCACCACAATGGAGAATAGCCCCCGCTCTCCACAACTAGAGAAAGCCCGCGCACAGCAACAAAGACCCAACGCAGCCAAAAATAAATAAGTAAATAAATAAATAAATTTGTTAAAAAAACAAACAAACATAGCTTTGTGAAATATAAACTAGGTCCCCCAAATGGTCACTTTTCTGCCAGTCATGGTGTCTGGGCTTTTCCCTTTGGCTTGTACCGGAACTGCTGAGAATCGTAGTCAAAACACACCCTGTCACATCTGCGGGTGTCTGCTGACTGCTTACTTCAGCTTTCTTGATGTCATAACAAAGCTGTCCAATGTATTTCTTAATGGGGTGAAGTCTGCTGTCTCTTCTGTTTTGAAATCCATGAGTGGCAAGACTCTGACGCATTTCCCTTAGCCTGTGGAGTTCTACTGCTTCCTGGATCGCAAACCCTGCGGGCACCAGAATTCATAGCAGGGGTGAAAACTACCATTCCTCAAGGCCACGAGTTCAAATTCAGACTCTCCCACTGTTGGCGGGGGAGTTGCGTGGACAACTAGCTGACATTTCTGGGCTTTGAGGGTTTGTAGAAAAGGAGATGTGTAAATACAAAACGTGGTTAACCCTAATTCAGACTTCTGAGGAGAGGACCAGCAGATTTCTCTCAGTGTGTAAGAGACTTGATTGTTCTCCTGGGCGACCCTGACACCGACTAGCTTTTGTTCAAACATTCAAGACATACGCACTGCCCGAAACTGTTCTAGGCTCCTAGAAAACAGGCAGAGGCAAGTTGGACATTATGGACCCGGCCTCTTTAATTTTTTGGAAGACTTTATTTGTTTAGAACAAAAGGTTTACAACAAAATTGAGAGGAAGGTACAGAGATTTCCCATATATCCCGTTCCCTTCAACATGCATAGCTTCCCCTATGGTCAGCATTACTCACCAGAATAGTACATTTTATTTTTACCGAGGATGAACCTACACTGACACATCAGAATCACCCAAAGTCCACAGTTTACCTTAGGGTTCACTATTGGTGTTGTATATTCTATGGGTTTGGACAAATGTATAATGACATGTACTCACCACTACAGTATCATACAGAGTATTTTCACTGCCCTAAAATTCCTCTGTGCTCTGCCTGTTCATTCCCTCACTCACCCTCCCAACCCCTGGTCTTTTTATTATCTCCATAGTTTTGCCTTTTCCAGAATATCAAGAAGTTGGAACCATACAGCCTGGAGGCTTTTCAAATTGGCTTCTTTCATTTAGTAACATGCATTTAAGATGCCTCCGTGTCTTATCACGGCTTGATAGCTCACTCTTTTTTAATCTGAATAATATTCCATTGTCTGGATGGACCACAGTTTATTCATTCACCTACTGAAGGATATCTTGGTTGCTTCCAAGTTCGGGCAATTATGAATAAAGCTGCTCTAAACGTCATGTGCCGGTTTTTATGTGAACATGTTTTCAACCCCTTGGATAAATACCAAGGAGCTCATTGCTGGCTCATAGGGTAAAAGTACGTTAATTTTGTAAGGAACTGTCCAACTATCTTCCAAAATGGCTGCACCGTTCTGCATTCCCATCCGCAACGAATTAGAGTTCCTGTTGCTCCGCATCCTCCCCAGCATTTGGTGTTGCCAGTGTGCGGGATTTTGGCCATTCGGATAGGTATGTAGTGGTATCTCCGTGTTGTTTTAATTTGCGCTTCCCTGATGACATATGATGTGGAGCTTTTTGTATGCTTCCTTGTCATCTGTATATCTTTGGTGAGGTATCTGTTAAGGTCTTTAGCCCATTTTTTTAAATCAGGTTTTTTGTTTTCTTATTGTTGAGTTTTAAGTGTTCTTTGTATATTTTGGATAACAGTCCTTTATCAGATGTGTCTTTTGCAAATATTTTCTCCCCATCTGTGGTTTGTCTTTTGATATTGTCTTTTGCAGAGCAGAAGTTTTCAATTTTATCTGGACTCTGCCTTTTCATGAAGCTTACCAAGATGTGTGCTTGGGAAATAGCATTTACTGTCTTCAGACTATTTTTTTTCCAGTTTTATTGAGACATAATTAACATATGGCATTGTATAAGTTTAAAGTGTACAGCATAGTGATTTTTTTAAAACTTACCATTTTAATTATTTTACCATTTTTTGTGTGCACAGTTCAGCGCCATTAAGAACATTAACATTGGGGACTTCCCTGGTGGTCCAGTGGGTAAGACTCCGTGCTCCCAGTGCAGGGGGCCTGGGTTCGATCACTGGTCGAGGAACTAGATCCCGCATGCATGCCGCAACTAGGAGTCCACAGGCTGCAACGAAGAAAGACCCCGCATGCTGCGGCAAGGATCCCATGTGCTGCAGCTAAGACAGGGTGCAGCCTAAATAAATAAATTAATAATAAATATTTTTTTAAAAAGAACATTAACATTGTTGTGCAATCATCACCACCATCATCTCCAGAGCTTTTTCATCTTCCTAAACTGATACTCTACCCATTAAACACTAACTCCCCATTCTCCACTGCCCCCAGCTCCTGGTAACCAGTATTCTACTTTCTGTCTCTATGAATTTGACTGCTAGAGACCTCACATAAGTAGAATCATACAGTATTTGTCCTTTGTGCCCGGCTTATTTCACTTAGCATAATGTATTCAGAGTTCATCTGTGTTTTCGCATACAACATAGTGATTTGACTTACATGTAACCTTGAACCATTCTTTTTCACTTAATTAATAACAGCGAACGCTTAGGGAGTGCTTACCGCATGCCAGTTCCCGTGCTAAACCCTCGGTTTGCACTCCTTTTAAAAACAGCTATTTCCTTTTATCACAATTCTTACTCCCCTTTTCCTTTAAGCAACCGTCCTAACATGTTTTGCGTATGTCCTTGTTTGTGGTTGTGGAATCTTCAGTTGTTGTTTCTATGCATGCATTTTAATTTATATTTGTCAGATATGCTTATGTAAATTAGGGTGGGCGCACTTTTTCTTCCAGCATATGTTAGTATGATCCATCTGTGTTGCTAGCTGTGCGTCTCCCCTCTTCTCATGGTTATAAATGACTCACAGAGTGCAGCCACTGTGTTTCACCCGTCCACCACCCCACGGAAGGGCTGCGAATTGCGCCCAGCGCCCTGCCCCTGCCAGCAACCCTCTGCTACAACGAGCATCCTCGTGTAGGTGTCCTTAGGCCCCTGTGTGAGACACTTCAGGATATATCTCTCTCTATATATATTCCCAGGAGTGGATTATTGGTTATGTGGTACACATACAGGTGGTCAGGCTAAGGAAGGCGGATTGCCTGTAGAATGGCTACACCACCTACCTACTACCTGCAGTCACGTAGGGAGCTTATAGCCCCACATCCTAACCCACTTGACCTTACTAAGCTTTTTAATTTTTGCCGAATAGGTGGCAAGTAATATCTCGTTGGTCTAATTTGCATTTACCTTATAACCAAAGAACATCTCTCCATATTATGTGTTTAGTCCTTTTGGTTTCCTCTTCTCAAAATGACCTGTTCCTAGTCTTGGCCCATTTTTCCACTGGGTTCTTCTCTCTTTCTTGTTGATGTGCAGGACTTCCTGTCTATTCCAGACACGAGTCACTTTTGGGCTTGATATTGCAGTATCTTTGCCCAATCTGTTATCTGGTCATTATCTTTGACCGCTGTGCCCTTTGTTTTACAGAAATCCTGTATTTGGAGGGATCACATTTACCTCGAGTCCTATGATTGTGCTTTTCGACTTTTTTTTCAAGAAGTCCTTCTTTGCCTCTAGTCCGTAAAGACACTATTTACGGTTCTTCTCTTACCAGCTGAGTTTGTATTTCACAGGTCGGGCTGCAGTTCATCTGCACAGTAGCTCTGTAAATGATGTTTATCAAGGATCCACTTGTGTTTGTTTCTGCTTACCCTACTCACTGGATCTTTATAACAGCTCTCTGAGGTAGAGGAATAAACTGAGGGCAAGGAAGGTTAAAATGCTAGCAAGTGGCAAAATCCAAACCTGATTTTGTTTCTTCAAATGTCAAGTAGCTGGACCGTGTTACAGAGTTCCAGGGCAGGGGAGCAATGAAGCCTGGGACCCAGAACACAATTCACCTAGAATAGGCATTATTCATTACTCGGTGGATGGATGAGGCCCTCAGTTTGGTCTCTTGGACTTAGTTCATTAAGAAATGCCAACAGGGCTTCCCTGGTGGCGCAGTGGTTGAGAGTCCGCCTGCCGATGCAGGGGACGCGGGTTCACGCCCCGGTCCGGGAAGATCCCACATGCCGTGGAGCGGCTGGGCCCGTGAGCCATGGCCGCTGAGCCTGCGCGTCCGGAGCCTGTGCTCCACAACGGGAGAGGCCACAACAGTGAGAGGCCCGCGGACCGCAGAAAAAAAAAAGAAAAGAAATGCCAACAAACCCCCAGGAAGGGGCACACTCAAACCCCCAGCTTCAGTAGGAAGCCCCTTCCCATCTCTCTGACCCCTTCACCACGTAGGCCACACACGCAGCCTACTCCAAAGTAGCTTCTCCTCCCTCAGCTTAGGGTCTCCTTCTACTTCCTGTCCTCGTATTTTGCGCTTCTGAACTCTAAGAAATCTAAGAAACTCTAAGATGCGGAGAGTATTTTCCAAGTGCCAGGCACTGTCCTATGCACTTAACGTGTAGACACTCATTTACTGTTCATAACAACCCTATGAGGTGGGTATTATCATTGTACCCATTTTGCAGATCATAAAATCAAGGCCACAGTTCTCACTTTTAGTAAGTAGCAGAGCAGGGATATAAACCCAAGCCACTGAGCATGGAGCCTGCACTCCCAACCACTGCATCATACTGTCTCTTGTAGGGTACATTACCATCCTATCCAGATCAAGTACAACTTCAGAAACTATAAAATACAGGTACCTGAATAAGGCTGTGAGTTTTATTTCAAGCATCTTTGTAACAGACGCTGCCATTTGACATTCCAGCATCCAGAATCTGGATGAAGACTTGCAGTCATCGCGGTGGCCTGGTTACCTCACATCCCTGCTGGAGCCAAAGACCTCAAACATCTTGCTCTGCAAGAAAGCCCACCTGATTCATTAGGGCTTGCTGTGCAGCACAACTTTTTATTAAGTGAGCATCCCACTAACTGTAGAGTTGCAGTTCCCAGCCCAGCCACACAGCATGGCGCTTGTCACTGCTTTTGGCAGAATCTCTTAGTCCCCTTTGTGTAACGGAATCAGGGGGGCGGCAGTATGACCACTTCCCAGCCTGTGCTGGCTCTGTCCTGGGCTTTGTTCTCCTCTCCCATGACCCATTGTTCTCAGACCCTTTGCTTTCTGCATTATCATCTTGTTTTTAGCCCATCTTGGTTCTGTTCATCATCATCATGTTTTCTTCCATCCTTCGCTCTTGCCTCCAGCTTTTCTCTCTTCTTTCTACCTCTTTCTGTCTCCTGTTCAAAAAGACATCTTATCTACCTGTCCTTTCTCTGCCCTTCTTTTTTCTCTAACCCTTTCATCCTAAACCCACCTTGGAGCTGGTTCTGTGCAGTCACTTCTTCTCTTTCCCTCCCTGCTGAGCCCCCCATCCTCCGGGCAAGCTCAGCCACTCCGAGGGCAGCCCCCCCCGACTGTGCGACAGTGGCTCTAAATCGTCCTTTGGTCAGATTTGAATGTAAGCAACGAGATAGATCTGGCTTCTCCTTGCTGTAGTTCTGATTTATTTCTCTCCTGCAGGGAAGGTGACTGGGCATGCCTCCTTGTTGGTATTGCTTTCATTTCCTGGGAACAGTCTCCTTTACTCAGCTTTTCCAGTTAACCCTGTCACTTCAGCCCTTCCTGTCTGACCTCTAATTCGTTCCCCACCGTCCCCGACTATGTCTTTGAGCACATTTAAGTGTAAGACTGTCCCACCTTATGAGACATGTCCTCCTCATCCTGTTTGTCCAGGGCACCTGCTCTGGCCAGGTGTCCTGGAACACCTGAGGTCCTGCATTGCCCCAACAGACGCACCCGTGAAGGTCCTTCAGGGGCACTGATATGCTATTAGAAGCACACGTGGGCTGCACATGGGCTTATTCTAATGTACACAGATTATCTCCCAACACAAAACCCGACCTCTGCCAACAGCTAACGCCAGCCAGTCCTGACCCCCTCACAAATGTGAACACCTTTTGCTGTCAGCGCTTTCGTCCCTTTGCTCATTCTGTCCTTTTTCCCCTCAGCTCTCCCACTTCATCCCCATGGCTGAGACTGCCTCTAGGCCTTTCCCAGCACAAGTCCTGAGGGTCTTCCAGGACCCGACTTGAGTCCCACCTCCCCTGCAGAGCCCTCCCTGCTCTCTGTCGTCTGAGTCCCCATAGTTGTACCAGCAATGTAAGGGCACTCACATCCGTACTGATACTACCTGGTATCGCTAGGACATTTTTTATTTGTCTCTCTAGTAAGATTCTTGGTGCCTTTGAGGCAAAGGATCACATTTTCGGTGTTTAGAGTCCAGATGGGCAGATGGGGAACGATTCTGGATCCTTAACAAGTATCTGAATGAACAGATGTGGAATCTCGGACCCCTCCCTCCTGCCATAGTCACAGGCCGCCTTGGTCTACGGCCGTCCAGTTATATGTTATAGTTTCCCCCACTAGACTGTAAGCTCCTAAGGTGATTGGAGCAGGGTGTCTCCAAAAGGACCTCATCCCATCCCCCCCAGAACTCAGCACCACTGCAGACTGAGCACCCACCGAAAGTTGTCAAATTGGCATGGAGGTCAGAAGACACAGTTCTCTGCCCATGACCTCTAGGGCTGCAGGAGAAAAAGGAAGTTAAGGGGACAGGGGAGGGATCAGAAGCGCTTGGGTGTCCATCTGCTGGAAAATCAATCTTTTCATTTGCAAGACCCAGAAGAGAAGGCCTAGGCAGTTAAACCCCAGACCAGGAGTATATTGTACCTTGGCACCGGGAGCCCGGGAGGAATTGGGTACTTGAGGCCATGAGAGTGTTGATGTTGACCACTCAGGTCAGGGCTCTGGGTTCCATGAGCCTTTGGCCTCCTTGCTTTCCTGCCGAAGTGACATAGAGCTGACTGGACTCTAGGGGAAGCCCAGGACTGGGGATTCAGGACTCAGGAAGGCCAGCTGTGCCACCCTGGGTGGGAAGGGGGCCCTTCCTGGACTTCTTGTTCTTGCGTTGAGAAACCATATCACCACCAATTCACGTTATTGCTGACCAGGCCCACATTCATTTCCTTTTGCTGCTGCAACAAATTGCCACAAACTTCGTGGCTTCGAAGAACACAAGTTCATCACCTCACAGCCCTGGAGGTCAGAGGTCTCAAAGGAGTCTTACAGGGGCTAGAAATGATCCTCCTGGAGACTCTAGGGGAGAATCCGTTCCTTGGCTTTCCCAAGGCTGCCCATGTTCATCAGCTCGTCGTGACCACATCACTCCAACTTCTGCCTCCATTTTCATGTCTCCTCTGACTCTGAGGCTCCTGCCTCCCTCTCATAATGAATGACCTTGTGATGCCAGCAGGCCCACTCGGATATCCCTCCATCCCCAAATCTTTAACTCAATCATACCTGCAAGGCCCCTTTTGCCATGTAAGGTCACATAGTCACAGGTCCTGGGATAAGGCCTGGAACATCTTTGGGGGAACATTATTCACCCCACCACAATGCCCCACAGAAGGACAGTTTTAATTATAAAATATTTCAAGCTTACAGGAAAGCACAGACCATGTTAAAGAGACCCATGTACCCACCACCCAGCTTTGTCCAATCTCGACATTGTATTGTATTTACTTCTTATGTTTTTAAGTAATAAAATGGTAAAACATTGCAGATTCAGTTGAAGCCCCTTGGGTGGCTCTCCCCGACATCTTCCTTGCTTCAAGAGATGACAGCCTGGGGGGATCACCCCCCACAGGGCCCTGTGTGCCCAGCTGCCTGGGTTTTACTCTCCAGGTAAGCCTGAAGTGGGGGTTAAGGTCAACAAGCCCGAGTGGGAATTGTGACCCTGTCGTTGCTTGGCTGGTGTGACCCCTTGGAGGTCACGCAGCCTCTTTGCTCCTGTTTCCTCATCTATAATACCAACAGAGCACTCCCTAGACTTGTTGAGAGAACTCAATGCGATAAGCTTTGGAAAGATTTCCTGGAACCCTAACAGCGTCCACTGAGCCACAATAATCCTCCTATCTGCTGTATCGTAATTGAAGGCATTCACCCAGGTGGGAGAGTCTCCCCGGGTGCGGGGAGGAGAGAGGATTTGCAGCTCCAGGGGCCCACGGGCAGATCCTTTCCTGGCTGACTCTACAGAAGGTTCCAGGAAAGCCGGGAAGCATGGTGGGTGGTCGGGAACTCCCCGGCAGCTCAGCCTCCCAGGGAGCCAGAGGGAAACCCTGAACCACCTCGCCTTTCCAGAGGCCAGGACTCCAGCTTTCCAGCTCACCATCGGCGTTCCCCGCGGTGTAGCCTGGCCCCCGCCGCCCCGGCCCAGCAGCGGGAAGCAAGCCGGAGAGAGCCGGCAGCGGATGAGGGAGCTTAGGAATGTGGCTCCTTCCCTCACTCTGCGTGGCTCAAGGCAGGCTCTTCCTCTGATTCATCTTTGCCTCCTGCCCTGCCCCCTCCCCACACTGCACCTGGCTCTCGGAAGCCACGTGGCTTTGAGCAGCTCTCAGTCCAACAGGGGCTCGGGTTTCCCTTCCCAAAGACCAGGGACCTGGGGACAGCCGGTTCCCTATGAACACAGTGTCCTATTCACGGATGAGGGCTCCGAGCACTCGCCCTCAGGGAGTTGGTTGAGATACAGGGACACAAAGGCAGTCAGTGGCAGAGCTGGGACCAGAGCCCCATCTCGAGGGCTAGGGAAGGCCATTAAGTTCTGCAGTGGGGAGAGCACACATCAGCCGTACCCCAAGTCTTCAGCTCCGGGAGACAAAAAACTCAACATCGGGGACTCCAAAGGGAGAGCCCCTTTATAGGGAAAAATGAGATCTTTTGGTCTCTAAAGTGGACATGACTGATGTCACAGTTAGGAATGCATTCAGCTGCAGAAAAATAAAAAACCTGACCAACAATGTTTTAAAGAAAGAGTTGTTTATTTTTCTCATAAAGAAGATGACAGGGCTCTGGGTTCTTAGCTTTCCCCTCATGGTTTCAAGATGTTTGCAGGAGCCCCACACATCACATCACATCCTCACACCATGTTCAGAAGCAGGAAGCAGGTGGTGATATCAGGCAGCTTCTTCCCCCAGCTTCCCCCTTATCAGCAAGCAAAGACTGTTTTCAAGGACCCAACAGCTGACCTCACGTTATTGGCCAAAGAGGGGTTATAAAGTGCTCCCCAGAAAACCCAGACTGTGTATCTGGCTGTCCCAGGCTTTACAGTGAGAGGAGGACAGGAAGAAAGTTTTGGGCGATGACTCTGGGTTAGGCAGCAAAAAGTACCTGCCACAGCTGACTAGCTTGAGGACTCCTGGTTTTGAGTAACTAGACTTAGGTGAAAAATTCTTACGGTTTTCTGGTGGGAGGACCAGAGATTGACCTGCAAAGCTAAGGAAAAATCTTCCAGTTTGGACTAGAGAAGAGAGAATTTAAACTCTGTCCCTGAGTGAGACAGAAAACTTCCTGATGAGACATCATTTTCAGGTGGTGTTTCAGTTGCCAATTTCTGTGTAACAAACCACCCCAAAATTTAGAGGTTTAAAAGGATAACTTTTTATTATCTCTCATGATCTGGGAGTTGACTGGGCTCAGCAGGGCAGTTCTTACTCAGGGTCTCTTGACATCACAGAGTGGGCTGGAGCCATCCGAAGTTGTCTTTACTTAAATGTCTGATTCCTGGGCTGGGATAGCTAAAAGAGCTAGAAGAATCATCTATATCCACAATAAGTAGTTAAGGGATACACAAAACAAAAAGGTGTAAAATATGACATCAAAAACATTAGGGACTTCACTGGTGGCGCAGTGGTTAAGAATCCACCTGCCAATGTAGGGGACATGGGTTCGATCCCTGGTCCAGGAAGATCCCACATGCTGCGGAGCAACGAAGCCCGTGCGCCACAACTACTGAGCCTGTGCTCTAGAGCCCGTGAGCCACAGCTACTGACCCTGCGTGCCACAAGTACTGAAGCCCACGTGCCTAGAGCCCATGCTCCGCAACAAGAGAAGCCACCACAGTGAGAAGGCTGCTCACCGCAATGAGTAGCCCCCACTCACTGCTGCTAAAGAAAGCCCGCATGCAGCAACAAAGACCCAATGCAGCCAAATATAAATACATTAGTTAATTAATTAATTTAAAAACAACAATAACAACCAAAAAAACCCATTAAGGGGTTTTAATGGGTTTAATGGGAGGTAGTGATAATGCAGGGTTGTTACAACGTGTTCAAACTTAAGAAACTATCAACTTAAAATAATCATGTACATATAGGTTGTTACATATAAACCTCATGGTAACCACAAACCAAAAAAAATCTATAATTATAATAGATATACAAAAAAGAGAAAGGAATCCAAACATAACACTAAAGATAGTTATCAAATCACAAGGGAAGAGAGCAAAAGAAGAAGGGAACAAAAAAGAACTTCAAAAACAACCAGAAGACAATTACCAAATGGCCATAAGGACACACCAATCAATAATTACTGAAAGTGTAAATGGACTAAATCCTCCAATCAGAAGACACAGAGTGGCTGAAGCAACTGAAGTGCCCATCAATAGATGAATGGATAAAGAAGGTATACAATGGAATATTACTCATCCATAAAAATTAATGAAATCTTGGGGGAATTCCCTGGCGGTCCAGTGGTTAGGACTCTGTGCTCTCACTGCTAAGGGCCCAGGTTCCATCCCTGGTTGGGGAACTAAGATCCCACAAGCAGCGTGGCGCGGTGGGAAAAAAAAACAAAACAATGAAATCTTGCCATTCGTGACAACATGGATGGACCTAGAGGGTGTTATGCTAAATGAAATAAGTCAGACAGAGAAAAATAAAATACCATATGATTTCACTTATGTGTGGAATCCAAAAAAAAAACAAATGAACAAACATAACAAAACAGAAAGAGTCATAGATACAGAGGACAAACAGGTGGTTGCCAGAAGGGAGGGAGGCGAGGAAAGGTAAGAAATAGGTGAGGGAGAAGAGAGCTGTAAACTTCCAGGTGCAAAATAAATGAGTCACAGGTATGAAATGTACGGTGTGGGGAATAAAGTCAATAATTATGTAATATCTTTGTATGGTGACAGATGGTAACTAGACTTATCGTGGTGATCATTTTGAAATGTATAGAAATAGCAAATCACTGTGTTGTGCTCCTGGAACTAACATAGTGTTGTAGGTCAATTATACTTCAGTAAAAAAAAAAAAAAAAACTAACTAAAAACACTACATTAAAAAAGATTTGCAGCAACATGGGTGGACCTAGAGATTGTCATACTGAGTGAAGTAAGTTAGAGAAAGAAAAATGTCATATGATATCGCTTATATGTGGAATCTAAAAAAAAAGGCTACAAATGAACTTATCTACAAAACAGAAATAGAGTTACAGATGTAGACAATAAACTTATGGTTACCAAGGGGTAAGGAGGGGAGGGATAAATTGAGAGACTGAGATTGACATATACACACTACTTTATATAAAATAGGTAACCAATAAGGACCTACTGTATAGCACAGGGAACTCTACTCAATACTCTGTAATGGCCTACATGGGAAAAGAATCTAAAAAAGAGTGGATACATGTCTATGTATAACAGATTCACTTTGCTGTACACCTGAAAGTAACACAACATTTTAAATCAACTATACTCTAATAAAAATTTTTTAAAAATAAAAAAGCTAATACATCAGTATTTTTAAAATGTTGTTTCCACAAATACTATGAGTTATGTATGATTACCAAGGGGAAAAAACAATAGCAACTACCTGGTAATCATTTGTGCTTTTATGAAGTTAAATACCATCTGTGCACATTCTTAATATTTTCTCCTCAAACACCTTAATAAGCTGTACCATTGGCATACCATATGCCTCTCCTAGATGGTAATAACCGGATGAAAAGGAAAAACCCAAACGGAGCTGACACGTATGCTAACAAGGCGTACTGAAATTGCATTTGTGCCGCTGCGTGGACGATTCACCTTGACTCGGCAGTGTTCCAGTTTGTTACGTTAAAACTCCATTGTAACCCAGTTTCTTACAAGATGGGTTTAAGTATGACATTTATCACAACATGTGTGCCAAAACCTAACCACCAGAGACATTGTGAAGTTGAATACATGGTTATAGTATTAAAATTATATTGATTTTGTCCCCTAACACACATTTCATGAATTTCGGGGGTATTTTTATATTAAAAAAGTGATCTATTTTGGAGAAATAAATAAGACAGCTGGAGGATGTCGAGCGTCTCTCTTTCCATGTGTTCTCTCTGCTTGACTAGCTTGGGCTTCCTCACAGCATGGTGGTCCTGGGATCGTCGAGCTTCTTTCAAGGCAGCTGGCCCCACTCTAAACAAGTGTCCAAAGACAGGTTTCGGGACTTCCCTGGTGGTCCAGCGGGTAAGACTCCACAGTCCCAATGCAGGGGGCCCGGGTTCAATACCTGGTCGAGGAACTAGATCCTGCACGCATGCCGCAACTAAGAGTCTGCATGTCACAATGAAGATCCCGCGAGCCGCAACTAAGACCCGGCACAGCCAAAAAGAAAAAAAAAAGAGAAAATAGGTTCTGTCAGAACCTGCACGGCTTCTTGCAGCCTTGCCCTAGAAGACCTAGAACACCCCTTCCACCTCAGACGGAAGAGCCACTCACACCCAAGGTGGAAGAGGGGTCATTGAACTCCATCTCCTGACATGAGGCAGGGAAGGCTTGATGGCAGCCCTCGGAGATCGGGGGTCATAAGGTGATCTCAATGTGGCTGCTCTTCAGTGGGGAAGGAGGGACAGTGAGGCCTTAGGCCAAGGCACGGAGACGCCCTGCAGGGAAGGAGTGACATCAGAAGAGGAACTTGTGGGGTCCAGAGGGAGATGCTGGTGCTGAAATGCTGACCCAGCCCAAAGGGCTACCCCAAGGGTATGTCCCTGAACAATGGGTTCTGAGAGTCTCTGACGCTGTGAAAGTATCAGCAAAGCAGGTGTGGCCAAATCCCCCCCCTGGAATCATGGGGGATAAGGAATTATGCTGTGGGAGGAGCCTAAAAACAGAGGCGGTGAAGGGCCATTCGTGCCTGGGAAGGGAATGATTATTTGTGCTCAGAAGCTAAGTGCTTAGAGAACTAACTTATGGTTACAGGGGGAAGGGTGGGGGAGGGCACAGACTGGGAGTTTGGAATTGACACGTACACAGTGCTATATTTAAAATAGAAAACCAACAAGGACGTGCTCTACAGCACAGGGAACTCTGCTCAGTAGTCTGTAATAACCTAAATGGGAAAAGAACTTGAAAAAAAACAGATACATGTATATGTATAACTGTATCACTTTGCTGTACACCTGAAACTAACACAACATTGTTAATCAACTATACTCCAACGTAAAATAGAAATTAAAAAGAAAAAGAATAAGTTGAGCACCAAGGAACCCCTTGGGACATCACAGGCTCCTATCTCTCTTGGGAATCTGCTCTTCTCTCCTACAGCCTGTGCACCAAATCCAGCCCTGGGCCTCTTTTTATACAACCCAGAACTGAGAATGATTTTAAAGGATTGCAAGAAAAGAGGAAGGAGGGGGTGAGGAGTATGCCACAGGGATGCAAGTGGCCCTCAGAGTCGAAAATATTTCCTCTCTGGTCATTTACAGAAAAAGTTTGAGGACCCCTGCTTTAAACAAAGGGCGTGGCTCCCACTGGTGCCAAGTGCACTGACTGTAGGGGAGATCTGAGCTGATTGTAGGTGTCTGCAAGCACGTCATTCCCTTTTCAGCTCTCTCCCAATCCTGATTCCTTCCAGGGGCAAGTCTCAGTTGTGTGTGTGGGTATGTCTTGCAAGCACGACTAACATTTGAGAATCTCCTTTTCAAACAGAGAAAGGAGGCCATGGTATCCAGCTGGAATTGTTCGAAGTCCTCTGGTCAGCCCAGGAGTCCCGCATGGCCCAGCACCCCACCTCCACCCCCGGCTTGGCTTCCATGCTCAGCCTGATGCTCGGCTCTCCTGAAATAGACGGAACTCTTCAGTTTGCTACATGCATGCTGTTCCACTTCAACCTTGGACCTCTGCATCTGTGTCTCCTCTTAGAATACTTCACACCTGGCCTGCGCTGAGTAACTCCCACTCACCCTACAGGGCTCTATAGTACCATTGATTCCCATAGAACAATTTCAGTAATTTACAGACAGCCTATCTATCCACTGTCCCGCACCCACCTGTGTGGTTCAACAAATGAAACATTCTTTAACAAAATAGGAAAAGAAGTCATTTTAGGGAACATATAAATACAAAGAAAACAAAAAATAACGCTCATCTCCCAATCGCTGCTTCTCCATCCCTGGCCCTGGGCAGAGGGCTTTAACCAGTCCAATCTCATTTTTCCTTCACAGTGGGTGTGGCTTCCAGTGGACAATGGTTCCATTCAGCTTCCCAGCCCCTGACCCTGGGGGAGAACCAGAGAAATGGGGTTGGGTCTGGAAGAGCCATCTGAAGCAGATGGATGTAAATTCAACCCTGTGGCCCCGTCTATAACCAGGGCTAACCCTCCCCACCCCCCAACAGTTTCCCTCCCTTAGAAGAGAACCTGGGACTTCCCTGGTGGTCCAGTGGGTAAGACTCTGCCCTCCCCATGCAGGGGGCCTCGGTTCTATCCCTGGCTCGGGACCTAGATCCCGCATGCACGCCACATCTAAGAAGTCCACATGCCGCAACTAAGACCCAGCGCAGCCAAAAAAACAACGATAAAAAATAAGAGAACCTGATTCTTGCTGGTGTTCTCTCCAGACCGGGGTCTCAGACACTGTGTGATCGTTTCCCACTCTTACCCCTCAAAAGAGGCACCACCACACGGTGGTTGGATCACGGGCTCTTGAGTCAGACAAACGTGCGTTCAAGTTTCCACTTACTACAAGACCTTGAGCAAGTTGCATAACCTGATGCCAAATGGGTTTATTGAGAAGAAAAACATGAGACAATGTATATACCGCACTGAGCACAGAATCAGGTACATGGGAAGCAAATGTCAGCCACTATCATCATTAACTTTTTAAGTTTTTATTTTAAAAAGTATCACTACAGTAAAATTGACTTATTTTGGTGTACGATTCTTTGAATTTTTGCACCTGTATAGACTCACATAACCGTCACCATAGTCAGATACACAACAGTTCCATTATCCAACCCTCCCGAAAACAACCAAACCACTCTCCTGCTACCCAGTACCCTGCTCCACTCATAACCCCCTGACAACCACTGACCTGTCCTCCCTCCCCGTAGTTCTATCCTCAACAATGTCCTATAAATGGAATCTCACAGTATATAAACATCTGAGACTGGCTTCTCTCGCTTGGCATAAACACCATTGCGACTCATCCAAGTTGTGTGTATCAGTGGTGTCTTCCTTTTTATTGCCCAGGAGTGTACACTTGCTGAAAATGGCTTTCTCTTTTTTCATCCCAACCAACTGTCCAAGTCAGATAAACACAAATACTCTATAGGTCTTGATCTAGGAGTCACTTTCCCTGGGGAAGCTGGTAACCCCATATTTTGTCAGGTCCTCTTCCTATCAACCTCCCATAAGCCCTCCTGAAAGAAAGGCCCTGAGTTTACATTTATGGTTTGAGGGAAAGAAAAATCTTTGGTGCCCTGGATGGTAGCAAATGGAAGACCCCAAAGGGTCTGGGGAATAGCACTCTGAGCCTGGAGTCCCTTGTGCTCTGTGACCTACAATTTGCAGCCAACTGGCCAGACACAGTCAGGCGGCCAGTTATCCTATTCCCCTCATACACAATTGCAGGGCAGAAAGGCTGGTGCCTGAGGGTGGGAAGAAGAATTCCAGAGACCAACGGGGAGACCGAGCAGAAGAGGCCGTTTGTGACTCTGAATACCATCCTTCTTTGCACTATTTTGTTTCTCCAGATTGGCTTAGAGGGACACCCCAACTGCTGCCTTCTCTGCTGTTCAAAATTATTATTGAGGGACTTCCCTGGTGGTCCAGTGGTTAAGAATCAGCCTTCCAATACAGGGGACACAGGTTCCATCCTGGGTCGGGGAACTAATATCCCACATGCCGTGGGCAACTAAGTCCGTGTGCCTCAACTACTGAGCCCACGCACTCTAGACCCCACGCACCACAACTAGACAGAAGCCTGCGCGCCGCAATGAAAGATCCCACATGCCGCAATGAAGCTAATGTGTGCCCCAACTAAGACCCGACGCTGCCAAATAATAAATATTCTTAAAAATTATTATTAAAGGGGGCTTCCCTGGTGGCGCAGTGGTTGAGAGCCCGCCTGCCGATGCAGGGGACACGGGTTCGTGCCCCGGTCCGGGAAGATCCCACATACCGTGGAGCGGCTGGGCCCGTGAGCCATGGCCGCTGAGCCTGCGTGTCCGGAGCCTGTGCTCCGCAACGGGAGAGGCCACAACAGTGAGAGGCCCGCGTACCGCAAACAAACAAACAAACAAACAAAATTATTATTAAAGGGCACATCCTTTCTTAGAACCATTAGGGAACAGATACAACACTGGCCTCTGAGTTGTCCTAGGAATGTCTTTTTTGTCTTTTGTCTATCCTTCTGTCCATTCCTGGGTGGCCTAGGGCAGGGTCCTAGGGCAACTGCTCATTAGAGGAGGGGGTGAGAGAGAGAGAGTCTTTGATTTCAAAGTGCAAAGTCCATGGCCAGAGAGCCTTTCCAGCCTCCCAGATCCTTAGGGGACACACCGTGGCAGTGCCACTGACAAGTGACCCAGTTCCGCCATCTTCGGGAGGCTCGTGAGCTTTGGCTCAGGGAAAATGAGCTTGTTCTGGGTTCCAGGGCAAGAAGTTAGCTTTGGGGTTGGGCTGTGGCCAGCTGGTCTGCATGTCCCAACTGGTGCTGGAAGCCGGTTTTCACTTCCTTTGGAAATCCCACGCACTTGGCCTCTGAGGTTTCCGCAATATGCATAGACCCTAAATTCCCCTGGGAGTTTTGGTTGACGGGTTTTCTGAGCAATGGATCAACTTCAGTAAGATGACACACAACGTTAGAGCTTTCTGACCCAGGAGAGCAAAGGTTACAATCCCGAGAAGCCTAGCACCGAGAAACACAGAACACTGCGAACAGGTGTGTGAGTTAGAAACTATGTCCTCTCACCTGGACTTGGCATCAGAGGAGATTCGGGTGGTGTCAGAGGCTCGAATCCCAGCTCTGCAGACAGCCCGGAGACCTTGGACAGACCCTGGACTGCGGCCTCTTGAGCTTAGGGTCCTCTGAGTCCTGTTGTCCATTCTGAGTCACTTCATAGATGCCCAGGTCTGTGTGAGGCCCCGTTAGAGACACGGGAAGATGGGGGTGGTCCTTGCTTCCCAGGGCATGTGGAGATGTGGCCCACACACCAGATAAGACGGGAGCGTAGGAGGAGATGAGGATGTGATTCAGGTCAATAAGCGCTGGAAGAATCAAAGGGTGTGATGTTGGTGCTTGACGAGGACTTTCAGAGGAGCAGGAAGGGGACGTCGGAGGCGGGGGAGGTGGCAGAGGCCAAGGCACCTGGGGGGAGGGATGTGGCTCATCCAGGGCAGTAGGAGGCACGGTTGGAGGCCGTAGGAGACGCTACAGATGCCCCACCCAGATCCCCATCACCCACTCCCCTGAGCTGTGACTGTCCGGCTGCTGCAGCCCCATAGCTACACCCTTCCCCAGACCAGGAGCCACCTGGTCATTACACCCCCAAGGGGTGGCCGGCAGCCAATGCCGGGACAGTTACGAAGGCCCGCCCCCTTGCATCTGGTGGACCGGCTCTGTGGGGCCATTCACACTCCAGAGCCCCCAGGGGATCAGGCTGAAGTCAGACTTGAGCCACAAACAACTCTGCTTGGCTTCTTCACCCGCCCTATCCTGCTTCCCCCACTCCCTCACCGGTTTCCATCCTCTGGGTTCTCCCACAACACATCATCTGCACAAAAGCCCCAACCTCAGATGCTGCCTCTAAGGAACCCGCCAACTAGGATCAGCACAGGCAGGGCTAAGGGGTCCTCGGATGCTGGAAGGTCTGGTATGTGGGCAGAGACCAAATAGAAGGAGACCTGGCTCCTTCAAGCTGTTCGCACCTGTGCCACTTACTTTTCTTTCTTTTCTTTTTTTTTTTTTTTTGCGGTACGCGGGCCTCTCACTGTTGTGGCCTCTTCCGTTGCGGAGCACAGGCTCCGGACGCGCAGGCTCAGCGGCCATGGCTCACGGGCGCAGCCGCTCCGCGGCACGTGGGATCTTCCCGGACCGGGGCACAAACCCGTGTCCCCTGCATCGGCAGGCGGACTCTCAACCACTGCGCCGCCAGGGAAGCCCGCCGCTTACTTTGAAAGTTCAGCACGTCAAAGTGGCCCACCCCACTTTATCCTGGGTGCCCGCCCCACACAGAGAAGAATTTCTAATGGATTTGCTAATGGTACTGGAAGTTCTTCGGTTTAGCTAAAGAACAGGGGCAGGTGTGATTCTGCTGCCCCGGAAACACCTCTGTGGGGGGTGGTCCATCTGCCGACCCCAGCGCAAGGGGGAGTGTCAGCCTCCTTGTCGGTGAAGGCGCTTAAAGGGGGAGACTGGTGAGGTGTTTCTTTCTTCACATGATCCGCCCCTCAGGAGGCATATGAAGAAGAAAGGCAATAGAAAGGAAAGGCCATCTCCCCCCGACATGCCCCCTTCTGTCTCCAAGCCACCTCCTTCCTTTCCCCCTCTATTCCAAGTACCACCCACCAATTCAACTAAACATCCACCAGGTGCCGGGCACAGTTCTCGGCACTGGGATACGGCAGTGATCGCCACAGTGAGGGCCTGCTCTCGGAGACTTCACATTCTAGTCAGTGGAGGCTGGAAAGGGGAAGTATATTAAACAGAAATAGAGTTCACGACCATCAAGAATATACAGTAATGGCTTAGAGAGAGGCTGGCTCCTAGGGGGATGGGCCACCTTGGGTAGGGGTCAGGGAGGGCCTCTAGGAGCTAAGCCATCAGTGCTGAGAAGGTGTTGGTCCAGCAAAGATCTGGGGGAAGAGCATCCAGGCAGGGGGAACAGCAAATAAGGAAGTCCTGGTGTGCATTGAATACGACGAACCTGGGAGATCCAGGGGGATCTCTGCGGAATCTCAGGTTGTTCTCCCTTTCGTCTGGTCCTTGCAAGGATGCTCGTGGAGGGAGGAAATCGAATGTGTCTTCCTGAAGTTTCTACAGCTTTACGCTGATGGCATTCTGACCAAGCAGAGCTCTCTGCTGGGGTATCTTCTCCTCTTCCAGACAGTGAGCTGGGTTTTCAATAGTAACCCAAGGCTTTCAGGTTGGAGCCCAGCCTTGCGTTCTCTTTTTAGTGCCTCGTGGCTTCGGACATCCTGGTCACTCCCTGTACTGGACCGCTGACTCTCACGTGCCAGGGATGATGAAACTTCCTGTCTGGATGCAAAGGCTTCAATTTCCTTCTCTTCGGACACACAAACACATTGCAAACTTACAGACCGAAACTGTCCTATCGGCAAGGTAGGTCCAAAACACCTCTTAGAGCCGAGGGAACAGGGGCCTCCACCTCTTCTCCCAGGAGATGTGGAGCCAGACAACGTACTGATTAACCTTCCACCAGACTCCGGCCAAGTCTTCCCCCCAAGGCATGCTTCCCTAATGAGTCAGCTGGGCCCCAAAGCTGGCTTCCTTCCTCCACTGGCCTCTGGGCTGCCTGGACACTGGCTTGGCTCATGACAATTTATTTTATTATATGGTCAGGAAGATGCTCAGGGGTCTCAGCAGGTCAGATGATGGGCTTAGGAACTTCGAGACACTTAGGAACTTCCCCAGACCCCACGTCAGGGAGACACCTGTCCCTCTGTTCTCTGCACCTGGCACCCCTCTGGCAGGCAGGGGAGAGGGTTGGTGAGGGGCCAGGACACAGAGGAGGCTGGAAAGCGTGGCATGTGGGACACAGAGAGCAGTGTTTAGGGGAAGGAGATGGAGAGAGTGGGAGTGGCCGGGTGTCAGAGCGGGGCACTCAGATGACGTGGGCGCAACTTCCCGGGGCTCAAGGAGTGGGCAGAAGTCACTTTATTGTAATAAGGAACAGCCTGATTCTGCTGCAGCCCAGCAGAGGAAGGGGCTACCCCAGGTGGCCAGCCCCGCCCCTCAACCACGCTGAGCCTCAGGTTCTCAGGCCCGACGGGGCCAACCAGGAGAGCCGGTGGTCCTGGATCTGGACGAGGCCCATACTCGGGGCAGGCTGGGCTAGAACCACACAACCTGGGCAGCTCCTCCCTCCACACACACATCTGAGGGCGGGACATGCTTCCGTAGCATCCCCCGCTTCCCATGAACGTAAATCTCAACAACAGCTGTGGGGCCGGCAAACAGGGCCACAGCCGCCATTGTTCTTTACTAAACCAAAGTGCTACCAACACTGAGAATCACTGCATACCAGGATTTCTAGGGTCACTTTAACTCTTAAACAATGTCTGATTCTATGAACCTGGGACTTCAAGGTCAACTTGGAGGGCTAAGGGAAGCACAGGAGTCAGAGCTACTAAGCCAGGAATGGCTGTCTGATGGTGGGGAGAGAGGTCGCAAAATCTAGGGCATATGAACAATAATAATATTGTGGGGCACTTGCCTGTAAGTCACTTTATACGGTGTCAACACACACATCAACCCTCCCAGAGACCCTGTGCAGTGAGTGGAGCAGGTATGACGTCATGCAGGTGTCCGGGTGTGGGAGGAAGCGTACCATGGCTCCCACTTCCTGTGGCCCTACCCTGTGCTCTAGAGCCCGCGAGCCACAACTACTGAGCCCACGTGCCGCAACTGCTGAAGCCCACGCGCCTAGAGCCCGTGCTCTGCAACAAGAGAAGCCACCGCAATGAGAAGACCGCGCACCGCAACGAAGAGTAGCCCCCGCTCGCCGCAACTAGAGAAAGCCCGCACGCAGCAACAAAGACCCAACGCAGCCAAAATAAATAAATAAATAAATAACAAATAATTTTTTTAAAAAAAAGGTGAGAGCTTAACTTATCATTAAAGGCTTGTCCCCTGGTCCTCTCCTCCTCCTAGAACTTGTATTTCTGGCCAGCAGAGTTTTGACAACAGACACTGATTTACTGAAGCAGATGTGTTGACCACTGCTCAGAAAACAAGACCCACTCTTCTTTTCGTGATGTTTTTAGCTCTCAGAACATCTGTTCTTATCTCCCCAAAGAAACAAGAACAGTGTATTGATTCTCTTCCCCCCCAGCACAGAGCATGGTATTTGCTACAAAGTAGAAGTTAAGTAAATATTGATAAGATGAGTGGGTGGATAGGTGATAAATGGTCTCTCTGTCTTTTGTTTAAAGAAATGATCCTTTAAGGGCCACCATTAGCCAAGAACTAGATTCTCTCCGGGGCCCCAGCTCTGTAGTAAGGATAGAATATTTGGTCCCACCCATACCTTCCCCAGGGGCAGAATAGGGACCACCTACTTCCAGAGAGCTCTCCTCTCTGAAGGTCATTCTCCAGAAACAGCTCTTTATCTGCAGAGTCTGGGTTAGTGTGAATTTGGCCCCCATAGACTCCCTCTCAGAGCATTTGCCTCCAAAGCTTGACCTCTGAGCCTGGAGGAAAGGGCTTTGTTGTCAGGTGGGAGCCTTCCCCAAGGATGATCTTGGCAAGGAGGGTCCTAAGCAGTGGTGAATGAGATAAAGTGATTCCCCTTGACAACAAAGTCCAAAATCCAGAAACAGCCCCCGTTGCCTATGGAAAGCTTGTATATGATAAAGGCAGCATCACAAATTGTGGGGAAAGCATGGGTGACTTAACAGTTAGTGTTAGGAGGGACTTCCCTGGCGGTCCAGTGGTTAAGACTCCACGCTCCCAATGCAGGGGGCATGGGTTCCATCCCTGGTCAGGGAACTAAGATCCCGTATTCTGCACTGCGCGGCCTAAAAAACAAACACACACACACACACACACACACACACACACACACACAAACAGTTAGTGTTAGGATAACTGGAGAGCCTTGTGGAATCAGAAACAGTTGGTGGCATTCCTCTTGTATTACCAGGACACATTCCAAAAAAACTGGAGAGTTCAGTATAAAAGTGAAACCATCCAAGCACTAAAGGGAAACATGGGTAAAACCTTCTGTAATTTGGGACCAGAGAAATCTTTCCTGATTCTGACTCAACATCCAGAAGCAATAGGGGGAAGATTAGTAAGTTTCATGGAATTGACGTTTTTCTATGCGGCCAAAAAAATTTTTTTTAATTTAAATAAATAAGTAAATAAAAATTTAAAAGACAAATGACAGACTGGTAAAAAAAAAAGATTCACAACTACAACACAAAAGAGTTAACATTCTTAGAATAAATATAAAGTGTTTCTAATACAAATTAAAAGGCCAACTATCTGTGAGAAAGATGCACTAGAAATATAAACAGTTTACAGAAAAAGAAAAGCAAATAAATATTTCAAAACTATACGAAAAGATGTTCAACCACACTTGTAGTTAAAGAAATGCAAAGTGCTCCAAGGAACTATTTCTTGCTGGTCAGATTGGCAAAAATCCAAAAGTTTAACAAATACTCTCTTCTCTAGGCTGTGAGAAAACAGACATTCTCACACTTTGCTGGTGGGAATGTAACCGTCCTGATGGAAGGGGCTTTGGCAATACCTACATGTGTATTTGCCCTTTGATCCTGCAATCCCACTTCTAGGAATCTGTCTTAAAGATTCACTGCAAACAGTACAAAAAGACACAGGGACAAGGTTATTTATTGCAGCTCTATTTGTAACAGCTTAAGCCTGGAAAAAAAGCCAAATGCCCATCAATAAGTCCCAGCAGAATAAACAATAGTATATCCACACAATGGAATACTTTGGAGCCATAAAACGAATGAGGAGTGTTCCTCAAAAAATTAAAAATAGAATGACCATATGACCCAGCAATTTCACTTCCGGGTATATACTAAAAAGAATTGAAAGCAGGGTCTCGAAGGGACCCTGTGTTCACAGCAGCATTATTCACAATAGCTAAAACACGGAAGCAACCCAAGTGTCCACTGATGGATGAAGGGATAAGCAAAATGTGGTCTATACATACAGTGGAATATTATTCAACCTTAAAAGCAAAGGAAAATCTGCTACATGGATGAACCTTGAGGACATTATGCTACATGAAATACAGGATCTCAAAGAGATATCTGCGGGATTTCCCTGGTAGTCCAGTGGTTAAGACTCCACGCTCCCAATGCAGGGGGCCCGGGTTCAATCCCTGGTCGAGGAACTAAGATCCCACCGCAACTAAGCCCACGCACCGTAACTAGAGAAGTCCACACGCCACAACGAAGACCCGGCTCAGTCTAAATACAATTAAGAATATTAAAAAAAAAAAAAGAGAGATCTGCACTCCCATGTTCAGTGCAGCATTATTCACAATAGCCCTGAGATAGAAGCACCCTAAATGCCTAGGAATAGATGAATGGATAAAGAAAATGTGGCATAGACACACAACAGGATATTATTCAGCCTTAAAAGAAGCAGAAAACTCTCTCATCTGCACAATGCGGATGAACCTGGAGGAAGCTGTACTAAGTGAAATAAGCCGGTCACAAAAAGACAGTTTCTGCATGTTTCCACTTATGTGGGGCACCTAGAGCCATCAAACTCATAGAAACAGGAAGTGGAACGGTGGGTGCCAGGGTCTGGGGGGAAGGGGAAGCAGGGAGCTCTTCAATGTGTGTAAAGTTTCAGTCGTTTAAGATGAAAAGCTCATGAGATCTGTTATACAACCATGTGCATTTAGGTAACAGTATTTTCACGTATACTTTAAACAACGATAAATTCATGTCATGTTTTTTTTTAATTTTTTTATTTTTTATTTTATTATTTTTTTTTTTTGCGGTACGCGGGCCTCTCACTGTTGTGGCCTCTCCCGTTGCGGAGCACAGGCTCCGGACGCGCAGGCTCAGCGGCCATGGCTCACGGGCCCAGCCGCTCCGCGGCATGTGGGATCTTCCCGGACCGGGGCACGAACCCGTGTCCCCTGCATCGGCAGGCAGACTCTCAACCACTGCGCCACCAGGGAAGTCCTAATTTTTTTATTTTAATAGATCTTTATTGGAGTATAATTGCTTCACAATAACATGTTAGTTTCTGTTGCACAACAAAGCGCGCCAGCCATATGCGTACACATGTTCCCATGTCCCCTCCCTCTTGAGCCTCCCTCCCACCCTCCCTACCCCACCCCTCTAGGTGGTCACAAAGCACCAAGCCCATCTCCCTGTGCTATGCGGCTGCTTCCCAGCACCCAACTATTTTACATTTGGTCGTGTAGGTATGTTGATGCTACTCTCACTTCGCCCCAGCTTTCCCCTCGCACCCCAGGTCCTCAAGTCCATTCTCTATGTCTACCTCTTTATTCCTGCCCTGCAACTAGGTTCATCAGAACCAATTTTTTTTTTTTGATTCCATATATATGTGTTAACATATGGTATTTGTTTTTCTTTTTCTGAATTACCTCACTCTGTATGACAGACTCTAGGTCCATCCACCTCAGTACAAATAATTCAATCACGTTTATTTTTATGGCTGAGTAATATTCCGTTGTATATAGGTGCCACATCTTCTTTATCCATTCATCTGTCGATGGACACTTAGGTTGCTTCCATGTCCTGGCTATTGTAAATAGTGCTGCAATGAACATTGTGGTACATGTCTCTTTTTGAATTATGGTTTTCTCAGGGTATATGCCCAGTAGTGGGATTGCTGGGTCATATGGTAGTGCTATTTTTAGTTTTTTAAGGAACCTCCATACTGTTTTCCACAGAGATTGTATCAATTTACATTCCCACCAACAATGCAGGAGGGTTCCCTTTTCACCACACCTTTTCCAGCATTTACTGTTTCTAGATTTTTTGATAATGGCCATTCTAACCAGTGTGAGGTGATACCTCACTGTAGTTTGTTGTTGTTGTTGTTGTTGTAGTTTGCGGTACGCGGGCCTCTCACTGCTGTGGCCTCTCCCGTTGCGGAGCACAGGCTCCGGAGGCGCAGGCCCAGCGGCCATGGCTCACGGGCCCAGCCGCTTTGCGGCATGTGGGATCCTCCCGGACCGGGGCACGAACCCGTGTCCCCTGCATCGGCAGGCGGACTCTCAATCACTGCACCACCAGAGAAGCCTGGATTGTTTGTTTTTTTGATATTGAGCTACATGAGCTGTTTGTATATTTTGGAGATTAATCCTTTGTTGCATTTGCAAATATTTTCTCCCATTCTGAGGGTTGTCTTTTTGTCTTGTTTATGGTTTCCTTTGCTATGCAAAAGCTTTAAAGTTTAATTAAGTCCCATTTATTTATTTTTGTTTTTCACCATTGAGTATCATGCTTGCTGTGGGTTTGCCATACATGGCCTTTATTATGTTGAGGTAGGTTCCCTCTATACCTATTTTCTGGAGAGTTTTTGTCATTAATCAGTGTTGAATTTTGTCAAAATCTTTTACTGCATCTATTGAGATGATCACATGGTTTTTATTCCTTAATTTGTTAATGTGGTGTGTTACATTGATTGATTTGCATGTATTGAAGAATCCTTGCATCCCTGGGATAAATCCCACATGATCACGGTGTTTGATCCTTTTAATGTGCTGCTGGATTCTGTTTGCTAGTATTTTGTTCAGGATTTTTGCATCTACATTCATCAGTGATACTGGTCTATAATTTTCTTTTTTTGTGATATCTTTTTCTGGTTTGGGTATCAGGGTGATGGTGGCTTTGTAGAATGAATTCGGGAGTGTTTCTCCCTCTGCAATTTTTTGGAAGAATTTGAGAAGGATTGGTGTTAGCTCTTCTCTAAATGTTTGATAGGGCTTCCCTGGTGGTACAGTGGTTGAGAGTCCACCTGCCGATGCAGAGGACACAGGTTCGTGCCCTGGTCTGGGAAGATCCCACATGCCGTGGAGCGGCTGGGCCCGTGAGCCATGGCTGCTAAGCCTGTGCATCTGGAGCCCATGCTCTGCAACGGGAGAGGCCACAACAGAGGCCCACGTACCGCAAAAAAAAAAAAAAAAAAAGTTTGATAGAATTCGTCTGTGAAGCCATCTGGTCCTGGGCTTTTGTTTGTTGGAAGAGGTTTAATTCCAGTTTCAATTTCATTACTTGTGATAGGTTTGTTTATATTTTCTAATTCTTCCTAGTTCAGTCTTGGAAAATTGTACCTTTCCAAGAATCTTTTCATCTCTTTGCGGTTGTTCATTTTATTGGCATATAGTTGTTTGTAGTAGTCTCTTATAATCCTTTGTATTTCTGCAGTGTCGGTTGTGATTTCTCCTTTTTCATTTCTAATTTTATTGATTTGCGTCCTCTCCCTTCTTAGCCAGATGAGTCTGGCTCAGGGTTTATCAATTTTGTTTATCTTCTCAAAGAACCAGCCTTTAGTTTTACTGATCTTTGCTATTGTTTTCTTCATTTCTATTTCATTTATTTCTGCTTTGATCTTTATGATTTCTTTCCTTCTACTGACTTTGGGTTTTCTTTGTTCTTCTCTCTCTAGTTGTTTTACGTGTAGGGTTAGATTGTTTATTTGAGATTTTTCTTTTTCTTGAGGTGAGGTTGAATTGCTATAAACTTCCCTCTTAGAACTGCTTTTGCTGTGACCCATAGGTTTTGGGTCGTCGTGTTTATGTTGTCATTTGTTTCCATGTATTTTTTGATTTCTTCTTTGATTTCTTCAGTGATCTCTTGGTTATTAGTAGCACACTGTTTAGCCTCCATGTATTTGTACTTTTCACAGTTTTTTTCCTGTAATTGATTTCCAATCTCATAGCGTTGTGGTCAGAAAAGATGCTTGATATGACTTCAATTTTCTTAAATTTTCTGAGGCTTGATTTGTGACCAAGATGTGATCTATAGAATGTTCTGTGTGCACTTGAGAGGAAAGTGTATTCTGCCACTTTTGGGTGGAATGTTCTATAAATATCAATTAAATCTATCTGGTCTATTGTGTCATTTAAAGCTTGTGTTTCCTTGTTTATTTTCTGTTTGGATGATCTGTCCATTGGTGTAAGTGGGGTGTTAAAGTCCCCTACTATTATTGTGTTAGTCGATTTCCCCTTTCATGGTTGTTAGCATTTGCCTTATGTATTGAGGTGCTCCTATGTTGGGTGCATAAACATTTATAATTGTTATATCTTCTTGGATTGATTCTTTGATCATTATGTACTGTCCCTCCTTATCTCTCGTAACAGTCTTTATTTTAAAGTCCATTTTATCTGATATGAGTATTGCTACTCCAGCTTTCTTTTGATTTCCATTTGCATGGAATATCTTTTTCCCACTTCAGACCCAGGGACGCATACAGACTGAAAGCGAAGGGATGGAAAAAGATATTCTATGTCATGTGTTTTTTACCACAATTTTTTTTTAAGTGATTCCTCTGGTGAAGAGGCTGACCCTTAGCCTTGGTTAACCCAACCTTCCCCACACCTGAACTCCGGAGGGGCTCCCACCCTGTTCTGCCCCAGGCTACGTATGGTACCCTTGGCAGGGTGCACGGTGAAAGCAGCCAGGGACAAATCCAAGAAAAAAGGGAGTGACTGCCCTGGGGTTAAGATGCTGGTGCAGCCCTGCCCTTTCACCTCTGCAGCCCCAGGCCTTCCCCAGTCACTGCAGAATTAAGTCGGTGTGTATCTAGTACCTTCCTCCACAAGCAAAGGGCACTTCCATTCTTGGGCTCTTACGTGGCTCTCAGGCTCTCAGCCCGCTCTCCTGAATCCCACCATCCTCTTATTTCATGTCCCTGCTGATGCCAAGTCATGTGCCCGGACCACCGTGAACGCAGCGGTGCTGCTCAGCGAGCTCACCCCTTCAGAACCTGTTGGGAGCTTGGCTTAGAGAGCGCAGTGAACTTGTGTCTGTTAATCGGATCCCAAAGGAACTGGGTTTACATGGCTCTAAAGTAACTCTCAGTTCATCCCCTCTGCTCTTGCAGCTGGAAGGAATGCTCCCCCAGGAAGCACACAGTGAAGAAATGCAAGCATCCTTATCTCCAATGGACAATTGACCACACAGAGGCCCAGAGAGGTTGGCAACTTGCCCAAGGTCACGTAGCTAGTTAGCCGCAGAGCTGGGACCAGCTTCAGCAGGTCTGGCTCCAGGCCTGGTGTCCTTTCCGGCGCAGGCACGCAAGTCACCATCACTAGACTCCACCCAGCTTGTTCTCCGTAATAAGCACCACAGGCCCTGGGCCTCGTGCTCCTGAGCTTTGCAAAGGCCCAAGACAATGTGTTGGTTCCTAAATTCAAAAAGAAAATAGCAAAATCAGTAAAAGTAAATGTTGGAAATCCCCTGGTGGTCCAGTGGTTAGGACTCTGTGCTTTAACTGCCGAGGGCCCAGGTTCAATCCCTAGTGGGGGAACGAAGATCCCGCAAGCCACATGGCACGGCCAAAAAACTAACAAATAAATAAATAAAAGTAAACGTTTACAAACTGTGACACGGTCACCTATTCAACTGCAACTGAGCTCAGCTATTTTTTAAGTTACTTTTCCATTAAGTTGAATGAGGCATGTAGGTACGTTTTAATGTATTTGCTGTGGTATGCAGTGGAGCTTCCAAAATCAGAGTGCTGGGCCCCTCATAGGTCTTCAAACAGACACATGGTGGTAGAACTCTGTAGGGCACAGGCCTGGGCGCGCCAGCTCCAATGTCCTGCCTCTAAGATAACTGTTTTATTTGGTAAAATGATACCAGCAAGCCAGACAAGAGAGCACTTGGCAGAAACTCCTCCTGTCTCCAGTGAGCCCTGGGGCCAAAATCCCACTTAGAAACACTCATCAACTCCATCTTCTAGGTTTACGTAAGCAGCTATTTAGAATCAGACACTCCAACTGACTCAGGTGAGACCCGATCAGACAATGCTCGTGAAATGGAAGGGCTGGGGGAGTGGGGGCAGTGTGTGTGTGGCATGTCTAACATTACCTCTGGAAGAAGAAGATCTGCAACACTGGATGCTATCGGAAGATAGCCTGAGGATGAAGCTCCACAGATGGGAGCAGATCCCAGAGAGGATCACAGAGAAATAGGGGCAGAGGCCTGATGGAACCGTGCCTGAAACCCATCTTCTCTTGATCTCTCAGCTACAAGAGCCAACAAATCCCTTTTGTTGCTAAGCTAGTGTGGCTTGGATTTTATTGCCTGAAATCAAAATCATCCTGACTGATACAGACCTCCCAGCTTTTTCATCCATCTGATCTTGGAGAGACAGCAGTGAGCAGTCCGGAAGAGAGATCTCAATTCGCTGCCCAGGAATTGAACCTGGCTAGCCTGGATGAAAACCAGGACTCCCAGCCACTAGACCACCAGGGGCTAGAGGCTAGAAGCAAAGTAGCTCTGGCTCTTTCCTTGGTCTGAAAGAATGTTGCAAGGAGGCAAAAAAATGTAAAAATACAGGTACAGAGTTTGTTAGTAGACACAGCACAACGTACGGGAGCGCACACAGAGAAGCAGTTTATTTATTTAAGTCAGAAGCTAGGCAGAAATACACACCCAGAGAGGAGTGCAGGAGTCCTGAATGAGGAGGGCAGCGAAGGGGTGATTTATATCACTTGTATAGGACACTCCTCCTGCTGTCTGTTTACCTTTGGCCAATTATCTTGTTTCTTTTTTCACACCTGACCTGTCCTAGGAGTCTCCCCAACATGCATGTGCAACTTTTCGCTAAGATGGATCCCACAGCAGAGGCCTATGGGTGCATGTCCACACTTACTATGGGGTGGTGCCCCACCCCTTTTTGGCCCCCAAGGAGCCTTCCTGTGCATGCGCAGACAGGGAAGTTTTCCTTGACCTCAAGAGTGGCCACTGTATCTCTTTATTCCAGCACAGCTCAGCTTCTGCCACTAGCTTTGTCCTTAGAGTGTCTGGGTGAGAACAAACTTAAGTTTTACTGCACTTGACAAACACCAGCTGTCCAGCCCGGGGACCCGTCTATCTCCTACCTCACGTATAACCTCAGAAGCCTCCAGAGTGTTTTTCCCTGGAGTACTTTCACAGGGGCTGGCCAAGAGGCAACTGTACTCAAGCCCTCTGATCTTACACTAACAGTGACGAGAGCCTATCTGAAATCTGGGAACTTTTCAGAAACATCCCTTTCCCTAGATGTGGCAGAGAGTATCAGGGTGTCCAGGAGGCTGGGCTTGGGGTGGGAGTGTCGTGCTGCTGGACCCAACATTTTTGTTCTTCCCTCTCATGCCCTCCATACCCTCCTAGAGATAACCTGGATAAGCAGACAGAATTCCCAAACTCCATTCACCTGTTCCAGAAGCACTTACTAAACCCCCAGGTGAGACACCCCGTGATGGACCCTGGACATGCAGAGTGGAGTGACGAGCAGAGAACGGGTTGGAGCAGAGGGATGAGTGATCTGGGCAGTGGAAGGGGGATGAAGAGCAGTTAGGAGTGTGGGCTCTGGGAGTTCCCTGGCGGTCCCGTGGTTAAGACTCGGTGCTTTCACTGCTGGGGCCTGAGTTCAATCCCTGGTTGGGGTACTAAGATCCTGCAAGTTGTGTGGCCAAAAAAAGTTTTTAAAAAGAGTGTGGGCTCTGGATCCGAACTGCAGGTGTCCTTGGGCAAGTTACTATGTAGTTCGGTGCCTCAGTTTTCTCATCTGGCAAATGGCATGCCTGGAATATCTAGTAAGGGCTCAAAAGTATTAGCTTTTATTATTAAGTATTTGTTTTTATTATTGAGCATTATTTATTATTATTATTGGATTCATTTTAAGAAACGGAATTGACTATAACCCACATGGCTGGGTGGAGCTTGGGCCTGAGGACCCCTTACCTTGGAACACAGGAGTTTTCAGCTAAAGAGCTTCAGAAAGGGACGTCCCTGGTGGTCCAGTGGTTAGGACTCCGCACTTACACTGCAGGGGGCACGGGTTTGATCCCTGGGGAACTAAGGTCTTGCATGCCTCTCGGAGCAGCCAAAATAAAAAGAGGGAGGGTGGGTTCAGGCAAATTCCAGAGACCAATTCCAGTTCCACCTCTGAGGTTCCCATTGTGGGCTCCTAAGGAGAAAATGCAGGAGGGGCCCTCCCTAACCCTTAGTTAAGAACCATGTCTGAGGGAATGAAGGATGCTCCTGGGGCAAGGATTCCTCCTTTTCACAACGGTTCAACTACATCCAACCAGAGCTTGCACTGAGCACCTGCAGTGTGCCAGAGCACGGGCCAGCGTACCAGGAGCACAGAAGAAACAAAGTTCCTGTGTCCACTGAGCCCTCGGTCTCCCAGTGGCCATGGAGGGATGGTGATGCAATGGCACAAGTGCCTACTGTCACTCAGTAAAAGTTGAAGGGACCAATGTCAGAGGAAGAAAGAGATTAGCTCCGAATCCTGGAAGACTCCTCGGCAGAAGCAGGGTTTGGACCGGTGTTTGGAGGAAGGGTAGGTCTTTCATAACTCGAAGGGCACAGCTTTGGGAGGAAAGACGTAAGCAAAGGGACAGAGGTGGGGCCCATACAGGACCTGTGGGGCACTGCAGGGACGGGGGTGGATGAGGCAGAGAGCTGATGGGACCAGCAGGAGGGACGCCAGCAGGGACTGAGACCTCTCACAGCCTCAGCCTGCTCTGCCACCTGTCAGGCAACTGTGTCTGGCACGCAGGGCAGCTGCTGGTAGCAAATGCTATGAAAGGTTAGTAAAGCTCAGAAAGACAAGAGTGAGGGACTTCCCTGGCGGTCCAGTGGTTAAGACTCTACGCTTCCCCTGCAGGGGACACTGGTTCCATCCCTGGTCAGGGAACTAGGATCCCGCATGCCACAAGGCGCGGCCAAAAAAAAAAAAGAAGAAACACAAAGGTGAACCAGATTGGGGGGTCAGGGGCAAGGATCCTTGACGGCCCCTCCACAGGTGCCTAATTGGTTTGACAACAGCTCCCCTTTCCCTCTGACTCCTGGATAGAAACACAGGGCATCTGGAATCTGCTCTGATCAGTTCTGGGCAATGTTTCCACAGGCCCCGTTCCACAGCTGCCAATTGCTGCTTGCTTGCCCCGGGGCACAGGGAGGTGACATCTGGGCTCAGTGCAGCCCTTGCAGCCAGCAGGTATGGCAGGCAAGGTGGTCATCACAGACATTCACAGGGAACGTTGTCAGACACGGCTGGAGCTCCTGAGGGCAGACACGGAGTCCCACTTGTCACTGTATGGCCACGGCTCAGCCCAGCACTGAAAGCACAAGTGAATTGTTCAGTTGTTTCCTTTAGCCATTCTCTACCAGGCAAGCGGTGTGTGTGTGTGTGTGTGTGATTTTCGTGTGTGTGTGTGTAATTTTCATGTACATATGTGTGCTGAATTTTTCATAGATGTAGTTTTGATCATGGACAGCTCTTTATTTTCTCCTTCCTCCTTCTTCTCTGTCCCTTTCTCTGCAGTCTTTACCACCTCTGCTTTGCCCAGAAAGCAGTGACCACTGCTTAGCATAGAGTCCTCCATCTTTTTCACACTCACGTATCCACGTGCAAACACCGCCACTGGGATTTAATCTCGGGAAGCCGAGGAGCATAATTAGAGAATGCTGGCTTGGGGGTCAGAAGGCCTAGGTTCTGGTTCTTGACTCAGCCGCAAACTTTCTGTGAAACCCTGAGTCAGGCCCCTCCTCCCTCGAGGACTCAGTCTCCTCATCTAGGGCCTGGCCCAAAGCCGGCATTTTAAAATGTTGCTTGAGTGGCTGAATGAAAGTATTTGATAGTCTCAAAATCAACTTCCTGGCTTGAAAATTCTGTGATCCATGAAGGAATTAGTTGCCCTTTAGGTGATTTAAAAGGTAAATTGACTGGAAAATGTGTTGCAAGTGACAGAATATGTATCTTCCTCTGAATGTGGGGGGCAGAGGCTGTTCTAACCATAGTACAGGGCAGGGGCTGGAGGGGAGGAGATGTCTCCCCAGAGGAAAATCGGGGTGGGGGTGGGGGGGAGTGGATGTGAGGAAGTAGGTGTGACTCTTCGAGAAATCACCCATTCCAGAAAAGGTAACATTTCTGGATTCCTGTCACTACCACCACATACACACCCACAGTACTGAAAGGACAGCTGGACAGATGAGCAAGTTGGAAAAAAATTAGAGCTGCTGAACTCCAGCTAGTGATTCCAAAGTATTACAAAAGGCGGGGATGTTTGAAAGGGGGACACCTCATTGTGGTTTTGATTTGCATTTCTCTGATTTGCATTTCTCTGCATTTCTCTGATGATTAGTGATGTTAGTGCACTGCCAAGGTGAATAGGGCAGGAGCTCCCCTTCCGGTGTGGGAGGTGGGTACAAAACAAGTCACTGCAGTACTTGTGGCCACAGAGAAATGTTCAGAGCACTGGAGGGCACAAAGAATGGAAATTCTCACCTCTGCAGGGGGAGGTGAGGGAAGCCTCACAGAGGATATGTGAGCTGGGTGTCGAAGGCTGGGTTGTTTTCAGGCAGAAAAGTCAGGGCAGGGCAGTCCGTGCAGAGGGACCAGATATACCAAGTCCAAGGGGACCGCCACTGGGCTGAGGGGAATAGCTGAAGAGGAGGCCCAGGAGGAGAGTGGCTGGCGGATGAGCAGGGCCTCTCACTGGACTTTTATCCCAAGGGCAGAGGAGAGCCTGGGAGGAGTTTTAAGCAGAAGAGTGAAGCGCTTACCTTTGCATTTCATAAAGCTGGGACAGGCAGAAAAGAGACTACAATCTTCCCTCCATATCTGTGGGTTCCATGTCCACAGATTCAACCAACTGGATTGAAAATACTAAAAAAAAAAAAAAAAAATCTAGAAAGTTCTGAAAAGCAAAATGAATTTGTCGTGTGCCCGGCATGTTTACATAGCATTTACATTGTATTAGGTATTATAAGTAAGCTAGAGACAATTGAAAGAATACAGGAGGATGTGCATGGGTTATATGCAAATACTACACTGTTTTATACAAGGGACTGGAGCATCCTCGGATTTTGGTACCACAGGGGTCCTGGAACGATGGTAGTTAGAGAAGGGCCAGGCTGCAACTGGTAGTGCAGGCAGGAAATACAGGGCCAGGGACACTGGTAACAGTCAAAGGCTGACTAGGGCCTCTTCCACGATAACGGTGAGGTCTTTTGGGTCCTGACCCTCTCCTGGAACACTCAGGACTCCCCTCTGCTGGCCACTGGGCCCCATCTGCTTGCTTAGCCAGAAACACTAGCTTGCCCGGAGCACACGCACCTACGGACCTTCCTGGGAAAGTCAGAGAGTCACTCACTCCCGCTACATTCTACTGCCTCCCAGCTTGGTTAGCCCCCAGCTGCCCTTCACTTCAGCCTCCCCTCTGCCCCGGGCCACTGGCCTCTCAGATTCCTAACAAGCTTCTGTGCCCTGCGCCCCACCCCCCACCCCCGGCTCAGGGCAGCCTGAAGCTCAGGGTTCTGCCTCCATCCTCAACTTCTCCCAGCAGACGTGGGACTGTGCTCGTGCAGCCTCCCCTGGGTGTGGCTGAAATGCGCAGCCACGGGGCGAGAGCAGAGGCAGACGTCAGTCCCTACTTCCTGGCTGCCCACCTCGGCCAAAGCGAGCACGCCACTCTACTCATTCCCTTCTCCGAGGCTGCCCTTTGCTGAGCCAGGCCTCTCCTGATTTGGCCACGGTGGGCGTGGCTGAGCCTGGACTGGGTGACGTGGGCATGCCATGCGGCTGGGTACCAGCTCATGGGGTGAAACATGAATCGTGGTGACAAGGGCACCCAAAGTGTGTGTTGGGGGGGGGGACACCCAGGGTAGCACGGGGGAGGACTAGCTCCAGAGACCGTAAATAAATATAAGAATCAAAGTTTGGAAAGGCCAGGTGACCTCATTGAAGCTTCCAGAATGTGGGCACATACCCAGGGGCTCCTTCGGAAGGATATAGCAAGAGACCATCAAAGGCCAGATGCTTACTTCCAGAGGCCTACAGTCTGAAGGCAGAGACTAGGTATTATTCCACTGGGCCCGATGATTCCAGAGGAGGGCCCTAGGGCTGCAAACTGCTAGAACCGGAAGGGCCCCCGATTGTGCTAGGGTCTGGTGACACAGGTTAAAATGGAGCTCAAAGTCCAGTGGGAAGGCAGACAAGCAAACAACAGCCAGGGTCCATGGGATAAAGTCTCTGGCAGAGGTGAGGTGTGCTGGGCTCTCCCAGAGGGAGCTCCCATGGATGTGGTAAGGCCTGAGTTGCCTTAAAAAGTGGGCCTTCCAGGCTTCCCTGGTGGCACGGTGGTCAGGAGTCCGCCTGCCAGTGCAGGGGACACGGGTTCAAGCCCTGGTCCGGGAAGATCCCACATACCACGGAGCAACTAAGCCCGTGCGCCACAACTACTGAGCCTGCGTGCCACAACTACTGAAGCCTGTGTGCCTAGAGCCCGTGCTCCGCAACAAGAGAAGCCACCGCAATGAGAAGCCCGTGTGCTGCAACGAAGAGTAGCCCCTGCTCACCGCAACTAGAGAAAGCCTGAGCGCAGCAACGAAGACCCAATGCAGCCAAAAGATAGATAAATAAATAAATAAATAAATAAATTTAAAAAGTGGGCGTTCCTTTCTCACTTATCCCCAAACATCCCAGGTCATGGCTCTTGACCTTAACCTCCTGGAAAAGGGGAAACCTGAGTACCTAGACTGCTGGGTTTTCAAGAAATGCCTTAAGGACAAGCTCTCTGAATCACGGCTGCATCGTCCAGAAACGCACCCAAATCTGATTCAGTATTATTTTTTCCAATTTCTGAACTCTGATTTCCTGCACACGTCACTTTACTTAACTTCAGGGAAAATCCCAGACACTGAAAACACCAGCTCTTCAGTGAAAACATCACTGAACCCGTTCTCTCCCAGTCCTCCTCTGTGCTTCCAGCCTGGGGATTCTTCACTGTCATCAGCTGTGAAGGAACTATTCTGGGCTCTGCTTTTTCATATAACATCATTTCATATACACTTTCCAGCAACAAATGTATCCATTTTAACAACCCCACACCGTATGCCCTCATGCGTCTTGTCCTTCATTTTCAGCTTGTGTTTCTGCCAGTGATGATGGCCTTAGGCAAGCCCTGGCCTTCTATGGGCCTCTTACCTCTGTATCTGTAAAATACAGTGATTTGGAAACTCTAAAGTTCTTTCTGAGCCTTAACATTCCAAGGCCTATGATTTTCCAGCTGTGGAATCATAACCCCATAGCAACAATCCCTAGAAAGGAAAAAGAGACCCAGCATCTGTTGAGAACTCACTGTGAGGCAGGAAAGCACTGAGGAAGAAGCAGGCACAGAAAAAAAGAAAAGGGAATTCCCTGGTGGTCCAGTGGTTAGCACCCTGCGCTTTCACTGCCGACAGCATGGGTTCAGTCCCTGGGCGGGCAACTAAGATCCTGCAAGCCGAGCAGCGAGGCCAAGAAAAAAAAAGAAAAGAAAAAAAATATTAAAAAAAAGAAAAACAAATAAACAAAAAAGAAATGGGTGTGAAAAGTGACACCTTCCCTTTCCTGCAAAAACACTATCTGAGGCCTGGGTGGGTGAACTAGATCCCTTTGTTCCAGGTCCAGCCTGGACACCCGGACACACTACCAAATGTGGCTTACCCTATAGTAAAGCCCTCCAACGTTCCCCTCCCCCGGATGACAGAGCACTTTTGGAGCCCAAGCCCCACCCCTCCAGCCCAGCAGAGTGCTGAGTCACGGTGGGGCAGCAGTTCTCCATCCCATCCCCCACCTCTTCCCCCTCCCGGGTGAGCTGGAGTCCTCCAGAAACCACAGGCCTGGCTCTTCCCTAGCCTGAGGCTCCTCCTGCAGAGGCCCCAGGGAGGCCAGCCAAACTCCCCACCTTCTCAGAGGAGCCGGGGCTGGAGGGGAGGGAGGCAGAATCCTGGTCAACAAAGGTCCAACGACCAGGCCAGGGCTCCGAAAGGATCTAGAGGCTTGGAGATGGCAGTTCGGACACCCCAGAGTTCCCAGAAGGTGCGGAACAGGCCCAAGCAAACACCCCCCACCCCCAGCACAAGACTGCCCTTTCATTTTTCCCAGCCGGCCTCCCCCAGTGACCTTCTACATCCCAAGCTGACCCTCAGTTTTGCTGTGATGGTCACTGCAGCTGCATGTGTTTTAACCAAGCACGGAGCCAAGAAACCTCCTTTCTGCACCAGAACAACTTCCTTCCGGTGGATCCAACTTCATGTTGGCTCTGTCCACCTGGATGTCCTGGAGGCCCTGAAACTCAGCAAATCCTGTGCAAAACCAAGCTGGCCTCCTTCAACAACCCTCCCCCCAAACTGCATTTCCTTCTGTGTCCCCATCCTCAGTGAACGGCAGCAGCAACTCAGCTGCCCAGGCCAGACAGCTGGGGGCTCTCTTGCCCACCGGCCCCCCCTTACCACCCCCCTCCACAGCTATCCAATCAGCTACCTCATCCTGTCTGTTCTGTCTTCTCCATATCTCTCAAATCTGCTTTCTGTCTCTTCTACTCACTGAGAACTAGGGCTGTTACCTCCCAACAGGTACCCAGCCCTCTTGTCTGACTTTAAACTATCCTCCACATTCAATCATGCATACATCCGTTCATTCAACAAATACTGAGGACCAAGTTACAAGCATCTTGCAAAATGCTTGAAATGCAGGATGGAGAAGACAGAACTAATGCCTGCCCACCAGGAGCTTACAGTATACAGCAGCAGGGAAGACGATCCAAAAGTGATCTATATGTCTACAATATACGGTTATACATACGAATATATATTGTATAGTATGGTTATGAATCTTCACTACTTAGCAAGCTACAAACACTAACTTAATTGTCATTTGTATTTTAACTTTGTTTACGGCATCTTTTGTCTTACAGCTTTTCATTTTTGTTGTATGATTCCATCCATATGAAATTCTAGAACATGCCAAGTTAGTTAATATCAGAAGAGAGCTCTTCTTGAGGGGTATGGGGGAAATCTGGAAAGGGGTACAGAGAAACTTTCTGGGATAATGGAAATGTTCTGCATCTTGTTTCAGCTGTATTCAAGTGTCAAAACACATTTAATAAAACACCTAAGATTCTGCATTTTATTTAGTTAATTATAGCTTTATTTCAAAAACTTAAATCACTCATCTTTGCAAAGAAAGGAACAATTTTGTTGGCTTTTTACCTACTTGATACCAGTTAGCTTCATATTCCAATAACTATTCACAGTATGTTTCTAGATATGCCTCTCAAAGACTTAACTCCATGTATTTTGAATTCATCAAGATTTGGTGGGACCACACCCTTTGCTCTCCCCGCGGCCCCCCCCCCCCGGGCCCCCCAGGCGCTTGGTCCAACGGAAAGGACTTCCTAGAAACTACCTTAATCCATTCAGAAATTTTAACAAACTGTGTGACGGCCATGCTCTTGATTTGGTCATTACCCTGAGGATTCATCTTAATCAGCCTGTGTTACTCAAAGTATTTCTTGGTTTTATTTTTTACTGGTTGAAAAAGACAAAGAGTTCTAACTTCAATACTACACGTCCCAGAAATTCTGGATTCCCTATTTTCCTCTTCCCTCCCACTGCCAAAGGGGCCAGTTCTGTTCTAAATTTATCTCTTTCCTGTAATCAAATGCACCTGATAACCAAGGCACTCTAGTAACATTCTGTTTTGCAATCTTGCTTCATTTTGGAGCTCTTTCAGGAATTGTAGTGTCATCGATTTTCTCTGCTTTGGCATATTCTTTGTTTTCTGAAGACTTGGACTTTACTTTTTCTTTGGTGTAGTTCAATAGTTGGTCCTTCTTGCTCTGCCATCGTCCAGATTTTCAAGTAGTCATATCTGCCAACTGGCTTCTTTTTTTAAGGCAGCCTCAGAAGAACACTCCCTACCCCCTAATTCTAAAAGATAATTTTCTATACATTCTTCTAATGACTTCATAGGTGGTTGTTGTTTTTTTTTAAGGCAGCCGCAGAAGAACACTCCCTACCCCCAAATTCTAAAAGATAATTTTCTATATATTCTTCTAATGACTTTATAGGGGTTTTTTTGTTTTGTTTTTTGTTTTTTAAGGCTTGGATCTTTAATCCATCTGGAACGCATTTTTGAAATGCTGAGTCATTTTTCACCACATGACTATCTATTGTTTCAACATCATTTGTTGAACCCACTCTCTCTCTCTCCTAATTGAAATGCCACTTTAGCATGTACCAAGTTCCCGTTCATATGGGGGTAGGACTGTTTAGTTGCACTGATCTACTCACCTTTTCCTGCGCCAGTACCAACTGCTTTATAATATTATATTTATACTACTGTTTTTTTTTTATGTCGGGGAGGACAAATCTAACCTCATAACATTTTTCCCCCCAAATGCTTATCAGCTTTTCTACACACTCTTCCAAATGAACTTTAGAAGCATTTTGTCAAGGTTCCAAAAGACCACTGAGTTTTACAGAAATTGCACTGAATTTATAAGTTAATTTGGGGAGAATTGACATCTTTGCCAAACTGAGGTTGGCTATGTAGAAACATGGTGTCTCTTCATTTATGCAAGTTTTCTTTTCTGTCCAGCAGTAAACATTCATAGTTTTCTTCACACATTTGGTAACTTTATTCCTAGGTACTTTAAGCTTTTGTTGCCATTGTAAATGAAGAAAATTTTTCTCTCATTTCATTGTCTAACTGGTTACTGACACATAGGAAAACTTTGCATCTGGTAACTTTGTCATACTCTTACCCTAATAGTTTTTCTGTTGATTCGGTGTAAGATTTCTAGAAACAAAACTAACGTGGTTATTTCTCTGGCTAGAAATCCTTTAGGGTCTCCATGTCCTCCAGGATAAGATTTAACCCCTTTTTACGACACACAACCCTTCCTGACCTTGCCCCTATACTACCCTCCCAGGCTTCACCAACATGGGCTCTACTTTCAGGCCAACACATTTTCTTAAGGTGCCTTGGATAGGCCATGCATTTCCACACCTTATACCTTTACATGTGCTGCTCTCTCTGCTTGGAATTCCCTCCTCATCTCCCTCCTCCCTTTCACCTTTCTTTTACTTTTCCTTCTTTTACTTTTCCTTGAACTAAGTGACACTTAGTTCAAGTGTCACTTTCTTTTCTTTTTCAACATTTATTTATTTTCCTTTTTTGTGTGTGTGGCTGCATCGTGTCTTAGTTGCGGCACACGGGATCTTTGTTGAGGCATACGGAAGCTTTTCATTATGGCCCTCAGTCTGCTCGGGTTTCTCTCTAGTTGCGGCTGTCGGGCTTCTCTCTAGTTTTGGCAAGCGGGTTTTCTCTTCTCTAGTTGTGCTGTGCGGGCTCCAAAGAGAGTGTGCTCTGTAGTTTGTGCCATGCGAGCTCAACAGTTGTGGCACGTGGGCTTAGTTGCCCTGCAGCATGTGGGATCTTAGTTCCCTGAACAGGGACGGAACCTACATCCCCCGCATTGGAAGGTGGATTCCCTACCACTGGACCACCAGGGAAGTCCCCCTCAAGTGTCACTTTGTTAGGGAAGCTTTCCCTGACCTCCTATCCCAGACTGGGTAAGGCACTCCTTGTCTGTATTCTCCCACCACCCTTCTGCTTACTTTATCATATGTAGCTCTAGCCCCACTAAAAACTTTTTTCCTTAAAGTAACACATGTTCGTTATGAAATGAATAACAGATGCAAGAGATCGTGCCATAATTCCATCAGCAACTTAATATTTTAGTAAAGTTCCTTCTTTAAAGTTTTTAAAATTGAAATATAGTTGATTTACAATGTTGTGTTAATTTCTGCTGTACAGCAAAGTGATTCAGTTATAGAGACATACATTCCTTTTTTTCCATTCTTTCTTTTTTTAATTGAAATTTTTAAAAAAATGTTTTTTAAAGGTTTGGAAGTCCAGCTTCCAGTTGCATGTTTATGAACATCCTGAAAAGGTTCTTGGGTAGGTCTCCCACCCATGCGTTGAAGAACCTGGCTAAGAATAGTGACCCTGAGGAGAGCAGACTGGGGCGCAGGCGCTCGGCCTAGCTCCGTCCAGTTCTGCCATCCATGAATTCACACCCATTCAGTGCTGGGGACACTGCTGCAAGCCACACGCAGTGCCCCTGTGTTTCCCCCCCTCCCCAGGGTCCCTGGCATCTGTCGCGCACATTCGTTCAGTGCCATTAGCTTCTCTCCAAGGACAACCTGGGGGTGGCTCCCTGTAGCGCCTGCTCAGCCCGAGGCTCCTGGGACTGGGGCCAATAAAAGAGGCCTTTTCAAAATGGCCTCGCAGCATCCTTTCCAGACCCAAGCGGCTTCTTCTCTATTTTCTAATCCCTGGTCTCTGAGCTTTAAGCTACCGGCGATTTCCTCAGAATTCAATGGCTCATCCCCACGTTTCCCTCGGGAAGGCGATCACCGCAGTCTCTCGGGAAACACGACCCGCCCAGCCTTTGTTGTATCAAATGCTGCACGAGGAGCCATATTTGCTTTCAGCAAACGGCGGACCAGGTCGCCGGAGCCGGAAGAGGGGCCGACCCGCGACGGGCCGTGGGCCCCACCCGGCCTGCATTCGGTCTCTTTCTAAGCTTTGAGGAAGAGAAATTGAGCCCTTTCCCAGCCCGACCTCTGACTCACTCGGCCTCCTCGGGCCCACGTTCACCCTCCAGGTTCCCTATTTGCATCACGAAGTAATCACCTCGGGGTGTGGCAACTGCGGCTCTACCGCTCTGATTTTTAACATGCCCTTGGCCAAGAGTCTCAGGGTGCCTTCTGGGACCTCGCAATCGCCCTGACGCCCCCGGCGCCAGGGGCAGTTTCCTGTCGGTTTCAAGACCTAGGACGCCACCGGGGTCAGGGCTCCGAACTGAGCTTCCTGCCCCCGCTCAGGTTTTCTCTCCAACCCCACGAAACAAGCCCCACGCTCCACGGAACAAGCTGCACCCTCCAGGCCACCCAGACCCCGCACCGCCACCCCCACCCCTCCTTCCCCACCCACCCCCAGCGGGGCGGAGCCGCGCGTCCACAGGAAGGGGCGGGGCTCAGCTAGGCGGGCGGGCGGCGTGATTGGCCGCGGCGGGCCTGACGCCCATTCCCGCTATAAGAGCCGGGCAAGAGTCACCTGCGCCACAGTCCTCGCGGAGAGTCGCCGCGGTTTCTTGCTTCAACAGTGCTTGGACGGAACCCGGCGCTCGTCCCCCGCTCCGGCCGGCCGCTCAGAGCCAGCCCTCGCCACCACCTCACGGCGCCCTCTGATCGCCCCAAGGTCCCCGCCGCCGTTACAGCGCCGCGCAGCCACCGCCACCGTTTCACCTCAGCCGCCCGCCATGACGACCGCGTCCCCCTCGCAGGTGCGCCAGAACTACCACCAGGACTCGGAGGCCGCCATCAACCGCCAGATCAACCTGGAGCTCTACGCCTCCTACGTCTACCTGTCCATGGTGAGCGCGGGCGGGCCCACGGGGCACGGGCGCGGCCTCCCTGGCTGCAGGGCGGGGGTGTGGCTACCGGGAGGGCCCTCCCGCCTCCCGCCTCCCGCCTCCCGCCTCCCGCCTCCCGCCTCCGTGCGCCCTTCTGCAAAATGAAGGGTGCTCGGGGTCCTCTAGGACTCCTGCGCAGAAATTCTGAGCAGTTGTCCCCTGGGAGTGTTGCCTCGCGGGCCAGGGCCGCCTCTGCGCACCCCAGTTTATTTAAAGAGAGCTGAGTTTCCTCCCGGGGTTGCCACACTTGCCACCAGTACGACCCTGCAGTTAGGAAGGTGGATTTTCGCATTTCCATCCCTTCTGCATTCGATCACGTGATGGGGGCGGTGCTGAGGAGGTCCGGCTCCCATCCCCCTGAGTCAGGCGGAGCCTGCTGGGTAATGGTGTCCAACTGTGGGGGCTGGTGCGAAGTGGTTTATTTCTCGTGGGCCGAACAGCCGCCTCCACCTCTCCGCTCTGTTTATCTCGAAGTCCCGCTTGAATTGAAGCATATCTCTAGAAATCTCCCTTTCAGTCTCACCGAGTTGTCTGCCACCCGTATTCTTTATCTTTTTTGTGTCTGAGGGTTGTGGCGTAATTAAATCTTTAGTTCTTGGATATAGTCCACCAACAGTTACGGGGCCTGAAAATTTTCCATGCAGTAATCGGTGGAATCAGTTTTCCAAAATCCTGGTTTTAATCGGTGTGGTAGGAGTTTTAGTTATAATTGTCTTATTACGTTTTGCAAATCATCCAAGAATAAACGTGTTCCGGATGGGTTTGGAATACGCCTGGATTTCTATGACTGTCACTCCATTTCAGGAACAACTGAATACAGCAGGGGTGTAAAAGGGACTAAAATTTTTGCTTTCTACTGATAACATGTTTACATGGTAAACAAGGTAACAACTGTTACCTTGCCTAGTGGGTTAATTTTACACATCCATCAGCCTGCTGCAAGCTGGCAGCTCATGTTTTTTGTTTTTGTTTCGCTTTTTTTGCGGTACGCGGGCCTCACTGTTGTGGCCTCTCCCGTTGCGGAGCACAGGCTCCGGACGCGCAGGCTCAGCGGCCATGGCTCACGGGCCCAGCCGCTCCGCGGCATGTGGGATCTTCCCGGACCGGAGCACGAACCCGTGTCCCCTGCATCGGCAGGCGGACTCTCAACCACTGCGCCACCAGGGAAGCCCGCAGCTCATGTTTTAACGTGGATTACCCAGGGAGGAGGGGGAGAAGGCACTACTAACAGTGCAGGGTAAATACTCCAACATCTCTTCAACCAGATTTCACAGGGGCTGTAAGAACTTTACTGTGCACTTAAACAGATGCTTAAGATGTTCCATGGTGGAGGCAATTCCCATGCTATTCTAACGGTTCCTTGTAGCAAACTTTCAGTTTCAAGGACCAAGTTTCATTTTTGTGTTTCAGAGTAAAAACTAATTACTGTCGTGTTCAATCCGGGAACACACCTTGCTCTAGTCTTCCTGTGCTCAGACCCTTTCTTGCTGGGCTTTGAGAAGGAAGCCTAGACTAGCCGACTGCCTTTCTTTGGGAATCCCTAACATGTTCATGTACTGTTTTCAGTCGTACTATTTTGACCGCGATGATGTGGCTTTGAAGAACTTTGCCAAATATTTTCTTCACCAATCTTCTGAGGAGAGGGAACATGCTGAGAAACTGATGAAGCTGCAGAACCAACGGGGTGGCCGAATCTTCCTTCAGGATATCAAGGTGAACTGAAGATCCTAGGGTCGGCATGCCTCATCTCTCTAGCAGTCCTCTGACGTCAGAAATCACTGAGCTCAGCAGTTGCCCTTATCAGATGAGGATACTTTGGGTTTTTGTCTTTTGCGCTTTTTCGGGCCTACCGTCTAAGCTAAAGTTGGCAGACGGTAATGGGCAAGGATATTAAATGGGAAGCGGTTGTCAGGGGGAACTTGGCTGTTCCTTTTGCCAAGCGGGTTGTTACACATCAGATGCTTGCTGATTTGTGGTTTAAGTGGTAGAGGTTGCAGATGCACTGACTTAACCTCCTCTCATTCAGAAACCAGACCGTGATGACTGGGAGAATGGGCTGAATGCAATGGAATGTGCGCTACACTTGGAAAAAAGTGTGAATCAGTCACTACTGGAACTGCACAAACTGGCCACTGAGAAAAATGACCCCCATGTGAGTATTGGCAACCTGGGAGTAAATGGAGGAAATCATTTGTCTTAGGGGCTGGGGAAGCTTCCCAATAACTTTTTTCCTTGTTCTCTTTTCTAGTTGTGTGACTTCCTTGAGACGCATTATCTGAATGAGCAGGTGAAATCCATCAAAGAATTGGGTGACCACGTGACCAACTTGCGCACGATGGGGGCCCCCGAATCTGGCATGGCACAGTATCTCTTTGACAAGCACACCCTTGGAAACAGTGATAATGAGAGCTAAGCCTTAGGCTGGCTTCCCGTAGCCACAGGGGTGACCTCCCTGGTCACCAAGGCAGTGCATGCATGTTTGGGTTACCTTACCTTTTCTGTAAGTTGTACCAAAATATCTACAAGTCCTTTCCTTAGTACTATTCCTTCAAATAAAGTAATTTGGTACCCAGCTGTTGTCTTTGAATTCTCGGGGTGGGCTAGGAGTGTATCCAGGCCATCTTTATTAAACTTGTAAGTGCCACCATGGCTCAGTCACACTCACCAAAGTGAACCGCTTAGGAGGATCTGTATTTACGTACGAAATTCCTTAGTTCGCGAAAGATACCAAGGCTTGGGTGTTTTGAATTCAGACAGGACTTAAGGATTCCTGATTCTGAATTAGGTGTTTTATACGTTTCCAGCAGTTCTGGCTTTCACAATTTATATGTATGGAAAGCATTTTGAGGCTTAAAGTAGACTTGAAGCTACTGATTCTTGTTCTTCATTAAGGTAACCATTTAATTCAGGCTGTCGTAGGGACATGTTCTTCAGTGTGGACAGCTATATGGCTATGACTGGATCAGTGTCCTGCTGGTGTACACGCAGGTAGGACCAGGCCGGTGAAGCATCCCCCTTGGGAAGCAGGCTAGGAACGTGCTTCATCCCTAGTGAGAATTTGAGGAAAGTTTACATGAGTATGGAAAGGCCTTCATTTCAATAGGAAAATAGCTGCAGTAGGAGGGAAGAGGTTGAGACATCTTGAATATTAACCAGTGAGTAGTGTTAGAAGACTGGGGAGCCGTCTGGGTCCTTGCTAACCAACTACATTAACATTGTTTCCTAAACCAGCCACAGTGATTTGTAAGTTTCCAGCTAGCCCTGAGAAGTATGACAGGTGGTAGGCCTTTTCAGCCTTTTCAGTTTTCAATACAAAGTTAGGTATTCTGACCTCAGAATAACTGCTTGAGAATAATAAGAAATGAGAAGTTACACTTCCCTTTCACATCGTGATGGGGGGCTGGGGTGGGGGGCTGGGTCTAATTGGGTGAGTGAACATCTGGGGAATCTGGAATAAAGGCAAACATCTGGTGGTACCGTGACAACTTTAGGTTGACCTCAAAAATGCATGAAGAGCTCATTTAAGTTCAGAAGTCTTGGTGAGGTCCCCAAAGCAGTAAGATGCCCCAAGGGACCTGGATTGTCCCCCACCTCATCTGCCAGTTCCCAGGAGTGTGGCACCCTTCCCAGGACGGCTTCAGAGCCACCACTGGTTATGGGGGAGGGCTCATGCGACCTCCCAGCTAAGCCTGGCCAGTAAGTCGAGTTCTTGGGCTACAGTCTAGAGCCCCGAGTTCTGCCTGTGTTTCTGTGTCTGCCACCCCTGCTTAAGGTGAGCTGGGCCCACTGGTATCGTCAGCCCATGTAAGCCTGGCCTAGTGGCCCTTTGCCGTTACTCTTGTCGGTGCAAACCTCGTCTTCCTATCCCTGGGCCCCAGAGAAGTCTTGGTGAGTCAGGCTCTCGGGTGAAATAAGCGAAAGTCGCCAACACTTCCCTAGAGCCCCTGCTGTGGCGGCCAGGTGTGTGCCCCACGCCAGTGCTGGGCATGGCCTGGCAGCCACAGAGCCATAGGAAAACTGGGAGTAGGGTGGGCTTCAGAGCAGCGGAAGCTGGTGGGGACCACCCCTGGTGGGCTGGGGGGTTCAGTGACCCTGGTGTGGGTAGAGGACAGACCTGTTGTTTTCCAAGGCCCAGTAGGGATCGCCACGATCTTTGAGTATAGTGTGTATGTTGCTTGTCGACTGTCCCAAATGCGGTTCTCTGAGATGTTCAGGGGCCTCTGACATGTCTGTTAGGTTAAACTCAACAGTTTTCCTCCTCATGTGACTCACTTCCGGGTGCTCCGTTGAGGCCCCAGCACTCTCTGGGAGCAATTCAAAGCTCTTCTTGGACCTGGGAGTTGGAGGCTGAAGGCTTTGGTCTTTGACGGTGTCATCCATGCCTGAGACTTTGCGAAGACTTGAGGGTGCTGACTGTCCAGGTGGGAAGACCATAGGGGTGTGGCTGAGGGGTGTCTGGGGGGCACTGTGGTAGCCTGACCTCCCGTATAGCACGGCGGACTTGAAGGCATCCTCCCCTTTCCAGGCCTTGACGTCTTCCTGATCACTGGTGTCCTGGCCGTCTCCCCCGAGGTTCTTGGGCTGGCCCTCGTGGGAGAGGACTTCTGTCTTCGGCCACAGTAGTTTGGTCTTTGAGTTTGTCCTGGGGGGCTGGCGGTCGTGGGATTGCAGCCCTCGGAAGCGGCCGGCGATGCCAGTGTGAGCACTTTCCTCCTCCTCCGGATCTGGCTGGAACTCCAAATCCTCCTTATCCAGACTGGAAAGAAACAGGAGACTCGGGGGTCAGTGGGCAGACAACGGCCTGAAGCCTGACTTGACTTCTCCCTTACCCTCTCTTCTCCCTCTGGCCCAAGGCCCAGGACACAGTCTTCCTTACCTCAGCTTTGACTCGCCTCTCTGCTGATCCATCTTGTACCTCTCAATGAATCCCTCCTGGCCGAGCTCGCCTCACTGTTCTGTGGTTCCTCCCTCTTGCCCATGTTAACATCCAAACTCCCTAGCCTGGTATTTCAGGGCTTCCTCTTCAGCACCCACATTTTCCCTTTGAAACCCCTCACTCCAGGCTGTCTGAACAGCTCTTCCCCAGGTATGGAGGGTCACGTGAGGCCCAGGAGTCACTGAGTGAGCCAGGGGTTTGTGGTTCCCGCTGGGGAGCAGTATCCCCCCAGAGAGAAGTCTGGCTTCCTGGGAGCCTAAAGCCTTTACTCTGCAAGAGAAAGCCTACCCACCCGTGAATGTGGCCACCTTTGCCCATGTCCAAATTCTCCCCATGCTTCAAGGCCCAGCTCCAGGTCCAGCTGGAGGCCAGCTCTCAGGCAGCCAAAGGTGATCTCTGTTCTATACTCTGTCCCTTGCCCAGGCATCCAGTACTTTGTACCTTGTATCCAGAGTCTGGGCCCTGGGTTTGAACTCCCTCACTAAATCGTGTGTTTCTTGGAGGCAAGGTCTATGTGTTATTATTCTCTGTTATCCTCCTTCCCCAGCAGCTGGGCTACCAACCATGGAAAACTCAGAGGCGACCTCCAGCAATGTTTCTGACCTAAGCAAGCCTCCATCCTTGATCATTTGATCTCTTATCCAAACCTTCCTCACACCAACTAGAGACTCTAGCTAATTCTAATTACAGCTGAATAGGATATTCGGTTCTTAAAAAGAGAACAGCGCTTTTAATACTGTGGAAGAACACCTTGATGGGATAGACCCCGAGATGCAGCAAACACTCTCCGAAGTCCTCTCCACTCTGTCATCCTAGGGAGAGAGAGCTGTCTGGGGCGCCTCTTCAGCCGGCCATGGCCCAGCTACAGCTCAAAAGGGATTCTAACCAAATCAGGGAAAGAGGACCCATGTGGGGGAAAATGTGGCTGCTGTGGGCTGACCTGAGGCCCGTACTCTGTAGCAAGAAGTCTGCTCCGAAGGTCCCTGTGATGACCCAGCCTCTTGCTCGCTCCCTTGCCCAGGGAGCCCCACTCCCATTCCCCATGCCAACACCCTGGCTTATCAGGAAACATAGCTCTGAACCAGAGTCAGGAACCAGGCCCTGACATCCCAGATGCATCACTAATCACTGACTGCCCTTGAGTAAGTCCCTTCTCTCTCTAAGCCTCGGTTTTCAACTCTGGATAAGGGGTGGGGCTTAGATTGGAGACTACCTAAGATCCCTTATAGCTTTAAGAGTCCTTACACAGCACAAGGTAAGGGTTAAGGGTGTGGAGTTGGACCCAGACATACCTGGCCCACCTGTGCTGCTTGCTAGCTATGTGACCTTGGGTTGGGCAACTGACTTAACCTCTCTGAACCTGGTCTTAATCATCTGAAAACTGGAGAAAACAAACCAAATTTATTGGAGGGGGGGGGGAATAGCTAATATATGTAAAGAGCTTAGTACAACGCCCAGCACTCAATAGGAACCCAATATGCATTAACTAATATATTCTAAGCTCTCAGGCCCTCGCACTTGGGGTTTTCTACCCACCGAAGTGGTTCCCTGGCACTTCCCACCTGATGTTGAAGGTGGAGCCGAAAAAGGAGGGCCGACGAGACTGGGCAGAAGCGGCTGTGTAGGGGGGATGTGGTTCTGGCTCATTCCAGTACATATCTCGCTCCATCGGTGGCAGGTCCTGGTGCATCTCATCTACAGCCAACAGGGACACCTGGTCATCGGGGACAGAAGGAGAAGTCCAACAGGTCAGCCCAAGCAGGACCATGAATTTGCCAGGTGACTTGGAGAGGTCACTGCTCTCTCTCTGGGCCTCAAGTTTCCCTTCCTGTGAAATGGAGAGACTGATGCAGCCTGTAGCCTCAATAGTTAGGCTGAGAATCCTGTGAGTAAATGGTTGGGCCATTCACTGTGAGGCCTCCCTACAGAACTGTGGGCCCCCCCCCCGGGTCCAGTTTGGGGAGGGACTATGGGGCAGGCTCTCTTCCTCCCGTCATACCTGCAAACTCCTGTCGACAATCCAGTTGGTCTCAAAGTCATCATCATCCTCTCCGAACGGGTTGATGAGCTGCTCAGCCACCTTGAGGGTAGGTGAGGCTCTGGAAGTCCTCAGGTGGAACCCCTCGCAGCCTTGCTCCCACCCTTAAACCTTGGCTCCTGCCATGTCCACCTCTCCACCCCCCTCAGCGATGCCCTTCTCGCCTGACCACTGTCTCCAAAGCCACTATGTAGGGCCCCTCCTTTCCTAACTGGCCATGACTCCCTGGGCCACAGCTGGCCTTGTCCCGGGGAGGCTTACCTTCAGCCAGCCAGCATAGAAGAAGAACTGCAGGAATGTGAAGAGGGGCACAACGAGGTCCATCTCGTGGCCGGGGTAGGCCTTGGCTGGGTTCAGAAACTGCCGTCCCACCAGGCAAGCCAGGAAGAAGCTGTACACCGCCACGGTCACCACCTGGGAGGCAGAGGCGGCGTCGGCAGAGATGGGCTGCGTGGGGACCGCGCGATCAGGAAGCTCCCCAGGCTCTGTGGTCTCCCCTTTAGAATGGGGATGATCACACTGCCTCCACCACCTGGACCAGGCAGGGACCTGGACTCTTTGAACTTGGCACTAGAGACAACCTGCAAAGTCCAGACCTGACTCCCCAGGGTGAGCCTCTTCTTCAGCCTCTGAGTGAGCCCTTCCCATCATAGGCTGCTTCCCGGGTCCTCCTCAGTTTCCCAAAGGGGCAGCTTCACCAGCCTAGTCCTCACCTGAGTGTACACCAGTGGGATACTGATCCAGTCGTAGGCATACAGCTGTCCACACTGAGTACGCAAGGTGTTCATTTCCTAGGGGGGCAGGAGGGAAGGTTGGGCCTTTGACCATCACCTGCTCTCCCAGGCTCACCCCCCAGCTCTTCCGCAGATACCAGGGTCTCGTGCTCATGGTCCAGCCCTGGCTGTGTGGTCATGGACAGCTCACTTAACCTCTCTGTGCCTCAGCCTCCTCAATATCAAAAAGGAACCAGGATCTCAGAGGTTCACTTTAGAGAGGGGAGGGGAGGGGAAATTGGAAAGGGGCCACCTTGGGCCACGGAATCCTGTTGGAAAAGATCCTACAGTCCCAAGGTAGGCTCTGGGAAGACCCTCAGAGGCTCAAAGTTCCTCTTTGCAGAAAACCTGTTCCACGTGGGGCGTGACCCTCCCCGCGCTGCAGCAGCCCCATGTGTGTAGCGGGCTCACGTTGAGCAGACTCTGGAGCAGGACAGGGTCCCGGATTCGACCTCCAATCCAGGCCTTCGTTGACAGGTTGGCAAACCACACCCAGGGCATCCAGAATGAGTTGTGTGGCAAGCTCAGTTTTTGTAAGTGCTTGTGTTCCGAGGGGGTCATAAAGCCTGCGGGGTAGAGTGGAGAAGACAGTGGGTAGGGGAACCTGCAGAAGGGGTGGCTGGCCAGGCGCTGCTGGGTGGGACCCAGAGTTCAAACCAAGTCCCTGCTGAGCCCATAGGGACCTCAGAGCTCCTTTGCGATCCTCTTTCTTTCAACAAATTATCACTGCGTCGTATCTACTATGTGCTGCTCTGGGCTGAGTACGTGAGAGGGATCTGTCTTATTAACCAGGATCAGGTCAGGCAAGGCCAGAGAGTGAGACTGCTGACGTACAGACTGGAAACCGGAAAACAGGAAGGGGAAGGGCAGTTCCCAGTTCCCAAAGCCCCACTCTGGCCCTCAACCCTCACTCTTCCCTCATCCCTCAAGAGGCCTTAGCCCTATCTCAAAGCCCTATCCTCCTAGAGTCGGTTCCTGGCCTCTCCCCACCTTTAGACCCCTGACTTCGCCCCGCCCAATTCAGGTCCCCGCCCCCCACCCCCACCCCGCCATCCCAGGTCTCGACCCCACTCCGCTCCTGGTCCCACCCAATCCTCAGCCCTGGGGCCTCTGACTCCACCCATCTGCAGCTCCGGCCCCGCCCTTGTCAGCCTCTGGCTCCGCCCACTGCTTCTCCAGGCCCCGCCCACCTGCTTTCACCAGGTGTTGGGGACTGGGAAAGCGTTTGTAGACCGCAGCACTGACGCTACGCAGGATGAGCACGTTGCCCAGGTTGGCGTAGCGCATGAGCGTGCGCCGCAGCAGCCGGCCCTGCTCGTCCTTGCCCTCGACGAAGCACGACACCAGGTTCATGAGGCGGTCGGGCCATGGCAGGTTCTCGTATTGGTTCCACCAGCGGGTCACGACCAGTGTCACGTAGAAGCCTGGGCGGGAGGGGGGCGGGGGCGCGAGGGGCGAAGGCCCACGCTGCGGCTAGAGCCCAGCGAGGGCGACGCCTCGGTTTCTCCATCTTTCTAATGGGGCCGGGCCCAGCACCAACCCTCCTGGAGGGCGCTCGGGAAGGGGAGACCATCAGAGCTTCGCGTGAAGGCACGAGAGACTTGAGTTCTCTCTCTGGCCCCGCTTGCTTTCCCAGAAATCCGCCAGATACCTCCCCTCCTGCGCAAGGCTCCAGAGACTACTGTAATGTCGGCGCTGCCCTCAGAAAGTGGGGTCTTAGCAGAAACTAACACAGCAATGTAAAGCAGTTATACTTCAATAAAGATGTTTAAAATAATAATAAAATTTAAAAAAAGAAAGTGGGGTCTTGAGTGCTAACAGCAGGACAGCCTTCCTAATGTCTAACTTCAGTCCCTCTGGCTGCAGGCTCCCCGTTGCCCTGAACCACCGAGAGGCGCTGACATGCCACTGGCCTTCCCCAGCTAGCTCTTCATGATCTGCCTGTCTGGAGCCTGGAGCAGCCACTGGGACCCCAACACGCGGAAGGGGGAGCTCACCCAGCACGAAGGAAATGGGGATGAGCTGGATGTAGCTGTCGCAATATAGAGTCAGCTTCTCAAAAATCACCTGCTGATCGTCCGTGAGGGCCATCCTGGGGGAGGCGGGGGGTGGGGGGAAAGATGTGTAGATACTGGAAGGGGATGGCTGAGACCGGTCCCAGGTCCAGCCAGGCCCGGGGTAGGAGGGTGGCAGCCTCACCTCCCTATCCCTTTCACTGGCCTGCCTGGGGCCCCTCCTCTGGCCTGAGCCAGGTCCCCCTCTTTCTCCCGCCGCCCTGAAACCCCAATGGGCCCTCTGCTCCATGCCTGGAGGAGAAACCCTCAGGAGGTTTTCTATAAGGTGGAGGAAGGAAGGTCCTGCTGAAGGGGTCAGCTTTAGGCACCACTGACCTTTTTAAAGGATCCAAAAGACAGTTGTTTGAAAGCAGGTTGAAATGAGTGTTCGGTCTTTAAAAAAAAATATCTGGTAGGGAGGGATGAATCGGCAGAGCACAGAGCAATGGAATTGCTTTGTGAACATGCTTTGTTATTAGGATTATCATTATGAACTCAAGAGGTTTATGTGTTTGATATTTGTCAATGCATTGCCATCATTAATGCTTTTTCCATTAAAAATGCTATCATATATTCTGTGGTTTTAGCTGTCTTTTATCGTTTAAATACACATTTTTATTGGGAAAAAAAAAGTATGTTATGGGCCTGTGAGACTATGTGGGATTCAGGGAAACAGGCTGACTGAGTGGGACTAGGTAAGGCCTGGGTTCCGATGCCCCTCCCTCGATTTGAAGAAAGCGTGTTTGAGATGCTCCGACCTACACTGAGCTGCCCCCCAAGGCTGCCTCCTTTTCTCTCCTCCCCAGCCCCCAGGCCTCAGGCCCCACGGCTTGACCACAAGCCCAGCTCAGCCTTCTCTGTCTCGTGCATTGGCCGCCTAGATGGCTGGGAGGCACCCAGGAGCTCCAAGCCCTGGCTTGTCCCCCAGTACCTGTAAATGAAGCGGATGATGTAGTAGCAGATGAGGAAAATGAGGAACTCGCCATAGAGCAGCTTGTAGATGCTGCCTCGCCAGCACAGAAGCAGGCGGGAGAAGGAACCTAGACGGGCATTAGCCACTTGGCTCGAGTAGGTGACGGTCATGGCCAGGCACTGAGCTGCAGCAGGTGGGCTTGGGTGCTGGTGAACAGACAGAGAGGGATACTGATGGGGGGGGCCAGGAAGGAGTAGGGACCTCTTCAGAATCTGTCCAGGACACATGAGTGACCTTATCCAGGACCCTTCCCTTCTCTGGGCCTCAGCTCTCCCATCTGGACACTGGGAGGGGGGCGGTGAGGTGACCTCCAAGAATCCAGGAAAGTGAGCTCAGGGACCGTCCATAGCCTTGGCACAGAAGACACAGAGAGGTCTGTGCCCTTAAATTGTACCACAAAGGCAACAACAGAAATGTCCACATGCTGGGCTCCTTCCTGAGTTATGAGCCCATCATGTTCAGTAGCTCCCCCAGCTCCATCACCCTGGAGTGAGAACTGGTAAGGGGCGTGGTCAGCCTTGGCCACCACCCTGTTCCCCGTGCCCAGAACAGAGCCTGGCTGGTGGAGATGTTTACTGAATGGTGGCCCCAGGGCCTTTTCACATGCTGATCCTCCTTCCTGGGGGATGCTCGTCCTAATCTAACTGTATGGCTCACTCCCACTTCAGATCACCTCCTCAGAAAGGATACCCCCAGCCACCCTACCTGGAAATAACATCCTAGCACCACTGGCCCTCTCTTCCCCTCGCCTTGCTCCATTTTTCTACACAGCACTTATCATGTTATAACTGCCATTATATTTTGCATGTTACCTGCGTGTTTACTGCCTATTCCCTCCTGGGAATGGAGCTCCTATTGTGTACTCATAGGTGGTGCTCAATAAAAATTTACTGAAGCGATGTTTGGCACCCCATCCTCCCCCTACCTGCTCTGATGCAGCCGCACTGGCTGTCTCTGTGCCTGGTGTTCCCTAAGTTCATTTCTACCTCAGGGCCTTTGCACAGACACACAGGTGCCCGCACACCTGCACGTGTGCTGCCTGTGTGTATCCATCATGTGCACATGTACAGGTTATCTACCCCAAAGGCTCTCAATGTCCCAGCCCAGCCTTCTGGGGTAACCCTTACTCACAGTTGGGGCTCCAGGCTGGTCAGGCGATCCCACAAAAGGTCTGGCCACAGGACTGGTGGGACTCTCTGGGGTCCTCTGGCCAGTGCCCCTGCCCACTTAGGGGTTGGCACTGCCCACGTGTGTGCTAAGTGGTCACTTGACTCCCTAAGCCAGGGCCTCCACAAAGGAACCCTTGTCTTGGCCCCCTTCTCGTAATCTGCCCATTAAGCAGCAGGCGGCACAGTCTGGCCTCTAATTCCTTCCGGGGGTGAGGGGCATTGAGCTGAGACCAGGGCTGAGATGGGGGGCAACCCCCCTCCACCGTGGGCCCCGACTACCCTGCCATTTCCTCTGGGCCCTAGACTCCGGAGACTGAGGGATCTGTTTCTGACCCCTGAGGGCTTGCAGGGAGAGCCGTGGGGAGGAGGGGCCAGGGCCTTGGACCTCACCTCCTGTGCCAGGAGCCATCCAGAGAGGGGAGCCTCCGCCCAGGCCCTGTGGGCTTTGGCAGCGCTCTGGGCACCCAAAAGAACATTGGACCACAGGCAGAAGTCCTGGCTTCTAGTCCTGGCTCTGCCACCTGGTGAAGTGACCCTGCGTGGGCCTCTTCTCCTCTCTGTGCCTCAGTGTCCCTCTGTGAAAAGCATGGCGTTGCTTTAGAATTCCATCACCTCATTAAGATGACAGAATTCAGCATATACTCGTGAGGAGCTCTGATTGGCTGCTGGTGACATCATAGGTTATTCGGGCTGTGATTGGCTGGCAGGATCCAGTGAGGTTGGTTTATAGTCATGGAAGGAGAAGGGGGGCAAGGGGGCTGCTGCGTGGGGGCCGGGCCTGGTGTGGGATGACACAGCAGTGTTTCTGCATTTCCCAACTAGCCTGTGCAATAGGGAAGTATGTGCCCAGGTCCCCAAGGACAGCTGGTTGATATCTCAACAGTGGGTTTCATACATTTTAATACATCAGTCCATATGTGAGAACCCTCCCCTAAGTCGCTAGAAGTGATGGGGGTCTAGGATGTATTTCCTCTTGTATTAAGTGAAAGCTTGAAGCAGCAGTGGCTCTTGGTCTTCAGTGGCTGTAAGAAGAGCCTGGAATATTTGTTAAACATGCAGCTTCTCAGGATCTTTCTCCAGAGTCTGATTCTGAGACCTGAGGGATGCTGCATTTCTCACAAGCACTGTGGAGATTATAATGCCAGTGGTCTCTGAGCCACACTTCCGCAGCCCTGATTTACAATGTGACCTTGAGCCTTACCATAAATCCGCTCCTTCCCTCCTCCCTCCCTCTCTCCTTCCCTCTCCCCTTTCCTACCTGTCCCCACACCCCCCACCCCATACTCCTCATGGTTAACAGTGCTGAGATTGCAGGCGATTTTTGTGCACAGTATTTTGCCTTTATAATTCTCTGTCTGGAAAAAAAATTATTTGACAACAACCTTGGGTACTTTTCTTATCACAGCAAACAATCACACCATTATTGTTATAAGGGAGTCTCTTCAGAGATCAGGGACCATCTTTTAGGAGTATTTGCTGCATCCCTGCTGCCTGTGCTGTGGGAGACATATTCCCCACAACTGTCCTTAACTGAACTGGGGAAAGGGGCAGGTTCACTTGAGCCTCAGTCTCCTAATCTGTGAAATGGGAGAATAACACCTACCTCAGCAGCTGGGTGAGAATGACGGACGGGAAACGTTTTAGTCAACTCTCCAAACCAGAGAGTTCTCGTGCCTGTTCACTCTTCCTGGGGAACATCTACAAACCCCTGGTGCCTCTGCCCCACCCTCCAGAGTCAATTGGTCTGGGTGGGGCCCAGTGGTTGGTGTTTTTTCAAGTTCCCCAGGTGAGTCTAGTTGACGGTGTAGGTTGAGGATCGCTGCTGTGAGGGAATTTCTCCCTTCCTTGTATTCCCTCTTCCCCCACCCCACCCCAGCGCATATCAACGCTCAAGAGAGAGCTTTCCATTTACCAGATGATTAATAAGTATATTTTATTTTATTGTATTTTTTTAAAATTTATTTTATTTATTTTTACTTTTTTGGTTGCACTGGGTCTTCGTTGCAGCGCACGGGCTTTCTCTAGTTGCAGCAAGCGGGGTCTACTCTTTGTTGCGGTGCGCAGGTTTCTCATTGCGGTGGCTTCTCCTGTTGCGGAGCACGGGCTCTAGGCGTGCGGGCTCAGTAGTTGTGGCGCACGGGCTTAATTGCTCTGCGGCATGTGGGATCTTCCCAGACCAGGGCTCGAACCCGTGTCCCCTGCATTGGCAGGCGGATTCTTAACCACTGCGCCACCAGGGAAGCCCAATAAGTATACTTTAAAATTAAAATTGAAACATGTGCCCAGCACCAAACCCGGCATGAAGATGTTCAATTAGGTGGAATAAATGAACCACCTGCCTTTGTGGAGTCAGGTTCCTGCCTCCCCTGTGGTGGCCACTGGAGGGCGCCCTTGGCCAGCTGGCTTTGTCCTGGAAAGCCTGGTCCACTGGTCAGGGCCTGGGTGGACGGTGGAACTGGCACTGGATGGCACCTTCATCTCCTTGAGCCTGACAAGCAGCTATAGAGAGGGAGTTGGGAGACACTGGAGTCCTCCCTCCCTTTTCCTGAACCACAGGTTCCTTGGCAATTCCCCCAAATCCCAGCAGGACCGGCTGACTGTGCTACCCCAGCCCCCTTCCCTCCCAGATGCCCCAGGATATCCCCAGAGACACCCCATGAGCAGCTGCTCCTGGCCACACCCCACTGCTAAGACAGGCACACCCCAGGCATGCCACTGTCTTTCCCACTGGGTCTTGGCCGTGAAAATGTCCCCAGCCAGTCAGGCATGGCTCAGGCACACAGAAAGGCCACAGCAAGCACTGATTGACTCAAGCCATCTCGGACAAAGGCCCTAGGATTGACCCCTGCAAGGATGGGGCCCAACCCCATCAGTGTCGGTCTCTTCTGCTTTCCATTCCGCAAAGTAGTCAGTCAACAAACTATTTCCAGCAACAGAACTGAGCCTAATCTGATTCCTGCCTCCAAGAATTCACGCTTAATGAAGCAAGTCAGACAGAGAAAGACAAATACCATATGATATCACTTATATGTGGAGTCTAAAAAAAAGGCTACAAAGAACTTATGTACAAAACAGAAATAGTGACAGGTGTACAAAACAAACTTATGGCTACCAAGGGGGAAAGGGTGGGGAGGGATAAACTGGGAGATTAGGATTGACATATATATATAACTAGATATAAAATAGATCACTAATAAGAACCTACTGTATAGCACAGGGAACTCTACTCAGTACTCTGTAATGACCTATATGGGAAAAGAATCTAAAAAAGAGTGGATATATGTATATATATATAACTGATTCACTTTGCTGTACAGCAGAAACTAACACAACATTGTAAATCAACTATACTCCAACAAAAATTAATTAAAAATTAAAAAATAGGGCTTCCCTGGCGGCGCAGTGGTTGGGAGTCCGCCTGCCAATGCAGGGGACGCGGGTTCTTGCCCGGTCTGGGAAGATCCCACATGCCGCGGAGCGGCTGGGCCCGTGAGCCATGGCCGCTGAGCCTGCGCGTCCGGAGCCTGTGCTCCGCAACGGGAGAGGCTGCAACAGTGAGAGGCCCGTGTACCGCAAAAAAAAAAAAAAAAAAAATTAAAAAATAAAAGAACTCATGGTTAAGTAAAAACCAGGAAAACACTTAAATAACTAACACAGAGAGGCAAGGCCTAATATCTGTGCCAAGTACACAGAGGTCAGGGAAAGTTTTTCAGAGATGGGAGCATTTAAGTTGGGTCATGAAGCATGAGTAGGAGTTTGAGTTGAGAAGGATGGAAGAGCACTATATATCAGGAGTACAGCCCATGAAAAGTCACAGAGGCATTACTGAGGGACAGTTAAGTATGGCGTTATTATCCACATTTTATAGAGGAGGACACTGAAGTTCAAAGCCCACATTTTTTTTTTTTTTTTTTTTTTGACCTTGGCCGTACGGCTTGTGGGATCTTAGTTCCCGGACAAGGGATCGAACCCCGGGCTTTTGGCAGTAAAAGTGCAGAGTCCCAGCCACTGGACCGCCAGGGAATTCCCAAAGCCCGCCTTGTCCAAGGTAACGCGGTTATAAAGGGCCAGGTTGGAATTGGAATCTGTGTCTTCTGATTTTGAATCTGTGCCTTTTCCACCACCCATCATCGCCTCTCCAGTGGAGGTCAGTTTCTGAGGGGGAGAGTCTTACCAGTTAGGGTAGTGGTCTCTGTTGGGGTTGAAGGGAGGTCCAAGGGATGGGGGATGCCTGGAAGAGACTTTGACTGCAGTAGAGCCCGTGCTCTCAAGCCCCCCAACAGAGAGCCATCTCCGGTGGCAGGCAGAGCAGAGCTGGTCAGATGGGTGGAGGTTCCAGAGGCAGAATGTTATGGCCTTCTTATCTAGGATAACCATGGCAACAGGAGCATCACAGACGGCCTGCCACTGTGCCCTTCCAGGCCCTGTCTCAGCCGGGCAGGAAGGAGGGGACCCAGCTTGGCTGGGGGCAGTGACAGGGGGCCCTGGGGTGGGCCAGCCAGGCCTGGATGCTGCCCAGGCTCTGTGTAGGGCACCTGCCAGCCCACAACCCTCTCTTGGGCCAATCACAGTACAAACAGGACAGAAGCCAAGAAAGAAAAGAAGAGGTCTTGGCACAGTTGGACAGGGGTGGTGAGGGAAACTGCCAGCCTGGGGCCTGGAATCAAGACAGACAACACCTCTACCCTGGGGCCAGGTAGCCCTGATCCCTGAAGGGCCACATAGACTCAACATACAAAGATATGAACACGTGAGCTCTGATTCCTGCAGGAAGACGACAGAGACCAGGAGAGGCAGAGAGAGGCTGGGACACGCCCAGGTCCAGCTCCACCAAGCCCAGTCCTGCCAAAGACAACAGAATAGCCCGAATAGGAATTCTGGGATAGGCCAGAGCTGGCCCAGCTACAGACACAAGGCGAGAGCATTCACCACAGCCTTCGGGAGAACACTGGGATCTCCAAGCTACCCCGTCCCCATGGACTCTACCCCCATGAGGCCAGCCAGGTGAGGCACAGACGCCAACCACACCCCCAGCCCACCAGCTCAGGACCGGGGCTAATGGGCAGGGGAGGAAGAAGAGGAGCGTCCCAGGGCAGGGCTCCCCGAGGGTACTGCACTGGGTGCGAGAGCACAGGATGCTGTCATGCATTCACCACAAGTCAGGAGCCTCAGCTTTCCTCATCTGTCCAGTGGGCATGTTAGCAGTTTCACATGCTGTAGACAAAGAAAGCAAGGCGTAGAGGCAGAAGTCGACTTGCCTCGAGTCACAGAAATTAGAGTTGGAGCTGGGAGGTATAACACATCATGGTCTAGGTCAGAGCAGTGTGTCTTTTCACTGTTCCAGCAGGTTCCTGAGTTTCAGTTCCACAAGCAAGCACTAAATACCAGCTGAGCTGAGTGCTGTGCTGGGTATCGTGGGAGGAAAAGGGAACAAGAAACAATGGCTTCTCCGGTGACTCGAGCACTTACTGGGTGCCAGGCAGTGCACTAAGTGCTTTTTAGAAATGATCTCAGCTCGGGACTTCCCTGGTGGTCCAGTGGCTAAGGCTCCCAATGCAGGGGGCCTGGGTTTGATCACTGGTCAGAGAACTAGATTCCCCAATGCCACAACTAAGAGTTCACATGTCCCAGCACCCTCAGCTAGGACCCAGTGCAGCCAAATAAATAAATATTTAAAAAGAAAAGAAAAAAAAAAAAGAAATGATATCGGCTCATCATCAGAACTGGGGAATAGGAAGTGTTATCTACCTGTGACAGGTGGTTGTCGAGCCCAGAAAGAAAGTAAGTAACGTGCCTAAGTCTCCACTCAAACCCAAGTCTGTGTGGTCCCCAGCCCTAGAGGTAATGACTGTGAAAGCTGTCTCCTGGCCCGAGGTTGCTGACCACCGGGCCGCCTGGGGTAAGGCCGCCTGTCAGGGTTGCCCTGGAGGGAGATTCCTGTACCAGGTGGGCGACTGGACCAGGCAGCCTGCTCTGCGTCTGCGTCTTCCAGGGGAGCCTTCCTCAGGAGACGGCCAGACCCAAGGGCAGTGGGGGAGGACAGCACAAGGGCAAGCCGTCGAGGAGTGAACCACGGGGGTGACTGTCTGCTGGGCCAACAGGACGGCCAAGCAAGCGGCCTTGAGTTGTCTTGATGGGCCTCAGACACAGGTTGCCTGGCGTCCGCAGCTCCAACCTCTCTCTACCCCAGGCCAGGGCTCCAGAGTTAGCAAGTAAAACTACAGGACAGTCAGTGACATATGAATTCCAGATAAATAATGAATAACTTTTTAGTGTAAATATGTCCTGCACGACATAAGCTCCCTGGGGAGGCGTCCAGAAGCAATGGTCCTTTCTGTGCTAGCCCTCCTGCAGCTGACTTCTAGAGCCTGGCTGCCTGGGGCGTGGGAGCGGAGGGTTGGGAGGTGTCTGTGGCCCAGTTGCAAAAACATCATTTGGAAGCTTTTTTATTTTTAAACAAACTTGATTATTTTTGGTTGCGTTGGGTCTTCGTTGCTGCATGAGGGCTTTCTCTAGTTGAGGCGAGCAGGGGCTGCTCTTTGTTGCAGTGCGCGGGCTTCCCACTGCAGTGGCTTCTCTTGTTGCAGAGCACGGGCTCTAGGCGTGCGGGCTTCAGTAGTTGTGGCTTGCAGGCTCTAGAGCGCAGGCTCAGTAACTGTGGTGCACGGGCTTAGCTGTTCCGCGGCATGTGGGATCTTCCCAGACCGGGGCTCGAACCTGTGTCCCCTGCATTGGCAGGTGGATTCTTAACCACCGCGCCACCAGGGAAGCCCAGAGGCATTTTTAGAAATTAAATAAACTAGACTCCCAGAATCCCAGGCCCCACCCTGGACCTACTCAATTAGAATCTGTATTTTTTTTTTTTTTTTTTTTGCGTTACGCGGGCCTCTCACTGCTGTGGCCTCTCCCGTCGCGGAGCACAGGCTCCGGACGCGCAGGCTCAGCGGCCATGGCTCACAGGCCTAGCCGCTCCGCGGCATGTGGGATCTTCCCAGACCGGGACACGAACCCGCGTCCCCTGCATCGGCAGGCGGACTCTCAACCACTGCGCCACCAGGGAAGCCCTAGAATCTGTATTTTAACAAGGTCCCCAGGAGATTTGTGTGGACATGAGAGTTTGAGAGGCTAGCTTCAGACGATGACAACAGAGATAAGGGAGATTTATTATTGTACTAAGTGTTTATTGTAAACACTTAGGAAAATATAGAGCAGCAAAAAAACCCCGCAAATCACCAAAGGTATCCTTTTGATGTATTTCGTTCCAGTCGTTTTTTTTAATATTGAGGTAAAATTCACATCCTATAAAATTCACTATTTTAATCATTTTAAGTGAACAATTCAGCGGCTTTTAGTTTATTCAACCATCACCACTATCTAATTCCAGGACATTTCTGTCATCCTGAATGGAAATTCAGTACCCATTACTCAGTCACTTATTCATCCTTCTCTCCAATCCCTAGCAACCATTAATCTGCTTTCTATCTCTATAGATTTGCCTATTCTTGACCTTTTATATAAATGGAATCACACATATTTGCCCTTTTGTGTCCGGTTTCTTTCACTTAGAGTAATGTTTTCAAGATTCATTCATTTCCTAGCATGGATCAGTGCTTCATCCTTTTTGGGTTGAATAACATTCAGTTGTATGCATGTATCACAATGTATTTATTCATCAGTTGCTGGACATTTGGATTCTTTTCATTCTTTGTCTATTATGTATATTCATGTACAAGTTTTTGTTTTTAAACTTCCGTCTTCAATTCTTTTGGGTATGTACCTAGGAGTGGAATTGTTGGGTCATATGGTAATTCCATGGTTAACTTTTCAAGGAACTACCAAACTGTTTTCCACAGTGACTGTATCATTTTACACTCCTACCAGCACTCTATGAGGGTTCCAATTTCTCCACATCCTCTCCAACACTTGTTATTTCCCCTTTTTTTAAAAAAAATAAAGCTGTCCTAGTGGGTGTGCAGTGGTATCTCATTGTGGTTTTGATTTGCCCTTCCTTAATGACAAATGATGTTGAGCATCTCATGTGCCTGTCATTTGTATATTTTCATTGGAGAAATGTCTATCCAAGTCCTTTGCCCATTTTTCAATTGGATGATGTTCTCATTGTTGAGCTGTAAGAGTTCTTTGTATATTCTGATTACTAAACCCTTATAGGATGTATATGTATCTCATAAGATTTACAAACATTTTCTCTCATTCCGGGTTGTCTTTTCGTCTTCTTGAGAATGTCCTTTGATGCACAAAGATTTTAACATTTTGATGAAGTCTAGTTTATTTTTTCTTTTGTTGCTTGTGCTTTTGGTGTTGTATCTAAGAAACCATTGCCAAATCCACGGTTCTAAAACTTTACCTATAATAAGTACAAAATATTTATTTAAAAAAACAACAAAATTATCCTCAAGTTTTTTTTGAAGAGTTTCAAAGCATTAGTGCTTACATTTAGGTCTTTGACCTATTTTGAGTTAATTTTTGTATATGGTGTGAGGTAAAGGTCCAACTTCACTCTTTTTTTTTTTTTTTTTTGCTGTGTTGGGTCTTCGTTTCTGTGCGTGGGCTCTCTCTAGCTGTGGCAAGCGGGGGCCACTCTTCATCGCGGTGCACGGGCCTCTCACCATCGCGGCCTCTCCTGCTGCGTAGCACAGGCTCCAGACGCACGAGCTCAGCAGTTGTGGCTCACGGGCCCAGCCGCTCCACGGCATGTGGGATCCTCCCAGACCAGGGCTCGAACCCGTGTCCCCTGCATTAGCAGGCAGATTCTCAACCACTGCGCCACCAGGGAAGCCCCCAACTTCACTCTTTTGCATGCAGATATCCAGTTATTCAAGCACCATTATTTGAAAAGATTATTCTTGCCCCATTGAATGGTCTTGAAACTCTTGTTGAAAATCAATTGACAGTAGTTGTATAGGCTTATTTCTGGACTCTCAATTCTATTCCTTTAATCTAAAAATCTATCCTTATGTCAGTACCACACTGTTTTTATTGTGTAGCTTTGTAGAAGTTTTAAAATCAGAAAGCGTGAGTCTCCAACTTTGTTTTACCTTTTCAAGAATGTTTTGACTATTCAGGGTCCCTTGAAATTCCGTATAAATTTTCAGACCAACTTGCCTATTTTTGTAAAAAAGGCAGTTGGCATTTTGATAGAGATTGCATTGAATCTGTAGATCACACTGCCTTCTTTTCAATATTGTCTTCCACTCCATGAGCATGGGATGTCTGTTATTAAGATCTTCTTTAATTTCTTTCAACACTGTTTTCAGTGTATTTGTTAAATTTATTTGTAAGTATTGTATTATTTTGATACTATTTAAAACGGAATTGTCAATTTTAAATGGGATTATTGTCTTAATTTTAAGATTGTTCATTGCTAGTATAGAAATATAACTGATTTTTGTATGTTGATCTTATATTGTACAACTTTGCTGAATTCACTTACTAGGTGTAATAGTTTCTGCGTTAGGATTTTTTAAAATAAATTTATTTATTTAATTTATTTACTTTTGGCTGCGTTGGGTCTTGTTGCTGTGCACTGACTCTCTCTAGTTGTGGCGAGCGGGGGCTACCCTTTGTTGCAGTGCCCAGGCTTCTCATTGCAGTGTCTTCTCTTGTTGCGGAGCACAGGCTGTAGGCACACGGGCTTCAGTAGTTGTGGCACGTGGGCTCAGTAGTTGTGGCTCACGGGCTCTAGAGCACAGGCTCTGTAGTTGTGGTGCATGGACTTAGTTACTCCACAGCACTTGGGATCTTCCCAGACTAGGGCTCGAACCTGTGTCCCCTGCATTGGCAGGTGGATTCTTAACCACTGTGCCACCAGGGAAGCCCTGAGTTAGGATTTTTTTTTTTAATATTTACTTATTTATTTTCGTTGCTTTGGGTCTTAGCTGCGACAGGAGGGCTCCTTAGTTGTGGCATGTGAACTCTTAGTTCTGGCATGCATGTGGGATCTAGTTTCCCGACCAGGGATCGAACCTGGGCCCCCTGCATTGGAGTCTTAATCACTGTGCCAACAGGGAAGTCCCAAGGATTTTTTATCTATAAGATCATGCCATCTGTGAATAGAGATAGTTTTACTACTTCCTTTCCAATCTGGATGTCTTTTAATTCTTTTTCTTGCCCTAGTTAAAACTTCCAGTAAAATGTTGACTAGAAGTGGCAAAACCAGACATCCTTATATTGTTTCTGATCTTAGGAGGAAAGCTCTCAGTCTTTCACCATTAAGTATGATATTAACTGTGGGTTTTCAAAGATGTCCTTTATCAAGCTGAGGAAGTTCCCTTCTAGTCCTAGTTTTATGAGTGTTTCTATCATGAAAGAGTGTTAGGTGTTTTTTCCCCCACCTTTTTTTATTGTGGTAAAATATCTTTAACATAAAATATACCATCTTAACCATTTCTAAGTGTACAGTTCGGTGGTGTTAAATATATTTATAACGTACAAGCATCATCACTCTCTATCTCTGACACACTTTTCTTCTTGTGAAATGGAAACTCTAAACCCATTAAACAATAACTCCCCACTCCCCCAGTCACTGGCAAACACCATTCTACTTTGTCTCTATGATTTTGGCTACACTGAGTATTTCATATAAGTGGAATCATACAGTGTTAGTCTTTTTGTCACTGGCTTATTTCACTCAGCATAATATCCTCCAGGTTCATTCATAAGGGTGTTGGGTTTTATCAAATTATTTTTCTGTATCCGTTGAGATGATCATGTGGTTGTTTTTCTTCATTCCGTTAACACAGTACATTACATTGATTAATTTTTATATGTTGATCCATTCTTGTAATTCCTGGGATAAATCTCACTTGGCCGTGAAGTATGATTCTTTTAATATGTTGCTGGATTCAATTTTCTAGTATGTTGGGGCATTATAGTGGTGGTGGGGGGGGAAAGCGTTATTATGGGATTATATGAAACCATATGTGTGAAACTTTTGAAAATTGTAAAGCACTATAGAATTTAAAGAATCTTTTATTCAATTAAAAGAAGAGGGGCATCCCTGGTGGCGCAGTGGTTGAGAGTACGCCTGCCGATGCAGGGGACGCGGGTTCGTGCCCCGGTCCGGGAGGATCCCACATGCCGCGGAGTGGCTGGGCCCGTGAGCCATGGCCGCTGAGCCTGCGCGTCTGGAGCCTGTGCTCCGCAACGGGAGAGGCCACAACAGTGAGAGGCCCGCGTACCGCAAAAAAAAAAAAAAAAAAATTTAGAAGTTTTCAGCTATTATTTCTTCAAATATTCTTTCCCCTCATTTCTCTTCCTCCTCTCTTTCTGAGACTTCCATTATGCATATGTTAATAACATATGCTTGGTGGTGTCTCACAGATTAGGCTCTATTCATTTTTTTCACATTCTTCTTTTTCTTTTTTCTGCTTCTCAGACTGGGTAATCTCAATTGACTTATCTTCAAGTATGCTGACTCTTTCTCCTACCTGCTCAAATCTGCTGTTGAACTTCACTAGTGAATCATTTCAATTAGAATTCTTCAACCCTAGAACTTCTATTTGTTTCCTTTTTATAACTTCCGTCTCTTTATTGATATTCTCTATTTAGTGTTATGTTCTCATGGTTTCCTTTAGTTCTTTGTACATGGTTTCCTTTAGGTCTTTGAAAATATTTTAAAGAGTTGATTTAAAGTCTTTGTTTACTAAATCCAATATCTGTGTTTCCTCAAGGACAGTTTTTTTCCCCCCATATATAGGTCATGCTTTCTTATTTCTTTGCATGCATCATAACTTTGGTTCTAAACTGGACATTTTTAGTATTATAATGTAGCAACTCTGGAAATCAGATTCTTTACCATGCGAGGCCTTGTTCTTGCTGCTTGTAGTAGAAATTGTTTGTTAGTTGATTAACTTTTCTGAACTAATTTTGTAAAGTTTATTTTTTGTTGTCTGTGGCCACCGAAGTCTTTTCCATTAGCTAGTGGTCAGCTAGTGATCTGACAGAGATTTCCTTAAATGCCTGAAACAACAGCCATGAAAGTCTTTGCAGATGAGCCTGTATGTATGTTGGGACGTACCTTTAAATACTCAGCCAGGCAGTTTACAACTGCTTCAGCCTTCATTTCCTGCTTGCTCAGAGCCTGAAGATCAGCTAGACATGAGATCTTAGAGCCTTCTCGTGTCTTTTCTGAGCATGCTTCCAGCCCTGGGCAGGCATGTGGACTTCTAGTCCCATGAATAGGTAGGTGCTTTTCAAAGCCCTTATCCCTAGAGCATCTCATTCTCCAGCCTTTCTTCCTAAGCTTTTTGGTTTGTTTGTTGTTTTCTCCAAATGTTACCCAGATGACAGCATCTAATACAATAGACTTTGTATACGTTCAATAAATGCTCCCAAGGTAACAGAGAGTTCTGAATTGGGAAAAATAAGGTTAGTCCTTTGAGCCAGATGTCCAGGGAACCACCAGAGAGGTCAAAACAAACAAGCACAGTTCTTTCAGTAGAAGGTCCATTCCACTCCCTCTAATGCTAAGAACAGGAACGCAGGCTGTTGTCTTCAAGGCTACCACAGAGCTGGGGAGTGGGGGATGGGCCAGGGTAAGTTAAAATATCATAAAGTTCTCTTACTGAAATTCAGCTACTTATTTCTTGATTAAGTGTTCACCTGGTTGCTGTAAACTTTATTTTGTTTCCAGAGTTCTGATAAAGTTGATTCTGACAGTTTTGCAGTTTATTAGCTGCTTTTGTGAAGAGATGAACTCTTGGAGTTCCCTACTCCATTTTCACTGACCTCCTCAGTCTTTTTTTTTAAACACAGAATATTTTTACATAAAAATAATTATTTGGTATTTCAATTTTTTGCATCTTTTTCACTTAATGTTATACCATAAATATTTCTGTTTACCTGTATTATTCTTCATTATTATCCATTTTAGTAGATCATTTAGCAAATAGTTCTTGGGTACCACTTACCTGGTGGTCATTCTATGGAGACTGAGTATACAAAAATGAGTAAAACAAGGCCTGCTCATATGGAGCTTATATTCTAGAAGGGAGAGAAATAAGAGTCAAAGAAATATTCATTCTTTTGAATGCTGTATAATATTCCACCATAAGAATATAACTCTGATAGGATGAAAAATGTCCCCCACCCCCGTAATATCAGGTCCTAATCCCAGAAACTTGTAAATGTTACCTTATATGGAAATGGGGTATTTGCAGATATGATTAAGTTCAGGGTCTTGGGATGTGGAGATTGTCAGGATTATCGGAGTGGGCCCTAAATGCAACCACATGTGTCCTTTTAAAAGGGAAGAAGAGGGAAATTTGACACGTACAGAAGGGGAAAAGGCAATGTGACAATAGAGGCAGAGACTGGAGCGAAGCCAACAGATGTCTGCAGCCACCAAAAGTTGGAAGGAGCACGGAACGTATTCTCCCCTAGACCCTCCAGAGGAACACAGACCTAGCAACATCTTGATTTTGGCCTACTCACACTAATTTTGGCCTCCAAAATGGTGAAAAATCAATTTCTGTTGCTTGAAGCCACCTAGTTTGTTACAGTTACCATAGAAACTAATACAGAGGTTTGGAACTGAGAGTGGGCTGCTGCTGTAACAGATAGCTAAAACCTGGAGATGGCTTCGCAATTGGGTAATGGGTAGAGGCTGGAAGAATTTTGAGAAGCATGATAGAAAAAGCCTAGATTGCCTCGAACAAACTATTGGTAGAGATATGGATGTTTAAGGCTCTGCCAGTGAGGGCTCAGACCAGAATGAGGAAAATGTTACTGGAAACCGAAGGAGAGGTGATCTCTGTTATACAGTAGAAAAAGTCTAGCTGAATTGTGTCCTACAGTGGTGAAGAGCAGCATTTTAAGTGATGAACTTGGATTTTAGCTGAGGCAATTTTGAAGAAAAATTTTAAAGATGTGACCTGGTTTCTTTTTGCTGATTATACTAAACTGTAGAAAAAAATATATTGAGAAAAGAACTGTTATGCAAAAAGGAACCAGTACTTGATTTTGGAAATTTGCAGCCTATCCAAGTTGCAAAAGATGTTAAATTAGGTGATTTACTGTTAGAAAACTGTGCTCTAGAGAGAAGGCCATGGGTGTGGTTGGACAGCCTTCTGCCAGTGCTGAGGATATTAGGTGTATGACCCGTGGAGCCACTCAACCATCTCAGCAGAAGCCAGGGATAAAAGATGATACTTTCCAGGAAAGATCTGTGGGAGACTGTAATGATGTGAGTCTCTGTGACATACAAAGGAGACCCATAAGGCCTTGGAGAATGTTATACCGGCAGAAATGCTGCCAGCTTGAACTGAAAAGAACAGAGGCAATGAAATGAGGGAAGGCTGTTGGACTCCCAAAATTCTACAGGCAGGAGATGGGTTTATAAAACTACTCAGCTTCAACCATTTGCTTGCCTTTAAGAAAAAGGAAAAATGACTCAAAGGGAAGAGCCTCAGGCCCAGAGGGCAGAGCCTCAGGCCTAGAAATCAGAGTCAAGGATGCAGAGGCTGGAACTGTGAATGACAGATTCACCTAGGCCTTGAAAATACTAATGAAATTTGCCCTTTATCTCTTCCATTTTCTTTCTTTTGGAATAGGAATGTCTATAACTGTTATACTGTGCCTGTCCCACCATTGTATTTTGGGAACAGACAACTTATTTCTAGTGTCACGGTTCCAGAGATGGAGAGGAATTTTTTCCCCAGAATAACTCATACCCAGAGTCTCACTTATTCTCGGTTTAGATAATGAGATTAGGGATTCTGAGCTGATTATAGTTAGATGAGATTTTGGATTTGAGTTGATATTTTGATGGATTAAGACTTTCGAAGATGTTGGGATGGGTTAAATGTATTTTGATTGTGTAAAGGGAGAACGTTTTGGGGTTGGGAGCAGGCTCTAAATGCAATCATGTGTGTAATAAGAGGGAGGCAGAAGACAGACAAAAGAGAAGGCAATGTGAAGATGATGGAGAAATTGTGAGGCTGTGAGACAAGGAATGCCAGCCACCACCATAAGCCAGAAGAAACAAAGAACAGGTTCTCCCCTACAGCCTCCAGAGGAAGCATGGACCTACTGACATCTTGATTTTCGTCCAGTGATACTAATTTTGGACTTCTTGCATCCAGCATGGTGGAGGACGAAATTTCTGTTTTAAGCCTCTGTAACTTTTTAGAGTTGCTATAGGAAGCTAATATGATACCACAATGCATTTATCCAGTCTCTGTTCATTGGACATTTGGATTGCTGTTATGAATAGCCTTGTACATGTCTCCTGGTGCAAATGTGCTTGAGTTTTACCAGTTTACACTCCTACCAACGCTTTAGTTCCTGTTGATCCACATTTTGTGTATCATTTGATATAATCAGATTTCTTAATTGTTGCCAATCCTAGTGAGTATGAGATAGTGTCTCACTGTGGTTTTATTTGAATTTCCCTGATTACCAGGCTTGAGTATCTCTTCAAATCCTTATTGGCCATTTGTAATGACTCTTCTATGAAATGCATGTTCATGTCTTTGCCTATTTTTCTAATGAATTATTTTATGTATTTTTATTGACTTATAGGAGTTCCTTTTATAGTCTAGATACTAAAATTTTGTTGGTTATGGCTTGTCTTTTTACTAGCTGTTCCTTCTGGGCTTTACACATTTTTATATTGCTAAATAACATGTGTATACTGACAACTTTTTAAAAAATTTATTTATTTATTATTTTTGGCTGCATTGGGTCTTCATTGCTGCACGCGGGCTTTCTCTAGTTGCGGCGAGCAGGGCTACTGTTCGTTGCAGTGCGCGGGCTTCTCATTGCGGTGGCTTCTCTTGTTGCAGAGCACGGGCTCTAGGCACGCGGGCTTCAGTAGTTGTGGCTGGCGGGCTCTAGAGCGCAGGCTCAGTAGTTGTGGCGCACAGGCTTATTTGCTCCGCGGCTTGCGGGATCTTCCCAGACCAGGGCTTGAACCCGTGTCCCCTGCATGGGCAGGTGGATTATTAACAACTGCGCCACCAGGGAAGCTTGACAACTTGTTATTAATTGTTTAACCTATTGACTTATTTAGTAGATGAGGATTTAATTATCTGATACCACTGCGGGTTAAAAATTAGTGTTTAAGTGAACATTTGGCGTTTACATATTTATGCCTACTCAAATATTATTCATAGCTGAGCACTAATATGACTATATTTTGTACTTTTAGTTTTCTCTAAAGTTAGTAACTGTCATTTTTTAAAATTGTTCAGGTTTCTTTGTACCTAGTGCTCATTCTTCCCACACCTTCCAGTATTTTCAATCACATCAGTTAATCTATCCATTCCAATGATTTTTCCTTGGAGACATTATTCCTAGTGACCATGGTTCTCCTCTGTCTAGGCGGGTTACTCTCCATACTGCTACACAGCCATTGTCCTGGGGCTTTGCCTTCGTCCTTGGAATAATCTTCCCCATTCACCTGGGTTGGAGTCCTTGTTTTCCTGTATCCTCTTTCTTTCTTATGGTTTTACCCTTCTGTTTTGGTGGAACACACCCTGTAAGAGTTCATGAGTTCAAAGTAGTGGTACAGTGGCGGAAGGCACGGTGATGATTGCTCTTAACATACCGACTTCTTGATCTTCTCTCTTCCAGTTTGGTCTGATTGCCGTCGTTGCCTACACAGAATCCCAGCATCTGCTCTCACAATCATCCTGAAGATTCCCTTCCCTTTAGTCCTTTGTTGGCTTTCCAGTCTCCTGACCTATAGGGTTTTTTCCTTGGTTCCCCCCTCATTTTGCTGAAGTGCATCCTTCAGTGGTTCTTGAGAAAGAGTACGTGAAAGTTAAAATTTTCAAGACCTTGCACGTGAACTTGAATGATAGTTTAGTTGGCATAGAGTTCCAGGTTGGAAATAGTTTTCCTTCAGAATCTTGAAGGCATTTTTCTCCATTGTTTTCTTGCTTCTGGTGTTGCTATTGAGAAGCCAAAATCCATTCTGATTCTAGGTCCTTTGTTGTGGTTATTATTGTGTTTCTGGAAGCTTGTAAAATCTTCTTTTTGCCCCCAGTTTCCTGAAAATGTACAATGATGTATCTTAGTGTTTTCATTGACTCTACTAGGCACAGTGTGGGCCTTTTCGGTTTGAAAAATCCTATCCTTCAGTTTGGGGAAGTGATCTCAAATTATTTATTTGATGTTTTTATCTCCATTTTCTTCTGTTCTCTCTTTCTGTAGTCCTTGTAATGCAGATAGTGAGTTTCCTAAATTTCGCCTTGAATTTTCTAATCCTTTTTCTATTTCTTTATTTTTATTTTATTTCTTTATTTTGGGGGGATATTCCCTTAGCCCCTCTTCAGAGCTTTTCTTTTCAGCTGTCATATTTTTTTAAAAAAGGTTAATTTTTTTTTTTTTTTTTTTTTTTGCTGTACACGGGTCTCTCACTGTTGTGGCCTCTCCCGTTGCGGAGCACAGGCTCCGGACGCGCAGGCTCAGCGGCCATGGCTCCACGGCACAGGGGATCTTCCCGGCCCGGGGCACGAACCCACGTCCCCTGCATCGGCAGGCGGACTCTCAACCACTGCACCACCAGGGAAGCCCACCAAGAGTTCTTTTTGTTCTCTCAACTTTCATTGTATAAAATCATGTTCTTATTTCATGAATGCAATACCTCCTTTTGCTCTCTCTGAGGGATATTAATGATAGGGGGGATTTTTTGTTTGTTTTTTGAGGGTTTTTTTCCTTCTCAGAGTCTCTGTTTCCTGCAAGTTGCTTTTTTTCTGCTTACTAGGTTTGACTTCCTTCATGTTAGAGGTTCTCCTTCGTTGTCTTATAGTCTTTGGTTGTCTGCTCATTATTATTATTTTTTAATACTTTCTTTCTTTCTTTCTTTCTTTAGGGCTGCGTCAGGTCTTACTTAGTTGCAGCAAGTGGGCTTCTCTCCAGTTGTGGCGTGCGGGGTTTTCTCTTCTCCAGCTGTGGTGCGCAAGCTCCAGAGTGCACGGGCTCCGTAGTTTGCAGCACGTGGGCTCTCTAGTTGAGGCGTGTGAGCTCAGTAGTTGTGGCGCGCTGGCTTAGCTGCCCCGCAGCATGTGGGATCTTATTTCCCCGACCAGGGATCGAACCCATGTCCCCTGCATTGGAAGGCAGATTCTTTACCACTGGACCACCAGGGAAGTCCCTGTCCGTTCATTATTAAGAATGGGAGCTTAAAAATTGATGGGAAGCTCTAAGCATGTTGACTTTGACCTTCACAGTATGGTGTTCCGATGGGGCATTTCATGGGTAACACTAATCTTAGGGTCTTTAGTCCTCTCTTCTTGGGCTGGCCTGAGTCCCCAGGGAAGGTTCATCCAACCTGCTGCCTGGAGGGTAAAAATCTGGCTGCCAGTATTCTGACTGCTTGGTAAGGGAAGAGGGTTTAGGGCCAGGGAAGGGGGTGGTGTCTCAGTTTTCAACTTGTATGCAATCACTTAATCCCCTTAGTCAGCTATTGTCCCAAAGACTGTTTTACCGTCTCCAGAGAACAAATTTCCAGTCTTCTGTTAGACTCAGAAAGGGGAAGTTGCTTAGTGGCATGAAGTAGGGGAGAGGATACAGGGATCTAATTTCTTCTCAATCAGCTTTGATCGAGAGCTTCACGTTTTAGCCTTTACTACCAATGCTAGAGGTCTCTGTTGCTGCCAGTTTCTGATACTTTGCTTCCTTAAATCTACTCATAATTGAGAGAGATTTGTTGATACCTCACACTGTCATGACAGATTTGTCTAATTTGCCCCTGTAGCTTTAAGGATTTTTGCTTTAAATATTTTTAGACTTTTTTATTAGGTGTATACTAATATAGAATTGTTATATCTTTCCGGGTGAATTTCACTTTTATTTTACTTAACATTGTCATCACTTCATCATTACTGCATAGTGACTACCTTTAATAATATTTTTTGTCTTAAAGTTCAGTTATTAATATAGATATACCACCTTTCTTTTGCTCTGTATTTTCTTCATATAACTTTTTTCTTTTTAATAACATGTTTTATTAAAGTATAGTTGATTTACAATGTTGTGTTAATTTCTACTGTACAGAAAAGTGATTCAGTTATACATATGTATACATATGTACATATATACATATATATACATTCTTTTTCATATTCTTTTCAAGTATTGTTTATCACAGGCTATTGCATATAGTTCCTTGTGCTATACAGTAGAACCTTGTTGTTTATTCATATAACTTTTTTCAGTCTCAACCTTTTCATATTCTTATGCTTAGGTGGGTCAGGTGTGTGGGTTTTTAAAACTGCTTTAAGCATTTAAGTGTACAGTTTAGTGACAATAAGTACATTCATATTGTTGGGCAACCATCATCCAACTCCAGAATATTTTCCTCTTCCCAAACGGAAACTCTGAATCCATTAAACAAATGTTGATGTCTATCTGCGCTTTACTTTCTTTTTTTTTTTTTTTAAAGAATCAATTTCATTTATTTTTGGTTGTGTTGGGTCTTCATTGCTGTGCTTGGTCTTTCTCTAGTTGCGGTGAGCAGGGGCTACTCTTCATTGTGGTGGGTAGGCTTCTCATGCGGTGGCTTCTCTTGTTGTGGAGCACGGGCTCTAGGCACGCGGGCTTCAGTAGTTGTGGCACACGGGCTTAGTTGCTCTGCAGCATGTGGGATCTTCCTGGACCAGGGCTCGAACCTGTGTTCCCTGCATTGGCAGGCAGATTCTTAACCACTGCACCACCAGGAAAGTCCCTGTGCTTTACTTTCTATTCTTGGATTTTATAGACCTCATAAGTCTATGCTCTATATCTCTTTTCAACTTCTTTTTCAAATTTTCCATATCTGTGTGTACTTTTCTGTTACTTTTTGATTATTTATATATATTTTCCAGGACTCTAATTCTCTCTTTGGCTCTGTCTAATCTATTTAACCCATTCTTTTGGAGATATACATCTATATGTATACTTCATTTGGTCATTCAAAAATCTGTTTGGTTCTCTTTAATAATCACTTGTTTATTTATCTTAAGTTCATACATAACCTTTCTATATTGTATATAGGACCTGAGTATCCGGGGTTCTATAGCATCTAAATCTGTTCTATGTTGTTTCTTCTGATTCTCACTCATAGTGGCTAGCCTCCTTCTGTGCTGGCGATCTCTGATTGGGAGCTCATTACTTGGTATTAACCAATGGGAATCTTCTTACCTGTATTTGGACACTTCCCTCCAAAGGGGATTTGCCTCTGCTTCTGCCAGGAGCCAGAGGGTGCCACCAGCATGGGACACTTCAGTCCTCCTTGAGGGCCCTGGCTTCGTATAGTTGCCCAAGATCCAGCTCCCCCACCCTCTCCTGGCCAAGCTCCCAGCTTCATTCTAACTTTTCTTTTGGAGGCAGGAAGTGGGTTTTGGAGATCTTGGAAGACAACAGGGCCTCAAGGAATCATGGCCTCTCTTTGCAGGATATTCTTTTTCTGTAGCAAGAAGCTTCCTCACTGCTCTAAGTCCACCAAATGAGAAGAAGCAGAAATTTTCCAATCCAGGGACTTCCCTGGCAGTACAGTGGTTAAGGCTTCGTGCTTCCACTGCAAGGACGCAGGTTCGATCCCTGGTTGAGGAGATAAGATCCTGTGTGCCGCAAGGCCAAAAAAAAAAAAAAAAAATTCTCCAATCCATTCCACACACGTCTATAGTAGCCACCTTTTGGACATGCAAATCTGATCACATCACACCCCTGCTTAAACCCTTCAATGACTCCCTTTTGTCCTTAAGTATAAAGTTTGAACTCCTTGGGAATTCCCTGGCGGTCCAGTGCTTAGGACTCGGTGCTTTCATTGCCGGGGCCGGGTTCAATCCTTGGTCGGGGAATTAAGATCCCACGAGCAAAAAAGACAAAGTTTGGGGCTTCCCTGGTGGCACAGTTGTTAAGAATCTGCCTGTCAATGCAAGGGACACAGGTTCGAGCCCTGGTTCGGGAAGATTCCACATGCCACGGAGCAGCTAAGCCCATGCGCCACAACTACTGAGCCTGCACTCTAGAGCCCGCGAGCCACAACTACTGAGCCCACGTGCCACAACTACTGAAGCCTGCGTGCCTAGAGCCCATGCTCGGCAACAAGAGAAGCCACGACAATGAGAAGCCCGCGCACCACAATGAAGAGTAGCCCCCGCTCACTGCAACTAGAGGAAGCCCGTGCACAGCAACGAAGACCCAACACAGCCAAAAAATAAATAAATAAGTTTATTTAAAAAAAAATAAGATAAAGTTTGAACTCCTTGCCCAGCTTACAAGGCCCCACATGATCTGGCCTAGTTGCTCAATGTACTTCCCATCCTTGTACCTGTCACATTGTTACAATTAGATGTCTGAATCCCCCAACACGCTCCTTCCCTGAACTGTATACTTCATGAGTGTAGAAACTTTGTCTTGTCCACTAATATCTCCTTGGCACCTGGCACAGGTGCTTATTAAATATTTGTCGAATGAATGAATGAATGAACACATTTACTGGGTGCCCAGTGTTTTTCTTACTGGTTTCTGTGAATTCTTTATCTTAAAGATGTTAAGATTTTGCCGTTCGTTGGGAATATTTTCCCCAGGCTATCTGCCTTTTAATTTTGGTGACTTTTTGGTGGAGGGAGGAACATAGAACATAGATAAGTTTTACATTGTCATGTAAACAGATCTTCTTCTTTTGAGGGTTCTTCAAACGCTTCTAAGTTCAGAAAGTCTTGCCCTCCCTGGATGTTTGATGTGTCCCTTCTATTTTCTATGCACGCTGCTGTCGATTTCTTCTTCCCAAAGCAGGGCTCCAATCACGCCACTCTCCTGCTTAAAAATGTTTAACTGTCTCCTTGGAGCCTTTAGTATAAACTTCAAACTCTTTAACTTGGCCTCCAAGGCTTTTCATGATTCATCCCGAGGCGGTCCATCTGATCTTTTGTTTACTGTCCCCCAACTTAGCCTGAGCAGAATGAAGGGATCCCTCCCTCTGTACCCTGCTCTCTCCCACCTCCCAGCCTTCGTTCCTGATGCTCCCTCTGCTAGAATCCCCGTCTATCTATTTAATAATTATTTATTCTATATATTCATAATTATTACATATTAAACTCCTGCTTATTCTTCAAGCCCTATTTTCTCTAAAAAGCCTCCCCTTACCCCTCCTCCTGAGAGGATGAATGATGGAGGGATAAGAACATGAGCTTCTGGAATCAGATAAATCTGGATGAAAATCCTAGCTCCTTCCCTTGTTCACTGCGACCAAACCCTTTAAACTTTCCACATCTCAGTTCCTTCATCTTCATTTTGTTTGTTTTCTCGTTTTTGGCTGTGCTGCATGGCTTGCAGGATCTTAGTTCCCTGACCAGGGATTGAACCCTGGCTCCCTGCAGCAGAAGCATGGAGCCATAACCACTGGACCACCAGGGCATGCCCCCCTCCTTCATCTTTAAAATGGGAACAGAAAGCAATGAGAGGACCGATGGGTGATTGCCAGGGTGAACGAAGTCTGATATCATGAATGCAAAGATCCTAGCATGGTCCCTATCCCACATTTTGGAAGGGAGTCACCTGCTGCCCTAGGGTCATACTCTCCCCCTCTAATTGTATTTGTCCCTCAAGGTTCGGCTGGTTCTAATTCCATTAGGTGGCTGAGTTTTCCTGCTCTGGACCAGGGAGTGGGCAAACAGGTTCCACCTCAAAGAATCCAGCCCAGGCCCCCAGGCACCTTTGTGGGACACCCACACCCCTCTGGCGCAAAAGGAATCCCCTCCTTCCTTTCTTGTGAGCTCCAGTGGTTTTGTCCCTGGGAGATAATTTAAGTCTCCAAAGAGGCCCACCAGCCAGCGCTCTCTGCCCCTTGCCATCAGCACCCAAGATGATGATGAGTCAAGAAGAGCAAGAGTAATCCTCCCAGTTTAAAGGTGGGTAAACTGAGGCTCAGGCTATCTTCCAAATAGCTGGGTCTAGAACTTGTGTGGCTTCTCAAGGGGCTCTGGGAGGCCTGGACGGCTGTGGTGGGGAACCTGGGGAGAGCTCTGACCCCAGAGTAGGAGATGGTACAGGAACCCTGGCTCTCATGGCCTCCACCCCTTGTGCTCGATGGGTTGGTGCCACTCTCGGAGGCTGGTGGGGAGCTCAGTGTCTGTGTAAGCTTCGTGAACCTAGAGTACTATGCTGGAGTAGGTTGTTTTGTCTGTGTTGTCTGGGGAGAGTAAGGATGACAGTTCGTTGGCTGGAGCGTGTGTGTGTCTTGGGGGCTGGGGGTGAGGGTGGGGACAACCTGGACAGAGAGAGGAGTGAGCTTAGGGTCAGGAGCCCTGGGCTGCAGCTCTACACCCAGCATGCTGTCACCTGGGATGAGCGCCTGCCCCCTCTGGACACCAACTGCCTTATCTGTAAAATGGGGGTGGTGGTAGATGGGCCGATCGCTGCCAGGGGATCAGACGGCTGCCCTGGGCCCGGCTCCCCCCTGAGCCCAGACCGTCTTCTGGGCCTGACTTCACCCGATTGGCCCCCACAAATCTCTGACACCATTCTGCTGCCTCTTCCCTCTGTCCTGTCCTTCCCCCAGTGGCCTGGGCCGGACTCTGGCTCCCCACCATGGCGGGGGCGGGGGGAGCTGGGCAGGCAGTGGTGCTGGTCAGGCCTGGGCGGGGGGCCTCCAAGCCCACAGCTGGCCTCTCGAGCCTCTTCCTGGAGCCAGCATCCTCTCCTCCCTCCCTCTTGAAATCTGAGCCCGGGGATCCAGGGAGCTCTCGCCCTGCAAAACATTCCATCCAGTTGTCCAAACACTCTGCACAGCTGGCGGAGGGAGGGGCCCGAGCCTGGCTTTCAGGGAAGCCTTGGGCTGTTGTTTTCATGGAAATGGCTGAGTCCTTACTCAGAGGGCCAGTCTGGGATGCTGGAAGTGGATTCGCAGGGCTGAGAGGATAAAGAGCCCCCAGCACGCCCTCCTGGGCTTGCCCAAGGCCTCCCTCACCAGGGCCCGGCCGCTGGTGGGAAGGATCCAGGCTGCCTCATGCCGATGCGAGGTGGCAGCCGGGCGCTGGCGGCCTTGTGACCGTCCCCTCGGAACTGGGCTTGGTGCGGTGGCGGGGGAAGGGCAGCAGGAATGGCTGAGAGAGCAGCCTGAGAGGTGACTTAGGGCAGCAGCTTTTCCGGGCAAGCAGTCCCAGACCTGGCTGCCTCTTGGTTCTGACCCACCAGTGACCCGGGATGAGTCCACAAGCCTCAGTTTCCTCACCTGCAACAGGAAGGGGTTGGGCTCCTTCTGCCTCTGATTTTCCTAAGTCACAACGAAGGACAAGGTCCTCAGAGCTTCCCGTGCAGTCCCAGCTGTGTCTAAATGTCCAGAAAGTAGCCAGATTTTCTAGACAATCCCCAGAACAACTCTGACTCAGTTTCCCCTCTGAGAGGACAGCTGGGGCTTGGCAGGGAGGAACCATAGCCTGTACACTTTGTCACCAGCCAGGCTCAGCCCCTTCACCTCCCGCCACGTCAGGGTGATGGGGAGACCCCCACCCCCCGCCCCTTCACACATCCTGTTTTTCATTCATTGTTTCCAGGTGGGCCCAGAGGAAGGTGGAGGCACCGGAGAATCTAGCAGGAGGATCAGTGAGGAGCAAAAACAGGAAGGGGTTGGGAGCAGGCCATGGAAAATTCACTGCCAGGAAACAGAGGCCAGCATCTGGTTTGCATTAGGCTGAGAGAGCTTCGAAGCCCAAAGCTTGAGTGAGAGATATTGTTATCCATGCGCAGGGCAGGCGGGGTGTGACTACCCCTCAGGAACTGGCAGCTTCTCCCAGCGGGAACTCAGAGGCTGACAGGAAAAAAGAGGGAAGGCGAGGGAGAAGGGGACAGGAAACTCAGTGTCCACTGTGGCTGCCACCTCATGAATGTTATCTTCTTTGATATTCACAACTTCACAGGGGAGAATTGTTCCCATTTTTATAGTTGTGGGGATTGAGTCCCAGAGAGGTTAAGTGACTTGCCCAAGGTCACACAGCCAAGGGAACGGCAGAACTCCCGATTAGAATGCAGGCCAAATGAGATAGGGTGGAACACTCAAACCATCCCACGGGTGGATTGAGGCTGACTGTGTGCCAGGCAAGGGGCCACTGAGGATTTGGTGATGAGCGCGGGCCAGCCTCTGCCCATGGGGTCACTCAGTTCATGTGGGGGGTGTCTGACAGTGCCATGGGGCACTGTTCATGACACACGGTGGACCACGTGTCTGAGGGCTCCAGCCCAACGCCTGCAGAGGAGAAAGCAATCCAGAGGGGAAGGCTTCCTGGAGGAGGGGGTATGAGCAAAAGAGAATTTTATCAGAGGGGGTGGGTTGGAGTGGAGGATGCAGAGAGGGGGTAGTGTGAGGAATGTGGGAAGAGGGGGGTGTAGGGCATGTCTGGGCAATAGCAGCTGGCCTGATGTGCCTCAGAGGGAGAGATTCCATTTTATAGTTGGGGAAACTGCAGCATAGAGCCTAATGTGCGCAAGGGTCCACAGTCTGGGAGTGGGGTTGAATCCAACCTCTCTGACTCCATCCAGGTCTGCGTTCCTAACTGCTACACCATCTGGTCCCTTTTTGCTGGTGGTTAATAGTTTTAAGGGGATATTGAGGCCAGGGACCACAGGGCAGCGGGGGCCTTGCCCAAGGCCACACAGCCAACTAGTGACAGGGTCAAAGCTGGACAGGCTCTTTTCAACTTGCCAACCTGAGTGGGAAGAGGACAGGCAGCCCCATCCATGGGCCCGGTAAAAACCTGGGGCCTTAGGTATGTAGAGGGAGGCTCTCACTTCCCTTCAAGGTATCTCACCTTCCTTAGGAGGGGGGCCCAGCCTCATATGCTGTCTGCTGAGCCACGGGAGTTAATAATTACTGGGTTTAAGGAGATAGAGGCCTGTCTGGGAGGCGCCTCCCTCACTGGCCACTGCTCCTCAGAGATAGCAAAGGTTAGTGTGAGTCTCAGCCTGGGAGTGGGGAGAAGGCTCCTGCCACCTCCCCGCTTGGCAGTCTCCAGAGACACTCTCGGTCTGGCCCTCCAGCCATGGACCCTGCTAAGGAACGCACTGAGTGCCCTGCCCGAGAAAAATGCCCTGTGTTCCTGGCAATGAGCTCAGGGACCGTCCGCTACGCCCCATCAGGTTTGGGCCTTGCACTCAAGGGCAACTTGGGAGAGCAGCCCTGGGACACAGACAGGTGAGCGGAGGGGATGGTGGAATCTTGCCACTCAGCAGGGGCATTGGGGGAGGGGTGAGAGGCGGGGCTCCAGACAGGGGACTGGCATAGGACTATGAGGAATTTCATGAGCATTCTACAAGGTCGGCACCAGGGGTGGCCCTGATTGTCTTGTCCAACTTGGTGGTTGTACAGATGTAGAATCTGAGGCTCAGAGAGGGCAAGACACTCATTCTTGGTCACACAGTGAACTGAAGTCCAGAATCAGGGCCTGGGTCATCTAGGCTGGCAGTCTTCTGGATGGGTCTGTGGCCAAGGCTGCCAGGCTGGGGATAAGGATGGCAGGGGTGAGGGGGAAGTTTGGGAAGGGCAGTGGCTTGGGGGCAGAGGACACACCTTTTATATTTTCTTCCCCACCTGCCGGTCAGGCACCTAGTAGGCTCCTCTTGTTGCCCGACAGCATGTAGCTGGGGCTGCCAGAGAGCCCCTCTGGTTTCTGGGCTGTCTTTTCAGAAAACCGGTATAAGGGGTCACAGCCCCTCCATCCCTGGCTGTGTGACATTGGGCAGGTTCCTTAACTTCTCTGAGCCCATCTTTTTCAACTGAAGAGTTGTGGGAGGAGCTAGTGAGGCCTTGGGAGTCCTAAGCAGCTGCATAGATCATGGGATATTTTTGGCTAGTAATTGGGGTGGTGACAGTGACCCCACACTTGTCCTTCAAAGCCTCCCTCAAGAGTCTCCCCAGCCCACCGGTCCTCCCGGGCTGAGGACCCTTCCTCTGGGGCCATAGCCCTGGACTGACACCCCCTCCACCCCTTATCTCCCACCAGTCCGGGTTACCACGACTTGGACCAGGTCTTATCTCCTGCCTGGGCTTGTGATGACTTGGAGGGTAGGCGCCCTGTTCTGAGCTCCTTTTGTGTCATCCCCTCCCCATTCCCCTAAAGAGTGAACAGAGCAAGGTCCAGGAAGACAGCAGTTGCTCAAGACTATTTGGAGAAGGATTCGTCAACAAACATAATGACATCTGCTTTGGGCCAGACCCTGGGCTGGGCTGCGGTGGGTGGAGAAACACAGCCCCAAGGAGGACCTGGTCCCTGCCCTTGGGAAACCACAGCTGTGGAAACAATTGCCCTGCAGAGTGAAGGAGGTCTGGGCAGAATGAAAAGGACATCACAGAGGGCTGCCCAGGTTGTTCACTGCACAAGGTACCAGCCAAGGGGGCATGAGAGCCAGACATCAAGTCTGGCTCGCCCTCCACTCACCAAGTCCTGTACCTTGGCATGGGCCATGCCCACCTAGGAAAGGAGTACCGTTCTCTAATTTGAACTAAGACACCACTCACTTGGCAAGGTGTGCCCTGGGCAGGCAGTGGCCCTGGAAGTGGAGGTCCCCACCCCACATCTCTCCACTGTACTGGAGCCCCAGGAGGACAGAGCCTGTGTCTATGCAGTTTCCTTTTGGGTCCCCAGCCCTTGTATGGCCCACAGTTTGTGCTCAGAAGGGGTGGTTGGATGCATGCATTCAAAATACGTGCCCCAGATGAAGACCTGATAAAACTCAAGCCTGGGGCCCCAGCTCGGGGTCTGAGGGTAGTGCCCCAAGTTCTAGCAATATCTGGAAGGGAAGTACTTCCTCCCATCCTCCCAGGCCTCCTCTAGACACGGAGGCTGGGAGCCATGGTCCCTGGCAGGAGGGAAGCGGGGTTACGCTCTCACTGGATCAGCCCCAGGCTGAAGTTGAGGCTGATGGTCAGGGCTCAGGAAACGTGACAGAAGGACAGAGGGGTGGAGGGACAGGCTAGACCAGCGTTCAGGGAATCTGCAGAGGATGTGGGACCTGACAGGTGTGTGTGTGTGTGTGTGTGTGTGTGTGTGTGTGCGCACGCGCGTGCGCAATTCTCCCAGAGAGTAGATGGTGGGCAAAGGTAAGGATGGGCAGTATCTGTTCAGAGCAGGAAGGGAGGCCCCTGGTTGGGAGGGGGGGAGGGGCGGGGTTGGGGTTGAAGACTTGGGCCAAAGGTGGGGCCTCCCTCAGAAAATGCACTCAGTAGGAGTGAGAAAACTAGTTTTGGGGTCAGCCCCACTTCTCACCAGGAGGGAAGTTGCCCAGAGACAGGCGCAGAGCAGGGAGGCCAGGGAAGGAGTGATGGCCGGAGGGCCGCGTGAGGGGGTGGGAGGGTGTCTGCCGGCCTTGAGTGACAGTCCGCTAAGAATCTGGGAGCTGAAAGCCCGGAGCCATGGTAGGCTCTTGAGCAGGGGTGGTCCTGGGAGGGTGCTGCGCTGGGCCGCGCTGGGCGCCGGATGTCTGGAGCAGAGTAAGCTGGGAGCGTCGGAGAGCAGTGCTGGCCGCAGGATGATGGGGACCCGCTCCTCCCCCACTCGGGCCGTCGCACTGTCCGGGGAGGGCGGCCGGAGCGGGGCTGGGCCGGGAGCGCGCGCGAGCTCTCCGCGTCGGCCGCCGGAGGGGCGGGGCAGGGCACGTGTCCTTGGGCCACCCCTCGGCCACGTGACCCGCCGAGGGCAGGGTCGCAGAGGGACTGGGGGCCGGGGCGCGAGCCCGGGCCGCACAGACCCACAGGCAGCGGGCAAGACTGACAGGCGGCGGGGCAGCCTGGCTGGCCCGGGGCGGAGTCGGCTGCGGGCGGGGACGCGGCGGGGGCGGCGCGGGGAGATCTCTGGGCGATCGCGGCGGCGGCGCGGGGAACCGACGCCCGGGCGCCCCGAGTCGCCAGTATGTGGAGCGGGTAGGTCCGCGCGGGGTCGGGCCGCGGCTGCCTCTGGGGGTGGGACGGTGCGGGGGGGGGTTCCCTGCAGTGTGTGCACCCCTACCGGGAGGTGCTCTACGCCCCCATCCCTGCCCGTGCTGTAGCACGAGGACTGGCGAGCCGGTTTGGGGTGGAAGGACATTCGGCATGGAGGGTTCAGGGGGTCTCTCTGGGGGCAGGAATTGTGAAGGGTGGGCTGCTGACCGTCCCGGAGTGACAGCGCCAACTCCTAGCTTGTCCGGAGCGCAAGTGAGATGGGGGCAAGGGGGTGTGCGGCGGAGTGCAAGCCAGAATAAGCCTGGGATAAGCACCTAGAGGAGGGACCCCCAGGCTGAGTGAACCCTTGAAAAGCAGTGCATTTGCGAAAGGGGGGACTGGGTCTCTGCCACATTCGCTTGCAAGTTGGTGAACTTCCATCTGGGGCTCCTGGAACCTGCTGAGCTCAAAGGTGGGTGGGACCTCCCTGCAGCCTGGAGGGGTGCAGCGCAGACTCTGGGCCCTGGACTAGTGGCTCCACTACCCATATCTGTTCCTTGATTCTTAGGGGTGGTCCCAGTCCCTGGGCAACCAGGTGTGGGACCCTTTCCCTGTATGTGCAGAAAAGCTGTGGCCTTCTCATGGAGTTGGGTAAACACTTCTTCCTCCCCATAGCCTGGAAAGACCAGGTCCTGGCGGAGATGTGGCCAGAGTGGGGGTGGGTTGTACTCCTGGAAAGAACGGGGCCAGATGGGTGGTCCCAGGACAGGGCTCCTCCCAGCCACAGCCGGGGAGTGAGGGAAGCCCCACTGGAGAGGCTGGCGGGCTGGAGAGTTCTGATGCAGGCTAGATCCACTTTACTCCATGGCACCTAGCGAAGTTCGGAGTTCGAGCTGAGATGCTAGGGGAGGGCTGGGGAGTCATGCCCAGCAGGGGCTCCTGAGAGAATGGGCTCCTGGCAGGGGTGAGGTGTGGAGACGTGAGACTCTTAAAGGGAGAGAGTTAAGCAGAGCCTGGATTCTTGTGGAATTGCGCCCTGGGGGAAGGAGACTGAGCTTACGGAGAAGGTGGTTGAGGTGGGTTGGTGACAGCTGGAGAGGTCAGGGCGATCCCACCTGGGGTAAACCGTGCTTGAGGAGCTTCTGGAGGAAGCTCGTGACCCCTTGTGTTGGGTGCGCCCAGGCAGAACACAGCCACCGAGTTGCTGTGTGATCTTGAGAGTATGGCCTCACTGCCCTGAGCCTCAAGGTGAAATGTGTGGGTTGTGTGGTGGAGGTAATCCAGGCCCAGAGAGTGTCCTTTCCTGGAGGCGTCCAGGCTGGAGCCAGACAGACAAGTCTGGGAGGTGCCAGTAGACGGATGCTCACTTTAAAGACTGGATCCAAGAGTCCCGGGACCGTTCTGGATGGACCAGGCTGCCAAGCTGACGCCCGCTTGATCCTAAGTGTGGCTTCCTTGGATCCCCCAGGGTGTAGCTGGGTGCAGAGCACATAGTAGGTGCTTCATAAATGCAGATGGAAAGCATGAGGGGCAGAATGAGGAGCTGGGCATCTGGGGAGTGAGAGGCAGAGTTTTGGGGTTACCTTGAGCTCTGCCTTTTCATGGCCCCCTTACTTGGATGTTGGAGGCAGGGGCCAAGCTGCCAGCACCCGCTGGGGTCCTGGGGTCCTATGAGCTCACGCAGACCCCAGCAGCAGCTGGGAGGCATGCTGCTCAGGTCACACTTGCCCGGGTAACTGACTGAGCTGCTGTGACACCTCTGGGCAAGTGCATACTTGGGACCCTTCCTTCTAGACTAGGAGGGGTGAGGAGTTGGTGACTCTGGCTAAGCCATTGATGTCTCTGGGGCTTGGTTTCCTTACCTGGAAGACAACAGAGATACGTCTCTTGGGTGACTGCTCTGTTAATGGCCAGGTCGTAGTGCCAGTTCACCTTCTTGGCCCTGGACTCAGGGCTGCTCCCCTGGGGTGGGTGGAAGTGGCAGGACTCTACAGGAGCTCAGGTGGACCCTCTTCCTTGGGACTCCTTGAGTGTGGGCCCTGAACTCAGAACCCAGAGGTGGCTCCCCCAAAACAGGACTGCTCCCCTCCCGCTCCCCCACAGTGTCCCCTGTCCATAGTCTTGGGTGCCAAGCCGGCTTCCTGGTGATGGGGTGAGGATGGTGACTGGGGTACTTCTGCTGCTAACACAGTGCTGGGCACTTGAGACTTGGTCATCAGAGCCGAGAGTTTGGGTTCTGGGCTCGTTTTCTGCCACTAAGTGGCCACATGACATTGGTGTAGCCCCTCAGTCTCAGTTTCCCCATCTGACAGATGGGGCTAATCATACCTCCCTAGAAAGGGAGGGGCAGGCTCTGATAGACGCCCAGGAATGAGAAAGACCACCCCAACCTCCCAGGGATGGGAGACTGTGTCTTTGCTGCAGGCAGGATGCTGGGGAGCTGCAGGGCTACAGATGGGCTGTGAGATCTTGAGAAAGTCACCTAACTGTTCTGGGCCTTGGCTATCGTAAGGAGCTTGGATCTGTGAGGTCCTGCCTTTAAGGAGTAAGTCACAGGGAACTCCAGGCTCTGAAATGGCATCTGAAGTATGGCCTAGGGGCTCCAGGGTCAAGAGCAGGAGAAAGGGGTTTTGCGACCTTCACTGTCACCTCCTCCTGGAAGCCCTCCATGATTTAACTACCTCCCACCTCCCCCTCAACAGATGGAAATGTCTTTCCTGCTGTCCCTTAATCAGCACACCTGTCTGTGGCACTCAGTAGAGTCCTGCTTGTCCTAGACTCTCCCCACCCGGGATTTGTGCTCAACAGGGTGGGGGAAGGGAAGCAAAATGAATTCCAGTGTGATGAGAAGGGGGCTTGGTGATGTGGCTGCCAGAACCTGTGCACACTGGGTGGGTCTGGGCCGGTGGAGTGCCTGGCACACGATAGGTGCTCGCTGCATACGTGTTGGATGTTTGAGGGCTTGGGGTGTCAGATTCTTCTAGGACCAAACAGGCAGATGTGAGGCGTGTGCCCTGTGCCCTGCTCTACCTCAGTAGAGGAGGGAGCCCTCCACCCTTTCAGGCCTTGTGCCACCTCCGGTGGAGACACAGGGCTGGATTCCCTCCCTCATCAGGGCTGGGCTGCGCTGGGCTGGGCTGGCAGGCCTGGGGCTATGGCAGGGAGAGGCTTGGCCTGGGCCCCCTGCCTCAGGTGTTCTGACCTCCCTGCTTACCACCCTGAAGCTGTTCCTCACCTCCTCCTCCCTCCTGCTGCCTGTCCTACCAGGCACACACCTGCTTCCCCCTTCCTGGAGCGGTCCAGGCCCACCCTCTCCTACACTGGGGGTCCCGCTTGGCTCACTTCCCGGCATTCTTCTGGTGCCTCGTATGACCCTGTTCTCCCATTCTTCTGGGACCCTCCCCTCCAGCGCCTGTGATGGCTCGTGTTCAGGTCTCCAGGCGGGCTCTCTGGCCCTCAGCTCCTCTCTCACCCATCCCTCATCCAGGCTCAGGGCTGCAGCTGCTCCCTCTGGGCTGGTGCCTCCCCTCAGCCACCACTTCCCCAATGCCTCAGCCACGCCCCTTACCTTCCCTGAAAGACCCCCTCCCAGTTCCTCAGTCGTGTCGTGGGCACTGCTGTTCTCATTCACCTTGGCCTCCGTTTTTCATTAGATTAATTACTGCAACTTTTGTTCTGTTCCCCTCTCCAGCCCCTGGTCCTCCCCTGATTTCCTCCCCACCCCCGCCCAAGTCTTTTGTCTCTGTGTGTCCCCTCTGTGTGTCCCCTCCCAGCCCAGAGCCTGCCTGGCTAGAACAGCAGCCTTGGGCGGAACCGTACCACCACCACTCAAGCACTATCTCCAACTTCCTCAAACCCCCGTCTGCATCCTGCCTCACTTCTCTGAAACCACCATTCATCCCCTTTCCGCCAGTCCTGACTTTTTTGGGTGACAGTTCACATGATGCACTAGTGCCTGGACTCTGGGTTCAGTTTCCCCACTGCCACTTCCTTGCTGTGTGTTACAGCCAGGTCGCCATCCCTCTCTGAACCTCGGGTGCCTCGTCGTTCAAACTGGGCTGGCGAGAGCATCTCCCTGTGGCAGCATCGCAAGTTGACACACGATGACGTCTGTGGGGATGTGGAGTGGTGGGCTGGCGTGGACGTGAACAGGAGCTTGAGAATCGGATCTGTTTGTGGGTCTGGAGCTGAAGACTTGGCCACTCTGTAGGCTGAGCCTGGCCGGGCTTGCTGGTTGGTTGGGGACCCAACACACGAAACCTTTCCTGGGACCCCCTTGGCCTCGTTACGAGAGTCACTTGCCTGTCAGCCTCAGTGTCCTCAGGGCTTACTGGACCGCCCATAAGTGTATGAGCGTGATTCTGAACTGGGCCCCTGTGCCATGGCTGTTCCTGAGCTGTGCCCTGGGTCAGAATTCCTGCAGACCAGACCAGCTGTAGTCGCCCTGGAACCCGGGCTTGGTGGCCCCAGGCAGAGGGTGAGGGTCGCAGTCTGCCCTCCCAGCCCTCTCCTTCCCCGGGTTTTCAGTGCTTTCTTCACTGGCTTCCCCGCTGCTTGCTTAATGAACCCACTGTGCCTGTTAGCACAGGGGAGGGGTCTTTAACTCAAAGAGGTGACCTGGGCACTGGGGGGCAGAGAAGGGGAGGTTAGGGCAGAAGGACCCCATGGCTGGCTGGTTGGGCTGGGGCTGGGAAACGGTATCCAGGACGCTACCTGGGTCCGTCTGGCCCCAGGAGTGGGCTCCGTTCAGGCCCTCCTGGCCCAGTGGGGTTGCTGGGTGACTGGGGACCGTAGAATCCAGGGTGGGCCTCATTTCGCCATTTTTTCTGCTTGGGGACAAAAGCCCTGCTGGCCCTCCTAGGGGTGGCCTGGGGGGGTGAGGATTGAGGTTACTGCTTTCCCCTGCCTTGTGTGTTTCCTGGGGAAGTCACCCAGTGGGGCCTTTCCTGTATGAGTTGCCCTGGGCTCTAGGCCGCAGAGCTGGCTTCGGGATGGGGGATGTTGGCTGCCCCCACCTACCTCTGACCTTGACTCTTAGTATCTCCCACCCCCCTACCCGAGCAGACCCCTTCCTAGCCGGCCCTGCTGTGTGTCCTGGACACTGAACTCTGTGTCTGCAGGGAATGGGGTCCGAGAAGGTTTGTGCACAGGGCCGTGGACCTGAACTGGAAGGGGAGGTGCACGGCAGGAGGACTCCAGTGGTAACCCGTGCTCGCCCAAGGAGTGAGCTCCCCAGCCCCCAGGCACTCACCCCCGGATTTTCGGGCCTCTGGTCTAGGAGACTGAAGTGTGTGGGAGATAGCAGATGCTGGCTCGGGTGGACCCGAGGGGCCTGGGCTCCCTCCTTCATCTGAACTTTGAGTCTCGGGAGCTGGCCTCATAGCCCAGAAGTGTGAGGGGCAGGGTCTGCAGACTTCAGTACAGGGTGGACCCTCCTTCCCTCCAGCTTCTGCACCCCTGGCCCAGGCACTGGGCATTTGGTGACCACAGGGTGGTCCTGCTGTTCCCACGCCTTCTGCCATGAGGATTTGCTCGTGGGCTTTTCCACCAGGGAGAGGGGGAGGGTATCGCACTCTGTCTCAGGCCTCCCTGGACCACTGTTTCCTCTGGCTGCAAAATAGGGCGCCATCCCCCCAGAAGTAGACCAAAGTGAGCCTGTTAGGAAAATGATGGGGGCCGCCTGGATGCACCCCCAGCCCGTGCCCTTGGGACCCGCTGGAGAGCCCTTCACTGTGGCCAGAGGCCCAGACCACACTGGTGGACGAAGCTCAGGCCTCGTGGGAGGGGCTGGCGGCCTTGTTCCCCTAGGCAGGCGGTGCTGGCAATATCAGGGTGGTCCTTGTGGTGGGGCTAGGTGTCTGAGACCTGGGATCCTGCCCTGTGCCCTGTGCTGTCCCTGAGTCAACCCCTGCCCTTGGCCTGTAGTTCCTGCTCATTCTATTGTAGTGGGCAGTCCCGAGATGGGGTCCCCACCAAGCCTGTGTGACTGTGGCCATTCTCTCAACTGAGGAAGTGGGGCTGGGGCCCAGGCCTCCAGGTTCCCACAGTGGGTACATCCCCAGGGCCTGGGGTTTCAGGTGCAGGACACAAGAGCCTGGGCAGGGATGGTGGAGGTGGTGGAGGTGGTGGAGACACCTGGCAGATAGCCCACTATTTACCTGGCGCTGTAGGCAGTGACTTCCTCATTGGATTCTCAGTGTGTCCCTGCAGGTTTTAACCGCCATCCCACAGGCGGGGAAGCAGGTTGAAAGAATTTCAGCAACTTTCCCAGGGGCTCGCGTGGACCCCAGGTCAGAGGCTGGCATGGACCCGGCCGTGCCCGACTGGCCTGTGCTCTCAGCCACAGCTCCCCCAGTCCTGGCCTCCCTCCTGGGAGGCTGTTTCTCTGCCTGAGCAGAGGCTGAGAAGCCAGTTTGGGCTGGAATTGGGTCAGATTTTCCTGTCACAGCCAGGGAGGAGCCTCCTGGATGCCCCTGGGCTCAGCGGCCCTTGATCCCAAGGCAGATGCAAAATTATGTAGCCCACACCCCACCTGCCTGTCCGCTGTGGCTGGAGAGCTTTGGGCCTGGACTGAAGACCTGGCCGCCTGTCCCACCAGTGCCACCGACTAGCTGTGTGGCCCTGGGCAAGTCCCATTGCCTCTCTGAGCATCCGTCCCTCAACTGTAGAATGGGAACAATACCATGAATGCTGCTGAGAATTTTAAATGAGATAACACGGGCAGAGCACCCTCATGAGTCCCCTGGGTGCAGACCCCAGCCTGGGGCTGCCACAGTACTGCCAGAGACCCTTAAGCTTCAGGGACCGCCCCCCTTCCCGACTAGACCCCCCCCAAGCAAAGTATTAGGAAAGATCCCTGTCCGGCATAAACACTGTTGACGGAGTGGTGGGTGTGTGTTCCCACTTTATTCATCAAAGCCCCACGTCCTAGCAAGGCAGGACCCAGCCCCAGGAACCTTGAGGCCACACTCGGGGCCAGTCCCAGCAGACGGCAGGCTGGGCTGGGCAGCTGGACAGGGCCATGCGGAGGGTCGGGAAATGGGCTCATTGCTGGGGTCCCTGGGTGCCCTCTGTGTTACCTAAGGGCAAACTGAGGCTCCGGGGCCGCTTAGTGACTGTCCCAGGGCCCAGAAGACAGGGAGGTGGGACCGGAGAGACCCTGGCCTTGTGTTACTTCCCCTCCGCGATCCTGAATTTCATGACCCCTTGGCCCTGTCTTTCCTCCCTCCCGTGTGGGCCCCTCTTGGCCCCCTCCCCTCCACTTCCCCACTGCTATCAGCAGCCCAGCCCCCAGCCTCGGCCCAGCCGCTGCAGCTCAGAAGCTGCTGGCTCAGGAGCCGCCAGCTTTTGCTGAGTGAGCGAGTCCAGGGTGCTGTCTTGGCACAAACCGCCACGGCCCAGCCCGCTCCTCCCCTCCCTCCTCAGGGTCTGCTGCGAAGGGGGGCGCGTGGATGGGAGGTGGGCAGCGGCTGGCGGCCCCCACCCCGCACCGCCTCTAGGGTCTTCAGCTTCAGAGGGAGGAGGGTCCTGAGGCCCAGAGAGAGGGGGTGTTTGCCTGAGGTCACAAGGCAGACCAAGCAGAGAGCTGGGACTGCCCCCCTGCATGGTCCAGAGAGCAGGAAGTGGGGCTGCCTTGCCTAGGCTGTTTGCAGAACCTTCCTGCCTCAGCCGGCCCTGCCTGCCCTGGCTAGGCCCTTCCTCTCTGGTCCACCCTAAATGGCGTCGAATTTGCATAAACTATGCATGAACCATAGCAATGAAGGCAGTTCCCACTTAATCACCTCGTGTGCCAAGGTTTTCTGCACATCGCTGATCCACTCAGTGACCCTTGAGGTAGGGCCATTGGGATTGTCCCCATTTTATACAGGGGGAAACTCGGGCTCTCGACAGGCATGCATTTACAACATCTGCTGGGCAAACGAGCACCTGCTGTGTGCTCAGCACCTACGGTGGTCCTGGGCTGGAGGGGATGGTTGACAAAGATGAATGAGGCCTGTCCTTGCCCCCAGGAGACCCTGTGCTTGGTCATTCTGCCCTTGTGACGACCCCCGTGACGGCCTATTTTACAGATGGGGAGACTGAGGCCCAGAGTGGCAGGTGCATTGCCCAAGGCTGGTCCCTGGCCTCAGCTCTCTAGCTCTCCAGGCCTCGGGACACCACCCTGTATCTGCTCTTTGCCTCACAGCCAGCCCCACCCGGACGAGGGCCACCCACCGCCCCCTGAAGCTGTCCCAGTCCCCTGGAAGAGTGCGGGCCCCTGCAAAAGCCACAGGGATTCAGGCCTGGTGGAGACCCCTGCTGGGAAGGAAGCCCAAGGCGAGGAGGACCCTGCGGCCACCCGGCTGGACGTGTTGCGTCTGCGCAGCTCTTCCATGGAGATCCGAGAGAAGGGCTCAGAGTTCCTGAAGGAGGAGCTGCACAAAGCCCAGAAGGTGGGCTCTGAGGGCGGGGGCGGAGTGGGGGGGGTGAGGGGCCGGCCTGAGGGGCCGTGGGCTCTCACCCAACGGCCAGAGACGTCACGTTCCTGTCAAGGCCGCCTACATGCCAGGCCTGTGCTGGGCAGGAGGGCAGCCCAAACGAAGGAGAAACAGTTTTGCTTGTGACTTTTAAACGACTTTTAGAAGTCATGACATCTCTGAAAACCGTTCCCAGGCTCTAACAAACTGACAGTTGGGGTCCAACTTCACGCTCTGAGCTAAATGGAAGCACAGAGGAGGCAAGCTCGGGGCCCTGAGGCCCACGTAAGGCGGCCCCGGGAGTGGCGCCAGGCCCGGGGCCGCTGGGGGGCTCACAGCGCCCTCCCTCGTGCCCACGCCCGCCCCGCAGGAGCTGAAGCTGAAGGATGCGGAGTGTGAGCGGCTGTGCAGGGTTCGCGGGCAGCTGGAACGGGAGCTGGAGGAGCTGACGGCCAGCCTGTTCGAGGTGCGGGGCGGGGCGGCGGGCAGGGGGCGGGGCAGCTGGGCGTCCGTCCGCGCCTGCCGCTCACGTGGAGCCCGCCGTCTTCCCAGGAAGCCCACAAGATGGTCCGAGAAGCCAACATGAAGCAGGCGGCGTCAGAAAAGCAGCTGAAGGAGACGCGGGGCAAGGTGAGGCACGCGCCGGCCCAGACCTCCTGCCCACCTCTGAGCCCTGCGAGCGCCGGCCTCCGCCACCCGATCGGACCCTCGCATGGACTGGGGGGCCAGCAGGGAGGGGCAGAGGCATCCGAGATGGCCCCACTGAAACGTTCCCGCTGGAGTGGGAGCCCAGCTCCCTGGGACTCGAGCTGTGTTTCTGCTGTACCCCGGAGACCCTTCTGGGGGCCTTTTCGGGGGCTGGAAGGATCCTGTGGCCATTGTAATTTCTTTTCCTCCGTCCCATACCGCCTTTACTAAGCAGAAACCACAGGCTGGCTGTGTGAGCCTGGGCAAGCAGCTTTATCCCTTGGAGCCCGAGTACCCATCTGTAAAATGGGAGGGCTGGGCTGTTCCTGGCTCCTGGGGGCCCCTCAGTGGGAGACCCAGCCAGCTCCCAGATACGTGCACCTAACAGTCCTGGCTCCCAGTATGACCTCAGCCAGGCTGTGTCTCCTCTGAGCCTCAGTTTCCCTATCTATGGAAAGGGTATCTCAGCCCCCAACCCAGAGGCTGTTCCGAAGATAACGGGTGGAGTTAGGTGCTCAGGGTGGTCTTTCCTGAGCTGGGGTGGCAGTCAGTGGCAGCCGGGGCAGCCTCAGCCCTGGGTTAATATTGACAGCCGTCTCTCCCGGCCAGATCGACATGCTGCAAGCAGAGGTGACAGCCTTGAAGACACTGGTCATCACGTCCACACCAGCCTCTCCTAACCGCGAGCTCCACCCACAGCTGCTCAGCCCCACCAAGGCCGGACCCCGCAAGGGCCACTTGCGTCATAATAGCACCAGCAGCGCCCTCTGCCCCGCCGTGTGCACCGCGGTAGGACACGCCCCCAGCCTGGACAAGGAGGGCAAAGAGGTGAGGGGCAGCGGGCAGGCAGTGGTCACAGGAAAGGGAGGCAGTGCCCACTGTCAGCCAGGCAGCGGTGCCCAGTGGGGACCCGCCTGGACCCTGCTGTGTGACGGGGAGCGTGTCCTACCCTCTCTGGGCCTCTGTGTCCTCTGGCTGTGAGGGCTGCCTGAATTCCCTGTGATAGGAGGTGTTGGGCCCTCAGTAGGGTACGTGGGGCACCTGGTCCAGGCGGGACAGTGGCTGTGATGCCCTTGGCCACGGGTCTTTGGGCAAGTGAAGCCGCCTGTCAGCACCTCAGTCTCCTCGCGTAAATGGGGTTTCCTGGGGCCACAGGACGTGGGCGTCAGGAGCTCAGCTCAGGGCTGCACCCAGCGGACGCCCCTGAAGGCTGTAGTGGGATTCAGCTTCCTGGAGTCTCTGATGCCAAGGTGGCCCCAGCTCTGCCCTGCCCCAGGCCTCCCGAGCGTCCAGGGAGGAGGTGCGGGCCAGGCCTCTCCATCCCCTCCCGAGCTCTAAGCTTCCGGCTGGACTCTAATAATCTCCTTCCTCTGTCTGTCTCTGTGCACCTGTCTGTCTGTCTGTCCTGCCGGCCCAGCCCGGGCTGCCCCCTCTCCTCTCCCTGCTCCTCTGCGTGGTCCCCAGCAAGGCGGTTCACCTCACCTACGAGCCGGCCTGGCAGCTCCCACCTGGGGAGCTGCCCGTGGGCCCCACCTCTGCTACCTCTCTCTCCTTTTCCCGACAGGTAAAGGCTCCGGAGAGGGGCCGCTCCCTCTGCCCCCTCCCAGCCTCTCCCTCTGCATGTGCCCCAGGGCAGCCAGTGAGCTGTGTGTGTTCCTTTCCGTGTGCGCATGCCTGCGTGTGCCGTGCGTCCCGTCAGGTCCCTGTGTGTACCTGCGGGTACCTGCAGCGTCACTCTTCAACTTACCCTCCTCAAGGAGGCAGCGAGGGTCTTCAGAATGAGACCCTGGACCCACGTCTAATTCTGTAGGCCAAGAAACTGGCAACACACCTCCAACACGCTTAGAAGTGAAACTTTTGAGTTCCGAATCCAAATTCTTCTGTGCAAGGGGAAGAGAAGAGTTCTTCTTTGGGACTCGGGTCCCCTGCATGGCTACAGGGGACAGGCCCGCTGGGGCCTGCACTGCATCCTCCCTGGCTCCCCACCTCCTGGGGCTCTGCCTGTCTCTGCCATGCTGGCCCCCCCAGTGCCCTGCCCCCCACCACCGGCTCACCTTCCCCCACAGGTGGACACGACCCTGTTTGCAGAGTTCCAAGCCTGGAGGGAATCGCCCACCCTGGACAAGACCTCCCCCTTCCTGGAAAGGGTGTACCGGGAGGACGTGGGCCCCTGCCTGGACTTCACCATGCAGGAGGTGAGGCAGACAGAGGGTGGCCCGCCGGGGGGCCCAGCCCCGCAGCCGGCGGCCAGCCCCTCACCACCTCCCACTCCTCCCTGCTCTACCGCAGCTCTCAGCCCTGGTACGGGCCGCCGTGGAGGACAACACGCTCACCATCGAGCCGGTGGCTTCGCAAACACTGCCCGCGGTGAAAGTGGCCGCTGTCGAGTGTGGCCGTACCAAGTAAGCTTAGCACCCTGCCCCCGGGAAAGGCCCGCGTAGCCTTGTGCTGCACCAAGGGGGTGGCCAGGGAGGACTGAGCCTCAGGCCTGCCTGCTGGGTCCTGCAGTGGGACCTGGGGGTGGGCAGGGGCACCTGACCAGAGAGGGACAGTGGCTGCCTCCGCGCAAGGCAAGGAGGCATCTTTGGCAGACATGCTGCCTCTAGTCATGGAGCCGGGGTCTCCTCCTTCCTGGCTGGCCTGACGTGCATCTCTCTCCTACCCCCTCTCTCCCACAGTGGGTTCCGGGCCCCGATTGACACGTAAGTGACGTCATTTTTCACTCCACCTCCTGACAATGACCCGATGGCCCTGGCATCTTGTCCTCCCTGCTTCTCAGCTGGCATTGGGCAGGGCCAGCAGCAGAGCAAAGCTGCCAGCATGGAGCAAGGGCAGGGACTGGAGCCTGCGAGGGAGGCCCCTGGGTGGGAGCCTTGTCACAGAGGGGAACATTTGAGCCGGGTTTTGAAAGATGAATAGCAGTTTGCTGAGCAGGGAAGGACCTTTCAGGCAGAGGCAACAGCATGAGTGGAGGTATGAGAAGCTGGAATATTAATGGAAACACCACTGGATCGGTGGGCGGAGCAGTGGGGTGGGTGGGCATGGGGTTGGGGCTGAGGCCACAGAGGGTGTTTGGGGCCAGAGTGTGAAGGCCTCAAATGAGGTTTGGGCTTTAACCCACTGAGGCCAGCATTTCACAAATCATCGATTAACGTTCCCTGAAAAGAGGGTTCCCTGGTCCAATCAGAGTCACAGTGAACCTGGAGGCAGCAAAGGCTCTGATAAGTCCTGCAACCAAGGAGCCTATTTAACCTTCCTTTACTCGGGATTCTCCGTAACTATTTCCTGGGCAGTAGGGAAGCAGCAGGGAAAGATAATGGGCTAGATGTGGGTTTTTGGAGTAGCCCCTGGCTGTAACATGGAGAAGAAAAGCAGAGATGAGGCAGAAGTCTGGTTGGAAGGAACTGAGGGCATCCGGGCAAAAGGTCCTATTGGCAGAACCTAGCCTGGGGACTTCGTGACCTAAGTGGAGGAGAGAGAAGACTCCTGCTTAGGAGGAAGGGATGACTGGGTCTGAGGGCCCTAGTAAAGTAGGGGGCAGCATTTTTAGGGGCGGCAGAGGGTGGAGCTTTTGTACACCTGGCCTGAGGTTGACCAAGCTCTCCTGCCCAGCAGGGGTGAGGTGAGGGGTTGAGGGATGGGGTCCAACTTGGTTTAAAGGTCTCCCCCAGGGACTTCTGAGACTGCCCTCCTCCTTGGCCTGCCTCCAGGCTCCTTGGGAAGCTGGGACCAGGGGAAAGGATGCCAGGCCCCACCCTGATGTGTGTTTGCCTCCCCCTCCCTCTGTGCCTTCTCTGGCTGCTGCGTCCTCCCTGGACGAGCTGGGTGGGCAAGCCCCAGCCGTCCCCATGGTCCTGAGGTCTGCTTTTCTCTAGTACATGTGCCCTGAGTGGCCTGGCCTGCGCCTGTCGTCACCGAATCCGGCTTGGGGACTCCGAGAGCCACTACTACATCTCACCGTCCTCCCGGGCCAGAGTGAGTCATCCAATGGGAGTGTTACCTGGCTCCTTAGAGGCTCCCTGGGCTGGGACTCTGAGCCCCAGGCTGCACAACCTACAATCTACAGAGCAGGGCACAGGCTCAGAGAGGTACGAGAATGACTTGGGCCACACAGCCAAGCCGGTGTATTTGTTTGCTGTTGCTGTGTGACAAGTTACCATAAACTCAGTGGTAAACTTCGATTTAGTATCTCACAGACTCCCTGGGTAGGAGTCTGGGCACAGCTTAGCTGGGTCCTCTGCTCAGGGCCTCAGGGACTGCAGTCACAGTATCAGCGGCTGCATCCTTTCTGGAGCTCAGGGTCCTCTTCTGAGCTCACATGTTGTTGGCAGAAGTCAGTTCCTTGTGGTTGAAGGACTGAGGTGGCCATTTTCTTGCTTGCCGAAAAGTACTCATGGGAGTGACACCCATCAGCTCTGTCGTTTAATATAACCTAATCAAGGGAGTGACACTAGAGTTCCAGGCTCCTGACTCCTGGCTCCGGCCCCAGGCTTTGGAGAAGGTTCTGAGGCTTGTCTGTCACACAAGGCTGACAGTCAGCTGTGGGCTCTGAGGGGCCTCCAGGGATCCCAGCTTCTGCCCTCACCTGCCGAGTGACCCAGGTGAGGGTCAGTGGATCAAGGGGCCTCACTGGGCTGGGATGAGGGTGGGGTGGACCCCTTTCCTCTGTCCCTTCAAAGACAGTGAAGAAGATTGGAAAGAACAAAAGTTTGGAAAACTCAAGCTTGGTGCAAAGGTGACGTGGTGTGGAAGGTCCTCTTGGAGGAACCATCTCCTCCCCTTGACCTACTAGAGGTGCCTAATTGGACTAAAGTGGGCAAATGGCCTCATCATCAGGCAGTAGATTGACCAGCACAGTCAGCTTGTCTGGTCCTGACAGCCTCTGCAGGGCAGCCCAGCATGTTGTTCTGGCAAATCCCCCAGCAGCGAGCTGAGCTCCCATTAGAGAGGGAGTCTGAGCCTTAGAAAGGAAAGGGGTGCACCCCAGGCCACTCAGCCGAGACCGGAGGTCTCCCCATCCTGGATCCAGGCTCTTACTTCTGCAGTCTCCACCTCCTGCATCTGTGCCCAGAGCCTTGTTCGGTGGCCATGGGTCACCTCTGTTTCTTTCTGATCCCAACGAGGGGATCTGTGCCAGACGCTCCCATGCCTAGAAAATTACATCTAGAACGTTGTTCTGCCAGGCCTATGTGTCTGCTGTCCTGGGCAGAGCTGGGAAGGCAGAGGGGAAGGGTGTGAAGTTCTCGGATGTGGTCCCCACCCTGATGAGACCAAGGAGTGTGGAATCCATAGGGAGAAGAAAGTTCTGTCCCCAAAGCGCAGCCCTGGGGAGAGAGCCCCACTGCTCCCCACCATTCCCTAGTCACGGACCTCTGGTAGGGCCTACTGGCCACTGAGCAATGCCAGGGCCTGGGACCCAAGCTTCTCCTGCCCATCCCATCCGGCCCTACGCAGCCCCTCCTCAGCCCTCCCAGGCGGCACCTTTGCCACACTGGGTTAGTCCCCTCACCTGGCCTCTCTCACACCTCCCTGCCTTTGCCAGGGCCACCAACCCCCTGCACCCAATTTTGTCCTCCTGGCAAGGGCTCCTGTGTGTTTGAGGGCCCAGCAGGAGCATCGCCCCTCCCTCAGCTTTCTCCACTCCCCAGCCTGTGGCCCCCACACACTTGATGTCCCTCCCCCAAAGTGCTGGGTATTCAGCATGGGCAGTTGTGGGCGCAGCTGCCAGCTGCCTTCCACCCTGCTTCAGGTTGGGTACCCTAGAAGCAGAGCCTAAGATGGAGATGGTGTGCAATTCTCAGGAGGCAGAATGGGGGTGGGGGGAAGGACAGGCAAAGGTGAGGCTTCAGCTGGAGTCTGGCTTCAGCCTGATCCACAGGGGCCCTGGAGCCCAGAGTGGATTCCACCCTGAGGCACGGGCGTGGCCTTTTATACCCAAGATGCCTGTCAGTCATTGGCTGAAGTCTGTGAGGGTATGGGGTGCAGAGCGGCACCAGCAGCCAACATTCTCAGCAGTGGGGAGATGGGGCCCCAGCCTGGGGAAGGGGCCTGGGAAGGGCACTAACAGCGCCCTCTCAAAGGTGTGAGAGTCTTCGTGACAGAGCTCAGGTCTGAGCCAGCTCGGGGTCCCCAGTGCCTGGCGCAGGGCCTGGCTGGGAGCAGGCCTCAGGTCAGACTAGGGGCTTCAGGTGGGGATCCAGGGCAGCCAGGTGAGCAGCTTCTGATCCCCTCACCTTTCCTGGCATTACGAATAGCACCTGGTAAGGCCTGGCTGGCCGGGGCCTCCAGTAGCCAGAGCGAGCAGGCCCCTCCGGGGAGCGTGGGTTCTAGGCAGCCTGCCCGGTTTCATCTTTGCAGCTCAGCCACTTAATAAGTGGAGGCTCTGTGGCCTCCGCAGTCGTTGTGGGGTCGTTCCTGGAGCCTCAGCGCTCCCCACGTGTAGACTGGGAATGATAGGCACGTCCGGCGCACCGGGTACGCGTACTTGATTACGCTTAGTGGTCGCTATCGTTTTTATTAGGAGTACTAGTGCTGCTGTTGACTGTAACGTTAGAGCCCAGAATTATCTGAGTCTCACAGGACGTGGGTCTTCCCGCTCTGGTCTGCGATCTACCCTGGCTTTTTTTGGGGGGGGAGGGGGCAAGTGTGAGGGCCGGGGGGGGTCACACCCTGCCCCCTCTGCCCACAGATCACGGCCGTGTGCAACTTCTTCACCTACATCCGCTACATCCAGCAAGGCCTGGTGCGGCAGGACGGTGAGCGCCCCCTCGTGGCCGCTGGGGGTGGCGCCCGGGAGGGGAAGGGCGGGGCGGGGCGGGGCGGGGCGGCCGGCCGGGCCAACCCCAGGGCTTTGCTGCACCCCGTCGGAGGAGGACTCTGCGAGAGAGAAGGTCGTAGATTAGCAAAGCGATCCGGAAGCTCCTGTTGCTGAGCCCTGTGGAGAGAGGAAGAGCGGAAGGAGCCTCCTGGGCTCTGCCTTACCGGGAAAACCAGCCTGGTGCCCCCACATACCTGGATCCAGCTGCTTTTTCCCGTTCAGAAACCTCTCCAGCCCCCCGGGCCTGTAGTGACGGCATTCTTGTTACTGGCCTGGTCTACACGATGGGGCCTCCCCTGTGAATCTCCTCCCCTGTCCCGCCGCGTGGACCTCCAAGTGGTGGCTGGACACGGCTCGCCCACCTCCCCCTGTAGACACTCCCCGCCCTTGCCCAACAGGTCCTCTGTCCATCCGTTGTCCCCCTGCCCCCATTCTGCCAGGCCAGGGACGGGCCCTGTGCAGGGTCGCTGGAGAGCCCCGGGAGCAGGGGTTGGAGAGCATTTGCAGTCTGTCCAAGTGTGTGGCAGTGTGTACGTGCGTGTGCGTGTCAGGCTGTGGAGGTGACCGTCACCTCCATGCCTCCCGGGCTGCAAGCCCCCACAGTGGAACCTCAAAGAGGTCCGGCTACTCACTGAGATCTGTCCTCAGGGACTGGGGAGTCCTAGGGTGCCCACCAGCTGCCCTGCCCAAAGCCGGGGGAGAGGCCAGGCCATCTGCCTGAGGCGACCCTGAGTGGGCACTGAGCTGTCCACCCTCTGTCTGCCTGCAGCGGAGCCCATGTTCTGGGAGATCACAAGGCTGAGGAAGGAGATGTCGCTGGCCAAGCTTGGCTTCTTCCCCCAGGAGGCCTAGGTCATGGCCCAGGCCTGGAGGGGGTCTCTGAGCTGGAGCCAACACCTGCCCCAGGAGAGACAGACAGACAGACGGGGTCCTAGAGCCAGCCCTGAGCCAGAAGCTGACCAGAGGGACGAATGGCCAGGCCGTGGAGGCAGCACTGAGCCGGCAGCAAATGTCCATCCCAGGACAGGCCTCAGGAGGTGACCTCTCCCCCCTCATAGTACTACAGCCACCAGGAGACTTTCAAGAAAGCACCAAAGACCAAGGAGCTGGGAGCCGTACAAAGGGGCTCAGCCCTTGGGAGGGCACCCCTGGGACAGCCAGCACCCACTCCCCAGTCCCAGGAGCTGCTGCCTGCAGGTGCCTCACTGGCGAGATCTCCAGGGTATCTCCGCACCCCCCCTTTCCTAAGCCCTGGGCACCAGCACCCCCTTGTGGCCATCCCTCACCTCGTTCCCAGGTGGGCCTGCTGTGCCCAAGGGCCCGAGAGCTAGGAGGAGCGGACGGGGCGGACGGGGGCCTCGCTGGCTGTCTTCCACTCCATCCTGTATCTGCCTGACAATGACCCCAAAACATCCTTAAGATGTATCAGGGGCCCTCCTCCCGCCCGCCCGCTCGACCTTCCTCCTTCCCGCCAGCTGAGCCCAATGCTGCAAGGAGCCTTCGCCCCCACCACTGCTGGGAGGATTGGGGCACTTTCCTCCCAAAGTAAAACACAGACAGGCCTCAGGATGCCCGGGCCTGTTTTCAGCTGTGGATGGCCGTTCCGACGACGGAGGCTGAGATCGCCCAGCCCGGCACACAGGGCTGGGGTGGGGCAGGCAGGCCCCGGGCCCCTCCTCCCCCCTCGCAGGCTACTCAGTACCGGGGTCCAACCTGGACACATCCCTCACCACGTCCGATTTCCGCCTCTGAATGGAATGTAACGCGATCTCTATTTAATAAAGGACGGCTTTGTTGGTAGAGGCCAGGCAGCCACGCGCCTTCACTCCTGCGCCCTGGGGCTTGGGCCAAGGCTTGGGCATCTGAAGGAATGAAACAAAATCCTTTCCTTGCCCGCCCTCGTGCTTGGGATTAAACCCAAATCCTGAAGGGATTGCTGGAGGGAGCACCAACCGAGTCCTCCCCAGTGTTCCTGGGGCAGTAGGTTTTTGGGGGATGAGCCCAGCTCCCTCTCCCGAGAAGTGGTTTGCTGTCAGGAGAACGGGGGCTCTGTCGCTGCCTCACAGGGGATCTTGGGCAGATCCCCTTGCCATCTCCCTGCCAAGTGTCACGGAAGCCTGGAGCTCAGAGTCAGAGCATCAAGGCTGCCTGGTGCCTGCAGGGCAAGGCAGGATTGATTGGTGATGTCTGCCAGCAGCACAGCAAGGCCTGTGGTAGCTGTGGTTTTCCCCGCCCTGGTCAAGGGACAGTAGTCAGAGGTGGAAGAAGGTGGAGTCGCCCGGTCCTCTGAGAACCCAGGATAGGCCTTGGGAGGTGCCTTGTGGGGCCTGATCCCCTCCCCACAAGTAGGGATGTGGGCCCAGGCCAGTTGGTGTCCTTCCTTGTGGGGTGGGGCGTAGCAGCTTCTGGGTCAGTATTTACTGGGGCTGGTGATCCCTCGAGGGGACTTCTCTGTTGGCCTGAGACCTTGGGGTCACTCAGCTGGTAGGTCGAGGCCCCCCCACCCTATCACTCTCTCCAGCCAGTAGCCTTTTCCCTCTCGCTCTCCCGCCTCCAAGACTCTCCCTCTCTTCCCAGCCCTCCCCACTACTCCACTAGTGATTTGAATCCCTTCTGTCTCCCCAGCCCCCTCGGATGTTCACCGGTTAGGCCTCCTGTCACAGATGTTCATTCATTCACTCAACAAACGCTGGGCAACTCATATGCCAGACACTTTTCCTGGTGCAGGGGGTACCTCGCTTGAGCTGAGACGCTCACGGGGAGACTGGCAATAAAAACAATGCACGGGTGACATCCACGGTGTCAGATGGAGGAAGGAAAACAAGGAAGGCGATGGAGGATGTCAGGGAAGGGTGTACCCTGCCGCATTATATGGGGTCACCTATGTCCTCTCCTGCATACCAGTCTCTTTCTGTCCTGGGTCAATCCTGGGTCAGCCAGGGGACAAGGGAGGATGAAGGTCTGGGCCCTGGAGCTGCCCGTTCCTGCCCTGAGCTTCTGTGCTCCCGGTCCAGCCACACCCAGCGCCAAGGAGACACCAGGCAACAGTTCAGGCAACCTGGCAGAGAATCCCCACGGCCAGATGTGCTCAGCCTGACCCTGCCAGGTGAGCAAACAGTAGCTGAGATGCCTGGGGGGGTGCCTGTGACCCTTACACTCTGGCGTCAGTACATAATAGCTGAGCACTTACTGTGTCCCGGGGCTCGTTCCACACCCTTTACGTGAACGCATTCACTTAATCCTCAGGACAACCCTAGGAGGTCCTGTTTTCCTCATTTTGCAGATGAATCGACCTAGGCACCACGAGGTCATACAGGAAACGGTGGCCCCAGAATAGGAATAGATGAGCCCAGCTCCAGAGCCCACGGTGTGAGCCAGCTTCCTAGATGCTTTATACTCACCACCTGCCACGTCCCGGAGGCTGCGTTAGGTCCTTCCCTGTTTTTCAGGGATGTAGAAACAGGCTCAGGCAGTGACGGAGCAGAATTTGAATCTAGGTTTGTTTCTCACCTTTACCCCGTGAGGGGTGCCCTCGCCCCTGCTCTGCAGGCTTCTGGGGGTGGTATGGGGGGAGCTCAGGGCTTTGGCTTTTGGAGTTGGGGGGCGGGGAAGGTTAGCTCACATCAGCCACACAGGAGTTGTTCCTCTTAAGTGAATTTTCTAGATAACCCACTCAGGTCTCTCTAAGTAGTGCCGCACAGGTGGCCACCTCTTACAAGCCAGCACCAACCACAGTCTCCGAGCCTGAGCCCAGCCCCACCCTGGCCTCACACGTTGCGCTGCTGTGTCACATTTTGCCATCTGCCAAGCCTGTACCGATTGGGTCCTGCCAGGGTTGTGTACCTGGGCAAGTCACTCCTCTCTGGGCTTCAGTTTTCTCATCTTTGACTTGGGAATATCAGACTAAATGACCTTTGCAGCCCCACTCTTTCCCTTTTTTTTTTTCCATTTATTTTATTGTGGTGAAGACCCACACAGTTGACCATCTTAGCAATTTTTCATCGTATAGTTCAGTAATGTTAAGTATATTTGCATTGTTGTGAAACAGCTCTCCAGCACTATTTTTATTTTATTTTTTTTTTTAGCGGTACGCGGGCCTCTCACTGTTGTGGCCTCTCCCGTTGTGGAGCACAGGCTCCTGACGCGCAGGCTCGGTGGCCACGGCTCACGGGCCCAGCCACTCCGCGGCATGTGGGATCTTCCCAGACCGGGCACGAACCCACGTCCCCTGCATCGGCAGGCGGACTCTCAACCACTGCGCCACCAGCACTATTTTATCTTGCAAATCTTAAACTGTGTACCCATTAAACAAATCCCCTCCCCCATCCCTGGCCACCACCATTCTATAACTACTTTAGAGATTTTATGTAAGTGAAGTCATGCAGTATTTGTCTTTTTATGACTGGCTTCTTTTATTTAGCATAATGTCCTCAAGGTTCATCTGTTTTGTAGCCTGAGACAGGATTTCCTTCCTTTTTAACGCTGAATAATATTCCATTGTATTCATAGACCACGTTTTGTTTATCCACCCTCTGTTGATGGACACTTGGGTTGCTTCTACCTCTTGGCTATTGTGAATAATGCTGCTCTGAACATGGAAGTACAGATATCTGTTTGAGACACTGCCTTCACTTCTTTTGGATATTTAGAGGTGGGATTCCTGGATGATATAGTAGCTCTTTTTAAAAAAAAAAAATTTATTTATTTATTTGTGGCTGCATTGGGTCTTGCTCTACGCGGGCTTTTCTCTAGTTGCGGTGAGCGGCGGCTACTCTTCGTTGCGGTGCGCGGGCTTCTCATTGCGGTGGCTTCTCTTGTTGTGGAGCACAGGCTCTAGGCGCGCGGGCTTCAGTAGTTGTGGCATGTGGCCTCGGTAGTTGTGGCTCGCGGGCTCTAGAGCGCAGGCTTAGTAGTTGTGGCACACAGGCTTAGTTGCTCCGTGGCATGTGGGATCTTCCCTGACCAGGGCTCGAACCTGTGTCCCCTGCATTGGCAGGCGGATTCTTAACCACTGCACCAGCAGGGAAGCCCCCATATAGTAGTTCTACTTTTAATTTTCTGAGGAAACTTCATACTGTCTTCCGTAGCAGATGCACCATTTTACAATGCCACCAATAGTGTACAAGGGTTCCAATATCCTTGCTAACACTTGTTTCACTGGTGTTTTTTGATAATAGCCATCCTAATGGCTGTGTGATATCTTATTGGTTTTTTTTAATTGACGTATAGTTGAATTCCAATGTTGTGTTAATTACTGCTGTACAGCAAAGTGACTCATTTATACATATATACACATTCTTGTTCATATTCTTTTCCATTATGGTTTTTCACAGGATATGGAATATATTCAATAGTTCTCTGTGCTATACAGTAGGACCTTATCCTACTGTTGTTTATGCGTTCTATATATACCAGTTTGCATCTACTAATCCCATACTTTTCCACTCCTACCCTCTCCCACCCCTCGGCAACCACCAATCTATTCTCTATGTTCCTGACTTTGTTTCTGTTTTGTAGGTAGGTTCATTTGTGTCATATTTTAGATTCCGCATATAAGTGATATCATATGGTATTTGTCTTTCTTACTTCATTTAGCATGATAATTGCAAGTTGAATCCATGTTGCTGCAAATGGCAGTATTTCATTCTTTTTTATGGCTGAGTAGTATTCCATTGTATATATGTACCACATCTTCTTTATCCATTCATCTGCCAGTGGACATTTAGGTTGTTTCCATGTCTTAGCTATTGTGAATAGTGCTGCTATGAACATAGGGGTGCATGTATCTTTTTTTTTTTCTTTTGTATAAAACACAGTCCCTACCATTTATTTATTTATTTTTATAAATTTACTTATTTTATTTATTTTTGGCTGCTTTGGGTCTTTGTTGCTGCGTGCGGGCTTTCTCTAGTTGCAGTGAGAGGGGGCTACTCTTCATTGTGGTACACGGGCTTCTTATTGCAGTGGCTTCCCTTGTTGCAGGGCACAGGCTCTAGGCACGTGGGCTTCAGCAGTTGTGGCTCGTGGGCTCTAGAGCACAGTGTTAGTAGTTGTGGCGCACAGGCTTCGTTGATCCACTGCATGTGGGATCTTCCCGGGCCAGGGATCAAACCCGTGTCCCCTGCATTGGCAGGCGGATTCTTAACCACTGCACCACCAAGGAAGTCCCACATGTATCTATTTAAATTATAGTTTTGTCTGGATATATGCCCAGGAGTGGGATTGCTGGATCATATGGTAATTCTATTTTTAGTTTTCTGAGGAATCTCCATACTGTTTTCCACAGTGGCTGCACCAACTTAAATTCCCACCAACAGTGTAGGGGTGTTCCCTTTTCTCCACACCCTCTCCAGCGTTTGTTATTTGTAGACTTTTTTTTTTGTAGACTTTTTAATGATGACCATTCTGACTGGTGTGAGGTGGTACCTCATTGTAGTTTTTTGTTTTGTTTTGTTTTTTAAATTAATTAATTTATTTTTGGCTGTGTTGGGTCTTTGTTGCTGCGTGCGGGCTTTCTCTAGTTGCGGCAAGTGGGGGGCTACTCTTCTTGCGGTGCACGGGCTTCTCATTGCGGTGGCTTCTCTTGTTGTGCAGCACGGGCTGTAGGCACACGGGCCTCAGTAGTTGCGGCATGTGGGCTCAGTAGTTGTGGCTGGGGGGCTCTAGAGCACAGGCTCAGTAGTTGTGGCGCACAGGCTTAGTTGCTCCATGGCATGTGAGACCAGGGCTCGAACCCGTGTCCCCTGCATTGACAGGCGGATTCTTAACCACTGCGCCACCGGGGAAGCCCCCTTCATTGTAGTTTTGATTTGCATTTCTCTGAGATTAGTGATGTTGAGCATCTTTTCATATGCCAATTGGCCATTTGTACACAGCCTCTTTTTTTTTTACTACGGGGTATTCTAAGGAGCTCTACTGTTCCATCATAGTGATGCCTCCAGGGAGAGTCTTTCATGGCTGCTAGGGCTCTTGAATAATGAATAATAACTCTTCACTGAGTAGTTGTGTCTAGGGCCTAATAACCAAGCTCGAAAAGTGGTGAGCTTTAACTCAAAGCCAAATCGCAAAGCTCTGACTTGGGTCCCCTTTGCGCGTCTGCTGGAGAACAAACGCCTGGGCTTTGTGACTGCTCTTTTTGGTAGGCGCAGAGTTTTTCGGAAATTTGCCCGACTGGGCCACTGTCGCCCCTACGCGGCCTACACAAACATCATTTGACCCCAGGACAGTGGCTGGTGGCACCGTACGGGTGTGGAGACTTCAGTGTGTCCAAGAGGCTGTGTAGCAGCTCGTGGAGAAGCCCAGCAGGGGCTGGGACAGGGGCTCTCTTCAAACCTCATGTGCCCCCCCAAAAAATTGCTCCAGCTGGCCAGACCCTCCCTTGCCTTTTGTATACTTCCCCCTCCCCCTGCCTAAACCCTGACAGTGGCCCCTTGGCAGCTCAGGAATGTCAAGTAGTCCCTCTCTCTTTCCAAGTAGCCTGAGGGGCCTCGCTGCCCTGATGGGGGTTTGGAGACAATGGAATCCCTAGTTTCCCCAGGGCCCCTGACTCCAGGAAAGTTGCCAGCTCCACTGGTTTGAAGCCCAGAGAGGCTATGGAAGTCCCTAAGGCCTGCAGAGAAATGTGGGAAGCTGCTGGTTGGGCTCTGGGGAGGAGACGTAGTTCCGGCTTTTAGCCACTCAACTCCAGGTGGCAGGAGGGTTCAGCCATCTCTCTCCCCCTGTTGGGATGAAGTAGCTGGAGGCAATGGCCTGGCCCTGAGCCCTGTCCTTGCTTTACCTCCAAAGGGATCCTATGAGGGCCTTCATCTGCCTCGTCTCTCTGGGGGCAGCTGGGGCAAGTGAAGGTTCTAACCCACTTAATTCCCCGCTACCTCACAGGAGCTGACACCAGGCTCGGGCCCAGGGAACGGGTCAGGTGTCAGCAACTGACCACTGATGGCTGCTGAAGACAGGGTGAGGGCCACGCCTCCTCCATCCTTGTGCCCATGTGTGAACGTGGTGGGGGCAGGGGCATCTGCCGTCACCTCCAGCCTTAGCTGCCAACCACATTCCTCTATCCCCGCACATGCTCAGGGAGGGGGCTCGAGGATGCCTGAGTGGAGAGGGCTCAGGCCGCCTATGGCTGTGCTGGCGACAAGGCCTTACTGGTTGTCCTGGCAACCGAATGCAGGTGCTCCTGGTACCAAGGAGAACCCACACGACCCCTCAAGCCCTTCTTTGGATCCTGCCCAACCTGTCCCACAAACGTTAGTGACAATGATTTCCTACAAAGTGTGAAACGAAAATAAAATTTTAGCACATCAGAGAACTGTACTTAGGGTTCTCAAAGTGTGTTCCCCAAACCAGGACATCCGCATCACCACATCAGCATCACCTGGGAACTTGTTAAAGCACGATTCTCTGCCCCCAAAGCAGACCTGCTGAGTCCCACTCCGGGGATGAGCCCAGCAGTCAGTGTCTTGACAGGCCCTCTGATGATTCTGACGTGCACTCAAGTTTGACACTTCCTGCCCTGTAGCATAACCGTAGCCTGATTTCATTCGGTGTTAGGTGTGAATTCTTAACTTTTAGGAACACGTACCTTTGTCTCAAAAAAAACTACAGACCGTAGGGGAGCAACCTACACTCTCAGAAGGAATTTAAGTAAAAAGTAGGCAAGGGTACCGTACCGAGCAAGCCAGCCAGTAGAGCAACCACATCCGGTGAATGACAGCACCCCACTCCCCACTCTGGCGCCCCTGCTCCCCTTCTGCCCCAATGGCCATCCCAAGGCATCACCGACCCTGCAGCTCCAAAGGCAGGAAGCCCACCGACTTCCATAGATGGGCGGGGCGGGGGGAGGGCGGTCAGGCCAGTAACCTCAGCCCCGATAGAGGGGCCTCGCTGAGCCGATTCTGGGGACCCATGGTTTGAGAGCTGTTTATGGTCACCCCTAGGTAGTGTCCCCACCTCTGAGCGCTCAGGGTTTAACGTTCTAGGAGGCGCGGCGGGAAGCCCATTCTTCGCAGACTCTTGTTCTGGGCCCCACTGGGCGCGGACCGGACCCCCGAGGGCGCGGCGGACGCCGGCTGTGGGCTTTCCGTCCCTCCGGCCCCGCCCCGCCCCCGCACTGCCGAGCGCAAAGCCCGGCTGCGGACGGTGCCCCCCGCAGGCCAGGGTGTTGTGGCCGCGGAGCCTCGCGGGCGGGGCGCGCCAGCCTCGACACGGCCCTCCCCGCCAGCCCCGCCAGAGCGCGGCGCAGCCAATGGGGGCCAAGGCGCTGCGCCGGGATTGGGGCGGGTGCGGGGCGGCGGCAGGGGCCGGGGTGCGGGGAGGGCGAGGCGAGCGCTGTCAGCGCGATTATAAGGGAGTGAAAAGTTGCCGGCAGACAGCCCGGCGCACGCTCGTACGGCGGCCGCAGCGGCAGGGCGGGGCCGCGGAGCAGCGGGTGGCGGCGGAGGAGGTCTTTGAACGCGGCCTCGCTCCTCAAGAGGTCTCGTTCGGCGAGGTCCCGGCTTCGCGAGGACTTTTGCACGCAGCCATGGGCGGCGTCGGGGAGCCCGGAGGGGGACCTGCGCAGCTGGGGGCGACGCTGCCCACCTTCCGCTGGGAGCAGATCCGCCCGCACAACCTGCCAGGCGACAAGTGGCTGGTCATCGAGCGTCGCGTCTACGACATCAGCCGCTGGGCACAGCGGCACCCGGGGGGCAGCCGCCTCATCGGCCACCACGGCGCCGAGGACGCCACGGTAAGGCCACCCACCGCTGGCGGGGTAGAGCCCAGCGCTCGCTGGGGCCTGCTCGTGGGCACCGTGCCCTGCTCCACCGGCGGGGCCTTAGCATCCTTCTTACTCTCGCTGACCTTTGACCTCCCAGCCGGGGACCCAGAGTTGGGATCTACTAGCCGGGGCCTGATGTGGAGTAGGGAGACCACATCAGCATGGAGGACCCATACCCCCGGCAGTGGACCAGGGCTGGTCTGGAGCAGATCTGTGCGGGGAGGAAGGGGCTCTCAGAGGTGGGTGTGTCATGGCAGAAAGCACTGGCCCTTGGTGAGGGGGCTCCCTGATGCTCTGAGGTTCCTCCTCTCAGTGCTGGCTCTCCCAGACCAGGCTCTTCAGGCCGAGCGCTTGCTGGATGCCAGAGGTAGGGCGGGTTCCCCAGGGGCTGGCAAGGATGTGCCTGCCATCAGAGGCTGGAGGCTGGGCAGCAAAGCTTGAGTGAGGCCTAGAGGTCTGTGGCTCCCCAGAGCTGCTGTAAATGGCTCTGAGGAGCCGTGACTCACCTCTCGTGGGCTAACAGCTGCATGGGGGAGAATTTCGCTAGTCAGGCTGGGTGGGCCTCTTTGGGAAGCACATTCACCCCAGGAACAGGCTGGCCCCTGTGGACCCCAGCTTCCCCTTTGCAGCCATGTTCAGACATGTTCTGGTCAAGGAGGAATGTGGCCTGTCCAGTGGGACCATCTGGCAGAGCAGCATCAGGATGAGAGTCCTCACCAGCCCCTTTTCCCACAGTCCCCCAGCTGGACAATAGGACCTGGGGCCGTGACGCTCTGTCCTTGACCATCCAGAATTCTAGGCTGGTCCCACTGGGTACCAGGAAGGTCTTCAAGATTCCAGGGGATGAATCCCTGACTGGCGGAACTTCAGATAACAAAAGCGATTGTGTCCCGTCGCAGGAGGGTCAGTGCCCCTGTTGCCAGAAACATCTGCTCTCTGCCCACTGCCTTCTCCCGTGGCTTGCGCAACCTTCCTGGGACTCTTTTAGGGGGAAACGTGTCTCTTCCTCACTTCCCCAGGAAGCTGAGAGGTTAGGGTCAGAAACCTCCTGAAACCCTAGAAGCTGACCGGGAAAGCCTTGTGGGTAGTGCCGGACGGCCCGGCGGTGGCCACGGCGTTGGAGCTGACTGTGGGCCAGGGAGTGTGTGACCGTGTTAGGCCTGTCCACATGCGAACGAGGCGTGTGTTTGTGTGTGTGGTTATACATGTGTGTGTTGCTGCCAGGGCGTGGGGGGCGTGAGGTGCCACAGCCCCTCCCCCCTCAGCCTGGCTGAGCCCTGGCCACCCCTCCGGGATGCTGGGGGCAGCTACTCTGGCCTTTTTTCAACCTCTAACCTGTCGGACGGGATGGAGGTTGGCAAGAGGAAGACGATGGAGAATATTTACGAATCGTTTTTTCCCGCTTGGTGCCCAGGTCTGTGCTGGGGGCCCTCCCGTGTGGGAACCCCATTTAGCTCTAGACGCTGAGACCCCCCCCCCCCCCCGTAACAGGTTTCTCACTGATTCATCACCAGTAAGGTCTGTTTTCCCATTTCCATTAAAACACTCTGTCCGTTCCCTGGGGCCAGGTCCCGGCTCTGCCGTTGGAGGCTCTGAGGGACCTGGAGCCAGGCATATCACTCCTCTGAACCTCAGTTTCCTCATCTGTAAAGTGGGGACAGCTGGGCCAGACAGTGAGCCGGCGGAGGGCAGGACTGTGCCTTCTCAGCTCCGTGGCCCCAGAGCTGCTATATAGTTGTTCCTGGTCAGTTTGTGTTGCCAGCGGAGAAGTGGGAGTGTGCCCTGCAGACTGTAGAGTGCAGTGGACAGCCACGGCATAGCCACGTCTTTGCTGGGTGACCTTGTCTGGTTCGTTCATGGCTGTAACAGGACATGATGTTAGGCCATCTCTTAGCTTCCCCGAGGCCCCAAACCCTGGGCTGGAGTTGCCAGAAATACCTGGTCTGTTCAGGCCAAAGGGGTTGTGAGGAGGCTGGGGTTGGGGGACCCCAGTCTTTGTCTGTGGTGGGCCCACAGGGCAGAGCAGGGATCAGATCACCCCAGTGCCCTGTGTGGTCCAGCCCAGACCCCAGGCACGCCATCCCCGGCCCTGGAACACAGGTGGGGGTGGGGCAGCCATCTTGCCGGGCTCTGTTCCCGCAGCCACCTTTTAGCAGCCCCTGCTGCCCATCAGCTGTTCTCCTGTTCACGCCACAAAAGCCTTCCTGCCAGGAAATGCCCAGAGTTCCTGCGCCGTGAAGTCAGTCTGTGGCCATCCTGGGATACAAAGCCGGGTACCCTGGGGAGAGCGCTCTGGGCCTTGGGCCAGGTTTGTCTAAGAGTCACAGGCGGCCTGAGACTAGTGGAGCCAGCCATGGAGGGGTGAGGCCCAGCCGCTGCTGATCGTGAGTTTACCAGGCCTGGGTGCCGAGCACCTACTGTGTGCCGGGCTCTGAATTCAGTACTTGATTTATAGATACCCCTCTCTGAATCCTCATGATACCTCTATGGGACAGGTACTGTTACTGCTATTTCCATTTTAAAGATGAGAAAACAGACTCAGAGAGGCAAAGTGACTTGAAATTAAATGATGGGTCTGGGATTTGAATCCACAGCCCATGCTCTTAACCACCCGCTTCACTGCCACTTAGCTGTTTATTTCATTCATTCATTCATTCTTCAATTATCAAATCATTAAATCCAACAGCAGATATGCAACGAGCATATCCTACGTGCCAAACCCTGTTCTAACCTCTGAAGATACAGCTGTGAACAAAAAAATGTGCTAGGAGGGACTTCCCTGGGAGTCCAGTGGTTAGGACTCCGCTTTTCCGCTGCAGGGGGCACGGGTTTGATCCCTGGTCGGGGAACTAAGAACCCACGTGCTGCGCAAAAAAAAAAAAAAAAAAAAAAATCTGCTAGGAGGATGTTCCTTGGCAGAGGGACCAGCTAGGGCAAAGGCTCGGAGGTGGGACTCCATGCATTTAAGGAACAGCAAGGCTATCAGCTCTCAGCGTGGCTGGAGCGCAGCAGTGAGCAGAAGTGCAGGCAGTGTGGTCCAGAGGTAGCAGGGGAAGCAGGACTTTTGTTTTATTCTAAGGGGAGCTTGAAGGGCAGAGCAGGGAAGCCAGGGGAATCTGATATACATTTAAACAGATCCCTAATGAGGAGGGGGAAGGCAGAGCCTCCTAGGAGAAGGGGGAGGCATTAAGAGAAGAGATGGTGGGGACCTGCCCTCCCCAGGGGAGGCCGCTTGGAAGAGGTGGCCATTCACCTGGGCCCTGGCGTGCAGGTACGTCCAGGGCAGGGGGCAGGTGATGCTGTGGGCTCAGGCACACCAACAGGAACCATTAGGATTTAGCTCAGTGTGGTCTCGAGAAAACAAGCTTCAGAGGTGGTCCTAGCGTTAGCCCACTTTGCAGATGAGGAGACTGAGGTTGAATACGGGTGATTTGAAGGGACCTTCTTGGAACCCTCAAAGGGCAGGGCCTTTGTCCTTGGGCTTGGAGGGTGGGGTTTGTATCTGGGAGATCTGGGCAGATCTGAGGCTGTGGAGCGAGGGTGGGGCCGGAGACAGGGGCTGGCCAGGAGCTCAGACAACCTGGCTCCAGAGCTGAGGAAGCCGTACTCTGCTTCCTCTTACCACGCCAGCTGCCTCGAGAGCTGCCTAAGGGCCACTCCCCGTGAAGTGTGACCTCTCTGGGCTCTGTGGGTGTTTTCTGCAATGTCCCCACCCACCCAGGCCCCTGGTGGGGCAAGAGGGGGATGGCAGTGCCCTGGGGGAGGCGTCGGATCATATGGTGCTGGGCAGGAACTTGGGGAGCAGGGGTGGGGATGCTAGTATCCTAAGCACGCCGGCAGTCCCTCTGCATTTCCTCCCAAGGATGCCCAAGTGGCAGCCATGGGTTTCTCGGGAAACACCAGCGGGAAAGAGCCAGAGCTCAGTGGTGGAGAGAGGACCCGGGGCCAGAGGGCCTGGCCACTTCAGGCCACCGCGGGGTCAGTGACACCTGTGAGGCCAAGGGTGCTGGATGGAGGAACCCCACCACCACCACCACACCTGTCACCAGGGACACCAGGGGTGCTGGGGGGACAGGGGCAACTTCCTGAGGACATCCGTCCTTGAGCTGGGCTCTGCTGCTCCAGCGGGAGTTGATGCTCATGTTCAGGGCTGTGTGCCCTTTGGCCTCAGTTTCCTCATCTATAAAATGGGGATACTGATAGTGCCTCCCCATTGGCCTCCTGTGAGGAGACCCAGGGAGAGGATGGGAGGGAGCATCTGACCTGGGCGTGAGATCCTGCTTTATCTTCCCACCCAGGAGAGGGAGGGAGGAAGAAATTCCTGGGTGTGTCCACTCTCCCATCCTCACAACCCCCTGCTGCCTCCTGAGCTGAGGTTAAGAGGAGCAGACCCAGACCACCTGAGCCCCCAGCAGCCCTGCTTCCTTCCCTGCTCTACCCCCTTCCTGATCTGGAACATTCCAGATTCTTTGGAGAAGTGACCAGAAATGCTCCCCGCCCCTACCTTATCTCTGGGGTGGAAGGAGGCTGCCAGCCCCTCCTGTTTCCTAGCCTCAGGCTGGCCAGGACAGTGACCAGCAGGGCGCACCTCCACCCTCCTGCCTCAGGCCTGCGGGCCTGAATCTCACGGGACACCAGGCCCCTTCTAAGTGCTCTGCCTGCACTGACTCAGTCCTCCCAGCAGCTCCACGAGATGGGTATTTGTGGTTCCTGATTTACTGAAAAAATATAGGATGGAGAGGGGGTGCGACCTTGTCTGTGGCTCCAGGGCTCAGCTCCTAAGTGGCGGCTCAGATTCCATCCCCTGCAGGCTGGCTCCTGAGTCTCCCCACTCCCAGCCTTAACCAGCTGCTACCTGGAGTTCAAAGCGGGGCTGGGGGCAGGGCAGGAGCCACTCTGAGGCTTCCAGGGACTGAAGCAAGGCTGGGTGGGAGCTCTGTCCTGGGAGAGCAGGGACGTCACAGAAGATAGACCTGGATTCGAATCCCAGCTCTGCCACTACAAACTCTGACCTGGGCAGGCCAGAGCCTCTGTTCCCTCACGGGCAGAATGGTTCAGACGCCTGGCTTGTGAGTTCCTTGCCCACTTACGCACACCTGCCATCCTGCCCCAGCTCCGTGCAGGGCTCTGAGGCCACCCCTGTGAACAAGGGCCTGTCCCTGTCAACCGCAGCTTATGTTTAGAGACATCGTTTGAATTCTAAAAGTTTCACCCAACTCTGTTCCAAGAACTCGTGAGAGGCCTCAGTTGCCATCCCCGTGGGGGAGGGTCACAAAGTTTGCACCTATGGCCCTGGGAGGACGTTTCCAGGCGCATCAGGGGTGGGGCCTCCTGCAGTACACTGAAACTTGGTCAGTGCAGCCCCAGAAGCACCAGGACCACCGTCCCGACCCCCACAGCCCGGTCTCCGAGCAGCCAGATCCTTGGCTCCCCGGGATGGTGACCAGCCTCGTGACGAGGGCCCCTTCCCTCCACCTAGGAGACCCACTGCCTCCCCTCTGACCAGGAGCGGCCACCCTGGGGCTAATGCCGAGTGGCCACAAGCACAGTTTTACGGTCAGACCAAGTTCTGGTCCAACCTCCATCAAATGGAGCTGTGTGACCTTGGGTAAGTGGCTCAACCTCTCTGAGTCTTCTGCCCAGCTCCTGAATCCTTAAACAGAGGCCAAAGAGGACTGAGTCACATGGCCCCAGCCAATGTTCCAGGAAAAGCTGTTTGCTGAGGTTTTGGTCTGCGGCCAGGGACCCACCTTGTTGGTACTCAGACTGCAAGAAGCGTAGGCTCAGCAGTGCCCACCCAGCCCCAGGAGCCCGAGCTGCTATCCGAGGACCTGGCACAGCTCCGCGCTTTCCCACCCACCAGCGGAAGGCTTGTCCACCAGCTCTGGGATGTCCCTGCCCGGACCTGAGGGGGCGCACAACTTCCCTCCTCAGTGCAAAGGACATGCCTGGCTGGGGGTCCCTCGGGCAAGCCTGGCTCTGTCCTCCTTCAGGGCATTTCCAGGCCTGGCTTGGGTGAATCAGGACCAAGGGAAAGGAGTTGGGGAGGGAGAGCTGCTCCCGCAGCTCCTCAGCATGGCCCTGGAGCATCTGAGGTCGGCCGGGCGCTGGGGCGGCCCCAGAACAGACACAGAGGTCGTGAGAGCGCGGGGCTGGGAGAGGGGGAAGCCTGGGGCCGGAGCCACCGCACACACATCTGCTCTGTGAGTCTGTGTGTGTGCCAGGCCGTGTCTGTCTGGGTGTTCTTGTGGCCTTGCCTGTGCGCGTATTCCCAAGCGTGTCTGGGAGCCTTAGCGGGTCGGTGGTGGTGTCTGCACGCGTGGAGGCGCACCCTTAAGGCACTGCACTTCCGTGACACGTGTGCACCTCTGGTGTCACGCTCTTTGTAGCATGCCGTGTGCCTCTGTGTGCCACCAGGGCGGTTTCAAAGAAAACGAGAGGTAATCAGAGTCAACGCTCGCTCAGCCTTAAAAAGGAAGGAAATTCTGACATGCCACACGTGGATGAACCTTGAAGACGTGATGCTAAGTGACGAGTCCGTCACAAAAGGACAAATACTGTATGATTCCTCTTCTACGAGTCAATTCTTCTTTTTTCGGCCGCACCTCGAAGCAGGTGGGATCTTAGTTCCCTGACCAGGGGTGGAACCCGTGCCCGCTGCAGTGGAAGCGCGGAGTCTTAACCACTGGACCGCCAGGGAAGTTTCTGTGAGTCAATTCGTAGAGACAGAAAGCGGCACGGTGGTTTCCAGAGGCCGGGGGGAGGTGGAAATGGTGAGCTAGGGTCTCATGGGGACAGAGTTTCAACTGGGGAAGATGAAAAAGGTTTGGAGATGCGTGGCGGCGATGGTTGCCCAACAGTGTGAGTACACTTAATGCCACTGAACTGTGCGCTTCAAGATGGTGACGATGGTCAATTTTATGTGTGTTTGACTATAAAGAAAAAGAAAAAAACCTTAGTGCTCTATAGTCCAGAGCCCGAAAGGCCCTGGGGGCGCGCCCTTTTGATGTTCCCCCTGGATTTGCCTAGTTCCAGGCAGGAGAACAGACTCGCTCAAGGTCACAGTAAGCGGGGTCAACCAACCACAAGAGCAATCTTCCTCTTAGTTCCCCAGCCAGTGCCGCTCCCGCGGCTCCCCAGTAGGCCAGCGCCCGGGCAGCTTCCTGTGGGGCCAGCCTCCCCTCCCCCCCCCCCCAGGGGTGCTCCCCCTCCATCAAGGCTCTTCCTTGGTGAGGGTGAGGTCTGTACCTATACAACCCCTTCCCCTATTATGAGCTCCGCGGAGGGGCCCCAAGTCAGCCTTCCCAAGGGCCTAGGTTATCCCAGAAGCTACATCCTCTGAGCCCCCAGGTCCTCAGACTGCCCTGCGCCAGTAAGAGAGCAGGCAGCAAGAAAGGGGACCCCTCGGGTGAATCCTGCAGGGGTGGCCTTCAGGTGGGAGCTGGAGGGGCCTGAGGTGCTTCTGTCCCCGGGGATGGGACGGTGTGGGCTGTCCTGAAGTGAGGACAGGGGCCCTGCTGCTTTAACACCCACCAGGCACTGCTAGGCTCACTAGCAGACAGCAGTCACCTTCCCCGGCCCAAGGGGACCCGCCGCTACTCCAGGTGCTGCTCCCACAGTTCAGGCTGCTGGCCGGCTGGGGGTTGGCACTCAGAGCCTCCGAAAGTGCGAAGATAAAAATGGGTTGAAGAGCTGTAAACAGCAGTGAGCCAGTGACACCAGGGCTAGATCAGGAAGACTGAGTGAGTCCCAAGCGTGAAGTTCAAGTTCACTCACACTTCAGAACTGCCCGGTGCTAGAGGTCGGGGTCACTTCCTGACCGGTCCCTTTCCACAGCCCTTTATCTTTCCTGGGGTCGCTCTCTTCCTCCAACCCCTTCTCCCGCTCTGCACCCTGCCCCCATGACAGAGAATCACAGGAATGTTAGATTGTTTATTTAACTTACTGTTTAAAAAACTTATATTTTCCACTCCTGCTTTTAAAATCAAGCGAGTTTAACTGTTTGAGCATCTTCGGGCTGTGTGGTCCTCGACTGATTTTTTTTTCTCCCGGTGGCCCAGTGGTCGTCAATTGCAAGTTCCCTCACCCACGTTTTACCCACTGCTTGTGTGTGTGAAAGGTGATTAATCTGATGTTTGTGACCCAGTAGAAAAGCATATGATTTCAAGAAAGCTTTCCAGTGATCTTTTTGGAAAAGTCAAACCCTTTCAGGAAAGGAATCAGAGTCTTCCAGGGAGAACTTTCTGTAAATCCTGATTTATTTTTTTAAATTAATTAATTAATTTATTTATTTTTGGCTGCATTGGGTCTTCATTGCTGCGCCCGGGCTTTCTCTAGTCGCGGCGAGCGGGGGCTACTCTTTGTTGCGGTGCGCGGGCTTCTCATCGCCGTGGCTCCTCTTGTGGCGGAGCACAGGCTCTAGGCATGCGGGCTTCAGTAGTTGTGGCGCACGGGCTTAGTTGCTCCGTGGCACGTGGGGTCTTCCCGGACAAGGGCTCGAACCTGTGTCCCCTGCATTGGCAGGCGGATTCTTAACCACCGCGCCACCAGGGAAGTCCCAATCCAGACTTTTAAAAAATACATTTATTTATTTATTTATTATTGTGGCCGCGCCGGGTCTTAGTTGCAGCACGCGGGCTCTTAGTTGCGCCATGCGTGTGGGATATAGTTCCTCCAACCAGGGATCGATCCCGGGCCCCCTGCATTGGGAGCACAGAGTCTTACCCACTGGACCACCACGGAAGTCCCCTGTTAGTCCAGATTTTAAAATACCCGACCGAATTTGGGGAAGGGCCCCATGGCGGCGTGAAACAGCTGGATCCTGGCAGGCGAAGGGTGTCTGTTGGGGCACCCAAGGCCTGGGGAGGACCAGGGAGGGCTCACAGGCAAGGCTGACCCGTGTGGTCCTATTTCTGTGACGGCTGAAACACCAGCGGACTGCCTGCCTGCCTGCCTGTCCGTCTGTCTGCTCTGCCCTTGCATCAACAGCCCTTCCACTTTGTCTCTGCCTGCTGCCTCTGGGTGCTACTCCAGCCGTCTGTCTGTCCACCTGACTGTCTGCTCTCCCTCAGGATGCCTTCCACGCCTTCCACCAGGACCTCAATTTTGTGCGCAAGTTCCTGCAGCCCCTGCTGATTGGAGAGCTGGCCCCGGAGGAGCCCAGCCAGGATGGACCCCAGAATGTGAGAAGGGCCCCGGTGGAGGCTAAGCCCCCAGTGGGGGGGCTGGAGGGGATGGAAGGCGTTGCCAGTGGCAGCTTCATTCGAATTATCCCAAGGGGCCCTGGGGCCAAGGCTGGGTCTGCCGTCCCTTCCTGGGCAGACAGCTGTAGGCAGAGCCGTAGGGACACCCGCACCAGCGTTTGCCGGGCGACCCGTTTGCCGGGCAAGCCCCTTCCCTGCTCTGGGCTCTGCAGCCCCATCTATGATGAGGATTTTGATGAGCTGCACTCTCGGGGTTTTCCCTGCTTCTCAGGTACCCCACACCTTTTGTGGGTGGCGGAGGAGCCTTTGCCGCCAGCCAGCAACCCAGCTCACACCCCAGGCTGGGCACTCTGGTCCCTCCGTCCCCTTCGGCCACAGACCCACTGGGCCTGACGCTGGGAGGAGTGGCTGTTGGGGGGGTTCCGGGGACGCCTGGGGCCTCCCTCGCTTCCTCGGCTGACCGGCCGTGCCGCCGTGGCAGGCCCAGCTGATCGAGGATTTCCGAGCCCTGCGCCAGGCGGTCGAGGACATGAAGCTGTTTGAGGCCAAGCCCACGTTCTTCGCTTTCCTGCTGGGCCACATCCTGGCCATGGAGATGCTTGCCTGGCTCATCATCTACCTCCTCGGCCCCGGCTGGGTGCCCAGCACCCTGGCCGCCCTCATCCTGGCCGTCTCCCAGGTGACCCCAGCACTGTCTTGCAGACACCTGAACTGACCAACAGACACAGGGCCTGGCACACACGGACACTCGGGACATACTTGCTGAATGAATGAATGAATGAATGCCCAGTCCCATAAGTGTGTACCTGTGGGTCGAGCTACAGTTTCAATATGCGAAGGAAGCTCTTTACTTAATAAGCCCAGAGGGAGCCCACGGCTGGGAGCTGGACGGCTGCCGCCTACAGCTCCGTGACAGACCCGCAGCCCCTGGACCTCCCGAGGAAACTGGCCTACTAGGGTCTAGAGTGGAGTGCCAGCTTTGGGGGTGCCCTGCGAGCTGGGAGGGCTGGCCGGGGCCCAGGCGGCTCCCTGCCTCGGCTCCTGACCCTGCGTCTCCCCAGGCCCAGAGCTGGTGTCTGCAGCACGATCTGGGCCACACCTCCATCTTCAGGAAGTCCCGGTGGAACCATGTGGCCCAGCAGTTTGTGATGGGGCAGCTGAAGGTGAGGCTGGGGGCAGGTGGTGGGCAGCCAGGGGCTTAGTGGGGGGGCCACACTGGGTCTGCGCAAGTGTGTGGTTGCCATGGAGAGGGGGGCGTGGCCTGGCCCCACTCCTGAGAGCCCCCTCCCCTGCAGGGCTTCTCTGCCCACTGGTGGAACTTCCGCCACTTCCAGCACCACGCCAAGCCCAACATCTTCCACAAGGACCCGGATGTGACCGTGGCGCCCGTCTTCCTTCTGGGGGAGTCGTCTGTCGAGGTGCATGGGGGACACGCTCGGGCTGGGCCTGCAGCAGAGGGGAACTGGTAGTCCCTGAACCCCCTGCTGTGGCCCAGCCCCTGACCCAGCCCCCGACTGTAGCTCCAGGCTGAGCCCCTGTTCTGGTGGTACCCCTTCCCCCTTTCCCAGTTGGCTAGAATCCAAAGTTGCCTTGGCCCCTGGGCCCCAGCCGGCCCCCTGACCCTGCCTGGGACAAGGAGGGCCTGGAGAGCCACCCTCCCCAACGGCTGCCTGTCCCCACAGTACGGCAAGAAGAAGCGCAGATACTTACCCTACAACCACCAGCACCTGTACTTCTTCCTGAGTGAGTGTCCGCTTGTCCCCCTGGGGGTGGGAGCCATGCCGGGGCCTGCACGGTCCACCTGACGCTTCCAGCCCCCTCAGCACGGCACCTCCAGGTCTCTCCCGGCCTCTCTCTGGTCGCCCTAGCCTGCAGCCCATGCCGACTTCCATCGCCAGGCCTTTGCCCCAGCCCTTCCCTCTGCCCGGGGTACCTTCCGGCAGAAGGGAGCAACCACAGTCTTGCCTGGAGCTTTCAGAGTTCTTTCCTACCCTCACCGCAGGGCGAGCCAGAGCTCTAGGGCAATCGTTGGGGCAACAAGGTGAGGATTAAAGGGCGCGGATGTATAAGGCTGGGGCCGACCTGCTGAAGAGGCACAGGAGGTGGCGGGGCGAGGACCAGCCTGGAGAGGCTCAGACACGGAGGGAATGAGTGAGGACCGGGCCTTGTGGGTGACGCGGGCTCGTCCCAGCAGGATGGGACCAGCGCCAAGTGCCGCTGGCCTTCCTGGGGGAGCAGAGCCCCGCCCCCAGCCCTGTGCCCCGCCCCACCCCTGAGCCCTCTCACGCCCCTCCTTGCAGTCGGCCCGCCGCTGCTCACCCTGGTGAACTTCGAGGTGGAAAACCTGGCGTACATGCTGGTGTGCATGCAGTGGATGGTGAGTGGGGGCCCCGCTCGGGTCCCCTGGGCGTACAGCTGTGGTGGCAGGAGGTGGGGCGTCAGGGGGCAGCCCCTCTCAAGCAGCGCAAACAGGTGTGCCTGTGATGGTGCGGTAGGCATGTGCACCCGCGCAGGGGGCGTGAGTGTGTGCCTGTGTGTGGTTGCAGGGGGAGAGGGGCGTGTGCACGGGGCATGCTGTGGGTCTCTCACGGTGGGGTGTCCTCCCTGGGGCTAGGGATCCACTGGGCCCCTTCTGCCAGGCATTTGTCTTCCCGGGCAAGGCTTCCCTCAGCCCGCACCCCTGCACAGCACCTTCACCTCCGTGGTCAGCCCCCTGAGGCTGGCAGGGCAGGGATCCTACCCACTTACCTGGCTGAGACACCCAGGCCCAGAGAGGGGCGGTGACGTGCCGTCCAGGGTGACCCAGCTCCCCTTCCCGGCTGCCTCGAGGCCTCTGCCCTCCTCCTCCCTCCTCTACAGGACTTGCTCTGGGCCGCCAGCTTCTACGCCCGCTTCCTCTTTTCCTACATTCCCTTCTACGGTGTTCCTGGGGCGCTGTTCCTCTTTGTGGCTGTCAGGTATGGCCAGGTTTGGCATGGCGGGGTGTGGGGAGCTCACACACGGGCGGCAGGGGCCCCTGACCTCAGCCCTCCACGTCCCCATCTGCAGAACGGGGACAGTACTGTCTCCCTGGGCTGTCGAGTGGCAAGATCCTGGGGGTGGCAGGCCTCAGGGAAGCGGCCCCGGGGGTGTCCCCCGTCTTGAGTAGGGCAACTCTGGCAGCCTGGCAATGGCCCCTGCACCACTCAGCTGCTTTAAACACTAGCGGGGAGGGCTTGCCGCAATCCCGTAGCACAGATGGGGAAGCCGAGGCCCAGGTCTGCGTGGTCAGCTGGACACGGGGTAGCGCCTGGGCCTCCCCTCACAGGGTCCTGGAGAGCCACTGGTTCGTGTGGATCACCCAGATGAACCATATCCCCAAGGAGATCGGCCACGAGAAGCACCGGGACTGGGCCAGCTCTCAGGTGGGCAGCAGAGGCGGGGTCCCAGCGGAGAGGCAGGGGGGCGCTGACGGGGCTGCCACGGGGTTGGGCTCCGTGCCGGCCCCCTCACGTGTGCCCCGCCCGCTCCTGGCAGCTGGCGGCCACCTGCAACGTGGAGCCCTCTGTCTTCCTTGACTGGTTCAGCGGACACCTCAACTTCCAGATTGAGCACCAGTGAGCGCGGGCCCCGGGGGCCCACGGGGGTGGGAGTGAGGCCTGAGCCTCTCTGTCCAGTCTTCCCCCAGGGAGGCCGAGACGTGAGCCCTGGATTTCCTGGAGGGCCCGGGAGAGGTGGTGAGCGGGGCCCGGGGGGCGATGGGTGGGTGGGGGTGCCAGCACACGCTCTCCCCGCCCCCAGCCTCTTCCCCACGATGCCGAGGCACAACTACCGCAGGGTGGCCCCGCTGGTCAAGGCCCTGTGCGCCAAGCACGGCCTCAGCTACGAGGTGAAGCCCTTCCTCACCGCCCTGGTGGACATCATCGGGTAAGGGTTCTTTGCTCACGGTGGCTCCCTGGGGGCCCCTGCCCACCCTGGGCCTGGTCAGCCCCGTCCTGAGCACCCACCTGGCTCTCTGAGCTCACGTGGGCTCCTTTGTAGAAGCTGGCATCCAAGGCCTTTCCGATCAGCCTTTCTGCCCTCAGCCCGTGACCTCCCTTCCCAGTGTCCGCCCACGTAGCCAGGGTTTAGGGAGCACCTACCATAGGCCCAGGCCCTGTCCTTGGTGCTACAGACACATCAGTGAGCAAAACAGGCTGACATCCCTGCCTTCCTGGAGCTGACATCTGAGCGGGGGAAACAGAAAAAAGGCAGTTAAAATAAGTAAATTACAGAAAATGTGAGAAGGGGAGAAGTGCTTCGGCAAAAAACAAAACAAAACCACAAAACCTGAGGGTGGGGGCAGGAGAGGGACTGGGTGGTGCAGGCAGGGTTGCAATTTTTAGTGGGGTGGCACGGTGGGTGGTATTAAGAAGGCAATGTGTGAGCAAGACAGGGAGGAGGGGAGAGGGCTGGCCATGGAGAAATCTAGGGGAAGCAGATTTGGGGCAAAGGAATAGCCGTGCAAAGGCCCTGAGGCAGGAGTGTGCTAGGTGAGTGGGAGAGTCGCTGAGTGGAGGAGGGGCACGATTTTGGAAAGATGCTCTGGCTGTGGGAAGGTACTGATGGGGCAGAAAGAACAGAGTGGGGGTTCCTGCAGCTGTCCAGGGATGACATGGCTTGGCCCTGATGGTAGCCTTGGCCGTGGGGAACAGAGGCCGGATTCTCAGCCAGAGCTCTTCCACCTCTATGCCTTAGCACATGCTGTTCCCTTTACTTGGATGCCCTTCCTTCTATACTGGTGTTGGAACACCTACTTCTCCTTTTTTTCTTTTTTTTTAATTAATTAATTAATTTTTGGCTGTGTTGGGTCTTCGTTGCTGCGTGTGGGCTTCCTGTAGTTGCGGCGAGCGGGGGCTACTCTTCGTTGCAGTGCGCGGGCTTCTCACTGTGGTGGCTTCTGTTGTTGCGATCACGGGCTCTAGGTGCGCGGTCTTTAGTAGTCATGGCTTGCGGGCTCTAGAGTGCCGGCTCAGTAGCTATGGCGCGCTGGCTTAGTTGCTCGCGGCACGTGGGATCTTCCTGGACCAGGGCTCAAACGCGTGTCCCCTGCACTGGCAGGTGGATTCTTAACCGCTGCGCCACCAGACCCGCCTACTTCTTCATGGCCCTTCCCAGCCCAATCCTTGGGGCCACTGCCACTTGGCATGGCCCCTTTAGGACACCTGGCATAGGGTTTCCTAGCAAGTTCTTGATGTTTCTGGTTCCTCTGCCTGATGTCAGGCTCCTGGTGGGCAGATCCCAAGCCTTAGCGGGGCTCAGCAGGAGGAAGCAACAGAGAGAGCTGGGTGAAGGAGAGACAGGCCCACCCTGGTTCCTGCCTGGACTTGGCCTTGGCTGCCCCCCTCCCGACTCAAGGTCTAGTTCCCGCTCCAGTTAATGAGCATGTAGCCTCCTCTCCCAATCCTCGCCTCCAGCCCCACCCAGCTGCCTGCCCCAGGGGACAGGGACTCACCGGGGAACGGGGACATCTCTACTCACACTCCTCATCGTGGGGGGAAGGGGTTAATATTTGCACTTGAGTCCCTTACCTCTTCCTGCCCCCCGCCTCCCAGGTCCCTGAAGAAGTCTGGCAATATGTGGCTGGAAGCCTACCTCCACCAGTGAAGGCAGCGGCACCCAGGGCCCCAGCGCCACCCAGCCACCCAGCCGGGCTCCCCCACCTGCCCCCACCTTGCCCTGCCTCAGCCTGAGGACCCTGCCCGCCGTCCTGGGCCCCCTCCCCGCCTGCTCCACGCCCCTCAGGCCATGGCTCTAGACCCCACGGGACCAGGGCTGGGGGCACGGTATATAAAACCACACGGTGAGCATGGCATGTTTTCCTAGCGCAAAAATTTAGGGAAAAAGGTTATTTTTATATAAAAACAAACCCAGATATATTACGGAGTAGAGTATTGAATTCGCATGAATTTTGGAGCTGGAGTTCAGATCCTTCAGCCATCAGGGTCTTGGTGGGGCGAGGGGGTAGTGGTGGGTGGTGGCTTTCCGAGTTGTGCTCCGCTCTGGGTCAGGGAGCTGGCATCTGCCTTGGGCTCAGGTCACCTGAGGGCCTGGTTCCTTCCTGTTCTTCACCCACTCACCAGCAACCTTGGCAGATCACGCTGGGCTCCCCTCACTTTACTCCTTTGCACAGTGGGACAGGGGCTGGCAGCAGATGGGGCCTCAGGGCTGAGCGCCATGTCTGCAGGCGCCCCCGGGGGGCGCAAGAGGCACCCCTGTCCTGGATCTGCACTGGTTTCTTGCAGCCTCAGCCTCAGCGCTGAGGGGCCTCAGAGGACCACGGGCAGTGGGTCCCCTGCTGATCTCCAACCCACACTTGGCATCACACCTGTGGAGGTGCAGCTGACCATGCTCAGTGACCTCAGGAGGTGATCCCGGATCCCCCCAGTGCCTGCCTGGGGCCAGGTGCTTGCCTGCAGTGAACCATTCAGGCGGGACCCCTGGGAAGGGGCTGTTTCCATCCCTAGAGTCTGAGAGCACAGCGCTGTCCTTCACTAATAAGCCTTGGGCTCCTCATCTGGAAGATGGGTGTGGTTGGCCTGGGCCTGTGGTGTTTGGACACTTCTGGGGAGGGATTTGAGTTGCCTCTTGGGGCTTCCTGAAGGTGGGAAGAAGGGCTTCCTCCGCTCCCAGTACACACACACTTCGGCAGCTCCAAGCTGAGCAGAAGGTTTCATTTGAAGAAATGTCAGCAGCTTAAAAAACAAAAAAATTGAAATGCTGAGCTAGAATTTCTCTGAGGGACTTTCTGGAGTGGGAGCCGCCATCTCCCCACCAGCTGCAGGGTTGCTCCCCACTCTGTCTGGGCTCCCATGGCCCCGGACTGGGTTCCCTACAGGAGGTGGAAGAGGTGCAGGTACCGCAATTCTTGTCCAGTCTTTCCAGGGACCACCCAGCCCCACCCTGACCCCCTCCACGCAGCTTCCACCCCCTCTTCTCTGGAATCAGGCAGCCAAGGGAAAGACCTGCCTCTGCCTGGACTCTGGGCTGTGACCTTGGGGAAGTTATGCAATCTCTTTGAGTAATAGCATGACCTCCTAGGGTGATGGAAGATCAAAGGGATGCTTTGAAAAAAAAAAAAGGGATGCTATGTAGGGCTCTTTGCTTAGGGGCTCCAGCAATAGGGCTTAGACTTTATTTTTAAAATGTTCTGCACAGAGTCCATGGCCCTGGGGCCATCACCTGCTCTCACCTGAGAAAAGCACTTGGCTGCCTCCAAGCCTGTTTTGTCCTTGAAAGGTACTTCCTGCCCTGAGAGCAAATCCTTGTGTGTAGGGCAAGTCCCACTTCCAGGGCCCCTGCACAGGCTGTTCTCTTTGTGGGAGTCCCTCTTCCTGTGGTCACCCGCTGACTCCTGGTGCCTTGTGGGCCCTGGGATGGCAATCCCCCTGGGCAGATGGTCAGTGCCTTTCCTGCAGTGACTCTGATGCCCTTATCAGGGAAATGCTAACACACTAGACTCAGGGACAGCGGGTGCCCACCCAGCGGGAACGCTGAGCCTGCAACGCCCCCCAGAGGTACCTGGAGTATCTGCACCAATGTGGGGCAGGCCGAGCTCCGTGCTGCCCCTGGTGGTGGCTGAGGGCAGTGGGCCCTCACAACTGCAAATGGGTAGTTGCCTAGTAACTTGCTGAAAAGACCATTGGGAAGGCCCTCTGGCCTCAGTTAGCCACCCCACTCCCTATTGCCTGAAATCCTTCACTGGGGGGTCATCTTTGCCCTTGTCCCTCTCTGTCCCCCATGCTGGAACCCCTGAGGACAAGTCAACCACCCCTCTCCCTAGTTGAGTTCCCCCTTCTATGTCTATAGGTTTCTTATGCAGTCACGGGGCCTGGGCTGGGTCTGTACAAGGAGGGAGGGAAGGGCCTTGGCGGAAACTCTAAGAAAGGCCGTGGCCCTGCTTTACAGTCTGCAGTCTTGGGCCCAGAGAAGAAGCAAAACTCCTTAGGGAAGCCATGCCTTTTGCCCCCTTCAATCAACCAGCATTTAATCAGAGTCTTCTGTGAGTTGGCCTGGGCAGATGGGGGAAAAGGAGATTCACAAGACCCAGCCCCTGCCTGTAACGTTGGGAGCAGCTGGTAGGTTATGTGACTGGACAGGTGGTGGGTCTTTCCCGCCCCACCCCTCCCCCACACACGTCCCGGAGCACCTGGCTGCCTCCATCTCCTTGGCCCTTTCCAAGCCCCTGGTACCTGTCACTAGTCCTCCTGGATACTTGCTCTTAAACCAGATAATTTGGAAGAAAGACCCAAATGCCTTCAAAACTCAAAGAAATGTATTTATAATAGCAGAGGACAGTAGAGACATGATCTTTAAGTCCTAGCCTGCTAGGTGTTCTCTTGTTCTGTTTATGCACGGGCTAGTAGTTCCAGACCTGCCTGGGCCCTGCCTTCCCCCTCCAGGCCTCGGTTTCTTCATAGATGGTGTAGGTACCCTACTGGATCCACAGCTAATCATTTCCATCTCAGACTCAGACCAGGGGTGAGCAGCTGCGTTCTGTCCAGAGGGGCACACCTCTCCAGGGACGGCGTGGCTGGGACAGCTGAGGAGTCCCCGAGGCACTGTGTCACACAAGCAGTAGCCTGTCACTCCTGAGGGCCGTCTGTGCCCAGTCTAGGTGGCTGCCACCTCCGCCCTGCCCCTCCCACCAAAGGCCTCCTCTCTCCTCCCAGTGGGCCAAGAGGGTCTGAGTGTCCCACTGGACGCCTGAGGAACTTGTCAAGCCAGTGACCACCTCTGGGGCTCCAGGTCCACAGGCTGCTCTGCCAGCCCCTCCTCTGGGCCCGGTGCCCAGCACATGTCCACGCCACCCACAAAGCTGATAGCCTTATCAGGGTAGCCACCTGCCATGGGTGAGCTCTTATCCCCTCCACAGGGACTAACTCCCTGCGTGTCTCCACCCCGTCCACCCAGCCGCTGGGCCTCTCAGGAGCAGTCTGACGTTTGGCCTGATGGGATGGGAAGAGCCCATGGTCTGGGAAACGGCCCTTCCCTGGCGGCGGTGAAGGACACGCCAGGCGGAGTGCAGGGTGAAGAGCCGGGCTTCAGCTGCTGCGCCGAGTGCCCTCAAGCCAGTCCTTTCCCTCTGGCCTCAGCCTCACCTGTGAACGGAGGTTTGGTCCTGTGACCACTCAGGGCCCTGCACATTAGGGTGTCATGACTTTGGCAAGGGGTGGGGATCAGAAACCCACGATTCTGGGCTGGGCAAGAGCCTCAGCAGGGTCTGGGGACAGGAGGGGCGCTTGGACAGAGAGCAGGTATGGGTGTCCCCAGTTTCTTACCCCAAAGGTAATACATCAGGGCAAGGTGGGGAGTTGGAGGAGGGGAGAAGTCACAGAAGATCCAGGTGCCCATCAACCTGGGCCAAGTGCCCATCGACCTGGTGCCCATCGACCCGATGCCCTCAGAGCCACCACTCTCCTCCCCCTCCTGGGATCCTGGTTGTCACTGGTGAGGGATGCTGGACTCACAGCTGGCGGGGGTACAGAGGTGTGTGTGTACTCTACCATCCTGCGAGCCAGGGTGCGAGGCCCAGCCCAGGTAGGAGGCAGAACACGGGCACAGGTAAGAAGGATGAAAGGTCTGTTCCCCAGTGTCTCCCAGATTTGAAGGCTTCTAGTGGGTGTCCAGGCAGGGCGAGGCCAAGGGCTCAGTGTTGGGAGATGACAGCATCCTTGGAGCTCTGTAGCCCACTGCCTTCTCTGTACAAATGGGGAGACTTCAGCCTTGAAGGCTGGGGCGGGCAAAGGACTCACCCAAGGCCACTCAGTGAGCCAGGGCTGGGTCTTTGCCTCTTGGCTCGAGGCTTCTGGAATCCTAGGTCCTACTCCACAGTCTGTGCCCACTGGGGAATCACACACACACCCGACCTGGATCAGCTGGCTGTCCCTGCCGGCTATACTGAGGTCATAGGCTAAGCGAGAGGGAGGGCAAGTGTCTGCTGTGGAGCCTCCCCAGCCCTGCTGGGAGGAGGCGCAAGGCCAGGTGGGGAGCCCCTGGGATTCTGGCCCCCGTGAACCTCTTGGTTCTTCCCTGGCACAGCCAGCTTGACCTGCCAGCTGAGCCAGCCCAGAGCAGGGTCATCAGAGAGCAGTGTGGGAGCCACTGGGAGGTAAAAACTGTACGAGTGCTCCTGGCGCGTTCCTGTGGACTCTTTCCGGGCTTGGGGACTGAATGAGCCACTGCACGGGCACAGCGGCCATAAGACATCTGATCCCCAGGGCTTTCCTCAGCCCCTTGAGACTCTCTGCCCCCAGCGCTCGGTACAGTGACCAGAAACGGGTAGAGGGGAATCCAGCAGAAGCCAGCTGATGTGGGCCTGTGGGCAGACAACTGGTCCCTAAAGGAGGAGGGGGATGGGAATGAGGATGTCAGGAGGTGGCCTGTGCCAGCCCCCTGCTGCCCCCCGGAGACCTTCCGGAAAGCCTCACTCCGGTGGTGGTGGTTTTGTGGGAGATGCGGAGAGTCCCCAGCCCCCAGGAAGAGGAAGGAGGGCTCATTTATTTGGGCCATTTGTCCAAAATTCCTGGCCTGGAGTGCACTGCGGGGCAGGGGAGAGGAAGTCCTCTCCCGAGAAAAGGCGTGGCGGGGGGAGGGGGCTGGGGAGGGGTGGACAGAGGGAAAGGGCTCCCAGTGCAACATGGGCCCCCTCCTCCACCCTCCACCGACATCCCGCCCGGCATCAGCATGCAGGACGCGGCCAGCGCTGATCACGGAAGTGAGAATAAAATCACTTCATTTATTTCCAAAAATGTAGGGGTGGGGAAGCAACATGATAAAAATTAAGATCAGTTCCCTATGGATCCATTCTGCCCCAGGGGAGGGACAGCGGCTCTTCTGGCCAGTGTGTTCTCAGTGGGAGGGCCTCAGGCGGACCCTCGTTGCCATGGCAACCTGAAGGTCCATCACCAGCCAGGGCGGGTCCCTCTTGGCTGGCCAGCGGCTGGTTCCTGTCCCGCCCTCCCCTGGAGCTACATAATGGTTAGTGGGTTAATTTCCAAATGCAGCAGCTCTGGATCCTCCCAGGGGCACCAAGCTCCCCACCCTCCCCTCTCACTTTCCTGTCCCCTCACCTGTCTGGCCTCCAGCCCCAACCCCTCCTTGTCCCACTAGGTCCCCCCCAAACCCCCGGCTCCTCAGGGTCACCTCCTCCGGGACTCCTTCCTTCTCTGCCTCCCGACACTCAGGGCCACCGTGGCCTCAGTGAGTGAGCCCAGCTCAACCCACTGTGGGGCCTGGGGAGGCTGCGAGGGGCGGCTGGTAACAGGCAGATTGTCACATGGCCCAGTCCCGTTGCCACCCCCGTCAGAATGCATCCTGTAGCAAAAGGTTAAAAAACCAGGAAAAGACACGACAGCATAGAAGATGGTGAAAGAGAGTGTCCACGCGGGCAGCCCCAACCTGGGGAGGGACTGGGATGAGCCCCCGGGCTTCAGTGCCCGCTTGCAGCCTGTGGGACCCAAGTCTGCACGGGCCAAGCAGCCAGGGACTGGCTGGCACTGCCCGGTAGGTAACGGAGCACTCTGGGGAAGGGTCTGATTGCTCCGGAATTTTAGGCCTCTCAACCAGGACAAACATCTGAACAGGGATGGGGGGACAGGGCTGAGCCTACAGGCTGGCTGACCCCTGACCTGGCCATTGCTTCTGCTAAGCCCATCTGTGGCACTGCCCCTTGGACCCAAAGTCCCAGGCTCTGGAGCTGGGAGGCAGCAGGGTGGAACTGCTCGAGCCCCGGGTCAGAGGGCTCCAGTGGGGCCAGGAGGACATCTCCCTGGGCCCCGAGGCCTGAGCTGGCTGCGCTACAGACACTGGGAGCCTGGCGTCAGGGCCCAGGGGCTGAAGACCTCTGAAGAGAAAGTGGGGCCTGCAGGGACGCCCCAAGTACCGATCCTGGCGGTGGGAAGGAGACCCAGGCACAAAGCACGCCACCCCACGTAGGGGCAGACGGTGGGCGGCCATCAGAGAGGGTGGAGCCAGGCTTGCAGGCTCAGGGAGCCGTCCTGCTGGCTAGGACCCAGCCCTGCAGACCTCAAGAGCATCGGAGGGAGAACAGAAGGCGGTGTGAGGCCTGGAGGCCAGGTGCAAGGGGGTGGGGGCCACAGGCTGCACCTGTGCACCTCTGGTCTGCAGATGCTTAGGGGCAGAGGGTAGTGGCCAGGCTGCAGCCACCTGGCTCTGCTCCTAGGTGGGGAGAGCCGGGCTGACCGGGCAGGCCCCAGGAGGGAGGGTGCTGGGGGAAGGCGCAAAGGCAGCGAAACCAGAGAGCAAAACAGGAAAGACCGAACCCAGAGTCTGTGAGCCAGCAGGTACCACAGCCTCATGACACCCCCCTGAACCAAGTCCCACCCTTCCCTTTGGCCACCATCCCCACCTGGTCCCCCTTCCCCATGGGCACCCGGAGGGCTGCAGCTTCATTTGTGGAGGTAGGCGTCCAGCCACAGCTGCCCAGACTGCCTCAGGGACCTGGGAAGAGAGAGGGATAGGGACAGTCAGGGACCAGGGAGCCTCAGGGAGCGGCGGGCTGGGAGCATGGGTGCCTCCTCTCAGCTCTCAGCCGGGGGCCTGCGGGCCTGCTAGCTCAGGGCTCCCCGGGAGACCCCGTGAAAGGACCAAGGGAAGGTCCTCATCCAACCCACACAGAGGCCAGGCAATTCCTAGCGACAGAGGGGCCGGCGGGGGGCACCAGTGCCAGCAGGGCCTCGGCTCCTCTCGTCACCCGTCTTCACTATGGGTGGTCCCAGCTACGTGCCTCTCAGTCTCCCCCCTGTGCCCCACGGACCTCCAGGGGCGCCAGCGCCCGTGCCCGCCAGCCCTTACCTGATGATGTCCTGCAGGGCCTGCAGCAGCGGCTTCTGCTGGTACTCAATGCCATGCTTGGCGCACAGGGACCTCACCAGCGGGGCGACCTTGTGCAGGTTGTGCCGGGGCATGGTGGGGAAGAGGCTGGGGAGGGTGCGGGGGCCGGGCGTGAGGAAGCACCCACCTCCTCTCACAGCCCACTTGGAGGCTGGCTGGGCCCAGGGGACCCCGTCCATCTCTCCCTATGTGCCCACAGGGGCGGCTGGCATGTGGAGGGGGAGGGCTGGGCCTCGGGTTCCCTGGCAATAAAGGGACCAATCACCTGCCCTGCTAGGCTCACGGGACCAAGGAAGATGCCAAGCCACACGTGCAGGGGTGGGCGCCACTATACCATGTGGCCCAGGGCAGGAGAACCCCTCTCCAGGCTTCGGGGGGCGCTGGGGTGGAGATACGCTCTAGGGTCGGTGGGGGGACCTCACTGGGGAAGAGAGAGGTAGTCCCCAACTGCTGCCCTCTGCCGGGGAGGCTGGTGGCTACTTCCCTCCACTGTACGGCCTCCACCCTCCACCCACCCCCACCTCCCCGCCCGCGCCTGCGCTCACTGGTGCTCGATCTGGAAGTTGAGGTGGCCGCTGAACCAGTCATTGAAGAAGGACTGCTCCACGTTGCAGGTGGCTACCAGCTATCAGGGAGAAGGGGGATGAGTGGCCAAGAGCCAAAGCACAGAGGGCCCCGTCTCCTTCCCACGAGGCCCAGCCTTACCCAGGGGTCTCACCGCCCTGCCCAGATTCCCCACTGGTCCCTCCAAAAGCTCCCCGCCACTCTCTCTTGCCCAGCCCTGTTCCTCCCAGCGGAAGGACACAGGCAGCTCCAGGAAGCGCAGGACGGCGCCGGGCCCACTGGGCAGCCACGTTCCCGGGAACCAAGGACATGGACCTCGGGTCCAGGCTCCGCAGGGCCCCGGTGGCCCAGCTCTGGCCACCCTCACCTGGCTGCTGAACCAGTCACGGTAGGGCTCCTGGTCAATCTCCATGACGATGTGGTTCATCTGCGTGACCCACACAAACCAGTGGCTCTCCAGGAACCTGGAAGCGAGCTCGGCTCAGCACTGGAGCCCGGCGTGCTCGGTCTCCACGGGGCCCGGGGAATCGGTGGGAACAGAGCCTCCCTCCCGACCCCGCACAGCCCAGGGCGGGTGGGGGGTGAAGCGAGTGCAGCCCCTGATGAGGGGCCGGGGCAGGAAGTGGGGACCTCTGAGCCTTTCCTCTTGGGGGCCTCGCATCAAAGCCCCCATCAGTGCCAGTGCTCGAGGGGCCCAGGGATTATTAACCAGCAAAGCGCAGGCACCTGATGAAGTTGAGGAAAATGATGGCCCCCAGGACACCATAAAAAGGGATGTAGGTGATGAAGAAACGGGCATAGTAGCTGATGGCCCAGGCCAGGTCCTGCGGAGAGAAACAGGTAGATGTGGGAGTGTCCCGCCCGCCCCCCGGCACGGCTTCCCGACCACAGGTGTGTGTACACAGCACCTCCCTCTCACTGCTGGGCCAAGGAAGCTCAACAGGCCTCCGTGAAACTGGGCACCAGGCCCACTGAGGACGCGACGCCTGCCAGTGCAGGGTGTGCACGACTGTCTTTATATGTCTAGGGAAATGCTGAGTGTTTTAGCAACAGGAAGGGAGCTGCAAGCTCTGCATTTAGGGAAGTAAACAGGGATGGGGACCAGCAGATGCCAGCCATGGGGAGGGGCCGGGGGTCAGCAGCTCTTTCATGGTCCCGAGGATTCTGAAGGTGCATTACCATCTGCACGCACCCCTGACACCTGCAGGTTCACAAACTGCTCATCAGCACCTGGGTCTCCTTCCCGGACATTCACTCCAGCACAACAAAGGCCAGAGACACCATCCATCGCCCGCCTCTGGGCCCTCCCAGCAACCTCTGACACTGCTGGCCCTCTTCCCACACCTGATTCTCCTCCTGGCCCCTCTTCCTCTCGGCTCTCCTCCCTTCCTGGGCAAGCACCTCCCCCAGCTGCCCCAATGGCTCCGTAACCATGGCAACCAGAGCGACCATCTTAGCTCCAAGCAGACTCTATCTTTCCCTAAGCCCTCCCATCCCACCCAGATCAGCCCACAGGGATTGGGGACCACTGTCTTCTCAGCCACCCTGACCCAGCCTGTTCCCACCTCAGGGCCTTTGCACTGACTGTTTCCGCTCCCTCATCCCTTCTCCCAGACACTCGGCAGGGTAGTGATGAGAGCAGAGGCTCCGGGTCAGGCTGCTGGCTGTTAATTACAGCTCCACCCTACTCTGTGTAGCTGCAAGTAATTTTCTGAGCTGTGCCTCAGTTCCTCCATCTGCAGGATGGGAAGAGAACACCCCCACACCCCCTGAGATTCTACATGGCTTGAAGGTGTTGCAACAATAAGAACAGTCCACAAGTCTGAGCTCTAAAGACTCCAATCTGGTCTCTGCACCACTTTGCTACCATAGAGACTTTCCTAACATGCAAGCTGGACCACGCCACTGCGATCCTCAAAGCCATCACGGGCCTCCTTCCCCGCCGGGGGATAAAGGGTAAAATCCAGCCCCTTAGTAGCTGCACGGCCCTCGCATGCCTGCCCACCCACCTGGCCTCATCCGCAGCCCATCTCCCACAGCCAGGCTGCGCTGCAGCGTCTGCGTCTCGCTGCATCCACCTGGAAGCTCCTCCCCTTATCTGCTCAGCAAACTCACCCTTCAAACGAGCTCTGTTCAGTTAAGCTCCACAAACACTCAGTAAATGCCTTCTCTGTGTCAGGGACCGAGTTAGGTGCTGGGGGCAAAAGGAAGTCCTTCAGAGCCCCTCGTCTGGAAGGACAGACTTATACAGAGATCCCTTCAATATCATATGCAAGGGGACACACAGTTACAGGGGTGATGGGAGTGTGGCATGACGTCCCGACCCGATCCTGATTTAGGAAAGGCCTCCATCAGGAGGTGGTGCCTGTGCTGGGCTGGGAAACGCGGGACGTCAGCTAAGCAAAGAACAGTAGGATGGATGTTTGCAGAATGATGACAATACGAAGAAAAGCCCAGAGAAAAGACCGGGCAAGGGCTGTGTTTGCATACAGATTATATGCTCCATATACCCCAGCCCAAGCGCTCGAGGTGGAGGCGGGACACCAAGGCCAGGTCACGTCCGCCTGGGGGGACTGGCCTCTACCTTGCCGGCAATGAAGACCCACTGAGAGCTTTAAACAAGAACATGGTCCCTTCTGGACCTTAAACTGGATCCCTGCCAACTGGAGGTGGGGAGATTCGGTTATTCCAGTAGCTCAGGAATGAAATGACAGAGGCCCAAACCAGGACCCACGGCACTGAGGAGGAGATAACAGATTCCAGAAATATTTAAGAGGCAGGGACAGCTCCACCTGGGGACTACTTGGTCATGAGGAATCTGGGCTGGTCCCTGGCGTGGGTACCATCAGCTGGGGTAGGAAGGGGTTGGGGGGAGCGGCTGCGGAGGGGAGTCGAAGGGCCAGCGGTGGGCGGAGGGCAAGACCTCAGGACCGAGGCGGTCTGAACATTCATTTTAATTCCTTGTTGTGTGTAAGCAGTGCAGTAGGATGTACGTATATATTAACGGAGGTACGTGCTTAGGTATTGTTGCGCGGAGCGATACGTGACTGTGGGACCCCTGGTTTCACAGGTAGGGGATGAAGGAGATGAGGGAAACAGAGGTGGAGGAGAACCAGCAGAGGCGGCACTTGGAAGCTGACACGGAGAATTTTAAGAAGGAGCAGTAAGTGGTATCGGATACATCGGACCTCCAGGAAGTTGAGGCCTGGGAAACATCCCCAGGATGTAACCACTGGCAACGCTGGCTGGCATTCGGGGCTGGATAATTCTCATCTCTGGGGGGCTGTCGTGGGCACGGTAGGATGCCCACTAGAGGCCAACAGCTCTCCACCCCCCCTGAGTTGTGACAATCAGAAATGTCTCCCAGGACTTCCCTGGTGGTCCAGTGGTTAAGACTCCGAGCTTCCACTACAGGGGGCACGGGTTCGATCCCTGGTCAGGGAGCTAAGATCCCACATGCCACGGCCAAAAAAAAAAAAAAAAAAGTCTCCCAGATGTTGCCAAGTGGCTCAGTAGAATTGTGCCTGTTGAGGACCACTGCCCCAGGTCACAGCCACACGTGGCACCCAAGCTCACTGTTACCATGAATCAGAAAACCACAGCGCAGGGCATGCCTCTGCCCATGTGGGCCCCTGAGGGGAGTGCTCGGTCTGGCGCCATGCCTGGCTGCAGTCAGCTACAGTTTTGTACTAGAAACCCAAGCTTGAACCCTACTCCCCAGCGGGAGAGCTCTGCCCTGAGGGGCCCGATCAAATGTCCCTGGCTGGGCCACCTGAGCCGGTTCAGGTACAAAGTCTGATTCCCTTTCCCGCTGTCCCTATGTAATGCTTTGTTCCTGAGGGAACAAACACAGTTTAAAAAATAAAAAAAGGATTAAATATTCACGTCAGGAGTCATTTGCCATGAAAGCAGATTCAAGTACCCCCGGCAGCAGCAGCATCGCGGTCCCTTTCTGCTGTGACCCCTTCCAGGGCCCAGGTGAGCTCAGGTGCAGGAGACCTGGATTCCAATTTCCACCACTTAACTGATCCAGAAACTCCTTCCCTCTGGCCTGTGCCTGCCTTGCTGGCAAAACAGGGTTAGATGACACGACGTAGGGGGCAGTGCTTAACCGTTCCCGGAACACAGTGGGTACGGATAAAAGAGCGTGTCTTAGAAGAGTGTAGTATAGGTTTCACCAGCACGGGGCTGGCAGAGACCTCAGACTCCCACCTCCTCCCCAAACAGCCCCACCTGCTCCCGAGTCCCAGGCCTGGCCCTCTTAGCAGAATCAGCAGGCACCTTTGCCAATAACGCCAAGGAGAGAACGTAAGACAAAGTACTTTGAAGCGCTTCCATTGCTGTACGAACATGGACAGTGGTGGTTGGGGTGTGGGGACAGGATCCAGGCCGTGGCATCGGGAGGTCTGGGTTCTAGTGCCCGACCCACCCCTCGGTGTCACCTTGGGCAAGTCCCAAACTCTTAGAGTTTCAATATCTTCATTTATGAAACTAGGTTTTTTAAAAAAGACCAGCAATACTGACTCAGTGACTCTCCGCTTGGTCCCGAGGGCAGGGGCCCTGTCCCCGCCCCAGGGAATCCTGTTCTGCCCAAAGCAGTCTCTGCCTAGGGTCACTGCTCCACCCAGGGCATCCCACCACGGGCACATCGTCCTCTTCCACAGAACCACGCCTGCACATCTACATCAAGACAAAGACCTCTGTGCACCACGCCACGCGGCCCTCTCCAGGGTCCCTTTCTCTCTCTGGAGTTACGGGCTGGATCACGGCCCCTAAAATGAGTATGTTGAGGTCTTAATCCCCAGGACCTCACAGCGGGACCTTATTGGGACATAGGGTCCTTGCAGATGTAATTAGTGGAAATGAGGTCATTAGGGCGGGCCCTAATCCACTAGGATTAGTGTCCTTATACAAAGGGGGAGACCTGACACAGATACAGACGCACACAGAGGAAAGATGAGGGACACAGGGACGAGATGATGGTCATTCACAAGTCGGGGAGAGAGGCCTGGACTAGATCCTTCCTCAGAGCCCTCAGAAGGACCAACCCTGCAGACACCTTGATCTCGGGCTCTAGCCTCCAGAGCTGCGAGACATGCGATGCTGTCGTTTAACAGAAACGCCACTCGGTTTGTGGCTCTCTCATGCAGCTGCAGCAAACTAAGTGCCCGGCGGCTCTCCATTTACCAACCAGAGTGCAGTGTGGCCCGGTCCACCGGGTCTTAGGGGCCGCACGGGGACACAGGAAGGCGATGGCTGGAGCAGAGCCTTGGATGGGCGGGCTCATACGTTGCCTTCAGGAACTTTCTGAGGAGCTCTGCCAAGGCCGTGGCTCTCCCAGTGGGTGCCCTGTGTGGGGGGATCTTTACGGTTGGGGTGCTATGGCCTCCCTGGCTCCTGGCAGCCTCAGAGCTAGTCCCTTCCTGAGGGCGACAAGGCAGCCACCCCAGGAGGAGATGCCAGGGGCCCTGCAGGCCCCCAGGGTCCACTCGCCTCCGTCGCCCTCCTCCCCACACTCCCGGGCCCCCTGGACTCACCACCCAGTCTCTGTGAACGATCATGGACATGATGATCTGGTACTGGAAGTACAGGGGGATGAGCAGCGGTGGCCCAACTGCAGGAGAGAGAGGAGAGGCGCTTAGAGGGCCTGTCTCACCCGGGTGGGCCTGGAAGACGGGAGGGAGCTGGGGGCAGAAGCCGGAATGTGGTGTCAGCTCTGCAGCTCCCGGGCAGAGGCGGCCGGGGCCCCGGTACCCAGGAGGGGGCTGGGAGCAGACAGCACCTGCCGGCACCCCGCCCAGCGATCATGAGTGTGGGACCCTGGGCAGGTGTCTGGGCCCACGTCCCTTCTGCGTCATGGGCCACGTGGGGTTTGCCTGGGATGGCTGCTGTGGCCCCTTCTCATCTCACAGGTCTGGTGTCACTTTCTGGGTCTGGAAGGTTGTCAGGTGGGAGGGGAGACAGAGGGCCACACTGGTGTGAGAAGGGGGTCCGGGTGTGGTGGCAGGGTGTCCCAGCACTCACTCAGGAAGAAGTACTCGTGCTGGTGGTTGTAAGGCAGGTATTTCAGCTTCTTCTTGCCGTACTGAGGAGAGAGCAGAGACCGTGAGCCCCCAGCACCCCTCAGGCTCCAGCCTCCCGTGCTCTCCTCCACCTGCTCTGCAGCACCGTTCCTTCCTCCTGCCCAGGGGGCTTCTGTCCTCTGCACCCTGGGCTCCCAAGGCTGGGCCCCTGTGGGCTCCCGGCCACTCCGGCCAACACTTCCTCAGCCCTCGCTGGGCGTGCCGATGCCAAGCTGCACCCCATGCTGGCCTCGGCTCATGCGCTCCTCTACAAGCGATGCTTCCAAAGCTGAAGCTCTGGGTCAAATCACTGCCCGAGGCCGCAGGGCCGGCTGGGATCTGAACCCAAGAAAGTGGACGCAGAGCCCATGCGACAGGCACTAAATAAATGCTGAGTGAATGCACAACTCAACAGTGCACGTGGCGGGCACAGACACCCAGAGGGAGCTCCTTGGCCAGTTTCCACCCCTTTGGGAGACAGAAAAGCTCCTGGGTCCGCCTGAGAAGCTCCCTGGAGCCCGCAATGGGCAGGAGAACTCAGGTAAGGGCCTGGGGAATTGTTAACAGTCACCAGGCCAGGCGCATCTACCTTCTCGGAGCCTCCTGCAATTCCCAGGCCGAGACTTTTCACTTGAGGATGCCGGCGGGCCAGAAGAGGTCACCACGTGGACCACGTGGACTCTTTAGGCCACACCTGGTCACCTGGTCCTACCCAGGGCACCCTGACACCCAGACATTCAAGTGAGATGGGCTGGGAGGGCTGGCTGGGGCGTGGGCATCCTCACTGTACCAAGTGGCTCAGGCCACACTGACCATGAACCCGGGTGAGGGGACCCACGGCCCCACAGGGCCCCTGCAGCTCCTTAATTCAAGGTCCACCCCCACAGGGACCAGCCCACCTGGCCCTTAGGGGACTGAGACCAAAAGATGCTGCTCGAAGACGGGCACCTGCGATGCTGGGGGTCTGTGTGGGGAGCCTGGGCTTCGACTCTGCCTCTCACCTGCGCTGAGACACCGCACAGGTCGCGGAGCCCGCCTGAGCCCTGTTTGGCATCCAAATCACTGGTTGCCAAGAGGAGCCAATGAGAACAAGGGCGCAAATGCCAGGGGCTGACCCCTGGGCCACAGCTCCTCAGCCCCCCTCCCCCAACCCCACCCCCGGCTCCGGAGGCTGGCGCGCTCTCATCCAATCATGTCCACTGCTGCTTCCTTCAGCTGGGAGATCAAAGCACGATATGGACGGCGAAACCCTGGACATCCTCTAGGCCTGTGCTCCTGTTCTTGAGGTGAGAACACAAGAGGGGAGGGATTGCCAAAATCACAGGGAGAGCCCACGGACAGACGGGCCCCGGGGGGAGCAAAGCCAAGCCTGTCCCCAGGACGTGCATCTTGGCACAGAGGCCATGGCCGTGGCCCACCCAGCTGAAGCACCACCAGAATCAATCCCTTTGCTCCGTGTGGCCCCCTGTGCCTTGGCAGGGGTCTCACCCATCCCCAGAATGCACGTCCTTTGCACGAAGGCTGTCAGTGAGATTGCGGCTGGCCTTGGAGAGGTCCCAGCCGGGGGACACCAGACACAGTTCTGGACAACTTTCCAGAGGAGGGAGGGATTAGAGGTGCCCCCTGAGTGGCCGGTCTGGTGGTCTGAGTTCTGGGGAGCATGGGGCCCATAGAACAGGCCCCCAGGTCTTGCTCTAACCTCCTCCCAGAAGCCAGGAACCGGGCCCAGACTTTGTCTGCAGGCTTCTCCAGCCCTGGACAGGAGGCCTCCTACATCTCTGCCCCACAGGTCAACCCAGTGGACAGCCCCAGGCCCAGAAGACCCTCAGGCTGGTCCAACGCTACTCGGGGAGTGAGCACTGAAGGCAGCGCAGGCTGGCTGGCAGAGGGACCCCACGGAAGGTCTCAGGGGTGGGCGCAGCTGGGGAGTTGGTTTGAAGCTGCATTTGCACAGTAAGCACCCTATTTGCACTGATCCATGGTGCCCTGTAGGGGGTGACAGGAGATTACACGGGGCTGATGCTCCCCAGCTGCCCCTGGCCACTTAGCACTGCAGGCTCCCATGCGTGTCCCCTCAATGCCCCAGACTGTCGTGTGGGAGCTGCCGAGTCCCTGCCCCCAGGCAGCGGCAGGCCTCCCCTGTCCACCCCTGAGGGCTCCCAGCCTTAGAGAGGCGGGGGCTCAAGATTTGGAAACAATCTGTTATTTGAGCAAATTGCTTTGCTGTCCCCGCGCCCTCCCACCCCATGAGCTGTGGGCTCCTTATTTGTCAAGTGGAGGTATGATGGGTACTTCTTAGTACTTCTTAGGGCTGTCGAGGGCCCGTTGGTGATGGGGCCGTGAAAGCACTTCAGGACCGTGGGGGAAGGCCAGTCACGGTTACACGTGCGCCCGTGTGTGGTAACGTGCGAAATGTCATGGGACGCCTGTTCCCGTCTTGATGACCTCAGTTAGGGGAACTGCAAGGTCGCCTGTCAGGGGAAGGCTGATCCAGGGCACTAGCTTTCCTCCGAAAACCAGCCAGGCACAGCTGTGGTTTGGTGATGCCAGGCCCGGCCCGGGGCCAACCTTCTGGCTTCTTGACTTTCACACGCTCAGTTCTTTGCAACACTCAGCTGTATGTCATGGGCACAGGGAAGGGATGGGGAGAGCTGTTTCAGAATGTACCAAGCTAGGAGGAGGGGCTCCTGGCTTCTTAATTCATCAGGAAGCTGGAGGGATCCAACAAGCACAGGCCTCTAGTGTCCAGCAGGTGGTGGCCCCAGGCAGGGCCCCACAGGACCCGGAAGCCCTGGCTGGGAGCCAGGCAGCCTGGTTTTGGATGGCGGCACTGCTCTTCTAGCTGTAGCCTTGAGCAAGTTATTTCTCTCTCAGCCTCAGCTGCTCCACCTATAAAATGGGTTTGATGAGGGTTCCTGCCTCCCGGTTAAGCAAGGATTAAGGGACGCCCCACGTGCAGCGCTCGGCACAGTGCTAGGCCCGGGGACTCAGTAAGAGTCAACCTTCCTCCCCAGTGGGGACCACAGGCCTCTGCCCTCCAGGACAGTCCTTATCACACACAGGGAGAAAGCTCGGGTCATGAGGCCATCACAGGGGAGTTGCAGGAGGATAGGGGTGCTTCCACTCGAGCTGCGGGCGAGGATCCGGGTGGCTTGTCGTGTCCAGACCCCAGGGAGTGGCGGCACGTGCAGATCCTGCCTTGACACGTCCTCAAGCTGAGGCTGAAGGGAGCACAGGCCCGAGGCAGAGGGAGGTGGAGTACGGCCAGCCCCGGCGGCCTGTCTTCCCGGAGGCCCACCACCCTGGGCCCCGGCCAGCTGACCCTCCTGTGCTCAGCCTCTGGAAGGACCACAAGGCCGGGCTTGGATTATGGGCTGAGGGGGTGCCAGGGGCACGTGCAGGGGACTTTTCAGCATTGGAACAAAATGTCTGAGGATGGGCTTCCCTGGTGGCGCAGTGGTTGAGAGTCCGCCTGCCGATGCAGGGGACACGGGTACGGGCCCCGGTCCGGGAAGATCCCACATGCCGCGGAGTGGCTGGGCCCGTGAGCCATGGCCGCTGAGCCTGCGCGTCCGGAGCCTGTGCTCCGCAATGGGAGAGGCCACAACAGTGAGAGGCCCGCGTATCGCAAAAAAAAAAAAAAAAAAAAAAAAGTCTGAGGAATGACCAGGCCCTTCCTTGTCGGTCAGGGGAAGGGGGAGGGGAGCAGTTGCAAAACCCTGCCCAGACTCACACACAGAAATGAGGAACATGGCCACGGCAGGCATGCAAGGTGGCAAGACTCCAGCCCGAGGGCCCTGAGAGGAGGGCCACAGGTGCTCCAAGGGAATATTTGGCCTGTTCAAGAAGGAAGCCTGGAGGGTCAGCTGCAGACCGGCCGTGGGGCAGGGAGAGCCTCCCAGATGGGCGGGACAAGCAGGAAGGCAGAAACATCCCCAGCTTCTGAGAGCCCGTTTACAGAGCTACAGGGCTAAGGGCCTCCTCGTTCCCCCCCATGATATGGAAAAAAAAAAAAAAAAAGTGGGTGGTGGAGGGGCAGGATGAGCAAAACAAGACCGTCCTTGACATCGCCGCGAATTCTGTTCTGAAGTTCCAGTAACGCCAGAAAACCCAGGCCAGGAATAAGCGTGTAGAGCGATTAGGAAGAGCCTAAATGTTCATTATTCTCAGGATGTGACTGTCTACCCGGGAAATTCAAAACAATCAACTGAAAAACAGCTAGAATCATAAGCAGACAGAAGTGGACACTAGCTGGACATAAGATAACTAGCCAGACATTAACAGGTTTCCTGAATACTGGAGAAACCCCTATCATAATGACAAAAAATAGAAGTTACCCAGGATTTAATTGAAAAAAAAAAAATTCACAAGACATATAAAGAAAAGGAGGACTTCCCTGGTGGCGCAGTGGTTAAGAATCCACCTGCCAATGCAGGGAACCCAGGTTCAAGCCCTGGTCCGGAAGATCCCGCATGCCGCGGAGCAACTAAGCCCCGTGCGCCACAACTACTGAGCCCGCGTGCCACAACTACTGAGCCCACGTGCCACAACTACTGAAGCCGCGCGCCTAGAGCCTGGGCTCTCAACAAGAGAAGGCACCGCAATGAGAAGTCTGCGCGTGGCAATGAAGAGTAGCCCCCGCTCGACGCAACTGGAGAAAGCCCGCATGCAGCAACAAAGACCCAACACAGCCAACAATAAATAAATAAATAAAAATAAATTTTTTTAAAAAAGGAAAACCTTTCTAAGAGATATAAAAAGGAGACTCAAGCATAAATGGAGAAAGATGTCTCATTTCTGGATGGAAAGGTTGAATGTAAAGACGTAAATGCTTTCCGGGAGGGAAGTCGGCCCACGACAAGCTTGCAGCGAGCTCTAAGGAGCCATTGTGGATGGATCGGCACGGATCGGCACGACGCCCAAGTCACCCAGACAGCGTCCCGTGCTGACGCTCAGCCCAGACCAGGTGCTGGGGTTCAGGAGGGGATACCCTCCCACTCAGAAGGGGTGGCGTGACCCGGTGAGGGGGAACCAGGAAAACTGGCTGACTCCTGAAAATTATGAAGGTTGACCAGCAGTCTTAGCCAAGTCCCATTTGGCAAGAGTCAAGCATTCAAAAGTGACACCAGGGGACCTCCCTGGCAGTCTAGTGGTTAAGACTCCACGCTTCCACTGCAGGGGGCATGGGTTCCATCCCTGGTCGGGGAACTAAGACCCCACATGCTACAGTGCAGCCAAAAAGAAAGAAAAAAAAAAAAGAGGTCCAGGGAACCAGGCTCTGATGGGGCTCCACCACTTCTCATCCACAGCCAGACCCTCTCCACCTGCAGACCCCTCTCGACCCCGTAGAACTCTCCCGCTTCCCTGGGTGCAGATCCCTGCTGTCAGCACTCCCTCAACTCCTAACACCCTCAACAGAGCTGCTGGCTTGATGTCTCCTGCTACCCCCTAGAGGGTAACATGCCCATCTGAGGGCGCGTCTTAGCTCCTTCACTGGGCTGGGAGTATCCTAGGAAGAGGGACAATGGCCAGCTCCGAGCCTCCAACTCCCAGCACAGGCCGACACAAAGCAGCTTATTCATTCAACAAACATACGCTGAGGGCCTACTATGCACAGGCCCTGGGGACCCAACAGAGAGCAAACCATATTACTTTTTGATTATTTATATATATTTTCCAGGACTCTAATTCTCTCTTTAGCTCTGTCTAATCTATTTAACCCATTCTTTTGGAGATATACATCTATATCTACACTTCATTTGGTCATTCAAAAATCTGTTTGGTTCTCTTTAATAATCACTTGTTTATTTATCTTAAGTTCATACATAACCTTTCTATATTGTATATAGGACCTGAGTATCCGGGGTTCTATAGCATCTAAATCTGTTCTATGTTGTTTCTTCTGATTCTCACTCATAGTGGCTAGCCTCCTTCTGTGCTGGCGATCTCTGATTGGGAGCTCATTACTTGGTATTAACCAATGGGAATCTTCTTACCTGTATTTGGACACTTCCCTCCAAAGGGGATTTGCCTCTGCTTCTGCCAGGAGCCAGAGGGTGCCACCAGCATGGGACACTTCAGTCCTCCTTGAGGGCCCTGGCTTCGTATAGTTGCCCAAGATCCAGCTTCCCCAGCTCCTCCTGGCCAACCTCCCAGCTTCATTCTAACTTTTCTTTTGGAGGCAGGAAGTGGGTTTTGGAGATCTTGGAAAACAACAGGGCCTCAAGGAATCATGGCCTCTCTTTGCGGGATATTCTTTTTCTGTAGCAAGAAGGTTCCTCACTGCTCTAAGTCCACCATATGAGAAGGAGAAATTCTCCAATCCCAGGTCCAGGAACTAAGATCCCACATGCCACGTGGTGCGGCCAAAAAATTTAAAAAAATTAAACATTATAAATAAATAAATAAATAAAAGTGAAACCAGGGACTTCCCTGGCGGTCCAGTGGTTAGGACTCCACGCTTCCACTGCAGGGGGCACGGGTTCGATCCCTGGTCAGGGGACTAAGATCCCGCATACCATACGGCCAAAAAAAAAGTGAAACCATGAAACACTGAAAATATATGAAGAACTTTCTAAGCATAAAAGAAAGGTCCCTTCCAGGCAGCATGGTCCTGTGGACACCAGGGTATGGCTCAACCAGGAACCCAGAAACAGCTGGCCTCTCCCCCGAGTATGTGAGAGAAAGGATTTCATGGAGCACGTGGCCATGGCCATGGTCTTTCAAGGCCACTGGCAACTGGATGGCCAGATCCCCAAATCCTCCCACCGCACCCCCTCCCCAGAAGTCGGCATTCGAGAGGCGTCTAGGGAGAAATGTTGGGAGAAGTTTCGCCGGCCACCCCACAGAGAGGAGAGACGCCTTGTTGCCAGCATCACTGGTGAGACTAGATTTCGTTTTCAGGGACACAGAGAGCATTTGTCAAGCCAGTCAACAGCTCTACAGCATGAAGCCTCACCCAGAAAGGGAAGCCTTTGTCTTCTTATCAGATGGACCCAGGTTAATCAGTCCTGCTATCTAGACACCTCAAATCAAAGCGAGCAAACTCTTTCCTAGAAGGAAAACGTAAGCATGTATTTTGGCAGAGAATAAAATCCTTGCCCAGCCAGAGAGCCTCCACACTTCCAAAGTACTGAATTTTGGCTAATTTCCTCTGAATTGACAACGTCACAGAAAACCCACGTTTCTGCTCAGATATTCTGTCAGATAGATATGAAACAGGAGAGGGGGGTACCAACCAGGATTGAGGGGACAGGCTCTCTTCTCTCCCTGTGCCAATCCTTGGAGGCCAACACTACTGGGAATACGACCAACTAAAGACACTGCTCCTTACTGAGGGTAAACATGCCTCTCGTGGCAAACGCTTATCGGGCCCCTACTCTGCGCGTCACACTTAAGATGTACGTAAAAGCAACAAGGATCTTCTAAACTTTAGTTTACATCACCAATGTATTTCTGAAAAGTAAAGCATATGCAGATTTTTTTAGAGGCTGTCACATAGAGGCTCTACTTTTCGCAGAATGTTAAATGAGGACAGTCTTTACATTCTTTAAATGCGTTGGCGGGGGGGCCTTTATTCAAAGACTTAGCAACACCAATTTTTCCTGTCATAAAATAGTGTGGGTTACATTATGGTATAGAAATACGACAGAGCACTTGGACAGCCCCAGGTGGAGGTCCATACACTTCTGACTCCAGCAAGGAAGTGTACGTTTGGTGAGGCAGCAAGTTGCAGAAAAATTGTTTAAGTTTTAATTTTTGTGTTTAAAAAAAGATATGTGTGTGTGTCTACACACATAGAAAATATCTGGAAGGATTTTGTAGTATGTTGTCAACAGTGGTCACCCTCAGGGGCATGACACTAGAGGCAAAGGGGGGATGGTAAAGATAATAGGAGACTCACTTCTTAGTTTGGTCTATTTCTGTTATTATTTAAATGCTTGTAACAGGTATGTTCTATATTTATAATAATAATAATTTTAAAAAACTAATGTAAAAGCAAGGCAGTGTGATGGAGTGGAAGGAAATGGCCTAGCTGTCAGATCTGGGGCCTCATCCTAGACTGGCCAAAAAATGATGTGACCCTGAACACACACCCTCCTCCTGCCAAGCATCGCTTGGCATCTGTGGTGAAGCAGGTGGGACCAGACCCCGTTGAGGTCCCTCCCAGCATCGGGGACTGTGACCCTCCAAGTAAGGTTTCCTGGGGCTGGTCTTCGGGGACCAAGCTTGAGGTCTGGAATTGTGCCTTCCTGCTAAACTGGAAGGAACAAGCCAGGAAATACTCTTCCCCGGCCCATGGGAGGTGGGGAGGCATCGACCACTCTGATAAGGATCTGTATCCATTATTTACACAGGACGCCATCCCACAGACATTTCAGCTTGAATAATTCAGGGTGTCCAGGAAAGGTTTTCGTGTAAACATCAGACACTCTCCACCCTACGGGATTCCTCCCCTGATCCCTGCGCAGGCCCAACACTGCCCATGGCCACTTGGTCCCCTTCATCGTACCTCAATGGGCTGCCATTTACCCAGGACAAACACATGCAGCATGTTCACATCCGGGTCCTTGTGGAAGATGTTGGGCTTGGCGTGGTGCTGGAAGTGGCGATGGTTCCACCAGTTGGCAGAAGCACCCTGTCGGGGGAGGAATAGGGGGTGAGCAGTGCAGTCCTCGGTGCGCAGGAAGGGGATCCACGACAGGCCCAGCTCAGGACCAGTTCCCAGCAGGTCCAATACTCAGGGCTGACTTCTCCCTTATACACAGGGCCTCGGGCCCCTGAGAGTCAGAATGCAGTCCTGCCGGTGCTGAGTCCAGAGTGCTTCCGTATGGAGCCAGGTCACTCCCCCCCTCCAGGCCTATTTCCCTGATCATAAGACGGTGCTGGGGATGGACAGAGAGGCACGTGCTTCAGCACGTGCGGTGGAGTCTCAGCTCTCTGCCAACACCGGGCGTGAGGCTCCACCTCCCTCATCCTCTGCTGGCCTCCTGTTGGCGTGTGTTGCGCAGAGGGGAACCCTACTGTTTTGGGAACAGTAAGAAGGGGTCCCTACCATATGACCCAGCACTCTGCCCCTACGTGTGTACCCAAGAGAAATGAAAACAGAGCCACACAAAGACTTGTACACAAACGTTCCAGCAGCATTATTTAAAATAACCAAAAAGCGGAAACGACCCAAAGGTCCATCAACGGATGAATGGATAAATACAATATGGCAGACCCGTACAATGGAATACGTTTGGCCATGCCACAAAAAAGTGTGACATACTGACACGTGCTACAACGTGGGTGAACCTGGAAAACACGATGCTAAGTGATAGAAGCCAGACACAAAGGATTCCATTGATACGAAATGTCCAGCACAGGGAAACCCACAGACAGAAAGATGAGTGGCTACCTAGCGCTAGGGCTGGCATGAGGGGGTTGGGAGGTGACGGCTAAGTGGTGTGGGGTTTCTTTTGGGGGGGATCAAGATGTTCCAAAACTGATTGTGATGGTGGTTGCACACACGTGGTTTGTACACTTTATTTCTGCCTTGCCTCGCAGCATGTGGGATCTCAGTTCCCTGACCGGAGATGGAACCCACGCCCCCTGCAGTGGAAGTGCAGAGTTTTAACCACCGGACTGCCAGGAATTCCCTGGTTTGTACACTTCAAATGCGCAAATTGTATAGCATGTGAATTAAATCAAGAAAGCTTTAAAAAAAAAAACAAAAATGAACACAAGTGATCCCTGCTCTCAGATGGCCAAGAGAGAGCCAGACAAGCCGCTGCACTGAGAGGTGACAGCTGAGTCACACCACGCCCAGAAGGCTGGCGGAGCTTCATAAGCAATCACCAACAGAGCTTCCTGGTTCTAACGGTCTAGGGACTTCCCTGGCAGTCCAGCGGTTAGGACTCTGAGCTTTCACTACCAAGGGCCTGGGTTCAATCCCTGGTCGGGGAACTAAGATCCCACAAGCTGTGCGGCACGGCCAATAATAATAATAATAATAAAATTACAATTCTAGCAGACAAGAAGCATCGCATGAGTATTTCTTTCAAGGCCACAAATTTCTGTCTCACCAGCTCCAGCTCTGGGCACATTCTGAAGGCACGTCCCTCTGCAAAGTCACCCAGTGACACAAAGAAGGAAACAAGACTCCTCTGACTCTTCAGCATGAGGACTTCACTGTTGCCGGATCAATCAATGCTTTGGCCAAGGGTCTGGCCATCTATAAAAAGGCCTAACTGCGAAAACAAATATTTTACTTGGAAGACGTTTTGATACAAACATAGTCTCTGGACCCTAACGGACAAGGGCGGGAACAGCTCTGAGCAGCTGTGGCCTTTGCAGTGACCTCAGGCCCCTGTAAGCAGGAGGGCCTCAAAACCCAACAGGGCAAAAAAAAAAGTCAGCGAATGAGAGCTTAGAGGATTAAGAAATCAGATGACACATTGGCCTTTCTAGACAAAAGGAACCAAATTCCTGGGAAGAGCTCAAGGGAGCCCCTGGCACAAAGAAATCAAGGGGCAAGGCGTGTACGCACGATGTTTACAATACACCAACCAAGAGATGTCTGTTGAGTAACTGGAGGAAAGACAGGCTATGAGCACCACGGGGATGAGAGGAGGCAAGGTGGGGCCATCCCCGAACTTGGCATCGGCTGTAACAACAAAAGGTGCTATTTATTCTCTGCTGTGATTCTTCTCCATCCTTCTTCACTAGGCTCAACCCTACGTATCCTTCCTGGGCACTGGGAAGCCCCGCCTGCCCTGGAACAGTGACTCAGTGCTGTGCTCTCGGAACATGGTGCCGATGTTGCCTGCCCTGGGGATGAAGTGGGGAGGGAGGCGAGCCCTTGTCGAGCGAGGGAGAGTAGGGTATCACTCCACACTGGGGTGGGCTGACGGAGCTGGAAAAGTTTCGGGAGGCCACTCAGAAGGCCTGCCCTTGGGCAGCAGGCTGGGCAGGAGCAGGCCGGCCAGATTGAGGGTCCCTTTTCTGACAGAGGGAAGAGCCTAGGTGAAGGCCTTGGGGGAAGGGGAGCGTGGAATGTTCCAGAAGCCAAAAGAAGGCCCCCTCAGTTGGGCCAGCAGTGCTGGGCAGAGCCATAGCAGACCCTGAGGCAAACTCATCAACAATATTTCTAAAAATCTATGCTTTTGCCCATCCCATTTTCAATTGAGAGAACCGCCAAGTTTGACAATTTCTCTCAACCAAGTGACAGTCTTAAATCATTTTTTAAAAATATTTATTTATTTATTTGGCTGCGCTGGGTCTTAGCTGCGGCACGTGGGATCTAGTTCCCTGACCAGGGATCGAAGCTGGGCCCCCTGCGTTGGGAGTGCGGAGTCTTAACCACTGGACCACCAGGAAAGACTCTTAAATAATTAAAAAAAAACTTTTTTTCTTTTTTAAAAAATTAACTAATTTATTTTTTGGCTGCGTTGGGTCTTCGTTGCTGTGTGCAGGCTTTCTCTAGTTGTGGCGAGCGGGGGCTACTCTTCGTTGCGGTACGCAGGCTTCTCATTGCGGCGGCTTCTCTTGTGGAGCACAGGCTCTAGGTGCGTGGGCTTCAGTAGTTGCGGCACATGGGCTCAATAGTTGCGGCACATGGGCTCAGTAGTTGTGGCTCATGGGCCTAGTTGCTCCGCGGCATGTGGGATCTTCCCGGACCAGGGCTCAAACCCGTGTTCCCTGAACTGGCAGTTGGATTCTTAACCACTGTGCCACTGGGGAAGTCCCTTAAATAATTTTTAATTAACTTAAACTGTAAAATAACAATAAATTCCGTTTCAGTATAAACAATCAATTTAAACTTCATATTAGGATTTTTAATATACCACCTTTCCAATTTTTAAGTAGTTTTCAACTATTTTAATGCTCTGGGAAAAAAAAATCAACCATCAGGATTTCCCTGGTGGCATGGTGGTTGAGAATCTTTCTGCCAATGCAGGGAACACGGGTTCGATCCCTGGTCCCAGAAGATCCCACGTGCCGCGGAGCAACTAAGCCCGTGCGCCACAACTACTGAGCCTGCGCTCTAGAGTCCCCGAGCCACAACCACTGAGCCCACATGCCACAACTACTGAAGCTCGCGCGCCTAGAGCCCGTGCTCTGCAACAAGAGAAGCCACCGCAGTGAGAAGCCCGTGCACGGCAACGAAGAGTAGCCCCCGCTCGCCACAGCTAGAGAAAGCCCATGCGGAGCAACGAAGACCCAACGCAGCCAAAAATAAATAAATAAATTTATATTTAAAAAAAAAAAATCTACCATCAAAAAAAGAAAAACACGAATACATGCAAACATGTATGTAAGCTACAAGTTGTGCTTTAGCTTCAGATTCCAATATGGCTCAACAGTCCTGAGCTTTATTTGAAATGTTGGTATTTTGTTCATTGTGGATTGTTTTGCATTAATTTTGCTTTTTTTTCTTTAAATATTGCATTAAAATGTTACTTATCTCAATTCCTGACTCGTTTTGGTGTCCCCTTAAATTCTGTGCCCCTGGGACACACTTGTGTGCTCACTTGCCTCACCCTAGTTCTGGCCCTGGTGGCCCCAGATAAGGTTGTGAAAAGGCTGTGGGTTCCGAAGATTTCCATCTCCAGATGTAGAGCCTAGATGGCGCCAGTCCTGGTGGTTTGCATTTTATCCTCAGTGCAGTGCCAAACAGAGATTCGACCTCTCAGCACTGTCTCTGTACAAGATCACCCTTGGGAAGAAATGTCCAGCGGAAGTGACATGGGCTGAGGAAAAGGGGGAGCTGGGAGGTGGAGGGCTCACCCGTGGAACCCTACAGCAGCGCAGGCTGACAGTAAGAAGCGGGTCCCAACATCTCGAAGCTTGCAGCACCCTGTTCAGTGCCCTCACTGTCTTGAGCTAAGACATCCAAATTGGCAGGGCACCTGAGGACCTCCCTGCAGCCAGCTCCTTTCTGTCCCAGAAAGGGACAGAACAGCTGGACCGACAAGGCTTGTCTGCAGCCGTGTGGCCACTGGGTGCCAGAGCGATTCCACAAAAGCTGTGATGCTCCTCGCTCTGGGGCACCCCTGCCCAGCCACACCACTGGCCTGGACACAGCACGAAGGACACAGCTCGCAGCGGGCTGGGAAGCCATCCGCAGAACCCAGGTCCCTGACCTCCTGTAGCCTCCCAGCCTGAGTACCCTGTCACCCCAGAGTTTACAAGTCAACGTTCTACATGGAGGCCAGTCTTCCGTCCTGACTGCATCTTCCGTCTGATCCAAGAGCTGTGCCCCAGGGCCCTTCAAGGACCGAGAGACATCAGGCGGGAAAGGCCCTCCCGCCCAGAGTCTGAAAACAGGACACAGTCCATCTTTGTTAAGTGTGTGGGGATAACATGGGTTCGGAGTGAAACGTTACTTTCAGTACCCAGGAGGGTTTTCTCCAACAGAAAAGAGTATAAAATGAAACAAAGTACTCAACTATGTGCAACCTTCACCCCTGAAATTCTGGAAAGAAACCAGGTTCTCAGACAGCTCCAGGCTCAGGTCCAGGCAAACTGTCTGCTGAGGAACTGGTTATTAGTTCAATGGTAGTTCACGCCCAGCCAGATCCGCAGCCGGCAAGCCAGGAGCTGGATGGGGTCAGGTCGCAGGGAGAGACGATCAACCCGGACACGGAGCTCTTCCGAAGCCAGGGTGGGGAGGCATGGGGGTCTTTAGGACACAGCTTTTCTTAGGAAGCAGCTGAATGATGTAGAGGCAGGGCTGGGGTGGGGGATGAGATCTGTTTCCAGGTGAGAAGTGGCAAGGACTTACTCCCGAAACCAAGGAGATAACGCCTATCACAGCAGCACAAGGTCGCTGGCAAGTCGAGCTCGCCTTTTTACAAACTTGCCGAGCTAGAAGGCTACTGCAGGTCTGCCTCCTGATCTGGAGGGTGGTGAGAGAACTACCTTCCCTTCTGAGTTTGAAACAACTCTTGCCCTTTGGCTCAGCTGATCAGTACACTGTTTGATTTCCCTTATCTAAAAAGACTTATATGAGACAATATTCCCTTTTCATGGCCCCATATACTTCCAAAACGTACTGGAGGTGGCTTCTGATAAAGGACTCATCTATAACAGAACGCTTAAAGATAAAAGTGTAAATGACAGGTAGTGGGAGGGAAGGATACATACAAGGAGGACGAAGATTAGGGACAGTTGCTGTTTCATGTTTTGCTTCGTGTTTCCTGGCATCCAAGGGGGAGAAAACAGCAAAACACAATGTATCAGATAGCAAACATTCCCTGATGGAGGGAAGCAAACCGATTTATCAAGAGAGACTGTTTCTTCAGATGCAAACCATTCTATATAGAATGAATAAACAACAAAGTCCTACTGTGTAGCACAGGGAACTATATTCAATACCCATAATGGAAAAGAATATGAAAAAGAATGTATATATAAGAATGTATATATACGTATAACTGAATCACTTTGTTGTACAGCAGAAATGAACACAACATTGTAAAACAACTCTACTTCAATAAAAGAATTTTAAAAGAGACAGAGACTGCTTATCTACCGGCCCCAAACTGAAAGGAATTTATTAGTAAGTCCTTAGGTAAGGAACAAATATAATCAACTAAGAAGCATGGGCTTGTTTTTATAACTAGGACACTGGTTTTGCATGTCTAATGTGGTTAGGAGACAGGGCTTGGAAGTTCAGAGAAGTGGAGGGTTGGCAGGTCCTGCAGGTCAGCCGGGACAGTGACCTGACGGTGGACCTGGTCTGAGTAAAGTGAGATGGTGCTACCCCAACCACTAACTGAGAGGACAGATGCCCAGGGCGGCTGACATTTACCTTTAAGTGACCAATCATGAACTTGTGGGCTATGTGGTTCCACGTGGACTTCTTGTAAACAGAGAGGTGGCCGTAATCGTGTTGCAGCCATCCAGCTTGGGCCTGGGGAGAGAGGGCCACGGATGCTTTCCCAGCGTTGGCACCCAGGCACCAGGCCTCTGCCAGCTGGGGGAGTCAGGGGGCGGGGGCTTCGAGTGACAGGTGAGAGTGTCACGCCTCACCTGAGAGGTAGCGAGGACGAAGGCCGTAATGACGGTTGGAATCCAGCCGTTGCCAAAGTAAAAGATGGTGAACCAGGCGATGCTCTCCATGACGATGATGTGGGCCAGGTAGAGAAGGAAGAACAGGTGGCTGCTCTTGAAGAGGTTCATGTCCTCAGCCGTCTTCCTCAGCGCCCGGAAGTCCTCAGTGATCTGGGACTGTTGAGCCAGAGTACCGGGAAGGAGTCAGCCTCCCAGCTGCTCCAGAGGGGACCAGTCGACACACCTAAGCTCCACAGGAGCCCGGCCGCTGTTTACTGCAACAGCTGCCGTCACCGCATACCTGCCTGAGCCCGGCACAGCCCTGGGGCTATGTGTTTGTCCACAGCCAGTTCAGTGGCAGAGAAAGGACTTAACTCAAAGCTTGCATTTTACACGGGAGCATTACTCAAAATAGGCAAAAGGTGGAAACAATCCAAATTCCACTGATGGATGAATGACTGAACAAAAGGTGGTCTATACATACGGTGGAATATACAGCCTTCCAAAGGAAGAAAATTCTGACACTTGCTACTAATGAACGAACCCTGAAGACATTAGGCTGAGTGAGATTAAGCCAGACATGAAAAGACAAATACTTATGAGTCCTCTTATATGAGGCACCTAGACTAGGCAAACTCATCCATAGAAAGAACAGTGTTTACCAGGGGCTGGGGGGAGGGACAGATGGGTAGTTAATGTTTAATGGGGGCAGAATGTCAGTTTGGGGTGATGAAAGTTCTAGAGATGGGTGGTGGTGACGGCTGCAGAACAACATGAACGTGCTCGAAGCCACTTAGCTGTGCGCTTAAAATTGGTTAAAATGGGGAATTCCCTGGTAGCCTAGCGCTTAGGATTCCGCACTTTCATTGCGGAGGGCCTGGGTTCAATCGCTGGCTGGAAAACTCGGATCCCCGCAAGCTGCCCAGTGTGGCCAAAATATAAAAAAAAAAGTTAAAATGGTGACTTTTATGTTGTATCTATTTTACAACAATTTTTTAAAATACAAGGTTTATAGCAAATGTTTTCTTTCCTTTTCTAAAAACAAACATTTATTTATTTATCTGGCTGAGTGCGGGATCTTCGCTGCGGCACGCGGGATCTAGTTCCCTGACCAGGGATCGAACCTGGGCCCCCTGCATTGGGTGTGTGGAGTCTTAACCACTGCACCACCAGAGAAGTCTCACAACGATATTTTTTTTTAAAAAAGCTTATTTTTCCACTACCTGACATGCACCAGTTGTTCCGGACACTCTATCAGGCAGGAGAGGGCTGGGTGGGCACTGGGCATGTGGGGTCAGGGAGACAGAGGCAGAGTCAAGGGTGGCTCTGGGGACAGGAGGGCATCACTGGGACAAAGAGGGAAGCTAGGAGGCAGGGGCAGGGCAGGAGGGGGAAGAAAGGCCAGATACAAGGGCAGGGGGCTGGGCAGGACAGAAAGACCCTGTGCGCAGCCTGGCACCGCTGAAGCCCCAGAGGTGGAGAGGCTGGGAATGAATTACTCCAAGGTGAGGGCCAGCCCAGGCTGGCAGCAGGAGGGGGGCTCACCAGGGCCATCGGAGGCTCTGAGTCCTCCCTGACCCTAGGTGATGAGCAGTGGCTCCCCCTGGACTGGCATAAAGGCTCCTTTGCCCCACGCCCTGCACTCTCCTTCTTGGGGCGAGACCCCCTCCCCCCACAAACCCTCCCCTTCTTCCTTGTGAGGCCCGACTCACATTCTTGCTGTGGTCCTGGCTGGGCTCCTCAGGGGCCAGCTCGCCAATCAGCAGGGGCTTCATGAACTTGCGCACGAAATCAAGGTTGCGATGGAAGGCCAGGAAGACATCCTGGGGAGCAGGGGACAGGTGGTGAGTGGGAGACCCCGACCTCGGCCAGTGCCTCCGCCCCAGGCAAGACGGCGCTCGCCAGCAGAAGCTCTGTCCCACTAGGACATCAGGACACCGAACGGGGCTGCAACCATCCGACCCCAAATGCTCTCTCAGCCTCATTCCGGCAGGTCCCTAAGTGCCCAATTCCAGTGGAGGTGTCACTTCTGGCTCTGCCCTGATGAGGGGCCGCTGAACTCGCCATGGGTATTTACAAAACCGCAGAGACGTGCGGCCTGCCGCTGGGCGAGTCACGAAAACGCGCCCCTGCAGGGCTACACGGCGCGGGCACCGGGCGGGGCACAGCCGGGAACCCGATTCTCCTCCAGCTGCTCCTGCGGCGTGGGCTGCCCGGTTTCCGGCGAACTGCACCACCCACCACGTGGTGCACACGCCTATCAACAGAAAGAACAAGTCTGGAGCCTACCGCAAGCATGCAAAATGTGCTTAGCTCATGTTAAACCAGAAACAAATGCAGAATTCCGTAAAACGCATTTCTGGAGGGGTGGGGGCAGCATTTTCATACTTTGAAAAGGTATGAAAATAATTGTGTAGATTATGAACACTTTTTTATGTAGAACTCTAAACTGTTATGTGTTAAGGTGGTGGCGTTATGCCTTGCTTTCTCTTAGTTTTTCCAAACTTTCTCTAACATTGCTGTATTGCTTTTAAAAAATTTTTTAAATGAAGATTGTGCCTTTTAATCTTTTTTTCCAATTATAAAGTAATGTGCATGGTTTTGGCAAATTTAGAAAATGTACAGAAGAATAAAGAGGAAAATAAATACCACCCAGAGTGACCATCATTGCTAATATTTCAGGATTTTGTTTTCCAGTTTTTTTCTATACATGCTATGTAAATTAGATAAAACAAATACAGCATCTCCACTAGAGATGTGCTGACCATAGACCGCCCCCTCCCACCGCATGGGATACAATATGATGTCGCTGTGATCCACAATGTTCACCTAGCATCAAACCAAGCTTCAAGGTGAAACTCACATAATATTGTACGTCAACTATATCTCAATTTAAAAAGTTTTTTAAAAACAAGTCTTGAGACTTTGCTAGGAGAGAGGAACAAGTTGCATGATACCACGAGAAGCAATCAGAAAAATCAATGTAGTGGGGAAAAAGAAGTGAGGGTGCACGTGTGTGTGTGTGTGTGTGTGTGTGTGTGTGTTGGGGGAGGGGTCCTAGATTAAAAGAGACAGAAAAATATATAACAAAAGGTTATAAAAACTGCAGTGTTTGATTTGAAAGGCTCCCATTGGAGGGCGAGAAACCCAGCAGTTATCCAAGACATTTTGGTATTGAATGAGAGATTTTGGATATGGACAGGATATCTGATCATATTAAAGAATCACTTTTGGGACTTCCCTGGTGGCGCAGTGGTTAAGAATCCGCCTGCCAATGCAGGGGACACGGTTCGAGCCCTGGTTCAGGAAGACCCCATATGCCACGCAGCAACTAAGCCCGTGCGCCACAACTACTGAGCCTGTGCTCTAGAGCCCGTGAGCCACAACTGCCGAAGTCCCGCAATGAGAAGCCCGTACACCGCAACGAAGAGTAGCCCCCGCTCGCCGCAACTGGAGAAAGCCCACGCACAGCAAGGAAGACCCAACCCAGCCAAAAATAAATAAGTAAATAAAATTTCAAAATAAATAAGTTAAAAAAAAGAATCACTATTAATTTTCTTAAATGTAACTAAGGTATTGTGATTATGTTAGAGAATGTCCCTATTCTTAGGAGAAGATGGTGAGGTGGCATAATGATGCAATTTATCTTCATATGATTTGGCGAAAGACAGTGCATATATGCATAAAGAGGAATATAAATGTGGCAAAACGTTGGGATTAGTGAATCTTGGTTGAGGATATACAGGTGTTCGATTCTTTCAACATTTCTGTATGTTTGGAAATTTTCAAAATTTTTTCAAAAAGAGGAAGGAAGTTGCTGACAACTCATGAAAATGTGCTCAGGGCTTCCCTGGTGGCGCAGTGGTTAAGAATCCGCCTGCCAATGCAGGGGACACGGGTTTGAGCCCTGGTCCGGGAAGATCCCACATGCCGCGGAGCAACTAAGCCCGTGGGCCACACCTACTGAGCCTGCGCTCTAGACCCCACGAGCCACAACTACTGAGCCCGCACGCCACAACTACTGAAGTCCACGTGCCTAGAGCCCATGCTCTACAACAAGAGAAGCCACCGCAATGAGAAGCCCGCGCACCGCAACAAAGAACAGGCCCCGCTCGCCGCAACTAGAGAAAGCCCGTGGGCAGCAACGAAGACCCAAGGCAGACAAAAATAAAATAAAGTAAATAAATTTATTTTTGAAAATGTGCTCGGCCTCCCCTCCCCCCACCCCACCCCCCTGCCAAAGTAGCTCACAATTGCCCTGGCACCAAGCCTTTTGCCTGGTCTTTGTTCTGTTTGTGTCTAGAACAGACTCACAAAGCAACGCTTTGTGCAGAGGAAAACTGGGCCCAGAGTCTCTTAAAAATGTCTGCACCCCCCCACTGAACAGAAAGGGATGGTAGCAGAGGATCAGAGCAAGTGTATCTTCAGAGGAGAGATGGGCTGCTATCCCAGGGGTCCTGAGTGGGCAGCGAGGAGCCTGTGGTCCACGCTGGGCCAGCTGCCACCCAGACCCCAGCCTCCGTCTCCTCTGCAAGGGAGGACCCTCCCAGCTCCAGTGTTCAAAGGCCCTGGGAAAGGGCCTACCAGGAGCTTCCAAAGTCAGGGCTCAGGCATTGGTGGTAGGGCAGTGAGCACAGCTGCCTTCCAAAGTCAGAGCCGTAAAAGGCCCTTTCCTTGGCCCACCTCACAAGACACCACGGCTTTTGAGAAACGAAGGGGGGCGTCCTTGGTAAGGCAGTTTCCTGAGGAACGACGGCTGATAATAAATAACGAAACAATCTCTACTCTTCACTGGGAGACAGACAGCCTGCAAGTGCATCACCTCTCCTCCGGCACCCGCTGCCCCCCACCAGGTCCAGGTCCCACCTCCAAGCCTCTGTCTGGGCTGAGGAACCTGGTGGAGCAGACTCCTGTCCTGACTGAGGCCATCCCTGGGTCAGTTCCAGAGAGCTCTTGGGTGGCGTCATCTCCCTGAGGCCAAGGGAGAGGAAGGGCCACGTGCCAGGTGGGGAGCCAGGAAAGTTGTCTCTGTTACCTCCCTGATGCCTCAAAGCCCCACTTTACAGTTGAAAGCACTGGAGCCCAGGAAGCTGACACCCAAGTGGCAGAGTCAGGGTCAAATCCAGGTTCACCCGATCCAGGGACCGCAACCCCACAAGCCTCACGCAGGTTTAGAAAGCCGAGCGCTGTTCAATTATCTCATTATCCATGTTAGATCCAGCAGCTTTCCGAGCAGACCTGGTGGAAACCACGCTTGGACCCACCAAGCTGGTTTCTACACCGGGGCCTCTGGCTCTTCCTTCTGCCTGGCGCCCTGCTCCCTCAGCGTCCCGGGGCTGGCTCGTCCCAACCTACCACCCTATCTGAAAGAGCCACCCTCCAGCCTCACGCTTTCTGGGACATCACCCTGTTTTAACAGTTATCAAAACCACAAGCTCTATTATGTGCTCACTTCTTTATTGCCTGTTTCCCCAACTAGAATATAAGCTCCACTAAAGGGCCAAGCCTGTTTCGTTTGTTGCAATAACGCCAGTGCCAACAACGATGCCTAAGAGAGGCTCACAAGACCCCACAGCTGTGCACCCTCTCAGCCCAGGAAATTTTCCACTCTTCGGTCATTTTGCACAACCCGGCTTGTGCTTCTGCAACATCTTCACCTGCTCAGTGACTGAGATTACACAGGTCAGCCACTGAGCCATGGGCTTTGTGTACGTAACCCAAGAATCTTTACCAAACTCTGTGAGGCAGGTCCTATTTTAGAGGTGAGAAAGGAGGCTGACGGAGGTGAAACTACTTGCCCACGGGTCACACTCCAGGTCCGCCTAACTCTAGACTTTTCTGCTGTTCATACAAAGGCCTCGATCAAAATGAGCTTCCTTCTCCTGAGAGGTGATCACTTTTTGTGTCTCCCCCTTGCAAGTGTCACAGATGTGCCTCACCAACTTGTAGCGGGTTCCCAAAAGTTAAAGTGTCTGGCTGGCACAAGGCAGGACACGGCCAATCCAAATGTTGACTTTGGAACAAGAATTGGAAGCAGGCTCTATCCTCGTCCGACAGGGAGATTGGAGGCAAAGACATTCCAGGAAGAAGGCCGGGGACACAAGTAAAGGGGAGGGAGTGGCCAACAGTTCCAGCGGGGGCAGATCCGCCCCCAGGAGGGTAGGTGTGCCTGTTGGGTGCTGGGGAGGTCAGGCTGAGGATGGAGGGACAGAACACCCAAATTCTCAAATGCAAGACCTTCACCAGTTCCTGCTTCTGCCATCGCCCGGCTCCCATGCCAGCCCCTTCTGCATGAAGACAGCCTCCCTGCCTGGCTCCCAGGCGCTGAACAGAACTCACAGCTCCTCCTGCACTGAGCAGCAGGCGTCACGTCTCGTTTCTGGCTGTGTCCACCTTCTCTGCAGAGCAAGACGAATCTCTAATCCAGCTTCTCACATCTGGGCACACGGCCAGGGACTGGGGAAGCGCAGGAGAAGCAAACTCAGGGCAGACAATGCTGCCGGCAGCAGCCCTGGGAACCAAGACTGTGGAGCACGGGGTTAGGGAGGGAGAAGCAGAGGAGGGACCCTACGTTCTCAGCTGGAAATAGGGATGCTAGCTTCCTTTCCATGGCGGAGAGATGTGGGCAGGATGTCCCCTCCAAGGGAAAGAAGCGATGGGGGGGGGCGGGGTAGTGCTTTGTGGCCAAAGGACCCTTGGCGAGAGCGTCCCTGCTGATGCCATGCACAGGCAGCCTGGGCATGAAGGGATTACAGCAAAGGAAACACACCTCGATAAGATGCCAAAGATACCAGGGATGCTGGGCTCGGTATGGGGTCTTCTGGGGGCTGCAAGGAGTCGACTGCTCCTACCAAGATCTAGCTGAGGGGGTGGGGCTGCCCTCCAGGCACAACCACAGGAGGGATTTCAGGTAAACGCCTTTTACCTTTGGCGAAAAGGAGGTCACCAAGGTTCCTCTGCTTCACCCTTGTTCTTTTCCTGTTTACTGAACCCCCTACTGTGCGTGCTGGGAACATGCACACAAGTGCTCAGGAGGCTAAGGGTTCCAGGGTAATGTCCCCTCACACCTGCAGAGAGAATGATCTCATCTACAGCCAATTTGAGCCTGATAATAACCTTCCCATTTCCTAGACCTGGAAAGTGAAGTTCAGGGTTAAGTGCCTTGCCTAGAATTCCTAAAGCTGGGACTCGAACCCAGGTCCTCTGCCTCTCAATACCTCGACCCTCCTGCCCTAAGGAGGCCAGAGATTCATTCCATTTTCAACAGTAAAACTCCATTGCATTTCCCAAGAACGGCATCGGAGCAAGTTCAAAGATGGAATGAATCCTGATCTCTTCTCGCCCTCCCTGGGTTCCAAGGGGCGACTGACGCAGACAGGGCAAAAAAAGTCACCGAGACGAGGGGGGCAGAGGTGGGGAAGCTGGTGCCTAGAGGCAGAGGGTCCAGATTCAAGTCCCAGTTTGAAAGGAGAGAAGCAAATCCAGCAAATGCACTCACTATCTGGGAGTTATTCATCTTTGTGCCCAGGGCCAGCTCGGAACCACAGAGACACTGGAATAAATGTGTGATGAGTCTTTGTTAGAGAAGAAAAGTTCTGGGGAACTTTTTTAACTTTTATAACTCTGTATATAACTGAATCGCTTTGCTATACACTTGAAACTAACACAACATTGTAAATTAACTATACTTCAATTGAAAAACAGAAAAAAAAGTTCTGCCCTGAAAGAGGAGAGACACCCCTGGGACCCAGGCGAGGGCTCCCTTTGCCCACAGCAACGCAAAGACCAGGGAAGTGCTGGAGGAACAGAGGGGAAGAAACCCAAGGTGTAAATAGGAAGGAAGGAGGAGAGGAGGAGGGAAGGGAAGGGGGGCTGGGAGGTCTCTGTGTTGGTAGATCCTGAGTTGAGGTCTGAGTGCTGCGAAGACAGCAAGGTGTTTAAACCCGAGGGAGCTCCTCCCTACAGGGCTGATCGCAGCACTAAATGAGGTGATCCGTACAATGTGCTTTGTGAGCTGTAAAAATTTAGCTTCATTTTTTATTCTTGCAAAGAGAAGGACCACATGACGATTGGCCTTACCCTTCACTAAGCCACCCTTCTGGGGAGGAGGCCATCCTGACTTCTGAGGTCTTCTCTTCTTCAGTAACAAGAAAATCCCCTATGGAGGCCCCAGGTTATCGGACTTCCTTGACTGTCAGCCTCTGGTGAGGATACCACTGCATCAGGAATGGCTCGTAACAGTGCATTCAAGTGCTCCCTGGAATCTAACCTCTATCTGCAGATCAGTCCTTCCCACACTTCACAGGACCATAAATACTCACTCCCCCAGATCTGAAGAAGTCCATGCCCCGAGGGCGAAACCACCTGCTCAACAGCCCAAAAATAAAGAGACAGAGTCTCTCCATGCCTAGCCTGTTCCTGCCCCTCTCAAGTCCCCTGCCCAGAGACCCCACACTTCCTGTGGCCTTTTTCCAACCTGGTCCCAGAAAATAGAGAAAGAGGGAGAGGGAGGGAGAGGGAGAGAGAGAGAGAAAATATTCAGTTGCTCCGTCCACCATTATTCAACTCGATCAGTGCATTTCATGCCCCCAAAGTTTTATCTCGGAAGGCAGTAAGCTCTGGGCATAGGGATTGTCTTCATATCTTGCTACACCAAATAGAGCTGGCCTGGATTTAAAAAATTTTCCTCCAAATTCCTCTTTGTTTACTTTACATTCTAGCTGTTACATAATCCTCACTCTTACCGCTCACTTATCTGATAATGTAATACGGAAGAACCTTTTGCATTCTATTACAAGTTAATCACTAAAGGGATGTTGTCTATAAGCTTAAATTATACATAATGGCCTATCTCTGGGAACCCTGCTTCTCAGGTAATGAACATTAAGCTACAATACCTTTGTTGAGCTCACAGGAAACATCCTGACCAGGCCCACCTATGACTACAGGGAGGAAGAAATGAACACATACATCCCCTCCAGAGGCTGACGGGAACCAGGAAATGTTTGATTTGACTCCCTCCCCTTTTAGTATAAAAGGAGCCTGAATTCTAAGTCAGGCAAGATGGTTCCTTGGGCACGAGCCCACCATCTTCCCAGTTTGCTGGCTTTCCGAATAAAGTCGTTATTCCTTTGCCCCAGCAACTCGTCTCTCGATTATTGGCCCGTCGTGCGATGAGCCATATGAGGTTAGACTCGGTAACAGTAAAACTCCATTGCATTTATCTAGTGCTTAGTTTAGGAAATGCCTTGCCGCAAAAGAAGGTATATTTATTTCACACTACGGAATAAACAGACCAATCCACTGGATTTGACTTTTCCTTCTAGGAAACATTTCGGTGAAGGCTCAACCAGGACAGGAACCTTCAGAATTCACCTATGAAAGATCTCAAACCAGGAGTCAGGTCTTTACTTGGGAATCACTCTTACCCGACCTCCTCACAGGGCTGTGGGAAGGTCCCAGTGAGATAATATACTGATGGTGCTTGAAAATCTTATACCCACCTAAGTTACAATCGGTATCCCAGCCCCAAGGGCTCAAGGCGAGTTCACAAGCAGGTAAAACGGGATCGGGCCCAAAGCTGTAGGCGCTATTGCTGACCCTCTGCTCGCCAGAGCAGCGAGCCAAGCCACAGCTTACACTATAGCTGCCTGCTCTGCCCCCCAGCACTTGACTCTGTCTGTCCCAATTAGATAGAAGAGGTAGGGAGATCTAGAGTTCCACCAACTGACGGCCCCATACAGCTTGCCCAGCAAAAGCCCAAACAGGTCAGCGTGCCAGACCTCCAGGTGGAATGAGCTATGTCAAGCTGATCTCTCCCTAGTCACCCTTCCCAAATTCTCCATGCCACCAGACCTGCTCTGCTTCCAGCTCACTGCCACCAAGAGTGGCCCCTTCCTTCCCTCCCGGCCTCTGTTCTTCGAGTCCATGGGGTGGGGATGGGGGGAGCAGATCCAGCTGCACCCGAAGAATAAGCAAGGATTTGGGGCTGGGGGGTAGGGGGCGTGGTGGGGTGCTGTGTCATCGCAGAGCTGCAGGTTTGGTGCGCAAAGGTGAGGGTAAGATGGACAGCCCCGGCTCCAGGAAGATCCCAGAGTCCCACTACCTTTCCGAGGGCAAGATGAGGGAGGGCACTCCTGGCCGGATTTGGGAACAGAGGACCATTGAGTTGAAGTCCCAGAGTAACCTCGAATGCAGCTGGACCTGTTGCCAAGCTAGCCTAGTGCTGCTAAATCGACCCGTCTCAAGGCCCCTCTCCACCTGGGCTTTGCAAACTCCAGCCCTTTTTCTTTCCACCAGTTCCCACCCGGGGCCCCCAAGAAGGCCGGCCCTTGCCGGGGGGGGGGGCGGGGGCAGGGGGTCCTGGTAGTCTCTGAGAGCGTGGGAACAGGAGCTACCAGGCGGTGTCTCCGCGGCAGCCATTGCGGACCTTCTGAGACTGGAATTCCGGCAGGAGCGAGCCCTGGCCGGGGACGAGCTTTCCTTCCCCGCCCCCTAGTCTGGCTGGCGAGTGGGGGACGCGCGCGGAGTCCCACACCTGGCTCCTCTCCCGCTCCTCTCCGCGGGGCCCAGGGGCGGCCATCTTCCACGCTGGGGGCGTCAAGGCTCCAGGGCCCCGGCGCCCTCTCTGGGGAGTCCCAGGCTCCGGCTGAACTCTGAGGAAGGAACGGACGCAAGGATCCCAGTGCGCGCGGTAGATCCTGCATGGTTCTCCACCGCTCGAATATGCCTCTTGGGCTCCAAAATCCGACCCCCACAGCACGTTGGCCCAGCTGTCCCAGAGGACGAGGATTCGGGGCGGGGGATGAGCGCAGTAGACTCTTTCCTTCCCTCCAGGACGCCCCAAGCTCCACTCAGCGCTGGAGGTCTTGTTTGGCGCCCTGGGACCCATGACTCCTGATTCCCTCCTGCAGCAGAGAAAGGTGGCGGGAGAGGCCCCAGACCCTTACCGTAGCATCTTCCCCTGCGTAGTGCCCGATGACCCGGTGGCCCCCCGGGTGCCGGTGTGACCATTCGGTGATGTTGTAGACCTTGCGGTCGATGACGAGCCACTGGTCCGTGCGCAGGTTGTGCTTCTGAATCTCCTCCCAGCGGAAGGCAGGCATCGGCGCCTCGCGCTCGGTGGCCCCCTCGCCCTGGTTCCCCCCCTTCCCCATGCCGCCTGCCGACAGGGTTGCCCCGTGCACTGCGGTGTGTGCGGCCCGGGGCCTCCTCGCTTTCGGCTTTTGTCTTCTCCTACTCCTCCCCCCACCGCGCCCCCTCCCCCAGCCGCCTCGCCTTCGCTCCGGAGTATCCTTGCCTTCCCTCCAGGCTTCCCAGTGCCCCCAAGCGGTCCCCTCCTTCCGCCCCTCCCTCCGCCCGCCGGCCCGCAGTGGACTTTTGCCTCCTGTAAAAACTCCTCGGTAGCTCAGGGCCTCGAAGCCTCCTCTTCCCGCCCCGCTGGCTCCCCCCGTCCGGGGCTTCGCATCCTCCCGCGTTCCCCTCCGCCTGGGTTTCCACAGTGATCAGCAGAGCGCCTGCACCAATCCGGGCGCGTCGCCCCGCCTGCCATTGGCCCAGGAGGATCTTTCGAAGGCCAGCGGGCTGGAACAGCGGTCCCCGGCTCCCCCGCCTGCCCCCCCACGAGGAGTCGAGAGGGGCCTGGAGGTCGGTTACGTGTCCGTACTCCTCCCTCCCCCGCTCGAGCTGGGGGGTTGGAGGGGGGGACCCAAGGATATCCCAGGGTAGGTTGGCGGGCGAGCTGGGGCGGCGGCTGAGTTCCGCGCTTTCCGGGCGCTTGCGCGCACACCCACGGCCCGCGCTCCCGGGTTTGCACCTGATGCCGGCACGTAGAGGACCCAGCCGCTCCGCGCGCTCTGCGGTGGGGACCGGCCCAGGGCCCGGCTGGCGGGCGCGCAGGCGGCGCCGAGCCGCCGGGCTGGCGAGTTCCACTCTGGGACTGGCCTGGTTAGGTGACGCCCTCCCCTAACCCGCTGGAATCCGGACTCCAGTATATCCACATTGTCCGTGCTATCCACACTGGCGCCCTTCTGCAGCCTCCCTGGGGGAAGAAGCCGGCCTCCGGCTGGCCCAAGGCCTGTAATCAGTGGATCTTAGAAAAGAATTGTGGAACCTCTGATGTACTTTCCTGTGTTAGGCGCCATGGTGGAGGGAAGCGGGGGTGGGGGTGGGGGGGCATGGGAGTGGGGACTCCAGGACTTGGTTCTTTCCCTGAACTCAGGAATCTCACAGCCGATTTGGGAGAGGTACCATGGAAACAATACAGGACCTCATAGGATTAATTGTTCAGTGATGTTTATAAATAACAGGAAATAAAAATGGGGGTATCAAAAGTGTTGTGGTCCGTGCGCGGGCTGGAAGAAGAATTTCGAGACACGAAGTATTTTAGAAAAGAGTGAGTTTATGGAGAACAAAGAGCAGAGTTAGGGGCGCTGCAAATACCGCGGGCGACTTCCTGATAGACCAGGGCGAGCCGACCCCCTTTGTGGGCTAGTAGCCAACTTTTATAGCCTCAAGACAAAGAAAATTCCTGCTGGCAGGATGGCATTAGGTGATTGGTCAGGATGCTACAAGGTTACTACACGGCGATTATTTTGCCTAATATGGAATGGGGGAGGGGGGCTGTCTGGTTTAGATTAGGAGCGCGCGTGGCAACAGTTGCTATGGGGGCTAGGTTAATTCCTGAGTTTTTGTCCTGTGTCCTCGATGTAGGGTGTCCTTGATGCAGGGCTCCACACTTCCCAGGGAGGAAGAATGGCATGGAAGCCTTACTGGTTGCACGGGACAAAACGCAAATTGGCTCAGAAAAAAGGAGGAGTTTGTTGTCTCGCTAAACTCAAGGAGGGACTTCGCTGGTGGCGCAGTGGTTAAGAATCCGCCTGCCAATGCAGGGGACACGGGTTCGAGCCTTGGTCCGGGAGGATCCCATATGTGGCGGAGCAACCAAGCCCGTGCAGCACAACTACCGAGCCTGCACTCTACAGCCCACGAACCACAACTATCGAGCCCACTTGCCCCAACTACTGAAGCCTGCGTGCCTAGCGCAACAGGAGAAGACACCACGATGAGAAGACCGCGCACCGCAACAAAGAGTAGCGCCCACTCGCCACAACTAGAGAAAGCCTGCTCACAGCTACGAAGACCCGACGCAGCCAAAAATATAAATAAATAAATAAATTTATTTTTAAAAAATCAATAAGTTCAAGGAAAGGTGGGACAATCTGAACACAGGAAGGTGGGGATGGAGGGGCTCAGGAACCAGCAGATGCAGGAACTTGAAGGCTGCCAGGTCTCTCCCTCCTCTGTTCCTCCTTGATGTCACCTCTTTCTCTCTCCTTGCAAACGAGGGTCTGGTGGAGAGACAGCTGAAAACTACTGAGTCTTAGGTCTTACGGCTGGCTGCGTTGGAAGGTAGGCCTACTAATCTCTCGAGGTATAAACTCAGACACAGAAGGAAGAACTCTGACTGGCACGCCCTTCTTGGATCAAGTACCCACGCCTGGATGAGTCAACTATGGCCTGGAGATTAATCTCAAAGAGTCCACATGCTGGAGTGGGGAAAGTGTCAAGGTATGAGCGCAGCTTGGAGAAGAATTTCCAGACATAAAGCAGAACGTAAAGAAGATAGAATTTATTAGAGGAAAGGGTCGCTGCCAGAACAGTGGCCCGAATTCCTAGTAGTCTGGGAGAGTCGAGCCCGCACATGTGTTATTGATCAGTGTTTATAGCCAGAAAACAAAGGAATGGTCCAAGGTGAAAATTTCATTTACTGATTGATCGAGGCACGCCTACCTTCCTTCTGTACAGTGGGAGTAGGACAGGGCATATGCCTTTCCTTCCTTATTTGGGACAGGTCCCATTGCCCAGGTGGGCATCACCCAGGTGGGCGCAGGGATTTCAAAACCATCTCAACATGGTGGGGAGGGCGATTAAGAGTCCAGTAACTTTTTCAGGCAGGGTCATCCTTTGTCCTTGAAGCACCATTGTCCTTGGAGCACCACACTCCCCCTTCTCTTTATGTGTAGGGCCAATTCCTTGGCCTTATTGAATACCCTACTCATATCTACCTAACTGCCTAATTCCCTCTCAGGCATTCAGGAAGCCCTTTTGGGAGGAGAAGGGGCGATGAACTCTCTCTGGCCGCTTCCTGCTGAGTGAGGGCGTCGTGGGGCCCTGGGATCCCTCGCCTGCTCTCTGTCAGGGTGCATCTAGGGAGGAGTGTGGGCCCCATGGAAAGAGATGTTGGCTTGTTCAAGGGTACGAGTGTTGACTGTCCAGTATTCTTTTTTTCTTTTTAATAAATTTATTTATTTATTTTTGGCTGCATTGAGTCTTCATTGCTGTGTGCGGGCTTCTCATTGTGGTGGCTTCTCTTGTCGCAGAGCACGGGCTCTAGGCACGCGGGCTTCAGTAGTTGTGGCACATGGGCCCAGTAGTTGTGGCTCGCGGGCTGTAGAGCGCAGGCTCAGTAGTTGTGGTGCACGGGCTTAGTTGCTCCGCGGCATGTGGGATCTTCCCGGACCAGGGATTGAACCCGAGTCCCCTGCATTGGCAGGCAGATTCTTAACCACTGGGCCACCAGGGAAGCCCTGTCTGGTATTCTTGTTGTATCACCATTTGGAGGTTTATTTGTTGTATTCTGGAAGAGACAAACTTAACAAGAAGGTTAAAAATACATGGCCCAAAGATTGGGCTGGACCTTGCCCGGATGGTTGACCAAAAAACAGCAATCCTCCTATAATGTTGCACAAGTCCCTCCCTGATAAGCCTTTAGGAGGTCCAGAGCTCTTTTATTTTGTAAAACTACTCCTGCAGAGAAATTATTTGTCTTGTAGCATGTTAATTTGAGCTGCGAGGTTGGCAGTCTGTTGTGTAAGTTCAAGAGAGAGCTGTAGGGGTGAAAATAGGGTTTAAGAGTCCGGCTGAGCCTGTTCCCATCCCTGTTAGGAGGATCGAGGAAGAGCGAGTGGGACCAGAGAAGGAGGTCGGGGCTGAATAAGTAGCCGCTGTGTCACTTCGAAAGGTTATAGGAGCCCCTGTCACATCCAGGGTTACCTGGGGCTCCTCCGGTCTTCTGGGGAACATAGGGGCCTGTAGACTGAGACTTGGGCACCTTCAGTCATCCGCATCCAGGAGCCCCAGATCTTGAGCGTAATCCCGTTCTCACTCCTGGTAGTCAACTACCACCAACAGGGGCCACTGGCCTTGACCTCAGCCAGGGGGCTGGGACCCGAGATACCCCAGGTGTTGGGTGGTTGTGGTGTTGGCCTACCAGCTTGAGGGCGGCAGGGACAACTCCTCTTCCAGTAGCCCTTTTGATGACAGTAAGGGCACGGGGTGTCGGGTGGTGGGGTGCGGCCGTTCTTCACTGTGCGCCCCTGCTGACCGCACGGGTCGCAGGTCAGCTGTGATTTCTGCGACGGGAGATGGGCTGCCTTGAGTCCGTGCTGTGGGAGGGACTGAGTAATGACAAGAGCCATATATTGAGCAGGTCGTGTTAACTTTTCCTCCTCTCTTTCTCGTCTATTCCTAGAAGCCTCCTCCCTATTCGTGAAGACCTTAAAGCCCGTCAATGGGACGGAAAATGGGGTCTGTGGCCCTTGCTCTAGTTTCCGTAATTTCTGTCTTATGCTTGGCGATGCCTGGCTTATCAAGTGAACCGCAATACAGCCTGAACTTCAGGAGTCTCAGGGTCTAGGTTGGTGCATTTCCTCATAGCCTCTGCCAATCGGGCCTGAAAAAGGTCCGCCTTCTCCAAGGGTTCCTGGGTAACTTCTCTGAGCTTCTTATAATTGTCCTGTTTGATGACTGGCCTTTTCATACCTTCAGTAGATATGTAGTCATGAAGTTTCTCCTAGTGAGCCCTCCTGCTGGCCCATTTTCATTTGCCTGGTATCTCCATCCTGGGCCTGCCCGTGGGACTGTCTCTTCCCCGGCTCGGTTCTCATTAGGATCTCGGGCATGTGCCTCACCTGCCCAGGCCTGAGCCAAGGCCCCGATCCCAGCCTTGTCTTCGTGATGCAGCAGGTAGTTAGGACACAGGAATATCTGGCCAGGTTAAGTCAAAGGCTATAGTTAGGGCCTGGAATTCCCTGATGAAGGTGGAGGGGTCCTGGCTAAGGGGCCCAGTTTCCCTTGAATAGGAGAGATCAGACATGGGGAAGGGGACCTGAACCCTGATAGTACCTCGGTCTCCATTAGCGACCTCTCGTAGGGGGACCATGCTGGGACTCGATTCAGAGCGTTGGGCTGCTCGTGACCGAGTGTGGGGAGGGGAGGGAAGGTCTGCTTGCGGGTAGAGAGGTGGGGCTTGGGGAGCAGCAGGTTGGGGAAGAGGCTGGTGAGATGGGGGACAAGAAGGCTCATCCAAGGGCTTCCCTGGTGGCGCAGTGGTTGAGAGTCCGCCTGCCGATGCAGGGGACACGGGTTCGTGCCCCGGTCCGGGAGGATCCCACATGCCGCTGAGCCTGCGCGTCCGGAGCCTGTGCTCCGCAACGGGAGAGGCCGCAACAGTGAGAGGCCTGCGTACCGCAAAAAAAAAAAATTTGGTTACTGATTGGTCGAGGCACATATACCTTCCTTCGTAAGGGTGGGAGTGGGACAGGCCTTATGCCTTTCCTTATTTGGGACAGGCCCTTTTGCCCAGGTGGGCGTTGCCCAGGTGGGCTCAGGGATTTTGTAAGCAGAGCAACATTATGGGGAGGCCGATTAAGAGTCCAGTAGGGGGTGTAATGGTGAAAGTTCTTCAGACAGGGTTGTCCTTGTCCTTGAAGCACCATTGTCCTTGGAGCACCACAGAAAGGAGCCACTTTTAGAGGAGGAGAATGTTGCTACCAGAAGAAGAGAGCATGCTAGGCAGAAAACCAGAATCTGAAGGCAGAAACAATATGGGCTTTGGAGTCAAGACCAGCTTGGGTATGTGTCCTGGTGCTGCAACTGCTGTAGCTGGACTCTGACAGGTTACTCTGTCTTTCGAAGCCTCAGTTTTTTTGCATCAATGATACCTACCCCATGGGGTTGTTTTAAGCATTGGCAATAACATGCTCAGCATATATATCAGGGACTTCGGCCCTGACGGTTATTGTTCACTGTTTGCTTAGGTCCAGCACTTTGGACATTTCTGCCACACCAACCTACTTGTGCATCAAGCCTCAGAATATTAGGTTTGGAAGACATCATTTAGTCATTCCAAGTACTGGTCCACAAACTGGTTCCAGATAGCATAGAGTTTTCAGCAGTTAGTTGAAAAACTAGAAAAATAAAGGAAAATGTAGAGTGTTTCATAAAACTAAGGGTATTCAATTTAAGTGACTGCCTTTTAAAAAATTCTGTCCTAATTTTCTGTACTAAAATGTTTTTTAATAATGAAATGGTAACAGTAGATGGTGGAGTTTTGAAAATATGTTTATTTCACAAAATGAAAAGTGGACAACTCTACACTCATTTCCATATTTAATTTACTTCTTCATGAAAAATTCAAAAGCTCGAGAACCGCTGATCTTGCCCAACTCTTTATTTTCAAGCAGAAAATCAAGCCCTGGAGCGTTCACGTAACTTGCTCATATCCCAGATTTAGAAAGTGGGTACTTTCAGACACCACCTCGCATTTCGACTCAGCGTGGGATTACCTCTGACAGCTGGTTTTTGATTTTTAAGGTCTCTTTCATTAATTTTTTAATACACTTATTCTTTTTTTTTTTTTTTAACAGAAACACCTTTATTTTTGCCTTCAAAGAACAAACTGTTCTTCTTTTTCCAACATAATCATGATGAATACATTTATTCTTTACGGTAGTTTGTGGTTCACGGCAAAATTGAGTAGGAAGGTCAGAGAGTTCCCATATACACGCCATATGTCCACACACACACAGCCTCCCCCATTATCAACATCCCCTACCAGCGGTACATTTGTTACAACTGATGACCAATACTGACACATCATTACCCAAAGTCCATTGTTTACATCAGGGTTTACTCTTTGTGTTATACATTCTATGGGCTTTGACACATGTATCTACCATAACAGTACCGTACAAGATAGTTTCACTGCCCTAAATATCCTCTATCCTCTATTCACCCCTCCCTCCCCTCTGTCCCCTGGCCTTTTACTGTCTCCATAATTTTGCCTTTTCCAGAATGTCATATAATTGGAATCATAAAGTATACTGTGCACTGAATATCTGTGTCTCCCTCAAGTTCATCTGTTGAGATCTAATCCCCAATGTTATATGTGTGGAGATGAGGCCTTTGGGAGGTGATTAGGTCATGAGGGTGGAGCCCTCATAAATGGGAAGAGTGTCCTATACAAGAAGTCCTCGACCCTTCCACCGTGCGGAGTTAAAGCCAAAAGACGGCCATCTAGGAAGTGAACCCTCTCGCCAGACACCCAATCTGCCAGCACCTTGATCTTGGACTTCCTAGCCTCCAGGGCTGTAAGAAATAAATTTCTGTTGTTTACAAGCTACCCAGTCTATGACATTTCTGTTATGGTAGCCCAGCTAGACTAAGATACGTCTGCCACCTCACATAGTTCTTTTTGTGTGTATATATGGTGAGAACTTTTCAGATCTACTCCCTTAGCAGTTTTCAAACATACAGTACAGTGTGGCTAACTGTAGGCACCATGCTGCTCTATGTTAGATCCCCAGAACTTATTCATCTTATAACTGGAAATGTGTGCCCTCTGACCACCGTCACTCTTTCTTCTCCATCTCTCTGGCTACCACCATTCTACTCTCTGTTTCTGAGTTTGGTTTTCTTAGATTACACATATAATTGAGATCATACAGTATTGGTCTTCCTCTGACTGACTTATTTCACGTAGCGTAATGCCCTCAAATTCCATCCATATCACAAATGGCAGGATTTCCTTCTTTCTTATGGACAAATAATATTACATCGTGTATATATACCATAAGACACAAAACCATAAAACTATAAGGTAACCTGGGAGAACATTTAGATGATCTTGAGTTTGGCAATGGCTTTTTATGTAACACACCAAAACCATGACCCATGAAAGAGACAACTGATAAGCTGGACTTCATTAAAATTAAAAACTTATGCTCCGTGAAAGACACTGTCAAGAGAATGAGAACACAAGCCACAGACTGGGAGAAGATATTTGCAAACGACATAGCTGATACAGGACTGTTATCTAAAATACAGAGAACTCTCAAAACTCAAAAAATAAGAAAACAAATGGGAGAAAATAATTGCAAACCATATATCTGATAAGGAACTCATACAACTCAATAGCAAAAATATATAAGGAACTCATACAACTCAATAGCAAAAAAAATCAAATAATCCAACTTAAAAATGGACAAAGTATCTTGTGAGGTAATAGAAAATCTCTATTGGTCTCTGTCCCCAGTTCCTGAAACCCTTGTAATTTTCTGGGTGATACGAGTGTCTTTTGTTGTAATGAGGTGACTCTGGGTGGGCTACTGGATGAGGGCTGGTCACCAGAAAGATCAAACCATAATCAGGGGCTTGGAGTTTTCAGCCCATTCCCCCATCCTCCAGAGAGGAGAGAGGAGCTGGAAATGGAGTTAATGATTGATCTTGCCTACGTGAGGAAGCCTCCATAAGTACCCTAAAAGTATGGGGTTTGGAGAGCTTCCAGGTTGGTGACCACATGGAGGTGTGGCGAGAGTGGCGCACGTGGACGGGGCACGGGGGCTCGGCGCCACTTCCCGCATACCTTGCCCCCTACACATCTCTTCCATCTGGATGTTCATCTGTATCCTTTATCACATCCTTTTATAATAAACTGGTAAACAGTAAGTAAACTGTTTTCCTAAGTTCTGTGAGCCACTCTAGCAAATTAATTGAAACCAAGGAAGGCATTGTGGGAATCTCTGATTTATAGCCAGTGGGTCAGAAGTGCAGGTCACCACCTGAACTTAATACTGGCATCTGAATTGGTGGTGTGTGGGACAGTCTGGTGGGACTGAGCCCTTACCTTGTAGGATCTGATGCTATCTCCAGGTACACAGTGTCAGAATTAAGCTAAATTGCTGGTGTCACAGAATTGCTTGGTGTGGGGAAACCCCCTTCACATTTGGTGAGCAGAGTGTCAGAAGTGAAGTGTTCTGTGTAAAAGAAAAGGACACACATAGGAAGAAAGGACTACTGGGGGGGGTTTAAAATACAGACTGGAATAAACATTTTTTCCAGAGAACGTATACAAAGGTATACAAATGGCCAACAGATACATGATTTGACTTTTTTGCTATTGAGTTGTATGAGTTCCTTATATATTTTTGCTATTAAGTTGTGTGAGTTCCTTATCAGATATATGGTTTGCAATTATTTTCTCCCATTTGTTTTCTTATTTTTTGAGTTTTGAGAGTTCTCTGTATTTTAGATAACAGTCGTGTATCAGCTATGTCGTTTGCAAATATCTTCTCCCAGTCTGTGGCTTGTGTTCTCATTCTCTTGACAGTGTCTTTCACGGAGCATAAGTTTTTAGTTTTAATGAAGTCCAGCTTATCAGTCGTCTCTTTCATGGGTCATGGTTTTGGTGTGGTACATAAAAAGCCATTGCCAAACTCAAGATCATCTAAATATTCTCCCAGGTTACCTTATAGTTTTATGGTTTTGTGTTTTACATTTAAGTCTATAATCCATTTTGAGTTAATTTTTCGTGAGGGGTCTAAGGTCTGTGTCTAGATCATTTTTTTGTATGTGGATGTCAAGTTGTACCAACACCATGTGTTGAAAAAATTCTCTTTTCTCCACTGTATTGCCTTTGCTCCTCTGTCAAAGTTCAGTTGACTGTATTTGTGTAGGTCTATTTCTAGACTCTCTATTCTGTCCCATTGATCTATCTGTTCTTTGCCACTTCCACACTGTTATGATTACTGTAGCTTTACAGTAAGTCTGAAATTGTGTTATTATTTTTTGTTATTAGGAAAACAAGAGATGTTTATTATGAAAATCAGAAAATATAGATAAGTATTTTAAAATATTAAAATAATGCTTATCCTCTCTACTCAGAAACAATCAACTTTACTAGCAGTGTGTACAAGATCCGTGTGTGTGTGTGTGTGTGTGTAAACATATGTATAATTAAATAGAATAGCCCCTGGTCCCATGGAGCTCCCAGTGTGGAGAGGACACAGCAAATACATAACACTCACAAGATAGTGAGTTAAGTGCAAAAGAGTCAAGGGCTAAGTATTAAGGAGAGATACAGGTTCTAGAGTGACAGAGAGCCCAGAAGTTTGCATGGAATTAGCCAGGTGAAAAGGGACTGAGGATGGCAGAAATGTTCCTGGAAGTGAGAAGAGACTCCTGTAGGCACAGAAATCAGAGAGAAGTTGGCAGCTCCTGAGGAGCTGAAAGAAGTTCAGTAGGTCTGGAACACAGAGACAGACAAGAGGTGGGGAAGTGGAAGGGAGAATTTCCGGCAAGAAGAGTGAGATTTAAGGTCCGGGGTTGGGTGGGGTGGGGTGGAGGCAGCAGGCATAGCTCAAAAGGGCCTTGCAAGTCATGTTAAGGAGTTAGACTTTATGTCAAGGTCATTGAGAAGCCAGGAGATTGACTGGCTGCAGATACTGTTTGTCTTTCTCTGTCTGACTTACTTCACTTAGTATGATGATCTCAAGTGGCATCCATGTGGCTGCAAATGGCATTATTTCATTCTTTTTTATGGCTGAGTAGTATTCCACTGTATATAGTACCACATCTTCTTTATCCATTCATCTGTTGATGGACATTTAGGTTGTTTCCATGTCTTGGCTATTGTGAATAGTGATGCAATGAACATTTGGGTGCATGTATTTTTTTGGATTAGAGTTTTGTCTGGATATATGCCCAGGAGTGGGATTGCTGGATCATATGGTAATTCTATTTTTAGTTTTCTGAGGAACATCCATACTGTTGTGGGTTTTTTTTAAATTTTATTTTATTTATTTTTTATATAGCAGGTTATACAGCACGCCCACCCGCCACCGCTTTCCCCGCCTTGGTGTCCACACATTTGTTCTCTACATCTGTGTCTCAATTTCTGCCCTGCAAACCGGTTCATCTGTACTCCATGCTGTTTTCTATAGTGGCTGTACCAACTTACATTCCCACCAACAGCGTGGGAGGGCTCCCTTTTCTCCACACCGTCTCCAGCATTTGTTATTTGTAGAGTTTTTAATGATGGCCATTCTGACAGGTGTGAGGTGATACCTCACTGTAGTTTTTTTTCTAATAGTTTTTTTTTAATTAATTAATTTATTTGGCCAAGTCGGGTCTTAGTTGCGGCATGCAGGATTTTTAGTTGCAGCATGTGGTATCTAGCTCCCTGACCAGTGATTGAACCTGGCCTCCCTGCATTGGGAGCATGGAGTCTTAGCCACTGGACCACCGGGGAAGTCCCTCATTGTAGTTTTGATTTGCATTTCTCTGTTAGTGATGTTGAACCTCTTTCCATGTATACGTCTTCTTTGGAGAACTGTTTAGGTCTTCTGCCCACTTTTTAATTGGGTTGTTTGTTTTTTTGTTATTGAGTTGTATGAGCTGTTTGTATATTCTGGAAATTAAACCCTTGTCTGTCACATCATCTGCAAATATTTTCTCCCATTCCATAGGTTATCTTTTCATTTTGTTTATGGTTTCCTTTGCTGTACAAAAGCTTGTAAATTTGATCAGGTCCTATTTGTTTATTCTGCTTTTATTTCTATTATTGCCTTGGAAGACTGACCTAAGAAAACATTGGTATAATTTATGTCAGATAATGTTTTGCTAATGTTCTCTTCTAGGTGTGTTATGGTGTCATGTCTTCTATTTAAATCTTTAAGCCATTTTGAGTTTATTTTTGTGTATGGTGTGAGATATTTTCTTTTTTTCTTCATTATTCTTGCTAGAGATTTATCAATTTTTTTCAAAAAAATAATTTTTTATTGTATTTACTTTCTTTAATTGTATTTTATATTTCATTGATTTCATACCTTTTCTAAAACAAGCATTTAAAGCTATAAATTTCCCATTAAGCACTGCTAGTTGTAGCCCATAAATTTTGATGTTTTCATCATCATTCATTTAAAAATATTTTCTTTTTTTAAAAAAATAGATTTATTTCATTAATTTATTTATTTATTGGCTGTGTTGGGTCTTCGTTGCTGTGCGTGCCGGCTTTCTCTAGTTGCAGCGAGCGGGGGCTACTCTTTGTTGCGGTGCGCGGGCTTCTCATTGTGGTAGCTTCTCTTGCTGTGGAGCACAGGCTCTAGGCACACAGCCTTCAGTAGTCGTGGCACGTGGGCTTCAGTAGTTGTGGCACGTGGGCTTCAGTAGTTGTGGCTTGTGGGCTCTAGAACGCAGGCTCGGTAGTTGTGGCCCATGGGCTTAGTTGCTCTGAGGCGTGTGGGATCTTTCCGGACCAGGGCTCGAGCCCGTGTTCCCTGCATCGGCAGGCAGATTCTTAACCACTGTGCCACCAGGGAAGCCCCTAAAAATATTTTCTAATTCCTTGCAATTTCTTTGAGCCTGTGGATTACCTGGTAATATGATAATTTCCCAATATTTGGAGATCTTCTGAACAGTCCTTTGTAATCAACTCCTAATTTAACACAGTTGTCAGAGAATATACTCTGTATCATTTTATTTTATATTTAGTGATATATATTTATTTTATGGCCTAACATATAGTCTATCTTGAAGAATGTTCAATGTACTCTTGAAAAGAATGTGTCTTCAGTAGTTGGATGCAGTGTTTGATACATGTCAGTAGGTGAAACTGGTTGATGGTATTGTTCAAAATTCTATATTGATTTCTTTGGTCTGTTTTATAAATTACTAAAAGGAGGTGTTAAAACCTCCAACTATGATTATGGATTTATCTATCTCTCTTTTTATTTGGTCAATTTTTGCTTCACATATTTCAATTATTAGATTCATACAAATTTTGGATTTTTATGTCTTCTTAATGATTTCCTTATTATGAAATTCCCTCTGATAATACTCTATCTCAAAGTCTATTTTATCTCATATTAATTAATTTAGCCATCCCAGCTTTCTTATGATTACCCTTTTTTAATTTAATTTTTTAAATACAGCAGGTTCTTATTATCTATTTTATACATATTAGTGTACATATGTCAATCCCAATCTCCCAGTTCATCCCACCCCCACCCTGCTTTCCCCCCTTGGTGTCCATACATTTGTTCTCTACAACTGTGTCTCTATTTCTGCTTTGCAAACCGGTTAATCTGTACCATTTTTCTAGGTTCCACATATATGTGTTAATATACGATATTTGTTTTTCTCTTTCTGACTTACTTCACTCTGTATAACAGTCTCTCGATCCACCCACATCTCTGCAAGGGACCCAATTTCCTTCCTTTTTGTGGCTGAGTAATATTCCATTGTGTATATGTACCACATCTTCTTTATCCATTCATCTGTTGATGGGCATTTAGGTTCCTTCTGTGACCTGGCTATTGTAAATAGTGCTGCAATGAATATTGGGGTGCATGTGTCTTTTTGAATTATGGTTTTCTCTGGGTATATGCCCAGTAGTGGCATTGCTGGGTCATATGGTAATTCTATTTTTAATTTTTTAAGGAACCTCCATACTGTTCTCCATAGTGGCTGTATCAATTTACATTCCCACCAACAGTGCAAGAGTGTTCCCTTTTCTCCACACCCTCTCCAGCATTTGTTGTTTGTAGATTTTCTGATGATGGCCATTCTGACCGGTGTGAGGTAATACCTCATTGTAGTTTTGATTTGCCTTTCTCTAATAATTAGTGATGTTGAGCACTTTTCAGGTGCCTCTTGGCCATCTGTATGTCTTCTTTGGAGAAATGCATATTTAGGTCTTCTGACCATTTTTTGACTGGGTTGTTTGTTTTTAAAATATTGAGCTGCATGAGCTGTTTATATATTTTGGAGATTAATCCTTTGTCTGTTAATTCGTTTGCGAATATTTTCTCCCATTCTGAGGGTTGTCTTTTTGTCTTGTTCATAGTTTCCTTAGCTGTGCAAAAGCTTTGAAGTTTCATTAGGTCCCATTTGTTTATTTTTGTTTTTATTTCCATTACTCTAGGAGGTGGGTCAAAAAAGATCTTGCTGTGATTTATGTCAGAGTGTTCTTCCTATGTTTTCCTCTAAGAGTTTTATGGTGTCCGTCCTTACATTTAGGTCCTTAATCAATTTTGAGTTTATTTTTGTGTATGGTGTTAGGGAGTGTTCTAACTTCGTTCTTTTACATGTAGCTGTCCAGTTTTCCAGGCACCACTTATTGAAGAGACTGTCTTTTTCCATTGTATATCCTTGCCTCCTTTGTCATAGATTAGTTTGACCATAGGTGCAACTTTCTATTCTGTTCCACTGATCTGTATTTCTGTTTTTCTGCCAGTACCATACTGTCTTGATTACTGTAGCTTTGTAGTATAGTCTGAAGTCAGGGAGTCTGATTCCTCTAGCTCTGTTTTCTTCCTTCAAGATTGCTTTGGTTATTTGGGGTCTTTTGTGTCTCCATACACATTTTAAGATTTTTTTGTTCTAGTTCTGTAAAAAATGCCATTGGTAATTTGATAGGGATTGCATTGAATCTGTAGATTGCTTTGGGTAGTATAGTCATTTTCACAATATTGATTCTTCCGATCCAAGAACATGGTATGTCTCTCCATCTGTTGGTATCATCTTTAATTTCTTTCAACAGTGTCTTATAGTTTTCTACATACAGGTCTTTTGTCTCCCTATGTAGGTTTAGTCCTAGGTATTTTATTCTTTTTGTTGCAATGGTAAATGGGAGTGTTTCCTTAATTTCGCATTCAGATTTTTCATCATTAGTGTATAGGAATGCAAGAGATTTCTGTGCATTAATTTTGTATTCTGCAATTTCACCACATTCACTGATTGGCTCTAGTAGTTTTCTGGTGGCATCTTTAGGATTTTCTATGTATAGTGTCATGTCATATGCAGAGAGTGACAGTTTTACTTCCTCTTTTCCAATTTGTATTCCTTTTATTTCTTTTTCTTCTCTGATTGCCATGGCTAGGACTTCCAAAACTATGTTGAATAATAGTGGTGAGAGTGGACATCCTTGTCTTGTTCCTGATCTTAGAGGAAATGCTTTCAGTTTTTCACCATTGAGAATGATGTTTGCTGTGGGTTTGTCGTATATGGCCTTTATGATGTTGAGGGAGGTTCCCTGTAAGCCCACTTTCTGGAGAGTTTTTATCATAAATGGGTGTTGAATTTTGTTAAAAGCTTTTTCTGCATCTATTGAGAGGATCATATGGCTTTTCTTCTTCAATTTGTTAACATGGTGTATCACATTGATTGATTTGCATATATTGAAGAATCCTTGCATCCCTGGGATAAATCCTACTTGATCATGGTGTATGATCCTTCTAATGTGTTGTTGGATTCTGTTTGCTAGTTTTTGGTAAGGATTGTTTTTCATCCATATTCATCAGTGATATTGGTCTGTAATTTTCTTTTCTTGTAGTATCTTTGTCTGTTTTTGGTATCAGGGTGATGGTGGCCTCGTAGAATGAGTTTGGGAGTGTTCCTTCCTCTGCAATTTTTTGGAAGAGTTTGAGACAGATGGGTGTTAGCTCTTCTCTAAATGTTTGATGATATTCACCTGTGAGGCTATCTGGTCCTGGACTTTTGTTTGTTGGGAGATTTTTAATCACAGTTTCAATGTCATTACTTGTGATTGGTCTGTTCATATTTTCTATTTCTTCCTGGTTCAGTCTTCGAAAGTTATACCTTTCTAAGAATTTGCCCATTTCTTCCAGGTTGTCCATTTTATTGACACAGAGTTGCTTGTAATATTCTCTTATGATGCTTTGTATTTCTGCGGTGTCGGTTGTAACTTCTCCTTTTTCATTTCTAATTTTATTGATTTGAGTCCTCTCCTTCTTTTTCTTGATGAGTCTAGTTTAAGGTTTATTAATTTTGTTTATCTTCTCAAAGAACCAGCTTTTGGTTTTATTGATCTTTGCTACTGTTTTCTTTGTTTCTATTGCATTTATTTCTGCTCTGATCTTTATGATTTCTTTCCTTCTACTAATTTTGGGTTTTGTTTGTTCTTCTTTCTCTAGTTCCTTTAGGTGTAAGGTTAGATTGTTTATTTGAGATTTTTCTTGTTTCTTGAGGTAGGATTGTATTGCTATAAACAGCTCTTCCCTCTTAGAACAGCTTTTGCTGCATCCCATAGGTTTTGGATCGTCTTGTTTCTGTTGTCATTTGTCTCTAGGTATTTTTTGATTTCCTCTTTGATTTCTTCAGTGATCTCTTGGTTATTTAGTAATGTATTGTTTAGCCTCCATGTGTTTGTGTTTTCTACGTCTTTTTCCCCCGTATTTATTTCTAATCTCATAGAGTTGTGGTCGGAAAAGATGCTTGATATGATTTCAATTTCCTTAAATTTACTGAGGCTTGATTTGTGACCCAAATGTGATCTATCTTGGAGAATGTTCCATGTGCACTTGAGAAGAAAGTGTAATCTGCTGTTTTCAGATGGAATGTCCTATAAATATCAATTAAATATCAATTAAATCTATCTGGTCTACTGTGTCATTTAAAGCTTGTGTTTCCTTATTAATTTTCTGTCTGGATGATCTGTCCATTGGTGTAAGTGAGCTGTTAAATTCCCCCAGTATTATGTGTTACTGTCAATTTCCTCTTTTATAGCTGTTAGCATTTGCCTTATGTATTGAGGTGCTCCTATGTTGGGTGCATATATATCTATAATTGTTATATCTTTTTCTTGGATTGATTCCTTTATCGTTATGTAGTATCCTTCCTTGTCTCTTGTAACATTCTTTATTTTAAAGTTTATTTTATCTGATATGAGTATTGCTACCCCAGTTTTCTTTTGATTTCCATTTGCATGGAATATCTTTTTTGATCCCCTCACTTTCAGTCTTTCTGTGTCCCTAGGTCTGAAGTGGGTCTCTTGTAGACAGTATATATATGGGTCTTGTTTTTGTATCCATTCAGCGAGCCTGTGTCTTTTGGTTGGAGCATTTAATCCATTCACCTTTAAGGTAATTATCAATATGTATGTTCCTATTACCATTTTCTTGATTGTTTTGGGTTTGTTTTGGTAGGTCCTTTTCTTCTCTTGTGTTTCCCATTTAGAGAAGTTCCCTTAGCATTTGTTGTAGAGCTGGTTTGGTGGTGCTGAATTCTCTTAGCTTTTGCTTGCTTGTAAAGCTTTTGATTTCTCCATTGAATCTGAATGAGATCCTTGCCGGGTAGAGTAATCTTGGTTGTATGTTCTTCCCTTTCATCACTTTAAATATTAAATATATCATGCCACTCCCTTCTGGCTTGTAGAGTTTCTGCTGAGAAATCAGCTGTTAACCTTATGGGAGTTCCCTTTTTATGTTATTTGTCATTTTTCCCTTGCTGCTTTTAATACTTTGTCTTTAATTTTTGCCAGTTTGATTACTATGTGTCTCGGTGTGTTTCTCCTTGGGTTTATCCTGCCTGGGACTCCCTCCACTTCCTGGACTTGGGTGGCTATTTCCTTTTCCATGTTAGGGAAGTTTTTGACTATAATCTCTTCAAATATTTTCTCAGGTCCTTTCTCTCTCTTCTCTTTCTGGGACCCCTATAATGTGAATGTTGGTGTGTTTAATATTGTCCCAGAGGTCTCTTAGGCTGTCTTCATTTCTTTTCATTCTTTTTTCTTTTTTCTGTTCTGTGGCAGTGAATTCCACCATTCTGTCTTCCAGGTCAATTATCCATTCTTCTGCCTCAGGTATTCTGCTATTGATTCCTTCTAGTGTATTTTTCATTTCAGTTATTGTATTGTTCATCTCTGTCTGTTTTTTCTTTAATTCTTCTAGATGTTTGTTCTTTAATTCTTCTAGGTCTTTGTTAAACATTTCTTGCCACTTCTCGATCTTTGCCTCCATTCTTTTTCCGAGGTCCTGGATCATCTTCACTGTCATTATTCTGAAATCTTTTTCTGGAAGGTTACCTGTTCCCACTTCATTTAGTTGTTTTTCTGGGGTTTTATCTTGTTCCTTCATCTGGTACATAGTCCTCTGCCTTTTCAATTTGTCTGTCTTTCTGTGAATGTGATTTTCATCCCACAGGCTGCAACTGCAACAGGCTGCAAGGAGAACTGTAGTTCTCCTTGCTTCTGCTGGCTGCTCTCTGGTGGATGACACTATCTAAGAGGCTTGTGCAAGCTTCGTAATGGGAGGGACTGGTGATGGGTAGAGCTGGGTGTTGCTCTGGTGGGCAGAGCTCAGTAAAACTTTAATTTGCTTGTCTGCTGATGGGTGGGGCTGGGTTCCCTCCCTGTTGGTTGTTTGGCCTGAGGCGAAGCAGCACTGGAGGCTACAGACTCTTTGGTGGGGTTAATGGCAGACTTCAGGAGGGCTCATGCCAAGGAGAACTTCCCAGAACTTCTGCTGCCAGTGTCCTTGTCCCCATGGTGAGCCACAGCCACCCCCCGCCTCTGCAGGAGACCCTCCAACAGTAGCAGGTAGGTCTGGTTCAGTCTCCTATGGGGTCACAGCTCCTTCTCCCTGGGTCCTGATGCGCACACTACTTTGTGTGTGTCCTCTAAGAGTGGAGCCTCTGTTTCCCCCAGTCCTGTCGAAGTCCTGCAATCAAATCCCGCTAGCCTTCAATGTCTGATTCTCTGGGAATTCCCCCTCCCATTGCCAGACCCCCAGGTTGGGAAGCCTGGGGCTCAGAACCTTCACTCCAGTGGGTGGACTTCTGTGGTATAATTGTTCTCCAGTTTGTGAGTTGCCCACCCAACGGTTATGGGATTTGATTTTATTGTGATTGCACCCCTCCTACCATCTAATTGCAGCTTCTCCTTTGTCTTTGGATGTGGGGTATATTTTTTGGTGAGTTCCAGTGTCTTCCTGTTGATAATTGTTCAGCAGTTAGTTGTGATTCTGGTGCTCTCACAAGAGGGAGTGAGAGCACGTCCTTATACTCCACCATCTTGAACAGACTGTCTTATGATTACACTTTGCATTGCATATATTTTCCATCCTTTTATTTATTTGTGTCAGTATATTTAAAGTGCAATTCTTGTATATAACTGAGTCTTGTTTTTTAATTCAGTTTGACAATCTGGAATATATGGTCTGTTTACATTTAGTGTATTTATTGATATGGTTGAGTTAAGTCTATGATTTTGCTCTTTGTTTTCACTTTGTCTCATCTATATTTTGTTCCTTTATGCCTCCTTTCTTGCGTTTTTTTTTGAACTCTGTTTTTCTTTTTTCATTTTAACTCCTCCACTAGCTTTTTAGATATACATCTTTGTTTTAATAGTTGCTCTAGGGAATACAATACACATCCATAACTGATCACAGTCTACCATGAGTTAATATATCACTTCACATATAACCGAAGAACTTTACATTATATTATAAACCTCATGATACAGTGTTATTATTTCTTCTTTGAATAGGTTTTTTTTTTTGCGGTACGCGGGGCTCTCACTGTTGTGGCCTCTCCCATTGCGGAGCACAGGTTCCGGACGCGCAGGCTCAGAGGCCATGGCTCACAGGCCCAGCCATTCTGTGGCATGTGGGATCTTCCCGGACCGGGGCACGAACCCGTGTCCCCTGCATCGGCAGGCAGACTTCCAACCACTGCGCCACCAGGGAAGCCATGAATAGTTATTTTTAAAGAAATTTAATAAATGAGAAAAAAGTATTTTTTATTTATCTACAAATGCACCATTTCTGGTGCTTTCCATTCCTTTGTATAAATCTCAGTTTCTACCTTACTTCATTTTCTTTGACCTGAAGAACTTGCTTTAACATTTAATTTCTTGTAGTGCAGGTCTACTGGTGAATTCTCTCAGCCTTTTTGTCTGAAAATATATGTTTTTGCCTTCATTTAAAAAAAATAGAGCAGTTTTAGGGTCACAGCAAAATTGAGTGAAAAGTACAAAGAATTCCCATATACCCTTGGAACCACCCCTCAACCCCACCCCCACCATCACAGGCCTTTGTTTTTCAAGAATATTTTCACTGGACATAGGTTCCCAGATTAACAGCATTTTTTCATTGTCTTCTGAGAGCATTATTTCTGGTGAAAAATCAGTGATCATTCTTATTGTTGTTCACCTATTTGTAATGTATATTTATTGTTGTTTGCCTATTTGTAATGTATATTTCTCCTCCAGGTACTTTTAAGATTAACTCTTTTTCATCTTTAGTAATTTGATTGCTGCGCCTAGGTATGACTTTCTTTGCATTTTTTTTCCTGTTTGTGGTTCACTGAGATTCTAGGATCTAATGAATTGATATTTTTCTTCAAATATGGAAGCATTTTTGGCCACTATTTCTTTAAATTATTTTTTTCTACCCTAGTCTTTTTCTCCTCTTAGTCTAGGACTGCAATTATACACATGTTAGACCTTCTGATATTATCCAGTAGCCATTGCTTTTTTCCCTTTTTCCAGCCTTTTTCCCCCCACTGTGAGCATTACTCTGGATAATTCTTATGTTCCTATCTTCAATTTCACTGATCTTTCCTTCTCTAGTTTCCAGTGTGCTATTAATTCCACCTGGTGAATTTATATTCCAGATGCTACATTTTTCATATCTAGAATCTCCATTTCTGTCCATCAACAGATGAATGGATAAAGAAGATGTGGTACATATATACAATAGACTACTACTCAGCCATAAAAAAGAACAAAATAATGCCTTTTGCAACAACATGGATGTAACTTGTGATTATCATACTAAGTGAAGTAAATCAGAAAGAGAAAGATAAATACCATATATCATCACTTATATGTGAAATCTAAAATATGACACAAATGAACTTAACTACAAAACAGAAACATACAGACATATAGAACAGACTTGTGGTTGCCAAGGGAAAGGCGGGGGTGGGGAAAGAATATAATGGAAGGCTGGTGTTAATAGATGCAAACAATTATATATAGAATGGATAAACAACAAGGTCCTACTGTATAGCACAGGGAACTATATTCAATATCCTGTGATAAACCATAATGGAAAAGAATATGAAAAAGAATGTATATATGTATATAACCAAATCACTTTGCTGTACAGCAGAAATTAACACATTGTAAATCAACTATACTTCAATTTAAAAAAAATAGAATTTCCATTTCTTTTCTTACTGTTTCTATTTCTTTAGTGAGCTTTTCCATCTCTTACCCAGTATGTTAATCTTTTCCTTTAAATCCTTAAGTATATTTAGAATAGCTGTTTAAAATTACCTGTCTGCTCTTTCAACATTTGTCATCTATGGGTAAATTTCTATTGCTTTTTTTTTTTCACTCTGGTTATGGGTCACATTTTCCTGATTTTTTTTTTCATGTCTAGCAATTCTACGTTTTATGTTGGACATTGTGAATGCTAAATTTTTTGAGTGTCAGGATTTTGTTGCTTTCCTTTAAAGGATGTTTTGTCTTGTTCTGGCAAAGTTAATTTACTGGCAGATAAGTTGTTCTTTTAATGGTTTATTTTTAAGCTTTATTGGAAAGGTCTAGAGTAACCCTACTCCTAATGCATGGCTAGAGTAACCCTATTCCTAATGCATGGCCTTTCTGGGGTCTCAATTGAATGCTCAGAGTATTTAATGATGTCTCTTGATTCCGCCTAATAGGAACTCCTATGTCTCCCAGTGCTGTGAGACCCAGTAGCTGTTCTCTGCTAGGCCTGTGAGGTCTCACCCTAAACATAGTTATGTCTTTAGTGCTTGGCTAAAGACTTAAGATCCATATGCAAATTTCTGGAGCTCCTTTTCTGTACACGCTTTTGTCTAATATCCCGACCTACAATTCCCAGCTGTCTCAACAGTTTCAAATGTTAAATTAGGGACTTCCCTGGTGGCGCAGTGGTTAAGAATCCGCCTGCCAATGCAGGGTACCCGGGTTCGAGCCCTGGTCCAGGAAGATCCCACATGCCACGGAGCAACTAAGCCCGTGTGCCACACCTACTGAGCCTGCGCTCTAGAGCCCGTGAGCCACAACTACTGAAGCCCGCATGCCTAGAGCCCGTGCTCTGCAACAAGAGAAGCCACCACAACGAAAAGCCCCTGCACCGCAACGAAGAGCAGCCCCCGCTCGCCGCAACTAGAGAAAGCCACGCGCAGCAACAAAGACCCAATGAAGCCAAAAATAAATAATAAAAAAATTTTTTTTTTAATGTTAAATTAACCTCTGCTGTTTTCTGCTTGAATTTCACCTCATTACAGCACCAGAAAGTGCCATCAGGCAGAAAGCCAGCGACATAGCGGGGTCCACTTTGTATGCCTCATTTTTACTTGGGGAATCACACTGCCGATTGTGCAACGGCCAAAAACAGTCACTTCATGTATTTTTTTCCATTTTATAATTGTTTATGGTGGGAGGGACACACCCTGTGGAACTTCAAATACCATATTTATGTAACTTGTTCCCTACTTAAACAGATATTTAGGTGGTTCTAAATGATAGTACAGCATAATGATCGAGTGTGCAGCTCTGGGTTAAATTCTCAGCTCTGTTACTTACTTGTTGTGGTTCCTTGGGGAAGTTGCCCGCTAATTACCCCACTTGCAAAATGGAATATAATAATAAAAACCACTTCATAGAGTTGCTCTGTGAAGTATATGAGATACTGTCCTGGAACACAGTGAGTACTCAAAAATGTCAGCTGTTATTATTCCACATTCTTCCTATTACAAAAAATGCTACAATCAGGAATTCCCCGGCAGTCCAGTGGTTAAGACTCTGCGCTTCCACTGCAGGGGGCACAGGTTCGATCCCTGGTTGGGAAACTAAGATCCCATATGCCTAGCGGTGCAGCACCCCCCCGCAAAAAAAAAAGCTACAATAAACACTCTGGAGGATACTTATTTGCATTCTTATGTAAGTGTATCTCTGGAATTCTTGGGTCTATGAATATATGCCTTTTATAATTTGATAGATATTGCCAAATGCTTTCTAAAAAAAACACTGGGGCTTTCCTGTTTTTCCAAACTCTCACCAAGGTTAAGAGATATGGCCAAACCTCTAAATTTTGGCACTCTGATATATGAAAAGTGCAGTCTCCCTCCTTTTAAATTATGGGACAAATTCTGGGCATCCTCTTATGTTTGTTGGCTCTCTATACATTTTCTCCTATGACCTCCTGTTGGTATCACCTCATTTGGGTTTTTTTTTCTTATTGATTTTATCCATTCATCCAACTAATTGTATTGAGTACATATTAGGCATACAACAGTGAACAAGACACGTCTCGTCCTTATGAAGCTTATAGTTCAGCCAGGGAGACAGAAAATTAGCAAAGAAAGAATAAAATAATTACAATTCCCGTGAGAAGAAAACAAAGAGGATGTTAAAATCGTGAGTAAGCAGCAGTAGGGATCTTCCGTAGAAAGAGTGGTAGTCATGGAAAGAGTATTTAAAGAAATGAACTTTAAGTTGGGAACAGATGGTTGAGAAGGAGCGAGTCATGGAAGGAGCAGTGGATCACGTTTGAAGCAGAAGGAACAGCCATATGCAGAAGCTCTCATTCAAGAATGAATTTAGCCTGTTTCAGGAACAGGAAGGCCACTGTGGCCATAGTGTCCTTGGTGAGGGGAAAAGAGCCACCAGATGAGATTGGAGATGTAGGCAGTGCCCACAGGAATATGAATTTATTTATTTATTTTTTTGCTGTACGCGGGCCTCTCACCGTTGTGGCCTCTCCCGTTGCGGAGCACAGGCTCCGGACGCGCAGGCTCAGCGGCCATGGCTCACGGGCCCAGCCGCTCCGCGGCATGTGGGATCCTCCCGGACCGGGGCATGAACCCGCGTCCCCTGCATCGGCAGGCGGACTCTCAACCACTGCGCCACCAGGGAAGCCCAGGAATATGAATTTTATTTCCAGTGCTATGGGAAACCAATTACAGGTTTTAAGCAGGAAACTGACATGATCTTAAATTCTCAAAGACCACTCTAGCTGTTCTGTGATTGGATAGGAGGGAGTCAAATGTGGATGAAGCCAGAAAGGCTAGTGAGGAGACTAATGCAGGAATCTGAGCAAGTGACAATAGCTTGGATAGAGTGGAGACACTGGAGAATGAGGAAAGGGAGGACATTTATGGTATTTTTGGAGGTATAACTGGCAGGACTTGGTAATGAATCAACCACGGCAGCTCATTGGAGAGTGAAGCTTCAGAAATGACTCCCCGGTGTTTAGCTTGTGCCACTGAGTGAACAGAGCACTTATAACGGCGGGGAAGACAACAGAAGGGGAGGTTTGAGAGGTGAAGTGGGAGATGGCAAGTTCAAGGCTTGGACATGCTAATCTGGATACGATGGTAAGACATCCTAATGCAAGTGGCCACAAGGCATGAGCTACATGAGTTAGAAGCTCAAAAGAGTGACCTGGACTAACCACATAAATTTAATGGCAAATGTTCTTTGTGTTTTTACTGTGAAGCCTGAGGGTAATTAAATGTAATGATGTGAACATTTAGAGTTTTGCAATCTAAAATGATTTAGCTGTTCATTAGACTGCCTGTGGTGATCATTTTGCAGTACATAGAAATTTCAAATCATTATGTTGTATACCTGAAACTAACATACGTTATATGTCAATTATACCTCAATTATTTTTTAAAAAGAGCAACAAGTTAGAAATTTTTAAAAAATGACTTAGCAATGAAAATATCTTGCACTTATATCAGGCCTCTCTCTCAAAAATTCAATGCACATCATCAAATCAGAATGGCTGATAAAAATAAGGAAGCAGGGACTTCCCTGGTGCAGTAGTTAAGACTCCACACTCCCAATGCAGCGGGCCCGGGTTTGATCCCTGGTCAGGAAACTAGATCCCACATGCGTGCCACAAGTAAGAGTTCACATGCCACAACTAAGGAGTCCGCAAGCCACAACTAAGGAGCCTGCGAGCTGCAACTAAGGACCCCACCCGCCGCAACTAAGACCTGGCTCAACCAAAGAAAGAAAGAAAGAATGACGGAGCAGTAAGCAGGAAGGAGGCAGGGGAAGGACCAGCTCCTCCATCGTAGAAGAAAAGTGTGCTGCAGTCTGGAGCCCTCCCCCCACAGTAAGGTACCCTTCTCTACCAGGGCAGAATTGAAACCCAGCAAGGGCTCAGGCACCCGTGGCACAGAAAGCCCAACTCTGACAGCGGGAATTTGCAGCAAAGTAAGGATTTACTGCAGGGCACCAAGCAAGGGAATGGGAGACAAGCCTCAGATGTATTCTAACTTGGTCTTTGAGTGAGGGGTTTTTTTTGGCGGGGGGGGTACACGGGCCTCTCACTGTTGTGGCCTCTGCCGTTGTGGAGCACAGGCTCCGGACGCGCAGGCTCAGCGGCCATGGCTCACGGGCCCAGCCGCTCCGCGGCACGTGGGATCTTCCTGGACCGGGGCACGAACCCGTGTCCCCTGCATCGGCAGGCGGACTCTCAACCACTGCGCCACCAGGGAAGCCCGAGTGAGGGTTTTTTTTAAAAGGGGAAGAACAAAGAGGCTGGGATTAATCATTGTCTTGTGAAAGTTCTATGGCATTTCTTAAACGTAGTTTCAGGAGCCAGGATGTCTCTGGTTTACGATTCTCTGGACAAGTGGTCCACGGCTCAGGGATCTGTTAGCTCATATTGCCCTGGGAAACAATCGAGTTTGTATGTTTAATGATGATATTTAGAATAGCAATTTCAGTACATTAATGATGTTATCAACAACAGTAATTTTAGTCACCTGACTCTGGTTGATGACTGTTCAGTTAGCACAGGACTGAGGTCAGAGGGGACAAGAAAGGGAATAAGTTTTGGATAAGGAGATTAATCGTAAACTCGGTAAGGGAACCCGGTTTTAGGGGAACTCGGTTTCAGAATCACTTGGCCACACTTTTACAAAAACTCTAATCTCCTCAGTCCTTAAAAAGATAGGTCAGATGCCACGGTACCTGAGGAAGGGGTTTCTCGTTTCCAAGGTCCCATATTCAGCCTTTCTGGATTGGGACTTTAGTTTGGGTCCAGTAAATAAGTGACGTGTTTAGCACACTGCCTGGCACACTGGAGGTGCTCGATGACTCCCTGCTGTTATTAACATTAGAAGAAAGGGCCCTGGGGCCTAAGAGCCAGAGGTTCTAGGTTCATTTCCTGGCTGCAAATAACAAAAAAAGGAATTCTAATTAGTGTAAGGAAAAAAAAGAAAGTTACTGGCTCACCTAGCCTGGAGGACTAGCCAGACAGGTCACAGAACTAAACGGCTTCAGAAACCAGGGCCTCTGGAAGCAGCGATTCAACACTTGATATTTGTCTCTGCTCTTCGTTCCCTGTTGGCCTGCTTCTCTCTTACTGCAGAAAGGTCGTCTCCATGGAACAGACAAAAATGGCTGCACTGGCTAAGCAACCCCAGCAGAAAGAATGTTTCCCCAGCCCCTGCTTCCTGCACTAATCCCCCAGGAATGGCTCTGCTGGGCTTGAGGTCACATTCTGACCCTTGGGCCAATTACAGTTGTCAGAGGAATGAGACATTCTGCTTGGCTAGGCCTAGGTCACAAATGCAGCCGTGGATCTGGGCTTTGGGGAAGAGTGTCTGTTCCTTCTTGTGGGAAGTCCCAGATCAAAAGCAATCACAGGCCACATGAATATTCCTGCTCCATCAATTACGGCCTGATGTTAGGTCTCCCAGCCTCTCAGTTTCCTCATGATAAAATGGAGACTGTAACTTCGGACTTACCATACTCAATTTTTTTTGTTTGTTTAAATAATGAAGATCAAAGGACACAAGTTGTATGAAAAAAAACGTACACATACTATCTTAGCTAACAATATTGGTCAGGCCAAGATATTTTAACTAAGTACACTAGATAACAATTTAATTTGCAGCCAAAGTTGTTAACTATTAAAAAAATTCAAGAATTTTCAACAATAAAAATGGCGTAAACTTAATAAGGCTGTCAAATTCAGTTGCCTTAAATGACAGGCAACTATTGAGTAGTCTATCTAAGAAACGAGTTGTTATCAAAAGCATCAGGGCTTCCCTGGTGGCGCAGTGGTTGAGAGTCCACCTGCCGATGCAGGGGACAAGGGTTCGTGCCCCGGTCCGGGAAGATCCCACATGCCGCAGAGTGGCTGGGCCCGTGAGACATGGTCGCTGAGCCTGTGCGTCTGGAGCCTGTGCTCCGCAACAGGAGAGGCCACAACAGTGAGAGGCCCTAGGGCAAAAAAAAAAAAAAAATAGCATCATCTCTAGGTGGATGTCGACCAGAGATATGGGATCTTGAGTGACATTTTCATCAAAAAAGGCAGGAACTGCTAGTGCTGGAAGGAATCTGGCCTCTTTACTTTAGATATGGAATCTGTGACCAGAGAGGCTAACATGGCATCCAACATTGCACAGCAGCCGGTGGAGCAGCAGGACTTCCCCAGGTCTCTCAAGTAGCAATCCTTATTCTTCCTATTCTATCACATTGCCTCCCTCCGTGATCACATCCTGCTGGAACTTGATAAAGCCTTCTCTAACTCTGAAATGCATTTAGAATAGAACTTGCTTGTAGGTTGATAGTACAATTATTTGGATAAAATGTGGGGGATTGACAGACTCCCGGGAGAGACCCCAAGTGGTGGTGCTTCATTCCTGAATGTTTAGAGCTCACAGTATTGGCGGGGAGGCAATTGGCCAGGGAGCAGCAGACCAGCATTCCTTTCTTGTTCTGGTGACAGCAGCTGCAGTCAAACTAAACAACCCACAGTAAATGCTCAGTAAACCAACTTTGCTGAGAAGCAATGTGGCAACACATAACAGGAGCCCAAAAATGTTCTTACTTAGTGCATTAATTACACACATAGAACTTATCCTAAGAAAATGCTCATAAATATAACTAATATCTATGTTTAAAATTTTTTCAGCACTGCAATTTTTTTTTTTTTTTTTTTTTGGCCACGCTACTCAGCTTGAGGGATCTCAGTTCCCCAAGCAGGGACTGAACCCGGGCCCTAGGCAGTGAAAGCATGGAGTTCTAACCACTGGACCGTCAGGGAATTCCCCTTTTTGCTTTATTTTAAATGGAGATCCTTTGTACTGTAAAGTTGCATTAGAAGAGCAGCAAAAAGCTGACATCAATGGCTGGGGCAGTGCAGACCAATTTCCTGGGGAAATCCGAAGGTCTGGGGCTTACCTGTTCAGGCCTGCCTTCTCCCATTTTATAGAGGCGGGTCTAAGGACCTGGAAGGAAGAAGGTGCCCAGAGAAGCAAGGACAGCAACACTGACACTGCTGCCTCTTTTTGAAACCAGGGAGGACTTATATCAAACACGTTCATTGAACCCACTGTTTAGGAACTCCTGCAGAGAGGAACTAAAAGGTATAAATGAGTCCTAGGGTAAATTCCAGCCCCAGATGTCCTATTTTCAAATGTGTGGCTCCCACGCTTCGGCTCTCAGTCACCTTATCTGTTAAATAGTAGGTTCAATATACTGGTCTGTAAGGTGTCTATCCTCTATACAACAAAAAGAAGACAACTGCGTTACGGACATCCCATGAGTTCATCCTGCACGAGCCCCTTGTCCCCCACCTCCTGTGTTACACACCGTGAAATTGTTCAGCAAAGTCTTTATTTAAGTGGAAAATTGGCTGTCCAGGGGGGCAGCTGCATGGACCATGATTCCTGAGCAAGGTGCAGTTGCCTGGCATTTAACTGGAGCTTCCCCTTGGGAACTTAGGAAGTCCCTTCCCCATTCTGAACCTCAATTTTCATATCTCAAGAAATGAGGGATTTGGGTTGAATGGATGAAGGTCCTTTTCTACCAGAAATCTGGCTGTATTTCTCCTAGTCTCCTGACTCCTAGGGGCAAAGACCCTAGTTCAAGTGCATGGAATAAAGCTTGGCCTCCTTTCCCCTGGCTGCAGAATCCATTAGTATAATCAGAGGAGAGACAGCAGAGCTACACGCTGCTTCGAAGCTCAGTCCTGCCACTCACTGTGTGATAAAATTCTTCACCTCTCAGTGGCTCCATTTCTCCATCTGTAAGTGAGGTTCCTACCTCAAAGAGCTCTTATGATAATTAAATGAGTTAATGTTTGCAAAGCACTAAAAACAGTGCCTGGCACGTAGTGCTTTGTAAAGTGTTTTTTGAATAAATAAAATTTAGTATGTGAACTGAATCTCTTCATAACTCTAACAGCTTCTTGACTCCCCCTTCCCCCAGGCCCCAGCCTCTGTGTTCACCCCTTCCTAAAGCTCAGAGCTCTGAACCCCCAATCTCTCTACTTAAAGGCCTCCTACAGCTCCCAGGTTCCTCCAGGATGGAGCATTGATGCCTCAGCTGGAGACCCAGGCTCTTCACACAGGCCCTCCCAGAGGTCCAGAGATGCTAGGCCACTTCCTTTTATTTAAGGATCCCAGTTAATTGAAAAAAAATAAAAATAAAAACAAACAAGCAAAAAAGGCACACAGAATTACGAAAATTGTGAGGCATTTTTTTTTTTTGTTTTTGTTTTTTTGCGGTACACGGGCCTCTCACTGTTGTGGCCCCTCCCGCCGCGGAGCACAGGCTCCGGACGCGCAGGCCCACCGGCCATGGCCCACGGGCCCAGTCGCTCCGCGGCACGTGGGATCCTCCCGGACCGGGTCACGAACCGGCGTCCCCCGCATTGGCAAGCGGACTCCCAACCACTGCACCACCAGGGAAGCCATGTGGGGCATTTTTAATGTTATACTGAGCAAAGTCAAGCGTTAACCACTCCCACACCCCAGCGCAGATAAACCGTAATTACGCTGTTTCAAGATAATTGCCAAGGGTTCTCAGGCTCTTAACTTCCAGCCGCACAACTGGTGGAGCGGCGTGGCAAGGAGGCGGGGGTTCATCAGGTGGATCTCTGGAGGGTCAGCGTCGGGAGACTGGCGAGGACGCCCCCAACCCAAAGACGAGGCCCCTGGGACAACCCCTCTCCACCCCCCCCCCCACAAAACCCCTCAATCTCCAACCCGCGGGCCCGGCAGGCCTCCCAGGCCGCGAGACCGGCCCTCCATGCACCCACTCACCCGGCTCGGCCGAGCCCACCCTACCTTAGTAGCCCAGGGCGCCCGCGCACCCGGTGCCGCCGCCCCGCGAGCCGGGACCCGCACCCAGGAGCCTCCACAGGAACCGTTATCTTGCCCGCGGCGCCCCCTGTGAGCTACAGGCGTGAGTCGGAGAGTGGGGTCCGGCGGCGGCGACCCCCGCAAAGAGCCCGCGAGGGGGCGCGCGTCCCCGCGCTCAGCCGGCCTGCCACGACCCTCCTGCAGCGCCCGCCCGCGCGGGGCCGGCGGGAAGGCGGGGACTCGGTCCCCGCGCCACGCGGCTCGACCAATAGAAGCGCGCGCAGCGGGGCTCGGCGCCGACCACCTCGGTTGCTGAAAACCCGACGCGCGGGCAGCGGGCTCTAGGCGGGCGCCAGCGGACCGGCTCCCAGAGCACTCGAGGCCGGTGCGCGCTACCCCGCGGGTCCCGTGCGCGCGCCTGACCTCCCTTGCCCAGTCGTTGCGCGGCATCGCCCGGCCCCGATGGCCCCCGAGACCCCGGCCCAGGGGCCTATCCCGCGCTACTTCACCTGGGACGAGGTGGCGCAGCGCTCGGGACGCGACAAAGAGCGGTGGCTCGTGATTGACCGGAAGGTGTACAACATCAGCGAGTTCACCCGCCAGCACCCCGGGGGCTCCCGGGTCATCAGCCACTACGCGGGTCAGGACGCCACGGTGAGCGCTGCCAGTCCAGGGAACGGGAGGAGGCGGGGCCGGGCGGTCGGAGCCTGGGGCTCAGCGCGCGAGACAAGAGATTTGGCACTCAGGGCCGAATACTCTAATTCGGGGAAAAGCCGGGAGGCGCAGGAGCGTCCCGGTTGCCAGGTGATTGGGTGTGCTGCGAAAACGGGATGCAAGGGCAGGAGAGAGGCTGCGAAAAGTGGAGTCTGGGGAGTAGGGAGGGAGGGAGGCCGGCAACGTGCACGCACAAACAAAGGGCCGCGCCATCTGTCTGTGCGCTCCGTCTGCTGCCCGGAGTCTGCGGTCTCCAGGCGTGGGCAGTCCCCGGAGCAGGGGTAGGAGAGAGGACAGCGGGGATGTGGAACCCCCGGACGGCGGCACTGCCGAGACCAAGGGAGGAGGGGTCAGTGGCAGGGAGAGGGATCAAGTCTTGACCTGACTTGGTGGCTGGGAGGGAAGCGCAGACGCGTCTGGGCCGAGCATGCCGGACTAGACTGGCGAGCGTGAGCAGGGCAGAGAACGAGGGAACCACACTCGGGGATTTTCCTGAGCGGGGAAGCCACCTAGTGCCCGCTGCCTTAGGAACCCCTGCACAGGGTGAAGACCGGAGGGTGGGGAAGGGGCAGCACCGGCCAGAGAGGGCTAGCGCCTGCTCTTGCACAAAAAAGAGTGGGAGCAACGTGCTGAAGGGGGTGGGGCTGCATCAGCATACACTTAGCGAGGGCCCTGGAACAGTCCTGGAATCCTGTGGGGAGGTCACTCAGCCTCAGGCCAGCAGCTGTTTGCAGTCCTGGGCTGTAGGCCCCGTGCTGGGTCGCATCCCTCCTCCCTCAGGCCTCACTGCGGGCCAGCGCGCGTCCCAGCCCCGATTCTGTTGCTTCCCTCTCTAGACGACCTGCTCTCGGAACTAAAGCACCTAGCACTTCCCTTCTGGGTTTGAGAGCTGGGGGTCCACTCCTTGGGACCCAAACATTGGAGCGTTCGCTTCGCCGTGTCCCCTCCCCCTATATCCTTCCCCCATCCTTCGCCTAGCGGCGTGACCCCTTCCACTGTCCCCAGCTTTCTCCCTGCCATCTCGGAGCGCGCCTCGGGCCACTAGGGTTCCCGTGATGTGGCGGTACAGCCTAACACGGTAAGGACCCGCCGGTCCCTCCGACGCGGCTGGCCTGGGAGTCGAGGCCTGAGCCTGTGCTCGTCTCAGGAGTGACCACTGGGGAGCTCAGGCAGTGGCCGAAGGTGAAGGTGTGGACTGGCGCATGCGTAGACGGAGCAGGCTTCCTGCAGTGTGATTTAGGGCCGGGGCCGGCTGCAACGGAGACCGCGATTGGTCCGGATGTGTGGTGCCACCGGCCGCCGGCTCCGCCCCGGCTCCCTCCGCCTCCAAGCTTGTGGCTTTGGGCCTGGGGCTGTCTGACCTTCAGGACATTAATCTCTTAATCTAGTCGCTGAGGACCCCGCCTTGCGTAACCAAAATTAGTGCCCTAGGGCAGGGGGTGTTCAGAGTGGGAAGGGAAATATGGAACCCCAACCAGAACAGCAGCGGAGGGAAGGGGGAGAAATGCAAGAGTCCTCCAGTTGGACACAGGGAGTCTCCCTCAGCACATTTCATGAGACACCTAGAGGAGAGGCCAGCCCAGGCAGGTCTTTCTGTGGTCGCCCTACCCGTGCTTCCTATTCCTTGGCATGGTACCCTTCTTCCTAGAACACAGTTGTTGGGTGATCCTGAGCTGTGGACACCAGGGACAGGTCTGAGCACTCTCAAAGGGCAGCTGCCTGGAGGGGGGTGGGGTCTGTTTGAACTTGGGTACAGCCTCCTTGCTGGATCAGGAGGATGGTCCTTGGTGTGAGCCCTCCACAAATCTTGGGGGGGCCGGGCTGACTTCCTCACTGTTCTGCCTTCTCCCCAAACTTGCAGGATCCCTTTGTGGCGTTCCACATCAACAAGGGCCTTGTGAGGAAGTATATGAACTCTCTCCTGATTGGAGAACTGTCTCCGGAGCAGCCCAGCTTTGAGCCCACTAAGAATGTGAGACCCCGTCTGCTGTTTGGAGATCCTGCAGTTGTTGAGGGGCAAAGGGTAGAAGGAAGCCCTAGATATGATCACAGGGGACCACAGTCAGTAGTTCTTGGGAATCTCGAGATCCTTGCTTCTCCTGCATAGTTATTGGGTTGCAGGGCTTTGGAACCTGTGGTTCTCACAAGGCCACCACCACCATCCCCATCCTCAACGTGAGACCTATCGACCGAGCACTTATTCTGTGCGAAGCATAACATCATATAATCCACACACAGTTACAGATGAGAAAACTGAGTCTCAGAGAGGTTAAGCAACTCGGCCAAGGATCACACCATTACTAAGTGGCAGAGCAGTGGCTTGAATGAATTCTGTTTAACTCCAAAGACCACATGCTCTTAGACTTAATCCCATATCACCTTCTGTCATCCCTCCTCAGCATTGTGGTATTTTTACCTAGGACCGTGGGCTTCCCTCAGCTACCTGGGTGGGGGGGCCTTGAGCTTAAGAGGGTCCTTGGCTCCAGTGCTGGGTTGCATCTGGGGAGAATAACACCCTTTCCATCTCCACTCTTCTACAGAAAGAGCTGACTGAGGAGTTCCGGGCGCTGCAGGCCACAGTGGAGCGGATGGGGCTCATGAAGGCGAACCCTGTCTTCTTCCTGCTGTACCTGCTGCACATCGTGCTGCTGGATGTTGCTGCCTGGCTCACTCTTTGGCTCTTTGGGACATCCTTCCTGCCCTTCCTCCTCTGTGCAGTGCTGCTCGGCACAGTTCAGGTGAGAGCCCTCGGCTTGTCGAGAACACAGCCAGCTCAGCTTCCGTGGGGAAAATTCTTTGTACCCCTCAGGAGGCCAAGGAGCCCTCTGTCCAGGGCAGAGCTGAGGACACATGGTAGAGTTGGTGCAGAAAGAGCACACATTGCGTCATCTGTGGCTTTCATCTGCTCGTCTTCACCACGTGCACCTTCATTTCTCCCACTGCCTCTCCAGCCGCTTCTCCCAGGGCTCCCTTCTTCCCGTGGCATTTCTCCTCTGAAACTTCACATTCAGGTTCTGTCACAGTCCAGGTGTGCCAAGAACCAAGATTCTGGTTTCTCAGCTGGGGCCCTAATACTTGGCTGTCAGAACCATTAGTTAAGCCTTCCACTTGCCTGAGTTTGTCACTCTGTCCTGTTCTGTAGTTTGGATGTTCAGTCCATCGGAAGTCACAGAACTCCAGAGCTGGGGACACCAAAGAACAGGGAAGGGGTCGTGATTTGCCCTAGCTCTCGTGTGAGTCAGTGGCAGAGCCAGAAGCAGGACCCAGGCTTCCTGACTCCTTTCCTGATGTGCTCAGTTAGGCCAGCACAGGCCTAGGTAGATGAAGGACGAGGGAGAGGCCGAGTCAGTTGAGACAGATGCAGGGCTGGTGGGCTGCTCTCAGCGCTAGCCTTTCTCACCCAGGCCCAGGCTGGCTGGCTGCAGCATGACTTTGGACACCTGTCCGTCTTCAGCACCTCTACATGGAACCACCTGCTACATCATTTCGTGATTGGCCACCTGAAGGTCAATGGGACGGGGAGGGACTCTGTGAAACTCCAGTCAACAATGGGCTGCCTGTGGGAGGGGGGGCACCAGGCTTCCATACTCATGCCCCGCTTTTCTGTAGGGGGCCCCTGCCAGTTGGTGGAACCACCTGCACTTCCAGCACCATGCCAAGCCCAACTGCTTCCGCAAAGACCCGGACATCAACATGCACCCCTTCTTCTTTGCCTTGGGGAAGATCCTCTCTGTGGAGGTGAGCAGAGGTATCGGTGAAGGTCTCGGAGAATGGGAACCAGGCAGCACACAGGGCTTGCAGGGAAGTGCTCACAATGCTGTCAGTGTGGGCAAGACATTGGGGGCCGGGCTGGCTGGCTGTTTGGAAGTTGTGGGACGCCACAGGCAGTAAGCAGGCTGCCCAGGACACTCACCTGTCCTCCCTCATGAGTTCAAGTCAGCAAATAGCTGTTGCAGAAAGGTACCCCACGCTGCTAAGGACCCAAAGGATGACCAGATTGCTGTGCAAACCCTGCTTGGCCTTGAAGGTGATGGATGGCCTCCTTGCAGGTGCTTTTTAGACACTCCCACCCCAGGCAGTCAGCCCCCTGCACTTTGTAATCCTCTCTCTTACGCAACGGCTACACTGGCTTACTCTTCTCTGATGCCCATTATCTAGAATATTCATTCACTGAGTAATTCTTCCCACCCGCCTGATCCTAGCCTGACTTTCAGGGTGGTCAGCACTGGGTTTGAGTTGTCATCTGAGGGTGTGAGCAACCATTATAATGCAGCTGCTAAAGCCTGGGGGTGGGTGGAGATCTGGTGAGCCTTCAGTGAGTGCAAAGTGATGGACGCTGGGAGTGGGCAGGGGAGTTCTTTACAAAGTTAATTTAGGGCTTCCCTGGTGGCGCAGTGGTTGAGAGTCCGCCTGCCGATGCAGGGGACATGGGTTCGTGCCCTGGTCTGGGAAGATCCCACCTGCCGCGGAGCGGCTGGGCCTGTGAGCCATGGCCACTGGGCCTGCGCGTCCGGAGCCTGTGCTCTGCAACGGGAGAGGCCACAACAGTGAGAGGCCCGCGTACCGCTAAAAAAAAAAAAAAAGAAAAAGAAAAACAGTAGATGGACTCATGAAAGAAGGGTGAGCTGGCATTCTGCTCTGGGGTAGAGTCCCTCCTGTGCCCTGTGGTCATCTGGTGGCCAGAACTGACCAGGACACGGGGAACAGAAGGAGCCATGACTCGAACACGAGCGCAGAGCTTCGCGGTCATGGTTGTGAGAGCTCCCGCTAGGGGACCCAGACTGACCGGCTGGCCTGGCAGCCCCAGCCTGTCTCTACGGCCGCTCAGCTTACAAAATCACCACCAGCCGCTGGGGAAAACCTTGCCAGAGCCTTCAGATTGCCAAGCTGATTTTGGTAATCTTTCCACAAATATTTGCCAAACTGTGCTTAGCTTTCAAGGGATTTTATAAAGCTCATGTTGACATTTGAAGAGACCGAAAGATTTGGAGAAGGTCAGGGGCTGGATGTAGAGGGGATCCTGGCCCGGGTAAGGGTAAAAATTGTTGTCTGTGGAGACCCTGGTGTCAAAAGAGTACCAGATGGAGAAAGGAAGGGGAGGTGGAGGGGCCTGGAAACCTGACAAGGGCGTCTCGGGCTGAGCACGAGGTGTACTGAGGACCTGCAGGCTCCGCTGTGCCCAGGCCTCGTGTGGGTGTGGGCCACCGAGCTGCGTCCACGCTGTGGCGCGCTTGGCAAATCCAGCAGCCCGGGCTTCACGCGCCAGGAGCTGGAGGTAAGGCTGGGCTTGTTGGAGCCTTCCGTGGCGCCAGCAAGCTGACGGCCCCCGCAGGAGGCCTCGGCTCCTGAGCAGGGAGAAGCCAAGGTCACGGGGAGGGGAATGGGTGACTGGCCTGTGGGGGCTGATGTGTGTTTGCTTTCCTTCACAGCTTGGGAAACAGAAGAAAAAGTACATGCCGTACAACCACCAGCACAGATACTTCTTCCTGAGTGAGTGTCCTCGTCCAGCCCCGGGGGGCGGGGCTTGCGACGCTGCCGCGGGACTGCGGTACTTGAAGTGAAGGCTGGAGGATCTCCACCTGGAACAGGGTGCCCCCTGCAAGGGGACAGTCTACCTTCTCAAGGGGCAAAGGCAAGAGTTAGGCTAATGTTTGGTCAAAGGTCACTTGTGTTGGGGGCAAACTAGCTCCTCCAGGCCCACCCTGGCTTCCACAAGGGAACTGAATGGTGGGGGGCCATCCCGACTAAGTCTGAAACCTCACTTTAAATCTTGTCAAACAGCCCAGGGCTAAGGTGACGCAGTGGGACACAGTCTAACACCCAGAAGGACAAAGGTAGATAGACTAGCAATGGGAGGATTGGATCTGAAGAGGGAGCTGGGGAGAAAACATTGCTGTGGTTGTCTTAAGCTCTTTCTCAAGACTGCTGTGTATATTCCCTGCTTTAAAAATCTCCATAATGTCTAAAATTTTTTAAACCCTTTCAAAAATTCAAATTTTTAAAGGAAAGGAGGGGATGAGTCCATTGATCCCATTTTCGTTCAAAGGAATTTTTTTTTTTTTTTTTTTTTTTTTTGCGGTACGCAGGCCTCTCACTATTGTGGCCTCTCCCGTTGCGGAGCACAGGCTCCGGACGCGCAGGCCCAGCGGCCATGGCTCACAGGCCCAGCCGCTCCACGGCATGTGGGATCTTCCCAGACCGGGGCACGAACCCATGTCCCCTGCCTCGGCAGGCGGACTCTCAACCACTGCGCCACCAGCGAAGTCCCAGAGCAGTACCTTTTTAAAGGCACAGGAGCAGAGCAAGTTCCATGCGTGGAGCTTGTCTCCCCAGCTATCCTTTTCCATGGAAGAGAATGCCACGTTCCCCCCACCTCACCCTCTCAGCATCCACTGGGAGGTTCTGCTTTCTTCAGACTTGCATTCATGCCCACCTCCAGCGCCCGTCGGTTCCAATGGATTGAGGACTGCCGAGGCAGCTGGAGGGGCAACAGGAGATGGCAGAGGGGCAGCCCTGTGCTGGAGGCCATCTGTCCAGCACCAGCTGGCCCTTTAGTGACACTTTAGTGCTGCTCACACCTCCCCCCTTGTGTCCATTTCCTCCCCAGTTGGGCCCCCAGCCTTGCTGCCTCTCTACTTCCAGTGGTATATTTTCTATTTTGTTATCCAGAGGAAGAAGTGGGTGGTAAGTATCCATGGCCCCCACATCCTTTGTCTCCAGTACCCTGAGGGATGGGAAGGGGGTTCTCCAGGGGAAATCCCACTAAGATTTACTCCAGGCCTAATTTAGAGCAAAGTAACAGAACCAGGTATAGACCCTTCCTTATCTCTAGGTGAGATGACTTGGGCTCAGCAGGCAACCTGACTCCTGATGCCCTATTTAATTCAGCGAGTTATCTCCTGAGGTTATTGTGTTCGGCATAAAGCAGGGGCCAGGCTGGGGAGGGGGAAGATGAATGAGAGACGGCACCTTCACTCGGGAAACTTCTGATGAAACAGGATGTGGTTGACACCAGACAGGAGGTACAGGCAGCAGCTTTGGGGATTCCGAAAGGGGCCTGACTGCCTCTGGCTGGATGGGAGGCATCAGAAAGGACTTTGCAAAGTCCCTTACCTAGCTGGCCTTGGAGGACAGGCGGAGGCAGGGGAGGTGGGATGGACTCTGAGCAGAGAAGCTGGGAATTAAGGGGCGAATCTGGTCACCGGACATGCGGTGGAGGACTCGGGTGTCAGGGGAGGAGGGTGGTGCAGAAAACTCATCAGCGATTTGATCAGGGCACTGGCACAGACTCAGCCACGATCCTGGAAGACTCACTTGGCAGCGTGATGAAGGGGTGAAGGATGGAGATGGGTTGGGAGGAAGTGGAGGCAGGGAGACCTGGCACCTGTGAAGGAAACAGGCAAGGAGGGCTGGGGGCGCCACTAGGAACGGAGCGGAGCTAGATGGTGCCGGACAGGGCAGCTGGGAGAGGCTGCCGTGAGCACTCCAGTGTCAGGACCGGGGAGGATGGCTGCTCCACGCAGAGGAACAAGTGCCGTGAGAGGAGAGGTGCTTTGTGCCGTCACAGGGCTCTGCCTCTCGCTGCAGGACTTGGCCTGGATGATCAGCTTCTACGTCCGCATCTTCCTCACTTACGTGCCGCTGCTGGGACTGAAAGGCTTCCTGGGCCTTTTCTTCATGGTCAGGTAGTACTTGATGGGGGAGGAGGGAGCGGCGCAGAGATGTGTGGGAGTAACCAGTCTGGTCTGGGGGCGTTGGCTGGGGAGGGTGGCGGGGTTGGAGCAGCTTCTGAGCGAGAGTCAGAACTCTGGGCTCTGCTTGTACTGGTTTTGTCTGGGTGCCATGTCCACCAGGTTCCTGGAAAGCAACTGGTTTGTTTGGGTGACACAGATGAACCACATCCCCATGCACATTGATTACGACAGGAACGTGGACTGGGTCTCCACCCAGGTGAGGGACAGTCACTTGGAAGACCTGGGCACAACTAATAAGAAGGGTGGGTGGGCACAGACCCAGGGTAGGGGTGGGCGGTGGTTGACAACAGACGCTCCCAAACCTTGCCTCGTTAGCCTGAAGCTTCTCTCCTGCCACCACGTGGAGAAGGGAGTGACCAGGGACAGGCCGGCTTTGCCTGGAGAAGGCTGGGCTGGCCTTTCCATCTGGTACCCAGAGCCATGCTCCCCCAACCTTCTCCTCCAGCTCCAGGCAACATGCAACGTCCATAAGTCGGCCTTCAATGACTGGTTCAGTGGCCACCTCAACTTCCAGATTGAGCACCAGTGAGTAGGGAGGCCTGGGAAGCAGGGACCTGGGGAGGGTCCACGTAGGAGGGGGATCGGGGGGCCACAGGAGCTGGAGCCACTGACTGTCCCCTGTTCTCCGTGAAGTCTTTTCCCCACGATGCCTCGACACAATTACCACAAAGCGGCTCCCCTGGTGCAGTCCCTGTGTGCCAAGCATGGCGTAGAGTACCAGTCCAAGCCCCTGTTCTCAGCCTTTGCCGACATTGTCCAGTGAGTATCTGAGCCTAGGAAAAGGGCTGGGAGGGCTGGAAGAGGGCAGGGCAGTGGGGTCAGTGGTGAAGTACGGGGTGGGAGCCACAGGAAGGTGTCCCCAGCTCGTCTGGAATGGAGGTCACCAAGGCCAAGGCCAGGTGCTCTGGTGGTCTTGTGGCCAGTTTGGGCCTTTGCTCTCAGTGCCATGGCCCAAGCCCTTTCTCAGAAGCAAAGGGGAGGCGAGTGCTCAAGTCAAGGGGGCCTTACATCACCTCTGGAAGGGCCTCACTGCTGCACTTCTGGTGGGTATGGCTTTGGGGCTCCTCTCCACTCTGTCTCCCTCACCGTCTGCTCCCATCTTGTCCCCTCAGCTCACTGAGAGAGTCCGGGCAGCTCTGGCTAGATGCCTATCTCCACCAGTAAGAGCAGCCTCCCATCTGGAAGAAGAGCCTTGGAGCCAAAGCAGAGGGGGGCTTGGGGACAATGCCACTACAATCCTAATGTTCAGAGGGGGTGGGTTTGAGGAGATAAAGGCTCTGACTCAAACCCCTCCCCTTTATCTTCTAGGCACAGATCTAAGACCCAAAGAGGGGTGCGCAAGCCCCCTGGAAGGAGGGGTGGAGCTGTTGGGACAGGGATGTGAAAGTTTTGTTTCCTTTTTTGTTTAGCAGATGCAAGTGGTTGGTGGGCAAAGAGGGAGTCAGGAGGGTGTTAGAATAGGGAGGGTCTACTGAGCCCAGAAATCAGGAAGAGATTTAGCACTAAAATTCCACCCAGGGGACTTCCCTGGCGGTCCAATGGTTAAAACTCCGTGCTTCCAATGCAGGGGGCGCAGGTTCAATCCCTGGTTGGGGAACGAAGACCCCACATGCCGCACGGTGTGGCCAAAAAAAAAAAAATTCCATCCAGGAAAGGGAGGAGCTCATCCCACTGGTCCACTTCTCAGTGCCTTCTCCACTCTTGCTTGCAAACCTCAGAAGTTCGCAGGCTGGAGGAGGACAGAGCAGCTCAACCTTCTGGGCAAGATTTAGAAAGGAAGCATTAGCGCCTGAGGCCCCGCAGCTTGGCTCACTCTAGGGCTAGGTGTGACCCATGTCTGCCTCAGGCTCCTGGAGAAGCAATTTTTCCACTTTTAGAAGCAGGGAGGGCAAAGGCCAGGGCTGTGGTGTCAGAGGCATCTGGCCCTGAAGGATGCTGCCACTACAGGATTTGGTCCCGCATTCCATCCAGGGTACCAAAGGAGCATGAGGTCCCAGGGCTTGCCAAAACAGCCAGCAGAGAGTCGCTGGCCATTAAAAATCCTTTCAGCTTTTGACCACCACCCGAGGGAGAGCACACTCCTAGGATGGGGAGTCTACTTCTCGCTCCATAAGCAGGTGGGCAGACGGGCGCTTAGTCTTCTCCTCCACAGAAACAAACGGGGGCTCCCAGGGGTTTCCCTTTGCTCCCCAACCTGTAATTCCAAATTTAATGAAGTAGCAGTTAGTGAGCACAAGTGACCAAGCTGGGAGAGGGTGAATTAGCAGTCATGACGAAAACACAGGGTTCAGTCATAAAGAATATAAGGGCCGTAAGAGATTTTCCATCACGTAAATTATGTAGCATTACTTCTGAGCAGGAGCAATGGGTTAAGTGTAATGACTTCATAGTTCTAACCGGAAACAGGAAGGGGAAAACGCAGACATTTGTGATCTCATGGCTGCCCTTCAGCATCCTTCCTCTGGCAATTCTGTCCAAGTACCTTTCTCTGCTGGAGACCAGGTAGGAATTTAGGAGAATCTCTTAAAGGTATATCAGTCTAATACTGAAATACAATTTTTTTAATCTCCGTTTTTTTTTAAAAGATAGAAACAGTTTAACCCATCTCTAGAGAGTGAACACAGGACTGTTCCCCATGGGTTGCCAGCGTTCACACCCTTTCCCCTTCCCACACCCACAGCCTTGCAGGTGAGGTGAGGGGATCATTCACTTGTCCCAACAGCATCTACTCGAAGCATATTGAGCATTTTGGACACTGGAAAGAAAGTACCTTAAACTACAAGGAAAAAGCAGAGACCTGGGAGAACTCATATTTCGTTTAGGAAAGGAACGGCAAGGAGATGAGAATGGTAATCAGGGAGGTGAAGGTCCTAAGGCATGCTGGGGTGGGATTAGAGGCACCACCTAATGGGAAGGCTGTTGTGATTACTCAGAGGTGTGTCAAAACAAAGACAGACTTAAACACACACACGCACACACGGCAGAACAGGTTACAGAAGGTTTTAGACCTTTTCCATTTGGGCAGAACCTGGCTTGAAACAGTCTGGGTAGAACAATTAGGAGCAGAATTGGAGAGTTCTACTTGCACTGGCGCCTTCATTCCAGAACAGGTGCTGAACCCAGCCCATCAAGCCATCTGGCTTTGGGCCCAGGCTGCCCGATCTGAGCAGAGCCAGTGAAACTTACTGAGCCAAGTCCAAGCCCTCAAAGCACCTCAACCACTGTGGCCTTCTCTCCTTAGCCTGGACCAGTGTGGTCTCACATGGCCACCAAGGGACAGACTAGTGACAAAAAGCTCAGACGTCGCGAGGTAACATGAGTGATCTCAAATCCAAACAATGACATGAGAAGACAGGATTAGAGAGGATAAGCTGCCTCTGGTCATAGATGTGGCAGAACTAACATTTGAACTCACTTTGTAAAAACTCCAACTTCTATGCTTACCTTTGTGACTTTCATCTTCCTACCACTTTGCCAGAGCCATTTTCATCAGACCCAATATCATCCTTTCTGTGTGTGCCAGCTTTGTTACCACACGCCAATGGAGTAAAACAGAAATAAAGGTAATTTTGACCAAACGAAGGCTGTTATAATCCACGATCCTCTCCTGCATCTGTTGACAGGAGTCCCTGTACCTCTGCTACAAGTTACTATCCGACTCTCTCACTTCTTTCTGAATATGAGTCCCCATACTGACTCCCCCTTGCCTAAGCCCCTTGGGGCAGAGGGAGGGTCATCAGGCTGCTGTAGAAACACCAAGGCACAGGTGGACTGTGGCAAGGAGAAGAAAGGCCAGCCCATTCCCATGATACCTACATGTTCCAATGCTAGACTGCCTGTGTGCGCTAGCCCATTCTAGTGTTTAGTGCACTGCTTCCTACTACCATGAGGCAATGCCCTCACCCTTTTAAACTTTGATAGTCTGTGTAGGTAGTCTCCGTAAGTTTCCTTTTTGCCTAAATCTCTGTAAGGCGTAATACCTCAGAGCTGGACTGCAAAGCAATGCCCTTTTAACACTGCCCTACTAGAACAGCTCTCCTCTCCAAGCGAGAATATTAGAAATGTGCTAGGGCTCCCCTGGTGGCACAATGGTTAAGAATCTGCCCGGCAATGCAGGGAACACGGGTTCGAGCCCTGGTCTGGGAAGATCCCACATGCCGTGGAGCAGCTAATGCGCCACAACTACTGAGCCTGCACTCTGGAGCCCGCGAGCCACAACTACTGAGCCTGTGTGCCTAGAGCACATGCTCTGCAACAAGAGAAGCCACCGCAATGAGAAACCTGCATGCCGCAACGAAGAGTAGCCCCTGCTCGCCACTAGAGAAAGCCCGTGCAGCTACGAAGACCCAGTGCAGCCAAAAATAAATTTATATTTTAAAAAATGTGCTAAGTAGGATTTGCAGGATTGATTTTCCCTGCAGTGGTTAATAAACTGGAAAAGACCAGGTAACTCAACTTCAAAAATAAGAGGAAAACAAACCACACGCTACCTGCTACCACAGGGGACAGGCCCTTAACTAGAGCTACTGCGCTGAGGTGGTAACACCTAAGTCTTCCCACCTCGGCCCCATCACCATTACTGCAGGCTTAGAATTGAATTACCTGAATGAGAAAATGGAGCTCAGGAAAATTCCCTGGCGGTCCGGTGGTTAGGACTCCACGCTTCCGCTGCAGGGGGCACAGGTTTGATCCCTGGTCGGGGAATGAAGATCTTGCATGCTGCGTGGTGCAGCCAAAAAAAAAAAAAAAAAAAACAATAAAAAAAACGGAGCTCAAATAAGTTGTGTGGCTTGCTTCAATCTGGAAAACTGGTTTCATTTGTCAACTGCTAGAGACAGAGCAGTGAACAGATACAAAGATCGAGAGTTTGAAAACTACTGGTCTTTAGTCCTACCTGCTTAATCTGTTGAAATATTGTCAACTTAAATTTCAGACCACTTAAGTGTCCTTGGTTAACTTTAAATGGCAGTAAGTGATAGGAATGCTACAAAATTAGAAACTCAAACAGGACAGCCCCCTATCAAGTTTTATTAGGATTATAAAAATTTCAGAGTACAAAAACATCCCACCTCTACGAAAAACAGTAACCTGAAGCTGACGTCAAAAAGGGAACAAAAAGGGATTTTCGAATGGCAGCTTTCATGATTTACAAACTGGTAAATGCTTGGATGCTATGAAGTAGTTGATCTAAATTGTGAGGATTTCTCAGAGGAGCTCCTTTATCTCACACAGTAGGTGGAAAACTAGAAATTCGTTCAATTTATTAAAACTCCTTTCCCAGCAAGATAAGCTAGGCACCATCCTCTAAATGGCTGAAGTACTGCCAAAGCCGCTTTGACCATTCTGTGGAGCACAGTGCCATCTCGTGGCCACTCAAACCACCCATTACTACAGTGCAATTCCAGCATGTTAACTTGGAGTGAAAAGAACATTTTAAACTGCCTGAAACCTGAGGCACTTGAGATGTCTTCAAATGTTCTCAAAGAACAGGACATTCTGGTTACTTTTATAATTTTATTGACTCTTTTCTCCTCATATCTTTCAAAACAAAAAACGCAGCATCTTATCCCAAAGTTTCAACTCAACTAACTGCCTCAGAGAGGCCATGTGAAGCACCACCACTTTATGCCTCTGAATAACCACTGTAAAGACTAGAGTTATGTACATAGCAAGTTCAGGTTTCTGCCCACCTTAGGACACACAGCTGGTAATCAAACCCTTGTTGCCAACTCCAGGGACTCTGCCTGTCTTATGTACCGGCAGCTCTTCGCGCCTGTTTAAGACTGCATCTTCCTGATGGCTACCCTTTAGGGTGGGTCAAGGCTGAGCCAAAGAGCACAGTCTAGTCCCCCGGTCACCTCCCACCAGCCCCCAGTTGCCCAGGCAGGAAATCATTTCCAGTCTTTTGTCTCCACCATTTATCTCGCTCTTTCTTCTTCAAAACTTGTTGCTATCACTTTCATGTAACAATGGATTCAGTGTCCATTAAATGGCCTGAGAGGCGGCTTCAGCCTGACATACTTTTCCTGAGCTAAAAAAGAAGAAAACAACAAATCTCTGTGGCCTTTCTGCCATGAGATCACGTAACAAAGGGAAAAGCACTACTGAGCAGGGTGGTGCTAGGGAAGCAATGCAAGGCCCTCCCCACCCCCACGGAGGTTTCTCCCGCGCCAGCTCTTGCGGGGACAACACGGCAGATATTCTGGGGTCAAGGAGGTATAATGAAGGGAAACCCGTTTATTTTCCCCTTTTGAACTTCCCTGCTGCCCCAGTCTTGGCCTTCTTCTTAGCGGACCCCTTGGGTTCTGGCTCCTTGCGCTTAGCTGAAGAGAGGGAGCCGGTCACCTTGAAGAAATCATCCAGGCGGCCCTGGGTGCTGCCCTGGCGGCTCTTGCTCAGCCTCCTGACCCCGCTGCGGATTCGCTCCTCGGAGAACTGCTTTTCACCACACATGAACTTGACGAGCTCTTCTTCGTTCGGCTCGCTCCACTTCAGCTCCACAGACTCCGGGTCCAGCACCTCGGGCTCCAGGAAGAGCTGCTGGGCCTCCTTGTGGAGCCAGTTTTCCGGCACAGGGTACTTGTTGGGGTCGAGCCGACGCAGGATCTCCTCGATGCTCTTGTGCTTCTGGATGAGGTCCACGGCCCGCTTGGGCCCAATGCCCCGAATGGTCTCACAGTAGTCACTGCCCAGCAGGATGCACAGATCCACAAACTGCTCCTGGTTCAGGCCCAGCTCCTGCAGAACCCGGCTCAGGTGGAACTCCTGGATGGGCAGCTTCTTGGCCTCGCTAGCAGTCAGGTGCCGCATGAGCACGGGGCTGCCAAAGGTCAGGCAATCCATGTCCTCGGTGGCCGCGGCGTAGACTCTGCCGGCCTTCACCAGGGCGGCGCAGCTGGCCTCAGCCTCGCTGGGCGCATCGAGGTATGGGATGCCCATGAGGCTCAGGAGATGCTTGCACTCATCATTGTGCTGCTTGGTGACCTTCACCAGCCGCTTCGTAAACTTCTCCACCTCCCCTTCGGCCCCAGCAGCCTGGGCCTGCTGCAGCTGCTTCTCCGCCTCAGCCCGCCGCTCGCTGCGTTTGGCCAGCTCCCCTGACTTCAGCTGTGGCGGCTTGCCGTCAAAAACGTACACGGGCTTGATGCCGTTCTCCATCATTCGGATGGTGCGATAGAACATGCCCATCAGGTGGCTGGTGGTCTCACCCTCCTCATTCTGCAGCACATCCCCCCCTTGGCGAACAGCTATTAGGAACTGATAAATGCTCATGGAGGCATCGATAGCCACCTTGCGGCCAAAGTAGCTCTTGATGTCATTCTCCCGGATGGCACTGGGGGCCACGTCGGCAATCAGTTTGGCCAGTCCTTGAATTCCCATAGCAATACAGAGGGACAGCTAAAAGAGAAAGGCAGGTAAGACAAGGAGGAACTTAAAGGATGCAAAAGGAGGAAGGGTCACCAGGGGTGCTGTCTCACCCACTTCACGGCCTCGGCTAAACGTATCTAGCGCAACAAAACGACACCAAGTCAGCACCTCGGAAGATGAAAAGAACAAGACAGGCTCCCATCGTCAGGAAACGTACAGTCTAGTAAGGAAGTCCTCTCAATTCATACTAAGGCCTCCTGAGAGTTAACTAACAGACAAAAACCCCGACAAAGATTAAGTGCTCCGTAAACGTTTTCCCTGCAGAACCCACTCGATCCTTTGGTTCGTGCCTCAAGCTGCCTGCTTTGCTAGAACGTGTACCGAGGGGACAATGCCTCGTTAGCCGGGGCATCCTCCCCCTGCGTCCGACAAACGCAGGCAGGAAAGGGATGTGAACGAGTGTAGCTCAAAACAATGTCTCCCCTCCAGGAGCTTAGTCACAATACACAACGACCTCATGAGCTGGGAATTATCTTCTTTCTACAAATGATGAAAGAGGCTCGGAAGTTAAGCGACCGGCCCCGGGCTCAGAGCGGGAAAAGTGGCGGGCCCGCCTGACCGCGAATCCCGCGCTCGCTCCGCCCCGCCCGCGGCAGCCGCCGGCCTTCCCCAGCACCCGGGGCAAAACGGCCCGCCGCTCTCGGAGACGCTTCCGGAAGGGCTCACCTGGCCTCTGGAGCGCTCCGGCGTGGCCCAGGACAGATCTCAGCCCAACTCGCTCCTCAGCCCCGCCGCCTCCTCCGCGCTAGCCGCTGATACACTCTAGCTCCGCCGCCTTCCAAAGCCCGCGCTCCCGTCACGTGACCTGCTGCGGCGCACAGCCTCCTGGGAAGTGTAGTACATGCCCCGGCCCTCTCGGCCAGCTTCTCTCACGACAAACAGTCCCGCCAGGGTGAACGGACTCGCTCAGCGAGCCGACCCTACCCTTCTCTACCGCTTGCCCCCACTCCACCCCGGTCGCCCCGCAGGCCTCAGATCCCGCCACACCCGAAACCACACGACTACAAATCCCACAATGCCACCTGTGCAGCTGCACTTCCTCTTCCGGCTGAACAGCGCGCCTGCTCCTGCCGACGTGTTCTTCCGGTGGCTGAGCGGCGGATTACCCTGTGTCCGGCAAAATGGTGAGAGGGTTGAGGGGAGTTCCGGATGGGACTTCGGGGACCCCTCGGGGCCCGTCCCGCGCCCTGTTTTTTCTCGCAGAAGCCTCAGATGTCCAAGGTCCAGAGGGCTGGAGGCTCCTGGATCCTTCGGCTTGGGCTGAGGGGCGGGGAAGGGAAGCCCCTTGCCGTGGACTCCTTAGGCTGAGGTTTTGATGGCATGGGCTTCTGATCTAACGATTTATAAGGATGAGGAGCATGGGGAGCATTTCTAATACCTTCGAGCTTTTATCTCTGTTACTTGTGATCAATCTGTTACCCCTGTCTGGAAAGTTTTTCCCGCCTGCCGAACTCGTACTCATACTACACGGTCCCGGGCAAAAGTCACCTTCTTGATGAAGTACTAACAACTGTCTCGGGCACTTGTCCTCTTTCTCCTGGGAGCCCCGCAACCTATGTACAGACCTCTTGCCACGTGTCATGGACTTCTTTGTTATTTGCCACGCCTCCTAGTGACCACCATCTGACGTGCCTCTGGCCCTGGGATGATGTCTATTCATCTTTGTATTTCCAGTGCCAAACACTGGGGCCGGCAATTGGAGGCTCAATCAATGGCAGCGATTGTCTTTATCATTTTTAGGGGGGCATAAATGTTTACTGAATTGAATTCCAGTGTCTCTGAGAACAATGAGGTCAATTTACTTCTCTAGAGTTGTTGTGTTCTGGATTTTAGAAGCGTTGGCTGGTGGGTGACAATGGAAGTTAACATTTGTACAGAACTTTACGTTTACAGCCCTCTTTCACAAGCATTATCTCATAATCTTCCCTATAACCTTGGGAGGGAAACAAACACCTATTGAGCAACTACTCTATGCCAGGCAGTGAGTTAGACGCTATTGCGTTTGTCGCCTTTCTTAAATCATACGTCAGCCTCGTGAGAGAGTTATTATTATAATCACTTTACTGAGGCTCATGTTATTCAGTAGAGCCAGAATTTTACTTATTTTTTATTTTTAAAAAATATTTTTTACTTGTTTACTTACTTATAATTTATTTTATTTTTGGCTGCCTTGGGTCTTCATTGCTGCGCTTGGGCTTTCTCTAGTTGCAGCAAGTGGGGGCTACTCCTTGTTGCAAGGCCTGGGCTTCTCATTGCGGTGGCTTCTCTTGTTGCAGAGCCTGGGCTCTAGGCACGCAGGTTTCAGTAGTTGTGGCATGTGGGCTCAGTAGTTGTGGCTCGCGGGCTCTAGAGCGCAGGCTCAGTAGTTGTGGTGCACGGGCTTAGTTGCTCCACGGCACGTGGGGTCTTCCCGGACCAGGGCTCGAACCCGTGTCCCTTGCATTGGCAGGCGGATTCTTAACCACTGCACCACCAGTGAAGCCCCAGAATTTTAAGTTATGTCTTTTGCCTGTAGGTCCTGAGATTCCTTAATTGTGTAATGGGAAGAATACAAGATTAGGAGTTGAGATCTGGGTACCAGTCCAGAGTCTGTCTTTCAGCAGTGATTCTGAGCTTGACGTCTACAGACATGGGTTCATAAGGCTTCTAAAATTATAAGCAGACTTTTTCTTGTATGCGGTTTGTCCCAGGCAAAGAGTCCATACCTTTCATCACGTGTTTTTCATGGTGGCCGGTGGCCTCAGATAATGTTAAGGACCATTGCATTGATCTGTAGCTAATCAGTCACCTTCTGTGTGCCTCAGCCTCTGACTCTCAGCTGCCCATCTTGTCTCATATTGAAAAGATAAAGTGCCACCTTAGTTTAAGATGTAATTGTTGTCATTCCCAACCGGAATCATTTGACGGTGGTTCTGAAGGATTTCCACATTTCCCAAGCTGAAATAAGCTCCTAGCAGTCACAGCAGCACGAGGCTCCGTGATAACCCCATAGTGCCCCCAGATTGAGGTCATGGGATTCTTTGATGGCTCTGATCTCACGCCTTCCCTTAGGAGCTTGAGGCCATGAGCAGATACACCAGTCCAGTGAACCCGGCTGTCTTTCCGCATCTGACTGTGGTGCTGTTGGCCATTGGCATGTTCTTCACCGCCTGGTTCTTCGTGTATCCTTTCACTGAGCAGCCAGTGGGCCAGAATTAGTGAGGTGGGAAACTGAGGGAGGGACCATGCTGGGTACATGCACCCTGCCAGTTTTGTTCCGGTGTGGGGACGGGGGATGGTAAGGAGGTTGAGGGAAGGCTATTTGACGTCCAAAGTCAGGTTGTGGCCTTATTTTCCAGGTTCAGGTGAGCTCAGTTCACGCCTCCGGTTTCCAGGACAGTGAGCAGAGGGGCCTGGCTGGACTGGAGGCTAGGTACGGGGCCCTGTGGTGTGCTCAGGTGTCAGGAGGTACGAGGGCTAGTCCCGGCTCTGCCGCTCATTAGCTGTGTGACCTAACCCCTCTGGGCTTCATTTTCTTCATGGGTGCTGGAAGGGTGGTAGGAGCACCAGAGTCTAGGTCACCTCTTGGGCCCCTCTGCCCGGAGCCACGCCAGCCACCCCTTTGCTTCTCCTTAATTGCCCTGCCAGTTACGAGGTCACCTCCACCAAATACACTCGGGATATCTACAAAGAGCTCCTCATCTCTTTGGTGGCCTCGCTCTTCATGGGCTTTGGAGTGCTCTTCCTGCTGCTCTGGGTCGGCATCTACGTGTGAGCTCCCACGGGTAAGAGCAATGGCAGGGTGGGACACTGGAGAGGCCTCCCCACGCCCACATCAGCGGGGTCCTTGGGCCTGCATGACCCCTTGGTTAATGGAGTGAGACTCAGCAGAGTGGATAGGGACACCACACACAGGTGCCCCTTTCCCTGTCTCCTAATGGGGATTTGAGCCAAGTGGGACCACCTTTGTCAGTTCTGAGGTCTCCACACTGTCCAAGGCCTCGACCTGGCTCTGGGATATACTACGTAGGGCTGTGGGCACAGGCTTCCCGTGGTTACACATCTGCATTCTTACCTGTCATACGCAGTGATTGGAGAGCCGCTGGGGGGTGACCCAGCAAGGGGCCAGGATCTGGGACTTGCTTCCAGGAGTAGCCTTTTAGTTAGTTTCAACGTTTTCAGTCATTGAAATAAATTTTGACTAAGCGACAAAAAAAACCACCCACAACCTTGCTGCAGATGACCCACCAAACAGGTCACTTAGAATCCGTCGGCTCTGGTGGCCCTGCTTCCAAGGACTGTGCCCGTCAGCGCTTGCCCCAGGAGCGTAGGGGTTCAGTGAGAAAAGCGGATGGAAAGAAGGGTCACTGCTCTCATTCTGATACCCCTCTTTTTCAGGTACCAGCCAGGCGGCTTCACTGAATCCCTGCTTTTGTAAATTAGTTTTTTTTACTATGCCAGAAATGTCCCACCTGCTGCTCACAATAAAGGCAGATGTGTGACAGCCCTGCCTGGTGCCCGTCCTGCGGGGTGGGAGTGGTGCAGGTGGGACCCACGACTTCCCCAGTCCCACCCCTTCCCGTTTCACCTGCCTTTCAGGTGGTTCCTGCTTGCTGGGAAGCCCTGCCCTCTGCCTATGAGAGGGCTATGGGGAGTGTCTTATCCTTAGAATTGAGGGCTCACCTGTGGATAGGAAGGGGCTTGGCCTGCCCTCCACTGTGGCTTCTAGTGTAAACTTTTGTAGGAACCCGTACCAGTCAAGTCTGCCCTGGGCCAGTCCCCTCCTCTGAGTGGTGCCGGGGACCCTCGAAAGGCTCAGCTTTTCCCTAAGGTGGCTACTTTTAACCCAGCCAGGGCAGCAGTAGGTCCGTGGGGTGTGGCTAGGGGAAGGGGCTGCTGCATCCTGTTCCCAAGCCGGGCCTGAAGCTACGAGGGATAATGGGGTACGAAGCATCCATTGGGCTCAGGAGCCCCAGTTGGTCCCAGGCCCACAGGCAACCCCATCTCCCACCAGAACAATCTCAAGAAGATGGCGAGGCAAGCTCAGATACAAAGCAGTATTTATACATTTATTTATATACGTATATTTACTTCAGAAAAGAACAGTTCAGGGGACAGGAAGCAAGCAGGCCTGGGGCTGCTCCCCTCTGCCCACTCCAGAGTCAAAGCTCAGGGGCCGGAAGGGGCGGTTAAGTGGGAGGGAAGGGGCGCACTCTGCACACGCAGGCTTTCCGGGGGGCGGGGGCACTTGTGCATCGAGAGGCGCTGTGTACAGCTCGAAGCCTGGGGGAGATCGGCCCAGTGGCTACAGGAGCAAATGCCAAAAGGGAGAGCGGAAGGGAGGGTAGGCTGCTGGACCCGGGGTAGGGGATGGAGCCACGACACCCACTCACCGGCACCCGCCAGGCAGCTGTCAGCCTCCAGCAGGTGGCCCACTGGCCTTCCCTGAAGCCCCTTTCCCTCACTGGGCTTAAGGCGACTTTAGTCCAAGGTTGACCTCCCCCCGCCCCCCGCCTCGGCCCCAAACTCAGCACTGAGGACCCCCTCCCCAGGCATGGAAACAGCCAGCTGCCAACCAGATTGGGGCGATGCTGTGTCCAGATGGCTCCAGGGAGCAGTGGAGGGTCACCTTCCAGTTAAGCACAGGGGGGCTGCGGTCCAAGAACTTGTACCCCCACTGAGGAAGCCCCAGAATCCTATTAGAAGGGGCAGGGCTCGGTAGTTGTATGGCATTTAGGGAGGGTTCCCCCAGTGGGAGGAAGGAGAACAGAGCAGCGCTAAGTAAGGCTCGGCCGCCAGCATGGCGTGGGCAGCCACGTAATTCCTATGTCGGAAGGAGGAGCCACACTGGGGAGGGGGCTGGGAGGCTAGGTATCCTTGCTACCCCCATTCCCCCTGTGTTTCCCTATCCCTAGGAGAAGTGCTTTGACATCCATAGCAGAAGGGGGCCCGCGGTCCCTAGGCTTCTTCAAGATCCAGGTCTCCCACAGAAAGGCCTCCCACTCAAAGCTGAGAATGAGAGGTAGATGGGGCAAGGCCTGGCTCCCAAAGCGGTGGCAGAATATCACAGGGCAAGGATGGCATTTCCGTCCCCATTTCTGAACCCATGGCAGACACGACGAAATGATTTCCACTCTCCTTCCATGAGCCTGGATGTGGCCTCAGAAAGCTCCAGATACCCACTAAGAAAGGTTAACGTTGGCACTTGAGATAAGACTTCTTCCGTAACCCAAGCCCACCACTCTGCTCCTGGGAGGAGTGGGCAGAACTGGGACTATTGCCGAGCACGGGGCCCGCAGCCTGGCTGTCCAAGCCCAGCACAGGAGCCCTCGAATCTGGGGAGGTGAGGCCACCAGCAGACAAGAGTGGAGGGAAAGGCCAGTCCTGGTGGTCGGGAGTGGGGTGGGTGTCTCAAAGCTCCCTGGGACGGATCAGAGCCAGGGCCTTGCCTTTCAAGTGTCCCCCCGGGGCTCTGGCCCACTCCGGGCTTTCAATCTCCATCCTTCGACTCCTGCCCGGGTTTAAGTGCATTTTAGTAATTATTTCATTAATAACAGCAAAAGCTATTTGCATCCACCCACCAGACGAGACCAGCCTGCTGCCTCGCAGGGATTCCCGCTCCTCTGCTCAGAGACCTCTGTGAGCTCTGGAAGCTCCCAGGGTCCCAGGCCGCGGGGCCGCAACGCCATCTGGGGGCTCACAGGGAACTTCCTTCCCTTCGGGATACTCCAGGTTCAAGGGTCCAAGGCTTACCTGGCCCACTGGCTCCCCTGGTTCAGCCAGGCACTAAGTGTACACAAGGCACGTGATCGGTCCCCAGCCCATCCAGGGCTGGCTTCAGCTGCCCTGGGAGCTCTTGGAGCCAAGCTCTCCCAGGGAGAGGAGACCTCCTGGGCCATGCTTAAAGCTTAGAAGTCCAAGTCCAGTAACAGTCAGACCCTAAGAAGTCCACTACCTAGCCCTCCCCAGGGAGCAGCTTCAAGGGTGAGGGCTGTCTGCCCTCCACTGACTCGTGGGTCCAGCCAAGTCTCTGAGGGCTCGAGCCAAGCCCCTGCCGGTCTCAAAGGCGGACGGGTCCTCTCTCCAAAAGAGGGGTGGCTCCCAGTCGCAGAAGGGGAGGCAGGAAGGGTAGGCTCTGGGCCGAGTCACGGGCTTCCCCCGCCTCTGGGGCGCTGCTGCCCACCAGCCCTCCATCGGCCGAATCCGGACACATGTGAATCAGGCCGGCCTGGGCCCGGCAGGTCTCCCTCCAGCGCCCTCCATGGTCTGGGGGCGCCGCCAGCAGGCCCAGCAGCTCCAGTGTGAGGACTTCCAGTTTCACCAGGCACGGGGAGGGCCGAGCCACCTAAGTCCCTCCAAGGAAGTGTCAGCGGCGGGCTCCAGTGTAACACCATGGCGTCCAGTGTGGAGGGGCGCCCGGAGCCCCGGGCCCAGTGTAACACCATGGCGTCCAGTGTGGAGGGGCGCCCGGGACCCCGGGCCCAGTGTAACACCATGGCGTCCAGTGTGGAGGGGCGCCCGGGACCCCGGGCCCTGCTGTGGCGCTGCCTCCCTGGGCAGCTCAGTCACATAGGCGGTAGAAGTGGAAGTAGTAGTCTGCGGCCGGCCAGACCGGGGCCTCCAAGCTGCAGTTGGCCTGACCCTGGAGGGAAGGGCAGTGGGAACCAGTGAGGTGGCTCCGGGGTGGGGGGGGGGGGGATGCCAGAGCGCTCCCCGTGCTGACGTCGCCGGACACTGCCCATGTCCCGCCATGTGATCTTCAGTCCCCCCCCTACCCCCAAGCCCCACCCTGAACCTCTGGGGGCAGACGGCGCAGGTGCTCACCAGCAGTGCCACCCGGAAGTGATAGGTGAATCTGCGGAAGGACAGGATGGTTACTGGCCACTGGTGGGAGGTGCCCTGGGGAAAGAGGGGGGCAGAGGGGTCAGGACAGCTGCGCAGCCTCCCACCCCCTGTCCCACCCCAACTGGCATCCCCCGCCATGGCCGTCGCAGCCCTGGCTCTGTGGCATGGTTTACAAAGTGGAGAAGCAGAGATCTGAAGAGAGATCGCAGGGTGCACTTTCTACTTCGGGGAGCAACAGCGCCCACCGTCTGTGTGTACTCCGTGCCAGGCAGCCGGGGGCCCACAGCCGCTGCTCTCTTACTGCCTTCCCTCTCACCACTGTGCTCCGGGCACATCCAGGTATTTCGCTCACCCTATCCGCACTGCAACCCACTGAGGCGGTGCCGCTTACAGACGGGGACAGTGCTGAATCACCTGCCTAAACACCGAGGCTGGGCAGAGCTGGGATTCCAGCCCTCCCTGCCCAGGGCCTGAGCCTCTTCAGGGCTCTCACCCACTCCATCCTCTACTCAAGCTACTTTCTGCACCCCTTTTCTCCCCGGCTAGAGAGTGCATTCTTGGAAGGCAAGGCCTGTTTCTTCCCTACCTCTGTCTCCCCTCAGCTGGGCCCAGCACAGGGCCTGGGACAGAGGAGGCCCCAACAGATATTTGTTGAATGAACACACGAGTGGGTGAGAAGAAATTCTCTTAACTTGTGTTGAGAGTCACAACTTCGGGTCACATGGCCAGGGAGGAGCCCGACGGTGACAGGTTCCCAGACCAGGAGGCAGCCCCCTCCACACAGCCCAAGAGATCTTCCAAAGTCACAGATGGAACAATGCCACTGCCCCCGCCCAAGCTTCAGGTCCAGCCTCCTTCCCATCTCCCCGGGCGCACAGCCCTCGCCACGTTTCCAGCTCTGCCAGCGCGCCATGCTCTCCCTGGCCGCCAGGCCTCTGCACCCGCTGTTCCCCTACTCCTGGGACGCTGTCCCCTTTCCTTTCCCCAGCTGATCCCGTATTGCTCTTCAGGTCTCATCTTAATCAAACATGACTTGGGGGCAGCTGGCCTGACCCTGAGGCCACACAAGGTCAGCTCTCCCTGCCACGGGCTCCCAGGACGCCCTCCACACGCCCTCCCCGTCTCCACCATTGCGCTCACCCCAGGTTAGGCCTTATGGAACTGTTTTCCTCCCCAGGCCTTCGTCAGGGCAGGCACAGGGCCGGAAGACACTCAGTGGTGAGCAGTGCACGCATGCCCCGCTCCCTGCGACACAGAGGCCCAGGCCCCAAAATGTCCTCCGTGGAGATGCCTGCTCTCTTGACTCCAGCTCCCTCTCCCCTCCCGCTTGGGAGCCCAGATGTGCCGGCGCGGAGGAAGCTCCGGCCTGGCTGGCCCACAGCTTCCCAGTCTCCTACCTGGGTGTCCTGGTGGGCATGGAGGCTCTGTGGAAAGCCCCCCTCCTCACACGGCTCCTCCTTTGACATCAGGCTGCACAGCGCCACGGACACGGGGGCCGAGGAGCTGGGAAAGAGCCAGTTAGCAGGGAAGTGGGGTTCCGAGCTCCTCCAGCCCAGCCCGCTCCCAGCCAGCCCTCCACTCTACCTCCCTCACCCCGGTGAGACAGGGCACTGAATCCTCACAGCCTGAAAATGATGCGTAGCCGTCAAGGCTCTAGACGGCTACAAACCCTTTTCCATCCACTGACCCACACAGCCTTCACGGCCCCTGGGAGGCAGCAGCGCATTTCCCAGATGAGGAACCAATGCCCGGAGGTTGCCAGGTCACACAGCCAGTGAAGCATGGATCAGGCAATAAAGCTAGCACCCCTCCTCAGCCCCTCCCCCGGCTGCCTGGGACCACTGGGTCCCCGTCCCCCACGGCGGCACTCACTTCATCTGCAGGGTCAGGCGGAGGTGCAGCGGCGTGCTGCTGCTGATGGGGATGTGGTAGGTGACATTTCCAGGCCTGAAAGGGCAAAGCTGGCTCCTCAACAAGGCCACCCTGCCCTGCACCCCCCCACTCCCATCAACTCCTCAGCCCCCAGTCTACAGTGGAGCCCTTCAGGGGCCTAGAAAGGGGCTGCCCCACCTTGAGGGGAAAGTTCCTCCCTGAGGGGAGCAAGATCTGAACACCTGGACCGCCTGGGCTCATGTTACCAGAGGGAACCTGTCCTGGGGCGGGGGTGGGGGAAGGGAGGTAGCCAAGCCCACCTGCAGGCATCCTCTGAGGAGCAGTACTGGGACGTGATGGGCATCGAATTCTCCAGCACCTGGATGGAGGTCAGGGACGGCACTGGGTCTGCAAGGAGAGAGGCCACTGGTGCAGGAAGGAGCGTGAGAAGACAGGACACAAATGAGAAGCAGCCAAACCTGTCCTTGCCCGAGACTCGAATCAGTCATTCACACCTCAGCAGGAATAAATTTCAGGTTATTCTTTCCAGACTCCCACAACGGCTGGGGTCACGCCACCATCTTCCCCAGCAGCCCTAGGACTACACAGTTCCCATGAGCCTGAGGTGTGCCTCCCTGACGGACCCAGGACACCCACAAGTAGGGATGGGTCTTCCATATCCCCTGCATGGGGCGTACAGGAGCCCGCTCTTCAGGCCCCTGTCCCTGACCGCACACATCTCTTCCCAACTCGGGGTACAGTGACGTCAAGTTGGTAGCTTGAAATCAGCCATGGCGGCAGTATTCACACACACAAATCAGGGCCCCACTGTCCTTCGAAGACTCAGCTTTCAATGTCGCCTCCTCCAGGAAAGCCTCCCCAATCATCTCCGCACCTCAGTCCGGATTCTGTGCCCTCCCCAGTCGCCAAGCTGCCTGTGTGTCCCCTCAGAGCCTCACCACACTGCTGTTTTCGTGTCTGTGAGCCCCTGGGGGCAGGACACATCCATCTCCATCACCCCCGGTGCCCTGTACGGAGCCAGTCACAGAGAAGGGGCCCAGGAAACGGCTGCTTGGTAAGCATCTACCCCGTGGGGTTTCCCCATCACTCTGAACTTCAATCTCGGCAAACCAGTTTCTAAGCTTTTTTTTTTTTTCTCTCTTTAAGCCACAAAACCCATCAAATGGAAGTTGATGAGGAAGCCCAGTACCTAGAGCAGAGGTGCCTGGTTGAAGCCAGGAAGGTTCTCGGCCTCCCCTTCAACCTCCAAGGCAGCCCTGGGGATACTTCAGAGAAACCCGGTTTGAAAACAAAGGGTTCTCTAGCTTTGTTAAAACCAGAGGTATGAGGTTTGGAAAACTGGGGGGACTCTGAACAGTAACCTTCTTGCCCTGGCGTGGTGACATAAAAGGAGCCACGTGGACTTGGGATCAAATTCCACCCCTGCCGCTAACAGGCTGTATGACCCTGGGCAAGTCACTTCACCCAAGTTTCCATTTCCTCATCTGAACAATGGGGACGATTCCTTTCTCGCAGGACTGTTGTGAAGATTAAATGATGCGATGGATATAACGCTATATAATCAGCCTGGCCTGACTCCTGGGACTTAGTAATGCTCAGCAAATGTCTGTCGACTGACAATTCTGCACCCAGGTATTCTGGTGATGGGCTGAAATGGGCCCTGGCCAGTGAGCCTTGCCAGGTTGGGCTGAGCGGGGGAAGGGGTAGGGCAGGTACCTGGCTGGCTCCAGGCCTGGGTGGGCTGAGCAGAGCTCAGGCCAAGCTGAGGGGCCCCTCGGCGGCCCCGGACATGGAGACCAAGGCTTGGGCTGTTCTTGGCTTTGCCCTGGCCTCCAGGAAAGGGGACCGCAGGGCTGGCCACAGGGTCCGAGTTCTTTGGATGCTTGAAGTAGCCAATGCCGTTGGCTGACAGGCCCCAGGACTTGGCTCTGATATTGGTGGCTGGCAGCAGGGCCATCTGGCTGGGGCCTGTGGAGAGAACCAGGCACGGGCTGCCTCCTGCCCAGCTGTCTTGAGGGCCCGACTGGACTCTGGGTGGCTCCCTTCTATCTCCTGGTCTCCTCAGGGGGAACCCCCAGTCTTTCTCCAGAGCCTCATTCTGGGCTCCAGGAGACCAGACCCTCCCACCAGTGAGTCTCTGGGGCCTTTCTTAGGCCTCCTGTAAAAACCCCTCCAACCCAAAACCTGGCCCCAAGCGAGCCATACCTGAGCGGTTGGTGGAGGGGCCGGGACTGGGGCTGAGACCACGGCCAGGATTAAAGCTAGGGGCAGGGGTGGGGCTGGGGCTGGGCGAGGAGCAGCAGACGACTGGGCAGGGGCGGCTGGAGCACAGGTCCAAGGTGCGGAGGGCTGGAGCTGGGGCCGAGCTGGTCAGGCCAGTGGTAACTGAGGAAGCCAGAGGCTGTATGAGCTGGAGTGGGGCAGCAGAGCCCCCGACCCAGAACACAGCCACCGCTCCCCATCCCACCCCTCCAAAGCCACGCCCCACACGCACCCAGCAGCAGAGAGGGCTGCGAGCCCGGCCGCCCAGTGGTCACAGGGGACTGTCGGAGCTGAGTGGTCCCAAAGCTCTGGCTGGACCTGCTGGGGAAGGGTGGGCTGAGCTCAGAGGGGCTGGGAGAGCCTGAGCAGGAGGCCTGGGAGTCCCAGAGCAGCGGGAGGGGCGCGAGGAGGTGGACAAGGAAGGCAGAAAGGAGGCAGAGGCAGGCGGGAGAGGGCTTGGTCCAGACACGTACCATGGGCACATGGCCTCACTCCCCCCAGGGTGCTGGGGCCGGAGCAGGGCCAGAAGACAGGAAGTGGACACGGCAAAAGAGCTAAGGGGCGGCAGAGAGGAAAAGAGGGGGCAGGCACAGGGGAGGAGAGAAAGAGAAGACACGGTCAGAGATGGCCCAAGGACTGAGGGTGACAGTGGGCAGAAGAGCCCAAGGCCCCACCCTGGCTCTCCTTCCCCTACCCCCTGTTCTAACCTGGGCCGCTCAGATGCCCCCTGCCACTCAGAGGCCCAGCCACCTGGAGGAGCACTGAGTAGGCCAGGGAGAAACATCGGCTTCAGTACGACTGCGAAGCAGCTGCCCCCCTTCCAGAGAGGCCTTCCCACCCACCCCCACAAACTCCTGGCGGGCTAAGAGCCTGAGGTGGAACCCCCTTTAGAGGAGACAGCCTCCAGGGCTCCTCCGACCCTGGGCTGCTCACCAAAGCCCCGCCCGGCCTGGCGATGGCCCCCGCAGCCAGGCCTCCAGGGACATACCCATCAGTTTCCACCAGGTCCTCCTCGGTGCGCAGGCTCAGCACATACAGTGTAGACATGGACACCACGCTGGGAGCCACAGGAAGGGGCCACTGTTAGAGCTGGAGCCACCACCCGGCGCCCTCTCTCCAGGGCGGGGCCTGTGGTTTTTGCTCCCAGGGGCTGGACTCCCAAGTGATGCCTGTACGCGGGTCTCCCCAGTCCCAAGGGGAGGAGACAGAACGAGGCAGCCCCCCTTCCTTCCCCGAGACCTCAGCCACTTCATCTCCCAGGCCCCGCCCTCCTCTTCCCCCAGGACTGGGCCCGTGGGCAGCCCGACATCCCTGGCCAGCCGCCCCCAAAGTCTGGGGGACAAGTCACCTGAAGGCCATGACCACCACCAGGGCGATGATGGTTCCCTGCAGGAAGCGCTGGCTGATGCAGGCCTGGTCTGGGACCACAGACGATGACTGAAGACCAAGAAGAAAGGGGGAAAAGGCCCAGACTTAGGGAGCCCATGGTCTGACCCACGGTGGGCTCTGCTGGAGGTGGGGTACTCATCCCCTCGGGGGGCAGAGGGAGAGGAAGGAGAAACCAGGGGCTGGGAGGGCTAGAGGATCCAGAAGCGAGGGGAGGGGAGGGGAAGCGCTTGGAGTCAGTGAGCCTGGAGAGGCGCCAGCTGGAAAGGGAGGCCACGAGGATGGGGAGGCCCCAGTCCCTGGCCCCCATCCCTGCCCACCCTCACCTTGCTGGCCACCTTGGGGGGCCTCTTCTTGTGGGGGACGCTGCCCGCCCGGCTGAACTGGCTCCCTGCGTGGCTGCAGCAAGAGGGCAGGGTCAGAGGTGCCTCTGGGAAGGGGGTCTTGCCCTCCCCGGCCCCGAGCCCCCACCTGAAGGCGCCCGAGCTGCCGGTGGACTTGAGGCTGTCGAGGCGCCGCAGCTTGGCCAGCTTGTGGCTCCAGCGCTCCAGCTCATCAATGCGCGTCTCCAGGTTGTCCGTCAGCTTGCACAGCTCCTTCACAGCACCCACGTTCTCCATGAAGATGCGCTCCTGCCGCAGGCAACGGCCAGTGTCGAGGGCACAGTCAGCCCCTGGGAGCCCCAGGCTATGGGCCCACTGGGGCGCCTGAGGAGGGCACTCAAAGGCTCCCTCCCCAGGCCAGCCTTGCCTCTCATCCAGCCTCAGCTCCCTCGGCTCCCTGTGCCTGCGTCCGAACAGCATCCCACCTCTGCACCTTTCCCCACCCACGGTCAGAACCCGTTGTCTCTCAGAGGCTCCCACCCTCCATCTCCCCATCTGATGAACACAATGTCTCAGACTTCAGCAGAGGCCAAAACACATCACATGGTGCCCATCCTCACGCCAGGAAGGTTACGAACATTATCCTCACGACAAACCCCACGTTTAAGCTTTGCCATAACCACATTAGAACTTCTTAGCGGTAAGTGTCGTTTCCCTCCTTTTGCAGGGGAGGAAGATGACCCTCAGAACGTTCCTCTTGCTCTTGATCGCACAGCGGCAGACTGGCAGAGTCCCCACCTCCCACCTCCACCTCTCCCAGTGGGGTGGGGAGGGGGCTCTGGAAGCAGCATGAGAGAAGACTGGGGGGCAGGGGAATGCTCCTGTTCTCTGCACTTCAGTGTCCCCGGTCTCTACGGAGGGCGTGAACGCCCTCCAGCGGGTCCACCCCTCTGCCCCTTGGGCTCCCTTCAGTCCCTCCTCCACAGACCTTGTTCACCACCAGGAAGTTCTCTATGGTTTTCCCATTGGCAAAGACCACGTCTCCAGTGTCCTTCACGGCCTCAGGCAGGATCTCCTTCACCTCCTGAGCGATGACACCTGGGGAGGGGCAAGCCAAGTGTGTGTTGCGGGGAGGACTGCCCACAGCACCGTAATGTAAGCAGGGGCAGGGATCGGTGAGGGTGAAATTCTGGGGGCTAGAGATTTGGGATCCAGGGAGCCCCGGAGCAGGGGGCTCCGAGGCACAGGGTCGCAGTTCCAGGGATCAAGGTGTGGGGTTCCCTGGGCTAGGGATAGGGGCATATTCCAGGGAGTAAGGACCCCAGGGGAAAGGGAGCAGGGATTCAGGAGAATAAAGGCAAGATTCATCTAGGGAACAGAGGAGTGAGGATCCCGAGGCCACAAGTCCCAGGCTTCCGGTGTCAAAGGTCAAGGGGTCCGGCCCGAAGGGCAGGTCTTCCAGAGGGCCGGGATTCCCGGGGGCAGGTTTCCAGGAGTCATGGGAAGGGGTTCCCGGGAGTAGGGTTTCCAGAGGACAGGGACAGGGTCGGGGTTACCAGATCCCAGCCTGCGCACGTGAATCCTTACCCGTTTCTGGCGCCGCGGCCTCGATGCCAGCAGTGGCGGCAAACTCTGGCTTGTATCTGTAGTGGACCAGTCGCATGCGCGAAATCCTCTTCAGCTGCTCGGTGGTGTCCACCTGCGCGGGAGCCAGGGCCGAACTGAAAGCCTCCCGGCTTGGGCCCGTCCGGAGGCAGCAGTGTGGAGGGGAGACCCTGCTACTAGGGTCGCGGGATCCAGAGATCCAGGGCCAGCCTCCCCCAACGCCTTCCTTTGCAGCCCCGCCCCCTACAGAGCCCCGCCCACAAAGCAAACCCGTCCCCCGCGGGCAACCCCGGGCACCAGTTCCTCCCGCTCAGTTGTCCCCGCCCACAGCCCCGCCCCCACCTCCTGCAAGTGCTCCTTGGCCCGCAGATCCGAGGGGTGCATGAGCGAGCCCATGACCTTGACGTTGCCGTGCACCACCAGCGCCTCATCGGGCCGGTCTGTGTTGATGCCCACACGGCCATGGTGGAAGACGGTGTCGGGCACCTGCGCCCGCTGCCACAGCACGTCGCTGTCACTCTCAAACTGGCCCGGATTGGAGGCCTAGCAGGAGTTGGGGTTGGATCAGCCCTGGGGCATGGGGGACCTGCAGCGCCCTGGGAAAGGGGGAAACCCCGCAGCCACCGCTCCAGCTCCAGCCAGACCTCCTCAGCCCACCATGAGGGGCGGCTTAAACTGTCCCTCCCACTGTGGCAACCAGGTCCAGGTCCTGGCCACCTCCACACTTTATTGTGACCCGGACAGGGTGGGAGCCTTGCCCAAGGCCACACAGCGAGTGCCCAGCAGGGTCAGCATTCCAGCTCCTGACTCCTGAGGACCCCTGTATCTCTCCTGGGTGCTGTCTCTCCCAGGTCTGGGGAGGACTCTCAGCCCTCTGCGGGGAGGTGGCCCTCACCCGCACGATGATGCGTTCTGAGATCTGGGCGGCCAGCGTGTAGTTCTGGTTCTGTGCGTGGGCCTGGAGGGCCACCACCAGCATGAAGTACCTGGGACACACAGGGGTCTTAGAGGCACCCAGGGGTCTGCCCCACTGCCTCCCCACCCCCCGCCAGCCTTCCTGGGTCAGATGTACAGTGCCCACTCGGTCATCTCGCCCAGGCTCCCACCAGCCAGGAAGAGGGCATGAACACCCCATCTTACAGAGGAGGAACCTGAGTCTCCACTAGGGGGCGGAAATTCCCCAGGGCCCACCAGCTAGGAACCAGGCTTCTGCTCTCCCATCTGTAAGTCATTAAGGAAGGGCTCTGAATCCCAGGTCCCTTTTTTGTGAAATGGGTGAGTCTGTGGGACTCTGTGCCTGGCGTGCTATGTGGGGTGGCACCCTCCCGCCCCTCGTCCTCAGAAATGGAGCGGCTCCAGGGCAGGGGCACAGCCTGCTCACCTCTGGTCAGGGTTGGGTTTGCCCTTCTTGCGCATGTTGTTGGCGGTGGTCTCGCTGAAGTGCAGCCTCCCCACAGTCACCTTCGTGACCTGCTCGGGGGGCAGGCTGACCCTGCAGAGGAGGGGCAGGGTACTCAGGGCGCAGGGAAGGGGGCTGCGGAGAGCCAGGCCGCAGTGGGGCACTGGGGTCAGGAGGGTGTAGGAGGTGCACACTGTGGGTGCACTCCCGCACTCCCCTCAGCTCCTGCCAGGGTGAGCCCTCCTGGGGACCACCCGCCACGGGCCAGGCACTCACGTGACGGGGTTGAAGGGCCGCTTGCTTCGGTCCGACTGCGACTGCTCAATGTTGATGGACTGGTTGAGGGCCTCCAGCTGGGGGAGGGGCAGAGGCCAAAGGCACCTCAGGGCCCAGGTTCCCCACCTGGTTCCGCCCTCCTTCGGCCTCTCGGCCCAGGCCTGGCCCAGCTGGGGCTCGTGAGGAAACCGAGGCCCTGCCCTCCCCTCAGCCCACAAACGCTGGTGCCTTCTCCTACACGCCACACATCCCACAGCCCCGCGCCACGCCACTCCCCCACCTATGTGCACACACATGAGCGTGCACACACACACTCACCCTCACCGGCCCCCACTCCCGTCCGCACACCTATCCCAGCCCTGAGCACACACCCCAAACCGGCCTCCACAGCCACCCGCTCACTCGCCACCCAACATTTCCCAGACCCCGCCCCACACCCACTTCCCCTCAACCCCTCCACGAGCGCTGGCTGCACCGCTCGATCATGACACTGAAGGAGTCGCACCCGGCCGACCCCCCTGGGAGCTCGTGGGCTCAAGAACCACCACCACTGTGGCGGTGCCGGGGGATCGCAGGGGAGGGACCTCAAGTCAAGATGGGCCTCAGGGCAGGTGTCCCCGAGGACGCAGCAGTGTGAACGGTGAAGGTCAAGGAACAGCGGCGAGCCGGCAGAGGAGGGATGGAGTGGTGTTCAGCGGGCGTCCCCGAGAAAGGGAGCCGCCTGGGGGAGGCGGGGCTGCGACTGGGCACAGCGAATGGCGGGAACGGGTGAGGCTGGGGTCCCAAAGCCCTCTGCAGGCCCAGCCTAGCAGTCAGGGCTTTGCTGGGGTGAGGGAGATGGGGTCCCGGAGGCCTTGGAAGGCAGAATGGGAAAGATCTCAGGCAGGAGCCACAGAGAAAGCTGCTGAGGACAGGTCAGACAAGGAGGTGGAGGTGGGGAAAGGAGGAGGGGACCAGGCAGAGGGGAGTTCTGGGCGACAGGAGGGCCTGGTGCATGGTGAGGGGTGGGCAAGTGGGCCCCGGATTCATGGCTCAGGTAACCAGGGCCCTGGAGCCCCGTTCCCAGAGAGGGGGCCCGGGAGAGGGGCAAGTTCCCAGGGAGTTCATTTGGGGGTGTGGCACTGAGACGGCTGACAGCGGGGTCAGAAGAGGGGTCTTGGCGGGGGGGGCGCAGGCTTGGGATCATGGGGTAGAGAAGGAAACGGGAAGCGTACCTGAGAAAAGGGCTGAGGGGCCTGACGCTTAAGGGGCAGGCATGGGAGGACAGGCGGAAAGGGGGGCCTGGACTTAGCCACGAGGGGTTTCCTCAGGACACACTCACCTGGCCTTGGGCTCTTTCGACTCCCCCCAGCCTGCCTGCCCTCCTGCCCTGCCCTCCTGGCCGAGCCCCAGACCTGCCTTCACGCCGTGCAGCTTCAGGTGGAAGCAGTCGAGGGGCTTGAGGCCTTCGGGCGTCTTGACGTACTTGGGCTCCCCCAGCATGCCTGCCCTCCTGCCCTCCTGCCCTGCCCTCCTGGCCGAGCCCCAGACCTGCCTTCACGCCGTACAGCTTCAGGTAGAAGCAGTCGAGGGGCTTGAGGCCCTCGGGCGTCTTGACGTACTTGGGCTCCCCCAGCAGGCCTGCCCTCCTGCCCTGCTGCCCTGCCCTCCTGGCCGAGCCCCAGACCTGCCTTCACGCCGTGCAGCTTCAGGTGGAAGCAGTCGAGGGGCTGGAGGCCCTCGGGAGTCTTGACGTACTTGGGCTCCCCCAGCATGCCTGCCCTCCTGCCCTGCCCTCCCTGCCAAGCCCCAGACCTGCCTTCACGCCGTGCAGCTTCAGGTGGAAGCAGTCGAGGGGCTTGAGGCCCTCGGGCGTCTTGACGTACTTGGGCTCCCCCAGCATGCCTGCCCTCCTGCCCTGCTGCCCTGCCCTGCCCTCCTGGCCGAGCCCCAGACCTGCCTTCACGCCGTGCAGCTTCAGGTGGAAGCAGTCGAGGGGCTGGAGGCCCTCGGGCGTCTTGACGTACTTGGGCTCGCCCAGCATGCCTGCCCTCCTGCCCTCCTGCCCTGCTGCCCTGCCCTCTCTGCCGAGCCCCAGACCTGCCTTCACGCCGTGCAGCTTCAGGTGGAAGCAGTCGAGGGGCTTGAGGCCCTCGGGCGTCTTGACGTACTTGGGCTCGCCCAGCATGCCTGCCCTCCTGCCCTCCTGCCCTGCTGCCCTGCCCTCCTGGCCAAGCCCCAGACCTGCCTTCACGCCGTGCAGCTTCAGGTGGAAGCAGTCGAGGGGCTTGAGGCCCTCGGGCGTCTTGACGTACTTGGGCTCGCCCAGCATGCCTGCCCTCCTGCCCTCCTGCCCTGCTGCCCTGCCCTCCTGGCCAAGCCCCAGACCTGCCTTCACGCCGTGCAGCTTCAGGTGGAAGCAGTCGAGGGGCTTGAGGCCCTCGGGCGTCTTGACGTACTTGGGCTCGCCCAGCAGGCCGATGTACACCGTCACCTGGAAGTGGTTCTTCTTCTGGCAGACGAAGGCGTCGTCGCCCACCGAAAAGTTGAAACCCTTGTCGGCGTCCACGCGGTAGGTGAGCATGGGCCTGGGGACAGGTGGGGGCAGTCACCCGAGGCCCCGCACACCGGGCTTGCCCTGCCCGTCCCACCCACATGCCTGCGTTCCAACCCAACTTCCCACGTGGTGCCCCCACTTCTCAGAGATGGAAACTGAGTCCCCAGGAGGATTGGAGCTCAGGTCTGCCAGTGCCTCAGCCCATACTCTTCCCACTACGTGCCTGGGACCACCCCACCCCGGTGATGGGGGCAGGTTGAGCAAGACACTTGGACGGGAGGGAACTCCTGAGGAGGGGGCCTGACGGCCCCTCACCACACTTGGCTTCTTCCCAAAACGCTGCCCGAAGCCCCCTCCCTCACGGGAGCCGGGGTGAGAGGGGATGCGTCTGTGGAGCCTCACTGCGCCTGACAGCTGGTTGCCATGGAAACGGTGGAACCAGGCGCCGGCTCTGCGCTGGCCCAGCCCCTGCCCACCAGCTTGCTCAAGCCCCCAAACGTCCTCATTCTGACTCCACCATCTGCCCGGTTGGGGAGGGGGCACTCTGGGCAGCCTGGCCTCAGTCTCAGTTTACACATCTGTTGCTGGCAAGGTGTTCCAAGTCTGGACCCTTTGGGGGACCTCCAGGTGGACTGAAAGGGGGTGATTGTTGGCCTGCCCTCACCCAGGTCCCCAGGCACAAGCAGTGCCCCGGATGCCCAGGGCCCGCCTGGAGGAAGCTGGGCAGGGACAACGTTTCCAAACTTGTGGGGAGAGGCCTTTGGGCCTGGCTAACATCCATGGGAAGGCCCAGAGCTCACTACTTCTCCCTCCCTGGGCTCCACCCACCTGCCTGACCCAGGGGAACACCCAGGAAGTGCCTGGGCCACACTGGGGGCCTCAGCTGCCAACTTCCTGGCCTTGGGACCTGGGGTGGCAGGGCTGGCCCACGAAGCATAGTAGTAGGAATGGGAGCTCCTCGCCAGGCCATAGAGCTGGACAGCCAAAGACCTGCCCCCGCCACCCAGACAGGGCCTCAAAGGACCCTCTCACCACTGCATCAGCTGGACGCCCCCTGCCCCAGCCCTGAGGGCTTGTGGCTAACAACCCGGCATAGCCTGGGACACCCAACTCCAGGAGGCTGGTCTAGCTGCGAGAGGGCCAAGTCCCAGACACCCTGCCCAGGCCTGGCAACGTCCAAATGAGCTGATGGTGAGCCATGCTCTCATCCCTCACTGGCCTTCCGTGGGAGTGAGGGGACTGGTCCCGGAGTGCTCCTGGCCAGGTCCCAGGAAGCTGAATCCACATGGGTGGGTGCTGAAGGAGAGCGAGGAATGCCCGGCCAGCCTCTGACCCAGTCCTCCCCCACCCACTCATCCCTCCCCTCCAGGGAGGGGGCTGCTGGAAGGGCCTTGCTGACGCTCTGCTTCCGGCTACCTTCCTGGAATGCAGAAGGAGGAGTGGGGGAGGGGAAGGGGGGCCAGAAAACACCCCTCCACCCACCGGCCCCTCCCTGGCGGACACCAGCTTCTTCAGGAGGCCTCGGGCTGGCTCCGGAGTCAGGAACCCTGAGCGCCAGTCCTAGCTCTTCCCTGAGCCTGTCTGCTCGTCTGTGAAACGGGACCATCTCGTGGCCGGTGTGCTCCCCAGCCCTGCTCTAGGACGGCGTGGCCAGGAGGGGTTAGGGGGAGCACAGGTCACTCACAGCTCTTTGTAGTTTGCATCGTACAGTGTCGCCCACTTGTTCTGCTGATGTGGTTGCCACTTGATGGACTGGTAGTTGGGGTCCAGGTAGGAGCCACTGAGGCTATCATTGTCCTGAAGGAGACCTGGAGAGAGAGAACGGCCATGGGCCCCGGGCTCTGGGCACCCCCCGCCCCCCCACCTTGAAAGCTTGAGCAGGCCAGCCATGTACCTGGTGAGGGTGCACCTGGGGGGTGCCAAGGCGGTGTCTGGACCCGGGCGATGCTGAGGGGCAAGGAGCCAGGGCCGGGTGAGAGCGGGCCCTGGGGAGGCCAGGGTGGGGATGGGGCTCGAGCTGGGTGCGGTGGCAGGGATGTCACAGTCCCGGGCTCCTGTTTGATCATTCCATTCAGCATCTGGGCATTGAGGGTGTTGGGGGGTGATTCGGAGTGCTTCCTCTTCTTGGAGGGGTGTGTGGGGAGCCTGGGGGGGACACAGGTGTGCACCATGGGGGGCTGGCCCTCCCCAAGCCCCCTCCCACTGGGCAGTACCCCCGCTCCCCTCTTCACCCTGTTTCAGCAGGATACACCCAGCCCAGGGGATACCTCCTGCACGAAGCCCGCGCCTTTACCTCCTAAGTCCTCCCCCATCAGTCTGTGTTATCATTCTGTTTCTGTCCCTCCACCCTACCCCCCAGACTGTGGAATCCAGGAGGGCAAGACCCACACCTGACTTGTCTGTGGTTCCCATCATGCCCAGCAACTGGCCCGGCACACAAAGCGCTCAGAATCGTTCGTGGAATGAACGAGTCTGTCCCTTCCCTGTGGTGTCATTCTCAGTGTCACTCTTTATAGCGACGGCTCTTTGGAGAGCAGCCTCCATGGTTAGAAACAAGCCACAGAGGGCCTGGGCCACGAAGGCTGGGAAAGAGCGTTTCCTGGGGAGGGGGCTGACGATTTGGGGGCTACACAGCACCCCTTCCCCTTCTGGTTTACAAAAAGCTTTGCCAGTGGAATCTTTCCTTGAATGAAATCTTTCACGAAATCTCAATGTGCAAAACAGATAAAAAAGACAATTCTACGGGTTGGAGTCAGAGCAGGAAGCTTGGGTCTCCGCCTAGAACCTCCTCAGAAACCCGAGGACTCCATGGTCACTGGAAAGTCACTGGTGTCTGGGTAAGAGCACAGTCCCAGGCTCAAGTACTGGCTCAGCTCCCTCCTATCTCCGTAGGGCAAGCATCCCACCCCCCAAGCCTCAGTTTACCTATCTGGGCAACAGGGGTGGCCATGCCCGCAAATAAGGTACTTGTGAGCACTTGGCCTTGGCCACAAGTGCCCGATGCATTGCTCGCACATACATATACATGACACTGACCCCCATCTCTGGGGTCAGAGCCTTGGTCCTTCCTGGGTTCATTCATCCCCGCCCCTACCTCCATCTCTATCCTACCTGCTGCTGCCCTGAGTATCCCCCCTCCCGCCCCCACCAGCCCATCTCCCCGCCCACGCCGCCCACGCCCCCCACCCTGGGGGAGGCTGCCCAACTCTTACTCGGCTCCGGCTCCGTGTTGCTGCAGCAGCTGGTGCAGCATCTGGGACTGCTGGGTATGGTGGAGATCGGTGGGCACCAGCCCCTGCCCCATGGCAGCGTAGGGGGGCATCGGAGGCTCAGCCTTCATGTACAGATCCCGCTGCAGGACGGGGTAGTGAGGCGGGGGCGGCGGGGGCGGCGGTGCGGGGTGCTCCGGGCGGGAGGGCACCCCCACGTGGCACAGGCTCTCAGGGGTTAGGGTGCGCAGGAGATGGGGGTCTGTGGGAGAGATGCGGGGTGGCCATTAGGTTTCCCGGCACCAGCTCTCCCCGGGGCGGGGTCTCCTGATTCCCGCCCCCTCCTGAACCCAGCCTGGGGGCTGCCCTCCTGCCGACCCCACGTGGGAGGAGGCTGGGCAGTCTAGAGGCTGGCCACTACAGGCCCCGGCGGGGAAGCCAGACCCTGCCCAGGGGGTGGGCAGCCTTTCACCCCATCCGAGCCAGCTCCTTCCCCTGGGCCGCCGGGCCTGGCCCGGCTCCCTGGGGAGGTCCCTCATCCCCAGGTTCTCCCCCAGCCCCTCTCAGGCCTGCTCCTCCTCTGAGCCTCAGGAAGGAGTCTCCGGGACCCCCAGCGCTGTCCTGCGGGGGGCCCTCCTCCCTCCGGCGGGTCCCAGGGGCCAGCCCCCCAGCCTGAGGGGGGAGGCCCCAGCTCCCTTTGTTCCCCAGGAGGCATTCCAGAGATGTTTTTGGTAAGATAAACAGAACTCTTGACCCCTCTCTGGGCTGTGGGGAGACGGCTGCCCGTGATCCCTCTGCTCTTGGCCACCTGGGGGCCACTGCACCCCTGAGCACCTCCCAAGGGGAGGTGGGCCCGGCAGCAGCCAGGCCTGTGTCCAGGCTGCACCCAGCCGCCCCCAGCCGTCCACTTACCGCCGAAGGGCGCGTCCATGATGGCGCAGGCGGGCAGGCGGGTGGCATCCCCGGCAGGGACACTTGCTCAGAGGCAGGGCCAGGCTCCCCACCCACCCATGGGGAACAACAGCCAGCGCCGGGGAGTATTTGACCAGCGATAATCTGGGCCTGCTGGGCGGCCGCTGGCCCCCTCCCTCCCGATAAGGCCGCCCCAGCCACTTGCCCAAACCCCAGAGGGGGAGGGCGGTGCCCGCTGGACTCACCATTCACCTGCTGGGGGGAGTAGGCCTCGGAGCCAGAGTCTGGGGGGGAGTCTGGCAGCGTGCTGGGAAGCAAGAGGAAAGGGTGGTTGGGGGGGCAGCCGAGCCCCTGCCTTCCAGCCGGGCAGCTCTTCTGCGGGGCAGGGTCCCGGAGACCCAGGGGCTGGAGGCTTCGAGGTTTCTTCGCAGCCCCCGTTATGGGCATTTCTCTGTACCAGCTACCTTGGGGTGCCTGGCAGGGCCCAGTTGTGGGTGGAGGCCTTGGGCTCTGGCCCAGCATCCCCTCAGACCTACAGGGCACTTGGGAGCGTGTCACCTGTGTCCCTGACGATGGCACAGGGATTCAAGGACTCCCTCTGCAGCCCGAAGGGCCAGGCCAGCTCTTTCCTTCCTGCACCCACAGAAGTCCCACTTCCTGGAGACTCTAGGGGCCGGGCCTGGGAAACTTCAGTGGGTCACCGGGGGGGCTGCCCTGCCACAGGCAGGTGTAGGCTGGGCAGGGAGCCAGCTCGCCAGGCCTGCACTTATTTTTTTCTTGCAGGTTTTGTTTTATCAGTGGTTCGGGCAAAAGAACAAACTCAACTCTGAGAGGTCAACACGTCCTGCGTGAGCCCTGAGTCCGCCCGGGGGGGCGGCTGCGGCCACTCTCTGAGGGAGCTGACTCTTTGGCCACCCTGGTCCCCACATCTGGAAAGGCTGCCCACCGTCATGCCCAGGCAGCTTCTGAGGCGGCCCAGCTCTTGTGGACACAGCCCTGGGCTGCTTGCAGGGTCCCCCAGCTCCCCTGGACAAGCCACCGCTCACCCAAACCCTGCAGGCCGTGTGAAGATGACAGGAAAAGGTGATGGGGACTCGGTCCTTGCTGCGCCCAGCGGGCCGACCGGGGCCTCTCCAGCTCCGGGTCCACCATCTGCCCCCACTCCCTGCGCTGCCCTGACAGCGGCCTTGAGTAAAGGTCTTTCTCACCCTCCGGCCCCTATCAAATGCGCCACATCCACAGAACCTCGTGTTCTTCCTCGTAACTCCTCACGGTGCACGAGTCCTCGATTTGCTGATTTACTGATTAGTCACTCCCTCCCCCACTAGACCGCAGGAGCCACTATAGGAGGGATGTGCCTGCCTCGTTTACCACCTAGAACAGGGCCTGGCATGGGTGGGGGCAGTGGCCCTGGAGCGGCCCGGGGGCCACAGCGTGTCTGAGTGGTTCTGGACAAGCACTTTCTCTCTCTAGGAAATGGCCCCAGTCTGCCATCCGAATCCTGCCGTGAGCGGGGTGGGGCTTTACTCGCAGGCTGGCTGGTTTTGGGGTCCCCCAGGAGCTGGTAACTGGGGACAGTCGAGGGGCTCTCGCAGAGGCATGGAGAACAGCAGCGGGCACCCAGCAGGTGCTTATGATGTGTCAGTTCCCTTCCCTCCCTGCCCTTCGGGGCCTGTGGCTTAGGGACAGCCTCTGCGCCTCAAGCGGCCAGCTGCCCTGCAGCAATGGCTCACCCCTGGCTGGCACCCCAGCTCCCCTCCACGGCCCTCCCCCTGTAAGTCAAGACACAGCCACTGTCCCCCCAGTACTTCCTCTGGGTTTCCTCCCCTGACTTCCACAGTCACGCAGGGGCGGAAGCATTCGGGGCTCCCTTCACAGCCGGGGTGCCGAGGTTATGGGTTAGCACCCAGAAGGCCGGAAGTGGTGGAGCTGGAGACGGAGCCAGGCTGCCTGGCCGGCGTTGTGCTCCCAGCACCCTGTCATCCTTCCACCTAGAGATGGGGTCACCTGCCCCCTGCCTGAGCCCGGGAACCCAGAACTTTCTCCGAGCCCCTCTGCAGAGCCGAGCAGACCCACGCTTCCCGCCTCTCCCCACGAGCATGTGCCTGTGGACTGCCCTGCAGTCTGGCTGGGCTGGTGGCCACCTGGAACCCTGGGTCACAGCCGGGCCCGGGCTGAGCCCTTGGGTCAGGTGCTGACGTGGACTCCTTGGAGAGGAGCCAGGGAGCACGTCGGGGGCCGGTTTGGGTAGGGTCCCAACACCTGCACCAACGGCCAACTCCCTGAGGCCGCGGGAAACAGCAGCTATAAATGCACGAGCGACTGGGTAGGCCTGGTGCAGGGAGGGGTTTGGGTGCCCTGGGTGCCTGCATGCGCGTAGAGGTGCTCCCCTGAACGTAAACAGTCCTGCCTCCAGTCCCACTCCCTCCCCGCCACTCTCCACACAGCTCTCGGGGATGGAGATCTTCCTAGCACTTAGGTCAGCCCTCATCACTCCCCTGCTCAGAACCCTCCGTGGCTGTCCACTGCCTCAGCACAAAGCCGTGAGCACCTCCTCAGCCTGGCCCTGGTCCCCCAGCCACCTTACCTACCCACAGGGCAGCCCGATGCCCACTGCCCAGCCTCGGCCGGCACCTCCCAGGCCCCCAGTCACTGGTCCCACGGGCCGCCTGGGCCTGGGTCTCTGCATCTTACCCCACCCCCACTGCCCTCACTCACCCGGGGGCATAGGGAGCCTTGGGCTCTGCCTTGATGGGGGGCCCAGAGCCCCCCAGGAAGGGCTTGGGAGCAGCACCCATGCCGTTGTTGTTGTTGCAGTTGAGCGGGGCGCTGTAGTTCGGGGGTGGGAGGGGGCCATGGCGACCCGGGGAGGGTCCGCCCCCGGGGGGGCTCAGGTGGTGGACCCCGCTGGAGCCGGGGATCGCTGGCTGCCCGTGGGGGTAGGAGGCCGCACTGGCTGGAGCAGAGATGTCAGGGAAGCAGCTGCGGAGAAGGGTGGAAGCTCAGCGCCAGCCCGGCACCCCCGCCCCTCCCGGGGCTCCCACCTGCAGGGCGGCTTGGACGCTGCAGTGGGCTCAGTGGTTGGGAAAGGAGCAGCTCTCAGAGGCGGGGCCACGTCACCCCTCCCAGGTGGAGGCCAAAGGGGCTGGGGTGCCGCGGGGGCCACTCACAGGTCAGAGGCGTCCTCCTTGCTGATGTACTCCTCCAGGATGCTGGTGTCTATGTTGGAGGGCTCCAGGGCGCCGTTGATGTCGTGGCCTGTGGGGGAGGGGTGGACGTGAGAGATCGGCCCAGCCCGCCAACTCTCCGCAGGCTGGGCCCTCCCCATCTGTGCATCCACGTGGAGGGGGAGTACCTCATCACCCCCCACCTGCCAGCCCTCCAGGAGGTATTGATGGTGCTGCCCTCAGTCCACAAGGCCAGCTGGACTCTGCAAGGAGGGGCGGGGCCCAGAGTGCAGGTCTGGACAGACCGGCCACTTCCTGCCCCTCCATTCTCCTTTCCAGCTTCGTGACATGAGCAAGTCCCTTCTATAAAATGGGGTAACCGTGTCCCCATCTTGCGGGGTGCTGTGAGGAGCAAACGAGGCGCTTTATTTAGCCGGGTGCCCAGCGGATACCAGCCCCCTCACTGACTCAGACCCAGACTCACTGACTCTGTCCTGCCCTGTCCTCCGGGAGGCGGTTCCAGATGGCCCAGCTGCGGGCAGCCGGGACCAGGAGGCCTGGCGGGGCTGGACCACACATCCTGGGGGGCCCATGGGGCTGGGGGAGACTCCTGAACCCCGGGCCCCAGCTGCAGGTGGCGAGGGAGCAGGGGTCGGAGTCAGGAGTGCCCAGCCCACCCTCACTGCGTGTGCCCATCACCCCCACATCGAGGGCTGAGCCCAGAGGAGGAAACAGCCCCAGAGAGGTTCGGCGGGGAACGATGGTGGCCTGAGCGCTGCTCCCCTGCCTGACCTCTCCTGGGCCCTCCCCGCTAGACCCAGCCCCACCAACGGGAGGGATTCACAGAAAAGGCAGCCCAGTGCTCTTGGGCATCAGCAGTGAAGGAGAGGGGGAGGCGCTGGCCTTTCCCCTCCCGGGGTCACCTTGCAGGGGGAGCTGGAGTGCTGGGTGATAAGGGGGCTGACGTGGGAGATGCGTCAACTCTGATAATGGAGGACGGCCCCACCCACACTGCTGACCTGGGCTGGCCGGCCCCACTGAGGCAGGAGGCACCCCTCCCATAGGCCCCTAGGCCTTGAGTCTGGGGTCTGCACCTCATGCCCCCTCCCCTGGTGAACCCTGGGAACAGAGCTCAGGTCCAGTAATAAATCCTAGCTCACCTACTCCCTGCTGTGTGACCTTGGGCAGGTCACATACCCTCTCTGAGCCTCAGTCGCCTCAGTAAAATGGGGACGTGAACAGCTAACACTTTACAGCGTTCTTCTGAGGATGAAACAAGTTAAGGTATATGAAGTGCCCGGAACACAGTGGGTGCTCAGCAAACAGTGGCTGTCCCCACTCCCCAGAGCCCTGGGGTCCCCAGGAACCCCCAGCCCAGGCCCCTCCCTGGCCCTGGCCGGCATTTCAAGAATGCTGAGCCCCGCTTAGGTGATTAATGAGTGGCTAAGCCCTCCTAGGAGTCACGCGCTGCCTGGGACAGGCCCTCCTGCTGGCCCCCACACTGGACTCACCCGGCCAGGAACAAGGGACACCCACCAAGCACCGCCAATGGCCGCCCAGGGCAAGGGGAGCTTCTCGAGCTGGGAATGACCAGGCTGCATGCCGAGGTTCCAGGACCCCCACCCCGTCCTTCCCTGTTAACCAAAGTTCCCATTTACTGAGCGCCTGCTGTGTGCCAGACACTTTCAGAGCCAAGTACGTTAATAATCACAGGAGTTTATTATACGTAAGGCATCCTGCAGGCTCTTCCTGTGCACTGTGACATAATTCTCCCAACCTATCACGGTGACGATGACAGTGGCTCACACTGACTGAGTGCCTGCCAGGCCCCAGCACCATCCTAAGTGCTTTACGGGTTCACCTCCCAATCGCCCCTGCAGACTTGGTGTCTGTTATTAGCATCGTCCCCTTTGTTCAGAGAAGTCAAGCCTCTTGCCCAAGGCAACCCAGCAAGGAGAAGCCAAACTCAAGTGCAGGGGCCCGACTCCAAGAGGGAAAGTGTAGTTGGTGGTCGCTGAGGCTTCCCAGCCATGCTGGGCTGTCCCACTGGATGACGGGGGAGCGGGTGGTCCTGAGGGCACAGGAGGTGGGGAGGGAGGGGGTACTGGCGCATCACTCCCACCTTGGCTGCTGAAGCCGCAGGGTTTTGAGACTGAACTTGGAATCCACAGTGAATGATGGGGTGACAGAGTCCTGGTGCAGCTATTTATAACAGGCCAGGCCCCCTCCTCCCCCTCCCCCGGCCAGGAGCAACTCCTAATCACCCCTAATCCTCCTGCCCCCCTCCCCCAGGGTGGGGGGTGCCTCCGACAGAGGCATCTTGGGAGACCCTAACGAGAACCAGATGTGGTTGGGGGGAGGAGAGACCCTCGGTGCCAGGGGCCGGGCGGACGGGAGGATGGAGGAGGGAGGGGGGAGCCACTGGGGCAGGGTGGGGGTGGGCCAATGGGTGGGAGAGAAGTATGAGGTTTGGGGGGTTGGTGGGCCTCCTGAGGACCACGGACCCCACACCTCCTCTTTCTCTGGGAGTCCTCGCCGCCTGTCCCAAAGGGTCCAGCCACCCAGGAGATGCCCCCCGCCTATCCCATGACCAGGCTGGAGATCTCTAACCCAACGTTCCAGCAGGACAGGGTGGAGTGGCTCCTTGACTCCTGAGGCTGGGGCAGAGCCTCCAGGAACCCAGGAGAAAGGCATGGCCCCCTCCCCCACTGCTCCCCCAAGAACCCTGGAACATCCTGGAACACCGCTGAGCGGCAGGTACAGTCGGGAAGGAAGCTGAGAATCTCATGCTGATCCTCAAGACCTCCCTGGGAGCTGGGGAGGCTGCCAAGGTCCCACAGCCTGAAGGCGGCACCACCAGGCCACAAACCAGCATCCCCGTCCTCCCTCTCCCCAGACCCTTCAACTTCCCATCGGGATGACCAGGACCCTCGTCCGTCCAAGGCCTGGCCCGGTCGACCCCCTGCCTGCCCCCGTGGCCGCTCCTGCCCCAGTGCCCCTCCCTGCAACTCTCCACAGTCCAGCCCCCGCCTCATTCCATCCTGGGACAAACACCCCCTTGCACATCAGGGCCTTTGCACATGCTGTTCCCTCATGCTGTTCCCATTCCTCGTGACTCTATAGGCTTTGGCTTAAATGTGAGTTCCTCCGAGAGACCATGTCTGACTCCCCCATTCTCCTGAGCGGCCTCCCTTCTACTTTCTCATCAGGCTCTTTGCTCTCCTGCCCAGCACACACCTCGGGGGAAGAATCAGTCCTCTGCCCACCCACTGCCCGTAGCACACACTCACCGAGCGGCCACTCTGCCCAGCCACACCACACACACTTTATATGGCTCGTATTTAATTCCCATAACAACCCTACGGGGTAGGTGGTTTTCTTGTTCCCTCTTTCACAGATGAGGAAGCTGCGGCTCAGAAAGGATAAACGCCTTTCCCATAGCTTAGAGGTGTGGCAGCTGGGCCGTGAGTCCTGCCCCGTTTTGTCTCTCAGCGGTTACCGCAGGCACACAACGAACGTTCATGGGATGAATGAGCAAAGTGGCAAGCGGGGCCCTGGGACCAGGCCTGCCCGAGTCTGGGCACCTCCGCCCGGCCATGCTGTGGTCAGGGTTCAGGGCTAGACAGGGTGCCTCCAGGTACCGCCCCTGCCCTGCTGAGCTATGCACCCCAGCTGCTCCTCATTAATTAGGCCCTTTATTACCTGCTTTTAACAGGAGCCAGACACTGCTCCTTCCCAGGCAGGCGGGATCGGGGCTGTGGGAAGGAAGCCCCTCCCCTCCTGTCTCCTCCTCTCTTTAAGGCCACCCAGCTAGGCAGAAGAGGAACCGAGGCGACACAAGCCAGGTGCGGGATGAGGGCGGATGGGGGCCCAGGTGGTCCTCCACCCTGGACCCTTCCCTTCCTGCCCCCTCGTGCTCATGCCCCCCCCCCACCAGCTGTGGCCACTGGCTGAGTCTCGGCCATTGTCCCGGGGAACGGGGGAGGGTGGGGACCCGGCACAGTGGGAGGCTTGTGCCCTGCCCACACCCTCCCCCTCAACCGTCAATGAGGCACTTGTCAATTCATGCCCCAAACATGGCGGAAATCCCGTCGGCCACGTGGCTGTGGGCAGGGCAGGCCATGGCCTAAGGATGCCGGCCAGGCCTAGCTGATCTGAACCTGGGGCTAACAGGACACAGGTCTGCCCCCCTGCTGTTGAGTGTCCACTCCAGGCATCTGAATCTGAGGGGCATCCTGCCTCCAGGCAACAGCTGGGCCAGGGTAGCAGTGGTCAGGGGATTGCCCACCTTGGCATCCCCATAATGCCCTAAGGGACCCCTGGGGTCAAAGAGGCCTGGTTGCTAACGCGGGTCCCCCTTCATTGCTGCGTGACCCTCGGCAAGTGACCTGACCTCCCTGTGCCTCAGTTCCCTTCCCTCTCAAGTGAAGGAGGTCCCTGCGTCACGGGGTGGTCATGGGTCTCCAGTGAGAGGGTGGGAAAGCTCCTCACCTCTAGAAGGCCATTCCTCACCTTGCTCTGTTTCCATCCCTCCTGGGCTCCCATCTCCTCTCCTGCCCAAGCCCAACCTGTGCCATGATGGTATTCTGGCACACGCATGGCACAGCCCAGCCTCCAGGACTGGGCTCTAGCCATCCCCTCTCCAGTGGGGAAGCCTTCTGTGACTGCCTGCCTACCCTGGCAGTCCCTCCTCGATCACCCCAGTCACAGAGGGCCCCCAGTGCTGCGGCTCATTTCCCCATATTGACTGAGCTGATCAACATGTACCAAACTAGTTCACCCTGGGACAGGGCACAGAGGGCTCTCACCTCCCTTGGTTTGGACTTTCTATCTTTATTAATTGATTAATATGGCAACTACTTCAGGCTTCAGATTGTGACCAGAGCCTTCTCAGTCAAAACACCTTCAGGCCAAATGCTTGATTCTGCAAGCTACGCTTTGCATCTCTGCATCAAATCCCCAATCATCTTGGGGCTGAGTGACAAGGATGTAGCTCTGGAGTCATTGCCATCAGGTCCTTAATCTGATCCACAGTTGTCTTTGTTCCCTCTCAACTTCTTGCCAAAAATGCGGCAGAGCCCTGCCTCCTGCCTGCAGAGACCCAGATCCTCCAGGGGACCTGAAATCTTCAGCCACCCCTGGGCTATAGCTATGTCCTCCCCTAGTCCCCACACAGCTGCCACCCTGTCCTCAGGTCCACACAAGGCTGAACTCACAGCCCGAAGATGCTGCGAAGCCAGGTCCAACAGACCTGGCCCAGCAGTTGTGGCCTCTTCTTAGGGAACCCACATGGGTCCCTAGGGATCTCCACTTTGCTCTGGGGGCCCCCAGCCCTCTCCCACAGCGACTAGGCCAGGCAGGCTGGGGAAGGCCCCTCCCCACAGAGGCAGAGTAGAGACCCTGCAGCTTGGGGTGGGAGCAGGTCTCTACCAGGGTTACCCATGCCCAGCTGTGTTCATACACCAGCATGCCCCACAGGCATGTGCACACACAAGGGCACACTCCCAGGCACGTATCCACTGGCACACACATGATCGTGTACATCCGAACATACACATGTACAGAGGCACACGCCCCGCACACTGACACACACGTGTGCACATACCGGCGTGCTCCGAGTGTGCTCATTCATTCATTCACACAATTATTTACTGAGCATCTGCTGTGTATCAGGCACAATTCTAGGCTCTGGAGATAAAGCAGTAAACAGACAAAACCTACGCCCTCCACGGAGCTGACATCCTGGAAGCAGAGTCAGATGACAAGCCAGCTGGGCAAAATCCACAGCATTTCAGAAGGTGACAAATGCTACGGAGACAATAAAGCAGGGAGAGGGGCTGGGGTGCTAGGAGGGTGGGAAGCGTTGCAATTCTAAACAGGGTAGCAGGGAGGGCTTTACTGAGCAAAGATACGAAGGAGGTGAGCCACAGGGACATCTGGGAAGCGCATTCCAGGCAGTGGGGAGGCACTGCAAAGGCCCTGAGGCATGTTCACATCTCAGCACACCTCACAGACTTCTACATTTGTGCCTACCAATGCTCGCTGACCCAATGGCAGGCCCAGGCCAACACACCTCCCCATCAGCTCTAGGTGGAGCCAGTCCAGCTAAGCGAACTCGGTGTCACAGACCCCAAACTCCACCACCAAAGGCAGCCCCAAGTTAGCAAAGCAGGGGATGGGGACTGCCCCCTACCCCCCAGCCCCCGCCAAGGCCACAGACCCCAGGAGGGAGAACCATGGGGGAAGAAGATAGCACAGGGGACTGAGATGATGAAGAGGGGAGTGAGGGAGGGTCACAAATCCTTCAGAGAGACAGAGGCTGCGGTTGTGCATTGCGGGGCTGGAGGGATCTAGGTCAGATGGAGGGAAAACTTTCGCACTGATGCAGCCTGGAGTCAGGGGGAGGCCAGGAAGCCCTGAAGCCCCCTGTGCATAGTCCAGGCCAGTGGGGGCTCCGGACCCAACTTCCTTCCCTCCCACTCCAGGCCCTGGGGGGGTCTCACTGCTTATGTCACACAACCTAGATCATCTGAGTGAGGGCTCTGAGGCCCAGAGAGGTCAAGGGGCTGGACGGCAGTCACCCAGCACAGCCATCACTGGTGGGTCAGGACCCTCAGCACGCAAGGAGGAGAGGCTCCCTCCCGCCCCACTCCAAGCTAGCACCCAACTGTGACGGGTCAGGAGACCCGGGGTCCCAGCCCAGCTCTGCCGTGGCCGCCCTGAGTGAGCCTGACCCATCGCCTTCCCCTCCTGCCTCAGCAGCCCCCTCTCGGAAGTGAGGGGGCACCACCCACACTTCCACGGAGGCCCAGGACTCCCGGGAGACACCACATGCGAAAACCTCTGGCCTGGGTGTGGCAGGCAAAGACGAAGGACAGTCAAGACCCTTGCCCACCCCCCTTACACCCCCCCACCCCCCACCCCCCGCCCCGCCACCTGCCCAAGGGCCGAGTTCCGAATCTCTGGGGTAGAGGGCAGGGCAGGCCCAGCTGGAGCAGGCAGCAGGACCAGGCAGGGCCAGACCTGTCATGGAGCAGAGCTCCGGAGTACCGAGTGTGCTCATCCCTGGAATAAGTAGCCCAGAGAGGGTGAGGGGTTTTCCCAAGGCACACAGCGCCAGCCACAGGCCCCAGCCCAAGCTTGGGGGCACTGACCTACCCATGGACCAATAAATCCTCCAAGTGGGGAGCATAATACCTGTTGTAAGCCTCCCAGGGGAGAACTGACATTCATGGAGTGGAACCGTGCCAGGCACTGCATGAGGCCCTGCTCAAGCCCCTTCTACCTAACCCCCATGGAAACCCTGAGAGGCAGGTACTCCTACTGCAACTGTATTCCCATTCTACAGATGGGAAAATGGAGGCACAAAGAGGTGCAGTGATAGGCCCAGGAGAAGGACCGTGGGTAAGCGGCAAAGCTAGGGACCGACCTTCAGCCCACCCCAGGGAGTGCACATGACCAACACAGACCCGAGGGGCTGCCCAACACGGTGGTAGCAGGGGCTGGAGACGGAGGTGAGAGGGGAGGCCCCCCCATACACACACTCAGGCTGTGAGGAAAAATGAGGCCCAGAGGAGGGGGCCGTGAGGAGGAAGAAGGTGGGAAAAAAGGGCAGGCAGCCTGGGTGGGGCGGGGCCATCCCTGGTTAATAATTTAGTTAATGATTTCTTCTCCCCGTCCTTATCGAGTGGGCAAAGTCCAAGGGCAGCAGCCAATCAGCAGCCCTGCCGGGCTGTTACCCAGCAGCCTCTGCTGCCAGGGCCCCCCAGTCCTGTAGGCCCTTGGGAGTCAGGGAGCGGGGGCCAGGCCCCCAGGAGGAGGCCGTTCTGCCCAGAGCAGCCTGTCTTTCCCCCAGACACCCTGCTTGGCTCTGCCTAAGACCCCCAGGGGTACTCTGCCCAGGCCCCCAGACTCAGGAGAGGCCCTGAGGCCAGCACGTCGGAAGCGGCCGGCTCCGGTGGCTCCGCTCCCCTGTACCGAGCCAGGCCCTCACAGAGAGTCAGCTTCCTGGGGTGCGCCCCCCACCCCGCCTCTGTTCACACAGTCATTGTTGCTTCCATTCCTTGGGAACATTTCCTGCCCCCCTCCCACCCCGTGTGGCCCTGCGCTGTGTGTTGGGGACAGGGCGATGAGTCAGACCCCTGGCTACCACTTCCCCTCCAGCTGGAGTCAGGACCTCTGGGGAGGCTCTGGGTGGACCCAAGAGGCACTCCATCTCATCTCCTTGAGAGTCAGGGGTCTGGCGGTCTCCCCATCCACCTACTCCATGGTCGCACTGCAGACAGACAGGCGGACACAAGGCACAGTGCCATCCCATCACACACCGCGCCTCAGCCCCAGATTCCAGGGTGGGCGTCCTCTCCCACAAGCGGTCAGGTGGTCTCCTCCTGGGGCCTCCTCCTGCCCTCTGGAGGCAGAGATGCTGGTCCCCATAGGAAGGCCACCCTCCCTCCCCCAAAGCCCTGGAGGCAGAGGGGTGTTCTGAGGCCTGGGTGTCAGCCCTGGCTCACGCTGGCTAACTCCCTTCTCTCAGAGCCGCAGTCTTAGGCCCTGGGAAAGGGGGCCAACGCCACCGCTCCCGTCCCACATCCCAGAGCTGGGGAAGGGTGGCTTTCAAACCAGGATCTGGAGTCTGGGGTCTGTGAGGAGCCCATCCGCCCTGCGTCCAGTGTATATGTCCTATTCGGAGGCCAGGAGTTTGTCTTTGCTCGGTGGCTAAAAAGAATCACATTGGAAGTCCCTGCTCTGGCCCAGCGCACCTGCCTACCCAAGGAGGGGACATGAGGCCAGAGAAATAGAGTCACCAGGCCAAGGCACCCATCAGGTATGGAAGGAGTGAAAACCCGGCTCCCACCTCCAGCCCTGGCGGGGCTCTAGAGGCCAAGGGAGGTCCCCCAACCTCTCGGTGGCCCTTCCAGCCCAGCTCCCCTCAGTGGCTTCCTCCACATCCACCGGCTTACCGAGTGCTGATCGCTGCTCACTCGTGCCCCGTGTGCCCCCGGAACCAGGGGCCAGCACCCTCCCCCTTCTAAAGCGTCCCTCTTCCCCAGGGCTGGAGGACAAGGCTCAGCTGCGGGCATCATCAGGACCTGCTCTGCCACCCACTCCTGTCTTGCAGGTGAGGAAAAGGGGCCCAGCGAGGGCAAGAGCTCTGCACAGGGTCATGCAGCTCTCAGGGCCAAGTCTGCACCAGAACCTCTCAAGTCCTATAGGGATCCTCTGATGCTGCCTTGCCCTGTCCCTGACGGGCTCTGAGAGTCCGAGGCCCCAGCCGGTCAAGGTGATGAGGGGAACACCTGCCACTGTGCCCCGGTTACCTGCTGGGAGCCAGTGCATCCTGCCCGGAGGGTCCCCTCTCTGCAGGCCCTGTGCCCGCCGATCTGGGCGGCCGCAGCCTCCCTCTAGGGGATTAGCAGGGCAGTCACGGGGGCCCGGCTGTACCAGCCTCGAGGGGGCCGCCCTGTCCCAGCCTCCCACCTGAGGCCCAAAGCGCCTTAGCTTCCAGCCCACCAGCCTGAGGCAGGGTACAGCCAGGCCCACCGCACAGGACCAGGCAGGACCCAGGGCATATGCTTGGTGTGCCTGGAGAGTGGGCCACGTCACACGAGGGGCCTGGGCACGCCCTGCCCCCTTCAGCCAAGCCCTTTCCCACTTCCAAGTCCAGAGCTGAAAGCACAGACCCTGCCCGCCATACCCACTGTCCTGGGGAGTGACCAAGGCCAAGCGGGAGCCAGGATGAGCGCTCAGGTGTCCCCAGCCCCAAGTGCGAAGCACCCTCCTCCTGGGAAATACATCCACGTGCACAAAAGCACCCTGCACTTCCACACTTCCACTCGTGAGCACACTCAGCAGCGCCCCCGCCCAGGGGCGCCCTAACAACCCCACTACGTCCCCCACATGCCACTGCCCACCGGATTCCTGGCCAGGCCTTCCCCACCAAGTGGCCCCGGAGACCCCAGCCCTCAGCGCCTGCCCCACCTTCCCCCCATCTCAGGCTCTGGGAGCACTTCTCCAGCCCCTGGCTCCCTCCACAGACATTCTTGAGTCTGCTCTTATCTCTCTGGAGGGAGCAGCGCAGCCTCCCCGCCAGGCCAGCCAGGCCGGCCGCATGGCTGAGCCGTGGCGTCAGGCCCCACCCCCACCCCCACCCCCCGCCCACGGCCAGGAGGGAAAGTTTGGCTCAGGAGACAGGGAGCCTGGGCCAGCCAGGCCCACCCCTCTGCCCAGGCCCAGGGTCCTGGGGGAAGGGGGCACAGGGATTTCTGCAGGAAGCAAGGGGGCCTGGTCCGTGAGTCATCTGGGATGTCCGGCGGGCTCCGGGCACCCCCAAAATAGTGGCCCCCAGGCAAGGACTAGTGTCCCCTTCCTACCTCCCCAGCCCCCATAAGGCCCCTCAAGGCTCTTAAAGGAGGAAAAGGATCTGGGGAGAACAAGAGCCCCTGGGACTGACGGGGAAACGCCTAGGACCCTCAAATGGCCCAACTACCTGAGGATCAACCACTTCATCTAGTCCAAACCTGATTTCTTGGATTCTGAGAGTGTCCAGAATCCTGGAGTGGGGAGGCCGGAGGCTTGGGGATGCCCTTACCTGGGCTGTTCGGCAAGCAGAGTGCACAAAGGCTCCCCCCGCCCCCCCACACACACCCCCTGCAGTCACAGACAGGGAGAAACTAAGTCAAAGAAAGACCTTCCTTGCTCCCTCATGGGACGCCAAAGGGCTCTGGGCGCTGGGCGCTGGGCTTGAAACTTGGACCCTAATTCCCTGCCCTGTGGCCCAACAGCTGCAGCACAGTGTGCCCCGTGGGCCACCGCGCCTCGCCATGGGCAGGTTCACACTAATGGAAGGTTCTGGATCATTGAGTTTTGGGTTCTGAAGGCACTGAGGTGCTGGAGATGGACTTAGGGACTAGGGGGAGGGTGGGGGCAGAGGCTGGGCTCCTGAGGTTGGTGGAGAGGGACACAAGAGCACCCAGAGGGTCTGAGAAGCTGGGAGAGTCAGCCTGTACCTCTGCACCCCCTCCCACACTCTGTCTCATCCCTGGTCTGGCTGGATGTACCAGTGAGGGTCTGAGAAGCTGGGAGATGTCAGCCTGCACCTCTGCACCCCCTCCCACACTCTCTCATCCCTCCTGAACCCAGAACCCAAGAGGGGGACAGCCTCAAGGGGCAGAGATTACTCAGGAAAGGGGAGTGGGTGAGATGTAGGAGCAGACCCCCAAAACCACTGGCCAGGAGAGGGGAGAGGGTAGAAGAAAATCTTGTAGGGTGTGTGTAGATCCCAGCCCTGGGGAGGGTCCTATCAGGGTCAAGGTGAGGGGATGAGGTCACTCTTGGGACGGGGGCACAGCCAGAGGAGGCATAGCTCCAGGGACAGGTGTGAGCGAAACAGCCCGGAGGAGCCACACAGAGCTGGCAGGATGCAGTTCACAGCTTTGGGAGGGTCTTGGAGTGCGGAGGTGGCTAACGGGGGGGATGCCAACTTCAAGAAGGTTCCAGAACCAACGCGAGTATTCCAGGGGGGGAGGTGGGGAAATCCAGCCCACAGAGGAATGCTGGGGAGGGGTTCCCAGCCCTAAGTAGGGGAGAGATAGCCGCTTCAAGGGGAAGTTCAGCCGTGGGGGGGGAGCAGCCTTGTGGAAGGTGGGTGACAGTCTTGAAGGGGGTCCCTGTCTCAGGGAAGCACTGGTGGGGAGGCGCTGGGGGCTGGAGTCAGGCTGGGAGTAGGGTGCCAACCTGAAAGGCACATAAGGTGCCTGAGTCTCTAGGCGGGGGTCCCAGTCTCTGGGAGGCATGCTGGGGGCCCCAGCCTGGATGGGGTCCCAGGGAAGCACAGTAGAGGGTCCCGGCGTCGGGAAGTGCGCTGGGGGTGGGAGGTGTCAGAATTTAGTGGGGACTGCAGGTCCTGGAAGGCATGAAGGAGGACCGAGCAGGGAAGGGGATACAGCTCCAAGGAAGTTGTGTGTTGGGGGACGGGGAGTGGGGAGCCCAACTTCAGCGGAGGTGGGTAGTAACCTCCAGGAGACAGAGTAGGGCCCCAGCCCAGAGGAGGTGTTCTGGGCCGGGGGTGGGGGGGGCCCAGCTTGATGAAAGCACAGTCGGGGGTCCCAGTCCCCGGGGAGATCGGCTGCGGGTTCCCAGCGCGAGAGGGTCGCCGCCCCCGCCGGCCCGCGGTCCCTCACCTTCGAAGAAGCGCTGCAGCGCCTCCGTCTCGTCCACCACCTCCATGTCCGGCCTGCCCCGCGTACACTCCACCCCGGCCCCGCTACAGCCCGGCCCGGGGGCGCGGCATCGCCGGCGCGGCCCGCGCGACAGTCCCGGCTCGGCTCCAGCTGCGGTCCCGCCCGGACCGCCGCAGCGCTCGCCCCCCGCGCGGCACTGGCCCGGCCCCTGCCCGCCCCACGCGCCCCGCCCGCCCACCGCGCGCAGCGCCCCCTGCCGGCCCTCCCCATTCCCGCGCCGCAGCCCCGCGGCTGGCAGGACGCGCGGGCCTCCTCCAGGGGGCGCTCGGCGCGGGGTCCTAACCAGCTTGGAGGTCGAGGGGTGGCCCAGCCTCTATGCCGGGAGGGCAGGGCCCCCGCAGTCCTCGGCAGCCCCTTGGGCAGGGGAAGATAGCGGGCTTCTGAACCTTAGATTTTCAGAACCAAACCTCACAGGCATCCCCCGTTTCCTCTCCTTTATCCACCCCCCTCTCAGCAATAATAATAATAACCTGCGTTTCTCGAATATTTGTTATGTGCCAGGCCCACAGTGAGCTGCTCTACAGGGGTTATCTCACGTTGTCCTCTCAGGTACCCTACAAAGGAGAAACTATTATGTGCATTTTACAGATGAGGAAACTGAGGCTCAGTGAAGTTTAGTACCGTCTGAGGAAGTCTGTCCTGGGTAACCTTCCGTGACGATGGAAATGCTCTCTGTGTTGTCCTGCATGGTCGCCGCCGGCCACATGTGGCTACTGAGTACTTGAAATGTGGCTGCTGAGACTGAGAAACTGACTTCCCAATTTTAGTTAATTTTAAATAGCTATGTGTGGCTGCGGTACTGAACAGTGCAGGTCGAAGGGTTTCCAAGTAATTAGCAGCAAAGGCAGCATCAGTGCCAGATCCTGGCTGACTTGGGAAACTCCCCCCTCAATCATCCAAGAGGGTCCTGAGTGAATCCACCAGCCTTGTCCCTCTGCCTCCACCCCTGTGAGTGCCCCCTCATCTCTCTTCTGCCCAACTGCACAGCCTCTCTCCCCACCCAGTCTCCTCTATCATCCTCCCAAATTACTCTCTTTAAAATGTAAATCACATCATTTCACTTCTTTGCCAAAACCTGTGGTTTCCCTTTGCACTCAAAACAATATCTAGGTCCATCCATGTTGCTGCAAATGGCATTATATATGTATAACTGATTCACTTTGCTGTACAGCAGAAACTAACACAACATTGTAAACCAACGATACTTCAATAAACATTTAAAAACCAATATCTAAGCTCCCGCCCTGGTTTCCAAAGCCTTGTATGACCTGCCCCTGCCTGGACCGCTGACCTCAGCTCCTAGTTTTCTCTCCATTGCTAAGTCACAGCCACCAAAAGGCCTCCTTGCCATCACTCACATGTGCCAGACCCACACCTGCCGCGGGGCCTTGATTTTTTTTTTTTTTTTTTTTGTCCACACAGCATGCAGGATCTTATTTCCCTGACTAGGGATCGAACCCGTGCCCCCTGCAGTAGAAGCGTGGAGTCCTAATCACTGGACCACCAGGGACTTCCCTGCCGCAGGGCCTTGGGACATGCTGTTCCGTCTGTCTGCAGTGTTGATCCCACACGACTGGTTCCTTTGTAGTAGTCAGTTCACTCATCGCCTCACTGACCATCCCATTGAAAGCAATTCCCCCTACCTAGGCCTTTCTTTCTCCCCACATAAAAGAGTTGTATCTACTCTTTGTTATTATCCTTCTCCTCGCTCGAGAATGGAAGCTCTATGAGGGTAAGGGATTTTTCTGGCTTGGTGATTGCTCTAGCTTCAGCACCAAGAACACTACCTGGCACACAGTAGGTGCTCAATAATTATGTGATGAATGAATGGATGGTGACAGCTTCACACTGCAGAATCCTAGACCTCTGAAACCTTGGAAGCAGAGAATTCTGGAATCCCGGACCCAGCGAATCATCTCACTACAGAGTGGCTCAGCTCGCAGCCTCCCCGGGTCCTCAGACACAGCAGGTTAGAGCTGGAAAAACCCATCCCACCCCAGAACTGTTTGACAGAAGACAAAACTGAAACTGAGGCCCTTGGGGGGGGGGTGGGAGGACTCACTGGCAGATCAAGATGCCAGCCTAGCCAGCCCAGAGCTCTCAACTCTGCCCACCAGTGGCCCCCCAGAGGAGAGTGGGGTACGAATTGGGCTGCCTGGTAGGGGTGGGGGTGAGAGCCTGCAAAGCGGCTTCCTCCCAGGCCACCCTCCCCCTCCCCAGCGGCCAGCCACAGGGGAGGGACAGCCAGGGCCTGAGCCCCAGATGTGGCCCAGTCAGCAGGCTTGCGGTGGCCCGCCGAGGAGGGTCAATGCCACGACAGTTCTGGGGCTGGGGGAGGGGACGCCCAGGCCGGCGGGCGCCTCACAATGAGGTTTTGTGCCCCAGGGGCCGCTCTCCGAGCTGTTGCTCTTAGATATATAGAATGGGATTTTGCTGGAGGCCCCAGCTGTGTGCGCTGATCAGTGCTGCCCCGCAGGGGCCGGGCCAAGCGGGGGGAGAGGGCCACACTGAGACGCCTATTCTTTTCCAGCTGATACACCCCAGAGGTTTTTCCCCCTCTGCAGCCTCCCTTAAGACAATTGTTATTCTCTGCTCTGCCCCCTCCCACACCCGGGTCAGGCCTGCCTGTGGACACAGTAGACACCGCCTACGCTGTGTGATATTTAAAAATGAATTTATTTCAGCAGTTGCCCAGGACTGGCTGGAAAACCGGCTTCTTTATAAGCTTCCCCCACGAGCAGGTCTTTCTGCCACATCCCACAGGGTACCAAAAAGTCCACCATCAGAGGGCCATCCCCATGAGCTTTGTGTCGCCCTTGCCATGGGTGGGTGGGCAATGCATATTTTGGTCCCGACACCCAACTTCGCAGGCTGCATGACTATGTCTCTGGGTCAGCCTTGAAGTTGTGCGGGGTGGGATGCGGCTTCCTGTTAATCCCGTGGCAGCTGGCCTTGCTCGGAGGTTCTAGCCCTGCCGTCTCCCGACTCCACTGGGCCACTGAGCAAAGGAGCAACGGTCCCCAGGGATCTTCATCTCTGGGCTGGGGGAGAACGGTGGCTGAAAGGTCCCAGACTCCAGGGCTCAGCTAAGAGTCGAGGCTGCCACCCCCAAATCCATAATGAAGGAGGTGAGCCTTGCACAATCAGGACCTTGAGGGGCTCATCCATGGAGAGGGGTCCCCATTGGTACCCCCTCCCCACCAAGCCACATGAGTGAGGGACCGAGACTTCAGTCCTGGCCCAGCAGACGTGGCTGTCCCAGCCATTCTCCAAGCCCTGTCCTCTGGTCCTTGGAGACCTCATCTCTAAATCAGCCCATTATTGCTACCTCACGGTGTAGGTAAAGTACCAGGGAAGTGATTGATAAATGGTGTTTTCTCTGATTCCAGGTCAGTTTCCAGTGCCCAGTGCTGGCCTTTGAGTGCCAGTAGGGCCAGGAGGAGCTGGCAGCTCAGCAGGCAGCCCTGGGGAAAGGGGGGCAGGGACTTGAGGGTTAATGAGTAACGGGCTGGAGGCCAGCCCAGGAGAGGGTGGGGTTCTGTGGACAGAACCCTCCCTAGCGCAGCACTCCAGGCCTCCCGTGGGCCCACGCAGCCCTGGCATCCGCCCATTTTGCAGAGGAAGAGAGGAGGGCCCAAAGGGTGGTGGGTGTGAACCCAGGGAGTCAATGAGGCTGGGGACCCTGCAGGGTAGCCTCTCTCCCACCTCCCTCCCAGTGGAGACGGAAGGGGACATCCGAGGGTCTGGGAGGCAGAGCGCTGCTCCAGCCCTTCCTGGAATTGCTCCTCACGAGGGGCCCTTCCCATTCCTCGCTCTGGCTGTGTGACCTTAGGCAAGTCACAGAACCTCTCTGGTCCTCAGCTTCTTCTGCTCCACTAATTAGATAGGATGATATGCACACCAAATGAGACTACAGGGTGTGAAGAACCTCTGAAAACCATGAGGCGAGGGTGGAGGCCGGAGTCCTGGCCTGGAGGCCTGGATTCTGGTCCTAGATCTGTCCCCAGGCTTGAGTGACCTTGAGCAAGTTTCCACCCTTATGTAGCCTCCGTTTCTTCCATTCAAAGAGGCCTAGGTGAAGACAGAACTGTTCTATCATCCCCTCCAACTCCCCACTCTGGACTCAGGGCTGGGAGGGTGGGCAGTGTGGGGAGGGGAAGGTCAAGGTCCGGTCACAACTTGGCTGGGTCAGTGCCTGGGCTGCACGCTGCAGGTCCCGTTGGGACTGGCTAGAGGAACAGCGCCATCTGCTGCGAGGAGGGGGCAGGCCTGGGCATGGGGCTGGCTGGAGGCCCAGCTGCCTGCCCACCGTGGCCTTGCAGCCACTCCCCAGGCCTCCCTGTCCCGGGGCCAGGCTGGGAGGGTGTCCCTGGGGTGCCCTGGGCCTGGCCAGGTCTTTCGCATCCTCCTAGAGAAGCCCTCAGCAAAGACTTCCAGTGGGCTCTGCATTCCACTGCGACCCAGCCAGGGAGTTTTAGTGCCCTCACCCCACCCTGGCTCTCAGCACTGGGGGGAAGGGGTGGGCACTGTCAGACCTGCCTGGTACCCCATCACTACCTCTGTGGTCTTGGGCAGCTTACTAACCCTCTCGGAGCCCCAGACCCCTCAGGGAGAAGGGGCTAAGAAGCCCCGCCTTTCAAGGCCCTAATGAGGCCAGATGGAGCCCCTGGCATGTACCTCATGCAGGTAGGGCTCAACAAGGAGCTGCCCCCCATTCAAATGGGGCTCTGAGGGTCTTCTGGTCTCTCACTGCGACTCAGAGTGTGGTCCTGGACCAGGGCATCGACAGCGGTGACAGCCAACCTCAGAGGTCCCCTCCCGCCACTCTGCCACTCAGACCCAGCCTCCACCCCACCTGCGGGGAAGAGAGGTCACTCAAGGCGGCCAGTGTGCTTCTCCATCCAGTTTATACACAGCTCTATACAATATACAGAAAACTTTTATATACAGATATATTTATAGAATAAGCTATATTAATTTGTCTCTCCTTTTTACAGCAATATTAGTTTGCATCTTTCATACATTAAGTACAAAAAAAGTCACGGGAGAATGGCACGTACAGTGCATGAGTGTCTGCGGGGCCCAGGGGCTCACTACCGATTGCATATGGAGGTCGCCCGGGCCCCTGGGAGGACAGGCCAGCGTACGGCCGGGAAACCTTGTGCTGCAGGTCTGGGGGACAGAGTGGGGGTCGGTCTGAGCCGAGCTGGGCTGAGGGGGGTGGCTCAGACCCCCCCAAGTGTGGTGTGCAGAGGAAGGGAGAGACACGCAGCAGGCCCATCCTGCAGGGGAGAGGCGGGGAGGGGGCGGGTGAGATGTGGGCCGACCCTGGAGCATCCAGGGCTGAGTCCGAGCCTGCCCCAGCCCCAAGCCTGTAACCCTGTGCGGCTGCAGCCCTGGGGGTGGGGGGTCTGTCCCTGATGGCTCAGCCCTGGGCATGGGTGGGCACCACGCCCCCTCAGAGATCCCAGGCCCACCCTGGTGGAGGAGGAGTTAAAAGGCCAGACCCCTGGGCTTCTCTGGTGGCGCAGTGGTTGAGAGTCCGCCTGCCGATGCAGGGGACACGGGTTCGTGCCCCGGTCCGGGAAGATCCCACATGCCACGGAGCGGCTGGGCCCGTGAGCCATGGCCGCTGAGCCTGGGCGTCTGGAGCCTGTGCTCCGCAACGGGAGAGGCCACAGCAGTGAGAGGCCCGCGTACCGCCAAAAAAAAAAAAAAAAAAAAAAGGCCAGACCCCAAGTCTCCCTGCTACGGGCTGGGGTGCTTGTTGGAACTTTACTCTGATTTATGATTTGTCTTTTTTTTTTAAACTTTAAGAGACACTGATTCCGTCTTGATTCTGCGGGAAAAGTGGGTGGGCCCAGCAGGGGCAGAAGCCTGATGGGGCTGATGAAGTTTGGGAGTCGCAGAGGGTGAGGGAGGCCCAGCTCCCAGGTCTCTGTCCCCATGTGTCAGGGTGGGCAGGGGTCCCAGGTACCAGTGATCACGAGACGGGGGTCTTGGTCAGGGGAGCCTAGCCAACCCAGGGAGGCCATGGGCGGGCCCAGAGTCGTGGGACCTTGCCTCCAAGGAAATGAAGGCACAAGCGGGCGGTCAACGCCTCGGCACACACCAGGTTTCCAAACCAGGGGTCAGAGCAGCCGGCGAGACGAGGGGGACGGGCCGTGTCCGAAGCCGAGCTCGTCCCGCGGCCCCCGCCGCGCGGTGCCCGTCATGTTTGCTGCCTGTTTTCTTGGCAGGCTGGGAGGGTCAGCAGGCAGGCAGAGCGGGCGGGGCGGGGAGGGTGCCCCAGCAGCCCCTTCCTCGGCACACACTCATGCACATGCACACACACGCCCCGCGCTGGCATGCGCCCCCTCCCCGCTCTGCCTCTGCGGACAGGCAGGGGCTCCACTTCCCCGCTGCTTCTCCAAGCCAGCAGGGAAGGAACCCTCCCAAGTGTGGGCTGTGGAGGCCTCAGGCTAAACTGGGATGGCCCCCGGGCCCCTGGCCCTCCTGGGTCTCTAGCCGGCTCCCACAATACCCCACGCCAGGCTCTACTTAGTGCCAACAGGACATTGTGGGTGGGAGGGAAGAGAGGCCCACTCCCAGCAGAGAGCCCAGGCCAGCGGGGAGGGGCAGCTGTGCAGAGTGGAGGCGTGTTTGGCTGCAGAGCCCAGGGCCTGGCGTGCCTAGGCCTGGGGGGAGGTGATTAAAAGGGGGTTTGGTGGGGCCCTCCTTCCCTCCAGGGCACTGACTCTGCAGGCAGGGGTGGTCACACCTGTGCCCTCCACCCTTTGAGTGGCCAGGATCCCCGGGGGTAGAAGGCAGGCCAGGAAGTAACGGGGCGCGCCTGGGCACCCAGGACCCATCGACAGAGGGATCAGCATGAGGGATATCAGGCAGAGAAGGGACGGCCCTGACCACACCCTCCTGGAGGCCCCTCCAGGCCCCATGGCTGCCTTGGGCCCTGTGGAGGCTGGTGCCTGCCTGCCCAGAAGAGGGCTACTAAACACGTGATTGCAGCGGGGGTCGGGGGCCTGCAAGCCCAGGACACATCCTGAGCCCAGCCCAGCAGCTTCTGTAAACATACACAGCACTGTGGGCCACCTTGGTGGGGGGGTCACCCCAGGGGGCTGGCCAGCAGGCACCAGATCTGGGGGTGGCCAGGGCAGATGCCAGCCTGGACCACAGATGAGAATACGTGGGGAGGGGGCCGCTCTCCATTTCCATCCTGGGAGAGCAGCCAGAGGGCAGTGACGGGGAGTCAGCGTACTCATGGCCTGTCCCAGAATGGGAGGTACCAGGATGGCCCTGTGGGGGGCACTCAGGCTGAGAGGGCAGAGTGTTGCCCTGTCCACCTGGCAGGCTGCCCCAGGCTTCTCCCTGCTCCACGCCCCTCCCCGTCATTCCCTATCTGGAGGGCCCAGATCCCAGCTGCCTTGGCTCTGGGGGTTCCAAAGCTGAGGTAGGGATGCGGACCCCCAGCTCAGCAGCAATGCCCAATGCCTGAGGCTACACTGGCCCCGTGGGGGCCTCTCCTCAAAGCTGCCCGGCCTGGGGGGCAGCCACCAGAAGCCTGAGGAGCCGCCTGCTCTGGCCCGGGCCTCAGCGGGCAGCAACTCCTGGGGTGCTAGCGTGCCGAGATGACCAGGTCATCCTGCTTGGCGGGGCTGGCCCCGTGGCCGGTGGGGGTGGAAGTCCGGATCTTGTCCACTGCCAGACACTCCTGGCTGCTGAGGCCCGTGGGCGTCAGGTCCATGAGCTCGCCCGAGGAGCTGAGTGGGAAGGAGGGCGACAACGAGATGCCCGAGGAAGGGTCGGCCGAGCCAGCGAAGAGCCTTGGGGGCTTGGGCACCAGGTTGGGCTCGAACTGGGCGCGGAGCAGGATCTCTTGCTGGCTGGGGGACTTTGGGCCCTCGGCGTAGTCGCTGGTGGGGCTCTCGGGCACCACCATGCAGTAGAGGTCCTGGAAAGAGCTGCTCTTGCTGTCCAGGTTGAAGAGGCTGTCGATGAACTCGGCGAACTCCAGCACCTGAGGGCTGGGCGAGTCCCCCAGGCGCCCGTCGTGCAGCGCCAGCTCCCCGCTGCGGGGGGCTGCCCCGCCGCCACCCCCTTCTTCCAGCTCGTCGTGGGCGGCTGCGCTGGGGGGCCGCTCGGGGGTGATGCCCCCGCTGCCCAGGGTGGCCTCCAGGGGCTGCGTGTCCTGCGAGTGCTTGGACAGGCTGTCGGCCGCCAGCAGCTCGGTGCGCGAGCTCAGGGATGGGTTCTCCTCGGGGATGGCGGGGTCGATGTAGAAGAGGTGGCCCTCGTCGCGCTCCAGCACGGCGTGGAGGCTGGGCGAGCCGCGGATGCTGCGGAAGCCGGAGGAGCGGCGCGAGTCGAAGCTGTACAGCGACTCCGTGTCCGAGAGGCTCTCCATGGTGGCCAGCGGCGCCCGCCGCGCCTGCAGCTCGGCCGCCAGCCGCTCCTGGGTGGACAGCAGCAGCAGCTCCACTGGGTCCTGGCGGGCTGCCGCGGCCACAGGGGACAGCAGCTGCCCCTCCGAGAAGCCCTCCAGGCTCATCTCAGACTGGGACTTGCTCCTGAGGGGGTAGGGAGGGGTGAGACTCAGCGGGGTGGGGGCCCACCCCTAGTTCCCCAGTGGGAGGGAGCTTGGGGAGGGGGAGGAGGGGAAAGTGGTTGAACAGTCTGGGGACAGGGAGCCCTCCTTTTTAAAAACCAGACCCCAAGATAGAAGACAAGAGAGTCGATGCAGAGCTGAGCTGGGGAGAGGGGGCCGGGGGCCTGCACTGGTGCCCATCACTGCACCAACGTCGCTGTACCCACCTGGAGACTGAGGCCCAGAGAGATTGGCTGCCCCAGGTCACTGGAGGCAGAGGTGGAAGGGTAGAGAGGGAAGGAGGGAAGGTAGGGAGGGAGAGAGCATGGCCCAGAGCCGCCCCCGCTGGGTTCAACCCCACTCCCGGGCCAGCACCCCCCTGGGCCCCTTCCTGAGCTCCTATCACTTCCTTCCTCACCCGGGGGTTCCTCCCACCTCTCCCATGGGGTGTAGCCCTCTGCTGATGGGGCCCTGGAGCCCCTTGTCTCCGCACACCGGCCTGCAGGGAGTGAGTGAAGGGCCAGGGTGGGGGACGCAGCAGTCACTGCAGCTGCGAACGGACACTGGCTCCCCCATCTGGTCATGCAGCCGCTATGGGAAATGCTTGTGAGATAGGGAGAGAAGTCCAGGTGTCCCCACCAAGGGCCAAGAAGCAGCCACCGCCTTCTTTAGCGGCCTCTAGGCCAGATCTGTAACCTGGACCCAGGACCTGGGCGGGAAGGGTCCCAGAGAGGCAGGAGGATCCCCACCCACCCCAGGAGCCACGGCCTCAGAGCCCAACCCCCAAAGGAGTGCGTGTGAATGTGGGGTGTGTTTGCGTCTGGAAGCGTGTACACGCCTGTGTTTCTGCATGCAGCCTGCATGTTAGGCATCTGCACGTCAGTCGGCCCATGTATTTGAGAGCCTGGGTCTGGGTACAGGTGCATCCACCATTTACACACATGGCTGCCCACACAAGCGTGTCCTTGTGTCCAAGCGTCTTGGCCTCTGTCTTGGCGTGTGTTCTATACGTGAGTCTGTCTGTATGGGGCTCTGTGCACTTAGAGCTACTATTTGTGAACACATGTATATACACGTGTCAGCTTTAATACGTGCGTGCGTGTAAGTGCCTGGATGTCCACCTGTTTGGGTCTAAACACCTAGGAGTGAATCTGTGTGTTTGTGGTCCCTAGATGGCTACTAGCCCACATGGGCTTCAGTGGTGGCGGGCTGGGGGACAGTGGGGGCAGAGCAGGAGAGACCCCGAGCAGCGGAGGCCAGTTCAATCCCTCCCGTGCACGTGTGCAGAGTGGCGTGAACATACGAGGGCCCGGCGCGTACACAGAATGCACACGTGCACAGGCATTCGCGCGCTGAAAGCACGCGCGTGGCCACTGCACACACCCTCTGGGGCGGGGCTGCGGGGCGACGGCGCTCACCTGACACTGCTGTTTCGGTGGTCTGCGGCGGGCAGCTCCAGGGCCAGCCCGGCGGGCACAGGTGGTCCCGTGGGCAGCGGCTGCTGCTGGAAGATGAGCTCCGGAGTCAGGTCCACCTCCGTGGGGCTCACCATGACCTTCGCAGCAGAGAGCAGGGCCGTCTTCCCCTTGTTGTAGTTCTCCAGCACCTGGGAACGGGACGGGGAAGCTGGTGGCAGCGGAGGGGTGACAATCACGTGTGGAGGCAGGGCAGCAGGCCAGGCCTCTCAGGCCCAGCAGAGCTTCATGGGGTCAGCCGGGCCTGCTCTCCTCCCCACACGGGGCCCGGCTCCTCCGGGAAGGTCGAGGCCAGGCCCTGTGATCGTGCCTCACCCACCGCACAGATGGGACAGGTTGGACTTTTCCTACCCTGTGGTCGGCCCTTCCATGGCCGGGCAATGGCCAAGGCTGCCCCTGCTTGGCCATGCGTCCGCCAAGTGCCAGGTGGCCTTCAGGGTTTGAGCTCAGCCTGCCTCAGGGACAGGTTCCTGGGTGTCTCCTAGCCCCTACCCACCGTGGGAGCACACGGTGGTGTGGACAGAGGCGGGTGTGGAGCCCAGGAAACGAGTGGGCTCCCTGGCCCACTGAGTGTCCAGGGAGCGTCGCACCCTTGTGAGTAACATGGGGACGGAGACCCAGCCAGCCAGGCGCCGTGGGGCTCACCTTGTTGAGCCCCTCCATGACCACGTAGGGGAGGTGCTCATGCAGCATGGCCGGCGAGATGATCACCTCGTTGAAGGCCTTGTTGTCGCCCCAGATGGCGAAGTACGTGGGCTCCTCTTGCTCGCAGCAGCTGAGGGGCACAGGGGCCAGAGGGAAGCTGGCGGGTGGGGGGCAGCCTGGCCTTGGCCCGCAGGCCCCTGGCCCTGCTCTCTGCCCTGGCTTGGTGGGGGTGGGGGGGCCTTGGAGACGCCCTGCCCGGCTGGACCAGCAGGGCTGTGTCCCCGGGCTCCTTGCTTCTGCCTCACCTCAGCCCTCGCCACCAGCCCTCCGCAGCCAGGAACGTTTATGCCACGTGGAGCTGGAAAGCCTGACCTTGAGCTGTCACCTGCCTGTGGCCTGGGCCATACCTGCTCCACCCTAGGGAGGGTGCCGGCGCAAGCCGTTTGTTTGTCGAGGAGGCAGCCCAACCCTCTGAGAGTGTGGGAAGGGGTGGGGGTGGGGTGAGGTGGGAGAGGTCGCTGTACCCGCCCTCTCCTGGTCTCTCTCCTGCCCCCGCCAGCTGTCTACCAGCTCATCCCAGCCGCGATGCCAAGTGACAACTGAGGCGTGAGCTTGGCCAGGGCTTTAGGGTGACCCTCCAGGGCGTCCGCTTTTAAACGGATGCGAGTGGGGACAGCTGTCCTGGGGGACACTAGGGAAGGGTGACACTGGGGACGAAGACCGGGACCGTCAAGAGAGGAGCCTGGAGTCCTGCTCTGGACTGGCCTGTCGTTGCACTTCCAGGGCCCGAGGCTGGGGCAACCCTGCTGTGGGCGCCCTGGGCCACCGTCACCAGCCTCTGCACCTACGCCCCAAGGGTGACAGAATGAAGGCCGGCCCCACCCTCCACTCCCCTGCCCTGGCTGCCGCCACGTCCCAGCTGACCAGGGCGCGGGCAGCACCTACCAGCACTGTTCCGCTGGGTGGTTGTGGACCACGTGGATGATACGGCCGGGGGGGTAGAGAGGGGTGCTGGCGGACAGGGCGATGGTCAGGTCACTGGGGTGGGTCCAGAGCCGCGTGCTGGCCAGGGTGGTCACCTCCAGCTCCTCGGGCAGCTCCGACTTGGGGATGCATTTTGTGGCCCCTACAATGATTCGCCACTGTGGGGACAGGGAGAAGAGGGGGATGGAGCTGAGTGGCGCTGCCCGGGTGGGCAGGGGGTGCTCAGGAGAGCTCACAGGTGACGGTGGGGAGCTGGGATGGCCGCGGGGCAGAGGGAAGGGCAGCGCCCAGTGGAGAGGCGGGGGCTGAGGTGTCCAGCGGCCACGATGGCCAAAAAGGTGCCGAGGACAGATGACGTGGAAGGGCTGAACTTCAGGGCTGCAACACCAGTCAGCCGCTCATCTAGCAGAGGGGAAACAGGCCCCTTGCTCTAGGTCGTCTCGTAAGTCAGAGGCAGAACAGACCCCGAAGCTCAGTCCAGCTGCACCCACCAGGCCCGGCCACATGGGGGCGGCTCCCCGCCACTTGCCTCCTGGGCCTGACAAGCACCCAGGACTGGGTCTGAGTGGAGCAGTTCCATGTCCTTAGGCTCCTCCTGTGCCTTCGTTGCCCGCTCACCCCGGCACCTGGTGCCCTGCCTGCCAGACGGTCACGGGCACGAAGGCTGGGAACAGTCCCAACTGGGCTGAGAGGGTGAATGGGGTGAGGGCGGGCCTGGGGGCACAGAGGCCCTGCTGGGCCTGGCCGGCCACCCCCTGCCCGCCTCGGGGCGCCTGGCTGCAGCGTGCCCACCCCCAGCCTGGAACGCTGAAGGCCACGTTACAGGAAGAGCCCCCAGTGTCCTCTGCAGGCCTGAGGAGGGGTTAGGGAGGGCTGGTCCTCTCCTCTCAGCCGCAGGGAAAACCGGAACCAACTGCGCCCAGAGCCCCTCCCCCGGTGACCTCCAGCCTCCCCGAGCCTGGGGATCGCGGTGGGCTTTGGAGGAGGCCTTCCCGTCACACTCGGAGCACTGACCTCGGGACTGCTCTGTCCCGACTGCAGGCAGCTCTGTGCCGCAGGAGTCAGGACTCAGGAGCCCCCGGTTCCAGTCCTGACTGCGTTACGACTTGCCGTGTGAGCACAAGCAAGTCCCTTGCCCACCCCGGGCCTCCGTTCCCCCGTCTGCACAAGGACAGGTAGGGGGCGGATGGCGTGAGCTCGGAGATGCTGAGGGCCTGATGGCTTGAGGTCCCCAAGACATCAACCGTACTCCAGCCTGGCCTCACGTGGCGAGGGGGCCGAGGGACAGGTGGGGCAGAAGACCAACGGGGAGCCCAGAGCCCAGGGCGCCCCGGCGGCCGGGAGGGGAGTGAGCTCACTTTGGGCTTCGTGCTTCGCTGCAGGACGTCCAGGAGCTGTCTGCGGAAGCCTTCCAGCTGGGAGAGGCCGATCCTGGAGAAGGAAGCCGTCGGGCCGTCAGCCTGAGCTGGCCCAGGACGGGGAGACGAGCGGGGTGAGGGGCAGCAGGGCTCCCGGGAACAAGACGACCAGGCCGTCAGGGTCACGGGGCGGGTGAGGAGCCTGCAGCTCGGCAGGGCCCAGCCAGGAAGGGGAGGCCAGGCAGGGCGGGCCGACCTTGCCCTCTCACCCCGGACACCTGAGTTGGGGGGTTCTGGGGGTCCCTCGAGGAGGTGGGAATTTGAGTGAGAGAGACGGGGCACCTGGGTGAGGCCCCGAGGTGGCAGAACAGCCCAGGCCAGGCAGGTGGAGCGAGGGAGCGACTTGCCTGGGGACAAGGTCTTTGCCCAGGACCACAGCTGTCACAAACTCCTTGGAATACTCCATGGCGTCCTCGCTGCAAGGGAAGCCGAGGGGGTGCCAAGGCAGGGGAGGGGCGCGGTGTTCCCGAGCGGGCTCGGCTCCAGCACTCCAAGACCCTCTGGGGAGCGGGGCTGCCTGCGCCCTGCCCGCCTATCCCGTCGGCAAGGCTTTGCTGGGGCTAGATCCCAGGGTCCACCTGGCTTTTGCCAGAACCCCCGCCTCCACTCTCCAGGCCGTTCCCGGGTTCCCTTATGATTGGAACCCAGACTGCCCAGTCTAGCCCCCTGACCAAGCCAGCTCCCAGCGCTGTCCACCAGTTGCCCCCAGCCAAGTCTGAGGCCCCAGACTGCTCACCTCAGCAGGCCCCCTGGCGGGGAGTAGGCAAAGCACTTGAGGGTCGGGTACTGGGGTCGCAGGAGGAAGGAGAGGATGGCAGCGGTGCCTGCGCCCAGGGAGTGGCCCACCACTATCAGGCCGTAGTGTTTGGTTCCGCGGCCCTGGGGACCGAGAAAAGCCCTGAGAGTCCTGCCCCGCTGCCTGCCAAGCTGACACCAGGGAGGCAGAGGGGGCTTCCCAGAGTCCTGGGATCATGTCTGTGCTGTGTGGCTGCTGGGGCAGAGGAAGGGCCAAGCTAGGTCCCCACAGAGCAACTTCTTGGGGAGACTATATAGCAAACTCCTATTCATCCTTCAAAACCTTGCACAGAGGTTACCTCCTTGGAGAAGCCCTTCCTGATTTTCCAGGAGAGGCTTGCTCCCTCCTAGATACTGCATCTGCACCTGGGATAGACCTTCAACTATAATGATTACACTCTATTATAATCATTTGGTCACCTGCTCCCATCCCTGTGCCCCAACCACTAAACTGGGGTCTCCTGAGGCCAGGGACTGCTTGGCTTTGGGCAGGGCAGTTAGGAGCACCTCAGGAGCTGCCTGCCTGCACAGGGAGGAATGGGCAGTGGGCAGGCCCAGATCGCCCTCAACCAGAGCAGCACCCCTTCTATCTGTTCTGCAATTATCTTCTGTGTTCATTCTGCTCAACATTTTGGAAGCCCCAGAACTGAGCCATCTTTAGCCTCCAGTGCCTGGCACCGAGCGGGTGCTCACAACTGCGTGGGGCTGAGCAGGGGTGTTCAAGAGGAGCTGGTACAAAAGAAGAAAGGGCCAGAGCGGGTGGGAGGGACTGAGCAAGTGAGGAGGGGGCTGGGAGCGAGGGACGGAAGGAGAGTGTAGGAGCCTGGCCTGCAGGGAAGGCTCCATCATTCACCTGTCCTGTCCCCAGTCTGTTGCCCTGGGGGAGGGCGCGCTGGGTGTGGCAAGGGCTCATGGCATGGAAAACGCCTCACCAGGTCTCGCCCGAAGGCCTGGGACAGGACCATCTCCTGCTCCAGCTTCTTTTTGATGTACTCAGCGGAGAGGACCATTCCCTGGGTGAGGAGGAACAGAGGTGGGCGTCACAGGGAGGGAGGGAGGCCTGTCAGGGACCAGCAAAACCAGGGATGTGAAGCTCACTAACCCTGTCCCTCCCATTTCCCCCTTTGGTCCTCACGACAAGCTGGCTGGGGGCGCTGCTGGACACTTAAATCACATCATTTCCATTTCACAGATGAGAAAACTGAGGCTCACAGGGATGGTGTGCCTAATAGGAACCAGGGAGATCTCTTCCCAGTTGCCTCCTTGAGCCCTTGTGGGACAGGATCTGCGCCGGGCAGGGCTGTGGGGGTCCTGGCAAGTGGGGGGCAGTGGACTTTCCAGACGAATCCGCACCTCTCTGACCAGTCTCTCCTGGTGAGCCCAGTGACGCCGGAGGAGCCCCCACCCCAACAGGACAGGCCTGCGTGCTGGCAGCGGAGAGGAGAAGGCCAGGGGCCGCCGGGGGAGCCCACGGGGAGGGGTACCTTGTGTCCCAGCCAGGTGCCATGGTGCCCCTCCACAGGGAGGCGCTCGGCGTCACCGGTCAGGTCTGTCAGGGCGTCCTTGTGGGGAGAGAGGACGGTGAGGGGTGGGACTGAGAACGGGAAAAAGGAGGCGGGCACCCTCGGGGGCTGTGAGGGGGTCCACGGGGTGGGCTGGGTCACTGGGCAGCGTACCTTGGGGGACAGGGTTCCCCGGATACTGATCACCACCTTCTTCTTGTCGTGGTCCACGGCCACGTAGAAGGGGGTTTCATAGACCTAGGAGAAGGGCAGCTCATGAGCCTGAACGGCCCCCAGGGTGGAGGCAGATTTGGGCAAGTGACTGAAGCCAGTCTCCTTCAGGGCCCGGGAATCTGGCTCCACTGGCCACTGGGCCCCTGACGCCTGCAAGGGCCACAGTAGGTCCCTCCCAACCCGGCACACAGCCTACCCGGCCTTCCTAATTCCGCTGACCCGGGTGCCCTGAGTGCTGCCGTCCTGCCTGCTCAGTCCTGAGGGGCTGCCCCCTCCCCAGTGCCTCCGGCTTCTTCCCTCTCAATTCCTTCCCCCAAAGGCTGGGGCCAGGAAGCCCCAGTGCCGGGTGCGGGCTTGGGGTCCACTTCCTAGCCCCGGAGCGGATGCAGGCCAGGACGTGGGGAGAAGGAGGCGGCCCATCTCTGGTCTGCCCAGCGAGGGGAGGCCTGGAGGCTTCGGCCAGCCGTGCCAGCCAGGCCAAGGGCTCCTGCCGCTGAGGGAGACGGCGTACACTCTCCAGGCCGCAGCGCTGCCTGCCTCCTGTGGCCTGTGGAGGACCGAGGCTGGGGGGACGCTGCACCCGCCTGGCAAGCCCGCCCCAGTCCCTCACCGCATCATGGCAGGAGGTGTAGACGATGTCCACCGCGGTCATGTTCTCGTCCAGGAAGTGGCGCCGGATGGCGATGGCGTTGCAGCCGCAGCAGTTGTCTTCCTCGATGGTCACTCCAGGGGCAAACCGGGGCCGCGTGGGACACAAGCAGCACCTGGGCGGGTGGCAGAGGGCTCAGAGCCAGGGACCCCGACGGAGCACCGGTCTCCCCCATCCTCTCTGGAACTGGTTCTTGCAGCCGTACCCCCTCTCCAAGGCCTCCCCTGCAAAGCTCCAGCGGCCCGGGCCGGGCCCAGCCCTCATCTTACTCGGCCTCTCGGCAGCACAAGACCCAGTGGGACTCGCCCTCCCCCTTGAAACGCTCTCCCCATTCGTTTGGAGGCACCCTCTGTCCTGGGCTGCTTCTCCCTCGGGGCAGCCTCCTCGCACTCGTCCTCTCACTGAGGACCCAGAGGTCAGCCCTGGAGCTCCTCTTCTCTCCAGCAACACTCGCTCCTGGGGCCTCATCCAGTCTTGGGCTTTAAATACCACCTACGCGCCAATAAGCCCCGGAGACCTGCTCACATTCCACTGCCTGCGCAACACCTCCTCCCAGATGTCCCACAGGATTGCAACCTTTCCAGGCCCCAGTCCCGGAGGCCCCGCCCCCTGTGCTCCGCAGCTCAGCCCCACGCTCGGCACCATCGCCATCGGGTCCTCACCCCACCTCACGTCCCACACCGGTCCGTCAGCACGTCCGCTGGCTCTGCCTTCAAATTCAGATCTGGACTCCGAACGCTTGCCCTCGCCGCCACCCCCTACCCTGCTCCAAGCCACTTATCCCTGCCTTAGAGTGTCACAGGGGCCTCCTGACTGGTCTCCCTCATTTACACTCGCCCCTTACGTTCTCAACATGGCTGCCAGAGTGACCCTTTAAGATATACGTCAAGCCACGTCACTGCTCTCAACACCCTCCGATGCTGCCCTTCCTGTCCAGTATAAAGGCCAGAGTCCTTGCAAGGGCCGAGGGCCCTGCCCCATCTGGCCCTGGTCCTCTGGCCTGTTGCCTCCGACTCCCCTCGGATGCGTTGGCCATACTCCTGCCTCAGCCTCTTTGCACCGTGGTTCCCTCTGCCTGGAACATTCTTCTCGTGGTTTCTGTGTGGCCAGATCCCTCAGTCCTTCAGGCCTCTGCTCAAATGTTATGCTATGGGAGGTCCGCCGCCTGGGCCACCTCATCTGACATAGCTTCCCCTGCCAAGCCTGACCGCACAGACAGCCTAATTTTTCTCCAAAACACTGACGTGCTCCAATGGGCTGCATTTCCTTGTCTGTGCCTTGCCACCAGGCGGTGGGCTCCACAGGGCAGGGTTGGCTCTGCCTGGTTCACAGTTACGTCCCCAGCACCAGGCACCCAGCAGGATTCCCCAAAGTGAACAGCTGAGCGGCTGAGCTGGGCACCCAGCTCGAGTGCAGCGGCTCCTCGGGCCACCAGAGGGGGCCGGCAACCAACGGATGGGGCCCTGGAGCCCCGAGAGCATGTGACCTGTGTCTGCCTGCTTTCTTGGCTTGACGGCTGAGATTTTATTGATACTAAGAATCCTAGATCTTGGTGATGCACAGAGGTTTGTCTTCACCCGAGCAGCGCCTGAGGGACTGATACACACCCCTCAATGGGAAGAGGCCTCGCTGAGAAAACCCAGGGTCGAGCCAAGTCTCGGAAGCAACCGGGCTTGGGGTGGGCGACCATCTCCATTGACTCTGGGAGACCCCCACGCCCCTCGCCCGCCACTGCTGGGCCAAGTGGGGACAGGGCTGGGCCTGTGGGCCAGGCTCCCGTCTTCAGGCAGCTGTGGCCCCTCTCCAGGCAGCTGTGGCCCCTCTCCAACCTCAGCCCCGCCCTCTAGCACCGAGCAGGTGGCTGCCGAAGTGTACGCAGTCTTCGGAGACAGAGACCCGGGCTTGAATCCTTGCTCTGGTGGCCCTTCCTGACCGCGAGGGCCTGGTGGGCAGGTGCTGATAGCTACTCTACAAGGCTGGGGTGGGATCAAAGGCCCAAGATGCAGGAAGCACCTGGTGTACAATAGGGACCCAACCTCTCTCCAGGGAGAAGGCTGCCCCTGAGTCAGTGACCTGAGAGCCAGGGGAACCGATGAGAGCAGCGGGGCCAGCAGCCCGGAAGGGAGGGGCCTGCGGCACCGTCGAGGCCAGCACTCCCGCCTAGAGGAGGCTGGGGCGCTGAGGGGCTCAAAGGTCCCGGGAGCCTGAGGACCCGCTTGGCCCATGGAGACTGACCACACGTCCAGGGCAGGGCTGGAGCCGAGTGGGGTGTCCCCAGGGTGGCGGGGCCGTAGACAGGCATGGCCTGCCATGCTCTGTGTGGGACGGCAGGACCACTCCAGGTGAAGGGCCTGGGCCTGAGGCAGGTGGGCTGCCCTCCTTCCTCCAGCCAGTGCTGGGTCTCTGGGCTGCTGTGGACAGGCTGGGACTCAGAAAAGGGAGCCCGGCCCTCTGGCCTCCATCCTGACACCCTTGGCTGTAGGCCGGGACTCCAGGCTTGCCTCTTCTCCGCCCCCCAGGGCACCGGGCTCTCACGGAGCCCTCACGGGGTCTGAGGTCCTTCTGCTTCCTCTCCCCGCAGTATTGAGCAGCTGCTGCAAGTGCAGCCTCGCTCCTGTCTGCAGAGCCCCTCCAGTGCCCAGGCTGCCAGTGACTCCCCGGCTTCTGAAATACCCCACAGGTGGGCAGGACGAACACTGCCTGTACAAATGACGTCCCCACTCTGCCAGTGACAAATGGAGCAGGGCTGTCGGAGCCCAGGTCTCAGGGCTCCTGGCCCAGTGCTCATTGGGAGAAGCTTCTCAGCCGCTGCAGGGGCTCCCAAGGATGCTGTGGGGGGAGAAGCAGTGTGCGGGCTGGCAAAGACGGGGAGGGGCGTGGGCATGCCCTGGTCAGCTGTGCCAGTCGCTGGGGGATGGTGGGAACAAGCCTGAGAGCCGTCCAGCTTCCTGGGAAAAGGACGCTGAAGGAGGGCGTGGCTACTTGTGCCCCAAGGGCGGTGGTGTCGTGGAACAGAAGCTGCCCGCCCAGCGTGCCAGCCTTTCCGGAACAGGGAGCCCAGGGAGCTGTCCTCCTTCTGCCCGGCCCGGGCAGAGCATGGAGACACCAAAGAAGGGGAGGGGCCCTCGTGGAGCCGAGCCCTCCTCTGGCCCACTTAGGAAAGCAGAGCCCACCCCGGCCCCCGGCGGTGGGCTAAGGGCGGCACCCGGCTGAGGCCTTGCCAACTCCTTGTGAAGAGGGCTGGAGCCTTTCACAAAGGGCCTTCTGGCTGCCCTTCCAGAGGCTTCTATGGATTGGGGCTCAACCGGGAAAGGCCTTTCTTCCAGGAAGGCAGAGCACAGGAAGGGAGCCGGGAGAAGGAAGATGCGGGCAGAGGGGAGTAGTCGAGGGGGCAGGGAGAGAGATGGGACAGGGGTAAGCTGCACAGCCAGATGCTGGGCAACGTCTCATTTCATCCTCTCAAACATCCCCATTTTACAGATAAGGAAACTGAGGCTTGCAGGGGTAGACTGACTTGCCCAAGGCTGCCAGTGACAAAGCGTGGATTCAAACCTGATACCGTGTGATTCCAAAGCCCACGCCCTTCCCCAACCAGGGATAACACCGAACTAGAAAGGCTGAGGCCCAGAGATGGTGCGGGACAGAAGCAACGCGGGCCGCAGCGGGCAGGGTAGCAGGTACAGTCCGTTTAGGGAGAGCCCCCCATGGGCAGGCCCGGCATCGTGACCACAGCCCCTCTGCACATGCCGCTAGCTAGGGGGACGGGCCGGTATACTCACGAGCAGGACCGGGCCAGCTGGCAGAGGCCACAGGCCGGCTTCCGCATCAGGTACATGGGCCACCCGTAGGCAGCCAGGGCAAAGAGCATGTAGTAGCAGACCTCTTTGTAGCGGAGCATCTCTTGCTGGAAGAGAAGAGGCAGAGGGCGGTCACCTCCTGCCCTTCCTGCCTGTAGCCTCAGGGCCCATGGGCTCCCCTCGATGGAGGATGGAGGCAGGAGCTGCCCTCCCAATGGGCTGCAGACCACCCCCACCCCCACCTTGGAGGACCAGCTCCTCCAGATAATTGCATTTCCCTAATTATCTCCATGCAACCAGGGCACGAATCCTCCTAAGACCTGTCCCATTGCACCAATCTCAGAAATTAATGATTTGGGGACAGAAAAGCACTCAGAGCACTGGATCGATTTCCTCGCCCGTTTTCCCGAAAAGGGAAGAGGGGGGAGGTTACCGCGCGACCATCGCCCACCTCGGCAATCAGGCCCCCGGGAAGGGTGATTTAACCCTGAGAGGTCCGGACCCTCCAGAGGGGGTTGCCCAGGCCACAGAGCAGCAGGGCGGGCCCTGGAGACATGGACATGCTGGGGACCAGACCAGTGGCCCACCGTCAGGGCGTCTGGGCAGACTGGGATCTCTGAGAAAGGCGCCCGTTTGAAAGCTGGTATCTGAGGCCAGTGGCGGTTATCAGCCTGACCAGCTGCAGGAAGGTAAGGAGGCCCAGGTATCCCAGCAAAGCGGCTTCCGGTGTCCCGGGTGCCCCAGGCACTGGGGACTCCTGCACTTAGAGGGAATTAGTCACCTTGTAAAAGGTGAAAAGGGTGATTAGTCATCTTGTGAAGTGAAATAAACAGCACCTTCATCAGGGCCCCGAGGTGTCTGCTCTCCAGGAAAGCACTGGAGGAGGGAGGTATCCTCTTCGGCTCAGGCAGGAGGGCGGGGCGCTGGCACCTGGAGGCTCAGCTGCCCCTCCCCTGCCTCCCACAGGCGAGAGAGGGCGTGGTGAGAGCGGGCCTGGGCAGCCCCGGGAGGCTGCTCTGGGCACATGCTACGGACAGGCTCTTTTTTTTTTTTTTTGCAGTACGCGGGCCGCTCACTGTTGTGGCCTCTCCCGTTGCGGAGCACAGGCTCCGGACGCGCAGGCTCAGCGGCCATGGCTCACGGGCCCAGCCGCTCTGTGGCATGTGGGATCTTCCCAGACCGGGGCACGAACCCGTGTCCCCTGCATCGGCAGGCGGACTCTCAACCACTGCGCCACCAGGGAGGACAGGCTATTTTAAGAAAGGATACAAATGCCCATTTTGGGGAGCGGGGGCAAATGGAGAACAGGCTTTTCCAGGGGATTCAGATTGTGAAGGATGAATCCTTTCTAACGCTGTCCCGACTGGCACCACTGGCGCCGTGCAGGGAACGGGGCTCAGGATGGCTCATCCCCTCCCCACCGGGGCTCTGGGTGAAAGGCAGGCCCGGCACCGTTTATGCTGCTGCAGGAGCAGACTCAGAGGGGTCCCGGCTACACTAAATCGGTTTGCTTCTGGGGCAGGGCCGGCCCTCCAGCTGCAGCTTCAGCCCTGGGTGAGGCGCTCCTTTACTGGGACACACACACCGGATTTCTCCTAAAGGCGCTTAAGAGGTTCTGCTACTCAAAAGAGCTTGGAAACCAAAGTGCTGTGTCCTGCTGCCTTTTGTAACAGTAACAACCATGGCAATAATAGTAACAGCTCACCCTCCTGAAGCGCTTTATCATCTCAGGAGGCCAGGACCAAGCATTCTGAGCACCGAGAGGCCGATTCAGGGGCCTTTTATGCAGAACCAGCGTGACGCAGGGGTGGGGGTGGGGCCGCTGGGGGGGGACTCAGGAGGAAGGGGGCGTGAACTGAGAAGGGGGGCCGCCTGGAGGGCTGAGGGGGGACCCGCGCAGAGCAGGTGTGCCCAATGCTGCCAGGGCAGGTGGTCTGCTCGGGTCGTCCCGGCAGAGGGAGAGGAGCCGGCACGGGGTGGAGGCGGGTGGCTCGGACTCACCGAGTTCTTGAGGTCGAGGTACTTGGTGTTTCTGGTCACCGGCATCCCAGACAGGAAGGCCAGGATGTCATTGTTGGCCTGGAAGACAGGCGCGTTAGGGTGACTGCCCCGGGCCCAGCTGCACGGCTGAGAAAGGGGTCCAGGCCCCCAGCTCTGCACCCTGCCTGCCTCCCCAGGGCCTGAGAGCCCAAAGGGGCGTGTGGTTTCTAGCTCTTCCGTGACCTGGCCAGTTTTCCAAAATCTGAGGTCTCCTCATATCTCCAGTTGCTCCCCTTCCACCCAAAGCATCAATCCCCTGGGACGTCGCTAGCCCAGGCCGGGAGAAAACGTATTTTGCATGGGATGCCGGGAGACCCCAGCTAGGACTGGTGTGTTGGCTGGGGTAGGGCGGAGAGGCAAGCGCAGAGGCTGGAACGTGGGGCTGGATGCTTCATTGGGCCCCTGTGACTAGATGTCCCCTGGGGCCCTGGAGGCAGCCTTGCAGCCCCGCAGAGGGAAGCCACTCAAGCAAGAGCCATGAGTGGTGAAGGGTGAGCTGGGGAAGGGAGGGGAGGGAATGTCAAAGGGTGGCCTCCTGGGCCAAGAGGGTGGGCGGAACCCGGGGGGCAGCAGGGGTGGCAGGGAGGGCCCGGCAGGAAGGCGGTGCGGGGAGGTGGCCTGAGCATGGCCGCGTGCTCACCTCGTCCAGCACGGCGTTGCGCTTGGCCCGCTGCCGCTGCCGGAGCAACACCAGGCCAGCGATGATGTCGGAGGGCACGATGTCCAGGTCTCGGAAAAACTCGGCAAAGAGGTAGGCGATTTCCGAGTAGGCGTCCTACGAGGTCCAGGGAGGCAGGAGGCGGCGGCAGGGGAGCAGGAGAGAGGACGAGACACGGGGCGTGAATGTCCGGGGCTGGGTGTCTGCTCGGGGTCCCCTGTGCAAGTTCCCCCTAGCCCCCCACATGCGGCCCTCTGCAGCCGTGACCCTGAGGGCCCTGTCCTGGGCTCCGGGCCCCTGTAGACCCGGCAGAGGCTGTCCCAGACACGGCTGACCCTTCTCCTTCGGCGCTCACCGGGCACCGTCTACCCCGCACAGATGCCTCCGGGAGCCGTTTCCTGTTCTTTCCCCAGGACTAGGAATCAAGGCCTGGGCCTGGCCTGTTTCTCCTTCAGCTTTTCTCTCTAGCAGAGGAGCCAAAACTAAGCTCCTGGCTGCTTTCCCCACACTGAGTTTCCTCCCACCTCCCACCAGCTGTGACCTTGAATGCCCTGCTAAGGGCTGTACGGAGCCCTGGGTCTCAGGCCCCCTCCCCGACCTGTCCACAGTTGTAGGCTCAGGGACCCCCACCATGTGCCTGCAGAAGGGGAATGTGACCTGGGGCCACTGGCCCCCCTAGCTGTCCTGCCAGCTCTGTTCTCAGGACAGCCATGCTTGGGGCCTGGGGGCGGGAGGCAAGGCAGACAGACGCAGCCCTTCCAGCAGAGTGCCGTCTGCCCTGCCCCACGACAAGCTGAGTCTGGAACCTCTTCCCTGACTGGTCAGGAGAGGCTGTGATGGGAAGAAACTCATGGCAACTGGTTTCCTCTCGCTGGGTTTCACCCTTGAGTGTGTGGCACATGCAAGAGAGGAAGAATCAAGGGCTGCAAACTCAAAAGCCTAATGGGGCCAAACAGAGCCTGCTACTGCTGTGAGAGGCCCACCTCGGGCAAATCTAGAAAGACTGAACTTTCCCTACACTCTCCTGATTTTTAAATGTTGGCCACCAATTCAAATTTTTAAGCAACACAGCACGAGGTGATCAAAACGTTCTCTGGGCTGGACCTGACCTGACCTGACCCCCAGGCCGTCAGTGTTTGATGGGACCTAGGTTCTGGGGAGCCCCGGCCTTTTTGAGAAAAGACGTTCTGCTTTTTCCCCAGGCTCCAACGCCAGCCCTGAAGCTCTCTGCCAGGAGGGGTGGGTGTGTCCTCTGCACGCCCTGAGCTGAGACCCCTCAGACTCCCCCGAGAGCCCCGGGGTTGGGGGGGGGGGTGCTTCCCACCCACCAGGGAACCTCTGGGGGTGGGAGGGACTTTCTTACGCTTGATTACTCACTCCACGGCTCACCAGGGGCTGCTAGTGGGTAGGAGCCACTCAAGGCTTCCGGGGGCTGCCATGCAGGGCACCTGCTGTCTGGCTTGGGGAGGAGTGGTCTCCTGACCTCACTTGCTCTGCCACTAACTAGCTGTGCAATGCTGAGTAAGTCACTCCACCTCTCTGGGCCTCAGCGGCCTGATCTGCAAAACGAAGGGTGGGACTAGATGACCCCTAAGGGCCCTGCCTCCCCTCCCCAACCCGGGGGCCACCCACCACTGACCCACAGCGCCCTGGCGGGTGCGGAAGGCTAACAGTGCGCATCGAGGGACGGATCTTCCAGAGGGACCTGCAGCTGCTGAAATGCTGCTTTTCTGTCTTCGGGTTGCCCTGATATTTGAGTATCTCTTCTCCTAAACTAAACTCTTGAGTTCCAAGGGGGTGGATAAAAGGTCTTCACATGTTTCTGTCTCCTTGACAAAGCAAGGGGTTGGCTGTCTCACATGCTGGAGGGAGTCCTTCAGTGAATAGTAACAGGTCCTCTTAGGAGCAGGCTGTCACCTCACTCCTGCCCCACCCGGCAGGGCTGCAGAGGGAAGCCTCCTGAGTCGCCGACAGCAGGATGTGAGCCCCAGGACGGCGACTTCCCAGTACTTACTGACTGGGAGTCCTTCGTCCGAGTACAGCAGAGGAACACTTTGAGCCGGCGCGACCAGCTGGTGGCCTGACCCTCTTCTAAGCGGTGCCTGCAGTGGGGGAGAGTTGGTATGTGTGAGGTCAGGGGGCCCGGCCAGAAGAGCTGGGCCCGCATTACAGAAACAGGACAGCCTGTTCCCAGGACCCCAGCAAAGGGCTCCCCAGTAGGAGGGTCTAGGGGAGAATAGGCCTGGGTCCGGCCAAGGCTGGCCGGCCAGTGACCTGGCTATCAGCCAGCAGGGCTCTCCCTGGGGGGCTCCTGATGGCCTGAGATGGTGCACTGTTGGCCGAGGCCAGGGCCTACGCTCCCAACTTCTGGCAGACTGACAACAGCACACTCTGGGGGCTTCAGAGCTGGCAGCCCGAACTGGGGGCTGCCCTGCGGTCCACTCCAAAAGTTCAAATCAAGAGCCCTGGGAGATGGTGGCAGGGTGCTGGCCTTTCTGCCGACTTGTTTCCTGGCCTGGAGCAGACCTGCCGGAGAGACCTGTTTCCCCTCTCAGAAAGGATTTCTCACATTGTCTGTACTTGGGGAAGTTTAAGGGGCTGAATGAGGCTCCGCATTCTTCAACTCCTTGGAACTGTTGCATTAGAGGGGAGAGGGCCCCTGCCTTTCATTTGCATGGCTGGCCCCTGTCTGTTCCACCCTCAACCCCAGCCCCAATGGGTCTGGCTGCTCTGATGGGGAGTCAGGGTACCCAGGAGTCTGCACCCAAAGGGAGAGCAATTGGCCGATTATCCACGGAGACCCTTCCAATGCTGGGTGCCCAGAAGTCGGTGTGTTTTGAGCATGAAGATAACAGATCCAATATAAAAATGTAAATTTCCAGGGTTTCCCTGGTGGCGCAGTGGTTGGGAGTCTGCCCGCCGGTGCAGGGGACGCAGGTTCGTGCCCCGGTCCGGGAAGATCCCACATGCCGCGGAGCGGCTGGGCCCGTGAGCCATGGCTGCTGGGCCTGCGCGTCCGGAGCCTGTGCTCCGCAACGGGAGGGGCTGCAATGGTGAGAGGCCCACGTACCAGAAAAAAAAAAAAAAAAAAAGTAAATTTCCAGACTGAGCACGAGGGGCTGGCTTGCTTTCGTGACACGTGCCCTCCCCTCAGCTCCTTCAGAGCCTGGCGCTGGGTGGTCAGGAAGGGCAGACATGGGTGGCCCTGGGTGCCTGCAAGGCGCTTAGCATCCACCAGGAGTGACAGACCGGGTCCCCCCTCCCCTGCCTCTCGGCTCCTCTTTGCAACTAAGGGCCGCTTCCTGCTCCCAACCCTGGTTCCACGGGCCACGGGCCACAAGGACAGGGAAAGCCACAGAGCCTTCCAGGGCTACAGGAGGGGGTTAGGAAACGGTGCAAGGGATTTGCTATTTCTGGGACCTGCCAGCCCTAAGGGACTTGGGCAGCCTCACATCCTAAGCCAACGTCCCCCCTACTGGGGACTTGATGAAAGGACAGCATGCTGGCCAAGCTGAGTTCCCAGAGCATCACGTTCTTTAACCCTTTCTAACCAAATTGGCTTTTAAACATTCGAAGAGAATTTCCTCCCTTCCCTCCGGCAGATGTTAAGTGCTGTATACTCTACTGCAGTACCCTTTATGCCCACCAGGGGGCAGATGGAGCCAATGACACATTTGGCATAAAGCATCAGTTAGGCTACATAGACCAAGACAGGGAGAGACACACTCAATCTGCACAGAAAGTGGGCTTCTCTGGTGGCACAGTGGTTAAGAATCCGCCTGCCAATGCAGGGCACACGGGTTCGAACCCTGGTCCGGGAAGATCCCACATGCTGTGGAGCAACTAAGCCCGTGCGCCACAGCTACCGAGCCCGTGCTCTAGGACCCGTGAACCACAACTACTGAGCCTGTGCTCTAGGACCCGTGAACCACAACTACTGAGCCCGCATGCCACAACTATTGAAGCCTGCGCACCTGGAGCCCATGCTCTGCAACAAGAAGCCACCGCAATGAGAAGCCTGTGCACCGCAATGAAGAGTAGCCCCCGCTCACTGCAAATACAGAAAGCCCATGCGCAGCAACGAAGACCCAACGCAGCCAAAAATAAATAAATAAATAAGTCTGGACAGAAAGTTCATGGATCCAGCATCCCCCACCCTGGGGCTCACTAAAGCGAAGGGAGGGCAGACACTCCTTCCGCAAAGATCCAAGGTCAGGCTTCCAGGAAGTAGTGGTGGGAAGAACCCACCCCAAACACCAGCAGATTTCACTGGAAGGAGAAAGAGCAAAGGACTTAAACAGCTCCCTGACTCCCAGAGACTAAAATAACCCGTTGGTGTGAGGCAGTAGGGCTTGTGCACAGCCCCAAACCTGGAAGCGGAGGAAGGGTCAGCAGGCTTGAAAACGGCCCTGTTGGAAAAACTGTCTGTTGGTTTCAGAGCAGAGGGAGGGTGAGTGGGGAAGAGCCTGAGAGGTGGTCACAGCCACCCAGCTGTGGCCTGGGCTGCCCTCCCAAGCCCGCTCGAGAGCTGGACAGACCACAACAGGTGGGGACCTGTGAGCTCGAGGACCCTCACTACCCGCACAGGGCCCGGCACCGCTGGAAAACGTTCTAATTCAGATGACAGCCACCGACAACTCCCAAGTGCAAAGGCGTTGGCTGCCCTGGGCCCCAAAGGCAATTACCCAGAGTTGGGGAGGGGAGAGTTTTTTCCCCAGGGCCCCAGGAGCCCAGAAACCAGGCCAGGTGGGGGCATGTGATTGGAATGAGCAGAATGGTACTGGTGGTCATGGCCAGCTGCACCCGGAGGAACGACAGGCTCCGGGGCCTTGGCTCCAAAACCTGGCATCTGGGGCTGGGAGGTGGCCAGCCCAGGCACGGGTAAGGCTCTGGCTACAGTGCCGAGCTGACGCGGAGGGCCCAGGGGAGCTGGGACACAGAGGTGCGCGAGGGTCGGGTGGGGGCCTGGGCAGCACACTCCCCTGGCTGAGGGCTCCTGACCCTGCTGCCCTGGGCTGGGGATGGAGTGCCAGTTCCACTCCCCACCAGCCTGACCTGGGGCAAGTGACCTGCCCGCTCTGGGACTTGGACCCCTCATCTGTAGAATGGGTGTCACAACCGCACCAGGGTTGGCAAAAGGATTAAACAGACGGATGGCGGAAGGGGCTCAGTGCAGGGCCTAACGCAGAACAGAAGCTCAATATATAGGAGTCACTGTGACCCACCCTGGAAGCACCCCCTCTCTTTTTCTTTCAATAAACAGGAACCTGTGAATGTGCCTGGACGGCCTCCAGCATTTTCTCTGCCATGGCACGGCCTCCCCCGCTTCTCCAAAACACTGTGCAAAACATCTCCCCTCCAGGAAGCCTTCCTTGGTTAACCTCCTCCAGCCCCCTTAACCCTAGAGGCAGCCTCGCCGAGTGCTTAAGAGCAGGGCTCTAAAGCCAGGCTGCCTAGGCTTGACCCCAGCCCCACCATTTACCGGCTGTGTCACCTCAGACAACTCACGTAAGCTCTCTGTGCCTCTGTTTCTTCCTCTATATTACGGGGATGACGCTAACAGCTACCTCGGCGAGCTACCGTAAGTTAATACATGCAATGCTTGGCTCGCCGTCCGAGCGCTTCCTACCATTATTCTCGTGTTGTTAGCACTGAAGATGATGACAGTGGCTACCATTTACTGAGCACGAACCTCCCATGAGCACGGTGTTAATCACTCCGTTAAACCTCACAGCAGAGCACGAGGCAGGAATTACTGCGGTTCCCACTTTACAGACCAGGAACCTGAGGTAAGCCTTTGGCCGGCGCCCGGGGCTCACACAGGTTTAGACGCCGGGAGAGAGGCGTGGGGCCGGCCTCTGTCCACCGTCGGCAAACCCCGCGGGGGACGCCCGCCCGCCCGGCCCACTGACCGCAGGTTGTAGGTCCGCAGGTTGCGCTGCCTCCTCTTGGTGGCCCTCAGCTTGACGAAGGTGCGGCCCGTGGGGTCGAAGACGCAGAGGACGGTGATACAGACGCTCAGGATGACCACCCAGTTGCAGACAACCATCCCTGTGGAGGCGGCCGTGGGAAGCCAAGGGTCATGGTGCTGGGGACACCGCTCTGGCTCTGAAGAAGGGGCACTGCAGCCTCCCTACCCCCAACTGCTTCTGGGGCCCAAGAGCAAGGCTCCAAAGGCCCTGGCCCTAGCCTCTGGCCACACAGCCGTCCCCCCTGGCTGAGCTGTGACCCCAAGGCCCATCCTTGGCACGAGCAGACAGCTGTGTGGGTTTCGGGAGCCCTGGGCAGCGCTGTGTCTGCTGCTGCCCCCGAAACCCAGGGTTCCCCAAGGGGGTATGGCAGACTGCCTGGTGTCCTCATGGAAACTGTTTCCCTCTCACAGTGCCTGAGCTTCCTATTCTCTAACCTGACCTGTTCCCTGCACCCCAGGGCTGCCCTGTCTAACCTGGCCCTGTGCCCTCCACGCCAGGGTTAGGGTTAGGGTTAGGGTTAGGGCTGACCCTGTCCCCTCCATCCCGGGGCTGCCCTGTCTAACCTGGCCCTGTGCCCTCCATGCCAGGGTTAGGGTTAGGGTTAGGGTTAGGGTTAGGGCTGGCCCCGGCCCCTCCATCCCGGGGCTGCCCTGTCTAACCTGGTCCTGTGCCCTCCATGCCAGGGTTAGGGTTAGGGTTAGGGTTAGGGTTAGGGTCAGGGCTGGCCCCAGCCCCTCCACCCCCGGGCCGACCAACATACCGAGCGTGACGTTTTTGGCAGTGAGGTCATTGCAGGAGGTGTAGTACTGGGTGAGCCAGACGATGCCCACGATGGCGTAGATGAACTCGATCACCAGGATGGCTGCAAGGAGAGGAGGGCCCCAGCTGAAGGACGGGAGGCCCTGGAACCTGGGCCCGGCTCCCCCTGTCACAGGACGCCTGGCCAGCACAGTAGACTGCCCGCCGCCCCTGCCACACAGGCCTCGTGGCGCAGAGGGCCCAGGGGGTGTGGCTGTCCCACCACCGGTTCTACTCATGTGCCCTCAGGCCCCGACGTCCCCCTGAGAAGGTGACTGCAAAGGTGCATGATGAAGAGGCGTTTCTCTGTTCGTTCGGGAATGAGAACTATATCCACGAACTCTGGGATCAGACGCATCTTAGGCAAGTTACCTAATCTCTCTCCGTTTCCTCGTCTGTAAAATGGGGGTGACAAGGTCCATGGTACAGGGCTGTGAGGACTGGGTGACGGGGTGTTCATTTCATGGAAACTGCTATTCCCAGGAGGAGGCCTCTGGCACTTGAGGCAGGAGAGGGAAAGGGCCCCAGCAGGCAGCTGCCCAAGGTGCCCTGCCCAGACCAGAGCAGTGGGCCCAGGGCTGAGATGGGGCTAGGGGGGCAGGTGGGAGAATTGACGGCCCCCCAGGGGGCAGCATTGGAAGCCCCAGCTCTACAGCCATCCCAGTGTGGCAGCCGAGAGCCCAGGCTTTAGAGCCAGACAACTTGGGTTCAAATCTCAGCTCTGACACTCATATGCTTTCTAGCCATGTGACCTTAAGCGAGCAAAGTAACCTCCCTGGGCCCCGGATTCCTCATCTGCAAAATGAGGCCAACAATGGCTCCTCCCTGAGTTAACACGGGAAGAGGACTTAGCAGAGGCCACAGGAGCACAAGAGTATCCACCCGGAGTGACTGGGAGAGGCGGCTGGGACCCGAGCCCAAGGAAGAGGAGACAGGCGGGTCCTCCGGGAGCTGGTCCAGGCCCCTGAGGGGCTTCCCTGGGAGGGTGGGGGGCTGTTTGGGGAAGGGTCACAAAGCAGCTGAAGGATATGCACAGCCTAGACGGGGCAGCGGTCGGCAACCTTTTTCTGTAAAGGGCCGTAGAGTAAATAACATTTTTAGATGTTGTGGGTCATAACGTCCGTCACAACTTCTCGGCTCTGCTGTGGTCATGCAAAAGCAGCCAGAGGCAATAAGTACTAAATGAATGAGTGTGGCTGGGTTCCAATAAAACTTTATTTAAAAAACAGACGGCGGGCTGCGCTTGGCCCTCAGGCCGCAGTCTGCCCACCCCCGGTCCAGAACCGGGCCCAGTAAGTCTGCCTGTTCGCTGCTGGCCCTGGTGCTGGCACAGGGCCCAGCCCATCGCGTGTGGCCGAAAGAACGCTGGGCCCAGGAGGAGGGAGGGGGTGGGGGTGGGCCGGAGCGGCCCCCTCACCCACGGCAGGGGGCCCTTACCCAGGCGCACGTAGAGCACGTACTGCATGGATTCGCGGGGCTCCGTGTAGAGGATGCCGCCGCGCATGCTCAGCCAGATGATGGCCATCTCAGCGATCATGCAGCTCAGCAAAATGCCCAGGTAACCGCGGCCGTGGTCCACCAGGTTCAGGGAGCAGGCCTCGTTCGGGTTGTAGACCAGGCCGAAGAGCACCACGGACAGGATCACAAACCTGGGGGAACGTGCACGTGAGAGGGGCCGGGCGGCCCACGCACCTCCCACGGCCTCCGGCGGGCAGCCGCACGCAGCCTGGACGCGGGGTGGAGGGCTTCACTGCTCCGGGAGCAGGACCCCTGTCTACCTGGCAGCAAGTCCCTCTGAGGACACGGGCATCCAGGGACAGGGGAGCGAGAGCAGGGAGCCCAGCCGCCAGCCGTGGGCAGACAGCACAGCGGCTCCGCCCAGTGCTGGGGTCAGGCCCGGAGGTGGCCAGGCGGGGTCTCTGGGCTCCACGGGGGTATTGCCCTAAAGGCATAGCCGTTTCAGCACCAACTCCGGGGAGCTGGGAACACAACAGGGTTGGGACAGATGGCCAGCAGGCCTCCTTCCAGGCCCGTGGCGTGGCCCCGAGACTCACCAGGTGGTGTGGAGGAGGAAGAGGAAGATGGCTGGCAGGACGAGGTCATCGCTGCCCACAGACCAGCGCCGCCGGAACACCACGATCCCGGGCATGGCTGGCAGCTCTGCAGAGGCTCAGCGGGCCTGGCGCTCACCTCCTGAAACAGAGCAGAGGACCCTGAGGCTGCCCGGGCTGCTGCGGCACCCAGGGCCACCGCGCTCCTGGTCAGGTGTGCCCAGCAGCAGAGGCATCTCTCCCAGGCCCTACAGCCCCAGGGCTTTCAGGCCCATCCCTGGGCAGGATCCACCTCCCACAGTATCCACCCCCTGGAGCCAATATCTAAAACTGTAGCAGCCAGACACCGGCTTCAGTCTTACCCGTGAGGACTCTCCTCCCCGCAGGACTGGCACAGACCCCTTGGGATCAGCTCTGCCTGGGGTCACCCCAACAGGAACTGCTCAGCTCCCTTAAAGACCTGGGCTCACCCCTGCCTCCCTTTCCATGGGATCAGGGAGCCCCCTCACCCACCACCTGCTGCCCAGTTCATTCTGTCCTTGGGGTTGGGTGAGGGCTTCCCAGGCCGAGCCTGAGTCTGTCTCCCGGCATGCGCCGAGCCGGGCAGGTGGAAGGCTGAAGGCCTTGGGGAAGGTGGGGGTGAGGGCATGCGTGGGGCTGGACACATGGAGGATGGGAGCGCCCAGCACATAGTAGGTGTTCAGTAAATATCTGCAGAATGATGTCTTCCGTTTCGTGCTTTGCTGGAATGCTGGGAGCATGCTCCATGACTTGATTTTGCACCCGTCAGACAGAATTCCCCATCACAGCTATGCCTCTTGGCAGGGAAGGACGTGGTTGGGACAGGGGGTCAGGAGTGTAGCTGGGGTGCCCAGCCCCTCTGCCGGAAGGGCAGTGGGCAAGCCCTGCGGGTATCCCATCCTCCTGGCGACCACCGCTCCCACACCCACCCTGGGCCATGCAGCCTTTACCGCCCAGATCTCAACTCTCTGAAGTAGCTGAATTCAAGTTAGCCACAGGCAAGCTCAGGGAGGAGGGCCCAGGAATCTGGGCCTCCCCACCTCCCTAGAGCCCTAGGAACCAGGGCAGGGGCGCCGGCTGGTTGGCTCCCCGCGGGGAGGGGCCCGGGAGACACGGGTGAGGGGCTCCGGGGCAGCCCTGCGCTCAGCTGTGCGGAGGAACCCCTGCTGCGGGAGGCTGGGTGCTGGTGGGCAGCTGCCCCCAGGCTGGCAGAGGCTTACATGGCACCTGGTCCAGAGGTGGGCGGCAAGTCCTCCTCTCCCCGGTGACGGCTCCAGGGAAAAAGAGTGTCTGCGGAGACCGGCATCACTCGGGAAGTGGCCAAGTCTCCCCGGCCGGTGGGCGCGGCCCTCAGGGTGGGCGACGGGGTGTGCAGCCAGGTGGCCGGCCAGCACGTCCAGCCCAGCCCGTCTCGGTCGCCCTCTCCCTGGTGCAGCCGCTTCATCCAGCCGCTGCCCGGCTGCTCCCAGAGAGGTGGCGGCCTGGCGGGCAGGCTGGCGGGCTAGCCTGCTGGGGTCGTGCCTACTCCTCCCCCCACCCTCAGGAAGTGACATCATCCCACTCTCTCCAAGGAGGAGTCGGAGCACGGATTCTGGGAAGCAGGAGAAGGATGGAGAGCGCGGAGCTGCGTGGCGGGGTGTCCGGGGGGTGGGGGTCTGGGACTGCAGGAGGCTGGGGCTCCAGTCCTGTGTCTGTGACAAGCGGCTGACCGCAACGGCTCCGGTTTGAAAGGACGGACGGGATGGGAGGGGCTGGGACTCCATGGGTGGCAGTAGGGCTGGGAAGGGCAGAGCTGCCAACAGCTGGTATTTGAGCCGCCAGCTCTCTACAGCCCTTCCCTGATTCCAGGTGGCCCACGGAGGGTGAGCTGGAGCATGGGGTTGGGCTCAGGGGCCCCTCACACAAATGAAGTGACTGAGAGGTCCCAGCAGGTGCTGCAGCACCGCTCTAATCAGGCCAGACCCCGGCAGAGGAAGGGGAGGGCTGTCCCAGAGGGGCTGGCGGGTGAGGGCTGCCCTGCCAGGAGCCTAGAACATCTCGTGCTCAGGGATGCAGGGTGAACCCTTCCCAATCGCCTGCTCTCACCCCCGCCCTTCACCTCTTGGAGTCCAGAATGGCTAGAACTCCCTCAACTCACACGTATCATTCACTTAACAACCTCGGGCGCACGCGGCCCCGCCCTACCTGCTCTCAGGCGGGAGAGGTGGGGTGAGCCTGGCTCCCCTGCAGAAGTGGCCGAAGATCTGTCAAGACCCTGGAGTGATACGGCCAGTGGCAGCCTCTGTCCCCCGGCTCAGGGAGTGCCCAGCCGACAGCTGTGGTCAGTGCCAGTCCCCCCTAGGTCACGTGGCAGGGCTGCTGCGGGCTGACCCCACCGGGTGCCCCATTACAGGCCTGGGGACCACACCCCGCGCCCTCCAGCCTGCACCCGGGCCCAGCCCCCAGCTGGGCAGAATCCTAGGCCCAGCGCTGCCTGGCTTCCGACCCGGGCTCCATCACCCACTAAAGGTATGACTTACTAGTTGTGCCTCAGTTTCCTCATCTGTAAAGTGTCGATTATCCCCACCTGCTAAGGGTCTAGTGCGGACCATACGAGAGGGCCCAGCAGTGCTGGACAAAGCCAGCGACGGTCTTAGCTCAGGCGGGCGAAGCAGAGGGAGAGTGCGTGAAGCCGGTGGACCAGCGGCCTGGGCTAGTGGATTCTCCAGCTGGTCACCACCAGGTCACGGTGTGGGCTGGGGGGCGACAGCGCCTGTGCTGCTGCTGGGGGAGGATGGGCCACTCGACTCCATGCAGATTCATACATCCCAGGGCTGCTATTTTTAAGGGCCTGAAAGACGCCCTTTCTCTCGAGACCCCGGCCCTTCACAATGGGGGCCTGTTCCCCTGCTGGGGATGTGAGTTCATCCGGAGGAAATGTCTCAGGATGGGGGAGGGCAGAGGCTACTTCCTGGTCCGGGGCTGCCACAAAGCACCACCTCTGGCTCTCCTCCCCTAGGGCACAGGGTCCGTGCCCTTCAGAAACCTCCGTGGGGGCAGCGCCCAGCCTCCCTTCCTTACCCAGACCAGGGGCACTTCCAGGGGAGGTGTGGCGCCCCCGCCGGTGGGCGGGGGAGAACAGGGGCACTGCTGGGCGCCTCCCATGCCCCTGGCTGGGCACCCCCCCAACAGAGGCAGGTGTGAGGGGAGGCACCAGGACAACCCCACACGTGGATGGAATGACTTGAGTGGCACTCCGAGGCCCCCTTCTTCCTCCACCCACAAAGCCCAATTTCCTTGATGGAGGTTCAAGCCCCCGAGTTAAGTATTAACCATTCTCAGAGTTCCTCTCTCTAAAAATGCAAAACTGTTTTCTAAGATGCACGTGCTGATCCCTACTTTAAAAACCTTCCATGGCTCCAGTGGTCTGCAGGATAAAGTCCAAGCCTCTCAGGCAGCAGCTCATGGCCTCAGTAACTGGCAGGCAGGCTGTGCAACCTTGGGCAGGTGCCTTGCCCTCTCTGAATCCTGGAGCAGGAAGATACTCCCCAAGCCCTAAGGATCCCAGGCAGAGACAGGCACAGGGCCGCCTTCTGGCTGGGGAGGCACTCCAGCCCCTTCTCACACTGCCTCACCCTCCTTTCCAGACCCCCCAAACTTGCTGCTCCCTAAAAACACCTCACTGGAATCTGTGCTTTCTTTACCCCAGTTCCTCGGCCGGGCAAAATCCTACTCATCTTTCTCGGGCCGACCAAAAGTCGGCCCCCCTTGAAACCCTCCCTGGCAGCACCCCGCACTCCTCTCATGCAGAACAGGCTGCACCCTATGGGATCCCTCATCCCAGCGTAGCCCTGGCCACCTGCTGATTCCTTGCTGCCCGTCCCTGTCCCAGCTCACCCGAGAGTCCCGGAGGGCGGGGGCCTTGCAGCATTGCTCTCCTTCACACCCCCTCTCCCCCTGGGCAGCCCTGGCCCCTCCAAACCACCGCTCCATCCCCCTGAAGCAGCTGTCGTAAGCGCTGGGGGCATGGCTCCTTCCGTCTTCGCTCAAATCCTTCAGTTTTGGGGAAATGTCGCTCCCCAGCGCTCTCCCTGACCATCCTCTCCTCTGGCTGTCTTAACTGTGCTAGGGCTTTGGTTTCTTCAGCTGCAAAACGGGGACAACGGCACCCCCATGGAAGGCTGCAGCGAAAGCTGGCTGGGACGAGGTCACAGAGGTCTGCATAGGTCCCGGCGGAGCCCAGGGCTCCATTCACAGTGGGTGGGTGGGGGGCATCACATCAACAGGGCTCCTGAGGGGCTTCTGGGGACTTCGTGGCACGGTGATCTGCGACAGGTGCTGGGGTTTGGGCAGGTGCTGCGGATGCCCATGATTGGCTCCAGCTGACCAGCAAGGGCCAGACTGAGCACATACGAGCCCTGACAGGGGCCTTGAGCAGGGGCGCTGCTATTTAAATGCCCTGGGCTGGGCCTCACCCCTGATCCTAAGGTCCCCTTGGGCTTGGTCCAGGGAGCAGGTTTCAGGGAGAAGTGCCCCTTGGCGGTGGGTCCCAGCTGGTGGGATGCTGAGAGCTCCCAGGGAAGGGAGGAGGGCACGGGCTGCCCCCGGGACAGAGAGTTCCAGCTCGGGGCGGGTGGGACATGGGAGTTCACCTCGTTTGCCTGCAGGGGGGCCAGGACACCAGAGTCAGTGTGAACCACAGAGGACAGGATGATGCTGTAGGAGGCCCGTCCAGTGTCACCAGCAGCCTCTAGGTCAGCCCATGAGATTTCCCACCTGGCAGAGGTGGCTTCAGGCATCCGGGCCAAAAATGGGCTAGAAGTTGAGCCTGAAGGAAGGGATGACAGCCAGGTCCAGGCCACCGGGATACATCTGACATCAGCTGAGCACCTCCCATGTCCTGGACTAATCACCTGCCATCCTCACAGCAGTGATGCAGGGTGACAGCCTCGCTCTCACTCCACATGCTCTAAAAACAGGCTGTGTCTGAGTCCTGGCTCTGCACTTACTGGCTGTGTGACCTTGGACAAGTTACTTAACCTCTCTGTGCCATGGTTCCTTATTTCTAAAGTGGGGCTAAGAACAGTAGCTACCTCAGAATTGTCACAAGGGTTAAGTGAGTCATACACTTAAGCCAGCACCCGTCACAGACTAGGTGCTCAGGGCGTCTGGCTCTTCCGCTAAATATTTCTACTGAAGAACGAGGAGGCTGAGGCTCAGAGACTCTGCCCCACACCTTCAGAGGAGCAACAGGCTGAGCAGGCAAGGGACACGGGTCCTTCCTTCTGCCGTCCAAAGCTCACACCCACTGCAGGAACGTCAGGGTTAGAAGGGGCCTTGGAAACAGTCCTGGGGCCCCCTTTTACGGGTGAGTAAACCAAGGCTCAGAGAGGCCCCAGAGGCTCCCAGCTTTCCCATTACCTCCACCCCACCTGGTGCTGAACACACAGTCAGGGTCCCCAAGGTGGCCCATCCCTTCCCCTTCCTTACAGCACGCCCTTCTCGAACTCCCCGAGAGGCACTCCCATTAGCAGTGTCACCCCAGGGAGCCTCGGCTGAGATCCTCTCTTTTGCACTCTTGATACATAACTCTCTTGGAAGCCGGCAAAATCCACACGAGCTCCCTCGCTGAAGATCAACCCGAAAGAAGGCATCAATCATTTGGACGGATTCACGCAGAGTCACCAGTGGCTAGCTCTCCACCTTCTCGGCGGGTGGGGTCCCCATCACTCTGCAGCTCAGCTGGTGAAGAAGAGGACACCTCAGCCTCAAGCCCACCTTCCCTAGACCCCGTTTAGCCCTACCTGCTGAGGCCTGGTGACTGGGCCAGAGCTGCCAGTCCCAGACCAAGGGCAGCACCCCCGGGCCAGAAAGTCACCACCCCTCCAGACCTCAGTTACCTCTTCTGAAGAATAAGGAGCCTGGACTAAGGGAGGCTTGTATTTTTGTATTTGTTAATATTTATTTACATCCACAGCTAAGGCTGCAGGTGCCTATACAGGAACCACAAACAATGAAAAGGTGGAATATAAATGTAGAAACAAACCTCAGAACAAAAAGTAAGTAGATGAAAATAGAAGGTTGGGGAAATTGTTGTACGTGTGTAAGGCATAAAGGCCCTCACAGGAGCTACATGCAGAACTATCATTAGACTCCGCGCTTCCTGGTGGCCAAAGTTAAAAGGGAAATTGGGTAAGGACTCTCGTAGCTCTGTAAGGTGTTGCAATCCTTGGGGCCCTGAGGGGAGGGCCCAGGACTCCCATTCCCATAATGAATGGGATGCCCCACGTGACAGGGCTTTGAAATGAGAAGATGCTCCAGAAACAGTGAAAGGGACAGGTACCTGCTGCCTGCTAAGCCCTCTGGGGCTGTGTCGGGCGCTGGAGCGTGTCTAGTCTTGAGGGGTGCATCTGACTGCAGGGAGACTGGACCCCGGGCAGCCTGCAGGGCAAGTGGTGGCCCCCAGAGGTTCTGTCCCAGCTGGGGCGGGCTCACCAGGGGCTGCCCTCTGGCCTACGTGGGCTGGCAGACGGCTCCTGCACTCTTTAGCCGTGTCCAGAGCACGGGCTCCAGGGATGGTCAAATCCCAGCACCTCCACTTCTCAGCTGTGTGGCTAGTTAAGAGAGCTAGTTCATCTCTCTGCTGGCTTGTGAGGCTTACATGAGGGAGCACCTGCAGAGAGAGGGGATCCGCACGTATTAACTAGAATCATTTCACGAGGCTGCAGGGCGGTTCCAGGGCGATGGAGGAGAGCTCAGCCCACCTGAAGTTGGGGACCCAGGTGTTCTGCTCCCTCCAGCATTTGTCAGTTGCCTACCATGTCTTGGGTCTTGTCTAAGCCCTTTGCAAACATAACTCACTTAATCCTCATAGTAACTGTGAGGTAGGCACTGCTATTACCACGTTTTACAGATGAGATGAAGTGACTTGCTCCAGGTCACACAGCCTAGTTCCAGAGCCCATGTTTTAACTGCTGCTTCTGAGGAGCAGAGTTCAGCTAAAGGCCTGTTTCTGAACCCAGGAGCAGGCGTCCCGTGTCCCCCACAGAGTGAGGGGCCATGGCCTCGGGGACCACAAAGAGCTCTCCGGGTCTTCCTGTGGCTCCAGACTCCTGGTCACACCACCACAGGGAGACTGTGGGCATTGGCCCCACTCTGCAGATAAGGAAAACTGAGCCCGGGGGTCGGGGGTGGGTCCACGGGCTGCCTGGAGGTGCGTGGGTGGTGGGCCCAGAGCTAGAAACTTTATGTGTCCTCTTATTCCAGCCTCGTCAGACAGTAGGGGTACCGCCCCAGCTTTACAGATGGAGAAACCGAGGTCACAGAGGGGCGATGGCTTGCCCGAAGATCCCATGACAAAGACGAGGCAGGGCTGGGATTTCAAAGTAGTCTCCTTGAGTTACTTAAAAGGAAAACTCTCTGCCCCTCAGTGCGATTCCTTATTCCCACATGTTCCTTCGGCCCTTCGAGTCCCTCTCCCTCCCAGGTGTGGGGTCCCACACAGAAGCTGGGCTCTGGGAGGCACGGGGAGGGGCAGGGCAGCGAAGGAGGCGACAGAGAAGGAGCGCGCGTGGGCCGGGGGCCACGTGCACAGCCAGCCTGGGCCTGGGTGTGTGCAACCCAAGTTAGGGGCCGGAAAGCTGCTGCTTTTCACACGTCAGCTGTGCCGAAGCAGAAGGTAGAGGCGAGCCAGCCCGGGGCTGAGGCCGGATTTCGGCAAGAGGTGGGTCCTCACACGCCCAGGCCCTGGGACTGAAACGGTGGGGGCGGGGGGGATGCTGCCGCCTCTGCTCCCCTCCCCCGCGCAGAGTCTCAGACTCGCAAGCCCCTTCCTGGCCCTCCCCACCAGGGCAGGCTGGAAGGACCAGGGGAAGCACCTCCTGTGCCCCTCACCACGAGCCCATGGGTGGGTATAGCTGTTCTCATGTCACAGATAGGGAAACCGAGGCTCCAACGTTAAATAACCCGGGGAGTGGGAGGCCAAGTCAGGCTTCGAAGCCAGGCCTCCCTGCTGAGTTCTCTCCACATCCACGTGCTTGCTGGCCACAGCTCCTCCCCACGAAAGAGCAATCTGGGAGCTGGGCACAGAGTTCAGGGAAGAGGATGAAAAGGAGGGGCCCCAGCTACTGGGGGCCACGGCTACGGTCATGCTGGGCTGGACCCGGAAATAGCCCCAACCATTATCCTATCACCAGTTATTCAAAAAAAATTCTTACGTGTCATCTACTACACGCCAGGTACCGTAGGAGCAAGCCACTCACAGATATTACCTACTTCAGTGGCGTCCTTGGAGCAGCCCTATGAGGTAAGTGCTATTGTTAACCCACTTTACAGATGAGGAAACAGGCCCAGAGAAGCTAAGAAACGTGCCCAAGGTCACTCAGCTGGTGAGGGCCAGGCCCGAGGCTCCAGGCTGTGCTCTCAGCCCCTCCCGAGCCCTCCTCAGGGCTCCCTTCATCACAGAGGCTCCAGCTTCTCGTTCTCACGCTAATTATTTTCCACTCATCTACAACAAACAGAATTTACCATCTGCCACGGGCCCTGTCACTGACACCAGCTCCCCGGGAAGCAACTAGCTGTTCTGGGAGAGTGGCTGGCTGCTGGGGGACGAGGACGGAGGGCCCGGGAGGCAGCAGGACCCTCCCGTGGCTACCCCGCAGCCCTCCCCGTGCTCTCCTTGGGGGCGGGGGGTGCGGTTACACCGGGGCTTACTTAGTTCTGGGCCGGAATGGACCTGTTTCCCATCGTGGAAGAGGTTCCCCTCCGGCCAGGCCAGGTTTCATTTCTGAATTCTTCCTTGGAGACTGTTTATTTTCCTGAAACTAGGAATGGCCTTTGTCCCACACTCGTTCTGGTGCCCGGGGAAGAGGCAGGCTCTGCTGGCCTCCTGCTGGGCACTCGCGGCACCTGGGTTTCCCAGCCCCTGGCCAGTTCCTCCCGTCTGTCTGTGGATGGATGCAGGCACCCAGCCCAGGTTTGTTTCTGTCCAGGCGGAGTCCTTTCTGTGCTGCCCCTGTGGTCTTCTCAGGGTGCCTCACGTGCTCAATGTCTTTACCCCGCCTCCCCTGGAACCCACCCTCTCAAATGCGGGCACCTGGAGGGTGACGGCTCATCGAAGGAGCCTGCCGCTGCCTTCCCTCCGGCCCTGGAGTGGGACAGCCCCGAGTCTGAATCTTGGTTCTGTCACTTCTAGTTGCCTGTGACCTTCATTTCTCGGAGCCTCCGTTTCCTCATCTGCAAAAGAGGACAATGGAGGTACCCGCCTCACAGGGAGTCGTAAGGAGTAAGTGAAATAATGCATATGAAGCGCTCAGCTCTCGGGAAGTACTAGCTGATATCAGCATTATTTATCCATCACCTCTCCTGAGAGCGCTCAGACCTCGTCCTCACTGCCCGAGTTGTGGCAGGGCCGCTGATCTCCGTGAGGGAAGTCAAGCCTCCCACACGGAAAGGCCCTGCTCCCAACCCCTGGCACCAGGCTGACCCATGCCTGCCCTCACCCGTGCCAGCCTACACAATGCCCTGACCTACCTTCTCAGGCGGGGATGGCAGCTTCTCCTAGGAGCCCCACCTGCCAGGCTGAGGCTTCATTGGCTCTGCCTCCTTAATCCACGAAGAGCCACTGAGATGGGAATCACCAACGCACGGCTCAGCTGGGACTGGGGAGCTCCGGCCCAAGGCCACACCTGTGCTCCTGCGGAATGCCCCTGTCTGTCTGTGTTCCCAGCTCAGTGGCTCAGTGGCCGGATGCCCTGAGGGCTGGATGCCCAGTTCTGCATCCTACCGGCAGTCCCCGCCAGGCCCTCTCGCCCCTCACCTCCCCCAGGGCCTCTGCTCTCCTGCGAGCCAGTGCCTGGGGGCCCCCCAGAAGGCAGTTCATCTGCAATGCTCTGGCCGGCTTCCCAAGAGCTTCCGAGAAGAGACTCCCCGTTCCAGGTGCGGCAACACCTCTGAGAGGAATTAGCACCCTCCACTTCAGGAGGGACCCCCTAGCGAGGCTGCTAATGAGGATGTTAAGTGGGCACCCCTAGCCTGACACCTCCCCTTCTGGGAACCCACCCCCACGCCCAGCATACCCTGTGCCATCACGGTCCTATCGCGCCTGCCTCCTCTGCCTGCACTGGGGGAAATGCTCTCCAGACTCCGGGAGGCTGCATGGGCCACGGAGGATCGGCGGAGGGGCCGCCTGCCCGGGCAGCACGGCCATCTAGGGCACAGGCCCGCACTCAGGCTATTGAGTTTCACTTCAACCATTCCCTGGGCATCGCAGAAGCAGGCAGGGATCGAGTGACTGCGTAACACAAGCTCTTTCCCGGGGGAGGAGGTCTGCAGAGTTCCCGCGTGTGACCGGAGGGCCGGCGTCCTGTCCCGCCACAGAGCATCGCTGGAGGTGGTAGGTGCTGCTTCCAACGGCCCTCGGGCCTCAGCCCAGGCCCTGCCCCTCTGTGGCCCTCCCCTCCTGTGCCCAGTGAGCGGATGGCAGTGCTCTCCCAAGTGGGTTTCTGGAAACCCTCGGACACCCCCAGAGGAGGGGAGACGGTCACAGCAGGCGAGGGTTTGCAGGCTATATGGTCAGAGCGGCTTTTCCATATTGGGACTCCTGGTAACACTGTGTTTGAGCTAAACGGTCTCAGTGCTTAAAAACGTTTGAGAGGCCCTGGACAGGATGACCTGTCAGGTCCACTCTGGCCTTGACTTCTAGAGTTCTACTTGCTATTTTGGTGCAGGACGGCTCCACCAGGAGCCCAAGCTAATTCGACCAACACACGTGTCTGCCTGGCCTGAGCCACACAGGGCCAAAGGAAACACTGAGCCAGGTGCTCAGAGACTCCTACAGGCCCCTCATCCCCTCGCACCTCCCCAGGCACGACAAAGCCAGACCCAAGCACGTGACCACAGGCCTCCGGGAAGCGGTGCGGGCTCGAAGGCCACTGGATGGAGGACAGGGCTGGACCCGGCTTTTGTCCACTCAGACGTGCACTGAGCCGTGACCTTCAAAGTACGGTACGGCACGGAGTCACTTCCCAAGATGAATCCACCACTGCTTCCTCCTCCTCGGTAAAACGGGATGGTGATGACAGCGCCTCCCTCGTGGAAGAGGACAAAGTGAGTTCAAAGCCGTGAAGTGCTGAGAGCCGGGTCGGCACAGAGCGGGGGCTTGGTAGCATTAGCTAGGCGCACACGTTTACAGTTTTAGTTAAATCAACCCCCTCCTCAAAAGTGCATTAGGGCTCCCGACTGCCCTTTAAATAAGATTACAACTCCCAAGCATTAGCTACAGAGCTCTCCACCAACAGCCCCCTCCGGCCCTGCCACTGGGCAAGCCTGCTTCCTGCTCCCATGTCCATCTCCTGCTCATCAACGGAGCGGGCCCTGCCCAGTGCTTCCTGCTCTCCAGACGCCCGCTCACTCCAGGGGCTCCTCCCCGGTGAAGCTCAGGGCCTGTCCAGCTGGCCGTAAGCCCCAGCCCTGGTTGGTCAGCCTGTGGCTAACCAGCGAAGTGGCAGCCCACCTTCCCGCAGGCTCCGGGTGCTCCCGCCTCACCTTCTCCACTACACTGGAGGCCCCCAAGGAGGAAACCTTGGCCTCCCCCTGCTTCTCTCCTGGCCTGGGGGATGCGCCCAGAGGCTCGGGGCCACATAAACTGGAAATGGGGGGAGCACTGGCCTCCACAGTGGGGGCCACCTCATCAGGCACCTGACAAAGGTCAGCCTTCTGCCTCCTCACGCCCTTCGGTCCTGCCCTGTATCTGGGCAGGTGAAGGCTCGGAGAGAGCAGGGCCCGACCTCCGGCTCCGGAGCTGGGTGTCACTTTCCTTCCCAGAGGACTCACCCTCAGGGCCTGGGGCCCCAGCCTCGTCACACTGTCACTTCTGTGGCCTCTGCTTCCTGGCCTCCTCCCTGGGTGTGGCAGGAGGTGGAGCTGCGGCCACTTGCCCGGCACAGCCCTGGTGACCGAGGGCTGGACTGCTGCCCGTCCTTCCAGCCCTGCGTGGCACTCCATAACCACTTAACAAGGTCACGGCAGGGAGCTAATGGGCATTTGGCGGGGCCTCTCCCAGTCAACCTGGGGCAGGTGCCCATGGCCCCATTAACTGCCCACTACCAGTAGGGATGAGACAGGCCTTTCACTGCACCTGCCGGCCCTGGGGAGGTCGGCAAAGCTGCTGGTGACTCCAGGGGACGAACCTTTCAACAAGAGCTGACGGCGCCGTCGAGAGAGACCAGCAGGGCCGTGCACTGAGTGCTAACGGGATGCCCGCCTGGGGTTCAGGAGACAGACAGGGTCCTGGCCAGATGGGCTGAGGCCGAGGCTCCTGCCAGGCAGAAGGTGGCACCTTGTCTCCTCTGGGGCTCGGCGGGGAGTGCGGCAATGCCTGTTCCCTCGGCAGGCCCAGCCCTTTGCCGCTTGCCCAGGAAGGCTCTGGAGTGGGGCGGAGCGGGGGTGAGGGAGTCGGCGAGAGCTAGGGGACCGGAGGGGGGCGGCCTGCGTCACGGCTCCTGCTGACTGCCCCACCCTCAGCGGCTGCTGGCTGCTATAAATACCACTCCTGCCGCTGGATGGTGCAGGAGGTGACCTAGAATCGTGGGCTCAGGGGCCTCCTGGGTGCCCCTCCCTGCCAGCGTCAGATGGAGCAGCCCGACCAGAACGTCCCTGCAGCCCGACAGCCCATCCCCACCTTGAGCGGGGTCCCCGCCAGGGCTGAGGGGACGGCTGCGGCTTCCCAGCCCCGAGTCTCCCACAACCTTTCTACCACCTTGGCGGCAAGCGCCCGGGACACTGGGTCCCCAGAGAGCGAAGGCCTGGCCGACCCACAGAGGAGACAGGAGGCGAGGCCCGTAACCACCCACCACAGCCTCCATCCTCAAGCCCGAAGGCTCCAAGGCCCCTTGACCCCGGGCCCCCGGCCCCCTCCTCAGTCCACGGCTCCTCGGCAACCCCACCTGCTTCCAAACTTGCCATCTCCCCAGAAGCCTCCCTGGATGCACTCGACTGTGACTGTCCTTCTTCTAATCGGTGGCAGGCGTCTGAGTGAGCCCTTCCCTCCTCCAGAGACCCCAGGCGGACCCGGGCCCCAAACCCCAGGCTGGGCTGACCCAGGAGCACAGGATATGAGGCGGCCCCGGGCCCGGCAGCGGTGAGGACCCTAGCCCTCACATGTGGCCAGAGTTTGGTTTCAGACTCCCGGGCTCAGGGTGGCGCCAGGATGTGAGGCGAGAAGAGGCTGGGAACAGCTCCCCAGGTGGGGCCTGGGGGTGTGAACACAGGTGAAGCCTAGTAAAAATTAAGTTCACGCATGCAGCCACCCTCCACCCTCCACCGCACGGAGTGCCCGCTACATGCCAGGGGCCACGGCAGTAAATAAAGGCCCAGGTGGGTCCAGCCCTCCCGGAGCTGACAGGCTAGAAGGAAAGAGGTTTCAAGCTAATCTTCACACACAACGGTGAAAAATTCTACGACCTGTGCTCAGAAGAGGGGTCGTGTCAGAGCCTGAGCAGGGAGGTGAGGGGCAGCTGTCTTAAGAGCTGGGAGCCGGAGCTGAGATCTGAAGGATAAGACGGAGTAAGGCGGCCACAGAGAGAGAGTAGCGGGGGAACACATGGAAGAGGCCCGTGTGCAGAGCCTGGAGGACGCGGATTAAAGACCAGACTGGCCAGACGGGAGGGCCAAGCTGGAGACGCTCCTGGGGTCTCGTGAGCCAGGCTTCATCCTGGGAGCAGTGGGAAACTCCGGGCCAAGGCGGGCACGACGGGGGTGGGGAGAGGAGCAGGGCTCAGAATGAGCTTTAGCAGACAGTGGTGACCGACGGGATGGGCGCTGCTGAGGATGCCCCAGCCTGACTGCCGTGCAGCTGGACAGGCGGAGGGGCCGGCACTGCAGCAGCCCTCGGAGCCCTGAGACACCGGGCCGGCGGGCTCTGGAGCGCTTCCTGCAGTCCGGGAAGGATGGACCACGCCCTGCTTCCCCTGCTCCTGGGGGAACGCACTCCCCAGAGCTTCAGCTCGGCCCAGTCCTGCCCTCGGGTGTGCCACAGGCCAGGGTGTCGGTCCAGCAGGCACCCATTCAGGGGTGGTCCCTGGGCTCTGCTCCCACACCTGAGGGCTCGCCACAATGAGCTTGAGGTTGGAGGCATTTCTCCTTCAATGTTCAACTCCTTACTCTTCTGGCCACTGGCTCTGACCACGGATACGGCCACGCGGGGTGGGGGGGGCGTAACTCAGGCAGAGGAGACCTCAGAGTTGATGGGAACCCCCTACAGGAGGGGAAACAGGCTCGGGAAGAGGGTGTCTCTGTCTGCTGGTCAACCACCACCCCAGCCCCACACCCCACTGAGGGGCTCCACCGCACTGATGAGCTGGCCTGTCCGTGGGGGGGTGGCTTGTAGTGCCCACCTGCCACTGGGGGGCGGGCGCACATCAGCGGGGAGGGCACTGCGGGCCGTGCTCTCGGGACGCAGTGGGCACTCGAGTCCCCTCCCAGAGACAGGGTCCCTGAGGGACCCATGTGCCTGCAGCCCGGGTGGCCAGGGGGGCTCCCCAGGATCCTGGGGCCCGCTGTCAGCGAGGAGGAAAGGGAGCGCCTGGGGAATGACTCCCCTCTTAGAGCCTCAGCGATCTCCCGTTTCCCCAGGACTCGCTTTTTAATTCCCCTGAACGCTCAAGTGCCAAGGGCCCTCAGCCTCTGCCTGGGGGACACAATCCCAGGGAAGATGCTGAAATACTGATGCCACTGAACGGCTGCCCTGGGAGGGAGATGGGCCAGGAAGGACCACTCTAGGCACAGTGTTTTAAATCAATCTGAACCAAGGCCCAAACCTAGGCCGTCAGTGACTTGCCTGTGACCCTGGAGCCTCTAAGCCTCGCTCCTCTCCAGACAATGGAGACGGGAACAGTGGCTGCCTCCTGGGCCGCTGGGGGACGGGAGACGACTTGGTGAACGGCCTGCCCTGCAGATCCTCATTCTGCCTCCTCCCCGTGACCCTCATCTGCTCTCTGCCAACTTCCTAGGAATGTGAGGAGAACAAACAAGACAGAGCGGAGGCTTCTTAGAAGGAAAGCACTATAAAAAGCCTCACAACGAGATTACTTCCCCTTAAGACAGAGCCCCGGGCTTCGACATCCCCCCCCACATCCCCCCGTGGGGCCCCATCAGGATTCTCCCAGCGTCCCTTCTCCTCCTGGCTCACACCTGCACAATCGGGAGACCAGAGGCAGAGCACAGGCCCACCGGGAGACACGTCCCCGCCCCAGCATCTCCCCTACCAGAGGCAGAGGGCTAAAGGGGGCCTGGACAGCGGGCAGGCTGGTTTCTAGGCCCCGTGGTCCGCTCTGTGCGGCCCTTCCACCACCCTCAGCGCCTGGCCTCCTCTCAACTCTTCTGGGCCTTGGGAGGACACATGAGATCACGTCTGGGAAGGGCTCAGAGTTCCTCAGAGAAAAAAGGCCAGAGGGATCCCAGGTGGGATGAATTATGTATCGATGTGCTCATTTATTAGCACTTTGGTTTCAGTCGGGGGCAGAGGGGGGGACGCATGGGGCTCGCTGGCAGAGAATCCAGGCTTGGTATGGGCTCGGCTGCTACGAACTGTGGGCCAGGTGCAACCTCTCGGAGCCCCGCTTCCTGTAAAAGGGGCTCGAGCACAGGGTACGTTAAGGAGCCTCCTTCTGGATGAAAGGCCTGACGATGGGGCTGTTGAAAATGCCTCCCGAGCTTGCAGACTCTGTGTCCATCCCCAAGCGGGCACCCACCCCTGACCAGCAGCAGGAGACAGGGCTGGGCAGGGCCTGGCGGCCACTGTGACTTAGAAGGAGACTCCCCTCTTCCATGTCAGCCTTGCTCCCCAGGTAAGAGGTGGTGGTGGAGGGACCAGGCTGCCTCCCCAGCCCCAGCACACAGCCAGCCCCCCAAGGGCCAGCATGCGTGACTGGACAACCTCTTGCAGCTGCGCCCACCTGCGAAGGCTGTCCCCAAGCCTGAGCGAGGACGCTCTCCCGGCTCCCCTCTGTGGACGGAGCTCTTTGCCCATGCTGGGTGCAGTACAGCCTCTTGGCGACAGCCTGCTCTTCCTCACCGCCTGTCTGACAGCTACCAAGTGGTGGAGTGACCACAGGCCACAGCAGTGGGCTTGCTAAAGGCCACAGTGCAAAGCAAGGTGGGCACCCTGCAGTGAGGCGAGATTCCTCATTCTCCCAGGACCGGAGCCACAGGCAAGGCTGCAGGGAGGGAGGTGGCGGCTCCCTGCCCAGCTAATGCAGGCGTCTCCCTGGGGTCCCAGCTCCGGGGAAGAAAGGGCTCCCTCTCCCCTGGGACACCAGGCCCTCCCAGCCTCTGTTTACCTGATCTGTTTCCCTTGGCCCCGAGGACCAGGCCCCTGGCCTCAGGGAGCCACCAGCACATTCAGGGTCAGTGAAAGCCACTCTCAGGAGGGCAGGCGGAGGGGAGGGCCCAGGGCCAGGGAAGTTCCTGGGGCTGATTCTTCTGAAAGGGGGTGAGGGCAGGCCAGGGATTGGTTGAATCCAGGCAGGCTCTCCTCGCTGGGAGGAAGGGCAGGGGCCGTGGACAGGCGCAGCAGCCCCAGGAAAGGAAGGGGCAGAAGGGTCTGGTGGAACGCTCCTGGCTTGGGCCATGTGCTCCTCTGACCCTGGCCACACAAAAGTCCCATTGATGCCACCCCTCGCCTCCACACTGGTGCCCTGCCTGACACAAGGGCTCTGGGGACCTCTCTTGCTTCTTGCTGACTGTCCAGCTGCCGCTGCGACTGCTGCCCTGGCACGCCAGGCATGCCAGGCCCAGCACTGCAAAGTCACATGCTCTGCGTGGGCGAGGCCAGGCACTGCTGGGGCAGCATCGCGGACTGCAGGGTGTGGCGCTTATGGGCAGTGCAGCCCTTCTCAGTTATGCAAAAAGGCTGGAAGCCCAGAAGCAGCAGACCACTTGCCTGCCACCCCCATCCAGCCCCACCCATCTTCCTGGAGGACGAACCCTTGGGCAAACAGTCAGCCAGGTGCTGGCGGCGCAGCAAAAGCAGGGCTGGGAAAAGCAAATACTGTGGGTCACCCCCACCCCACCCTGCACACCGAGACTTCTCTAGGGGACAGGGTACGTAACCCCGCAGGAGGCGTGCAAGGGGAGGGTCAGGCTGACCTGGGCCTGGAGCTTGGCCACATCCTGGCTGGGTGACTCTGAACAAGTCTCAGGACCTTGGGGTGATGCCCACGTGCACCGCTCTCGTGAGGGTTAAAGGGGAGGAGGCCCGCGTGGGAGCACTTAGTGCAGTTTGGCATAGACTAGGGTCTCGATTCATGGGGGCTCTGTCCAGTGCCACATGGATGTGGGGTGAAGCTGGGACAGGTCACAGAACGAGGGGCAGCACCGTGGAAGTCTGCACCACACCCTCCGAGGGCATGCTCGTTCATCGCCTCCTGGCCTCAGCCCCTGGGGGAGACTTCTAACCTACGGCTCAACCAGCAGGTGCTGCTTCACCAGTAGGGGATGCTCCACCAGCAGGGGATGCTCCTGCTGGTCCCAAACTCAGGGCAGCCATAAGTCAGATCCCAGAACTCCCTCCAGCTGCTTAGGGCCCCACTGGCCCCCATGCAGGGCTCCTGCTTCAGGCTGGCCCTGCCCCACAAGCAGCCAGAGGGGCACTGTCTGCCCCTCCTTGCAGACCCCACCCTGGGGTTGAACGGCTCACGCTGATGAAGTAGCTCGGCCTTTATCTGCTCTACCACTCGCCACAGTCGAGCGCTCTGCAGGGTCTGAGCTCTTCATGCCTCCGTGCCTTTGCACAGGCCCTTCTCGCTGCACAGGATGCCTTTTCTAATCCTATTCTCCTGGGAACTCCTCAGCCCGTCAGGGCTTAGCCTAAACACCACCTCCTCAGTGAAGCCCATGGAAGCCTGCCAACCCCGAGGCAGACCTGATCAGCGCCCCTCCATTCCCGCCCCAGGTACCCTGGTTCCCCACCAGGCTGGGAGCTCCTAGAGGGCGGGGCTGCACCTTCTGCCTGTGTCCGTGGCACCCAGACAGTGCCTGGTGCCTAACAGCTGCTCAAGAAAAGTCAAACCAGGCCCAGGCCCTTGTTCTTCTGAGATCACGCTGCTGGCCTGTTTGGCCAAAGAGACTTAAGACGGAGTGTGGGAACCTGGGCAAGACGGCTTCCCTGACGAGGCAGATGGGGGCTCGAGGTTTCCCCTCCCTTGGACACTGTCCACGCTCTGAGCACCAAGCTTCACCACAGTCAGAGGCGGCTTCGGGGGCTGCAGGCTGCCTCTCCACCTCCAAAAGCAGAAAGCAGAGTTAACAGGAGGGTGAGCGCAGGGAAGTGCAGCCGGAACTGCAGGGAGAGAGGGAGTTGTGGCTGCCATCTGCTGTGAACAAGATGTTTGGAGAACACGCACTCCTCAGCTCTGAGGTCTCCCAGCCAACTCACGGAGGGCGGGCCGCCCCTCTGCAGATGGGAGTCGGTGGCTCAGCCACGCCTGACCGGGGACAGGACCCCTCCCGCCTGCCCAGACCCTCCAGCTGCCCCTGTCTGACCTCCTGCTTCTCAAGCAGACTGGGGGCCTGGATGCCAGCCCAGGGCATGGGCCACACCATCCCTTCCAGGGAGCCCCTTGCAGGCTCTGGGGAGCCAACTCCACCACAATAATAACATCTCAAACGTAATGATAATAAGGGTGACAATACCAACTACTATTTAGCGAGAGCCCAACGACCTGTCAGAGGTCTTGTACTGGAAGCTTGTGGCCATTATCTCACTTTAGCCCATCACCCCAGGGAGGAGGGAGGAGACATGGAGAGTCCAAGAGAGGACCTTTGCCCTGCTCCACGGTGCGGGCGCACCTGGCCACCTAGGCGCATCAGGAGAAGGTCCTCGGGCCCTCCCTCAGTCTCTAAGCTGGGGGCTCAGTGAACAACAGGAGAACATCTGGGTGGGAAGGAACCTTCTGGGCCACTGAGTCACACATGCTCATTTCAGGGAGGAGAGTGAGGGCTAAGGATGCAGAGACCTGCCCCAGGCCACACCAAGGTCAGCAGCAGGTCGGGGGCAGAACATGACCCCTGGCCTGCAACCCAGCTCCCGGGGCCTCCGCAGCCTCCTGTGCAGGGCTGCCCTCTGGTCTTTAAAGAAAGCTGCCCTTGAGGGCTGAGGTGTGCTGGCCCTGTCTCGAGGGCCCAACCCGGTTCAGGCCAGGCCTCCCTCGTGCCCTGCCTGCTCGGGCTGCTGTGAAACAGCCTCCATGCCCGACAGCAGCAGGGGGCTGAGCCGAGAGCCGGGGAGGGAGAGCCCTGCCCTCGTGGCTGTGCCTGCAGCCCCGCTGTTCTGGAGGCTGGGCCCGCGAACCCCATTCGTCCCCCGGGCCGCCCTGCCCTCAGCCTGCTCACAGAGGGACTAGTGTGGCCAACAAGGCTGGACATGCTGGCCAGGCGGCTAGGCAGCCCGCTCATCAGAGACACTGGAGCTCCCCGCCGGCACCCAGCCAACAAAAACCGCTGCATCTCTCACCAGACCAGGAGGGTGGGTAGGGGGCTGAGGAGCCTGCCCACCTAGACTGAACTGTGCCAGGGTCCTGAATGTCGCCCAGGGACCTCGGCCCCGGCAGCCTGGCCCCCAGGGCGGTGGGGGGCTGCCGGCCCTTGCCATTCCAGCCTGGAGAGGTCAGGGGGCGACTCCCCCTCGCTTCGGCAAGGGGAAGGCAGGCGCTCTGGGGCAATCACCCAGAACGGTGCATCCCATCCCACCCCCAGCCCGGCCTGCCCCACGCGGCCCTGCTGCTGCCGCCCCCACAGGCCCGCTCTCCAGCCGCGCGCTCCACGTTCTGTGTGCTCGGTCCTCCCCAGGCCCCCACACGCCGTAACTGCGACACCTTCGTCCCGCGGCCTGCTCTCTGGAGGGCGGCACAGGCCGCTGGCAGCGCGGGGGGCCGAAGCCGTGCTCCGGGGCATCTGTGGGCCCGGAAATTGCGCGCAGGCCTGTGTGAATTCTTCTGGAGGGGAGCCGACAATTTTCACCCTTTCTCCAAGGGTCCTTGGCCCCTGGGCTGGGTCACTGTGTCGGCCCCGCTTCCTGCCTCTCAGTACCCCCAGCGGGCCGCCCTGTCTGGGAAACGCCTGGGGATCGAGGGGATCAATGGCTTCTCTGTTCTTTGGAGGGAAGGCGTTTCATCACCCCTGGGGGACTCTTTCAGGGAGGCAGGGAGCGGCCAGGCCCGCTCTTTGGGCTCGGGACCCTCCATGCCTCACGGCTCCTCCCGTGTTGGGAAGTGGGGTCACTATGCATGATGGAGGTGTGGGGTTAGGTGGGGAGGGGCGGGGGGCGTGCCGTGGGGCAGGAGGGAGGCCTGAGGGCTCCGTGGAGGGAACTGCCCCCCTCCCCCCGGCCCCCCCTCCCCCGGTTCCCGGGACTCCCTTTGTGTGAGCCGCTCTCGCTACCCAGACACCTTCACGAACAGCTCCTGCCTGGGCAGAGGCACAGCCAGGCCGGGGCGAGTGAGTCAGCCAGGGAAATCCCGGCACCCGCACCCACCGCTGGGTGACAGTGCCGCTGACACCTACGGAGCGGGGTGCCCAGCCCCTCCCGGCAGAGGGCGAGAGAACGCCCCCATTTCCTGCTCCCTGAGAGGGGAGCCTGGCTGCGGGGCAGGGAGGAGTCAGGGCTCAGAAGAGCCCTACAAGTGAGGGCTCAGGCCCTAGGCCTTGCCCTGTGGCCTCTTCGGGGCTCTGGTCCCTTATGCTTGACGCAGCAGTGGGGAAGGGGGTGGGAGCACGGTCGCCAAGGCCACTGCCAGCTCCGGCCCCGTGCCTGTCGTCTCCCCAGCCACTGGGCATCCTGCCTCCCAGGGTCTCAGTGCCTCTAGGCCTTCACGGGCCCACCTCGTTCCTGTGGGGCCCTGGCTAGTCTCCTGCCTGGGCACCTCCACTAAAGGCTGCCCTGAACCCCAGAAAGGGCAGGGTCAAGGCTCTGCCCAAGAGGAGGGAGGCGGGGCTGAGAGGAGAGCAAGGCCAGGAGAGGAGCAGCCTGAAAGGGTAAAGACAGAGAGGACAGGCACAAAGCCTGCTCCCAGCAGGACACCCCATCCCTCAAGAAACCCGGCCAGGTCCCCACAAACCCGCCAGACCGGTTGGCGTCTGGCATTAGCGGTCACCTCACTGCTTCCGGCTGCCTGAGTGTGCAGGGGGCCTGGTGGGCAAGGTCCTGCCGGGCCGGTGCCTCACTGTTGAATGCCACCGACTCCATTACTCCCATCCCTTCCAGCCTGACACCTGCCCAGGTAGGACCACCTTCTGGGCATAGGTAAGGGGAGGGTGATGTCCTGAGTCCGCCCCACCCACTGCCTCAGGTGGGCTCCAAGACCAGGGTGGGGAAGCAGACCCGCCCAGCCGAGGCTTCAGATGCGCTCAACAGGATCTGAAGAAGGAGCCTCTGGGGACTTCCCTGGTGGCACAGTGGTTAAGAATCCGCCTGCCAATGCAGGGGACGTGGATTCGAGCCCTGGTCCAGGAAGATCCCACACGCCGCGGAGCAACTAAGCCCGTGCACCACAATTACTGAGCCTGCGCTCTAGAGCCCGTGAGCCACAACTACTGAGCCCATGTGCCACAACAACTGAAGCCCATGCGCCTAGAGCCCGTGCTCCACAACAAGAGAAGCCACCGCAACGAAGAGTAGCCCCCGCTCACCGCAACTAGAGAAAGCCCGTGCGCAGCAGCGAAGACCCAATGCAGCCAAAAATAAAATTAAAAAAAAAAGAAGGAGCCTCTGGGGCTATGAACGCGAAGATGACAAGCCCCAACCTTGAGGCACTCACTGCAGAATGAGGAGGAAATCCACACACAGGTCAGTGAGTACAAGGCTCTGATGCCAGGGACCCCACAGCAAGGCCAGCTGCTTAGCCCAAGGCAGACAGAGAAGGCTTCCAGGAGGGTGCTCACAGCTGAGCAGGAGTTCACCACCAGGCAGAAAGAGGGGCGAAACCAGGCTCACTCTTTCCGCCACCTCCCCCTGCCCCCCCGCACACAGAAGCCTCCCAGAAACCCCGGGGGCCAATGCACCTTGTGCAGGGGCTGGGCCCCAGCCAGCACAGAGCCTGTCTCCATCTCCTCTGCCCTGGAAGCGCTCTGTGCTGAGCACCGCCGTTAGCTCCCAACTCCTGCCTCTAGGTTGCTGCCAGGCAGGGGAGTTGGTGGTTGGAGAGACCCAGAAACCCACCCATTTCTTTGAAAGAACATTGAAAAGATGTAACCACAAATCCCATGAGTTTACTGAAATGTCTTTAAAACAAATGGCTTGAATGGATTTCTCCCACCCCTTCTCTCCACTGAGCCACTCATTGGAAAACAGCAGCTCAAAGGGCCACACTCGGGGCTGCTGGGGCCTGATGGAAACTGGGTCTCAGCTGCAAAGCCAGGCAAGAGGCACTGGGATAAAGGCAGCTTCGGTCAGGAGAAGATGAAAAATGACGCACGGGAGGCCACTATATCAGATCCAGGAACGCTCAGATGCCCTCAAGCCCTCTACTACTGGTGGCTTTCTCAGCACCATGGGTCTCCCTTCTTCCTGCTCCTCCCTTTGTCTCTTGCCTTGAGGGCCCCGCCCTGAGCAGCTGCTTTCGCACACACTCTTACTGGGCAGCTGGAACGGACAGGTGGGGTCTTCCTGGACAACACAAATTGCTTAGAAAATCAGGCAAAGGAGCAGGAGTGGGAAGGCATGTGACTCACCAGAGAGGAGAGCTGGAAGGGCCCGGGGAACTCAGAGTTCAAGACTCCCTGACTCTTAGCGATGAAGACTCTTAAGCCCAGAGAGGTGCGCTGATGTGCCCAAGGTCACACAGCTACGGGTCCTTGTCCTCTTGTTGGCTGCATTCCAAGCGTCATTCCTTCAACCATTACTTCTCAAGCACATTCTATGTGCCTAGATTCTGGAACTTAGGCTTAGGCTCCTAGGCGATGCCCTGATGAAAACTGAACTCTGCCCCAGAGGCTTGCAAGCCTGAGGGGCCTCCCATCCCTCGGCTCTCCCCTCCCCACTCGTTCCTCTTGTGTAAAGAGGAGGACGTGCCCCACCATCACCAGGGAAGACTCAAAGCAGAGAGGAAGTGAGAAAGTGGGAGAAACAGCAGGAAGGACTGTGGAACACTGGGCACAGCCTGGAAAGGAGGGACCAAGGTGAAGGATACCCCAGCGGGGGTAAGTCGAGCAAGAGAAACACTGTTCTGGGAGTCTGGGGCTGCCACTGGCACCTGTGTCCTGAGGACCCTGGACCAGACATGCTTATCTATGCCTACTTTTTCCTTCTTATCACAAAGTACATGTTCTCCACAGAAAACAGAAACCAAAAAAAGAGAAAGAGAAAGGGAAAGAAAATAGAAATCATCCATGATCCCTCTAGGAAAATTATTAACTATTAACATCTGTCTAGCTTTTTTTCCCCTGTTCAAATATGGGATCATTCCGTACCTACTGCTTTTTTTCACTGAGCTAGAGAAGGTGAACATTTCTCCTCATTTAACATTTTTCCAGCCCTACCTTCCCTCATTATTGTGGAGCAGTCCATGCCCATGGAGTATGTGAGTTTATTCAACCAGTTCCCTACTGGTGGCCCTTAGGCTGTTTCCCTCTTCTCCCTGTGAGAAAAGCCCCACAGCTGGGCCCCAGGATGAGTGGCTCCAGGCCCCCATGGGGTGGTGCTGGAGCCCGGGGCTCCTGGCTCTCTCTAGGGTTCATTCTCCCCCAGCAGAGGCGGGGTCTTGTGCAGATCGTGGGGAGAGGGGTAGGGATGGGGGTCCTGCCCTTCTCCACAGCTCTCAGACAGTCAGTGATTTCCAGTGACTCTCAAACTTGAACCGGCAGGGAGGAGATGGGAAATGCAGGTTTCCAGGCCCTACCAGACATTCTGAAGCTGTTGGTCCAAGGTAGGGCCCAGGAGCCTGTGGTTGAGCAAGCCCCGTCACGGCCAACCCCAGGAGATTCTGAACCTCCCTGCACTCAGAGAAGCCCTGCTCTCGAGGATGAAGCCCACCAATGCTCCCCCTACCTGAGCAAGCAGAGGCAGCACCTCGGAGCTGGTTAAACTGCAGAGTCCTGGGCCCCTCTCCAGAGATGCGGATTCAGTGCAGGGAGGGAGGGGCGCCCTGAGATTCTGCTTTCCTAACCTGTTTCCAGGGGCTGCGGCTGGCTCATGGGCCACACTCAGGAGCGCTCAGCTAAGCCCGTGTGGGTGCCCCGTGTGGGTGCCGGCGACGGGCACTGTGCCTGGAGGGGCGATCACAGCTGGCACGTAGCAAGCACTTCCTAGGGGTCGAATGCTGTGCCCTGGCTGCTCAAGGTGTGCTCCGCGAGCCACGTCCTGAGGAGCAGATCTGGGGTCCCATCCAGCCTCCACGGGAAGCTGCATTGGCAAGCTCGGGATCTGTGTGCCCATTAAAACAGCACTTTTTAATTTTTTAATTTTTTTCGGCAGCGCCTCGAGGCTTGCAGGATCTTAGTTCCCTGGCCAGGGATCGAACCCATGCCCCCTGAAGTGGAGGCTCAGAGTCCTAACCACTGGACCGCCGGGGGAGTCCCTAAAGCAGCACTTTGCTGAGACCTTAACCCCATCCTAACACTCCTCAGACGCAGGTCAATTATTCCCCTGATTTTCCAGCTGAGATTCTGCAGCTGCGAGGTTAACTGACTTGGTTAAGGTCTCACAAGTGCCGCCCGCAGGAGCTGCAACTAGAAGCGGTACGGTCCAGCTCCAGAGCCCCTCACCCCAAATCACGACACCCCCTGCGGGTTCCTGTTCAAGCCCCACAACCACTGGGAGAGGTTGCCTCCGACTCTGCACTTTACAGATGAGACCTCGGAGACGGCGGGGGTGGGGGGGCGGGGGGAGTCAGACCAACCGCTCCCCGGGAAACGGCGGGCCGGGGCGGGGGCGCGGGCCTCCCTGTCTGCTGCGTCTAGGCCTGTGTTCTTCCCTCCCGGCCCACTCGCTCTGCGGCCGAGGCCGGGGTAGGGGTTCCGCCTCCTAAGCCCGCAGGCTCTGCGGACACAGCCGGGGGCAGGAAGTGGGAACCGGGGCGGAGCAACCAGGAGTTCAGTTTGGTCTGAGGACATTCTTTCTTCGCAGCCAGACTCAGCTCCGTGGGCCTTTTGAAAGGCGGCAGAGAATAGCCGTGCTCAGCCCAGCGAGGCCGGCCCCTTTCAACCTTCCACTTGCGCCGTTTCCAAGTACAACTCCAGAGGGCTCCTATAATTTATACGTCCCAGGATGCACTGCTCCAGCTGCTTTATGATGGGCGCTCGTTACACCATCAAGGTTAAAGTACTGAGCAGGTGGTGGGCTGGGCGCCCGGCTTAGTTACCGCCGCCGGAAGCCTGCTGAATGGGGTTCACCTGGGGTGGGGGTGGGGGTCAGGCTCTCTGAAGGGCCCAAGAAATGGAGAAGGCGGCCCCAGAGCACGGGGGCCCTCTGTTAGCCGTTTATTAAACTGCACGGTAGAGTGCGGCAAGGAGGACAATCTCCAGCAGCTCAGCACCGCTGGCAGGGGGCATGGGGGTGAGAGGAAGCCTCCTGCGCTGCCTGCCAGGGCCTGCCAGGGCGGCGAGGTGCAGGGTCTGAGCCACAGACGGGCCCACACACGGGCAATGGCGAAGGAGTGGGCAGGCTTGTCTTCTCAGCAACAGGGTGGCCATAGGGGGCCTTCCTCTTGTAGGAACCTGTCTGTCCTTCCTGTGGTTCACGGGGTCCCCGAACCTGATGCGAGATGGGGGAGCAAGAAGGAACACCCTGAGAGCAGGGGCCAGACAAACGGGGGTCCGAGGCCCAGCCGGCCAGCTGCAGGTACACGGCCTCTAGCAGGTCCCTTCAGTTCTCCAGGGAAGCTGAGATCCTCAACCTGTCCCTCAGCGGTCAAACACACGTGCCTCCCTCCCAGGGCAGTGCCCCAGCACGGAGCACGGTGAGCGCCCACCGCACGAGAGCGGTCGCTATCCTTCGCATTAAATGAGTTACGGCATATAGAGCACTTAGGAAGGTGCCTGGCAGAGAGGACTCGCTTTGCTATTGTTGCTGTTGTTCCATTTGTCTGTTTATGTGTCAGTCCTTGACCTGGGAACTCTCTGAGGAAGCGGTGGTAACTTTTCTTATTCCCAGCTCCAGGCAGAGTTAAGCGTGCAGTAGCTGCTGGACAAGTGTCCCTGAGAACGGGTGGACGGGAGTTTACAAGTGGCAGGACTATTCCCTGCTCCGCAATCTGGCCCCAGTCCCAGGGACGGTGTCGGCGGAAGACCAAGTTCTCTCAAAGGTATGAGGCTGAAACCACCTCTTGAGAAAAATTCCTTGGCTTCCCAGGAGGAAAGAGACTCCAGATGCGGCTGGTTTTTCTGGCTCCGGGACACTGGGGTTGACTCTGGCCTTCTCCTTCCACACGTCTCTGGAACCGAGGAGGACAGGGAGGGTTTGCTGTCACGGGAACCTCCAGCCTCAGGTGGGGCTTTGCGGCCCTGCAGGCTGGCCTCCTTCTCCAGTCACTGCCCCAACCGACCAGCTCCCAGGGCTGGAACGGACCGGACGGGACTCTGGACTTGTCAAGGCTGCCGGTGTTCTTGGCTGTGAGGCCAAGTCATGACTGCCATGCTCGGGACGCACAAGCTCACCCACAGCTGAGGGGAGCGGGAGGGGCTGGGGGCTGCCACTTGGCACGGGCGGGGGGGGTCAGAGAGTGTCTAAGGAAAGACCTGGCTTCCCCCAAAGGCCTCAGGGGAGGAAAAGGTGGACCAAAAAAAAAAGGCAGCCGGATGGAAGAGGCGCCAAAGGAAGGAAAGCAAACTAGGAGAGGGACCAAAGAAGGACGGGCAGCCTCAGAGAGTGCTGGGGCGGGAACAGGGTCAGTGCCAGAGGGACAGAGAGACCCTGCCAGCTCTGAGAAGTGCTAGGGGTGGTGCAAGGGTTGCCTGGCTGCAGGGCGCAGCCTCAGGAAAGGGAGGGTCCTCTCAGTTTAGCACTGCCTGCGGGGACAGAAGAGTGGACAGCAGGTAACACTGACAGTGCTCTTGGCATTGGGTGGAACTGCCAAAGAGGTAGCGTCTCATTTGATCCCGACGGCTGCCCGGCGTGCCACATCCCACTAGATCCCCCGTTTTAGAGATGAGGAGGAAACCGAGGCTCTGAGAGGTTAAGGGACTTGCCCAAGTAGTAGTGGCCTCGAATAGAGCTTTATGCTAAAGTCCATGTTTGCAGGCCTATGTTACACTGAACTTAAAGAGAAAGAAAATGAATCAGAGGTGGGTGATGGGAGGAACGAAAGGGCAGCATCGTCTTGGAGACTCGGCGGTCCCGAGCGGGCCAGGTGGGCAGTGCCACCTGGGAGGTAGCGCACCCAGCGAGACCGCAAAGGCCGGGACAGTGTCCTCGGCTGCTGGGCCCAGGGCTGCCGGGAGGTCCTGCAGCCGGCCTGAAGCTGCCGCAGGGCAGCTGGCCCAGGGCAGTGCAGGAGCGTGGATGAAGTGGAGCCTGATGTAATCCCCGCCTGCAGAGGGTGGAAACTTGGGAAGTGAAACCAGCTGTCACCTCACTGCAGCCCGGCCACAGATTTCCAACAGTCATGCCAGGCAGGCCTCGCCCCTACCCACAGTCTGAGGCCTCTGCCCTCCTCTCCGGGGCCCGGGGGAGCCCTGAAAGCACACGCTGCGCTCCCCATGCCCAGCTCGGCGCTGAAACGTGCTCGGAGTAAAGCTGACGAGAAAGCAGAGGGTTTCTAGCCAACGCCCTGGGAAGCCTGCCATCGAGAGGCTGACAGTCTCACCGCTTTCCGGAACAGACGCAGGCTCACCTCTTCACCAGGCTTTCCGCATATTTTGAGGGGTGAGGAGAGGTCCCGGCGGCTGCGTGGTGAACTATCCTCCTTCCTCAACAAACCCTGCCTGAAGCGACCTGGTCAGGCTGCCCAGGCGTGTGGGAGACCAGAGGGGTGGTGAGGCCCAGAACCCCAGGTGGGCCCCACGCACTTCCACACAACCCAAGGCCCCAGCGCAGGTGGGGCGGCCTCCAAGGGCCCAGGCACTGGTCAGCCAACCGGGACACCAGACTGCGGTCTGGCCCCCACTCTAGGGACCTCCTGCCCAGCTCTTGGCCCAACAGGGTCCTTGAGCAAGGCCTTCCAGCTGGCAAACCATGGAATTCGCTAGCCTATCCGGGCAACTCAGAGGGTGGGTGCAGATGCCCCGGCCCGGGACTATGCCCCGGCTTAAGCGCTCCTGGCCTTCACGCCAGCTCCTGAAGCTCTGAATCTCACACACAAGCAATTCTAACCCTTGATCAGTACAGTGTCTTTCCCATCCAGCATCACCTCTGAGCATGGGGACAGCCCATGAAGGAGAAGAGAGTATCATTGTTGCTCTTATACAAACGGGGCGACCGAGGCTCAGAAAGGCTGAGTGACTCATCTGAAGTTGCCCAGCAGAGCCAGGGGCAGAATCCAGGCCCAGCACCCTCCACTTGCCTTGCTGTCTCCCTAAAATCACCCATCCTGGGATCCCAGGAGTAGATACTCCTGGTCCGCATGGCAAAGGATGGCGCCCGACACATCAGGCCAGACAGGCAGAAGGTTTGAGGCGTTGGATAAATATACAGATATCTGATACACAGGCCGGAGCAGATGGAGAGAGGTGAGAATTACAGGAAGAACGAGACCAGCACCCTGCATCTCAAGGCCGCTGGAGTCCAGCAGGCCCTGCCCTCTACCAGCTGAGTGCCTAGAGCACATCTCTAAACCTCACCTATGAAATGGGTTAATACCACCTGCCTCTCGCGTGGTCACGGGGATTAAATGAGCGAACGCATGTAAAGTGCTTAGCATGGCGCCTGGCGTGTGCGCTCAGTAAGTGCTATTTGCCATCACTGTTAGCCTTCAATGAGGACATGGATTAGCGAGGGGAACAAGCCACGAACATTTAACAACACACGCTCAGAGGGGCGCCGGCGCTCTGCCCCCTGATCACGTCAGGTAGGACAGTCCCGGGGTGCAGTGGGGCTGGAAGAAAGGCGTCACGGGAGGGAGGGGCTGTGTGGGCCTGAAGGAGAGGCAGGGCTCACAGAGCAGAGGGAGGGGTCCTGGTTTCAAACTCTGGCTTCCCACCTACTTGCTGTGTGTCCTTGGGCAGGTAACTCACCCTGTCTGAGCCTCCTGTAAGACAGGGGTAGAAGGATGGGGGGAGTAGAGGGATACCTATTACAAGGAGTAAATGAGATCTCGTCTATAGTGTATGTTGTGGCAGGCTGAGTTCCCCGAATTCACAAAATGGAAACGACTGCTATCATTACTGTTATTTTGTGGCTGGGCAAAGGCTCCTGGAGACAGATGCCCTGAGGCCTCCCGACCCCCAAACCTGAGAGGGTTTGGCAAAAGCCAAGTACAGGGCGCTGTCCCTGGGGTGGGGGTGGGGGTGGGGGCCAGAGGAGCAGCCCCACCCAAGCTCACCCCACCGTGAGGCCTGCCCAGCAGGGGCAGCCATGTGTTGGGAGGTGCAGGGTAGACTGTCTATAATGAAGAGACATCAATAATAAATTAACCTCAAGTAAGTCCAGGAACATCAATCATAAATTAATTAAATGGCTCCAGGAGACGCGAGGACAAGATCAATTAGAGGCGGCATCCTGCCTCACGTTACACGGCACAGCCCAGCCTCTCTGGCCCCGGCCTGCAGGCTCTGTGGCCAGGAGCATCTCCAGGTGGAGGAACTGGTTCTCAGGAGCAGCTCCCAAAACACAGGTGAAGATAAGCCCCGGTCTCTCCGCTCCCCTCCCCACCCTCTCCCCTCCCCCACCCCTCCCCCTCCCCACCCTCTCTCCCCTCCCCACCCCTCTCCCCTCCCCCCCCCTCTCCCCTCCCCCACCCCTCCCCCTCCCCACCCTCTCTCCCCTCCCCCCCGCCACCCCCCAGGCTCAGAGAGCTCTCAAATGCCCAGAGGGATTTTGATGAAACTTCCTAGAATAGTAACCTCCTGGGCTGAACTCAGGCAGGAGAAATTTCAAGGGGTAATTTGGTGAGAAAATGACCAAACGCCTGGAAATAAGTGCTAAGAATACTGGAACCCCCTCAGTGGGTCCTCAGGGACGAGAACAGCCTCCTTCAGGGGATCCCCAACAGCCTCCCACTCCCACTCTGGGCCTGGAACCCACCGGAGTCAAAGCAGCTGAAAGTCAAGTGTGGGAGCTGCATCAGAGGCAGGGAAGAGGCCCTGTTCCAGGCCCCGCCTCTACTGACCAAAGTGACAGACCTTGGGGCCCCCACCTCCCCTCCGCAAATCAGTAAGGGTGGCCTCTCCCCGCCCTCCCCAGGGCGGCCCCTGCCCCAGTTCAAGCCCTCCAAACCCGGCACCCGCCCGAGACGCCAGCTGGCCTCCCCACTCCTGCCCCCGGGTCCCGCCGGCACCGGCTGCCAGGCTCTCGCTCAGAACACTTCAGTGACTGCCCACGTTCACGGGCCAAACCTTCAGCCTCGCTGTCGTGGCTCTTGGGGACCCAGCTGGCCCCAGCTCACGATTTCAACCTTTCCTCACTTCCGTTTCCGGCGCCCATAGTCAAGCCAGACCACAAACGGTCAGCCCCTCGCTTTCCCAGCCATATCCCCCGTTGCTGCCGTTTCCTCTACAATCACCTGGCTGGCCCAGGTTAAAGGTCACCACCACTTAAGTCTCCCCTGATCTCCTTTGACCGCCGGTAGCACCCCCCTCTTGACTTTACAGCGTAGACCTCTGCGTCCATCTCATATCTTCTCAATAGATTGTGAACGCCCGAATCTATACCGTAGAGGCGCTAGTGTGTCCACTTCATCTTCATGGCCCTCACTGACCCCAACCCTCGGTGGGTGCTCAAGAAATAACTATCGACTCAGTCGGAGTGGAACCATTTCCCAGGGGCCAACACATTATCTTGCATGTGATTCTATTAACAGATAGGCCAGGTTCCATCCATGCCAAGGGTAGGGTGGAGCTAATTTCTCTTTATCGAGAAAAGGGACATGACCTATGATATCTCCCCTGCTGCTAATGTATGCAGATGATGATGTAACTGCTTTTCTGTGTAAAAGATCCTGCCTGCAGGAGCAAAAACATAAACCGAACGTGCTTGCCTCCATCATGATCTCTCCACTCGTCAGGCATGGGATTCTTACACCCACCCCTGGGGGAGGTTTTACTGTCCCCATCTTACAGATGGGGAAACTGAGGTGTAAAGAGATAGCAGGATTCAAACTCGAGTCTGACTTCAGAGTCCCAAGTCGTAAGGCCTCTGGGCTACAGTGCTCTCTTCTGACACCCGGGCGGACTGTCTCCGGCTGACTTCCCAGTGGGCTTGGGGAGGAGGTGGAAGCAGGCGTGTGTGAGTACATATGGGCGTCACAGAGCCACACCCCCAGCCTGGGCGTCCTTCTAAGGAATACTGAGAAAGCAGAAAGGTTGCTCTCGTAAGAATCACATGGAGACGTTAAACTCACCCTCCTGGAGCTGGAAGGAGACCTCCCCCTGACTCCCACAGTTCTCTCCTGCTTCGTGGGGCCCAGCAACACCCCACTGCACACACCCACTGACACCAGGCCAGCCAGACACGGGAGCCCACGAGCTCCCCCGCCACCAGGCGCTCCACACCCCCTCAGCCCTCACTTCCCACAGAAACGCTTGCTTACGGGCACACGCGGCTTTGCACACGTGCAATCGCCCGGCAGCCGTGCAGTGACGACAGCCCCACCCCTGCCCGTCTCCACCGTGATCCTGCAGAGGACTTGGGCACTCCTGCCCACCGCCCTCACCTGTGGCCAAACCACTCCCCTCCACATCACCTCCCTGGAACCCCTCAGCAGCCAGGAGGACCCCACAGGGAAGGGGCTTTCCTGGATCCTCCTCGCCTACACACCCAGTGTCCTGTCCACCCAGGGAGATCCAGTCCAGCCAAAGTCGGTAGCAGAAAGGAAAAAGGAAAATCAAGATTAACAGTCTTTAGCCCTACCCGCTGAGAGGTAACCACATCCCACGATGTCCTGGGCTCCACGGCTCTAAAAGATTTATCGTCCTCTGACCGCACGCTCGTTGATACTTCCCCAGCGCCACTCACCCGGTCCACTAGAGTGTAATGTAAAGCTATTCCAGGGAGAAACTGAACTCAGATGGAACGTGGGCCAACAGGCGATTAAACCCTAAGGGGGGATCCCTTTCTGGTCCCGGAGAGAGGGACTGCGGGGAGGGTCCGGGCCTTCAGCTGTGGCCCAGGAAGCCTCTGTCCAAAGATGCCCGATTCCCTGGCACCCCTGAAGCTGAGCTGCTGGGCACCATGATGTGTGAGGTGGCTGAGGAAGGAAAGGTTGCCAGGAGCTGAGTTAAGCAACTTTTGGAGAAACACGGACAAAGAAATAGGAATAGGACTGAGGACCAGAGTTGAAAACAATCTCAGCTCCAGACAGCCACTTGCCCTCGATGGCCACTCCTGTGTTGCCAGCCCCCTGCCCCCGCTGGCATCTGCTCAAAGTCAGCAGCTGTGCAGCACGACGAGGGGTGGTGGTGACCTGGCTGGGCTCCCTGTGGCCTCAAACCCTGAGGACTCGGAAGAAAGCCCTGCTCTGCTTTTGGGAAACAGAGGCCAATTCCTCCTGTCAACGGCTCCGAGCTGCCCCGCCTGCCACCCAGCTCTGCTGTGCAGGGTCCCAGCATCCCAAGCAGATGGCAAGGGGTGGCTGCAAAGGGGTGGCTCCTGGGTCCCCAAACCAGGAGGCTGAGCCACAAGTCAGAACAAACAGGCGGAGGTGTGGTGGGTGAGCTGAGGGGATGTGAATGCGGGATATTCACATCAGGGAGGCCGGAGGCTTCCTCTTAATGGACTTGCACTAGGAGAGCTTTCCAAGCAGGAGCTCAAGTGCTGGCAACTCCTGGGGAGGCAGCCAAAGGGGCCCAGGAGCACGTGGGACAGGCCTCGGACGCCCCACGGATGACCCGGGAACAAGTAGCCGAGGAGGCGCTTGCAGCGCCAGGCAGTGTCCAGGCGGCAACCCCTGGGCAGGGGCCTGGGGGGCCGTGTCCTCTTTCTCCCTTTGTGGCTTGACACTGCAGCATGGACACAGGACAAAAACTTTCTGCCTCGGGACCAAGCTCGTGAAATGGGTTGCTGTCTAAGGCAGACACTCACATGGAATGCTGGAGAAACCGGGCCTGGGTTCACGGAATCGGGCCTTCCAGTGCAAAGCCTTCTAGCCGTGGGGTATGTAATCTAGGCTCTGCAGCCCATTATCAGGAACTAGGCCCCAGTGGCAGAAAGTAAAGCAACTGGCAGCCACCCTCAGCTTCTCCACCTGGGAAGGCCCTTCAGGCAGAAGTGGGCCCGTGTCCTGGGGAATTCCTGCTACACCTGTCTGCCCTCAGAGACCCCCTATGAGGGTGCCCATCACCCCTTCTCCTTGCCCCGTGTATCCGAGGGCGTCCCCCATGGGCCCCAGCCTCCTGCCAACCAGCCTCAACCTCGCTCACAGGACCACCCAGCCCTGCATCCCTCTGGTGACTCTGACCCACTGGGCTCTCTCCAGGCCACAGCCCCCAAAACTCTGATGCAGCTTCTCCCCACCCCCATCCTCTGAACCCAGAGCTAAAGGAAATTCTCAAGAGAAAGTGCACACTTCCAAGTCTCGCTCCCACCCAGGTACCCCAGATCTGTCAGCCAAGGACACCTCCCAGCTCTGCGCGGCCACGGGCACGTCTGCAAGCCCGGGCGAAGCACTCCCTCTTGCTCTGGCCACTCCTGCAGGATGCTACAGTTGCTGCAGCCACGCTCGGACAGTCCTCGGGAGCCCTGGGGCCTGGTTCCTGCTCGGCAGCTGACTCACAGTGTCAACAGATCCCACTTTCCCCACCAGGAGCCCTTACGCTCAGGGCCTCTAATTCCCTATGACAGGCCCTCGACCTTCCGGCTGCTTTCCTCCCCAATCACATTCCATGCCTCCATTTCCTCTGCCTCCTGCCTTGGTCTCTTTACCTGATGATAATCCCTGACCTTTGGACAGCCTTTCACAAAGGGTTTCCATGGGCACCATCTTTCATCCTCTGCGACCACCTTCTGATGTGTCTCTGAGAGATAAAGTCACCTGCTCAAGGTCACACAGGCAAGGCTGGAATTCAAGTTTTCTGGCTCCGTACGCACTGGACCACCTCTAGCTTTGAGGAACCTCAGCAGCATCTCCAAGCACCCACTTTGGCAAGTGAGCTGCCACCCCCACCCTAGTCTCCCATACCCTCCACTTGGTCTTTCTGGACTCCTAAAGGTCTTCTCCAGGCCCGGCCTCATTTATTCTTCTATCCCCAAGAGAGCCACAAAGACCTAACAAAGTCCCCCACATCCTAAGACTTCTCCGGGGGTCGTAAATTGCCCTTCTGTGAAGTAGAACACAGGTGACGCTGACTGTGACCCTCGCCCAGAGCTTCTCAAAGGACTGGTGAGGGCAGACGCAATCCTAGCACACTCCTGGTGGCTGCAGACTCGTCTTTCAAACATCACCCAAATGAGCCTCTGGACCCAAAGGCTTCCAAGCGTCATAGAAGAGAGGCAACTCCCAGACACCCAGGAGCGAAGGAAAAGGCAGGGCCCGGGAACTACAGATGGATGCAGCAACACACCTCCCCCCGCCCACCAACGTGGCCCACCTCTCAGCCCTGCACATTCCTCGGGACGCACGTTCAGGGAGAGTGAGAAGAGCTGAGAACTGTCCACCTCTCCTCTCCTCCCCAAAGCTGGATGAATTCATGAGCCCAGGACAATGCTAGAACAGGTCTCCATCTGGGTCACCAACAGCGTCCTCAGGGTTGAAGCATTCTCCAGGCATCTCTCTTTCACGTCCATTATAAAGGACGCCAACCTTCTCTCAGCTTTCTGCCTTCCTCAGTCCAGTGCACCCAACACATATTAAAGGTGGGCCCGCAGTGCCAGAGGCAATGCCCCTCATCATCACCACGGTGGGAGGATGGGCGTTTACCCTTCCCATCCACCAGGGTCTGAGGGCCATGGATTCTCCCCTCGCAGGGCCAGGCTGCCCCGGCACCACGCTGTGCCAGGGCCATTTCTTACAGTCACGCTAGGAACTCCTGCCATGCTGAGGACACAAATTCTTCAAGCCCCGGGTACCATCACTCCAGACCATGTCAAGGCCAGAACCATCCGACACCTTAGTAATGAGAGCACTTCCTCACACCCCTGCCAGGGGCACCACCATGCGCCCACAGGCTGCCCACCGCCACTCCAGAACCAGTCCAAGTGTTGTGCCCGTCATCAGTCTGCACTGAGGGCTGCGCCCGCCTCACACCTGGGCAGCCACCACCGCACCAAGGTGGGGGTGAGTCTTCTGACACCCGTGCCGGGAAAACCACGCTGCCCGTGCCAGACCCACGCTGCCCACGCCCGTGCCACGGGTGTCACCATTTCCACACTGGCGCCAGGGGCTCCACGGATCTCACACCTGCCACACCGCGCGCCCTGGACACTGCCCAGCTGCCGCACCGCTCACACCGCGCCCGAGTCCGGGGCCCGGCCCGCCGCGCCCGCGGCCCCCCTTACCTCCAGCCAGCCGCAGGGCTCGGCCCGCCGCCGCCACCGCGACCGCCACCTCCATCCTGGGCTCCCCAAGGCCCCAATTCACTAACGCCGCTTCCGCAGGGCGCCGGCGCCGGCGCGAAGGCCGCCTCCGCCCCCCGGGGGACGCTGCGTCCTTTACGTAAACCCCACTCCGCCGCCAGCGGTGACCATGGCGACGACCGCGGGGCGGCAGCGCCCCCTGGTGCCAGGGAGGGGAGCGGCGCCGAGGCAGGAGTGAGCGGAGTCTTTCGCGGGGCTCCACGCGTGGGGGCGGTGGGCGCAGGACTCCAGCCGCCGCTGCAGCTTCGTGGGCGGCCGGGAGGGGCAGGACCGGCTGCGCTGCATGCGGGGAAGGGAGCCGCCTGGGTCCCCCTCCTTCAGGCCCCGCGTGACCGGGTTTAGCGTGGGAGAGAGGCAAAAAAGCATGTAGGATCACTGGAGAACTGATGCATTTGCGGGGAGGAAAGAGAGAGATGGGTTCCACCTCCTCGGGGTGCTGAGCGCTCCTTGAGGGGCGGGGTGGTCAGAGCACATCATAATCATCTGCGTCCTCCCCTCACCCTCTACCCCTGCAGGGCCCAGCCTCGTGCCTGGCATCCAAAAGGGCGCTTGGTCAATTTTGAATTCCTGGAAAATAAAGAAAATTGCCCTTCCTATTCTGCTTCACACGCATCCATTCATTCACTTAACACACCTTCCCTGAGAGTTAGCCTTGAGCCGGAGCAGCACTGTCCAGTGCCTTGTGCTGAGCTCGGGGAGTGAGTGAGCACAAAGGCAAGCAGAGCCCAGGCCCTGCCCTTCAGTTCAGTCCAGGGGGTACGAGACCATCACGGTACAGGGTGCTTGTGGTGTAGGAGCTCAGCAGAGAGGGCGGGTGGAGCGCTCTGAGGGGCACTTAAGCAAGCCGTGGGGGAGGGAGTTGGGTCTGGAGGCTGAGATGACCCAGCTGGGTCTCAAAGGTGGAGTAGAATTCAGAGGCAAAACGGGGAGTCGCATGTTTCAGCAGGGGGAGTGCCTCTAAAATGTTCTCTGGGCCCTGTCGTCATCCCAAGAAAACAGGGTGAGACACAGCAGTTTAGTGTAAGTGGGAGTGTAAAGAGCTACGTGTGCAGGGCCTGTGGTGCAGTAGCCACCTGAAAACTAGCCGGACTTTTGGGGTTAAGGTGAGACTCTGAGTCCAGGGCAGTCTTCCCCTCTGCTGAAGCAGGTGGGACCTACTTCTGGAAGGAGTTCTGTATTACCCGTGGTTATTTTGAAGGCAAACTCCGGCTTATTTAAAAAAAAAAAGAAGAATGGGGGTGGGGAGAGCAAATACTGGGTGGGATACCTCAGGGGATTCAAGAAAGAGTTGGGCCCTCCCAGCCTCAGGAAGGGCCGGGTATCAGGGAGGCTTTAAGGACTGACTGTAACATAGCAGTTTGGGAGCCTTCTGTCTAGATCATTGTAATTAATCAGAATCAAAACTGCCAAATGTAATGTCCCTTGGTTCAAAGTTCTAGATTCCCAAAAGAAAGAATCTTGTTGGTCCAGCTTGAGCCATGGTCAATCATAGCAGCTACATTCTACCCCCTTAGCTGCCCAGTGCACACAGATTCACACATGTACACACACACACACACACACATACACACACACATCTTCCTCCCATTCATCCAAAGTCATCTTCACCAAACGATATTGTGTTCCAATATTCCCTGGTCGGCCACCTCCAGACTTGCTGTCATGATCAAGATCAAAGTTCAAGGTCTTCAAGGTGATGTCCATGTCTCTTTTTCCTCAAGGTTTATGGTGATCCCATCTGGGCATCTAACAACTGAATTAAAGGGTGCATTTAACTACCACAAACATGTCCTTTGAATCCTCGCTGCTCAAAGGGTGGCATTAGCACCATCGAGGAGCTTGTGAGAAATGCAGAATCTCAGGCCCCCACATCTCAGCAGATTGAAAAGCTCCCCGGTGGTTTGTATGCACATTACAGTTGGAGAAGCACTGCTATTATAAATATGGATGGAAAGGAAAAGGCAATGTATGAAAAATGCTTTTCAATGGTGATCACTGCTGTTTAAAAGGAAAAGGGGGAGGGGTGAGTTATTTAATCTTCAGCAACTCCAGTAACCAACATGGAAATAACCGACTCCAGTAACCATCAAGGTAGCGGCTGCAGTCTTTATTTTTGCAACCGGTTGCAAACTCCTAAAAGGTGTTTAGGACTTTCTTCCTCTAATTCTTTATTCTTTGGTTCACTTGCCTCCTGCCTGCATCTCATTTTCCTGGTGGACCGTTCCGAGTCTCCATCCTTGAGGGCCTGAGCCGTCGGTGATCCTGGCTGTAAAACACCACAGCAGAATTCCGTCTGCCTTTACCACCGGGCGTGACGGTGTAGGAGGTACTGCACAGGGACCCTGCGCGCCACCCATATCCCTCGTGTGCGTGTGTGTGTGTGTGAGATGACGATCCCCCAGTGGCCAGGTGGCAGTCCCAGTGTCCAATTCAGTGGAACCGTTATTGTGCCTCCTGGTGGAAATGTTCCTCCCTTCAGTTCTAAGACCACCAGACAATCAAAACTCAGAACTGCCTGAACAGGAGGCAAACGACAGGCATTCTGACAATGGTGAAACTCACATCACCGCCTCCACCCCTAGTTCCCAGACCCTTTGGAGGAAACATACCATAACAGATGTCTGGTTCAGAGCACACATCCACTGGGGGCCTTACCTGGTCCAGCCACCAGGCTGCTCCCCCTCTACTCCAATATCTCGTTCGTCCTCCCCTCTGAACGCCCTCAGGCCCCATTCTGACAGAGTTTGACCAGGTGTCTTTGGAGACAGCTACGAGCGTTGTGAGCAGAGTGGAGCAGGGGAGGAAGACAAGAGTGAGGGTTCCAGAATGGGTCACAAGCTACCGATTGGTCCCGGTCCAGCCGCCAGGCTGTGTTCCCTCAGCTCGGTGCCAAATTCCCGCTCTGGCCTCAGTATCTCTCTAGGTTCCAGTGGGGATAATAACATGTCTCCTCCTCCCAGGGGTGCTGTGTGGATTAACTAATTAATGAGTGTGACATCGTCTGCTTCCACAAAGGGGCTGATTAAATGCTGAGCGTTGTTATTAGAGTAATGGGGCGTGTGACAGGCAGAGTAGACTGGAGACAGATCTGCTCCCCTCGCCTCCTCCCCAGCCCCTTCCTCCGTCTGCCCCACGCTCTGCAACCTGAACGTCTTGCAAGACAAAACCAAGATGATTTTTGGCACCCCCGAAGTTGGTGTCTAACTTTTGCTCATTTCCCCTGTACTGGAACATGAGTCAAGGCCCGGCTTCGTAGAGTAATCTGTCTCCGACAGCTGGCACAGCTGTGCCCTGCCCCAGACTCTCAGCTCCCAGCAGCTGCAGGATGGGATGGCTTGGCTAGTGATTGCATCAGGTTAGAGCTGCCTGCAGAAAGACAACTGCAGAATTCCTGAGCTGGGTACCAACCCCCTGACCGCATTGCCCCGTGGTCCCAGCGACTGACTGCCTTTCCTCACAGCCCGAGGGAGGGAAAGCCAATGTGGCATACTGGCTTAAGGCTGGGGGAATTCAAAGCATGCAGTGTTTTGAAGTATATAGTATCTGCTTATGGCCACAGGAGATCCAATGACTACATTTTAGCTTGGATGCAGGGTATCGGGTAATGGATGAAATCATAGTTCTGTGCACGGCGACTTTAGCCTGGCTCGTTCCCAAATGCAAAAATCCAGGGAGGCCCCTGAGTGAAATAGTGAACGTGACTTTCCCAGTAGTCAGTGTGAGATCATTGCCCGCTCCCAGTTGCTGGGTCCCCCATCTCTGAGTGTTGTACAGTGCTGGCTCTCACCCAGAATCCTGGTACCCATGATGGGGTGGATGGGAAGGAATCACTCAGTCCCACCACCAGGTAAATGTTTGCATCTGACAACCAAGGGGAATGTTGTTTACCCACATAGCACAAACTCAGCCTGCCTGGGGAGGCGAGAGAAAAGCTCTGGAGGCTGAGCTGTCAGACTCCCACAGGGAGAGAAGTTAGCCAGTTGCAGAGGTCTAGACAATGCCTATGAATTGGGGTTTGGGACACCTGGACCCAGCTCGGGATCGTCCTGGCTATCTCATGGCAGGATTTCAATCCTCCTTCTCTCTGAATACAGCTTCTTTCCTGCCTCCTTGTTGCTGCTGCTGTGAGGTACAGGTATGTGTCATGGGGGCAAATAGCCTGGAAGTAGGGGCTGGACCAGCCAGGAATGAAAAGATCAGCCCCCACTGGGATGTGCTGAGGTCCTGTACGAGAAGTAAGCTGTCCCCTCCCACCAGAGGGGCGCCTGCAGCCCATACCTTTTACCCGAGTAAGCATAGTTTGCCGTCAGGGTCTCGACAAATCTCTGTGGTGATGGAGTGATAATGGTGGAGATGCTGGAGGAGGTGAGAGAGATGGTAGTCTAGGTGGTGGTGATGAGAGGGAGGGGAAAGAGGACTGATGGCTTCCAAGGGGTTTTTCCATTCCCACCTCATCCTCCATTCACTTGGGTATCACCGGCACTTTCACTGTGATGCCCAGAGGATTGGGGGATCCTTGCATCTCATTAAACCGGCCTATTTGTAAGTGTCTGCTTCCTAATGAGCATTGTAGTAACTAGTTTTTCTCCTTGGGGCACTAGGGAGCTATGGGATGTAAACACAGATGTCTCGGGGGAAAGATTGCCTGCTTACGGACTAGTGGGATTCATCTGCACTTTCTGGACAATAATAACAAGAGTAGAGGGTACTCTTGATGGTGTCCATCCATCCATCCACCCACTCACCCAACAACTCATTCTCCCACCTGCATCTTCACCCACCCATCCATCCACCCACCCATTCACCCACTCACCCATTCTTCTACCCAGTCTGTCCATTGCCCACTTACCTACCCATCCACTCACTCCTCCATCCCCCTACCCGCCCATCTACTCATCCACATATCCATCAACCCACCCATCCATCCACCTATCTTTCCATCCATCCATCCATCCACCCATCCATCTACCCAACTATGTCCTAAATCATGTCCAGTTGATTTTTCCTCCTAAATATCTTTGCAACTACCCACTTCTGTCCATTTCTACGAGTACCACCCAAGTCCAGGACACACTTGTCTCTTCAGGGCCACTGTCATAGTCTCCTAACTGCTCTTACTTCTCATCGATTTTGCACCAAACAGGTAGAGTGACCTTCTATAAATGAACATCAGATTATATCATGTCACTGCTTAAAACCCTGCTCTGGTTTCTTATCACTCTTAAAATACAGACCCCAATTTTTGGTGGGTATACAGTAAAGTGTACAGATAATGAATTTCTACCTGTGACCAGACCCAGACAAAGATACAGAATATTTCCTGTTCTTTGTGTCCTTAATGGTCAATAGCCACCCCCCAGAAGTAAACACTATTTGACTTCTATGCCGTAGGTTCGTCTATTCCTGAACTTCCTACAAATGGAATCCTAGAGGACATACTCTTCTGTTTCTGGCTTCTTCTGCACAACATTACGTCTGTGAGATTCATCCATGTTATTATGTGTATCAACAGTTCATTCTTTTTATTGTCGTGTGATATTTCATTAGATAAATACACCATGATTTGTCTGTCTATTCTGCTGTTGACAGATATATGGCTTTTTCCAGCTTGGGGCTCTAGTGCATAAGGCTGCTATGAACATTCTTGTACAAGTCTTTTGGTGGACATTGCACTTATTTCTCTTAGGTTGGGTGGTGGGCAGAATAATGGTCCCCCAGTGATGTCCACGTCCTAATCCCCAGAACCTGTAAATATGTTCGAGTACATGAAAAAGGGGAATTCGGACTGCAGGTGGAATTAAGGTTGCTAATCAGTTGACCTTGAGATGGGAGAGATTATCCTGGTTTATCTGGGTGGGCTCAGCTTAATCACAAGCGTCCTTATAACTGGGAGAGGGAAGCTAGGTGAGAGAACCAGAGAGCCTCTGGAAGGAACACAGCCCGGCCGACACCTTGATCTTAGCCCAGTGAGACCCATTCTGGACCTCTGACCTTCAGAACGCTAAGATATAGATTTGTTTTAAGCTACCAAGTCTGTGGCAATTTAAGACAGCTGCAATAGGAAACCGATACAGGTAGACGCTTAGGAGTGGAATTGCTGGGTCGTAGGATGGACAAAAGACTCAAATTCTTCTTGTGAGCTCCACCACCCAGCATGTCTGGCCCTGCCAACGTGTCCACCCCCATCCTGGGCCACTCTCGGCTCTTCTCTCCGCCCTCCAGCCACATCAGGCAAGCCAGCCGTGACGTTCCTCAGAGGTGCCCTTTACGTGTGCTGCTCCCTCTGCTGGGAAGGCTCTCCCCTCCCCCACTCTTTAGCTGTCAGTTCCCAGGATGCTTCCTCAGGGAAAGAAGGTCAGGTTCCCAGTTACTGATGTGCTATCCAAGCACTCTTTTCTTTTCCTCCAGGCCACTTGTCAAGGTTTGCCGTGACATATTCATTGAGGTGGTTGAGTTTGCCCCCCATCTCCTCCCCAAGACCCCATCCCCAGACTAGAAGCTCCATGTGGGTAGGGACTGGGTCACCCCCATGTCCTTAGCACACAGCCCCAGAGCCTGGCACATCGTAGGCCCACCGCAGCTACCTCCTCCCTATTGAATGAATGAACATCTGTTTGATAGGGAGGGGGAGACGTCTGGGTACAGTGATGATGTCAGAGGAAGTGAGGAGAAGAGGAAGGACGAGGAAGAAAGGAGACAGGAGGAAACACAGAAACACGTACCCTGGAGACCACCAAGGCCCAGATTCTGCCCTCAGTTTCAGTCTCATTTCACCAGCATCCCCAGGGCAAGAAGACTCTTGAAAACCATTCACGTGAATCAAACCAAACCCTCAGGAGTGAAATGTTGATCTCTTAGCGAGAAAGGCCCTGTATTCCTTCACAGACAGATCGATGCCTTTGCAGGGACCTGTGACTCATACTTTCTGCCTTGGAAACAGTCAGCCTGGCCCCTGAGGCAGGAGAGGTGTGATATATGAGTCTGGAGATGACCAAGACTTCAAGAGAGGCAATGGGTTTCCCAAGGCTCCCCAATATGTTAGAATCAGAGCTGGGACCTGAGACCGGGGCTCTTGACTCCTAGCTCAGTGGTGGGGTAGGATAGGGATGACAGATTTAGCAAATTAAAAAACAGGATGCCCAATTCAGTTAGAATTGCAGATGAACAACAAATAATTTTTTAGTATAAGTATGTCCCAAGTATTATATGGGACACACTTATACTAAATAATTATTGTCATTCATCTGAAATTCAAATTTAACTGGGCATCCTATATTTTATGTGGCAATGGGGCTGCAGGAGTGGGGTGAGGGTTAATCCCTGCTTCACTACTAAGCAGGCCTGTCTGGGGACCTGCGTCCTCATGCTCTCTAGGACATACGGCCTGTTTGTCCCCTGGACAGAGCTGGCCACCCTCTGACCTCTTTGACCTCCTTGACGCACGGTCTTCAGCCTCTGAGCAGACCCCAGCCTCCTGCCAGGACACTGGTTCTCAACTTAAAACCTTAGAAGGGCTTCCCTGGTGGCGCAGTGGTTGAGAGTCCGCCTGCCGATGCAGGGGACATGGGTTCGTGCCCCGGTCCGGGAAGATCCCACATGCCGCGGAGCGGCTGGGCCCCTGAGCCATGGCCGCTGAGCCTGCGCGTCCGGAGCCTGTGCTCCGCAAAGGGAGAGGCCACAACAGTGAGAGGCCCGCGTACCGCAAAGAAAAAAAAAAAAACCTTAGAATTATCTGCCCAGACTGCACCGTGGGCCAATTACAGCAGAATCCCTGGGGGTTGGACTCAGGCATCAGGAGTTTTCAAAGCTCCTCTGGCGATTCCAGCAGGCGGCTGAGGTTGAGAACCACTGTGCAACAGAAGTCGCTTCTTGGCTGCTAAGGGCACGATAGTTCCAACTTTGTCTCCTGGAAGAGCCTCGGGAAACCCCGCAGTCTCAGCTGCTTCCCTTTGCAAACCACTCTGCTGTAGGCCCTTCTGCTCTCAGCTCCTCTCAGCCTTTTCTGGTTGACTCTGAAGAGTTCCTGTTTCAGAGGAGGACAGTTCCCGTTACCCCCAGGCTCATTAGGAAAACAGGGGTGGGAGCCCCCCGTCTGGGATCCTTGTGCCCCTGCTGGAATCTGGAGCACCCGGGGAGCCTCTTGGGGATCCAGGGTCAAGGCCAGGCAGAAAGAGGTTGTTCTTTGAGCTGATTCTTTGTTCTTTGAGCCCGATCCTTGTGTCTGGGTTGGATCTGCCGGCTGTGCGTGTCTGTAGCACCCTCACACTTCTCCCCCGGAGCACGCAGTTGCTTATATTTCCTCGTCACGCCATGTTTGTCTTCCCCACTAGACTCGGCTTCAGGAGGGCAGGGGACGGGTCTGTATTCTGTGTTCCCGGACCTTGGCTGGTGGCTGGAGCAGGGGCTCAATGAATATTTGTGTAACTAGTGGATGAACCCTTAGCAATTATGAACTCTCACCCTGTCCTTGTACAGATAAGGAAACAGAAGCACAGAGAGGGAAGGGACCTGCCCCAGGTTGCACAGCATGGTGGAGGCTGAGTTAGGACTAAACCTCAAGACTTTGATTCCTGTTCCAGGCCTCTTTCCACTCAGTACAACATAGGAGTGCCCCACCTCTACTCCCGCCCTCCCCACCCCTCCCAGCCCTGTTCTGAGTCATCAGCTCTTCCTCCTTTCAAGCTCTCCCCCTACAGACACACACACACACACACACACACACTCACACACACACACCACTCTCTCTCTCTCTCTCTCTCTCTCTCTCTCTCTCTCCATCCTCTTCAAAGGCTTCCCTTCTGGGAAGGGTCAGGGTGACCCTCGCAGTGGGTGAGGAGACAGGCAAAGGGGGGAGGAGACATATATTCTGTAGAAAACACCAGAAGTCCCTCTAGCTTGAAGCCTCCTCTACCAAACAGACTTGCAAGGTGTGGAGGGAAATCTATGTGGACGAGCTTCACAGGATGGACCTTGCCCTCCCCCTCCCCCCTCCTCTCACCCCGGAGGAAGGACTGAGCTGGCCCCGAGCTCAAGGAGGCTGCTTCTCCCCAGGACAGTCCCAAGCTGGAGAGTCCGCAAGCAGGGTTTGGAGCCAAGCGGAGCCAGCTAAACAACCCCCACCCCTGTTTTCCTGGCTGTAAAACCCTCAATGAGGCTCAGTTTCCTAACCAGGAAGATGAGTCTAATAACATTGCCCGGCCTGGGGGTGGTGAGGATGCCGTGTATGGCGCAGGGCACCCCATGAGGTGCTCAACCAAGGTGCTTTCCCGGAGCCTTTGCCCTGGGGTCTCAGCGACAGTCTAGGCTGGACATGAGCACAGTTAGCAGGAACTCAAGGCTGATCCCCTGATTGGACAAACCGATGTCATCCATCCTCATCCTGAGCTGTGAGTCCGAAGGTGGTAATTTCATGAAAGAAAATGGGTTCCCAATGGGCTCTAAGGGGATGCAGCACCTTTCAGAGACCTCCCTGCCTTTTTTTTTAACTTTTTTTTTTTTTTTGGCCACAAGGAGTGGCTTGTGGGATCTTAGTTCCCCGACCAGAGATTGAACCCCGGGCCCCCGGCATTGGAAGCTCAGAGTCCTAACCATTGGACATCCGGGGAATTCCCTTCCCTGCCTTTTTTAAAAACCATTTGTTTTATTGAAGTATGATTGATTTACAATGTTGTGTTAGTTTCTACTGTACAGCAAAGTGATTAAATTATTCATATATATACATTCTTTTTCATATTCTTTGCCGTTATGGTTTATCACAGGATATTGAATATAGTTCCCTGTGCTCTACAGTAGGATCCTGTTGTTCTCCTTGCCTTTGAAGCCACGTCAAGGAGGGTAAGCTAGCATTTGTACTGCAGGCACTGGAGGCAGGTTTGTGATGGGTCTTCTTGGGAGGTCAGATATCAGAGGGGACAGAACCTGATGGGCTGCAGTGGGCAGGATGAACTCAGGAAACCTCAGGACTGGCCTTTGCTCTCAGACACCGTTTTCTTAGCAGTTTAAAAAATTGTGTGTGTGTGTGTGTCTGTGTGTGTGTGTGTGTGTGTGTGTGTGTGTGTGTACGGTGAAAGATACATGATCTAAAATTAACCATTTTTTTTTTTTTTTTTTTTTTTTTTTTTGCGTTACGCGGGCCTCTCACTGCTGTGGCCTCTCCCGCTGCGGAGCACAGCCTGCGGACGCGCAGGCTCAGTGGCCATGGCTCACGAGCCCAGCCGCTCTGCGGCATGTGGGATCTTCCCGGGCCAAGGCACGAACCCGTGTCCCCTGCATCGGCAGGCGGACTCTCAACCACTGCGCCGCCAGGGAAGCCCTGAAATTAACCATTTTTAAGTGTACGCTTCAGTGGCATTAAGTACATTCCCAGTGTTGTGCAACCATTTCCGGAACTTCTTCATCACCCCATCCAGAAACTCTGTATCATTAAACAAGAACTCGCCATTTCCCTCTCTCCTCAGCCCCTTATAACCACTGTTCTACTTTCTGTCTGGATGAATTTGACTACACTAGGTACCTCCTATAAGTGGCATCACACGATATTTTTCCCTCTGCGTCTGGCTTTTTTCCCTTGGTCATAATGTCTTCAAGCCTCATCCCTGTTATAGCATGCGACAGAATCTCCATCCTTTCTAAGGCCAAATAATATACCATTGTCTGTATAGACTACATTTCATCCATCAATGGGCGTCTGGGTTATTTCTACCTTTTGGTAATAATAACAATGATAGTGCTGTGAACATGGATGTACTAATATCTGACCAAGCCCCTGCTTTCAATCCTGTTGGGTATATACCTATGTCAAAAGATAAACTGAGGCAGATTAAAAATTTTAATAATTTGAACAAAAATTGATTCGTATCAGGCAGCATCCAATCTAGCAGATAGAAAGGAGCTCTGAGGAGCTGAACAGAAGGAAAGACTTTTAGAGGCAGAAGGGAATGGGAACAAGCAAATTACACTAGGCAAAAAAGCAGCTTGGTTATTGCAAAACTACTTTCCTTAAGGGGTTGCTAGGGGCCTATCAGGAAGAGGACCTAACTAATACTCGTCAGCGATTCCTGATTGACTGGTTTAAGATTCCATTTCTGGGAAAGCCAGAACTAATTCAGTCTCAGTTTGGTGACATGGGGTTTAAGCAACTTTATTTGGGGCCTGTTCTCTTGTTTTTAACACCCAGAAGCGGAATTGCTGGATCATATGGTAATTGTGCGTTTACTGTTTTGAGGACCCACCACACCGTTTACCAGAGCAGCTACACAGTTTACATTCCCACCAGTAATGCCCAAGTGTTCCGATTTCTCCACATCCACGCCAACACTTATTTTCTGTTTGTTTTTGTTTATTTTTTGGCCACACGGCATGGCCTGTGGGATCTTAGTTCCCCAGCCAGGGATTGAACCTGGGCCCTTGGCAGTGAGAGCATGGAGTCCTAACCACTGGCACGCCAGGGAATTCCCTGTTTATTTTTTATCACAGCCATCCTAATGGATGTGAAGTGGTGTCTCACTGTGATTTTTAAAATTTCCTTCTTTCTTTATTTGTGGCTGCGTTGGGTCTTCTTTGCTGCCCGTGGGCTTTCTCTAGTTGCGGCGAGCGGGGGCTACTCTTTGTTGAGGTGCGCGGGCTTCTCATTGCGGTGGCTTCTCTTGTTTCGGAGCACGGACTCTAGGCGCGCTGGCTTCAGTAGTTGTAGCACGCGGGCTCAGTAGTTGTGGCTCATGGGCTCTAGAGAGCAGGCTCAGTACTTGTGGTGCACGGGCTTAGTTGCTCTGCGGCATGTGGGATCTTCCCGGCATGTGGGATCTTCTCCGACCAGGGCTCGAACCGTGTTCCCTGCATTAGCGGGCGGATTCTTAACCACTGCACCTCCAGGGAAGTCCCTCTCATTGTGATTTTGATTTGTAATGTTGAGCATCTTTTCATGTGCTTATTGGCCATTTCTAAGTAGGTTTTTTTTTCTTTTTTATTCTTATTGAGGCATAAGTTACATACAATTCTTCAGTGTGTGCAGCTTGGTTAATTTATTAAACAACTGGGTAACCATCATAAATATCAAAATTTAGAACATTCCAGCATCCCAGAAGAGTCCTTGAGGCTCCACCCCAGTCAGTATTCCAAGAAGGAAACTACCATTCTGACGTATATCACCATGGATAATGTTACCTGTTGTAGAACTTCAAATAAATGGAATCATAGAGTGTGTTTATTTTTGTTATTGGTTTCTTTCACTCTTTGTTATGTCTCTGAGATTCATTAGCATGCTTCTAATACACACAGAATTTTCCAGTAACACGACTATTACGTACACGGAAGGAAAAGACTGTCCTTTGTTTTGTTTGGAATTTTGCCAAGACTTGTTGCCCATTTCCCATCACCAGTCACAGCATGGCTCGTGGTGTCTGAGTCACCATCAGGACCACCTGGGTCCGTCTGCCTCTGTGGCTGTCGTATTCCCAGTGGTCCCACTAGGATCAAGTGTCAGGGCCACGTCATCCCATCTCCTCTGCAGTCGGCTTGTGCATTTTCACTGTGAAATGCATTGCATACAGTAGTAGCTCATCCTTTTTCATTGCTGTGTAGTATTCCACCGCATGGCTATACAACAATCTATTAGGATTAATCATACGAAATTGCAAATCTTCAGCCTCTTAATCTGCAATATAAAAGACCATTTCATAAGGTTCAATCTAATATTTACCCACTCTATAGTTGACAGATATTTGCTGCTATGAGCATTTGTTTATACGTCTTAGTGAGCATACGCTTGCACCCATTTCTGTTGAGTCTATTCCAAGGGGTAGATTTGCTGGGTCATAGGATATACGTACGTTAGGTTTGGTCAATTCTTCCAGTTTCACAAAGTGGCTTTACTGATTTACACACCTACCAACCATGTATGAGAGTTCCAGTTGCTCCACATCCTTGCCAACATTTGGTAGGGTCTCTCCTTTCAGTTTTAGCCAACTTTCCAGCTAATGTGACCCAACTTGTTCCCCTTCCCACTCCCTGCAGTGACTCCATTGGTCAGAGCTGATTGCCCTGGGCTGGCCCCTGGTCTGAAGGCACCTCTCTATGGACTAGACAGAAGGTCAGTTAACCCCCTGGTGGGGGTTGATCTAAGCTCCACCCCATGGAGTCACACTATAATGAGTATTTGATGCTGTGACATGTGACATATAATGAGTATTTGATGCTGTGACAGATACATAAGAAATATATAGGGCTTCCCTGGTGGCGCAGTGGTTGAGAGTCCGCCTGCCGATGCAGGGGACACAGGTTTGGGCCCCAGTCCGGGAAGATCCCACATGCCGCAGAGCGGCTGGGCCTGTGAGGCATGGTCGCTGAGCAAAAAAAAAAAAAAAAGAAATATATATTTGGTTATTCAGATGGCCAAACATATATTTCTCATATATTTGGCTTTTGTCCATGGTTCCTGGCTCGCAGCTCCCAAAACCCTTGGAATTTCCTTTGCAGTAAGACCAATTGGTGCATTTTTTAAAATAGTATTTGGGACTTCCCTGGTGGTGCAGTGGTTAAGAATCCGCCTGCCAGTGCAGGGGACACGGGTTCGAGCCCTGATCCGGGAAGATCCCACGTGCCTCAGAGCAACTAAGCCCGTATGCCACAACTACTGAGCCCACGTGCCGCAACTCCTGAAGCCCACGCACCTAGAGCTTGTGCTCCGCAAAAAGAGAAGTCACCGCAATGAGAAGCCTGGGCACCACAACCGGAGAAAGCCCGCGTGCAGCAACGAAGACCCAACGCAGCCAAAAATAAATAAATAAATAGATTAGAAATCATCATAATAATATTTGGTCTCTGGTCCTCAGTTCCTGAAACCTCTCCACATACATAACGGTGAAATGGGTGTTTTGTTTTTTCATAACCAACCCCTTTCCACCACAACTGGGTTTATGTTAATGAGGTGACTTCTGCAGAGTGCCTAATGGCAGCTGGTTGTCAGGGGAACCACCATGAACAGAGGGAGAGGTGGGGCTGATTCCCAGGTTGGGGAGAAGGGCTGGAGGTTGAATCAGTCACAATGGCAATGAGTGAATCGATCACGCCTAAGCAATAAAGTCTCCATTAAAAAAACAAAAGGGATGGGGTTTGGAAGAGCTTCCAGGTTGGGGAACCAGGATGCTTCCACGTGCCGCCAGGCCCGGCCCCAGACTCCCCGAGGACAGAAGCTCCTTTGTTTGGGGCCTCATCCTCCTCATCTGGCTGTTGACTCGCGTCCTTTAATATCCTTGGTGATAAAGCTGTAATCTGGTGAGTAAACGGGCTTCCTGAGTTCTGTGAGCCGCTCTAGCAAATTAACTGAACCCAAGGAGGAACTTTTGATTTATAGCTGGTCGGCCAGAAGCACAGGTAACCACCTGGGCTTGTGACTGGTAGTCCTGTGGGACTGAGCCCTTAACCTGTGGAAACTGACGCTATCTGGGTAGATGGTGTCAGGACTGAGCTGAATTCCCAGACTCTCTGATGGTGCGGCAGAATTGCTTGTTGGTGCAGGGAAGCCCCCCACACACATTGGAATTTGGTCCAGGAATCTCAAAAAGTGTGGCATTAGGACCACCCAGTCAAAGCCCTTCCTCAGGACGTATAGTACCAGCAGGGAGCCAATGATACGGATCAATACTGTTGTGGTGACCCTAAGCGCCCCCCGACCGTGGGGTGATCTGGGGCCTGGGAGAACTATGTGACGGATGCATCGCCTGCCCCTACTACGCCTCTGGTTCCCACCTGTGCCCTTAACCCAGCATCGTCTATAGATCCTCAAGCGTTGTAGCTGGAAAGCAATCGGCTTCTGCGTATGTAATGTTTTTCAATGTATGTGGATCCCATTGTGATTAACGACATTCAAGTTTACTGAAAGCTTTTCAGTATTCGCAGTCATCTTTGTGCTATATTTTCTTAGTGAATTCACAAAAATACAACTGTTGGTAAATGGGGTGGGAATAGCTGACACTGAAATGTAGGAGTTCAGAAAACAAAAGCGATCAGATGGCCCCAGATATCAGCCAGTAGGACCATTTGGGGGTAACCAAAATGTGGGAGGAGATGGAATGTTTCAAGTCTTCCACCTCCCTCGAGTCACCCTTCCCCAAAAGATCCAGCTGGAGCGGCTCGAGTCCCTCTTCTTTGTACTGGGGAAGTCTGGCATCCTTCTCTGCGTCTCTGAGAATCCCCAGTAGATGCTCACGGTCACTCTCCTGGTTTCTCCTAGTCCAGATTTCTGCAACCTTGTCTCAGGCCCACCCTGCAGCGATTTCTCTCCATGGTGCTTCACCCAAGCACAGGCCTGGCCCTTGCTGATGGCGTGATCAAGCGGGACCACAAGGGCAAGACTGTCCAGGTTCAAGGCCCAGCTCTGCTATTGACAGACAGCTGCCTGACCTTGGGCAAGGTTCTCTGTCCCTCTGGGCTTTGAGTTTTTTTTTTTTTTTTTGCGGTACGCGGGCCTCTCACTGCTGTGGCCTCTCCTGTTGCGGAGCACAGGCTCTGGGCGCGCAGGCTCAGCGGCCATGGCTCACAGGCGCAGCCGCTCCGCGGCATGTGGGATCTTCCCGGACCGGGGCACGAACCCGTGTCCCCTGCATCGGCAGGCGGACTCTCAACCACTGCGCCACCAGGGAAGCCCTGGGCTTTGAGTTTTTCATTATAAAATAGGGGCAAGTGTGGCCCCTCCTCTTTGGGCTGGCTGAAGGGCACATGAGTTGATGTGGGCAAAGCCTCCAGTGTCTGGAAGTTACAGGGCATGAGCCATCATTTTTATTTACCCCCCACTGAGTATTACTATTTATAACTGATTTTATGGAAGGTCTGGGGACAGAGGAGGGGGATTACAGTGCAGCATCAGAACAGTTTACAGCTGAACCACGGACCTCACCATGTTTAGCATCTCTTGTCCATGCCCATCTCAGGAAGTGTCTCACCAGCCCGCTGCCTCCTCTGGCCCAGATCTGACGCCATTTCTTGGGGCTTGTTCACCATCCCGTTTTCCATACCCTCCTCCCACTTCCATAGGCTTCTGCCCCCTTCTCAGCCACCAGAAGACGCAAAGTTGAGTTTTCAGGGCATCTACATTTTGGCTCCTGTTGCTGTCGTTGTAGAACAGGCTCTAAGACAATGATGCTCAGTGAGACCCAGACAGCCCTGTTAGGAAGGGTCAGGGAAATCTGTAAGGGCATTTTTCTTTGTCACAATGTGTGTGTAACTAGTTATTATATATAAACACAAAGTAATTCTGCATGCTTCTAATACACACAGAATTTTCCAGTAACACGACTATTACGTACACGGAAGGAAAAGACTGTCCTTTGTTTTGTTTGGAATTTTGCCAAGACTTGTTGCCCATTTCCCATCACCAGTCACAGCATGGCTCGTGGTGTCTGAGTCACCATCAGGACCACCTGGGTCCGTCTGCCTCTGTGGCTGTCGTATTCCCAGTGGTCCCACTAGGATCAAGTGTCAGGGCCACGTCATCCCATCTCCTCTGCAGTCGGCTTGTGCGTTTTCACTGTGAAATGCTGGGTTTTTTTAATAAATTTATTTTTTATTTTATTTAATTACTTTTGGCTGCATTGGGTCTTTGTTGCTGTGCGTGGGCTTCCTCTAGTTGCAGCAGGCAGGGGTTACTCTTCGTTGCAGTGTGCAGGTTTCTCATTGCGGTGGCTTCTCTTGTTGCGGAGCACGGGCTCTAGGCACGTGGACTTCAGTAGTTGTGGCACGCAGGCTCAGTAGCTGTGGCTCGCAGGCTCTAGAGCGCAGGCTCAGTAGTTGTGGCGCACAGGCTTAGCTGCTCCATGGCGTGTGGGATCTTCCCGGACCAGGGCTTGAACCCGTGTCCCCTTCATTGGCAGGTGGATTCTTAATCACCGCGCCACCAGGGAAGTCCCTGAAATGATTTTACTATAAATTACTTTCCTTTAATTTCTCCTTCATATTATAGTTAGGATGCTACACTGATTTTTTTTAAAAAAGCACTTATGAGGGCACGTGTGTTTACTTAGGAATTTCATTTCGGCTTGGTAACAGGGGTAGTTACAAAATATTTGTCATCCAAAGGGGCCTTGGGTCTGCTGGGGTTGCCAGCCACTGCTCAAGGGCCCACCTTTGCATAATTAAGAGCCCATGCCTGAGCTCTTGCCAACCAGGAGTGATTTGTTTCTGAAATGAAGTTCTCAGCTCACTTGAATGTGGAGGCTGCTGCCGTCATTTATTCTTTTCAACAGCTCTTTTTCCTCTCCCTGTAAATGTTCTTTTTTTTTTTCCTTCCCTGTAAATGTTCTGGGTTAACCATCCCACTGCTGGTCCCGTCACTCCTAGGCCACTTCCTCCTTGGTCTGTGCTCACGAAGTGGCCTCAATGGATGGTCCCAATATCTGAAGGTGACTGTGCCACATCTGGACCTAAAACCGGTCTGTGGCCCCACATTTGACTCCCTCAGCCTGGCCCGCAGGGTGCCCGCTGAGCCTGGGCACGGCCTCCTCTCTGCTCACTCCTCCCTCCCACCTTGCCATCCAGCCTTTGTACCTGGGCCCAGGCTGCTTCCTCTGTCTGGATGCCCGAACCTCACCACCACTCCCAGCTCCATCCACCTGAAACCTGCAACTCACACTGGGACTCAAACCCACGCAGCCGGGACTCAAACCCATCAAAACTCTGATTGGAAACAGGAGGGAAGGGGGGAGGGCACAAGCTTTGAAAAAGTGACATAGCCCGAGGACAGGACATAAACGGATTAGAACCAAAGGGGTCCAAGATGGCGGACAAGTCCACTAGACCTTGAACTTCAGTATACACTCATTGTAGCATGTCAGCAAGCTGAATGACATACCCACAGGCGCCATGACAGTTCCAAGGCAGACAATAAGGATCAGAAAGTGGACGGTGGGGCTTCCCTGGTGGCGCAGCGGTTGAGAGTCCGCCTGCCGATGCAGGGGACGCGGGTTCATGCCCCGGTCCGGGAAGACCCCACATGCCGCAGAGCGGCTGTGCCCGTGAGCCATGGCCGCTGAGCCTGAGTGTCCGGAGCCTGTGCTCCGCAAGGGGAGAGGCCGCAACAGTGAGAGGCTCGCGTACCGCAAAAAAAAAAAAAAAAAAAAAAAAAAAGTGGGCGGTGGCCCAATCCCCGGAAATCCCCGCCCCTTCCCCAAATAGCTGGAATACTCCTCCCACTCATTAGCCTATGAAATTACCCAGCCCTATTAAAAACTGACCACCCCATACCCTGGGGCCACTCCCACCTTCTGAGATGGCCCATTCTGTCTGCGGAGTGTGTTTCTCTCTAAATAAATCCACTTCTTCCCTATCACTTTCTCTCACTGAATTCTTCCTGCCATCAAGAACCTGAGCTTCATTAAGTCCTGAAAGCAGGCGTGTGATCTCAGTTGGAAGACCATGGATTTGGGCCAGGTTCGAGTCCTGGCTGCTTGGGTTCGAGTCCCAATCTGGGTTTAGGCTGGGTTAGAGGCCCGGCACGTGGGTTCTGGTCCCAATCTGAGGTGCACGGTTTCACACCCAGGGATGCCTTATTCTCTTCGATAGAAACTCAGTCCTGAAGTTCCACTGGTAGAAGATGGGTTTCCTCTGAGGCCTGGAGTTGAGAAGGGGCGCAGTGGCCACTGGGGGACGGAGAGCAAGATGCGGGTTTTAGAGAATTCAGCAAAGAACTCTCCTCTTTCCCATCCAAGCCTGGAACCCACTGAAAGAAACACACAGCAGCCACCTAGACAGAGTTCAAAATATTTCCCTCTGGCTGTGACTTCAGATCGGTGACCAAGGGGGCTTCCTACAATCCCACCCTTGAATTTGACATTCACCCGCCAAAACTACCCAGTCCCTGGCCCAAGTGGGGATGCAGTAAAGGCTTCCAAAAGAGAAGGGGCTGGGCTGGGTGTGCCCAAGAGCTCCCCTGAAACTTGACCATCAGATAAGTCACTTCTCTGCAGGGGAGAAAGAGGGAGTGAGCTTCATGGGAGAGGCTGGAATGTTACTGTAATTCAAGGGACACTCCTCCATGGGGGAAACACGATGGGAGGGAGGGAGGGAGACACCAGTGCCTGATTGATGTGGATAGCAGGTCCCAGACTGGGCAGGAGCTCGGAGAGGAGGCTGAGGCCAGAGGGGACTGTGTAGAGAACTTCTCTAATTTAAAATAACCTTTGAGGGACTTCCCTGGTGGTCCAGTGGTTAAGACTTCATGCTTCCAGTGCAGGGGGCTTGGGTTTGATCCCTGGTTGGGGAACTAAGATCCCACATGCTGCACGACTCGGCAAATAAATAAATAAAAGAAAATAACCTCTGATTATCATCAAAGCTGTATATGTGCATTGTAGAAAGTTGGAACATGCAGATAAGCAAAAATAAAACAAACCACTCCATTCCTACCATCTGGGAAGGATCGCTGTAAACACCTTCTTGTCTGTCTTCCCAGATCTCTTTTTATGAACATATATACATATATATTTTTAAATTTTATTTATTTATTTTTGGCTGCATTGGTTCTTCGTTGCTGTGTGTGGCTTTCTCTAGTTTCGGCGAGCAGGGGCTACTCTTCATTGCGGTGGCTTCTCTTGTTGCGGAGCACGGGCTACAGGGGCGCAGGCTTCAGTAGTTGTGGCTCGCGGGCTCTAGAGCGCAGGCTCAGTAGTTTATGGCACACGGGCTTAGCTTAGTAGCTCCGTGGCATGTGGGATCTTCCCGGACCAGGGCTCGAACCCGTGTCCCCTGCATTGGCAGGCGGACTCTCAACCACTGCCCCACCAGGGCAGTCCCTATATTTTTATTAAGACAAGCTCAAAATGTCCTTGCTGCATTGTAATCTGCTTTTTTTTTAAATTAACAATCTCGACCTCTCCACCAATACATTTTTATCTTGTCTAGGGCACAGCACATATTCAAATTCCCGCATTGTCCTCCAAACGTCCTTTAAGCTGATTTGTGTAAACTAGGGTGCTACCAGGACCCTCTGGTTGGCTGCACTTAGGTCTCTTTGGGTTTGGCAGGTCCTTTTCTTATGACAATGATTTGTGAGGACTAGACCGGTTGTCTTGCCAAATGCTCCACCTTCAGGATTTGTTTCCCTGTTTCCCTCTTGCCTTGTTGAGTTCATCCCTTTGTCTCCTGTACTGTCAGGAAAATTGTTGGACTCCAGTTATGAGACGTTTTGGATGAGGACGCCTGGAGGGTGGTTGGTGGTGGTCTCCTTTGCAATGCATCACACCGGAAGCCGCCTAATATCTCATAAGGGATGCTGACTTATGGTCGCCATATCTTAGAGGGCTGGGCCGAGGGTCTTCCCAGCTAGAAGCCTCCTTTGAGCTCCCTGCTCTCATTTAAGACATAGAAACTGAGATCCAGAAAGCAGCCTCCTGGAGCAGATGCCCTTACAGTTTACAGAGGGCCTTCTCCCTCCAGGAACTCCCTTTGTAGCTTCGGCACAACCCTGAGATGCAGGAATTATGATTCCCATTCCGAGGAAACTGAGGCTCCATGTGGCTAAGAGACCAGAGCTGGGACGTGAGCCCTGGGCTCTGCCTCCGGGTCCTTTCTCTCCCCTACACCAGGACACAGGACTCGGCCTGCCCTTTTCCATTAGGAAACACCTCGGTGTATCTGGCCCTTGAGCCCTCTGGGCTCAGCCTATGGGTCCAGCCCAGGGCACGTTGCTACCCTATGAAGGCCCCATGCCTGTCCTTGCCTTTTGGAGGCACAGGCCTTCACTCTGGGCTGCGGGTAAAGGGGACACAGCTGTCTGGACCCCAGAATGTGCCAGCTCAGCAGGGCTCAGATTTCCCTCGGAGGACAGAGCCTTTCTGCAGGCAGCAGAGGACAGAGGGGAGACCTTGGCGTTGGCTGCCCTGCTGCTCCCTGGCTCTCCTTCTCGCAGGATCCTGCTTTAAGCGGAGAGTAAACCGAGTCTCAGAGAGTTTGCAAAGCCTCTGGCCTTGGGACACACAGCTGGACTGGGCAGAGCCAGGACTGGAATGTGGAACCTGGCCTCCCAACTTGGGGCAGCTTCCATGGCATCCCATCCCCCAACTCCATCCTGGAGGGAGGTTCCCACTCATCAACCAGGCCCAGCCCAGTTAAAAACTGGGAGAAGTAAAGAGAGCACTGGATAAGGAGCTCCGGTCGCAGTCCAGCCTGCTGCCCACCAGCCATGGCTGTTCATTCATTCATCAACGTGCATCGTTTCCTGACAGGCACCAAGTTCGCACTAAGTGTGGGGATACAGAGATAAAAAAATGTTTTGGAATCAGATGGAATTGTTTTCATACCTTGGCTCAGTGACTCACATGTTATATAACCTTGGACAAGTTATTTGACCTCTCTTAACCTCAGTTCCTTTATCCACAAAACAGTGATAAGATCCTCTGGTTGCTTTGTGGAGAGAATTAAACGCACGCACGGGAGAGTGCTTAGTGATAGGAGCTCACACTGTTTACTGTTTACTACGCGTCAGGCACTGCTTTACGCATCTTACACAAATTAATTTGTTTAATCTTCACAGCAGAGGTAGGTATTCTTATTAACATCCTCATTTGACAGATGAGGTACCTGAGGCCCAGAGAAGTTAAGTGACCTGTTCAAGGTCACACAGCATGTAAGTGGTGGAGCTGGGCTTTAAACCCAGGCAAACTGGCTCCAAATTAACCTATGCTTGTAATCACTACACTTAGACTAAGGCTTGGCCACAACCTTCATAAGCATTGGATGCTATCACTGGGACGCAGAAGAGAAATGCTTTCTGTTCAGACTCTCCTTGTCACCATGCTTGGTCCCTAATGTCCTCTGGGGCCAAAAGAGCTTGGGGCTGATATGTCTGTCCACTGCACAGTCTGAGAAGCTGTATCAGGCGATGAATGCGGCAATCGTGATGTATAACAAGACATGCCCAGACTCAGTGGCTTAAAAGGACAATCGTGACTTCTCACACTCATGGGTCTGCAGCAGGGTTGGGCTTGGCTATGTGGCTCTGCTCCAGGCAGCAGGTCCAGCTCAGCTCAGATGCATGTCTCATCCACGGCCCAGACTGAAGGGGCCACGCATCTGGGATGTGGTTTTCCAGGGGCTCTGACAGATGTGCAAGGGTAGGGAGCAAGCTCGGCCAGGAAAGCACGTTTCAAGCCTCGGTTCACCCCATCCCCCACCAGTCAAAGCAAGTCACGTGATCGAGCTCACGGTCAGGAGCGGGGAGGGCACCCCACCCACCACAAGGCCCCCGTGAAGGGGTATTGCCAAAACCACTACAGAGCAATGAAGAATTGGGATCAAAATTTTAAACTCCCAAGAAAGGGAAGGGTCTGGGGCTGGGTGACTCAGCCTGGGGCCGACATCAGGCTGGGAATCTCCCAGAAGCCTAGAGGCCTGGGCTACATCCAGTTCTGGAAGCTCCCAGCTTATTAAACAACGAAGACATGCTAACAGGGCTTACGATAATTGTGGCACACTTTAGATGTTTACATTGAACAAATTAATGCTTTCAGTACACACACAAATCGCTAAGCAATATAATTACGCTATTCACAAGAAAATTATAGGATTTATTAAAATTATTAATCGCTGGTATGACAGGCGGCGGGGGCCAGCAATGGGCCACAGGTGTGAAGTTTTCTGATTCAGTCAGGCCAGGCTCTCTGTCACTGGACAGATGACTTCCTTGGGAGACAATTCCCCAAGCCTAATCCTGAGGCCCTCATTGTGCATTAGAAACACCTAGGAAGGGACTTCCCTGCTGATCCAGTGGGTAAGACTCTGTGCTCCCCATGCAGGGGGCCCGGGTTCGATCCCTGGTCGGGGAACTAGATCTCACATGCATGCCGCAACTGACAGTCTGCAGGCCTCAACTAAAGATCCTCCATGCCGCAATGAAGACCTGGCACGGCCTAAATAAATATTTTTGTTGTTGTTGTTTTTGTTTTTGTTTTTGTTTTTTTTGTTTTTTTTGTGGTACGCGGGCCTCTCACTGTTGTGGCCTCTCCCGTTGCGGAGCACAGGCTCCAGACGCGCAGGCTCAGCGGCCATGGCTCACGGGCCCAGCCGCTCCGCGGCATGTGGGATCTTCCCGGACCGGGGCACGAACCCGTGTCCCTTGCATCGGCAGGCGGACTCTTAACCACTGCGCCACCAGGGAAGCCCAATAAATATTTTTTTAAAAAAGAAAGAAAAGAAACACCTGGGAAGCTTTCGTAAAATGCTGATGCCTGGGTCCCACCTACAAAATTTCTGGTTGGATAGGACCAGGGTAGAAGGGCTTGGGCACCAGATATTTTTTCAAAAACTCCCTGTGTAATTGTGATGTGCAGCCCTAGGGTTGAGAACCACGGGATTATGGGGTGGGAAAGTCTAAGCCAATGTGTGCTAATGAGATGTGAGGTTAGGTTTACTCAAGGCTTTGGGGAAAGAATCTTCCTTATTCTTGAGAGAGAGCTCTCTTCTGATGAACATGAACAGGGAAACATACCGCCCCCTGCTACCGATGACATCTCGCTGCTATGAGGGAAGCTGGCCTCAGGACAAAGGGGATACAGAAGAAAACAGAAACAGCCAGAACCTTGATCTCACCATACCTGAAACCTACTAACCTTCAGTTGTACAAGCCAATAAGAATCTCCTCTTGGGCTTCCCTGGTGGTGCAGTAGTTAAGAATCCACCTGCCAATGCAGGGGACACGTGTTCGAGCCCTGGTCCAGGAAGAACCCACATGCCACGGAGCAACTAAGCCCATGCGCTACAACTACTGAGCCTGCTCTCTAGAGCCTGCGAGCCACAACTACTGAGCCCATGTGCCACAAGTACTGAAGCCCGTGTGCCTAGAGCCCGTGCTCTGCAACAAGAGAAGCCACTGCAATGAGAAGCCCGCACACCGCAACGAAGAGTAGCCCCCGCTCACTGCAACTACAGAAAGCCCATGCGCAGCAACAAAGACCCAACACAGCCAAAAATAAAATAAATAAATTTATTTTAAAAAAAGAATCTCTTCTTGCTTAAGTGAGTTCGAGTCTGGTTTGTGTCACTTGCACCTGCAGGCACTGAATAATGAAAGCGCTTCTCATGCAGGGCTAGGGGGAGGACCAAGAGAGATGCTGCGTGTGAGTGCTGCATAGACATTAGCTGCAAGGGGGTGCACAGAGAACGGCTGCCCTGGGACAGGAAGTCCAAAGGCATGTTGTATTGCAGATCCTAGGCCTGGGGCCCGTGCATGGCAGGTACTTGATAAACATCTGCCCAATGGGATGGACGCTTTATGCTTTCATTTCCCGTTCAGTAATGCCCTGGTCTCTGCCGGATGCAAGGGGAAAGAGTAATCTGATTATCTGATTAAAGTAATATGGCCCGCGTACCAGCAACTCCACGGCTTAAGCCACAGGGGCAGATCTGTGTAGGTAAGAGGCTTACCTACACCCAAAGGGTGAAATAATCCGGCCAGCGGCGGAGCAATTAATTAGACGTACGCTTACTAAGAGCCTACTGTGTGCCAGGCACTGTGCCAGGCTGAGGCAGCCGAGAAAGCCCCAAGGCCTTTGCTCCCACCAGGAAGCCTGCGGAGGTCTTTGAGGACAGGAGCAACACCCCTGACCCTTACGTATGCCGTCCTCTATGTGCCTGGGCCAGTACAACAGGGGATGTCCTGATAGACATTGCTCATGCAATCCAACGAGCCCTCTCCCCTTCCTCATGTCCCAGGGGTGGGGGTAACAGGGACTGAAAGCCACTATTTTGTGTGTGGTGTTTTTGAAATTATTATTTTTTGACCAGGTAATACAGTTCCATGGTTCAAAAATTAAAACAGTATAAAAGGGCAGAGTCTGAGAAGTCAGTCTTGTCCCCACCCCTGTCCTGTGCACCCCACTTTCCCGTCTCTAAGGGCAGCTACTTCTTTAGTTTCTTGGGTTCCCCTTCTGCAGTGGTTATAAGGCCAGCTGTAATCTGTTGTGTACTAGCTGTAAATATTCTCGTTGTCACCTTGCCTTTCAGCATCATTATGATAAAGTACAAGTGGACACAAAATATATTTTCTCCCTTCCTTCCTTTCACACAGAAGTTATGAATACACTGTTCTGAATGTTGCCCTTTTCAGTAAAAAATATCCCAGTGCCCTTTCCCTAGCAGTATAGAAAGCATCCTCATTCTTTTTTACAGCTGTATAGTATTCCTTTCAAAGATTACTTAACCAATCCCCTATACAGTGCATGTTTAATTTGTTTCCAATCTTTTGCTATATAATAAGCAATGGTGTAGGGAGTAGCCTCATACGTCATCCATGAACAGCTCTACCTATAGGATAATATGCAGATTCAGGATTGCTGAGTCAAAGGGCAAATGCATTTGCAACTTTGATAAATGCTACAAAGTTGCCTTTCGTAGGGAATGCGCCATATTGAATTCCCACCAGGAATATATGAAAGTCGTTTATTTTTTTAAGTGAATCAAATAAAATACTTTTCTTCCTAAAAAGGAAAACATGCTCCTTGTGTGCAACTGGGAAAATACAAACACAAAGCAGAAAGCAAAAATTATATTTGCTCCAGCTGTGCAGAGATCACTCCTATCCACAGTCTGGTATATTTCCTTCAAGTCTTGCTTCGTATCCTGCATCCTATTCCATAATCTGATTTATTCACTGAACCAATATTTTGTAAACGGTTTCTCTTGTTGGTAAATATTTTTTTCTACCCTCGGAGAGGTGGTAGAGCTGAGATATTAAGCAAGCGGACCCTGGTTCAAATCTTAGCCCTACCACTTTCTAGCTCCACAGCATTGGGCAAGTTACCTAACTGTTCTCTACTTCCATCTCCTCATTTAAAACAGGGATCCTAAGAGCACCTACCTATGGGGTTGCCCTGAGGACTGAGTGGGTCAGCACATGTGAAATGTACAAGGAGGGTTTGGCACTATAATAAAAGTGAGCTGATAACTGCATCATTTTTGACTGCATGGTATCCCCTTGGATAGAAGTAGCACCGCTTACTGAACAAGTTCCCTATTGTTGGACACCCAGGTGATTTCTGTTTTTCGCTGTTCAGCTATGTGGCAATGATGCAGCTTTGTGGATACAGCTTTACCTGGGTCCTTGGTTATCTTTGTGGAAGGAAGTGGGGGACCAGGTATGACCCACCTCTCACGGCTGCTCAGGTTCTGTCCCACTGTGCCCGCTTGGATCTTCTGAGGGTTGATTTTCACGTCTCTGCCCCTCTGGGTGTTCCTTCATGCAGGCATGAGAGGCAGTGTCCTGGCTCCCTTTTTCCTCTCTTGGCCCCTCCACCTGGGTAAATCAAGTCACCTCTCCTAAGAGAACATCAGAGCCTTAAAACCATCTCTTAACTGATGAATGGATTTTTTAAATGTGATCTAGCCGTACGATAGAGTATTATTCAGCAATAAAAAGGAACTGGTACACGTTACAACGAGGATGAACCTTGAAGCTCTAAAGGTAAATGAAAGAAGCTGAATACATAAAGCCACGTACTGTATGATTCCATTTACATCAAATGTCCAGAAGAGGCAAGTCTGTAGAGACAGAAGGTAGATTAGTGATTGCCACGGAGAGCGGATGGGGAGGGATGGCTAATAGGTACAGGGTTTCTCTTTCGAGTGATGAAAACTTCCTGCACTCTGATATGGAATGCTTGCACGACCTTGTGAACATACTAAAACCCAGTGAACTGTACACTTTAGAAGGAGGAATTTTCTCTAATAAATAAATAATAAAAGGCAATTGAGTAGAACTGGGCACAGGGAGCTGGAGGGAGACGCACGGGCTTAATACCGAGCAGAATAAAGTTTAATCTCTGTGTCATGGCCAGCAAGGCTCTCCCCAGTCCTCCTTGCACCTTAGAATCACCTGGGAAGCTTTATAATCCCAATGCCCTGGGTGCACCGAGACCAAGGAAATCCAGTGAATCCCATGTACAGCCGGGACTCGGAACAGGTGCCCACGGGAGCTTGAAAAACAACAACAACAGAACAAACAAAGTGAAACATCTGGCCTGTCCGAGAAGGGCTCTGATACCCAGAGAGGTGAGTCAATTTTCTTGACAAGTCACAGGCTTCCTCACTTGGCAGACATATTACCTCTTGCATAAGAGCATGGGCTCTGGAGCCAGGTAGACCTGGGTTCAAATCCCAACTCTTACTTAATTACCTAAAGCTCCCTGAGTGCCGGTTTTCTCATCCACAGGCTAGTAGTATCTGTTCCTCAGAGATCAGATGGATGTCACATGCGTAAGCACTTGTTTTATGAAAGTATCTAGAAATTTCCAGCGTGCTCTGAGAAAAGCAAGGGAGCATAACCCCTAACCCAATGCATTTGCCCTTTTATACGTTTAATAATCATAATAATTTAAAAATATTGCTCATTCCAGGTGCTTTGTGGGAGAGGGGGTGTCTTGCCCCAGATCTCAGACTGACCCCCGCGTTCTCTTCTTTGTAGATGAATGTGGGAGTACAAGGCGGGGAGGCAGCCTCTGCAGCTCTCCTGGTGGTGGGCTTCTCTGGGGTGGTGAGCTTCTCTCCTCTTTGCTTCCACAGCACCTAGCACAAGCCTTGACACTTAACAGGGACTCAAGAAATATTGCCACAGAGGATAGTTCCTGGACAGAGCTGCCACGTTCCTGGTGGGTTTCACAAGGAGACTGCAATCCCCCACGAGGCCACTAGGGGTCTCCACGCTCCACACAATGGCTCCTCTAGGGTTCCTCCAAGGGTTCCGCCGGCCTTGGCTAACTTGGGAGAAGGGTCCGCCCCGCTGAGCACAGGCTAGATGGCGACCCGCTTGGGCTGCCATGCCCTGGCCTCCAGGATGCCACCCGTACCCCTTGATCCCTCCTGGGGTCAGATCACAGATGACGGTGAGGATCAGCTTCTGAAACTGTCCAGCACAAGGTCAGTGTAAGAGGGAGGGGTCACTGTAGGGAGGGGGGGCTGTTCATGGTGGTTGAACACCTACTATGCGCTCTTTGTGCCAGCTCGTTTTCTTTCATCCCCACAGCTGCCAGCCTGTGAAGCGGACGTCATTTTCTCCATTTTATAAATGAGGAAACTGCAGCTCAGAGAAATGAAGTGGCAGAGTCATTGATGGGTCTGGATGCTGGCTCTACTGGGCCTGGCTCCAGAGCCTGTGTGCTTTCCGGGACCATCTGCCTCCCTCAGCTCCCCTGCACCTCACGCCTGGCTTCTGGAGGGACCGACTGTCCCTCACATCACACACTCAGTCACTCACACACACAGCACACTATATACTCACAGTCACACACACACACACACACACACACACACACACACACACACACACACACCACGGGCCCCCATCCGGAATCTCAGAGACTGGCCAAGATCTTAGCCCCTCACACCAGAGGGGGTGAGCGTTGAGGATCTGTTACAAGAAGATCAGTTGCTCTAATCTAACCGTCTCTCTATTTTCTTTTTTTAATTTTCTTCCCTCTGAATATACTTTGCATCAAGGGCTTGTCTTCTTGGTTCCTATGAGAACGCTGTGCTTTTCTTTAACTGCAGGTTCACTTATGTTTTATTTTTTTCCTGGTATTACAAAAGGAGTTTGTGCCATTGCAGAGAAGCCAAGAGAACAGAAACTCCCCCATCCTGAAACTGCCCCCTCCCCCATGGAAGAATGTCCTTCCTCGGCACCCCCTTTTCCCACCACAGCCCTGGGACCCCCCGTTGTATCTGAGCTGATTCCCCAAGAAAGAACTCCCAGGCTGACAGTCAGAGACCGTGTCCTCATCCTGCCCCTGGGCCCTGTGTGTCCTTGGGCAGGTGCCTGCCTGTCTTGGGGTGGGCACAGGGATGATCTCAGAGGGCCCTAACACTCAAAGACTCTGGGGTTGTCAGGAAGGGTTCAAAGCCCAGGGCAGCCCCGAGGCCCTCCTCTCATGCAGGACAAATGAATCTGGGCCTGGGCTAAATGAGAAGGGGCCGTCAGGAGCTCCCGGTCACAAGGGGGTCTCCTGGAATAATCCGAAGACCATGGAAGGCAGAGTCAGGGAAGCCCCCATCCAGCTCCAGCATTGAGCAGATGGACAACCTTCCCGAAGAAAGACCGCTGAGCCACTGTAAGGACCTGGGTGTCCTATCTCCTGATCAGGGCCAGCTTCACGGGTGTCTAACCTGTGCAGTGGCTCAGGGCCCCAAGCTTGGTTTAATGGTCTGCTGTCACCATCTTGAAATTCTTTTTTTCTTTTCTTTTCTTTTTGCGTTACGTGGGCCTCTCACTGTCGTGGCCTCTCCCGCTGCGGAGCACAGGCTCCGGACGCGCAGGCCCAGCGGCCATGGCTCACGGGCCCAGCCGCTCCGCGGCATGTGGGATCTTCCCGGACCGGGGCACGAACTCATGTCCCCTGCATCGGCAGGCGGACTCTCAACCACTGCGCCACCAGGGAAGCCCCATCTTGAAATTCTTAATCATTTTTTAACAGAGGCCCCACATGTTCATTTGCACTGGGTTCTGCGAATTATGTAGCCTGCCCTGCTCCTAATAATAATACCTATTACTGATAAAAAGCTTGCTGTATGCCAGGTACTGCTTGCTTCTGCTATTTGTAATTCATCTGTCCCGCACAGCACCCAGGTGTGAAGTGCCTCTCTTCTACCTGGTCGGCCTGGATCATGCTGTTCACTGGTTGCTAGGCATATTATATATGCTGCTACTCCTAAGGCTGTTAGCGGTGCCAGAGGCACTATTACCGCCCACGCTTGATACATGAGGCACTGAGAGGATAAGCAACTTGCCTGCAGTTGCAGAGCTAGTTGTGAGGGGTCACCTGCTGTTTGAATCCATGCTTGTAGCCCCTAGCCCTCCTGCCATTTTTATGGCGAGCCTGCTGAAAGCCCCTGTCCCTTCCTGCCTGGGTAGCCAGGGGCCATCGCAGGAGCTCTGCAGCCCCGGCCCCGCCAGCTTCCATCCCAGCTGTGGTGAGTGCCCAGCGGTGCCCGGGGGGGGTGAGCTGTCAGTTTCCATTCCCTCCGCCTCCTGATTCTCTGACAGCTGCTGTGCTCTGCCACCTCCTGTGCCCAGGTGCGCGATCTGCTCCCCCGCCCAGGCACAGAGCCGTGAGGCCAGGAAGTGTCACTTTCCATTTCTCCTCGCAGTGCTGAGCTCCCGTGCATTCTGGGCTGTAGCTGTGACTCCAGGGACCCTGGTCCGCCAGTGCCAGTTATCATTGACATGACAACCCAAGCGGAAGGGTCTGATGCGGCTGGAAATGGGGTGGACATACCAGCACTCGGAGATGCTACTGGGGTGAAGAAAGCAGGCCCATCAGTGAAGAATTCAGGGTGTGGGCGTACACGGTCCTGAGTTCAAGTCCCAGATCCGGCACTTACCAGCCACATGACCTTGGGCAAGTTACAGAAGTGAATTTCAGAGTCCCCTTCTGTAAAAAGACAGAAAGAACAGAGACATCCCTGTTAAGAACTCAGACGTGACACACTGATGGGAATTCAAACCCCACCTCTAGCAGTTCTGAGTGATGGGAATTTGCACAAGTCACTTCACCTTTCTGAGCCTCGGTTCCCTTGTCTGCCAAGTAGAGATAATCCCTGTGGCAACCTCATGGAGTCCTGGGAGGCCTGAGCCCTTTTCCCAGTGTCTGGGGCTTAATAAGTGTTCAGTAAGCCATTATTACGACCATGACCTCTCAGGGTCATTGTGAAGACCAGATGGGATTGCTGGGACGTCGCAAGAGCTGGTGGCCTGCTGGAAGAGTCAGTGTCAGGCCAGCCCGGGGAAGGAAGAGGCCCAGGGCATCATTCCACAGCTGGGCTGCAAAGGAGACAGATTATGTCCCACACGGAGGCCAAGCCCCGGGAATTTGTAGCCGGGGCCCTGGAGAGCTGACCGTGAGGCAGGTGACTGAGGGGCTAAGCCTGGTGTGGGGAACTTATTCAAGTTCAAGACTGTGGCCGTGGGGTGGGAGAGACAAACCAAGCCCACTTCAGCCTGGGCCACCTCCCCAGACTCTCGACTACCCCTCCCTCCCCCAGCCCCCAGCCGACCCACTCTGTACACCCTAAAGCTGGGCCTGAGACCCTGTATTTCTCACCGGCCCCCAAGCATGCCGTCACTGCTGGTTTGGGACCAGACTCGAGGAGCCAGGATCCAAAACATTATATAAACATAGGTCATGAAAATTAATAATAATGTGGGTCACTGAGTTACTATCTGGTCTGACTTTAGTAGACCACAGGGCCCTGTCTGAGAGACAATTCTCCCCAGAGGTCAAGGGGAACACCCCGTGAAGGTCAGAGGTCTCGAGCATCTGAATTTGCTCCTAAGAGCAAAGAGACAGGGAGAGGGCCCCTTTCAGCTTGGTTAACGTGGACAGTGGTTTCCAAACTCTGGGCTGCACGCCACCTGGATCAGAGCTACTTGGGGATTCGAAAAAATACAGAGTCTGAGACACGAAAAGACAAATACTGCATGATTCTACTTATACGAGGCGTCTAACGTAGTCAAATTCAAAGAAACAGAAAGGGGAATGGTGGTCACCAGGGGCTGGCGGGGTGGTGGTGGTGTGTGTGAGCTGTTTAATGCATGTTGAGTTTCAGATCTGTAAGATAAAAAAAGTTCTGGAGATCTGTTTCACTACCACGTGAATTTACTTAACACTATGAATGGTACCCTGAGAAACGGCCAAGATGGTAAATTTTATGTAGCTTGCTTTATACCACAATTAAAAAAAAAATTACTGATTCTGTCCCTGACTCCTGAGATCCTATTTGGGTATAGCTGAGGTAGAGCTTAGCAATCTATTTTTTAAACTCTCCCCCAGGGATCGGGTGCACAGCCAGGCTTTGGGACCCCTGGTGGCAGGGAAGCTATACCCTGAATGTCCCCTGAATCTGCCCACCTCCCCCGCCTCGGCCACCCACCATGATGAGGAGAAGTCCCCTAGGCCTTCTCTCCCTGCCTCCTTCTGCCAGGCAGCTGCCCCGTGACCTTTCCAAATCACAAAGCTGATCCTACACAGCTCCATTAAAACCGTCGCACGGCCTCCTGTTGCCCTTAGTACAAAATACAAAAAAGTGCAGCCCTCTCAGCAGAGTCAAGGAGTCAGGTGTGTTCATGGCGCATCACACCAGGAAGCCTTTGGAGCTATGGCAGAGGTTTGTGCAAGGGCCCTGGGGCACCAGGAGGCAGGGATTAATCCTGCTTCAGGGAGGGCGTGGCAGGAAAGTTTCTGAGAAGGAGGCACGGCGCTGGGCCTTGGAGGGTAAGCTGGTGTCTGTCAAGGACCGGGGTAAAGGGCCAGCTAGACAAAAGCCAGGAGGGGAAGGACCTGAGGGAAGGGGATTGGGGGAGGGGGGAGCTGGGAGAACAGTGAAAGATGAGGGGGGAAGAGGTCTGTGAGGGGCTGAGCAGGGAGAAGGTGAAAGTCCGTTCAGCTGGGACCCGGTGGGGGAGAGCTTCCAGGGCTGGCTCCACCCTGGCCTCCTGGAGCCGTCAGACGCCCAGCGTGGGTCGGTTTACCAGCCTCAGGCCTAAGTGAGTCCTCACTGCTCCACACGCTCGTGGCGGCCTCCCTCTGCAAGGTGCTCTGCCTGGGAGGGGGCGCAGCTCTGTTTGCTTGGAACTGCCACAGCGCCCCAACCATCCACTAACACCCCTAGCTCAGTTCACTTCCCAAGGGCCTGACCCTATCCTTTGGACGCTGTGCGTGTGTGTGTGTGTGTGTGTGTGTGTGAGTCTTTTCAGGGTCATGTGATCATGCAGTCTCTGTCTTTGCCTGTCTGTGCATCTGTGTACCTGTGGGTGTTTTTTGTTTTTTTTTTAAATAAATTTATTTTTGGCTGTGTTGGGTCTTCATTGCTGCACGGGGGCTTTCTAGTTGCCGTGAGCCGGGGCTACTGTTCGTTGCGGTGCACGGGCTTCTCATTGCGGTGGCTTCTCTCGTTGTGGAGCACAGGCTCTAGGCACGTGGGCTCCAGTAGTTGCGGCACGTGGGCTCAGTAGTTGAGGCGCACGGGCTTAGTTGCTCCGCGGCATGTGGGACCTTCCCGGGCCAGGGCTCGAACCCGTGTCCCCTGCATTGGCAGGCGGATTCTCAACCACTGCGCCACCAGGGAAGCCCCACCTGTGGGTGTTTCTTAAAAGCTGGGTGTGCCACAGCGCGTACAGGTGTATGAACGTAACCCCTTCAGATTCTCAGTGAGGACCCAGGGCCTTCCCAGGATGAAAGAGGGGATTCTGGGGGCCCAGAATTATGGAGCCGGCATGAGGGAGCTGGGGGTGGGCTGTGGGGAGTCTCCAGCCGCCCCCAGATAAGCACACAGCCCAAGTGAAAACAGGGAGCCTGCCGTGCAAGCACAGCGTCAGGCTGGGCTCAGGTCCCCTCCGGTCCCCTCCGTGGCCCCAGGGTCACCCCGAGCCCCACCGTAGAGGAGCTCAGGAGCGTGTGTTTCAGGAAGGGCCCTTTTCATGAGAGACCAAATAAACTGGTCCTCCGGGGCTGGGGCTGGGGCTCCCCTTCCACATCTCCCTTCTCCCCCTGCGGAGGCCTCTCTCCTCTGACCCCACAACAGACACATGCAGTTTCTCTCCTGCAGCAGAAGCAAGGGCTCACCCCGGGGCCTGGCTGAGCAGGGGTCTCACGGCACCAGCTGGAGGGACATGACAGCTGCCTCCGGGCTCACGTGAGGCTTCCGTCTTTTGGGAAGGAGATGGGAACAGAGATATCCCTCCCAGCGCTGGAAAAGATATCACATCCCATAATGGTTGGCAGGAAGGTTAATTGGACACGGTCATAAGCTTGTTCCTGGGACAGCCATGCTAATAGCACTAAAACATCTGAAAACGCCCAGAGCCACACGGAGGAATTAACAGGCCTGGAGAGTCCAAGGTCACATTGAACAGCACCCAGGAGTGGAAGGAGCACTGGACCAGGAGTCTGAGCCCCCAGCTCCTCACCCCGGCTTGGCCACCGGCTCGCTGTGGCCCTCGGTCAAGCTCCTCTCTCTCTGGACCTTGAGAAACATCGCTGTGTGCAAGGAGGAGTGGCCGGGCCACCCGGCTGAAGCCTCGCTGTGGTCCCAGGAGTCATATCGTTATCGTCAGCTCCGTTTGAGGGATGAAGAAGTTGAGGTTCCCTGAGGAGAGGTGACCTTTGCCAGAGCTGGCAGTGATGGGTCAGTACTGGACCCCGACTCCAAGCTGAGAGCCGTTCATTACCCCGCTGGACTAGAAGCCCGGTGAGTGTTCTCTGCCCAGGTAGACATTCCCTTGGTGTCCACTAGGAGGCGCCCCAGACCACTCCTCCTGCTTGGCACCAGCCCCTTCTTCTTCAGCCCGTGTGGTCTCCCCCCTCACCCACCCCGCCCAATGGGTGCGCTCTGAGCTGGGGGGGCTGGGCTGCCAGCTCCTGGGGCAAGGTCAGAAGGCACACTGGTCCTCCGTCTCCCAACCCAACCCCTACGGAGCAGGCTCCTTCCAAGGCTGAGGGAGAAAAGAGAGGGGTCTCAAACCCACAGGGCCCATTGGTTCCTTCCTTGGGTCCCTTGGGAGCCCCATGTGCCAGATTGGGGTCAGCTACAAGTGTCAGAGGCTCAGAGAGGGTTAGTAACTTGCTTGAGGCCATACAGCCAGGTTCGTCTGGTTCTAAATGCCGGAGCCCAGTCCTGGTTCAGGGGAGGCTCTGGGCACGTGCACTGGACTCAGCCCTTCAGGTGTCCCAGGGCAGGTAGGAAGGTCCTTGTCGGCTGGGCCTGTGAGCCCTGGTGGTGACAAAAGGGCTGAGCCTTCCCCAAAATGTCCCTCGGTCCGGGCAGTCAGGGGCGGGCATGGAGGCTGGTGAAAGGGCAGGGGAGGCACTCAGCTGGCAGCTGGCGGATATCCTTGGCACTGGTGTCGACATCTTTAACGGAAAGTGGATGTGCAAGTGGGAGGTGGGAGCGGAGGGGGAGTGCGTCGGGCTCAGGAGCCCCAGGTCACTCTGGCTTAGAATTCAGGTTCGTCAGCGTATGGGAGTAACGAGGACGCTGCTGACTGGGGAACTGGGGTGGGGAGAGGCCTTCGGAGATGGGCTGAGAAGTCGGTCATCTGGGGAGGGGTGTTGAGCAACGGACCCAGTGTCAGCTGGTGCAGAGCTGACAGGAGGGGCTAGGCTGGGTGAGGGGAGGTGACAGTGGCAGAGTGTGGGGCTGCGGGGCCCTTCTCTCCCTGTTTGGCTTTCTGAAGCGTGGTTGCTTCTCTACCACCCAGGGCGGGTGGCCTGTATCAGCCAGGAAAAGCAGGAAGGAAGCCGAGTGTCTGGGGAGAGAGCCTCCTAGCCTCCCCAAGGTTACAGCCAGCTCCTGCCCTCTCACCCACAGGGCATCCCAGCCAGGACCCTCCCCCAGAGCAGGCCTGAGTCAGCCCCCTCCCCAACATGGAGACATCTATGCCCATCCCGTTACTCAGGGCAGCAGTGGTGGAGGCAGTGTCAGGCCCAGGGCTGGGCTCTGGCCCCGGGGGATGAAGATGAGCACAGCCCAGCCCCCAGGACAAGCGGCAAAGCTGGGGAGACACGCGACCACCCACATGCACCATGATGGGGCTGCTCCAGGTGTGGGAGCTCCGTCTCCCCCATAGACAGATGAATGAGGGGGGCTGTCAGGCCAGAAGAGCCATCCTGGAAACACCCAGCCCTTCCCCAGGCAGGTCACAGAACCTGCTCTCCCAGCCTGGGGCCCCTCCCTCCGTCCCGGCAACATGTCCAGGGGCACCTGACTTGAACAGGCTATAAATAGAGGATGACGGAAGGCTCCGGAAGCCCAAGGGAGGGCAGGAGAGAGGGATTCTGATTCTCCCCAGAGGGGCCCAGTGAGGCTGCAATGACAAGGCAACATTTCCGTGGTGAGTCTTCGGGGTTGAATAGGAGTCGCCCTGGCAGAGGAGGCCTGGGAGGAGGAATTCAAGCAACAATCTGGTTAAGCAAGAAATGGAGCCGCCGGGGGCTCAGAGTCGCTGGGCGAAGGCTGCAGGGGGTTGTGGCGGGTGAGGAAACCCAATGCTCAAGGGCCTTGGATGCTAGGGTGAGGGCTATGTTCTGGGAGCCGCATCTTGCTCTCAGAGTAGCTCTGGTTTTGTGATGGGGAGTCAAGAATAACACATGAGAACAAGCTGAGGGCAAGCCCAGGCTGCCTGGAACACAGTGCCGGAAAGTACATGGCCATCCTTCCCCAGTGGAATGGAAGAACGTTATGGTGTGCTAGAGACCGCTAACTACTCCCCCCAATCTGTGCTCCTGTCTTCTTTGCCATAGTCCTCCTGATTTTTAGCTACGCATATAACCATTTGAGATAAAGACATTTCCCAGCCTCCCTTATAGCTAGCTATGGTCACGTGAATAAGCTCTACCACTGGGGTGTAAGAAATGTTATTTAAAGACAGAGGTTTGCACCCTTTCTGCCTCTTTTCTTCTTTCCACTGGCTGGAATATTCATATGATTGCTGGAGCTGAAGCAGCCACCTTGGATCACGAGGTAGACACCATGTGTTAAGGATGACCCAACAAGCAACCAGAAGGAAGTGGTCTGGGTTCTGATGTTCGTGAAGCCGCCACATCAGTCCTAGACTAGATATGTCCAAATGTTGTTTACTTGGGAGAAAAGGGACTTCTATATTGTTTGACGCTCTGTTTCTTTGAGCTTTTCTGTCTCATTCGGCAGAACGTAATTTTAAACAACGCACAGGTCAGAAGTGGACCTTGAGAACCCTTATACCCAATTGTTCTACCACTGCAATCAATCCGTAAACAAAACAAAACGAAAAAGGAAAACCCCAGGGGTTTTTATAGCTGTTAAGCAGTAACAACAGGCACGGTACAATTCCATTCCAGGTATCAACCCTCATCCACTGGACCCTTTCCAGAGTCTCCCTTCCCTGTAGTTCCAGTAAGATGCTTGGAAACGCACTGCTTTTATTGCAGATAAGTTACAACAGCCCGAGAAAAAGCCAGACTACCTGTTCTTCTGGATGCCGTGACTCAGGGACCCTGTCCTCTGGCCTGAGAGTCACACGTTCAGAGAGGCACCAGAGGCTTGAGCCACTCACGGTTGGAGGAGTAAATACATGAGAGAAACTTTACTTATAGTCCCCTGGGCATGCTTGGGTGGGTCCTTTTAACCCCTTTCCCACTAGACACGGTTGTGTGGTCTTATCTCTGTCATGATGAAATGATAATGATGAATAATGATGACAGTAAGTTGCCGCTTAATGAAGCCCCTCTAGCATTCAGCTCCGTCTGAGACGACTGGCCCAGTGGCCTCTCCCCCTCAGCTGAGATGGAGAATACAGCCCTCGGCTAAGGAGTTAATGGAGCCCTTTACGGGAATAGCCTCCTTACGTAAGTGAGGCAGCAGTTGTTAAGGGCCTGGGCGCTGCTCTTATGGTCATGCCGCTTACTGGATCCAGGCAGGAGCCCTGTTGAGAAAGGGAAGCAGCTGGGAAGATGATGTTTTCCTCCTCGCCACGCGGCTCAGGCTGTTCTGTCTCTGAGACTTATGTTTGCACTCGGTAGTGGCTTGTGAGGCTCCCAGAGCTTTCAGCCAGGCCACGCCTGCAGCGGGAGGCCGGGGTGGGCCAGCAGGGGCTCTGCCAGGACGACCCGGGGCTGTCACTGGGGCCAGGCCTACCCGGCCTCCCTGCGCGGGGGTGCGGGTGGGGACTGCCTGGGCCATTCCTCGTTATCCTGGCTGCTGGGGGAAGGTCCCTCCTGGTGGCCAGGGATGCAGCGTCCCAACACGGGGGTGGACAGGGGGAAAGGGAGAGGTTCTTTGCACCAGCTATGGCAGGAGAAGGCAGGAGGCTGAGATTAAGAGGGGCTGGGATGAAGGAATACCTGGGTTTGATCCCGGCTCCACCAGCAGCTCTGGGATTCGCCCAGTGATCCATCCTCTCTGAGCCTCAGTTTCCTCATCTAGACAATGAGGAAATTCACAATACCTTCCTCTTTGGGCCGTCATGAGGATTGAATGAGTTAACACACTTGTCAAGTTTTAGGATGGGCGCACAGTGTATAAAACGGGCTGGAAGAATATTAGCTGCTAGTTTATTATTATGATTATTACTATTATATATTGCAAGAGAGAAGCTCAAACTCAATGAGACCCCTCAGTGAAGGGAGCTTCCGGTGAAGAATTTAACTCCTGAGGTGCTACCTGAGCACACACCTTGAAAGGACACCTCTCCCTTTGTAAGGCCGTCTAATTACTCCATCCCAGCAGAGGAGAAGGTCTCATCCATCCAGGGAGGTGGAGGAGTGTAGTAGTTTCTAGCATAGACTCTGAGGCCAGACTGCCTGGGTCTGAACCTAAGTTCTGTCCTTCCAGAACATTCCTTAACCCCTCTGTGCCCCCGTTTCCTCACCGGTGACACAGGATAATGAATCAGTGAGACGATAAGTACCGCATGAGCTGGGATAACAGCCGGCGCTGGTGATGTGGGGAGACCAGGAGCCAGGGCAGTAGGGGGGTGGCTGCCCCAGCGCCTCCCTCTGTGCCCCGGAGGAACGGTGCTCAGGAGCTCCAGCGCGGCCAAGAAGCAGTGTGTGTGTGTGCGTGCATGTGTGTGTGTGTGAGAGAGAAAGAGCTGTACTCACGGAAGCTGCCCAGAGGGGCCACACCTGCCTCAGGTGAAACAGGAGATTCAGGTTCCATCCAGATTTCCCACCCGCTGGGGGGCCCAGCCATGCGAGGCACAGGGTGGGTGCCTAGTCGCCTGCCCCACTTCATCCTCTCCCCACCTCTAGGAGGCTGGCGTTTACTGTCCCATTCCGCAGATGAGGAACTGAGGCCCAGAGACCCAGAAACGGGGTGTCGATCCCAGCCTTGACCGATCCTGGAGGCCGCCACCCCGACCAGGACATCCCAGCCTCCCGGCTCCGGGGTGAAGCCACTGTCACCTCCCTGGGGTACAGAGTGGGCCAGGCACACCTTCCTCGGCTGACTCTTCCTCCAGCTCCAACCTTCTACCCCAACTCCCTTTTATAGTCCCACCTGCTGGCTCCCCCTTGCCTATTTCTTCCAAAGAGCAGTGACTTGTAGTTCACAGAAACTCTGTCCTGCAACCTTAAAGGCTCACAGAAGCAACAAGTACGCCCTCCCCTTGTGGAACTTGTTTTGGAGCCTGGGAGGGGATCGTGGTCTGCAGCAGACACACTCTGCCCCTGGGGAACATGGGGGGACCTGGGATGGAGCCAGCTAGGAAGGCTTCCTGGAGGGGGTGGGCTTTGAAACAGTCTGTTGGGCACCCACTTGGTGCTACATGCTTTATTTGCATCATCTCATTTCAATTTCACAACTACATTACTTGGGAGATCCTATGATTGTCCCCATTTCTCAGATGAGGAAACACGCCCAGAGAGGTTTGCTGACTTGTCCAATGTCACACAGTTGTCAGGTGGAGAGTAGAAGCTGAGAGCCCAGGGCTGTGTGTCCCTGACACTCCAGCCGCTGTCTCCGACCCTCCCTCCTGGGCATCCCCGTCATTAAGAAGGGCAGGGGGTGGGCAAGTGGCACTCTGCTCTGTCATGACTTGGGGGCCCAGCTGGTGGCTGTGGCAGGAAGGATCCTTCTAGGAGCCCAGTGCCCCCAGCCAGCCTCTTAGCAACGTCCCTGACCCACCCCCAGGGCGGTGAGAGCAGGTGCTGGGTAAGAAACCCTGTCCTGGGGCTCATTTTCCTGCCTCTGCCGAGGGTGGGGGGCTTGCTGGGGAGGAACCGGGTCCCCAGTGCCCAGGCTTTGCTGGCTGAACTTAGGTGCTGGGATATAGAAGGAACAAGGGTGAATAGGGACGTTGTGTTGATTTCCAGCTGCCCCTCCCATCCCCTGAGCATTCACACGCCACTCGGGAAGGAGGGAGGAGGTGTGGGTGACACAGAGGGGAGGAGTGGATGGAGGAAGGAGGGAGGAGGTGTGGGTGACACAGAGGGGAGGAGTGGATGGACGGTTGGGGCCAGAAGAGGTGGGGGGACCCACAGCCTTCGCTCCAGACTCGAGGGCTCAGGAAGCTGGGGCTGCTGCCCCAGGACCCTGCAGGGGGGATCACAGGCAGGAGATTTTCAGCCAGATACCCCAACGGCTTCCTCCGGTTCATATCATCCGTAGACGGCAAGTCCTGCCCTGGTAGCAGTGACCCTCTTGTCATTGGCAGTGCTCTGCCCAGGGGGACGTCCACCAAGTCCTGATCACACACAACATGCAGCAGGATTTCCGTGTATGTTCTCGGCAAGTCCTTCCAACAGGGCCATAAGGAAGGCATTGCAATCTCATCTCCCAGAGGAGGACCCTGAGAAGTTAGCTGCCCAGGTTTGCACAGCTGAGAGTTGGGGGTCCAGGTATGAACCAGGCAGGCTGGCTCCAGAGCCTGAACTCTTAGCCATGGGCTACAGGCCACGCTGGTCTGCTACAGTGTGGTCAGTTATCACTCTGTGAAGCAGAGGATTACCAAGAAGGCTTTGCTGGGCTTCCCTGGTGGCGCAGTGGTTGGGAGTCTGCCTGCCGATGCAGGGGACATGGGTTCGTGCCCCGGTCCGGGAAGATCCCACATGCCGTGGAGCGGCTGGGTCCGTGAGCCACGGCCGCTGAGCCTGCGCGTCCGGAGCCTGTGCTCCACAACGGGAGAGGCCACAACAGTGAGAGGCCAGCGTACCGAAAAAAAACAAAAAGAAGGCTTTGCTGAGAAGGTAAGAAGGGAAGGAATTCTAGGCAGTAGGAACTGACTCTGCAAAGACTAAAAGGCAGTCTGGGGAGTTCCCTGGTGGTCCAGTGGTTAGGACTCCACGCTTTCACTGCTGAGGGCCCGGGTTCAATCCCTGGTCGGGGAACTAAGATCCTGCAAGCTATGTGGGCAGCCACAAAAAAGAAAAAAAAAAAAAGGCGGTCTGTGCATCCCGATGTGCACAGGCTGGTGAGGAAGGAAGCACAGGCTTCTGTGTTGGGTCGGTAATAACTTGCTGTATCTTTACAACTATTAAAACCAGACCTGAATCACCCAGTTCAAAAGCAGGCAAAGGAATTGAAGAAGCATTTCTCCAAAGAAGATCGGCAAATGGCTAACAAGCACGCGGAAGATTTTCGACACCATTCGTCGTCACGGAAATGCAAAGTGAAACCACAATGAGATCCACGTCACACCCTCTAGGATGGGTAGAGTCAAAAAGTCAGACAATAACTAATGCTGCTGAGGATGCGAAGAAACCGGAACCCCTGTGCACTGCTGGTGGGAATGCAAAAACATGGCGCAGCCTCTTCGGAAAACGGTTTGGCAATTCCTCGAAGAGTTAAATATGGATTACCATAGGACCCTGCAATTCCACTCATAGGTACATACCCAAGAGAACTGAAAACATATGTCCACAAAAAAATTGTACACGAATGTTCACAGCTGCATTATTCATAAGAGCCAAAAAAGAGCAAACAATCCAAGCGCCTATCAGCTGATAAATGGATATCAGCATGGGGTATCCATGTGACGGACTATTATTCAACCTTTAAAAAGGGTGAAATTCCGGCACACGGTACAACAGGAATGATCCTTGAAGACATTATACCAAGTGAAAGGTCCAGACACAAAGCCCACACACGTGATTCCGTTTATATGAAAAACCCAGAATAGGCAAATTTATAGAAACAGAAAGTAGATTAGTGATTTCCAGGGGCTCGGGGTCAGGGGAGGATAGGAAGTGACTGCTAAGGGGGCAGGGTTTCTTTGGGGGGTGATGTTCTAGAATAAGATGGTGGTTGTAGATGAACAACTTTATGAATATACTAAAAACTACTGAATTGTACACTTGAAAAGGTTGGACTTGATGGTATGTGAATTACATATCAACAAAGCAACCCAGATCTGTCGCTAATATTTGCAAGAGCATAGCTGGAGATACACACACCATATGCCTGAATGTTTAAAAATCAAGCAAACAAGCTATCAAATAAAATATGTTCCCTTCTCTTACCTTGACAAATATACCTCCATAGTGGCAAAGTTGAAGACTATGTATAAAGCTAAGTTTCAGGGCTTCCCTGGTGGCGCAGTGGTTGAGAGTCCGCCTGCCGATGCAGGGGACACGGGTTCGTGCCCCGGTCTGGGAGGATCCCATATGCCGCGGAGCGGCTGGGCCCATGAGCCACGGCCGCTGAGCCTGCGCGTCCGGAGCCTGTGCTCCGCAACGGGAGAGGCCGCAACAGTGAGAGGCCCGCGTACCGCAAAAAAAAAAAAAAAAAAAAGTGTTAAAGCTAAGTTTCATATATGTTTGAAAGCTGGCATGTTTGGGTATTCTGTTGATAGAACAGCTCTGTTCGAACAAGTGATAAAATAAAGACGTACATAATTCATAAATTATTATAGGTTTATTCCACAAAAATGTTCATGCCTTCATTTCACCAAAAATACTAACTTGCTTTCTACTAAAAGGAGTGATCTGAAAAGACTAAAGAAATAAAATATGTTTTCACGAAAATGATAAATTATAGTAAATGTAAAATTTTAACAATATTTTTCAAAAAAGATATTTATTGAAATCAAAAGGCAGAATACAAATTCTAATTCAGAAAACATAAATCAAATCTGAATTTTTATTAATCTCTTGAAATCTTAATTAAATGTTATGAAACATTTTTGAAAAAATAATGTTCTTAGCAATTCTAGTGTTCAATGCCCATCTAGCTGGTAATGGAAAGAAATGGTATCACACTCCATGCACATTACATCTAAATTTATATGTATAGATTTAGGAGTAATAGAAATTGTTTAAACATTACAAGATAAATGTTCCTCGGCCACCACGGGCATCGTTGTAGATATTGCATTAATTCACAAGAACTGCTGGAACCCAGAGTTAGTACATGAAGAAGAACCAGAAAATGACTCTCGACCCCTAGTCTGAGGGTGGGACTGAGGGAAATTGCAGACCTTCCCTAGGTCTCCGATTCCTTCGGGTTCATTCTCAAGAATGTTTCCACGAGGCTGGTACCCATTCTGCATGGTTTTTTAAACTATAGCCTCAGAGACACAGAACCTCTAAGCCAATAGAGACCTGAGGGATGCTTCAAATTCTAGCCCAATGCCTGTTCCTTCTGGCTTGTCCCTCACCCTTCCACACCCCACACCTCCTTGTGGCACAGTGTGGCTTTTCAAGCCCCGGGGCCGGCCCTCGCTTATCCCCCAGGCTCCTCTCTCTCCTCTGCCCCTCATGCTACTGTTCTGAAAGCCCCTCGCTGCCCAGCCAGCAGGCCTCTGCCATGCGGGTCCCACTCCCGGGAATACTCCTTCTCCTCTCCCTTCTCTGGCAGTGGCTCTCACGTTCCCCTGGCCCCGCTCCTCTTACCTAGAGGATAAGCCCTTAGAGGGTAGGAACCTGCTGCCTGGCTCAGGGTTCCCTCCCAGAACAGCGCCTTGGCCAAGTTGGCTGAGCAAGGAAGCGCAACCCTAAAGTGCTAGGAGAGGTGCAGGGCCCGGTTTCCTCCATAGCCTCTTCCTCTGTGGTGATATCTCTGAGAACAAGTGGTTTCCTCCCAGAGGGGCCTGGGGCCAGGTGGGCGGCACCTCGTGGTCCCCTCATGATCTGGGTCGCTGAGGCCAGAGGCCCTGGGGACAGACTCCTCATTGCCTGGTCCACCGTGAGCTCTCTGACTCCCTCCCTCCCAGGTCCCCTCTTTCAGGCTCCCCTGACTTCCAGCCCTCAGCCCCCCAAGCTCAGCACAACTGCACGTGACAGCTGAGATTCAGGGAAACTCCAGGCCACCCTGTCTAGCAAGACCACCCTCTCTCCCCGTACTGTTCTTTGGCCAAAAGACAAAATGATCAAGCTGGTTCCCTCAACCTGAAGGTGTGAGGTGAGGAGAACAGAAAGCATGCACTGGAGCTCACAGACCCAGGGCAAACTCCAGCCTCACCACCTGCCAGCTGTGTGACCCATTCTGACCTCAGTTTTCCTCATCTATAAAATGGGAACAGTTACAGTTCTACTTCATAGTGTTGCTGTAAGGATTAAATGAGATAATGCTTCATATAGAGGGTATAGCAAGTCCTCAGTATGTGGGATTGTAATGATGATGATGATATGACAATTATTATTATTATCATAAACTTATATAACCTTGATCCTTACTATTCACTCACTCAGTCAGTCAACAGGCATGTAATAGTGCCACCAGGCACAGGGTCCAAATATCCTGCAGTGGCCTAGAGCAATGGAGACGTCCACAGACAGATTTAAGTCTGCATCTGTGAGAAACACATTTGGGCACAAGTCAAAGAAAACCTGAAAACTGTGGCTTAAACATTTCAGGGCTTCCTCTTCTCACATAACAAGGAATCTGGAGGTAAGCTGCCCAGGGCTGGCCTCATGATGTCTTCTACCATCCTTAGATGTTGGTTTTCAAACTCATGGTGCCACAGTGGCTGCCATACCTCCAGGCATCATGTCTAAGTTTCCTTGCAAGAAAAAGGGAGGTTGGGACATCCCTGGTGGCACAGTAGTTAAGAAACCACCTGCCAATGCAGGTGACATGGGTTTGAGCCCTGGTCCGGGAAGATCCCACACGCTGCAGAGCAAGTAAGCCTGTGTGCCACAACTATTGAGCCTGTGCTTTAGAGCCCGTGAACCACAACTACTGAAGTCCGCGTGCCTAGAGCCCGTGCTCCACAAAAGAAGCCACCGGGATGAGAATCCTGTGCACTGCGACTAAGAGTAGCCCCTGCTTGCCACAACTAGAGAAAGCCTGCACGCAGCAACGAAGACCCAATGCAGCCATAAATAAATAAATAAATAAATAAATAAATAAATAAATAAATTTATTTATATCAGAAAAAGAAAAAGGGAGGTTGGAATCAAAAGGAACCCTACCAGCCCAGTCTGCCTCTTATTAAAAAAAAACAAATACTCTCCTGAAATTCCCACAATCAACTTCTGTTTATGCCTCATTGGTCAGCCATAGACTCAGGGGAAGCTGGGAAATCGGGGAACATGATTAGCTCAGATAATCCCTGATCCATCCATGAGGATAGGGGACAAGGCAACCCCGAAAAAAACTGGAGTGTGGTTAGCGAGGCGGGGGGGATGGGTATTACGTGGGCAGTCAGCAGCGTTTCCACAAGTCACATGATGGAGGGGGCTTGAAGCTCATCCTTCCCCATGTGTATATTGGGGCACCAGGATTTACAGGGGGAAGTGACTTGCCAAAGGTCACACAGCAAAGCAAGGGAGTACTGAAACCCAGGCCTTCAAAGCGCACAGGCAGAGCTCTTTCCACTGTCCCCCCTGGCCAACATGATATGACTTCACTGACAAGCCCCCATTAGAGGACTCAGGAGCTGGTGACCCCAAGGCTCTGGCACCCAGAATCGTTCTGGAGGAGGAGAGACATGGACCCTAGTGGGAGATGAAGGAGGCCTTCCCTACTGTCCCCATCCCCAAGAGGCAGGGCTGGCTGCTCGGGGTGGCTGGCCGACAGGCAGTTAATTACCCTTGTCACCCACTGTTTTCTGGGTGAGACAGCCATATAATCTGCCTGTCAGCTGGAGAGAGGGGGGCCCCCCCTCCTCCACCCCCTGCTGAGGTTGACACTTGGCAGGCAGGGGGTAGCAGGGCAGCCAGTGAGGGAGGCGGTGATGGGGGGCCAGCTGGTAGGCAGATAGACATGTGAGAGAAGACAGTGGGGCTAGGGGCAGAGCAAGGATGCCAGGCGCCACAGCACCGTCAGGATGGGTAAACTGAGGCAAGACCGAGGTTACACCCCTGCCCCAGAGTGAGCTAACGTGCTGTACTTCTCTTGTGGCTGGGTCTCCAGGCTCCTTGGGAGACGTCCCTGGGAGGCCCTAATGGGGGCCACCCCACCCCACATGGGGGCAGAGGGCAGGGCAGAGGATGCTTCAAGTTGGAGGAAGCAAAGGAGGGCATGAAAGGCATCTCAGGCAGAGGGGGCGGTATGAACAAAGGCATGCGGGACCGCCAGCCTGTCAGGGTCCGTTTTGCTGCAACTCCCAGTGAGGGGCAGCTAGAGGCTCATGGTGGGGGTGGGGACAACTTATGCAGTAGCTGCTGCGAGGGGGTGAAACCCGCCAACCACCATGGGGTCCTCTTTGCGCTCCCATTTCACAGGTGAAGGGGAGGAGGCTCAGACGTCACACAGCTAGTCAGCGGCAGAACAGGGATTCAAGCTCAGATCTGCCTCCCTCCTGAGTCTGTGCTCTCAGCCTCCACATGGCTCGGCTGCCTGCAGCTGGAAGGGAGGATGAGGGGCTAATAGCAGAGCCCGGACTTTGAGAACGGGGAGCCATTGAAGGTCTGAGCGAGAGGAAGGTGATATGGTCCCATCTGTATTTAAGAGGATCCTTGCTTGTCTTTCTAAACGCCACCCCCAAAGTCCATGGTCTTGATTTTCCTCCTGTTTCCTACATGGAGATGGAGAGCGGTGGTTAAGTGCGCGGGATCCAGAGCCAGACTGCCTGGGTTCAAATCCCCTCTCTGTAATATGCCAACCGTGTGACCTCAGGCAAGCTATCCAAACTTTCTGCCCCTCAGTTTCTTCATCCGTAAAATGGGCATCCTAAGAGTACCTACTTCATAGTTTTGGTGTGGAGATTTAAATTGTTATCTAAAAAGTCTTTTAACAATGCCAGGCAGGTAGCTAACACTCCATAAAGGTCAGCGACTGTTAGTTGAGCGCGCTGGCTGATTCTACGCCTGTTTGTTAATGAGTCCCAACTCCTCTTGCTACACTGTAAGTTCTAGTAGCTTAGGACCCCGTCACACTTTGTATTCATTTCCCAGAGCTGCTGTAACAAAGTACCACAAACTGGGTGCCTTACAACCACAATAATGTATTGTCTCACAGTTCTGGAGGCCGGAAGTCTGGGGTCAAGGTGTCAGCAGGGCCCTGGTGCCCTTGAAATCTGTTGGGGGGAATCCCCTCTTGCCTTTTCCTAGCTTCCAGTGTTGCCAGCAATACTGGTGTCCCTATGCATGCAGATGCATCTCTCCAATCCCTGCCTCTGTTGTCACATGTGTCTGTCTTCACATGGCCATCTTCCCTCTTCTTATAAAGATACCAACAGTCATATTGAATTAAGGGCCACCCTACATCAGTGTTACCTCTTAACTTGATTACATGTGCAATGACCCTATTTCCAAATAAGGTCATATTCTGAAGTCCTGGGGGTTAAGGACTTCAAAGTATCCTCTGCAGGGACACAGTTCAACCCATAACGCTCATCAAAGCTCCCCAGCACCTGGTCCTAGAGAGGTAAGTGGGATGGACAATAAAAATGAATAAATGGGGTCTCTTGGTCGCGAGCCCCCAGGGGTAGGACTCAGCATCCCCATCTCCATGTTCCTAGGAGCCGGGGCAGAGGAACCTTCCTGGAGGGCCTTAGATGGATTTTAATTTACATGCTTCTTGGGGAATTTTCCCAGACGGCTGGGTGACCGAGCCACCCGTGACAACAGTCTTCTGGGGCCAGGAGGGGTAGGGGTGGGCCCGGGAAGGGTTTCTGCCCCTCAGAAGGGCAGGCCTGACTGCTGAGCCCAGAAAAGCTGACAGTGTGCTCAGCACTGCTGTCAATCAGCACAGACGGGGTAATCCTCGGGGAGATGCCAGTTGGGGGCGAATGATGTCTCAGTGACGCTGCTAATCTGGGGGCTCAAGCTGCCCGTGAGTCAGGCGGTGACTGGGTTGAGTAACTGGGTAACTGATGCTGAGTCGGGGGACAGGGGGCTCCCCCTGCTTGGGTGAAGAGGCAGGGCCCACCTCTCAGGCCCCCTGCCCAGCAGCCCCTGGCCCCCTTGCCCCCTGACCCTCCCGCTGTTCTATAAGACTCCAGCATCCAAGGGACAGCCAGCCAGGCTGAGCCCAGAGGCCTGGAAGGGGAAGGAGGACCGAGGCAGCGGCTGTAAAGGTCAGCCCTTGGGGCCAGGAATATCCACGATGCAAATGTGGAATTTACACTCCCGAGTGCCCGCTGGCCGGCCTGCCGGCCTGTCTGTATGCCAGCCAGCAGCCTGGGCAGCACGGGCACAGCAGATGTCCTGGGCAGTGCCCAGAACCGGGTAGCTCTGGGATTCCCCACTGCTGAGGATACCTCCCCAAGGAGGGCCCTGGGGTATGGGGAGGGGAGGGGCCTCAGCAGGGCCCGGGCAGGGCTGCTCTGGCTACTGGGGTGGGGCGCATCCTGCTGGACCCTGGCTGTCTGCCTGGGATTTCCACCACCAGTTCTGCTGGCTCCACAGCTGAGAGGTCCTAGGGGCCAGACAAGAGCAACTGGACCCCAACCAGCCCTCCTTTCTGCTTCTCTGGCTTCCCTCAGATTCTGTCCAGGGCCAATTCCCTTCCATGAGACTTTACTGACCTTTCCGGGCACCATCGTTGAGCCCTGCTGCAGGCCAGGGCCTTTCCTTTAGACTCGCTAATATCCTGTGATTATCATCCTGCTGTCCCAGGAGAGGAAACTGAGGTTCAGAGAAGAAAGTCCCTTGGCGAGATCACACACGCACGGAATTGTGGGGCTGGGACTCAGACCCGGGTCTCCATCATCTCCGACATGCAGGGAGCAGGTTCCTTCGCTTTGCTCGGCCCCACCAGTCCTGGCCACTTAGCCCAGAAGACCTGAAAAGATGTCCTCCTCACCCTGCACCAGGCACCGAGAGTCTGTGCGTGTGTCACACTCAGCTGTGCGGTACGCAGTGCTCTGCAGTGAGCACCGGGCCAGGAGTCCTATGTTCAGGACCCGATCTGCGCCGGGCTTGCTGAGTGACCTCGAGAACTTCACCTAGCCTCTCTGAGCCTCGGACTCGGCAGTGACCCAAGGGCGATGGTCAGAGATCTTTCTAAGTCGGCCCCCTGCCCACTCCTCCGTGTGTCTGGAACCCCCAAGGGCTGAAGCGACCTTCTTCTCTCTTTGCTCTTTCAGCTCCCACCCGCCCCAGCCGCAACCAGTGCAGAGCTTGACACCCCGTGGGTGCTTGATACAGCTCATCCTTGCCTGAGTGACACACCCGTCACTCTGAGTCCCCTGGGAGGCTGTCCACAGCCTCCTCGGAAGGCTTCCAGGCAGAACGCTTCTCAGGGCTCAATCTTCGTTTGCAAACTTACTCATTCTCCCTCTCTTTCTCTCTCCCTCTTTCTCTTTGTCTCTCTCTCCCCAGCCCTCACGCACATACGCACATGCACACACCCATGCACACCCTTGCCCCAGGGAGCCCTTCTCCACCGTCCATCATGTCACGTCACATCACACTCAGCCACTGGACCATCAGAGCCTCTAATGCTATTGACACTGCCCCACCGTGCTGGACGGGTCGGCCCAGAGTTCAGAGCTGTTCTTGGGCCTTTGGGGCTTGAAAGGGGGGAGCAGGAGAAAAAGACCTTAGTAGTGAAGGCCTCACAGTCTCCCCAGAGCCGCCTGGTGGGTGGTATAAGGGGAACCGCCCCTCCTGGGCAGCTGGAGTCTCCTCAGCCTTCTTGGGACTGAGGCCAGCCTGGAAGAGGGGGCAGGTCAGGGAGGCACTTGACGCTTGCTTGTAGGAGGTGTGGGTGAGGTGAGGCCGGGAGGCGGCCACACAGTGAGGTGGACTCCTGACCCCTGGCTCAGTGCCTTCCCTCCCCCACCTCTGGGCCTGCTGGGGAGGATCAAGAAACATTCACCAGCTGGTTGTCGGTTGTACCAGAGAGAGGGCGTGGACTCAGGGAGCAGAAGAGCCAGGCCTGAGGGACCCAGGGCCAAATGAGCACAGGCCGCTGAGGCTGTGGGTTGCCTGGGGAGGGGAGGAGGGGAGGGTTCTGGAAAGACAGAGGCCTGGGGGAGCCGCCCGCAGAAGTTGCTGCTGCGAAACGTACCCCCGTGGGTGCCACGGGAGCTGGTACTGGCTCTGCCCTCCGGGGATGCTGACCTGCCTGGAGCTGAGGACCAGCGGAGCCCACCTCCTGCTGAGCCTCTGCCCTCGAGGGCAGCGCTGGGGCTCTGGGAGTCCTTCTCAGGGAGGCCCCACCCCAGCCAGGGCTGTGGGGAACCAGGTCTTGTCCATCACCTACTCCTGGGGAGGAACATCCACGGGTGGGCCCAGAGCCCAAGTGGGGCTGGGGAGGGCAAGGAGGGGGGGTGGCCCTCACCCTGGGGAATCTTCAGCAGCCCAGCACTGGATGGCAGCCAGAAATGAGGAAGGAGCATGGGCTCCAGGCAGACAATCTGAGTTCAAATCTCTCCTCTGCCTCTTCAAGGCTGTGGGATCTTAGGGAAATACCTAACCTCTCTGGGCTTCAGTTTTCTCCTGTATAAAATGGGACAACTGCTATCTGCTTCCAACGGTGCTTTGTGAGAAATGAACATAACATCACATGCAACACGTGTTTGGCATGGGGCCTTCCTGCTCAGTAAACAGCCACCGATATATTTGCTGTTCTATTTATTTATTTATTTATATAAATTAATTTATTTATTTTTGGCCGCGTTGGGTCTTTGTTGCTGCGCGCGGGCTTCCTCTAGTTGCGGCGAGCGGGGGCTGCTCTTCGTTGCGGTGCACGGGCTTCTCATCGCGGTGGCTTCTCTTGTTGTGGAACACGGGCTCTAGGTGCATGGGCTTCAGTAGTTGCGGCACAGGGGCTCAGTAGTTGTGGCTCGTGGGCTCTAGGGCACAGGCTCAGTAGTTGTGGCACACAGGCTTAGTTGCTCCTCGGCACGTGGGATCTTCCCGGACCGGGGCTCGAACCCGTGTCCCCTGCACTGGCAGGCGGTTTCTTAACCACTGCGCCACCAGAGAAGTCCCATAATCGCTGTTTTAAAATTTCTAACCACAGTGACGTACCGTTATTCAAATATCTGATTGGCAAAGCTCACAGAGTTTGATAAAACACTGTGCTGGCAAAACTATGGGAGAACAGACAAATGCAGACACGGCTGGCTGGAGGGTAGCCTGACGCAGCCCCGGTGAGGGCGACTTTCACTCCCTCCTTTCCTTTATGGCTGCTCGTAGCCACGTCCCACTCAGCTGTTCCACTCGGAATTTCTCTGTAGGTTCACTAGCACACATTTGAAGTGGCGTACGTACACGGTTATTTATTACAATGTTTAATGTAATTACCCAACACTGGAAACAAGCTAAACGTGCATCCGTAGGAGATCAGTGAAATAATTTGTGGCCCCTCCATACAATGAGGTAACGTGCAGTCATAAAGCAAGAGTGGGGAACGGTTTTCCAACTGACATACGACAATAACCAAGAGATAGCTTTAAGGGAAGTTAGCCAGGTACAGAGCGGGATGTGTATGCATTTTAAAAGCAGAGCACATGAGAACAGGTATGAAGGTGATGGTTGATACATAGAATAGAATATCTCTGGAGGAACACACGGGAGCTGGCAACAGTGCTCCTTTCTGGAGAGGGGACCTGGGTGGCCGGGCCGGAGTCGAGGAATGACCTTCCACTGTATGTCCCTTTTGAATTTTTTTTTAATCGGGGTGTAGTTGCTTTACAACGTTGTGTTAGTTTCTGCTGTACAATGAAGGAAATCAGCTGTATGTCCTTTTGAATTCTGAATCATGGGAATGTATTACCTATTCAAAATACAAAGGTCAATTATTTTTTTAAATTTTTTGGTAGTTTTTTTTAGATGCCCGTTTTAAAAATTAGACTCTCCTAGCTGAGACTGAGCCTTAGGTGTGCTTTTGGCTCCATGTTTCCAGGGGTGGGAACCTCAGAAGCTGGGCCCAGGGGTCTGCGCAGTGAGGTGGGACCCCCAGGAGTTGGGTGGGCCAGGCCTGTGACCTCAAGTCCACCCCAAAGGCAGGAAAATGTTGGGACCAAGGAGCTACGTTGGCACCTGCTCAGCCATGGCCCCAAAGTTGGTGTAAAGTCCTAGAGGACAGGTCGGCCCTCATTACATTCTGCCCACATCTGGCTGAGGCTGGCACAGAGCGGGCGTGCTGAGGGGGGAGTGGGTGGATGGGATAGGTACGAGAGGGTCCTGGGGTTGAGGTCACCGCTACTGCCCCTCACGTGCAGAAACAATGAACATGCCACATCTTCCCAACAGCCATTATCAAATGCTCACACCCTCCCCTGGGGATTCTGGCCCTGCTGGCGCCCGAAGTGTTCAGAATCCCATCAGGGAAGGCTCCTCTCCCTCACCGAGCACCTGCCGTGTCCCTGTGCCAGGTGCTTTCGCTCGTCGTGGAACAGGCCCCGGGCAGCCAGGACCGCTGTCTCACCTGCCCACGCTCCCTGCGGGCTGTGCCACGCTGTCAGCTGCCCCCTGGCAAGTGCACACCTGGGGCTGGCCCTGTCCCCAGCCCCCCTGCCCAGACCCCCAGCCCACTCCCAGGGTCTAGTCAGCCCTGATGCCCAAGCGCCTGTGGCCCCCGGGCCTGACAGCATCACAGACACCCAGGCAGGGCGAGCAGCAGAAGCTGTGCTGCCAGGAGACCGTCTCCCTGGATTCTGACTCTGAGGCGACAGCAATGTGGAGGAGGGAGGGTGCCGCCCACCCCCTCCCAGAGCGGGGGATGGTTGGTGCTGGGCTGTCAGAGATCGGGGGTGGGCCCTCCACCAGGACTGGTCACTGGGGGCTGCCTTGTGTATGGAGAAGCCCCTTCCCAGTCTGTTAGTGGTGGGACCAGAGCAGAGAGGGGTTGAGGGTAGGTGGCTCCCTAGGGACAGAGGCCTCAGGTGATGGCTTTTCCAGCATCGCCAACACCAGAGGGTCTTCGCTGGACTCCACAAATGGAGGAGGGAGTGCCGTACACTTATCTCAACAGGTGGTTATAGACCTACTGTGTCGGGACTTTCACCTACATCGTGATTAAACCTCATGAAAAGCTGGGATGAATATTCCCATTTTGCAGAAACTGAGGCTCAGAGAGATGGTGACTTACCTGCCCCCAAAGCCCCTGATCTCTTTTCTGCCTCCCCATCACTGTCTCTTCCCGTCATGCCTCTGGAGGGGCTTGTACGTCCTGGGTCAGCTTAGATGCACAGGCCAGGGGCATTGGAGCTGGGTAGAACCTACAGGAATGAGCGCTCCGGGAAGAGGGCACAGCCCACTCGAAAGTATCTAGAGGTGGGACCGTTCAGAAAGTGGACGCGAAGTGCGGGGTGTGAGCTTGGTCTCGACAGTGTGGAGGATAAACATGGGGAATGGAGGGAGGCTGGGAGGCTAGTCAAGAAGGATGGGGTTCGAAAGCCAGGAGAGAAGCACTGGGGCACCAGGGGAGGGTTCTGACTGGGGGACAGGCACGATGAGAAGTGTCTTTCTAGAAGATGATTCCTAGAGGAGGTGATCAGGCCACCAGTGGGGCACCAACTCAGGAAGAGAGGCCCTGGGGCAGGTGCAGTGACAAGCAGAACATGGGAGTTGAAAGAGAGGATCCTTGGACTGAAGCCCAGTTGTACTGCTCACCAGCTGTGTGACGTTGGGTCAGTTACTTAGCCCCTCTGGGCCTAAGTCATCTCATCTATAAAATGGGGATGGTGGTAACACACCTCCTAGGGCTGTTGTGAAGACAAAGTGAATTAAAACATGTCCAGCACTCAGAGCAGGGCCTGCTAGAGCATAGTAAGCCCTAAGTCTCAGTTGTTATTTGTTATTACTGTCACCCTGGTACTCAGCCCTGAGCTACGTGACATGTCGGTTCTCTCTTCTTGCTCTGGGGGGAAGCAGATGGGAAGACATGAAGCCCAGTGGGAAAGGAGGAGCTGCCCTCACTGCAGACCGCCGTGTCCCTGACCCAGATCTATGTGGCCCCCACTGTTTTCGGATGCCTGGTCAAGGTGAGCAGACAGGCAAGGACTGGCCCTGCCACACCCTGTCCTTGCCCCAGTTCCAAGTGGTTGGGGGGACTTTATACCAGCTTCCTGGACAGGGATCCTGTGCCCACCTACCAGTGTCCAAGGCAGGCTCCAGTGTCCCCCCTGCAAGGCTAGAGAAATGGGGGGAGGGTGATGTCTGCGCAGAGGGCCGGCAGGCACGCCCAGGAGGCTCTAATGAGGCGTGTGAAGGCCACAGAGGCTGCCTCGGGGTCAGGGTGATGGGAGGGCGGGCGCGAGGTGGGCCTGGCGTGGCTGCGGCAGTCGCGGTCATCAGCCCTTCGCCGGCGGCTGCTGGGCTGAGCAAGCACGCTCCGTGTCCTCCGGCTGCAGTAACTCTAAGCCGCTCATTACCTCTCCCCGGCTGCCAAGGGTCCCTGCCTCCCTAACCCCCGTTCCACCCTTCCTCCACCCCTCACATCTGTGCAACAGCTGGGCTCCGAGACAGCCCGTTCTCAGCAGGCCCAGCACCATCTGTTCCCCTTGGGGAGCAGGCTCCGTAGAGGGCGTGCCAGGGTGCTTGTGCCCCTGGAAAGGCAGGGTGGAGTTGAGGTTCTCCTGGCCTGGTGTTGGGGCCTCTGAGCCTCACTCTGTTCCCCACAAATGGGCCAGGGGTCCAGGCTGGGGGCTCAGGAGGCTGGGGTCTGTCTCTGGCCCCTGATGGACATTCAATGACTCGTGTCCCTGACACTTGAACCTCAGGGTCTCCATCTGCACGATGGAATGGCTGTCCAGCTCCCTCCTGGCTTCTCCAGCCAACTGGACCTACTGTGTGAAGGAGCTTTCCCGACATGTTTTTCCTGGGGCTCCTGTGTGTGTTGGGGTCCAGTAGAGGACACTGAACTGCTGACTCCTTTGGGGTGTGGATGGGGTGCAGTGGAGATGGAGGAGGGCAGAGGCACCTGTTAGCTCCACCCAACCCCAGGCTGCTCTCCAACTTTGGGGTCCCCAACCCCCTCAGTACCCTCCTGCCTGGATCCCACGACTTGTTCTCCACAGCGGCCCCTTCCCAGAATTGGGAGGAGCCATCAGGACCCTCAGGAGTAACAACAGCAACTGAGGCTTGTGGAGCGCCCACCCTGCACCCTTTGAAGGCTTTACACCGGGTGCTCTCACAGGTGGGGTGCTCTCATCCACAGGTGAGGGGCCTGAGGCACAAAGGGCCCCAGAAGTTCACACAGCTAGCACGTGGCAGCTATGGGGTGTGAACCACGACTTGTGTGACCCTGGAGCCCCCTCACCGAGCCATAGAGCCACACGTGGTCCAGCGCAGGCTCTGGGAGCAGGGGCTCCCCTTCTCAAGTGGGAACTCAGTGAGGCTGTCCCATTAGACTTCATACCCTCCTGGCACTTGAGGGGACGCACAGCAACTGTTCGGTATAGGAGGGAATCCTCAGCAAACTGCTTAAAGCAGAACTGCTCTGACTGAAGCAAAGATAGGCTCCCGTCGGAAAATTGAATATGTACTTCTCTCCCTGCCTCTCCTTTTCGGAGAATAAAACTGAAGTTGAGAGAAGGGAGGGACTGACCGGAGTCGCCCATCATATTGGAGGCAGAGTCAATACTAGACCCAGGTGGTGGGACTTCCCCAGCGGAGCGAGAAGGAGACTCAGGGCTCTCTCGCCTCCCAGAGGGTGATGGCCTCGCTCCCCGCTCCCCGGCCCCTTTCTCGGGCTGAGCCAGAGAAGAGGGCTGGAGACCCAGCCTGCGCCCCGTTCTCTGAGCACCTCCACTAACGGGCCTAAAGGGCTCCGTGGGTGTATCAGGCTTCCCGGGCTCCCACCAGCCAACGCCCTGGGTGGTACCCTGTCCAGCGACAGCCCATGTGTGTGTGTAGTTCAGGGCCGCTTCATTCCCCACTGTTGACACACCCGTCTCCCTTATTCCATCAGCAAACACTGGGCCTAGAGAGACAGTCTAATTGGCTGGCAGTGTCCTACTCCCAGCTCCCCTCCTTGTCTAAACACACAGCCCTGTTTGTCCTGTCTGCCCAGCCACCAGGACCTCACTGTCGCCCAGATCCCTGCTCTATCAGCGACTCAACCCCCTGTTGCTCCCACAGAGTCCCTGCCAGAGCAGGAGAGGCCCATGGAACACTCTTAGGACAACCCCTAAGTGCCTACCCAAGCAACACCTCCTCCACTTTGACAGATGAAACAACCCAAGAGGGAAGGGAGTGGCTCAAGGTCACAGTGCAGGAGGACAGGGCCAGCTTCTAACCGCTCTCTGTCATTTGAGCTCCGTCTCTGTGTCTTTGCAAGTGCTGGTCCTTTTGCCAGGAAAGCCCTTCCTCGGTGTGGCCTCAGCCCACCAGATGAATGACAACCTCACTGGCATCTCCACGTCACCCCCGCACGCTACCTCCGTTACAGCCAGTAATGCCTACTACCTTCTAGATCACCCTGCAAGTTCCCGAAGGCCAAGACCTGGGTGATTCATCTCCAGGCCCCCATTCCCAGCCCAGGGCACCCAGAGCGAGGCCCTGATAAAGGACTGGCATTGGAGAATCGGCGGGCTTGAGTCAGAACAGGTTCTCCGTCCTGGTCCAGCCTGGCCCATCCTTGGCCCCTCTAGTCCCCGTGCCAGCTCTCCTGGCCACGGCTATTCCAGGAGTCCTTTTACGCACTGCTCCCTGGTTCCAGGATCCCAGCGGGCTTTTCGGACCACGTCTGCCTCACTTCCCCAAGCCTGGGCCCAGCCCGGGCAGAGCCTCTATGGGCTGTTGTGGGGGAGTCATGGGCAGACTGTAAACAACTCCACAGAGCACTGGCTGTACCACCCGGGCCCTGGCACCCGTCCTAGCCTTGCCGGGGGGATCTAAAAGAAGCCATGGCTGGCACCCACGCACCCACTATGGAAAGGAGAGGGTGGAATAGAAACAGGGGAGGCTTCCAGATTTGCATATCAACCTGTGCACGGTGGTCTGCAAAGCAGCCCCACCCAGGAGGGGATTAAACAGAACCTGGGGGCTGGGAGGGGGCAGGTAATCAGGAAGGGACATGCCTGCTGGGAAGTTAAATTTTTTGAGCACCTCCTATGTGACAGGTATAGCGAATGGAACAAGGCCCCAGGCTTTGGGGAACAGGAAAAGCAGAGCAGGGTAATGGAGGGTGTGGGGTGGCCGCCTTGCTCATCGTTTGAAAGATATTGTAGAAAAACGAAATCTTGGGGAGTGTTTTCCAGTCCCTTGACAGATGTGGAAACTGAGGCCCAGGAAGGCTAGGGATTTGCCTGAGATTGCCCAGGAAGACGGGCCAGAGGCAGACCCCAAGACCCTGTGTGTGGGCTCAGAGGTGAGGTTGACCCCGATGTGGTCCATGCACGGCCTCATTTCTATGGTCCTGGGGGGTGGGGGCTGGAAGAGCCCAGGACCCCTCTCCTCCGCCCCTTGTGGGAGGGGCCCCAGGGCACTCAGCAGCAGCAGAGGCTCCTGGGTGAAACCAGGCTCTGATGTCACTCCGCGGTGTGTTCCCACCAGCCTCCTCCATCTGCCCATCTGTAAACGGCAGCTCTGACTCCGTGCTCCTGAAGGGCTTCCCCAGGACCGAGAAAGATGCTTCTTCACTCCCCGGGGAGCAGCCAGCTAAGGCTGCCAGGACGGTCTGGCGTCTGAAAACTCTCCTACCTCCACTGCAGCCCGGGCCCGGAGCTCGAGGAACGCTGAGTGACTCCATTTCCCCAGCTTCAACAGTCTTGGCTGCTGTAGGGTCAGACCGCGAGCACTGACATTTCAGAGGCTCGCGCTCTGCTAAGTGAACATTAGACACAGCTTACTTAGCTGCTGAAATCTGCGGCTGCCTCCTACATGCTGTTTGATAAGCTTTTGTTGTCACCTCCCTCTGGTGCTGCATCCCCGGGACCTGGGGCGGCTTGTTTGCCCAGAGCCAGGAGGTCGGGGGGCAGGGCGGTGGATGGTGCAGAGCCCTGGCTGGGAGCCACTGCCCAGCTGTGTTACCTTGAGCACAAGGCTTGCCCTTTCTGGTCTGGAAATGGCTTTCCATAATGTGACCCGGCTTCTCTGTCCAGCAGCCTTTTCACCGGTCCACTCCTGGGTGCGGTCCCAAGCTTGGGACAAAGCCACCTACTCTTGGGTCCCTAAGCCAGCTCCCCGCTCTCCGCCATAACCCCTGACCCAAACTATTTGTCATTCCGGGACCCTTGCCTCTCTTCCAGGCAGAGCCTCCTAGGATCCCTTCTCCAATGCTGCCCTTCCCTTTTCTGAGCCCCCAGCATGCCCTGTCCAGGCTCACTCTGGACAGCGTCCTGGACCACTGTGCATGTGGGTGCTCCACGGGGCTGGGGTTGGGTCTTATCGACACCTGGACACCTTGCACAGGCCTGGGACATGGTTGATCTCTACAGATGTTCATTCAGTCATTCAGTTATTCAACAGAGAGCTCTTGGGGCAAACTGTGGAGCCTGCTCCATGCTGGGTAATGGGATATGGATATTAGAGGCTAATAAGGCACAGCCTGACGCTTAGTCCGCTGAGGAGAAACACAACTACATAGCAGGTGATTAGAGCTCTAGTGGAGAAGAGCCCAGGGAGAAGCGGGAGCACATATCAGGGCTACTCGATCCTAGGAAAACCAGGGAAGGCTCCCTGGAGGAGGCAACATCTAAACTATGACTCAAAGGATCAGTAGGAGTTAGCCAGGTGGAGGGAAGGGTTCCAGGAAGAGGGAACATCCCAGACAGAGTCTGGAGTGTAAAGGAGGCATGGTTTATTCTGGAAACTCTCAGTAGTCGGGCTAGCCCCCCGATTATCTGGCTCTTTCCCACTCCTCTAATAAAGAAAGGGAGATCATTCTCTCCCATTGGATGAGTTTCCCAAATTCCTATCCCTGCCTGAACAGACGGAGGACTCCCAAGAGGGTGACCATTTGCCACATGCCCCCTGATCTGCCAGTCACTTCTCCGCTCTGAGCCTCAGTTGCCTCATCTGTTAAATGGCGGGGCGTGGGGGGGGGGTGCGGAGGCAGGCCCTCAGGCCCACATAGTTAATATTTTGAGAGGCCCAAAGGAGAAGACAGCAGGCTCAGTCCTTTCCCTGCCTCGCCAGCAGGTGCAGCCTGAGTTGGGGCCTGGGTCCACAGCGGTGGGATGCGGGGAGATCGTGCCCACCAGTCTGAGACCAGGCTGTGGACCCCTGTCTCAGGAGTCTCTCTTTCTGGGCCCTCCTCCCTCCCAGCCCCTTTGGATGGGGATTAAAAAAAGAAACGGGGCTTCCCTGGTGGCGCAGTGGTTGAGAGTCCGCCTGCCGATGCAGGGGACACGGGTTCGTGCCCCAGTCTGGGAAGATCCCACATGCCGCGGAGCGGTTGGGCCCGTGAGTGCCCGCTGAGCGCATCTGGAGCCTGTGCTCCGCAATGGGAGAGGCCACGACAGTGAGAGGCCCACGTACCGCAAAAAAAAAAAAAGAAAGAAATGGTCCTCCCACCACCTGGCAGGCGTGCCCACGATGAGAAATGCCTCTCTGCTGAGCCCTCACTACCACTCAACCCTACCTGTCCTGATCTTCTGGCTGCCCGCCCCCTGCCTGACTGCGGGAGAGGTGGAAAAGGCATCCCTCACGGTGGGCTGGGGACTCGGAGCCTAGGTGTCAGGGCAAGGAGGACAGAGCGGGGAGAGGGGAGCCCTAGGACCAGCTTGACACCGGTCCTTCTTCCCTTCCTGGTTTATAGGGAGAGCGTGGGGAGGGAGTGGAGTCCACGACCAGCAGACACACCGAGCCTGGCTCAATTCCCGGAAAGCCTGGGCCCCCATGAAGGGCTTAACAAGCTTATGGAATCAGACTGGCAGGGTCAGGGGGGACATCAGAAATGGTCTCATCCAATAAATGGGAAACCTGAGGCCCAGAGAGAGGCCAGGGCTTCTCCAAGGCAACACAGCAAGTTAAAGGAGGCAGATACAGGACTAAAACTTGGGGCTTCTGAGTCCTGTCCCAGGGCTGGGACCAGCGGCGGGGAAGGAAAGCAGGGTCACCTTGAGGACTGTGACAAAGCCAGGCCAAGCTGCTGCAGGGTCAGGATCCAAGCCTGACCATGGCTTCAATGCCTCCCCTATGCTGAAAAGGTTTGTCCATAGGTGGGCTGGGTTCCTGTCCCACCAACTGGGTTGCAATAGGAGGGAGATAAGGAATTCGTGCTTAGATCTTCTGAGAAGCCAAACTTCCAGACCTTTTGACATTCCAGAATTACAGAAATGCTGGAAGGAACCTTCTGGATCACCTATGGATGAGGGAGCTGAGGCCCAGGGAGGGGAAAACTGTCCCAAAGCCCAGACCCCAATGAGTGGCCAATGCATGTCTTCTGACTTCTAGTCCAGCCTCTCCTGGTATATCAGTGGTTAAGAGGCCAGGCTGTGGGTGGAGTGTGACAGACCTGGGCTCGAACGCCTGCTCTGCCACTCACTGGCTGTGGGACCTCCCTTCAATTCCTAGTCTCTCTGAGCCTCAGTTTCTCCATCTGTAAACTGGGGATAGCAGTACTGACCACATAGGGTGCTCTAAGGATTTAATGCAATGACACGAGCCACACAAGGGTAGACCTGGCCTCATTCGCCACTGTGTTCCCAGCACCCAGAACGATACCTGACCCACAGCAGGCCCTCGGGAAAAGGGAACACTTATCATCACTGTGCGCCATGCTACTTCTGGCTGACATCTTCAGCTCCCAAGTCCCCTGAAGGAAGGTGGAGGAATCTGGCTGCTGCAGAGGGAAGCAGCCAGCGTCCTAGAAAGAACGGCAGTGCGTCCTTAGGCAAGTCCCATGCTCTTTCTGTTTGGTTTCTCCCCACGGTACAGGGTGGGCATTGCCAAGTGATGACTGAAGTCCTCCAGGTCCAGGAACTGTTCCTGCACCTTGTGCCATGGCCTTGCCTAAGGGCACTGACCCTCACCCTCTGGGGTACCTGGAGGGGGCGCCGAGGGGCAGGGTTGGACACGAGGGATGGGAATGAGGCAGTAGCCCATCTGCGAGGCTCCTGGGAGCCTGGGCTCTATTAGGCTGCCTGCTTGCAGGACACATGAGTGATCAGGACAGCCAGGCATCAGCCCGGCCTGAGAGCCAAGCTGATGGTGGATGCCGCCTGGTTCATTACAGGGGTGAGGGGCAGGGCCAGGGCCTTGCTGAGCACCTCCTAGGCTCCCACTCCCACGTCAGCCTTACCACCACCTGGCACTCAGCAGCTCCCTTCCCACCAGGCATTGGGGAACGTAAGGAACATTGGGGATCTCATAACAGACTACAGAGCCCACTCTGGAGATTAGCACTCGCTCCGTGCAGGCCCCCGTGAGGGTGTCTACCTCCAGATTACAGGGGGTTGGGAGGATGAGTGAAATTCCAGGAGCAAGAGGCCCCAGCTGGGCATGGTGGAGCAGGTCCCCGTGCCAGGGCTGTGAGCCCCAGCCTAGGGATGCCAGCTCCCATCCCAAGGTCTTTCCCTAGTGTGTTACCCCCATGAATCCTCCTATCCCCTCCCTCCACACACACACACACACACACACACACACACACACACACACACACACACACCACGCCCTTAGCAGAACGCCCTGCATCACAGCCTCAGAGGAGGGGCTAGCCAGTGGGCTATTTTCTAGGGGTCCCAAAGGCCCACATCTGGAAGTCTGCAAGTCTAGAAAACTCTGGGCTCTGGAGAGAGAAAGCAACGTTCTGTCCTGACCCCTTGGAGGAAATGGCCTCCAGGGGCCAGGGAGGAAAAACAGGAAGGGCCAGGCTGGGCAGGAAGTCCTGGGGGTGGTGCCCGGCCAGAGGAAGAGGCGCCAGGAAGTGGCCAGTGTGGCCCTGGCTGAGGGCTGAGTTAGGGGCTGTCATGGGCTGCGCTGGCGGGGCGATCCGTCCCCAGTTGGCCGCCGCCCACCTGAGAGCTGCGTCAGGGCCCCCAGCTCACATGGTGGGAGCTGGCCACAGGATGGGGGGGTGGAGTCCTCTGTCAGCAGGGGGACACAGACCTGACAGCTGCCCTCTTCTCCCCACTCCTTGGCAGGCAGGGGGCCAGAGCAAACTCCCCTCCCATCAGTCACGCCTTCACTTTTCATCCACTGAGCCCTCCTGTGTGCCAATCGACAGCTCTTACTATTGCCCCTAATTCACAGATGAGAAAACTGAGGCACGGGGACAAGAAAACACTTGTCCAAGTTTACACAGCAAGTGAGTCATGGAAGAGAATTCAAACACTGGCTGCCTGATTGCACAGCCCCTGCTGGAAACGGGAATGCTTAGGAAGAGACCCTCTCCTAGCGGAAACAGGGCAGTAAACTCCTAAAATTCAGCGGAGCTGGGGAGCCCGAGGAGCCGGGAGGTTGGCAGCTGACCTGGGCCTGCGGCAGGAAGGCTCTCTGCCCAAGATCCCTTCACAACTACCACCCCCTGCTCGAGGGGGAATATTTCTCACGATCTCCTCTCCTCACACCCACCCCTGCCTCCCCCACCCTCACTCTCAGCTGTAACCTTGTTTCCCACTCCCCGAAGACAATCCAGCCTCTCAGAAGTGCTTCCAGATCCACAGGGGCACATCCGCCCCCACCAGCATCTGTACCCACTCGCCCGGCCTCCCTCGTCCTGGGAGACACGACTACCCACGCTCCCGCCGCCACTGCCGCTCGGAGCCCAGCCTCTGCTCCGCTCAAGGACGTCACTCCAGCAAGTCTCCCCAGCCTGCGAGCTCGCTGCTCTCCCTCGCTCCCGCAACATCAGTTTTGCCCTCCCCACCAGATCTTTCCGGTCGGTCGGTGGACACACTCGCTGTTCTTCCTCCCATCTTTTTTTTTTTGTCATTTATTTATTTTTTTAACATCTTTATTGGAGTATAATTGCTTTACAATGGTGTGTTAGTTTCTGCTTTATAACAAAGTGAATCAGCTATACATATACATATGTTCCCATATCTCCTCCCTCTTGCGTCTCCCTCCCTCCCACCCTCCCTATCCCACCCCTCTAGGTGGTCACAAAGCACAGAGCTGATCTCCCTGTGCCACGCGCTGCTTCCCACCAGCTATCTATTTCACGTTTGGTAGTGTATATATGTCCATGCCTCTCTCTCACTTTGTCCCAGCTTACCGCATCTTAAACAAACCTGTCTAGATACCACTCCCCCGCCACCAGCTACCACCATTCCCCTGCTCCCCTCTGCAGGGGAACCCCTCAGAGTTGTCCGTATCCACTATCATCCATGTCTCTCTTCCTGTTTCTCTCAGAGCCACCCCAATCTGGCCTTCCCGCACCCCACTGCATCGGAAGTGCTCCCGTCCAGATCCCAGTGGCCTCCCCATGGCAAAATCCAGGGGTCAGTTCAGTGTGTCTGCACTGGCGCTCCTCGCAGCACCCGATGGTTGGGCACCACTCCCCCTGCTGTTGTGCTCCCCTGTTTTTTTCCAGCTTCTCTGGACCGTTCTTCCTTGGTCTCCTCTGCTGGTTCTTTCTCTTCTCCCAGACCTTGGTACCCCAAGCCCAGCCTCCAGTCCTGGTCTCTCTCAGTACTCACTCCCCTGGGCCATCCTACCCAACTCACTGCTTTACACCAACCACCTCTATGCCGATGACTCCCAATCCCATTCCTCCAGCCTGGACCTCAAATGCCCAGCTGTCTCTTGGACAACCCCCCGCCCCCCACCGGCAGAGACAGCTTGAATCCATCAGGTGCCAGTGCTATTCTCACTCATGCAACTTGCTTTAACACACACATTCTGCCTGGGGGCGCCATCTCCCCTAAGAGGGCGAAAATTGCTTTTGGGGGGGTGGGGGACAAAACTCTTAGCTATTGCAATGGGGAACTATTTCTCACCATCTCCTCTCTTCACACTAAGCTATTGCAATGGTTTGTGACTCTCCAAAGGGCCAAAGTACGTAAACGTATATACCCCACAGCTGTGGAATTAAAATTTCATAGGGAGGGGGTGATAGACGAAAAACGTCTAAAAAGGCTCCTTGGGGGTGGGTGATAATTTTTAAAAAGGCTGAGAAGCAGTGTTGCTCTAACACAGATTTCTCATTCCAGTGGATGGCAAGCTTCCTTCCATCGCTCAGGCCAAAACCTTGGAAGTGATGTTGCCTGTTCCCTTTTTGTCACAACCCACATCCAATCCATCAGGAAATCCGGTTGCTTCTGCCTTCAAAATAGATCCAGAATCCAACCACTTGCCTCCCTGCTACCCCCACAGAATCTACCCTGGTCTGAGCTGCCTCATTTCTCACCTGGATTATTTCTCGTCTCCCTGCCGCTCCTCCCTTGACACACAGCCAGAGCGATCCTTTTACAGTGTAAGTCAGCTCACGTCCCTCCTCACCTAACACTGCAGAAGCTTCCCATCTCCCAAAGTTCTCACAATGGTCCTCCCTCCCCACTCCCCGTTCCTCTCCTGAGCCCTCTGCTATTCCTCTCTCCCTCCCTCACTTTGCTCCAGCCCCACAAGCCTCCTAGCAAAGCCTCCAGGCACAGTCCCACCTCAGGGCCTTTGCACTAGCTGTACCCGATCCCCGGTACACTGTTACCCAGACAGCCACAACCCTCACCTCTCACCAGCCTTTGCTCTGATGTAACCTTGTCAACAAGGCCTGCCCCGACCACCCTGTCTCAAGGTTGCAATCCGTCCCCAGCGTTCCAGATCACCCTTAGTTCTCCAGACCCTTCATTTTCCCACAGCACACGTCACCTTATAGCATCCCATGACATTCACTTGCTCTGCTGATTGCTGATGCCAGCTCCCCAGGGGGCTCTCTGTTTGGTCACTGCTGTCCACTAGCATGAGATGAGGGCTGGCACACAGTAGGAGTGTCTGATACCCCCTGGACACCCACCCCAGGAGGGTGTTGGACTTTTCCCCCACCGGGCTCCATCACATCTCCCACCTTTGCACTTGTTCGCTTTCTCTGAAATGTACCCTCCCCTATACCCATCCACACACACACACACACACACACACACACACACACACACACACACACACACACACCCCGAGACACTATCCGTTACTCAGAACCCTCTCAAAGAGCACTTTATCTCTTGTTAGGTCAGGGAGGGCCCTGCCTGTCAGGCAGGGAGTGAGCTTTTCCCCAAGAGCAATGGGAATTCATGGAAGGGATTTGAGCTTCATGGTCACATATGGGCTTTGATGCCCATAGATGGTGGGTGGGAGGGGAACCAGCTGGAGGCAGAGGAGGGGACCCAGGGAGGAAGCTGGTGAGAGGCGAGAGGACCCGCTGGCAGTGGAGGAGGGATGGGGGGGAGGCCAAGGAGGACTGGAGAGGTAGCCAAGAGCAGGGAAAGACCAGGCCTTGCCACCAATTCGGGGTGATAGGAACACAGCCGAGGTGTCTGATCTACAGGGCTGGATGGGGTGACGAGCTGGCCAAGCACAGGGAATGGGCAGGGATCACACTTCGCAGGGGAAAGGAGGTTCATAGAATAATCTTCTCTCTCCCCCAGCTCCAGCCTCCATGCCGTTTCACTGGGGCATCTTGTACCCCAACACTTCTGGCCATCAAGGGGGCAGCCCATGGGGATTTTGAGACGGATGGGGTTTCCCCAGAGGAATCCAGACCTTGGACCTGGGATGGCAGGGAGGGCCCCACAAAGGGGGCTTTTTCAGAACACAGGCCTGAAGCCTGTGCCCCTAAATTTACAGGAGAACGTCCGGCCAGAAAGTCCACACTTGCCTCACTTTCTGCCTGGCCTTGTTTGAGCAGACAGACAAATAGGACAGGCAGTGGCCTTTGTGACATCACAGGGACCCTTGAGCTCTCAGCCCAGGGTGTGGAGGATAGCAGAGGATGGAGGCCATCTCCCGGTCAGACACAGCTGTCCGACAGAGCATCTCCTTGGAGGAGCCAGATATTCAAAACCACCTCATCTCACATCCTCATGTTGCAGATGGGGAAACTGAGGCCCAGAGGGAGAAGCGAGTTGTTGTAGGGTACGTCTGGTTTTCCCAGAGGGAAACTGAGGCTTCCTGGAGAGAAGGACTTACTGCTCTGATGGGGATAGACTAATAATATCGACATATATATAACTCATTTCTTCCCGAGAGTTCAGAGTGGGGCATATCTGTGATCTCATTTGTCCGCAAGACATCCCACTGGGACGGGTCGCAGGGCCACTCCGTGCAGATGTTGCGAGAATGCTCTGTCATCGCCCTCCCCCCCATAGCCTTCCTTTTCTTCTTCAGCCTCTATTATTTCCTGTCTTCTCCGATCCAATTTAATTCAGCAAAGATTTAAGAGGCCCCCCACTTGGTGCAAGGACTGGGCATTTGAGAAGTTTCTGGATTTCCCCAGGGCCAAAGTCATTGCTCTGTTTTCTGTGGTCTCAGAGCACTTTGTTCAAACCTGCATCTGTGCACATGTCATCGTCTTTCTATAGATCAACAGTCCTGGAGAGCGGGCTTGGTCTTATTCAACCTTGCTTTCTCCCATAGTGTCTAGGCCAGGGCCTGGCATTCGGGAGCCTGGAGACATTCTTGCCCAGGGCATGCTTGCCCGAAGCATCTCTCCATTAGTGTACTTGTCCCACTGAATGCCAGTTACCCAGGGGATGAGCCCAGATGGGGGTTGTGAATATGCAGAACCCAGCATACAGTAGCATAATGTCGGCTGAAGGGATCAATTAAAAAATGAAAGAAGGAAGACGAAGATGGATAGGAATGGGCTCTCCTTGCCGCATCTGTTCCATGGGTGGGGAAGGTGGGTAGACAGCAGGGCTGGAGAGGTGTACAAACACTAATAAAGTAGACAATTCCAGCAGAGTAGAGATGAAGAAGTACCGTGGGCCTACAGAGGAGGAGAATCACCTGGAAGAATCAGGGACGGCTCCCTGGAGGAAGTGGAATTTGAGATGGGCCTTGAAGGGTGGAAACACAGGGCAGAAACTCAGGAACAGTTTTTAGCTGAAGGCAGGGCACTGGGCAAGACAAGGACGGCAAGGTCCTCAGACGGGGGCTACTCTGTGTCAGGCAAAGTTGCTCGTACCTGACTCTGCAGGCAGTGGGGAGCCATTGAAGTCCTCGGGGTCAGAGGTCAGCATGATCAGATGACCAGAAAATCAGTGAGGAGGACCCTGGACTGGAATGGAGGAGGCAGTCAACGGATCAGGAGCCACTGCTGAGGCGGGGGGTGAGGGGGTGAGTGTCTGACTTAGGCAGGCAGCCACCAAGTTTGCAATGAGGGTGTGAGAGGCTCCACAGAGAAAGGGTCTGAAGGACCTGGAAGCCCATTAGATGTGAGGGCAGGGCAGGTGAGGCTCTGGGGAAGTGATCTGGAGTTTGGGAGAGTGATGGGGCCTTAACAGGCATGGTGTGATCCCAGGGAGGGGCTGCTTCCCGAGGAGGTAATGGGTGGAGATCCTTCATTAGGAAGGCAGATGCCAGCTTGGGAGGGAGGTCAGGGCCCCAGAGACAGGGCTGGGAGTCGGGCTGAAGCAAAAGCCGAGGCCCTGGGAGTGGATGAGCTCATGCAGGAGAGAGTGTGGAGTGAGAAAGAAAATGGGGCTGAGAACAGAGCCTTGGAGGACTCTCACAGTTGTGGGAGGACAGCAGCAGGAAGAGAAGGGAGCCAGGAGGAAACGGAGCCGCCAGAGAGATGGGGGTGGTTCCCCAATCTTCTCCCTCTTTTCCAGGGCTGCCCCACCTCTGCTCCCCCCTCACCTCTCAAGAGCGGGGCCGGAGGGACCCTGGTGCCTGCCCAGCCTCCGGAAGGCTCCAAGGTGAAAGGCAGTGAAGCCAGCGATTGGAGTGCTTGGGCTCTAGAACTGGTCGGAGCCAGGGAGGTGGGGGAGGGGGGAATGCCCCCTCCCTCACCCTTCCTGGCTGTGTGACCTCAGACGTGCGCCACACCCCCTCTGTTCCTCAGCCTCTTCGCCTTCCCGAGGGGATCACAACAGGACTTCTTCATCGGGCTATTAAGTGGGATACTGCATGTTATGCACTTGGCACTTGGGCCTGGCAGGCCCTCAGAGCTCAATAAACGGTGGCTGCTGCTATAATGATTATTACAGGGCCGGGACTGGATTCTGGCGCTCGGTCTGGCCGGGCCAAGGAGCCCAGCAGCCCCCGGAGCCTTTAGCGAGGAAGGGAGCCTGGCAACGTTAACTCTCCCAGCTCCCGGAGTCCTGAGGCCCCTTCTGTTACCCTCCCAAGCGCAGAGCCAGGCATCGTGGAACTGGGGCAGTCACAGCTCTCTGGGCGCGGATAACCCTTTCACCTGCTGAGAAAGGGGACCCCACACCCACTGCAGTCTTCAACTCCAGATGGGGCGCGGGGTTGCGGGCCTCAGACCCCGGGCGGGCGTATCGTGTCCCCAGCTCGGCGCACCCGCGTCTCCGGCGCCTCCTCCTTCGGGGCGGACGCGGACGGCGGACGCCTCCTCTCCCGTACGCGGTAATCCACCAGCTCACGCGGGCTCCGCGGCGCCCCCTCCGCGCACGCGCATCCCCGCCTCGGCCCCCGCCCGGCCCGAGACTCAGCTCCGGGCGCTCCGGGTGGGTCCGTCCAAGTTGACGAGAAGGACAGCCGCGCTGGGGGCGCCCGTCGCGGGGGCTGATGGCCCTGATCCTGATGCCTCGTCCCCCGCCCCTCACGGATTCCGCAGCCGGGGCCCACCCCCAGCGCGCCTTCTGCGCAGCCCTGCAGGAACCGGAGCGCGGAGGGGCGAGTGGCGCCGGCTGTGCTGGGGGCTTGCAGAGCGGGCGAAGGTCTTGAGTCGGTGGGTGCCGGCTCTTGTCCCCTCACGCACCGAGACCTGTACCTGAGACTTTTCAAAGCCTCATTTTCCCCTTCTCAGCTTCAGGCTAAGGGATCTTTTATTGGACCCTGGAAACAGGTTAATCGATCCCTTGGGCCGCGTGCCCATCTATGCAGCCTCAGTAGGGAGGGGAGAAGAGGCGTGTTCCGCCGGAGTCTGGGGGATACTTACTCCGGCCCCAGCCTTACCTGGACCGGGTGGGGGCTCCCTGGGAGGGGCGGGGGTTGACTGAACTGGCCCCTCTACCAGCGGGGCTCGGGTCTGGGGTCCCACCACTGCAGGCAGAGCCGTCTAACGCTGGGTAGCCCCCATTAACTAGGCCACTGCTGGGGGTGGGCGGTGGCGGCTGGAGCTGACAGGCTTGGGTCTCTGGGGGAGGTGGCCCCAAGGGCCAGGGCTTTGAACAAACCACAGAAGGTTTCTGCAATATCAAAAGAGCTCTTAGTCACTAATCTATGGTGGGGAGGGGGGCCGTTGGTGAAAGCGCCTCTCCTTGGTTCCCATCAGCGGAGGATCAAAAAGCATTTGGTCAAAAAACCTTTAAATACCTTGAAAGGCAGGTGAAGCCTGTTCAGTAGGCTCCAGGAGGTACTGAAATATTAGTCTGAGCTGCCAGCAAGCTGGCTCCAGCCACAGCGAGTGCTGGGGGAGGGGGCCGCTGAGGCAGGAGGGAGAAATGGTGGGGATAGACCACCAGCCCTGCCCCACCATGACCCAGGAATCACTGTGGGGAGGGTGAGTAGGGCAGAGAACTGGGCTCAGACTCTCAGAGCTGGAAGAGACCTTGTAAATCTCTGGGTCAGGGTTTTTTGTTTGTTTGTTTGGGGTTTTTTTTTTTTTGCCGAGCTGCGCTGCACGTGGGATCTTAGTTCCCAGACATGGGACCCAATCCGTGCCCCCTGCAGTGGGAGCACAGAGTCTTAACCACTGGACAGCCAGGGAAGTTCTGGGTCTGGGATTTTTATCTGGAACCTGTAGGACTCTCTCTCACCCAATTATGGACAGAATGTTGTGTCTGTATTTGAATACGTGTTTTTCTAGGGAACAGAGGTCCCTGGGGTTCATTAGATTCCCAGAGGAGTCCAAGGCTAAATTAAGACTAAAAATCAACATCCTTGTTGTACAGATCGGTAAACTGAGGCTTGGAAGGATGGAATCACTTACCTCAGGTCACTCAGCTTGTGATCGGCAAGCCAAGGTGATTCCACAATGCACCCTGATAAGGGCATCTCACTAGTCCCCATATCTCTGTCTGTCTCAGGGGCCCAGAGTTGCCTGAAACTAAGGTAGGGGTGTCTCAAAACAGAGGCCTCAGGCCAAGATTCTGACTGAGGGCGGGGCTGTGACCAGCAGGGACTGGCAAGGAGAAAAGGCAATAGCTTCCATCTTTTGGGGTGATGGGGGTTTGAGCTGCTGAGCCCAGCCCTCAAGGGTGTCGGGGTGACCATGGAGAGAGAGAGAGACTCAGAGCCAGAATCTGGAAGGGGAGGAGGTTACAGGGAGAAAGGATGTGGATGGGGTTGGGAGTGGGAAAGGGGTTTCCGGCAAGAGAATGTTTCAGGCCCTACGACATGACCCGAGGATGTGGAATGGGGACCCAGGGCTATGAGAGGTCAGTTTGGAGCAGGGTCTTTGGTCCCTGGGGCACCCCCCAGGGAACTAAGAAAAACACCTAGCCCTTGCCTTGCCATCTCCCCAGTGTATTCTCACAGACCTACATGATGCAACTATTAGCCCTATTTTATGGATGAGAAAAGTGAGGCCCAAAGGTGTCAAGTAACTGGCCGAGGCCAAACAGCTGGGTAGTGGCAGAGGCAGGACCAGAATTGAAGTCTAGGACTCTTCCCTGGATGCTGTGGGCCAGACCCCGCCTCTTTAGCATCAGGCCTCCAAAGCAGGACCCAGCAGAAGTGTGGGCCCCGGGTAGACCTCTGAGATGCGCGGGTTACTGGGTCTCCACTGTGAGGAGGTGGGCGGAGAGAGGGCTGCAGCTGCCTTCTAGGGGTTTGCCGTTGCGTCCTTTCTGGGGAGATAACGTCGGTTAATGTGCTTTTACCTTGTCCAGACTCTTGTCCTCTGTCCATGAGGAAGGGGAAGCCTGGGGCGGGGGTAGCTGCGGGGTTGGGGGCAGGGTGGCAGAGCAGGTTGCTCCTGGTCTGGCCCATCTGCGGGCTCTGCTGCTGCCCTGCACGGCTGCCTACTGGCCCATCTCTGAGCCTGCCCCTCCTACATCAAGAGGATGCTGAGCCTGAGTCTCTTGCTACATGGATGGTGGTGAGGAGAGAGGTGTGTTTGTTCTGTCACGTGAGCTGCACAATCAGCTTCCTCAGCATTTTATTAATAATTCAGCCCATGTCCAAGGAAGCGGGGTAGGGGGGACAGGAGCTGTGGGGAGATAGCAGCACTGGAGACCATGGCAGATGGAGGCCAGAGGGGAACCCAGGAGCCCTGCCTGCTGCCGTGACCTAGCAACAGAGCCAGGTGGCCTCAGGGGCCCTGTTTAGGAGAGTGCAGGCCTGGCATCTGCTTCTGTGGGACAGAACGTCCCTCCCTGCTTCGCACCCCTCCCAAAGCGGACCCAGGACACCTGGACCCTGAAGACAGCACCAGATCAGAAGCAGGCCTGAGGGGTCCACAGCAAGCACCGTGACAGTCCTTGGAGAACCAGGTGCTGCCAACATTTCCTGCCACGACATGGAACCCAGGACACAGGGGCCAGCAGCGTCAGAGAATGAGAGTGGGATGGGAAGGGGAGAGGGCAAATCCCCAGGCCCTCCTCTGGGAGGGACCGGGCAGAACAGGGGTGATTCACACGCTCTGATCTCCTTTCTCAGAGGGACCTGCTCACTCCCCCAGGCTTCATTTCCTGCTTGTGCCCAGCCCTTTGTGAGTGCTCAGAAGACAGGAACTCACAGCTGGCTTGGCTGTCAATGATGCTCCAGCAGGAGAGAAGAGCCTTCAAATTCAAGAGAATGGTTCAAGGTTAGACATCTAGAAGAACTTCCCTGACAGGCGAAACATGGAAATGGGGCGTGTCCCTGTTAAGGGTAAAGTAATGAGAGTAAATGGCATTCAAAATCGATCAGGAATAAGTTCTGTGCTCCAAGTACAGAACTTGGTGGGGGGGAGGGATGAACTAGCTGCTCTTCACTAGGGCAGGGAGAGAGGCAGCTGGGGGTACAAGCAAGAGCAAGGCGAGCCTGGGGACCCTGGAGCCCCAGCCTGTTGGCTTGGCTCTCTGGGGTTTGCCAAAAAGGGGTGTGTGGATAGTGCCTGAACTCTTGGCTACTCGTGGATGAGACTGGCTGCAGGGCGTGTGAAACGTAATGGCCCTTGACCAGGGGATGAGGAGCTGAGATTTCTGGCCACTGAGGAATTATGGGCTAGAACCTACAGTTGACTTTTTTCCCTTCCCTATTTAATTAGAACATTCAATCCAAGGAAATCTGTCCTCCACCGGAACAGTCTTCATGGAGGTTTGCTTGGGGGAAGTTCCTTGTCTGTTTCTCAACCAGAAAAGCTGTGGGTGGAGGTGAATGTGTGTGTGTGTGTGTGTGTGTGTAAGAGGCTCCATGTGAGTTCAAGGCGATGGTTTGTGTATGTCAGTGTGTTGAGGGAGACTTGAGATGGAGGCTTGCCCCTGTGGATGCTGTGGGAAGGTGGAGGTGTGGCTGGGTGTGAGCTGAGCAGTATAGAGTCTGCTTCTCGAGGTGACAGTAAGAATCCTTGACTCTGGAAAGCCTGGTTCACCTGTGAACTGCATTCTCAGTGGAGGGGAGGGGAGGATGCCCAGGGCTTTTGCCCCCCTGCTTGTTCCCTTCAGTTCAGGGTAGGGGCATGCCCTGTATTGTGTGAGGCTTCAGCGTCCGTATCTCGTTGTGTAGGAGGTTTATTTGTGTACCTGTGTGTGTGTGTGTGAGGAGGGGTGTACCTGAAACCACCAATGGTTCAGTTCCTGGCTTTTAAAAGCCCTGGGATATGGGCCCCTTGTCCTCCCTGCCCCAGAATCAAACAGTTCCAATTCTGCAGAGAAAGGAGAATTAGGGTTCACCTGATTTGGACTGTGCTGAGCTGACAGAGGGACAGAGAGGGCCAAGTGAGCCCCCGGGTTGGAAGCGGAAGGAGGCCTTTCTTTCTTACCCCCTGAAGTTCTGAGGTCAAGGAAAAGGAGGGGGGCACTGGAGGAGTGGAGCGCGAGAAGCAGGGGCAGAGGCTGAAAGGTCTGTTTTCTTCTATTGTGCGGCTGGGTTAAGTGGGGAGGGTCACTAGGCCTAGTCCCTCATAGAGGGTGGAGCTCCTAGACTCCAGCTGTGCGCAAGCTCTGGGGATGGCCAGAGTGGTGGACCCAGGCTCAGCGCTGGCAAAATTCCACTCCTGGTTTTTACACACGCCAGCTCCCCTTCCCCGGACGCCGCGCTGTCGAGTCCGGGGCTGACGCCCTGCAGCCGCCACCGAGCGGAAAACCCGGAGTGGATTTCCACGCCTTTTGGAACGGAGTCAAAGGGCACCTCGGAGGAGGTGGCTGGCTCCGCCGCCCTACGGGGTTCGAAGCCGCTGCCATCAGGGGCGCACCGGCGGGGTGGGTCGATCAGTGCGGCGGGACCCGCAGGCCCAAAGAGCCCAGCCGGCGGGCTCCGTGCCCTCCCTGCGGGGGCTGCGGGCGGGGCGTGGGGCGGCGGTGGTGCCCTCGGGGCGGCGGCGGGCGCGGGCTGCAGTGCGGCGCGCGGCCAGCAGCGGGCAGCAGGCGGTGGCTGAGGCGCTCGACAGCGGGCGGGCGGCGCCGGCGGTGCCCAGGGCGCGCTCACACACGAGCTCACACACACATACACACGGCCTCGTACACACTCACACACGCTCCGGCGCGCACACGCGGCGCGCAGGCCGGAGGGAGGAGGCTCGGCGCGGCTCGGCGGCGGCTGCAGCGTGCTCGGCGGGCGGGCGGGAGGGCTGGCGGGCGGCCCCCGCTACCCGGCTCGGCGGCTCGGTGCAGCCCGCGCGGCCCCCGCCCTCGGACCCGCCCCCGGGGGTCGCCCGGCCCCATGCCCTGCAGCGGCGGCGGAGCAGCGCGCGACCACGGGCGGCTCTGAAGAGCCCGGAGGGAGCCGGCGACGAGGGGACCATGTACCGGGACCCGGAGGCGGCCAGCCCAGGTAAGCGCGGCCCCGCGCGGGCTGGGGCGCCCCGAACCGGCGGGCAGGACGGCGGCAGCGCCGGGAGCCGTCTCGGAGCCCCAACCCGGGGCTACTGTCCGCCGGAGCCGCACGGACTCCCCCCACCCAGGGTCATCCCACACCGGGGGCGCGGGCTTGAGCGGCAGCAGCTCGGACCCCGGCCCCCCGCAGTTCGGGCACTGCCAAGCTTGATGCCGGGCGCCGGCTTTGCAGTGTCCCCACAAGGACCTCCCCCCCCACCCCCAGCAGCCCAAGGACAACGTGTGTGGCGGAGCGAGGAGCCGCTGCCCCCGCAGTGCCCTCAGAGGCACCCCCGGGTCCCCAGCCCCAGTGCCTCCCGGGTGCCAGTGCTAGGGGACCCCAGAACAAGGATCCCGGGCAGCTTTCAGCCAAGGTTGTGGGCACCGGGAAGCAGAGTGACATCGGCGGTGCCAACTGTGAATTGAGAGGGTGCCAGGGGGCAAGTGGGCATCTGGTGCAGCAGCAGGGGAGGGGGGCTTCTAGAGGGTGGTGAGCCACAGGAGCGTTGAGGAGGGAGGTGGGGGTACCTGAAGGGAAAGAGAGCACAGATTGATGAGAATAGGGGTACCAGGGGAATGTTCTCCTGGGCTTGGGGAGGGGGGAAGCAAAGAACCCCAAACTCACTCCCGTCCTGTCAGGGTTGGCAGGGGGAGGGGCCGTGCTCCCTTGCATTTCTCCTGAGCCCAAGCCAGGGAGTGGCCTGGGAGCCCACGTCTGCCTGGTATCCTGGAAGCCAGGCCAAGGAATCCTTCCACCTTCCCCGGGAAATTGCTCTGCCATTTCCTCCTTGGCTCCGGACGCCTCCTCACACAGCGCCCACCTGTAGGCAGGTCCCCTGCAGCTCCTGCCCAGTCTCAGGCTCAGCTCCCACCTGGGGTGCCCCACCCCTGACCCAACACCCGCAATCTGCCAGTTCTGGTAGCAGGGTCTCCGCTTCTGGGTTTCTGTCTGATGCTGAAAGCACGACACCTCAGCCCGAGGACTTGCTCCCGGACGAAGAGCCTCTAGGCTTACTCCTGCTAACCTCTGGGGGTTGGCTGGGCGTCCTGGGGGAAGGGAGAGCTCTAAGGCCCTCCACAGAAGGGGCCTAGGGCCCCAAGGCTTTTGAGGGCAGTCCAGTGGGCGCCGGCTTTGTCCACTCTTGCCCCAGCCCCACATCTGCTCTTTCCCTCTAGGGGCAGCCTCAGCCTGTCCCTGCATCCATTCTTACCCTCATCAAGCCATGGCAGCCCGAGCCCACTGAGGAGGACCTCCTGGGTGCCAGGCATTGCACTCATTCAGCGCTTGCGTATATGGGTGAAAGAGACTCAGTCTCCCTCTCTGGAACCTCATGCCCATCTATGAATGTCCTCTAGGTAATGGCAGAAGGGACATTGCCTTTGGAGACCCCTCCCTTCATCTCTCTGGACCCAGGTCACCTACCCTGGCATCTTTCCCCAAGACACTGACAGCTTCCAGCACTTGGACCAAAGACAGAGGTGTTCTCTTGCTTGGATCACCCTCTCAGAATTAGTTCAGAGACCAGCTCCAGGGTATGAAGATGGAAGGGGGGATGCAGTGAGGACACTCCCCTCCCCTGCCCTGCCAGGCTGGCAGCCTCCCCTTTCCTGTTGTCAGGCCAGTGACCTGGGGCCCTGCCCTCGTCCCCTCTCCCTCCCTCCATTTTCCTCCCACGCCTGGGCACCATGACATCACCACTCCTCCAAGCACCTCTGCCCTCTCCATGGAGGCCAACTTGATGTGCTTGGCATCTTCTGGGCAGAGGGCCTGGAACCCAGTGCTGCCCCTGGTGTGCTGGCGGCCCCCAGACTTTTCCCTCTCCCCCTTGAATGGGCCTTGCTGTCTGGGCTGGAGACCTGTCTTGCCCACTCTGGTTGCAGGACCCACTAGTCCTGTGGCAGGGGCAATTCTGACCGGGAAACAGACCAGCCTTACGTTTACTTCTCTCTGATGTAGACAGTGGGCTGGATGGGGTCAGACATAGGCTGGAGAGGGCAGAATTTGCTTTTAATCCTAGTCCCCTGGGGCTCTCTGAGGGGCCGGGGGGTTGGGGGCCTCAGTCTGGCCTCTGTGCCCTCTGACATCCCTGCCCACCTCCTATAATCCCTACAGCTTCAAGCCAGACTTCCCACCACCACCCCTCCACCCCAGCTCACCCCAGGCTCCCCAGACCCTGCTCCCCCAGGCAGGGTATGTGTCCCCCAAGGCAGGCACCAGGTGGGAGTAAGATATGCAAATTAATTCCCGTGTGATTCAGGCCCATCCATCTGGTCCCCCAAAGGCCAGTACCATTTACATCCTCATCCCCTCATCCCACTGCCTGGAACACCTGTGGCCCAGTCCTTTAAAAAAAATCTTAATCTCCTGTCCTCTTGTCCCAGGATGGTTCCAGAAGGTCCCTGTGTACCCCCTCCTTCAGCCCATGCACTCTGCAAGTCCCCACAGGGCTCAGTCTGCTGCTAAGACCCTTATCCTGACAGGGGACAGGAGCAGTTCCCTCCCCTTGTGGGCCCCTAGCCTCCAGGCAATTCTCTTCCTGATCTTTTGTGGCTGAAGCAAGGGACTGTGGGGAAAAGCCACAGCCCAGTGAAGAACGAAGACCAGCTCCCCCACCCCCCGCCCTCGCTTCTGCTCCAAACTCTGCCTTGCCTCCCCCCAGCCATGCCTGCAATCTCCCCTCTGTCCCCTCCAATAGACATGCGGCCCTCTCCCGGCCCTCAGCCTCCATCCTCTGTCCATCCCAAAGCTGGCCTGGCCAGGCCTCCCTGTGTCCCTGTCCCCCGGCAGGGCAGGACCTCGGTAGGCCCGCAGGGGTCAGTGTTGCAGTGGGCAGGCAGGACGGCAGCAGGGAGAGAGGGAGGGAGAGGTGACCTTGCGGGTGAGCAAGGCCAGAGAGGCAAAGTCTGGGCTGGTGCAGCGGCTCTGGGAGAGGGTTCAGGTCCTGAGGACTGCCAGCCCTGCCCCCAGCCCTCTATGAACTTGTCCTTGGGGATAGCAGTGCTTGAAGTCTTCTCTGTCTGTCCCACCTGTTAGTGGGCTCTGCCCCCTACAGCAACTCTTCCAGGCAGGTCGTTCCTAGGGAGTGTGGGGGACCCTCTGCATGGGCCAGGGGGCCTTGGCACGTAGGGTCTTCTCTCTCAATGCAGGAGGATCCACACGATTGTCCAGGCCAACCCTCCACCACTGGGCACAGGTTAGGGACAGAGGCTGTTGCGTGGCGTGTGGCGCAGGAATCGGGGCTGAAAGGGCAGACCAGCGGTGTACGCTGTGAGGGCCGTCAAGTTTAGGGACGGGACTGGGGTGTGGGACTGTCCAAGGAGACCTGACTGACCATTTCACTGACAAACCCTGCCCCCACCCCCAGCTCCCCCATCTGCACGGGCCCAGACCTCCCTGGCCTGCCTCCTGGGCTTGGCTCACAGGCTGGGACTGAAGATCAAGTGACCTCCCAGCGGGCCATGGCTGTGAGGGGGACTTGGGACAGAATAGGTCCAAACGCAGGGCTGGGCGTATGACTTCTGCCGGGTTTGGGTCAGGGTAGCCAGTGCCCCCAAGCTGTAGCGTTTCCAGGGAGACAGGACTTCCCCCTACCCCTTGGCCTCCGATCATGCTGTTCAGTGGCCTCGCGGGGACAACTTGACCGCTAGGCTGGGTGCTCAGGACTGGGGGATGGTGGAGAGGGAGAGAGCCTCAAAGCACCTCCTGGTTGGGGAAGAGGGGCTAGAGCAGGCTGGACTGGGGTGGGAACCCACAGGCCAGCAGGTGACAGGTGAGGGACAGCTGGAAGGCAGAGGAACAGGTGGGTGTCAGGCGAACAAAGACAGGCCCCGGACAGCTGGGCCCTGCCCCTGGCTGACCCCAAGCTCAGGCCCAAGGGGCACTGCAGGTAACATCGAGTGACAGTGGAGGACTGTGCCCTTCTTACCCCCTCCAGCCCTGCCTGAGGGGCAGGCAGAGGAGGAGTGTGTGGGCCCCCCCTTCCCACTCCTCCGTTCCCCACCCGCACTCCCCGCCCACCGACCCCCATTCTCTCAGGGGCTTTGAATCTTTATTGAATCTGATGGACCGTTCTCAATAACTGCTTCCCGCAGGGGAGTGAGGCTGGGATCAGCAGGGAGAGGAGTGGTAAGGGGGGCCTCGTGGTGTGTGGGGGGGGGCTCGGGGTCGGGGGGGCGTGCGGGAGGCAGAGTCCTGAGCAGAGGACTCTTGGCTGGACAGGCTCCGCGGAGGCACGGAGGCATCTCAGGTAGGTACGGGCAGCCCTGCGTGGAGCCGGCGCCCTCTCCCCTGGGCAGTGCCGGGCAGGTGGTACATGCCGCCAGCAAGGTCAGTGCTCTCTGTTGGGGCTGTCACTGGTCTGGCCAGGTGCCAGAGCCAGCCTGTGCCAGGCCAGCCCGGGTGCCCACCTGCCTTGCCAGGGGACCCCAGCCAGTGGTGCCAGGTGGACCTTGCCAGTTCCACGGACGTGGATGTCCCTGACCTTCCGGGCAGCAGGGGCAGGCTTGCTGGGCCCTGTCCAACTTGTGTCTGGAGGGCAGGACTTCAGTCTCACCCAGCAGAATTCCCCAGGGGTTGGAATGGAGTTGGCAGGCAGCATGGGACCTGTGGAAGGGGCTGGACGGCGCCCAGAGCCTGTGCCTGGGACTCTGGGCCCGGTTGGTCAGAACGTGGGCTGGCACGTCGGGCCTGCCCTGGGGGGTTCTGCAGCTTCTGGTTGGAGGAGCCCCTTGGAAGAGGTGTGTCGCCTGTGACGCTGGGCTGGGAGCCGACTACTATGGTGAGCTGGGACGTCTGGGGAGTTGACATGTCCGAGGGGTTGAGTGTGTGGGGCTGCAGCACCAGGGAGCGGGAGGGCAGGGCCGGTGCACAGAAGCGTTGCGCTGCGTGTGTACCTGTGCGTGCGCGCGGGTGGCAGCTGGACGGCCGTACTCGCTGTGCTCGTCTGAGCTCTGTGCCCGCTGTGAACAGCAGCTAATGAGTGGATTTGTAGCGAGGTGCGTCGAGGTGCCCAGGGAGCTGTGACGGAAAGCGCTGGGGGAGGGCAGCTCCCCTGGCCCTGTACCCAGCCAGGCGGGGCCTGTGCCCTCCAGGGGCCCTGCCTGCCCCCTGCCACACCCTCCCACCTGCCAGCTTGGCCACCTCTGAGGGCTCCATCTGCTGGGAGCAGGGCCTCACCTGGCTGTGTGGCGTGCATGGGCATGGATGGGGGGTGGTGGTGGGGGGTGGAGCTTTGGCCTGTACAGATACAGGCATGTCCACAATAGCGTGTGGGTCTGTCCGTGTGTGTGTGTGTGTGTGTGTGTGTGTGTGTGTGTGTACCCCTTCCCAGAGCCCTAAGAGAACTGCCCACCCAACCCCAATCTTGGTAGTGGCCCTGCTTCTTCGATGCCCTTCCTGGAGTGCAGGAAGTTGGAGTTCTCCAGCTGGCTCGGGGAGAAAAGGGGTGACCCTTTCTGCCCATCGGAGGAGGCAGGCGGGAGAGGTCTGAGCCCCAGCTGGGAGTTGCTGGTTGCATCAGAGAAAGGGGAGAACTTTGGGCCTAGAGAACCCCAAAACCCCAGCCCTGTGGTTCTAGGGCCCTCAGGGAGCCCCCAAAATGAGAGAGGTGGGGTGCCAGGGGGTCCGTCCTAGCAGGTCCGTCTCACAGTGCTAGCTGGAGAAGCGAGCACCCTGCTTCCAGCCAGGCGGGTGGTGGGTGTGGGAGGCCCCGAGGGGTGGCTGCTTGAGTCCCTCCACGAGGGGAGCAGAGGACAGAGCTGTGTGGCTAATGTGTCCAATTAAATTACTTCAAACCCTGCCGTGGCAGATGCTCCCGGCGGGGCCCTGGGTACAAATTGGATCCGTCTCGTTACCACGGGGTGGTGTCAGTGGGGCCAGAGTGGTGTCCAGATCAACCAGTGGCGCGGCAGGCCCTCTCCTGCTCTGCCCAACCTGGGCCTGCCGTGAACCCCTCGCGCACTCACTCACTCCAGCCTCCCTCAGGTTCCTCAGGTCCACCGGGTCCAGGTATCGGGGCTCCCTGTACAAATCCTTGCCATCCCAACCCCAGTCCCTGGCAGCCCAAGGGTCCCTCTGAGCCCTCACTTTCTTTCTCCAGGAAAACGGGAGTCCCCTGCTTTATAGGGGGTTCAGCCTAAGGAAGCCCCTCTTAGGTCACCCAGCATACCCTGTTCCCTCCCCTGATAATAACAATAGGACAATAATAGCGAGTCCTTATTTGTGGAGCACGCAGTAGTGCTGCGCACTTTACCTCCGCGAAGCAGGGGCCGGCTTGCTTCAGCTAGGTCTCCGGGGTCAAAGAGCCTCTGGCAGAGACATTTGCGGCTGTGTCCCTGAAGCAAGCTACTCACCACCCTGGCCTCCGTTTCCTCCTCTGTTAAATGGGTATGAGGATGGTTCTTACCTCCCATGGGATTGGAGGATGAGATAAGGCAGAAAACATCTTTAGCAGAAAGCCCTGCACGTAGTAAACACTCAGCCAACGGCAGCTGTTACCAACATCGCCCTGCACCGAGCGATTGATGTGTGGGACGAGGGTTCCGGAAGCTCCGAGGAGGATAGGCCTGCCTCAGCCCTGGTGGAGGAGGCCTGGGGAGGGCTTCACCGAGGCAGAGTCTGTCAGTTACCATCAAGACCGCAAAGGTGTGTGGCGCGTTCCACAGGTGCCACGACGTACGTTAGCTCGTCCATCCTCAGACCACCCTGGGACGGGGGCATTGGCGGGTAGAAGTTGATTTGGGATTCCAGCCACACCACCAGATCCAGGAGCGTGAGCGTTGGGTCCGGGGCTTTGGGTGTTGGAGGAAGAATAAGAGCTTGCCATGTGAGCAGGCCGGGAGGAGGCATTCTGCGTGGTGGGGACAGCACATGCAATGGCCCGGAGGTGTGATGGGTCTTGGCCAGTCGAGGCAGCAGTGAGTGTCTGAGCGTGGGGGGCTGGAAGGGAGTCCTTTGGGGGGCAATAGCAGGAGTTGAGGATTGGGAAAGGTGGGCTGGGCCAGATTATGAAGGTCCTGGCATTCTGAAATAGGAAGGCTGGGCTTTATTTATTTATTTTTTAAATTAGGGCAATGGTGGGCCGTGGATGGCTTTCAAGCATATCTCTATAAAGAACTTTAACTCGGTGGCGGTGTGGAGGGTGGAAGCCTGGAGACAGGCCCATATCTGGAGCTGGAGGCCCAGCCATTAACATATCTGTTCCCACCTCTGCCCAGACCCTCCTCAGTCCCTCACCTGCACAGGGCTGTGTCCCAAGCAACCATACCGGGTGGTCTGGGACCCTGGCCTTCGAAAGCTTGTGGTGGGTAATGGGCAGTCAAGGGGACAGCCTGGCGCAGGTGGGCACGGATTTCCCCTCCCCACCGGGGGCTTACCTAGGGGGCTGGGGTATCAGAGAAAGCCTCCCAGAGGTGGACAGGCCCAAGGCCCAGCGAACGCGGTTACGGTTCCAGAGAACCGCTCTGCACCCGCCGCCCCCACCGTGGGCATCAGGGTCCAGCCCTGGAGGAGCCGCACAGCTCAGGTTCCAGCTGCCAGGCCTGAGCTCCAGAGGCCCGCCAGAGCCAACCTGTCTCCACAGCAACTAGGCAGGCCACCCCGCTCCCCGTGCCCACGGCCCCTGGCACAGGGGCCCATTCACAGCAGGGCCTGGGTACATCTTCCCACTTCCCTAGGGGGCCACCCCAGAGCAAACGCTCTCACACCCAGGCCCTGGCAGCGTGCGAGCATGTTGGCGTTTGGGTCCGTGTGTACACGTGGTGTGTATGTGTGCCCCGCGGCAGGACGCGGCGGGGTGGGGATGGTCTACGTTTTCTAACCACCGTAGCTGGGGATTTATTCCCCTGCGGGAGAGGGTCCAGCAGGCGCCAAAGGGCCAGGCTGAACTGTGGGCTCCTGCCTCAGGGATCACGGCAAGGAGGCAGCCCGGAGAAGAGACAGTTAGGAGGATTTGCCGCTAAGGGAAAGCAGCGAAGGAGACTCTATTGGCAGTGCCTGGTGGGTCCACAGACTGTCTTGTTCTTTACCTACATCTTCCATTTAATCTTCACGGCAGTCCCTCGGGGAGATCTCATTACCACTGTTGTACAGATAAGGAAACTGAGGCCCGGAGAGGTGGAGTGTCTCACCACGTCATTCAGTAGAGCAGGGATGAGATTGCAAGGCAGCCTCACTCCCAAACCTAGGTCTTAACCACTGGGCGACACTGTCCAGTGCCTCCCTTATCCCACTAGGATCTGAGCCAGCCTGTCTCTCGGCCCATCCCTCGGAAGGGAGGGCTGGGAATCAGTATTGGCCCCAGCGCCTGCTTTAGCGCTCCATGTCCCCTAAAGCTTTGTTCTCAGGTCCCTGGAGTGGGGCGGAGCCTCCTTCCCATCCTGTCTCCTCTCCCTCTCTCCAGGCCCCATGGAAGGATCCTCTCACTCAAGGGGAGGCACCCCTTACTCCCTGCTTGGCACCTGCCAGCCCCGGAGGAGCCTGATGAATCGGCTGGGTGTGTACCCCCCGCACACAGAACCCCATTCCTCCCTCTCCAGCCCCCGCCTGGTTAGGGAGGTGTGAAGGGAGCGATTTCACAGCCTGTCAGCTGGGGCCTAAAAATACCCAGAGCTCTGAGATGCCTGGGCAGAGGGAGGAGAGAGCAGGGACCAGGATGGGGTTGCAGGGGTGCAGCGGCAACGTGGGCAGAGAAGCCCTCTCGGCACCACGGTCCTGCTCGGGAGTGATGGGCAGAGCCACCGTCCCCGGGTCCCCCGTCTGGCTCCGTGTCTGGCGATGCAGAGGGGAGCTGGCATCTCTAGGGTCTTGAGAGCTCAGCTCTGGCGCTCAGACCTAAGGGAGGGCTTAGTCTCAGACAGGAACCGTGAACCTCGGGCCCCCAGAGCCTCCGATCGATGCCTCTTTCTCCCTCTCCGCCCCCAGGTTGGCTGGCATCTTTGGGCTGTGGGAGCCAGGCTGGGCGTGTGCCTGCTTCCTTCCTGGAGAAGGTGCCCGCTTCTGTTAGGGGAGAGGTGTGAGGAAGGCATCGTGGATGGGGGTGCCGGCAGGTGCGGGATGTGACGTGCGAGCCACCCAGGCACCGGAGGGGGGCAGAGGAGAAGGGGCGTGGCGGCCCACATCGCGACCACGTGGCCATATGCTGCAGCCTGGCACACGGCTTCCACGAGTCAGCCCAGAAAAGGGGGCCGTCCGTGTGTATGCGTGCATGTGGGCCTGCCGGAGCTGGCCTATTCTTGTGGACATGGATGGCCGTGTGTGGCTATTCCAGACAGAAACTGGGTGGAAGCACAGGAGCGGGCGTGGAAGCATGAGCAAACGCATGTCGTGTCATGCAGACACGTGATAGTGTGTGTGCTTCCCATGTGGAAATATGATGGCATGTGTGCCTGTGCAGAGGGACATAGGCAGATCTCTCTGGGGCACCAAGCAGGGGCTGAGAGAGTCATTAGGGAAACAGTGCAGAGCAGCAGGCAGAGCAGGGGCTCTGTGTCAAAAGCAATGGGTGCGAATCCCAGATCGGCCACGTATTGATTAGCTTTGTGGCCTCGGGCAAGTTACTTAACCTTTCGTTGCCTCATTTCCCCGTCTGTAAAATGGAGACAGTGATAGCCCCTGCTTCAGAGCGCTGCCGGGAGGTTCGCTGAGTCAATGTCCATACATTGCCCGGAACCGTGCCTCTCACAGAGTTAGCACAGTGCACTCTAGCTCTTGTTATCTGGTCCTACCCTTTGATGATATAGGTGGGAGCACCGGGCCAGAGAGGGCAAATGACATGCCCAAGGTCACACAGTATGTTAGTGGCAGACCCAGGACTAGAACCCAGACTCCAGCACCTTAAGACAGAGCTTGTTCAAGTCTGAGACCTCCTTTGGGCCACAAGAAGCCTCCACAACACAGAACTGTAACCGCATTGGCATTTGGGGCCTAGATTCCGCCAGGGCTGGGCTGGGATCTTGGGAACTCTGGGATCTGAGCATCTTCAGATAGCGCTGGGGTAGAGAGGTCCTCAAAGCAGTGGCCAGCCGCCTGAGTTAGAACCAGGCCACTGGTTAGTCTGCGGACTTTGCCAATTACTCAACCCTGAGTCTCAGTTTCTTCCCTGTAATAGAATAATAGTAATACATACTCTATAGGGTTATCGTGGGGATTAAATGAGATCTGCATGTAATGTCTTAAGTGGTGGGAACACTGTACCTAGTAAGTGCAATAATGTTAGCTGTAGTTGTAACCCTTGCAGAACCCTCCCACCCAGTGCTCTATAAATGGTGACTTCCTTTGCTTCCCTTCCAGCCCCTGGCAACCCTCACTCCCTTCTGCCTGCCACCCCACACTCCACAGAGCTTAGACTGATCAGGGGCTGACTTGCTGGCGACCAAGACCTGTGTTGTCTCCTGTTATTGGCTTTGCCTAGGAGGGAACAGGACCCACCACTGCAGCTTAGCCCCTGCTCCCTTTTCACCTGGCCTTAGCACTCACTTGCTCTGTGACCTTGGACAAGCAGTCTTTCCTCTCTGGGCCTTGGTCCTGCCTCTGTAAAGCGGAGGGGCTAGACCACACGGCTCCAGAGCCCCTTGGCCATGCTGTTTTGTGACACCCAGGAGGGTCCTGGCTTAGCCTGCTGGAGGGGGTGGCAGGTTGGCAGGAAGGGAAGTCGGCTGGCTGCCTTGGGCGAGTGGAGCATCTGGGGCCTGAGCCGGCTGGTGGCCTGCCATCATGCCCGCCCACACCTGTGGCTGCGTAGGAGGGCGTGCAGGCCCGACTGGCTGGGCACTGACATTGGGGGAGGCTCAAGGACAATGATGTAGAGAGAGCCCTTCTTGGGGCCCTGGGAGCTGCCGCTCCAGCTGTCCTCCCCCCCCTTCTCCCCAGGGATTTCCTTTAGCAATTCCTCCTTCCTGTCTTCTTCCCCTTTCTGGAGTCTCCCAGTATCTCCCCGCCTCTACCTCTTCCACTTCTGTAATCTTGACCATTTTCCGGGGTGCCTTCTTTCCTCCCTCTGCAGAAGGGAGATCTCTCCCTCCTCTTCTGTCTTCCTGCTTCCTGAGATGCCTCCTTTTTCCTCCCTATGATGTGTCCCCGTTTCTCTGGATCCTCCCGGCTCCCCCTGTTGCCCCTGAGCCTAGGTCTCTCTCTTACTCTGTATGGCACGTCCAGGCTCCTTCCAGCTTCTTGTCCCCTGGCTCTCTTCCACTGCAGAGTCCCTCCCCCCTCAGCATCCCAGCTCCCTTCTTCCCATTCCTTGGAGCCTCTTACTCCACCACCAGTCCCCCTGCCCTCAGAAGTTTCCTGGCCTCCTTCAAATGATGGGGCCGATCCAGGCAGTTCCTGTGACTGCTGCTGCTACCCAGTACCTCAAGAACACCCCACCCCTGTGAGTTGAGTAAAGGGGTCAGCCCAGGGCCCAGGGACTGTCAATCTTGCCTCCTAATTAGCAGGAAGTAATTGCCTGGAAAAAAATTTCATTTAGAATGAGACTTGGAGACTCCAAGTTAGAGCTGAGCCAACTGATGTTCCCCTAGGGAGCAGGAGAAGGGAAGCGGCTCAGGTCAGGGCCTCAGGAAGCCTGACCGGAGACGAAAGCCCTTAAGACCCACTTCTGGCTTGCCTGCAGGACCTCAGCCTTGAAGAAGTGGCGAGAGAGAGCTCTGGGCTGGGAGTCCCACCATCTTCATCTGACTTGTGGCTCCACTGCTCATCGTGTGACTTGGGACAAAACTTATTCCTTTGAGCCTTAGTTTTTTCTCTCCTGTAAAATCAAAGGAGGGCCTCCGCGCCATGAGGGCTGATTTGGACGGTGGCTATGAAAGCAATTTGCAGGCTGCAAAGTGTTGTGGGAGTGTGAGGTGCTACTGTCTTCCTCCATGTGGCTCTCAGCTGAGACGTGAGGATCGTGGAGTGGTGGGGTAGCCCTGGAAACACGTAAGTGGCACTGAGGTTTCCCGAAGAACATGGAAGGATGGTGAGGTAGACCCAGCTGAGCTGCAAGATTAAGGGCAGACGGATGTGGTTTCCCATGCCAGTCTCAATACTTGCACCGCCCTGAGTGGTCACCTCACCTCTCTGAGCTCCACTTTCCTGATCTGTAGGATGCGGATCCTGATGCTTTCCTGGGAGAGGGAGGTTTGCTAAGGCTAAATGTGATAATGTTCACAGAGCTCTTAGCACAGTGCTTGGCCTACAGTACGTGCTCAGCATTTGATATTAGCTATATCTACTGTAATTAAAGGATATTATCTTTACTCCATGCCTGGATCCAGAGAAGCTGATTTGGGGTGTTGTCTTCAGGTGGTTTTGTTTTGCTGTTTGTTTTTGGAAGAGGGGAATTTCTACACCCAGTGAGGCTAACCAAGCAGATCTTCTCAAAGTGCCCCTACCCGTGGGGTGCGAGGAGAGGAGTGGGCTGCAGCTGTGGGCTTCTCCCCCAACACACACTTCTTCCTAGGCAAGAGCCGTGGGCAAGTTTCTTATGTGGGTGGGTGTGAGGTAGAGAGCCTCTGCCCTGGTGGAGGGGTATTACAGGTCTGTGTGTTCATCTCGTTAGGACTGGCCCAGCAGCGGGAGAAAAGGTTGTGTTTGTTTAAACAGGTCTACCCCACCCACCTTGGAGGAGGGAACAGGAAGTTCCACCTGGTAGGGTCCAGCAATGTGGGTTGAGTCTTTGCTGTGAATGGGGCAGCATGGCACCCCAGGGTGGCTGGAAAACAGTCAGACAGCCTGGAGCTTTTGGGTGTTGGGCAGCACTGCAAGCTCAGAGCTCCAGATTGCCCCGGGAGGGGTGAGGGGGCGGCGAGGGCCCGGCGGTCTGCCGCTCCTTCCCCACACGCCCAGCGCCACCGCTGGGGACCTTCTGTGTTCCTGATCTGAGCGCAGTACCCGCGCCAGCCGCCAGGAGGCAGTGCGGCGGGGTCCCCTGACGGAATGGGTTGCGGCATTTACATTAGAGGGGGAATTCTTTTTGTCTGGAGTAGGGCTGCTGACTGGAGTTCTTGGTATCTGCGGACCTCATCCAAGAAAGGGGGTTCTTGAGGTCGGGCTGCTCACTGCTGTGGCTTCAACTTCGGACTTATCACGGAGTGATTAGCAGAGTAAGGTAGGACCGCTACGCTGCAGTCCTGAAAAAGCTTCTGGTTTCCTGAATTCCGCTCGCCCGGGGCAATGCACGGGGTGGCCTGGAGGAGGGGGCAGTCTCGGGACTGAGTTTCTGTTTCAGAACCAAGGACAGAGGCCGTGGGCCGATCGTTGTTTCAGCACCGCGGACAGAGTTCAGAGCAGCGGGCTCTGTGGATCCATCCAAATATTTGCGGTGCAAACAATACCCCCAGAATATGGAAGAATGGCACCTCCAAGAGGGAATCTCAGATACCTTATATTCCAACGAGGAGACTTGGGGCCAGGCAGTTGAGTTAGTTAACTAAGGTCACACAGCCACAGTGACAGTGGGTGGCAGAACTGGGTTCAGATCCACAGTGGTCTCTCTCCATCCACCTCTCCCACACCTGGATTCCCACTGGTTATATCCCTCCTTCCTGACCATCTCTGAGAGCAGCTTCACATTATGTTGCGTCCCCGAGAGCCCTTGAGCTGGTGAAGATTAAGTGGACCCTCCCCCCCCCCACCACCGAAAGCTCAAGAATCTGAATCCCAGGAGAGAAGATTCCTAGACCCTGGGGCTTTCACGGCTCCAAGCTTCAGATGGGAGGGCGTCAGGGCAGGACAGGTGCCCCGTCCTGTAAGGAAGCCTGTGACTTGGGGAGGTAGTGTTGAGTCATCAGCATGAGGAACTCTTAAGTGCTCTGAGATCCTCAGATAAAATGCCGCACACCATTCCAACCCCGGCTTCTTTGCAGCCGTGTATTATTAATAACAGTAAGACGCTGATTTAGGCCAAGACACAACAATGCATTATTCATAAGAGTAACTAGTGGTCAAGGCCTGCGCTTAATCATCACACGTCCCTGGTCCTGCCGCCGCTCCACAGTCCTGGTGGAGAGACCCTCCAGCTGAGCTCCTCCTTTTCCTGGGGTCCTGCTGCCCTGATGGACATGATCATTTTCATGGCTGCCCAGGCAGCTCATCAACTTTGGGATCAGGGTGGGTGGCATGTTCCGGGCTAACTTGTGGCTGGACACCCTTCAGTCTGGGCTCCCGGCTCAGAGCTGGCACCTGGCCCTGTCTGTCCTGAATGGCTTTGACCCTGATGACTTCCATACTCAGCAGCTCTCTGGGGTCTACAGATGGCCTGTTACCCCGCACCCCCTCTTTTGAGGCTGAAGACTGAAGGCAGATGCACCAGGCTTTCCGAAGCCAGGAATTGTGGGAGTTTTTTGGGGGGGTGGCTGTGGTGAGAGGAGGGGCTCACCGGGCAGAAGATATCCCCACCACCTCCATTAAGTATGACGATGGATTTAAAACCCTCGGTAGACTCTGGAGTACTTTGTAAACTGTTGTGCACTGAACAAGCCTGAGCCATTATTACCAAGGCCACACTCTCTGCTGGAAGAGAGAGCAGAGGTAGAGAAGGTGTGGGTGAGACCCCCGTAGCTCACCAGGCCCCGCTCCCTGGTGAGAAGTCGGAGTGCTTGTGGATCCTGACATGTCCCCGGCCAATGTCTTGCTGGAACGGCTCCTGGCCCCTCCGGATAATCCTTCATTCGCTGTTTACTCACTTGGCATCTCCTCTGAATTCTAAACCGTCTGCATCCAGGCGGCCTCTGCGGCCCCTGCCAGCACACTCTCCCTAGCTCACTCACACATTATCTGTTTTTGTTACAGTCAAGGTTGAGGAGGCTTGCTCTCCCTAAGCCCCTATTTTCAACTACTTGTGACTTTCCGAAACAGTTCCCCGCAGGCCTCCTCTTTTGCCAGCCTTGTTCCCGCCCCAGGTGAGGCCGACATTGCTTTCGAGGCCTGGAGCTTTGCCTAGCTGTCTGGGGTTCAGAGTTTAGCTCATTGGTTTTCTGTTGCTTTCTCCCACACGCTGCCTTTTTCTGGCTTTCTTGTGTGTGTCAGGTTGAGAAGAGGAAGGGAGGTGGGATAGGCACCAGAAATGTTCCCTTCCGGTGCCCAAATAGCCCTGGGGCTGGTAGGCTCTGCCCTTGCCCTCCCACCTTCCCCCATTTCCATCTGCTCTCCGTGCACGTGGAGGGGTGCTTCCTGTGGAAACCTGTGACTCCAGCTTTCGCTGTTTTCCACCTCGAACGTCATCCCGCAGCCACCGGAGGATGGTGGGGGGAGGCGCTGGGGCATGATGCACTGTCGTGCGGAATCAAGTGGGAGGAGGCAGGACCAGGATGGGAATGTGATCCGCAGCAACACTGCTTTATCTCTGGAGTAGTGGTTGCACCCTAGTCCGTACCAGAGACACGGCCCTGGGAAAGTCCTCAGGTACCCCACCAGCCTCTTCTTCCTGCTCCTGCCCGGCCCCAGGCACCCAACCCCCAACCCGTTCTGAGACTTTGAGAACATCTGAGCATCTGTCTAATGAGGCTGCTTTACTGAGGCCAAGGGCTGGGGCAGTGGAGGTGGGAAGGAGCCGTGGCAAAGGTGTGTGGGTAAGAGGGGTCGTTGAAGTGCTTGGGGGAGTTCGTGGGGAAGTGGAAGCCCTTTCCCCGGCTGCTCTTTGTTTTGTGTTCACTCCATTTCTTTCTTCCCTTCCGTCTATACTCGGGAGCAACTTGTTTTAAGGCTTAGTGCCCGTGGGGCACAGAGTTGAGGTCTTCCAGACTCCAGGCTCAATCCAGGCTTTGTCTCTCTTCTGCTGTGTGGGCAAGTGCTGACCCCTTCTGAGCCTCAGTTTCCTTCTTTGTAAAATGAGGATAAGAGGATTTACCTTCAGAGGGTGCTAAGGACTGTGAACATGATTCAGTTCTGAGCATACATTAGTTACTATGGCTAAAGGCACTTGGTGAGGAAAGCAAGGGCCTGGGATCTGAGGATGACTCCAGGACGTTAGGAGGGTGTGGGGGTGATGGGACAACTTTGGACTGGCTAGATGTGGGGAGTGTGTGTGTCACCATCTGAGAGTGCCAGAGCAAGTGAATTCTGGGGAAAAGAGCCTATGTGCTCAGATCTCCAGCATGTCCGATGGCTCCTCTATATCGTGTCCTGGACTATGGGCTGTCGGAGACACCGAGCAATGAGGAGAACCTCTTAGCCCTGCTTGGAGGACAGGCCTACTCCCAAGAAAAGGAGGCTGGACAGAAGGCAGTTCATTCAAGTTTGGAGACTGCTGTGAACGCTTGTCATCAGGGAGGGCTTCCTGGAGGAGGAAGGCTCACGTGGACCTTGAATAATTTCATGCATTTGTTTAGCACATATTTATCCAGCCTCTCCAGTGTACCAGACCTTGGGCTACAGAGATGAGTGATCTGGGGGGTCTCAGCCCTCCAAGTGTTCCCAGTGGGGGAAAGACATGCAAAATGCTAATTATTAACCCACAGTGATGAATTGTCATAGTTACGGGGGCAACAGAAAGGAATGTGTGAGGGAATGAAGACCATCTTTGTCTAGGGATCTTGAGAATAGAAAGAAGAGAATAGAAGGGAGGGCATTCCAGGCAGAGGGAAGAGCTTATGTGAAGTCTCAAGTGTGAAAGAGGTTGGCCTTCTTGAAGGAAGGAGGGAAGTGGGGTGTGGCTGGGTCACGCAGTGTAGCATGTTACAGAGTGCTGTCACGTGCTTCACCTCAGAGGGGGACAGCCATAGCAGGGTCAAGGACAAGTTCAAGTTGCCTTAATTCCCCACACCTGTTTTTTCCTCTGCGAAATGGGAATAATAATTTTAAAGGTTGCAGAGAGCACATGAGATGGTGCCTATAGACTTCCTGGCACGGTGTCTACCACAAAAGGCACGTGCTCAATGAATGGTAGCTATTATTTGATCCTGACAACACCCCAGCAGGGCAGGTCAGGGGTTCTTATCATCATTTGAAGGTAAAACACTGAGGCCCAGAATGGGACTCGCCCTGGGTCACTGGCTGGGAGCAGAGGTGGGACTTGAACCCAAGTCATTTGCAAGTCTACTGCCTGTCCCACTGCTCTGCTCCAGAGGACAGATATGCATGGGGGGAGAATTCCAGGCCAGAGGAAGTGCATGAACATTTAAACCTCGTGGACAGCAGAGTGGTCTAGGCATCTGTTCGTGACCGTGACCGTGACCGTGACCGTGGGTGTGTGTGCGTGTTTGTGTGTGAGTGTGAGCATGGGTGTCCATTCGAGGGGTGAGTCAGCATGGCTTGTGTGTGTGTGTGTGCGCGCACGCGCGTGTGTTTATACGCGGGAGGCGGGCACAGGCGTCTGTGCCGAGGGTGAGTCTCCGTGGCTCGTGTGTGTGGGCCATGGGTGTCCACGGCTCTGGCCTGTAGGTGCGCACCTGCTCCCCCTCCCCTCCTGTTCCACCCTGGGCAGCTGGTGAGCTTGCCCTCAGAAGTCCATTCCCTCTCTGGCAGCTCCTCAGGGCATCTTGGCAGCCAGCGGCCCTGTTTGATTCTGTTCATCTGTAAGTCATGGCTTGCTGAGGAGATGAGAAGGAGTTGGGCGTGGGAGCAGAGCCCTGGCAAGGGACGGGGTCAGTTCTGCAGTTCACACCTGAAGCCCAGCCTGGCTTCCAGCTGTTGCCCACCCTCACCCCCCAGCCCCATGCCTCAACCCTCCCCATTCCTTGCCATAGGTGTTCACTGATACTTGCTCTTGGTTAAGCCCTGGGCCAGGTCCTGGGGCGGGGATCAGGGGTGCACGAGATCGAATAAGACGTGACCCCTGGCTTCCACTGTCCTGTGGGGAAAACTGAATGTGTATTCAGTATTTCATACAACACACTGAGGGCCAACTCCCTGCCTCAGATGTCTCTAATGCAGGGTTCGACGTGGTAATGCTACGATAATAGCTAGCATTTACTGCCTACTTATTCCGTGTCAGGCACTGTGCTAAGTGCATTCTTTGTGCTAATTCCTTTAAACCTCACAGTAGTGCTACGGGGCCTGTACTATCCCTGTTTACAGATGGGCAAACCAAGGCACACAGAGATGAGGTCACACAGCTTGGAAGAGTAAGAATCCGAATTGCCTGACAGTCTGGCTCCAGAGCCCTGGCACTTAGTCACTGTACCTTAAAAGAAGGGTGCAGGCACAGTGTGATGGGAGCTCTGTGAAATTAATTCCCACTGGGGAGATTATGGAAGGCTTCCTGGAGGAGGTGCTTTTCATCTGGGTCTAGAAAAATCAGGACTTGTCAGTCAAAGATGGGCATGGGGGAAGACCAGAAGGGATCCTGGTGTGTGTGTGTGTGTGTGTGTGTGTGTGTGTGTGTGTGTGTGTGTGTGTGTGTGTGTGTGTGTGTGTGTGTGTTAAAAGAGAGAGTCTCTCAAACTCTGTCACTGCAGCCCGTCCCATCTCTTCTATCCCATCTTGTTTGGGTGACAAGTGAGGTAACGTATGCAAGCACTGGACATTCAACAAATATTTACTGAGCACCTCCTGTGGGTTTGCCTGTCACAGAGGTTATCAGAATGAACAAAGCAGGTACAGCCCCTACCTTCATAGTCTGGTACACAGTAGGCACTTAATAAATGGTAGCCTCTATTACTATCATTCCTAGAGGCTTGGGATTCCTCCTCATTCATTCAACAAGCATTTATTGGACACCTACTATATGCCTGGCTCTGTCCTTGGTGCTGGGAAGACAGCGGTGAACACAAGATTGAGCCCTGCCCTCATGGAGTTGATGTTCTAGAAGGGAAGGCTGTGTGTGGGCATCTTGTCCACCTTCAAAATGGGTCCACCTCCTCAAGCACACAGGTTTTATTTACCCTGAGAGCTCCCGGTGGGGTGGCATGGTCAGAACCATGGGCTATGCCAGCAGCACCTGGCAAAGCCTACAGGACTCTACTGGATTGTCATTAATCCTGGGCTCTAATTGGTTGACACGGCCACCAAAGGCCTGGGCAGAGGGTCAGGGACATGCCTGAGTTTACATCTCACATCCTGGCACTCTTGGGACTGGACCCCAGAGGCCTAGCTCTCCTTGTTCCTGGCTCACCCAGCCTCCCAAGTCTCCCGATGTCATCTGTCTGCCCTTGTCTGTGTCTCATCCCTGGGACCCAGATGTCTCCTCTGCCCACGGATAGGTCGTGGAACTCAGCTCTGTCAAAAGGCTGACTAGGGCTGCAATATTTTCTTTCCCCAAATGTTAATATGCTGACGCTAAGGGGACTTGAAACCATGTATGTCATCGGAGGAAGGGTTAGAAGGGCTGGGGCAGCTTTGCCTGGAGAAGACTGGAAGGGGACATGAGAGCTGTCAGCAGGGATTTGGAGGCCTGTCATGTGGCAGTGGGAGCTGGTTTGTTCCCGGCAGCTCCAGAGGACAAGCTTAGGACCTTGGGGGGAAGTTCCAGGGAGACAGATTGAGCTCAGCTCAAGACACAGCAGCCCTAGCTACCAACGCCCATTTGTGGAGGGTCTGCATCCTGCAGAAGCAGCTTCCTGCCCCTGACAGGGCTGCCCAGGGCGTTCGTTCATTGATGAGGCCTGACTTCCAAGGTCCCTTGCAGCCCGAGACATAGTGACTCCGTGTTCTGGGAATGGTTTCGCCCTGGCTGGCAGGCAAGAACAGGCTTGCCCCCCTTGATGGCAATGTCTCGTGCAGGCCGAGGACATCGTGTCACTTTTGTTCACAGCATCGATGCAATTTGCACTGGCAAGGATTTGTTTTACCGTGGATTCAAGGGCTGTCCAAGGGTTGCTTGGGGTGGGGGGCAGGGAATCTTTGGGACTCTTTGTGGGAGGGGTCAGCTGCCTGGAAGATGACAGCATCCGTTCATGCTGCAGGGGTTCCTAGGGTCACTGATCCAGGAGGGTTCAACTTTCCTTAGTAACACATCCCTCTCCTCAAATGGAACTTTCTGTGGAAGCCCAAGATGTGAAACAGGGAAACCATGCTGCTTTCGTTGAACAGGGCTTGAGGGGACACAGCCCCATCTACTCAGCATCCATCTCTGTGGCCCCTGAGAAATTCCTGGGAACCCTAGGTGTTCCAAAGAACACACCTGGCCACTCGCCTCTGTAGTGGGTGTGATGTCAAGACAAAGAATGTAGACTGTGAGTCAGACTGCCTGGGTTCGAACCCTGGCTCCACCGCCTACTAGCTGAATGACCTTGGGCAAAGTACTTGGCCCCTCCGTACCTCAGTTTCCCCATCTGTAAGATGGGGACAGTCTTAATGCTCACCTCGGTTATTGTTGTGAAGACGAATTTGTTGCTGCATGTGGAACACCTAGAACCCCTGCTTCTCATCAGAGTGAGGAAGGATCAGCTCTCCACACGTGAAGGCACCGATTCCAAGAGGCCGAGCGCCTTGCTCATGGCCACACAGCTGGTTAGTGGCCAGAATAAGGCCTCAGCCTCATTCTCCTAGACTCCAATTAGCCCAGTGCTAATTCTCCATGCCCACAGAATACTAATTGCTTAAGATGGGCATTCCCTGGGTCTCTGGGGACCACTGGCTTTTGGGATTGACAGCCTCTGTCCTCAGGGGCTCTCCAGCCTAGAGCAGGGCTTGAAGAGCAGTTTTTGATAAGGACCTTGTTTGGCAAAGAGAGGAAGAGGCTCCAGGGAGGTAATCCCTTGGAGAATTGCCCCATGGCCAGAGATATGTGGGGGAAGGGTGCATGCAGAAAGGGCACGGGGGCAGAGGAATCACCTGGACTCTGACCTCCTGCCACAGCTCCCAGCTCGTGAGCTCGCTGACTCGCCCTCTGACCCTGCCCCTCCCCTGCTCAAAAACCTTCCATGGCTCCTACGGCCTACTAACACAGGAAGCCCCTCGGCCTGGAAGACAAAGCCCCCCGCCATCGGGCCCTACTCTCATTCCCAGCCTGGTTCGCCACTTCACTCCCCATAACCTAGTCCAGCTCCTCAAGCAGCACGCCTGACCCTTCTTCCCCTCTCATGCCTTTGCTCTCGCCGTTCCCTCTGCCCAGATTGTCCTACCCTCACCTCACATCCCTCTCCCAGACCACACCAAATACCGCCTCCTCAGGAAAGCCTTCCCAGATAGCTCCCTAGTCCAGCAACCACTTCTTCATCTGTGTTTCCAGAGCTCTCTGTACATCTGAGTGGGAACTAACCCAACAACCTTAATAATAATCCGTATCTACTGAGTACTACCACGGGGTGACTGCCATTATTATCTTCACTTTGTTTCTTTTAATGTAGGGTCTGTTTGTTTTTTATAAATTTATGTATATTTTATTTATTTATTTTTGGCTGCGTTGAGTCTCTGCTGCTGCGTGGGGGCTTCCTCTAGCTGCGGCGAGTGGGGGGTCGGGGATGGGGGGCTACTCTTCGTTGCGGTGCGCGGGCTTCTCACTGCGGTGGCTTCTCTTGTTGTGGAGCACAGGCTCTAGGCATGCGGGCTTCAGTAGTTGTGGCTCTCGGGCTCTAGAGCACAGGCTCAGTAGTTGTGGCGCACGGGTTTAGGTGCTCCGTGGCATGTGGGATCTTCCCGGACCAGGGATCGATAGCGCCCTGCCCCCCAGACCCTCCCCGTGGGGCAGGGGCAGCTTCCATGAAGAGAGTTAGAAAAAGCGCCGGCCTCATTCTTGGAAGATGTGTTCGCACACCTCTTTACCACAGGCCTGGGTCTGGGGGCCCTGGTGGTGTGCCCTGTGGTATTATGCACCCCCCCACCCCCAGAAGCCTGGAGGTTAAAGATGGAGGCCTCCCATTTGGCCTGAGAACTGTGACAAATGTGGCCCCTTCAGCCTTGCAGAGCTGCGCTCCTCCACCCGAGGGAGGGAAAGGCAGGACCAGTTCCTCGGTGTCTGTGGACTGTCCGGATCAGAGCTCCCTGGTGCTGTGGGCCCTGAGGTTGACAGTGAACTGGTGCAGTGGCTTCCTGGGGACCGAGGCTGTGGACCTGGGATGGGAGGAAGCTTAGTTGGCCTGGCAGGTGGACAGGAGGTGCCCAGCAAGGGTGGCTTTTTCCCACAGCTCGGCGGCTCCGGAGGTTGGGGAGGGAGGGGTGGGGCCCAATCAGGATTCTGGGGAGAGCGGGCAGCAGACTGGCTGCCCAGGGCACTGGAGTGGTGGTGGGAGGCGGCCCGAGGGCCCTGAGAACAGGGGATGACCGCCTGGCCCTCCTTCATGAGGCCCCGCAGCAAAGCATGAGACACCGGATGCCAGAAGCTAAAACCGAAGGAACCGGGACCAGACAGATCTTGTCAACTCTTAATTACCACCATCGCTGAAACCGAAAGCCTAAGCAGGCTCCTCTGTAAATAAACAGCATCCCCTTGACTTTAGGACGCGTCCCCGCCGTACACGTATTTACAGAGCACGAGTGATCTGTGCCGGTCTCTGTCGGCTCACTCCCCCACATGAGGATTTCTGGTCAAGTTTTGCCTTCCTTACCTTTGCTCTGGGCTCGTGTTTACAGCCACCTGTGAGGAGGGAGGGAGGAGGTTTAATCCACATTTACCGGGGGGGTGGGGGGAAACTGAGCTGTTAGGTGACTAAAGCCACACAGCTAGCAAGTGGTGGGATTTACACAGGAACCCAGGGTTTTGCTCCCAGGGCAAGTCCATCAAGGTTTCCACTCCGAAAGCACAGGACCCCTGAGCTGTTAGAATGGAAGCTGTGGGGCAGCCCCTGGGGAACATTTAGGACATTGCCAGCCAGCAAAGGGGGGGCTGAGCCGATGGGGTGGGAGGACTGGAGGCGAGCTCAGGGGCTAGGGCATGGGAGGACAGGGTGCGCAGAGGCCAGCTGGGTAGACTTGCAGCCCAAAAAAAGCTGAGCCAAAGGGGATGAGGACGGGTCAGAGCGTTCCAGAGATTCCCTCTTTGACTATACATGCAGCTGTTGAGTCTTGGGCAACACTTAAGAGGGTCTGTCAGTGCCTGTGGGGCAGATGTCGTCAGAGGGACTACGGGAACTAACGCTTTGGGCAAATTCGGCTGGAGCTGTGGCTCCGGGTATGTGGGGGAGGGGGCGGGCAGGGATGGAATCATGCCACACAGAAGCGGTGGCTCTTTTAGAGGCATTTGAAAGCCCGGTGGGTGAGGCCTGGCCAGGCCAAGGGCACACTTGGCCTCTCCCTTCGAGGGTGCGAAGTTTGGGGGGTGGTGCGGACCCCACGCAGGGCTCGTGCCATGAGGGACTGGGAGAGACCTGCCCGGAGACTCCCATTTTACAGATGAGGAAAGTGAGATGCGGAGAGAGGAAGAGACTTCCCGAGGTCAGCCAGCAAGGCAGAGCTGGGAGGAGAACTTGGGGCACAGAGCTCCCAGTGTGGCTAGGGTGGTTGTTCCGGGGGGGCTCTGGGCTGAGGGAGGGTAGCTGGCCCTGGCCGGTGAGGGTCTGACCTGTGTGTGTCCTCTCCAGGGGCGCCCACCCGCGATGTCCTGCTGGTCTCTGCCATCATCACCGTCAGCCTTAGCGTCACTGTCGTCCTCTGCGGCCTCTGCCACTGGTGTCAGCGCAAACTGGTGAGGCTCCCAAGGGCCCCGGGGACGGGGCCTGGCCCTGCCCCCACCCCCACTCAATTACAGGCTCGTGAACGCTCTCAAGGGCGCGTGCAGATGACCCACTTGCCCACATAGGCACACTTCCGTGGAAACTCACACCACACGCACGCACGCGCAGACTGAGAATCGAGGCCCCCTCCCACACAGCTCTGAGCGTCCCGTGCCCTCCGCCCACGGCCCCCAGCACAGGGCTGGGCGTGGCCGAGCTGGGCCTCCTGTCCAATGAGGAGGCTCCGCCTGACCCGGCCCGCCCCCCCGCCCCCCGGGCGCCCGCACATCCATCCTGGTTCTGGGGGTTTGTACAAGCACAAACGGCTTCTTTTCATTTTTAACGAGGGCTGGGAAATTAACGAGCAGGATTAGGCCATCAGTAAGTAACGAGACCATCAGGAGGGACATTCATCACCGGAGGGCGCCGGGAGGAGGAGGAGCCGGGCTGAGCCGCCCTCCCTGCGCCCCGGCCGCTCCCAGAGTGGGGCTGAGCCTCGAGAACCCTACTCATCCCCCGTCCTGCTGCCCCAGCTTAGAAGTGCGATGGGGACTTCGGGGACTGCGGGGGGACCCCCGAAGGTGGGCCCAGAGGTGTCCCAGGTGTGGGGCCTTTCCAGGCTTAGGTGAAGAAGGGTCCCTGGCAGGCACCTTCCATGCCCCAGATTGAGAACGGTGGGAGTGAGGGCAGGGTGCCGCATCTGGGAGCCCCATTCTCTCCCTGCCCGCCACAGAGGGGCGGGGGGCACGGTGGGGGGAAGGGCTGTGGCCACGGGTGCTGTGTAGGCGGGGGCTCCATGCCTTAGTCCTAAAGAAGAGAAGGGGCAGGTGCTCCTGGGGAGGGCCCAAGAGGCCCATAACCCAACGTGCTTCCTTCAGGAAAGGCGAACCCGGGAGATGGGAGTCATTCTTCATCCCGGGATGTTCAGCTTCAGGAAGCTCCTTTCCCTGGAGAGGAGCCAGGGAGAAGGCCAGCCCTGCCCCACGTGTGAGTGTGTGCGAGTGTGTGTGTGACTCGGGCCCACTCCTTGCAGGCAGGTGCCAGACTGGCTGCCCTGCATTGTTCCTGGATTTCCTGTCTCTCTGTCTGTCTCAGAATTTCAGGGGAGGTGGAGGAGGGGCTTGGCCACGTGCTCGGGTGTGCGAACGTCCTCCGAGGCTGGGGAGTGGCTCGCACGCACTGCAGCCCTGTGCGCCTCGCTGCAGGGCCCGTCCGGCTGTCTGTCTGTCTGTCTGTATTTGAAGGCAGGGGAGGGTTGTATGAACAGGCGCTGCTGGTGACCTTGAGCGGGGGTCTTTTGTGCTAAGGGTGTCGACTTTGAGGGCATTGGTACAGTGTGTGTGTGTGTGTGTGTGTGTGTGTTTCTCTGTGTTCGTTGAGAGCCCTACCCCCACTCACCTGGAGACAGGAGTTCAGAGATGACAGCTTTTGTAGCAGGTGGGGGCCTGTCAGTGCAGTAAGTGCCTTGGGAAGCTGAGAGCTGTGGAACCTTCCCTGGCCCAGCCCCTCCTCCCAGCCTCCAGCCAGAGCTTCCTCAGGGGTCTCAGGGGTCCGGACCGCAGTGTGTCCCTCTTGACTTGTCCCTCTGAGCTGCTGATAGAACGTTCCTTCGCCTAGGACCCCCCAATCCTGCCACCCCCTTCCAACCCCTGGTCTCAGAAGCCAGGGAGCCTTTTGTCCAGGCTGTCTCCGTGCTCCATGGAAGGGGCTTTACAATGCTCCCCCTGCACAGTTGCTGGGCTCTCCTTGCCTGCCTGTCCCCTCAGCAGCAGTGACGTGATACCTGACAGCCCAGATCCCATTTCCAAACATTAATAACTTCCTTAATCTCCAACTGGCTTTTTCCGGATCAGCCTGGCCAACCCCCTCCCTGATAAGCAGGCTTGGGGGATTGGGCTCCTTTGGAGCTGTTTTATGTCTCCTGTACCCCACCTGGGGTTCCTATCGTTGCCCCATTAACTTCCCCTGACCCCCAAGGCAAGTCCTGCCCTGCTTTCTGTCCCCCATGTGCCCCAGCTCCTCTGCAAAAGGGTCCTTGCAGCTGGAGGGGAAACCTCTCTGAGCTGTGGAAGGAAGAGGGACAGGCAGAAGCTCCCAGAATGCCTTGGGTGAACCAGGTGCCGGGCCTTGGGGAAGGGGCAACGGACCAGCCTTCGAAGAGGGTGCGGACCAGAGCAAGTTCCCTGAAGACTAGGAAGAAAGAGGAGAAGGGGTGAGGGGTGGGACGGGGGGGCTCTTGGCAGGGTGCTGCCTGCCCCACGCTGCCGCAACTGCTGGAGAACGGGGGGCGGGGCTCCTGCCTGAGGGTCCTGCCCAAGAAGGGCCCTTGGCCACCAGGGCAGGGCTCCAGGCTCCTGATCTGTCCAGTTGGAACTAGGAATTGTTTGGGATTTGAACTTCTGGGTAATGATGGGAGGGACCGGAGTTGAGCTGAGAGAGGGCAGCTTTTGTGGACCCAGAGGATCCAGCAGCTCTGTTTTTTAACTCTTAAAGTTCTGGCTCAGAGGCAACGGCCTGAGGCTTGGACCCCTGGGTGGGTGGGGCTTCCTGTTAATGGATTTGGGGAACTGCCGGGTACCAGGTTCCACACCAAGTACCAGAGCCCATACAGTCCCTGCCACTGGGGACAACGTTCCCTGGGGTGGGAGCTGAAGTAGGTAAGCAGAGTAATAATAATAATAATAATAATAATAATAATAATAATAATAATAATACCTGTGATGAGAAGCTTGAAGGGTGAGGGACCCAGGGCTGATCCAGTGACATCACACCATTTCAGACAGGAGGGGAAAGGGGGGCTGGAGAGGGCACGGGACGTGAGCAGGGTGACATGAAGAATGTGGGGCACTGCTGGGACAGGACCCTGGCACCCCTGAGGCACAGGGGTACTGGAGGTGGCATGAGGGCCCTCCCCCCACCTCCACCCCTTCCTGGGAGCTCCGCTGTTGTTCTCCCGAAGCAGGCGGCTCCAGTCCCCGGAAGGGGCTGCAGCTGGCGGGAGCGTCGGGGAACGCGGCCGTGTGGCTTTTATTCTGCTTCAGGGAGGATGCAGTAATTGACTGATGTGGCTGTGGTCTTGGCTCACATGATGGGATGTTGGAGGAATGTGTGCCTGCGTGTGCGTGTGCGTGTGCGTGTGTCCCCGACCCCACTCGGCTGGGCAGGGGCAGGCTGGTGCCCAGTGGGAGACAGCTCCGGCCCCTGCACAGCCCCCCTCCCCCGCCCAGGCCCGTGGCCCCTGGGTGTGCGTGAGGACATTTGGTGGCAGCCAGGAATGTTAATGGTGCCGGGCTCTGTGTGAGCTAAATTTAGAAACCCAAACCAAAGAGGTGAACGGTGCTCACCTTCCTGGCAGCAGGCCCTGTCACCGCTGCAGCCCTTCCTCTAGCCAGGGGACCTGGCACGCCCACCCCGTCATCCTGCCCTGCCCCTCCCTCCACCCGTGCTGGCTGAGGAAGAGCCAGGCTGCCCCCGGCCCCAGCGTCAGTGGGCAGCCTCGCTTCCCAAGGCTGCCTTCCTGTGAAGGAGGGTGCTCAGGCCCTGCCCTGCCTCACGGGCCCGGGGCAGGAGGGACCCCCAGGGAGCCCCCAGACAGTGACGGACATGGCCCCGGCAGGACTGGGCACGGGCCCTCTCCCTGCCCCTGCCACTCACGTCACTGGCCACTGCCAACCTTGCCCTGCAGGATGCCACCCCACCATCTGGGGGCAGTGACGTGGCCAGTGGGACGTGGCCAGGCGCCTGAGAGCCGTCTGTCCACGGCAGAGGGAGATATGCTTCTGGGAGCCGAGCCAGAGCCCCAGGAGACAGGCAGATGGGAGGGACCTCATCCCTAGGGGTCAGGGATGGGGTGCAGGTCAAGGGGGCGGGCCAAGCCCTAGAGCCCGCTGGGGCCCAGGAGTTGCCCACCGGGGATCAGGGATTGGTGGGGCTGGCACCCAAGGTGGGGACACCCTCACACGTTGGCCCCAGACCTTGTTGCCGAGGCTGGGCTCCAGTGTACTCCCCTCCCCCCAGGGCCCCGTTCTGGGGAGGCAGGGAGAATCCAGCCCTGTCTCCCAGGAGTGACCCTGGTGCTGTCTCCACAGGGCAAACGCTACAAGAACTCCTTGGAGACGGTGGGCACGCCAGACTCAGGGCGTGGGCGCAGTGAGAAGAAGGCCATCAAGTAGGTGCCAGGCTTCGAGTTTGGGGTGGGGCACGCAGGCAGCCCAAGTGGGAGGACCACCCCCCCAGATCTGGCCACACACACATTCAGTTTCCCCCCTCACAACCTGGTGCCTTGCTCTCTCCCCAGCCCAATCCCATACACCCACTCCCAGCACCTCAGGGTGGCCCAGGGCTCCGCCTTTCCTGCCTGTGCTTCCCAGACCCTCAGTGTTCCAGGGCCCCCAGCCCCGTGTTCTGGCTGGTCTCCCTCCCAGCACTGTCCGCCTCTTCCCTCGACCCCGGGCGCTGCTTCCTCCTTCCAACCCTCACGTCACACTCACGCTGTCCCCAAGCCCTGCCTAACTCCCCTGCACCTCCAAGCTCCTCCCCCAGCCCTAGGGCTGGGGAGCCCCTCTCTGGGGGTGGGTGGTGGCGGCTCAGACTCTTTCCTCAGACCCCACCAATGTTCTGAGGGTAATCTGGAAGAAGGACGGACAAAAACCCTGGGGACCCCAGCAGGACCCAGTGTTGGTCTGCTCAGGGAAAGCAGAGCGATGGGGAGACTCTCCCCTCCCCCGTCACGCCCGGTCCCCACTGCACATCTTGCTGCCTCTGGCTCACCCCAGTTTCCGCATTTGGCTCTGAGATCAGTCTTCAAGTCGGCAGGTCTGCCGTGCACTGCAGACCCTCTGCAGACCCCTGCTGAGGGTCACTGGGAGACGCTGGGAGAAGGTTCTCACCTGGTTGGGGGCTCTGGGAACAGGGCAGTAGGGGTGGGGCTCTCCCTAGAGGGCTCTGTACCCTTTGGCCAGTGCCTGGCCCTTTCCTCTCTGCTTCTTGGCCTAGGCCTTCACGGGGAGGCTGCGGGACGCCCCTCCATCTTAGCCTGCCAGCCAAGGGCTCCGCCTGGAAGCGGGGCCTCCCCCAGCCCTTCCTGCCCCACCCTGCCTCCTTCAACTCAAGGCCCCAGCCGCGCCTGCCCATGCCTTCCCTCCTGCCCTTCCCCTGGTCTATCTTCCTGTCTTCCTACTTCCCTCCTTCCTCTCCCCTTCTCCTGAGGGCTCCCTCCCTGCCCCTCGTCGGCCCCCCTCCTCTTTTTGCATCTCTTGCTCTGACCCTGTTTGGGGCCTTCGCAGAAGCTGTGGGTGTGTGTCTGTTGGGGGGCGGGTAAGTGAAGGGGTGGGCCAGGCCGAGGCTGGGCTTGGGAGGAGGCCGCGGGGAGCCTTTGAAGCTGGGTTTGGTTGCATGCTCTCCAGTCTTCAAAGCCGAGAGCTGGCAGAGCCCAGGCCCCAGGCTTTCTGAAGAGGGGAGGGACCACATGGCGGGAGCACGGGGCCAGCCCGGCACCTGCCACCTCCAGGCCAGGCCTCTAACCGAGTTTGCAGCCACGGTCTGGGCCAGAGAGCTTGTCTCTGCCAGCTGACCATCAGCTTCCTGGGTAAGGCTGTGTGTGTACTAGATAGACCTAAAAAGGGCCCACAAGAGAAGCAGAGAGGGGGCAGTGGGGCGGGGAGCAGGCTCTGCGGGCTCTCTAAGGCAAAGTGAGCGCAACAGTGGGTCGTCCCCTGCCTCTCTGTGGCCCTGCAGTCCCTGCCCCCTCCCACCCGGCTGAGCTTTCAGACCCTCTGCCCCAGGGGGAGGAAGCCACCTTTCTTGTCTACATGCCCCCAGGTTCCTAGGCCTTTGCCTCTTCCCTGGGCCCAAAGCCAGTCGAGTGGCAGGAAGCAGGGTTTACCTGCTGCACAATCTCCCCCTGGGCTTAGGACCTCCTCCAAAAGGATCGTGTTATCAAGGATTCTGGGAAGCTGCATTCTTTAATACTGTTTCTCAAACTGTGTTCCTCAGAGCGCTTGTGCCCCATAAAAGATTAATAGTGATCCCATGAATCAAGGGTTCCATGACCAACTAAGTTTGGGAAACAGTGATATTCATTGGCACATTAAAGGCTCTGAGAAGTCCTGCAGTACAGGAATCAGTGTTTCATAAACTTCTTTAATTAAAGATCCTCTTTTCTGGTACCACAGCGTACAACCCAAGGGACCCTGGAGCTCCTTGGAGCACAGGGTGGGAGACCAGCCTGGCAGTGATGACCCTGGGTGGATCTCTCTCCAGGACCTAGGGTTGGATGGCCCTCGATTTTGGAGATCTGGAGGGGGCAGGGGGAGAGAGGCCTTCCAACTGCTCCATCTCTCTGTTACACTAGGGGAGGGGCCCAAAGGATGTCTCTGGTGGGAATAGGGAATAGGCTCTTCTGTGGAGGGAGCCTCCCCAGGGAGACTCCCCCCCGCCGCCGGTCGGGTTCCATCCCAGTGGACTGTTCTGCCTCTCCCACCTCCGGCACCCACTGCCCCTGTGAGCTGGCTCAGGACTTTGGCCTTGGACCCTGTGCACAGAGTCTCCTGTGAGATGTTTCCAAGGTGTTGTCTGGACTGGCAGAGACTGACCACACCAGGGAGGCCCAAGGGGGCCCTGCCCACCCTCAGCCCAGGGCCGCTGTCTCCTCCTGGCCTGTGGGGACAGCTCAGCTTTTCTCCTTCTTTCTCTCCTTTGTTCCCGAGGCTAAGGTTGAGAACCAAGGTTGAGGTCAAACTCTGGGGGTGGTGTGGGGGAGAAGCAGGTCCCCCAAGAACACGTCTCCTCCATCCTCAGGGGGTGTGCCTCCCGACAGTGCCCTCCCCGCAGCAGGGCTCTCACCTCGGCCTTGAGCAGTGGCGTGGCCTCAGCACACGCCAGGCCCACCCCTGACTCTCCTCCCCGAGCCCCTTCCCGTAGACACATTCCTGAGGGCTCAGGCGTGGCTCCTTTCCGGAATGTTCCTTTGGCCTGGGAGTTGCCCTCCTTTCCCTGTGCTCCCAGTTCTGCTCTTTGGGGTCCCAGGAGCCTGACGAGCTGGTGAAGCCCCTGGTCCTCCTGGGGTTTCCAGGCCATGCCTTCTGCTGAGGCTTCTGTTGCCCTCCTCCAGGGGAGGTCCCTGCCTTCTCTGTGCTTCTAGCATATCTGCTTCTTCGGTAGGACACGTCACAGCACAGGAGGGGGTGGGGAGACCGGGGTACACGTTCCTTCCAGACCCAGGAGCTCCAGTTTGGAAAAGGACAGGGGCAGGCCAGGTACATGCCAAGGGCTGGAGGCTGAGTCTGCCCATCTGTCCCCCCACAGAAGGGCAGGCTTCCTCCGCACAGGCCCAGGCCTCCACGTGAAGGGCCCCCCCGTGACCTGCAGACAACCACCATGTCAGAGGCCTGGAGACGCTTCCCTTTGCTGGGGTGACCCAGCCACCACTTTTGCAATGAGCAGAGAATGCCTTCCGTTCAGCTGAGATCTGGCCGGTCTCCTGTGAAGCCTGCATCCCAGGCTTTCCCGAGGCTGGGAGAGAACAGAGGAGGCCAGGGGGACCTCGGGCCAGTGGGAGGAGGAGAGACTGGCAGGGAGCTGGGCCTGTCCCAAGAGTGGCTCCGTTAGGTAGCTGGAAGCGGGGAGAACTCCCGGTCTTCCAGAACTGGGGCCTCAACCCCGGCATGGGAGAGCGGATGGCTCAGCGGTTACAGCCAGCCTTAGGGTTCGACAGGCAGGGAGACTGAGGCCCAGCACGTGGGCAGCAGGGTTTGATCTACCTTTCAGCAATCTCCAGCCAGAAGCCAGCACCCTGTCCTCCGCCCACTCCCCACGCCATCGCCATCCCAGCCCAGGCCGTGTCCCCGGCCCCCCCACCTCTTCCCTCCCCTTCCCCTCCCCCTCCCCTCCTCTCTCACCATCTTTCTCTCTCCCACCAGCTTCCCGGGTGCGAGGCTCCAGTCTGCCCGCCTGCGGCTCGCCTCCTTGCACGCGGCTTCTCCCGCCCTGGAGCGTGTGCGGGTGTGTGTGTGCGCGTGCGCCCGTGCGTGTGCCACCCGCCTCTCTTCCCCTCACAGGAGCCGACCCCGCCCGCCCCCGGCCCGCCCCACCCTCCCCCTCTGCCCGCCGCACAGGACTTGCAGTTCTTGTTTCTTCTTGTATCTCCCTGTTTTCTCCCCTCTCTCTCTGCCCCTCCAGTGATCTAGACAGAGACTTTTGGAATAACAATGAGAGCACAGTGCAGCAGAAATGGAGCTCCTACCCTCCCAAGGAGTTTATTCTAAACATTTCACCCTACGCCCCTTATGGCGACCCACGACTGTCCCTCAAGTGAGTGACTTTACCTGGTTTGATCATATGTACCGAGTATCCGAGTATCCGCGCACGCCCTCCTCCCCCCGTCCCCCCGGCCCCTCACTTCTCCTGCCCCCTCCCCACCCGCGCACCCCATGGGCAGGCTGACCATGGAGACGAGCAACCCCTCCTGACCCCCCGGCCTGCCTGCCCCTCCCCGTCCCCTCCCCCAGGGCTAGCCCCCAGCTGGTCCCCGCGGCCCCGGCCCCCTCTGTGCAGTCAGGATGGGGTTGCCCGTTTTTGGTCCCTCCCTCTCGGTGTGGCTGCTTCCTCCTCCCTGCTGTGTGCCGCTGCCCTGGCTGCTCTGGCGGTGGTCGGTGGTCGGTGGTCGTGGCGGTGGTGGCGGTGATGGTGGTGGTGCTGATGAACTCTGACTAACACGGCTTTCTCTCTCTCCCTGCCTTGGGGCCTCCTGGCCTGGACAGCCCGCTCTTCCTCCGTCGTTAACCCTTCGTTGTCCTGTGGGATAGACTTGGAGGTGGCTGTCCTCCCCCCACCCCCGCCGCCCCAGCCCCAGGCGGTGGGGAGGGGCCCCCCTCCACTGTCGTGGTGCGTTGTTCTCCGACCCCAGCCCGCCCGGTCCCCTCTCTCCTCTCTGCAGGCTCCGCTGGTGACCCATCTGCAGTGCTGATGTCTCTCTCTCTCTCTCTCTCTCTCCCTCTCTCTCTCTGTCGTCTCTTGTCCGTCTGTCTCTCTCCTCCTCCTCTCTCACTGTCTCTTTCTTCCTTTTATCTGTCGTTGTTTTTCCCCCTCTTACCACCCCATCCCCACCCCCACGTGTGGCCTGCCCTCTGTCCCCCCACCGCCACCCCCGGTGCCCCTCTGGACCGGCTGCCTCCTGGTGCCTCCAGTGGCACCCTCCTGGCTGGCGCCAAAGTGGCCGCCGCTGCGGGGCTGGCAGTGGAGCGGGGAGGCCGGCTGGGGGAGAAGCCGGCGCCGGTGCCGCCACCCGGAGAGGACGCCTTGAGAAGCGGCGGCGCTGCCCCCAGCGAGCCGGGCAGCAGCGGCAAGGCGGGGAGAGGCCGCTGGCGGACGGTGCAGAGCCACCTGGCCGCCGGGAAGCTCAACTTGTCCAAGTGAGTGATGGCCCCACGGCCGCCGGAGCCGTGAGCTCAGGCCTGCCCCCGCCAGTGTGGACAGCAGGACCCCTGGCATGCCCGCTGCTGCCCCCAGAGGTGCCGTCCTCGGCCCCTGGCTCATCCCATCCCTTCACGAGACCCCCATCATCCTTGCCATCGGGCACGACTAACTCAGCCATGCACTGTGCATCCCAGCCTCCGGCTGCTGCCCCATCCGTTTCTTTCTTTGCCGGTGACCAGCTCATTCCATTTTCTGCCCCCGGGGCAGCTTCATTTCAGTCCTTGGGTCATCCCATCCTCTTTGATTGGCCGCTCCATCTCGGCCTCCATGGGCATCAGGCTGCAGCTGTTAGCCATTGGACCATCCATCCCTGGGGAGCTGGCCCACTCTCAGCCTGTTTTCTGCCACTCATCTGCCACCGGGCTTTCCCTCTTGCAGCCAGCAGGTGGCTCTAGACCCGGGGTTAAGCCATTTCATTCTGACTCTCAGGCGACTCCATTGGCTTGTCCCAGTCTTGCTTGCACTGTGACACCATCCGTTCCACAGGCCAGCCCTGAGCAGCCGGGACGCCCCCACTGGCTCATCCTCATCTCGGCCATCCCCATCGGCTGTCCCAGTCTTGGTCAGTGCGCGGTCCCACTCTCAGCTGTTGGGATTGTGTGTTCTTGGAGGTTGGGTTGTCGAGCCCTAGCTAACTTCTCTTTTCTGACGAAGGTGGTCTGGACATCAGACAGAAGAGCTGTTTCCTTTTTAATAACTGTCTGAGCCGGCCAGTCAGTCCCTCCCTGGGAGCAGCAGACATAGGGCTAGCTCCTGTTCTCAGCAGACAGTATGTTCTCCCCTCCCACCATGGGGCAGCCTTATTCTCATCTTGGCTCTTAGAACCTTCCATTTCCCCATAGCTGAGCCTTCCGGGCTCTAAATCCTTTGAACTACGACCGTTCTCACCCATTGGGATATAGGTTCCATTTTCAGCTTTTAGAACTGCCTCGTTCCCAGCTAATGGAGCAGTCTCTCACTTAGAAGGCCAACAGCCCTGACCCCTTCTTAGCGGCTGGGCTGGTTCTCCTTAGAAAGCCTGTGGTTCCCGCCATTGGGACCACCGAGGGCCACCACGCTGAGACCCCATTTGCTCGTTGGCCTGAGGGAGCACGAGCGGATTTCTCCCCGACACTGAGCCTCCGGAGAACCCCAGAGGGAAGCCCCACACCCCCTCAGAGAGCCAGGCCCAGTGCCCCACCCACGCCAGGACACCCCCTCAGAGAGCCAGGCCCAGTGCCCCACCCACGCCAGGACACCCCCTCAGAGAGCCAGGCCCAGCGCCCCACCCACGCTAGGTTGCTTTGGCCACAGACTCCAGGCTGGTTGAGGCCTCTGAGCCATCCACTGGCTCCAGGCCTGGAGGAACCGATTTTACTTTCCCGTGACTGAGAGGTTGTAAGTTGGACTAATTTGGGCTGTGACAGAAAACCAAAATGAGGTCAAACACGGAGGAGGAGGCGGCTGCCCGGGTGCCGTCCACCCGCTTCCTCGGCCGGCCCCCCGGGAGCTGTGGGCCTCCCTGGCCAGCCAGGCCTGCACCTGCCTCTGGTGGTCGCCCTGATTCCAGGCCTGAGCCAGGCAAGGCTGCCGCTCCTTCCAAGACCCCAGCTAAAGCCCTGTTTTGCTTTTCTCTCTTTCTTCCTTCCTTCCTTCTTTCCTGCTTTTCTTTTCTTTCCTTCTTTCTTTCTTTCTTTCTTTCTTTCTTTCTTTCTTTTCTTTCTTTCTTTCCTTCTTTCTTTCTTTCTTTCTTTCTTTCTGTCTTTCTTTCTTTCTTTCTTTCTTTCTGTCTTTCTTTCTGTCTTTCTTTCTTTCTTTTTCTCTTTACTATTCTCTGACTTTCTCTCCCTCTTTTGCTCTCACTCTTCTTGTCTCTTTCTCTCTCTCAGCGCACAGGGGCAGCCTAACTGTTGTCCTTTTGATTCCCAGGATAGGCTCAGGGGGTGAGCCAGGCTGAGGTCTGGTTGCAGTGGTGAAAGTGGCTCCAAGGGCCCTGGGGCCTCCCTCGGGCAGCTCGGGGGTACCACGGCTACCCTGTGGCTCTAGACCAGGAGGTGGCAAGCTATCTCTATAAGAGGCCTGATAGGGAAGAGGCTTTGCGAGTCACATACCCTCTTTTATGACTACTCAACCCCAGCCTTGTAGCCCCAAAGCAGCCACAGACAGGATGTAAATTAATGACAATGGCTGTATTCCAGTAAAACTTTATTTACAAAAACAAGTGGTGGGCCAGATTTGGCCCACAGGCCATAGCTTGCCAACCCCTGCCCTAGACAACTGGAATGGAAGATGGAGGGAAGGAACAGAAGAAGTGGAGGTTGGGCCCTCTGAGGCTGTGGCCCTGCATGCGCTGAAATCTCTGGCCAGGAGACAAAGCAGACAGGTTGCCTGGGGAGGCCAGGAGTCTCTGACTCCTTCTGTCTCCACCTCCTAAGACATTTGCAGCTTCCACTGTCAAGGGAGCATGCTTCCCTGGGCCTGACCTCATTGGTCCCCATGGCAACTGCATGACGGAGGCAACTCAGGAATTTTTACCCCGTTTTACAGAAGAGGAAACTGAGAGGTGGACTCCCTTTTCCAAAGTCCCACGGTTAAGAAGCGGCAGAGATGGGCTTTGAACCCTGGGTCTCTCTGACCCCAGACCACCTCTGATGAGCCGTGTCCTGTCTCCTGTCTGTCCTTGCCCTGTTCCCAGAGTGTTTCAGAGATGCTGGTGGCCCATGAGGCAGGTACCATCTTACAGGTGCACAGAGGACAGGATAATTACCCTGTTCTTCGTCAGAACTGTGGTAAAGTGGCCAGCCAAGTGGTTTCCTGCGTCCCGTTCTCTGACTGGGCGTCATTCCCAAGATCCCGGGAATTGACCCTAAGCCTCAGATACAAGGAACCCCAGAAGGAGGGCAAAGATCTGCGCCAGAGCCTGAACCGGAGTCAGCGCCAGCCACAGGGCAGAGGTCCGGGAGCCCGAGGACGCGCCCCAGCGTCCGAGGACAAAGCACGAGAATCCCTGGCTTCCGCTGACTCACCACGCATTACTAGGCCAGCGCTGCGCTGGCCTGGATTTCCTCGCGTCTGCAAACGCCAGTAGTACTTAGAATGCAGAGGCAGACTTTCCCGGGGTCCCCCAGTGAGACGACGGGAGGGGGTGGCCCAGCTCCCTCCACCCCGTCCCAGGCCAACATGACAGGCAGCCACAGGGCCCTGGGACCTGCCTTCACCACGCAGCCTCTGCAGCTCCCGCGGCCCCACCCAGACCATCAGACAGGAAGTATCGGGCACTAGCTGAGCCAGGGCCAGGGCGGGGGGGCTGCTGGGCGGGGCCGGCCTGGGGGCCTCAGGGTGGGCGCGGGGCTCAGCGGCCGCCTGGCTGAGGGGGTGGCAGCGACGACGGCAGTGGCGACAACTCCGATGGAGGCCCGGCGAGGGCCGGCAGAGCGCGCCCCTTACTGGGGCCTCCTCGTCCTGGCCCTAGGCTTCTTTCTCCTCCACTGTGATCCCTTCACCTGCTTCTCCTTTCTCTCCTCTCCTCCACCCGCCCCAAGTTTCGAGGACTCCACCCTGTCCACGACCACTACCCTTGAGTCTATCCCCAGCTCCACGGGAGAGCCGAAATGCCAGCGACCCTGCACTCTGATGCGGCAGCAGAGCCTGCAGCAGCCGCTGAGCCAGCACCAGCGGGGCCGGCAGACCAGCCAGCCCACCACCAGCCAGAGCCTGGGCCAGCTGCAGGCCCACGCGGCCTCCGTGCCGGGCCCCAACTCTCGGGCCTACGGCCGGGGCCAGGCTCGGCAGGGCTCCTCGGCCGGCTCCAAGTACCGGCCTGCCGGCGGCCGCAGCCGCTCCAACCCAGGCAGCTGGGACCACGTGGTGGGGCAGATTCGAAACCGAGGCTTGGACATGAAATCCTTCCTGTAAGTCCCCCCCTTGAGTGGCCCGGCCCGCCCCCCTCCCCGACCCAGCCTCTTTCCTCCCTGTCTCCTTGGGAGTGGCTGGCCCAGAATGATCTTAGCCCTCCATCTACGAGGCAGGGGGCCCAGCAGACTCCGCTGCCCCCTCCCCAGCCTCCTGTGGCTTGCGGCTCGTGCCTAAAGCCCCCCGTGGAAGGACTCGTATCTGAGCCACCCCTCTGAGGACTCCAGCCCCGCTCGGTGCCCCCAGGGCTTGGAGAAGTTCCTCCCTGAAAGTCAGTGGAGACACTAGGGGATGTTGCTGGGGTCCCCGCATCTGTCTCTCCCCTTCCCAGCCAGTCCCAGGCTCTCCTGGCCTCCCTCCCCTCCCTGCTCTCCTGTGACCTCTCTCCTCCCCTCCCAAACCTGGCCTCCCTCACTCCATGGGTCAGGCCTCGCCTCCTCCCCTCCAGTTTCCTTCTGCCTGTAACCCAACTCTGCTCACCTTCCTGCTGCCACTTCCTCCCTCCCTCCCACTTCCCCTGTCCTCTGCCTCTCTGACCTTCTGTAGCCACCTGCCCTCCAGCTCTCTCCCTGGCTCCCGCCACGACCCATTCCCTGAGGACAAACCTCCGATGTTCCCCCGAAGCTTTAGAAAATGTTTCTGAATCAGAGCCCTCTTTCGCGCGTACAGGTCAGAGAAGTAACAAGACACCATCGGTGTCCGGCCTTAGCCGTTCCCCTCTGCTGTGTGTGTCCCCCCAGCCCCCCACCGTGTGCCCCCCTGGCCCCGCCCTCACTGGTAGAGCCCTGCCCGGGGTGCCCTCTCCCTCGTGTCCCTCTGAGCATCTATACTCACTCTCAGAGCCCAGGGCAGGCCTGGGCTTCAGTCCCTGACGTCACCTCCTTCCTCTGGCCTAACGTGACCTTCCTTCCAGGCTCTGGGGATTATTCTCATCACCCAGGTCTTTCCTGGGAGCACTTTTCATGGAGCAGGAGACCAGCGCACTAAGCCTGGGAGAGGAGAAAGGGAGGAGGAAGGGGAAGGCCAAGGTGAAGGCCCAGCTCATTGGCACGATGTGGGGATTCTGAAGGCGAACAAGTCCTCAGAGCATCCTGCCTCTCTGGCTGAGACCCCAGCCCGAAAGGGCGGTCGGGAGTGCTGCCCCTGGAAGGAGCACCCCCATGGAAGACACCCCACCACGCCAGCTTCCCATACCCATGCAAGTGGCCTGTGGCCCTGGCCAGGCAGGACACGCTGCCTGTGACGCTACTTGGCAAGACCGGGCGGCGCATCTGTTGGGGCTTCCCCCCACCCAAGGACCCTTGGGAATCCAGCTGGATGCCTGCGTGAGACAAGATGCCCAGCAGAGCCTCCTGGCCTCCAGGAGGCGGTGTGTCCTGGGACGGACGCCGTGGCACCAGTGGATTAGGAAAGTGGTGGGAATTGAACAGCGCCGAGAACCAGCCAGAAGCCGGCAGCCCTCTGCCCCTCCTGACCGCAGGCTGCTCTCTGCACAGCCACCCCCTGCCTTGCATTCTAGCGGCCATCACAGGGGGACACGGGCTACGCCTGGGCTCTGGGAAGAAAACCCGCGGCAGAAAGCCCCCAGGGTGCCCGCTCTTCCCCGCCTCTCTAGCTGGCGAAGATTTGATGAGCATCACTCAGCACCTTTGTCTGCGCTGCTTCTGCCCACTGCAGCTTTCGTGCCCCTCACCTGCCGGCCACCCCCAGAGCCCTCCTCATCCCCCCGCCTCTTCCACTTGTCGTCCCTCACAGCAGGGGTCAGCAGACTTTTTCTGTAAAGGACCAGATTATAAACCATTTAGGCTCTGAGGGACACGTGTGGTCTCGATCACATTTTTTTTTTAAACAATCCTTTAAAAATGTACAAACCATTCTTAGCCTGTGGGCTGTATAAAAACAGGCCACCAGCTGTAGTTTGCCGGCCCCCGACCCCTGCCTTACAGCTTCGCTGGCGTGCTTCTGACGCCCTTCTCTTGCCCCAAATGCTGGTGGCCCAGGTAGAGTCGGGGCGAGAAGGCTAACCGGGCGCCCCCGGGATCCCACCCCCCTTTGCAGGGAGAAGGCATTCCTCCTGCTTCGTGGATGTGGCGCCTCCCAACCCCACTAGCTTCTCCCCCAAATCTCCAACTCTCGCCCTTCATTCTCGCCCCTGCGCCCCGTGATGCCACGGAGAACGACAGATCGGGGACTTACGCAGAGGAGCCGTTTTGTCTTTAAGAAGAGCACAAGGAATATCCGGAAAATGAATTAACCAGGGGAAAACCTGCTGCTTCCGTCGGGTTTGCCTTCCCCCAGCACAACCAGCTCCCGAGGAGCCAGATGGAATTTTACCAAATCTGAAACAGTACCGGTGGGCAGGGAACAAAGAAAATGAGGATTCGTCCTGAGGGAAGGGGGGAGTTGTTTCCCGAAAGTTAGATGCGGCTGCAAGTGTCAGCCTGGAGCAACCGTGCCCAGGAGAAAGATGCAAAGACGGGGCAGCGTCCACCTAGCTTCGGCCCCTCCTCGGCCCCCACGGCCATCTCCCATTTTCCAAGACCCCCGGACCTCCGCCCCTCCCCTCGCTTGTCACTTCTCAAGGTAGAGTTCCCTTTTTGACAACTTCTCTGGAAAACAGCCGTAGCCAGCGGTTCCTCTCTGAACCTCGCCCTCTTGGATGGTGGTTGAAGTCGTAGACTTCCTAACCCAGGATCTCCCACCTTCCAGAACCTTCCATCAGGCTTACCATCTCTCCCTTGGCCCTTCCTGAGACATGCTTTCATGTCTGCCCCATCCAAGAATCCCCTCTCCCCTTGTTCAGATGAGAGCTCAACACTGGAGGAGCTCAGCAAAGCACCCAGAAAACACCCACCAACTCAGATGGTTTTGAGAGGCAGAGGGTCACTTTTCACCCCCGGAAAGTGCAGGCAGCCCTGCAGTTGCCCAGCGGTTCTCCGACAGAGCCTCACACTAGAGACGTCTCACCTTGACCTCCGGCCGCACACTGCTGCCCACATGGCGACTCCACGTCCACCTGGACTGAGCCTCCCTCAGAGCAGGATCCCTCCAGCCTCCTCCAGACTGTCCTCACCGCAGACACAGGCTACCTCGAGTCCTCCCGGGACGTCTCCAGACCTTGCCAGCCTTCTGCACTTTCTCTCTCTCCGCCTTTGCCTTTTTTTTTTTTTTTTGGCGGTACGCGGGCCTCTCACTGTTGCAGCCTCTCCCGTTGTGGAGCACAGGCTCCGGACGCGCAGGCTCAGCGGCCATGGCTCACGGGCCCAGCCGCTCCACGGCATGTGGGATCCTCCCGGACCGGGGCACGAACCCGTGTCCCCTGCATCGGCAGGCGGACTCTCAACCACTGCGCCACCAGGGAAGCCCCCACCTTTGCCTTTTGATGACTTCTCTAAGGAGAGGCCCCTGAACTGGCCCCAAAAGCCTCGGTGGTTACTCCCCGGATCTCCAGGAAGGGGGACGCAGGAGAAGACCCGCGACGGCCAGCACGCCATACGCCGGAAGAGACTCGCATTCTCCTCCAACGGGCCATGTGTCCAGGGACCTGGGGGAGGGAGCTCCTGAGACCCCCCTCCTGGCATCAAGCACACTGGCTGACCAAAGGACCCAGAGATGTCTTTATGAGGGGCTTAACTGGGTGCAGTGCCCATTGGATTTCCAAACCTTCTGAGAACCTCCCGCCTGGGAGCCCAAACCCACCCGCGCGGCCCCCAAGCAAGATGGCAGTGCAGCCCTCCCTCTTCTCCCAGCGGCCCAGATGGTCTGAGCGAGTAGCCCCTGGCCTTTGTTCAGCCAGAGGTGAACCAACCTTGGAAAGGGACCATGTCCCAGGGCCTGGGCCCCACTCCCCGCAGCCTTCCCCGTGTGTTTCCTGGGGACGTCCCGGTCGCGGGCCACCTCGCAGGCCTCTGCCCAGCCCCTTCCCCGCGGCTAGCTGGGTCTCAGGCCGTGGACACCTCCCCTCACCCCTGCTGCCTCCTGCTCTGCTCTACAACTGTTGACAGTGCTGAAGTTTGGTTTCTCTTCTGCAGGGCCAGTTTCTTACACTTGTTTCTTCTCTCTCTTTGTCTCTGTCTCTGTCTCTGTCTCTCTCTCCTTCCCCTCCCCGCCTCCGCCCCTGGGGCCTCCTCCTTTCACCCTGGCTGGTGGGCTGCCCACCCCTGGCAGGGAAGGCCGGATGGTGGTGCTATCCTTGGTCTTAGGGCTTTCGGAACAGGATGACTTTGCCAATATCCCTGACCTGCAAAACCCAGGAACCCAGCAGAACCAGAACGCTCAGGGGGACAAGAGGTACGAGCACAGGCGAGGGCCTGCGGCGGCGGCAGCAGAGAAGGAGGCGTGGAGAGGCCACCAGCCTCGACCGCCGGTTGCTGGACGAGGCGGCGGCGCCTTCAGCGGATGCTGGAGCAGGACAGCCCCCTCCCCAGCCGGTGCCCTCACACAGGCCACCCTGGTGGTGTCCCTCGGGTCTGAGGCCCGTGTGGCTGTCCTGGGGCCATTCTGGATCAAGCCTGCTCCCCGGGCATGCCTGCCCTCGCCCGGAGCAAGCCAGCCTTTCTGCCCCATCTTCCCGCTTGGCTCCCCTCTGCTGCACCCTCATCTTTCATTTCTGCCCCACCCCGACCCAGAAATCCCAGTTTCTCCGGTGGTTGGTGGGCGGCGGGGATGTTAGGGAAGGGGCGCCAGCCTGTTCTCCCTCATCCCCACCACCTCAACCTCCCTCTTGCCTGGAGGTCCCGCTGGGGTGATGGACACATGGACACACACACACACACACACACACACACACACACACACACACACCCCTGCAGAGATGTGATACGGCTGCTCTCGGCTGATGGAAGAGGAGCCCCTGGTGGGAAGGGTCTGGGGCCTGGGAGAGGCCTGGTGACCAGAAAGGCAGCCCCTGAGCCCAAGGTACCAGGAGGAGGAAATGGGATAGGGGGTGGGGGGGTGAGAGCAGCCGGCAGGTGCTGGTCAGGCCCTCTGTCACCGGGAACCCTGCTGCTGGCCCTCAGGGGTAGCCTGTGTGACCACAGCACAGGCTGAGCCGAGGCCTGGGCATCCAACCATCGTGGCCCCGGCCACCAGGAATGCAGGGAGGCATCTTCGGAGGCCCCCGTTAGAAGCGCTCTCACGGAGAAGGGGACGGGGAAAGATCAGAGGTCCCAGGGTTCAGGCAGCATCACTAAGGTGGGATGATCCTGCACCTGGTCTGGCCGCTTTCTCCCACCTGGCCTTGGGCTGGGCCAGCCACACACCTGTGATCGTGGGAGGAGGCCTCATCACCTTGGCCAGGTGTGCTTTTCATCAGAAAAGGCCCACAGGAGAGTGTGGCCTGGCAGCCAGGTTGCCTCCTCGTTGCTCTGCTACCAGAGCCTCGTTCTGCAACTTTGGGCAAGTCACAGCCCTTCTCTGGGCCTCTGTTTCCTCACCTGTCCAGTGAAGGATTGGACAGGGTGACCCCTTCGAGCTCGGACATGCTAAGCCTCTAATGAGGGAGCAGACCCCCGGACTGGGGCGCTTGTCAGAGCCTGTCAGCCAGGCGGAGACCCTGACGCCTGCTTATTAAGAGTCCTGAAGGTGCAGGAAGGGACTGTCCCGGGCTGCTGCCAGGGGCCTGTGTGTTAGGGGAGGACAGGCCAAGTTAGCTGACTTGCCTGTCCGTCTGGTGGCTTCTGGAAACCAACTCTCTTATTTTCTTCCCATCCCGAGTTCCCAGTTGCATGTCTATGGTGGACAAAGCCAGAAGTCCCCAGAGAGTGGGAGGGGAGAGTGGGACCAGCTCTTTCACTCGGTGGTACAGATGGTGTCACACCCTGAGCCCAAGTCCTGGGGTGCGGGAGGAACGGAGTCTGTCACCTCCAACCCCCTGGAGCCACCGGGGTCCTGGCTTCCTGAGCTCAGGGCTCAGAGCTGGGCTGCAGGCGGGCCAGAGGGCCAGGGGCCATGGGCCAGAGGCTGCAGGAGCAGGGCTGCAGCCCTCTGAAAACCTGCTAAGGACCCCCTTGTCGAGAAGGGTGTGAAGCGTGAGGGAGCAGATGCAGGCTGGAAACGAGATTTCATGTCACCCATGTGTTAACCCATGAACTGGCTCCATTTTCACCCACAGCCTGTTTTTACCTCCTCGCCACTTAGGTCTCACTCCATGTAGCACACTCACCCCTTCTGATCATTACATCAGTCGTCCCCTGCCTCCCTGGGAAAGGTGGGTGTGGAGCTGGAGGCCCTGGGCCCACGCCCCAACCCAGCCCGACTTTCCCAGTGGACACAGGCCATTCCCACCCGGTCACGCCCTCCCCATCCTGGAAGCTCATTTCTCGAGGCTCTTGGGGGGTTTCCCAGGTGATCGGCCACTGCAAGGGTGCTTCCTGCCCGGCACTCTCCCATCCCCAAGCTTGGCGTTAGCACCACCCACAAGGCGCTTTAGGGCTCCACCCCTCTGGGTTCCTGGCTGCATGACTCTTGGAATGGTGGGCCTGGGCCAGCTGTCCCTTCCTCCTCAGCTTCTGCCTCCAGACCCAGGGTCTGCCCTTCGGCCCCAGTGCCCCCTTCTCCACCCAGCTGACCCCTTGGCCGGATGTCACCGGGGTAACGGGTGGGTGGCCCTTGGCTGTTGTGTTGGGGAGGACATTCTGCCCCCGAGGTCTGTTAGCAGCAGGCTCCTGGGAGACAGGAGGGCCCTGGGAGGAGGAGTGGCCACTCCAGGTCCCAAGCAAGGTGGGGTGCATCTAGCAAGTCGCTGCCCCCCACTCCCAGGGTCCTTGGTGGCCCTGAAGCCCCGCATCCAGGATCCCCCAAGCCCCTGGGCCTCAGCGCCGGGGCCCCAATAACTTCGGAATGCTGCTGGGCCCAGGAGGGAGGGAAGGAGGCCAAGGCCGCCCCTGGCTCCCACGCCCTGCTGTGCCCGCTCCACCTCGCCCATGCTGTCCTGCACCCATGCGCACCTCATGCTCTCAGCCACCCGCTCACCCTTGCTCCTTGGGATCCGAATGGTTTCCCCCGTGGCCCCACCCCCACCGGAGTCGGGGGCGGGGCCGGGCGGGACCTGGCCACCCCCACGCTGCCCTCGCTCCGAAGCCACCATGTTTCTTCTGTCCCGGTGTGTGTCCCCCGCCTCCTCTCTGCCTCTACTCTCCTCCTTGTCCCCTCGTCGCCCCGCAGCCTCTTCACTCGCCTCCGACTAACCTTTCTCGGCCTCTCTCTCTCCCCCTCCCTCCCGGTCTCCTTCCTCCCATCTGCTCCTCGCAGGGATGTCCCTGGGCCAGTGACGGGCCCTCCGCCTCTCCCTCTGCCTCTGTGCTCCTGTCTCTCTGTCCCTTTCTGTCCTGTGACCTCCGATAGCTTCAGTGGCGCTGACCATCTCTTCCCAGGCTGCTTTGCAGCTGTGCTGACGCTGTGGTGTGGCCAAAATAACTCCGACTTTCTCATACCTTCAGCAGTCAATCTCGGCTCTCTCCTCCTCTCCCACTCTATTTTTAACCTGACTTTACCTCTCCAGCTATTTCAGTCTCCTCCTCCCCGTGCCTGTCTGTGTGAGCACGTGTCCGTGTGTGTATATGTGCGTGTGCTCTGCTCTGGCCGCACCTCTGGGAGGGCGCCCCGCGCCTCCCGGGTGGGGTGGGGCGTTTCCGTGTCGTCCGGGCAAGGCCAGGCCCTCACAGCAGGTGCGCCGTGCCTCTGATTCTCAGAGCATCTGTCCCCGAAACCGCTCCCTGCTTTTTTGTTTCAGCGTTTCCCAATTCACATGCGCACCTTGGCATGCCGGGGCCTGCCTGAATGTGTGTCCTCTAAGGATCTAAGTGTGCACATCGCTGTATGTCTGTCATCTTGCTGCTCTGGTTGACCTGCCTGGTTGCCCCTGCCATTCTCTCCGTGTTGCCCTGGGTGTCTGTCAGGCTTGTGTGCACTCGTGTGTGTGTGTGTGTGTGTGTGTGTGTGTGTGTGTGAGCGTGTGCACACCCTGCTGTTGGGTCCTGGTGTCTCTCCTCCAGGGCCTGGCATATCCTGTGCATGTCTGTCTGCCTGTCGTAGTCAACCGTGTGCTGGCGGCTGGTCCATTCCGAGGGCCACGGCTTGTGTCCAGCCTGTGTGTGTGTCTGAGTCTGTGGCTCTGGTACTCTCGAAGCTGTTCTATTGTAGCCCATCTCGAGCCCTGTGCTCCCATCACCCCGTCTTCCTCGCTGCCTGCCCCCATCTCTCCTCCTCATGGGGTGTTCCAGCCTGGTCCCTGGGCAGGCTTTTAATGCCCCCTTCCTGAACCCCAGCTAGACGGAGACTGGGCTCACCACCCAGCCTCTGGGCCAGAGAGCCCAGCTTGCCGGGGGCAGTGTGGAGCCGGGGTGCACACAAGGCCTGGAGTGGAGCCGTCAGATCTGGGGTTTTTCGGTGGGACCCTGTCTTTCTCTGACCCTGGGCGAGAGCCTTATCAAACATGTAGCCCTCGGAGTGGGAGAAGGGTCGGGTTTGGGCAAGGGGGTGTAGATTTGCCCTGTCCAATAGGTGACTATTTAAATCTAAATTAGTTTAAGTCAAACAACCGTGAAAATTCAGTTCTCAGTCATACTGGCCACATTTCAAATGCTCAATAACCATGGGTGGACATAGAAAGTTCTATTGGACAGAGCTGTACGGACAGTGGTCCTGAGCTTACCTGGTCAGTCTCGTGTCTAAAGGGCACCTGTGTTCCCGCTGAGCCTGAGCAAACAGGTGGGGCCTCCAGGAGACAGGTGCTCTGGGCGTGTTTGCCTAGGGTAATGACACGGAGAGAGGACACGCCGTCTTGGGAACCTCCCAGGCTGGGGCAAGCAGGGATGGATGGAGCCTCTGGGGAGGGAGGATGCTCAGAGACCACCATGCAAGCAGGGGCTGAAGGGTAGGGGATTTTCTGGGAAACAGCAGGAGTGGGAACACTGGCCGAAAAGGCACCTGCCGGGGAAGTCAAAGCCGGATCGCGCTGGGGCAGAGGCGAGGGGGACGGCCCTGCCCCCATGGACAAAAGCGTAGCTCCTGCTGGCCCGCAGGAGGTGGCAGCGACTTGGGTCTCAGGAGGCTCTGCTGCCACCCAGACCCGTGGCGCCCAGCCCAGCCCGCCTCTAGGTCCATGCTCATTCGGATTCCTCCCACCCCCAGGTTGCCTACCGGAGGGAAGGCAGTGAACACAGCCCCAGTGCCGGGCCAGACGCCCCACGATGAGTCTGACCGCCGGACCGAGCCTCACTCCTCCGTCTCGGATCTCGTCAACTCCCTCACCAGTGAGATGCTCATGGTGAGACGGGCAGGAGGCCCGGGGCCGGGGGAGGGGCAGGCGTGGAGATCGGTGACAGCGTGGGAGTCACGCAGGGGAACCAGCATGGTCATCTGTCATGAGAGACTAAGAATTCCCACCCTCCTCCAGTCTCTGGATTGAGCAGGGGCCCAAGAAACCTGCTATGTGATCCTAGAAGGAGAGGCTAGTGGAGCGAGGGCTTGGAGGCGGAAGGTGTCCCCTCTCTTGGGGTGGCATCCCACTGAGTAGCGGTCTCGGGTGGCGCTCCCCGTGGAGCGGGTCTCATATCCCCATCCCAGGGACCATCCCCAATCCCCATGGCTGGGGAGCCAGCTGAGGCCCAAAGAGAACAGGAGAGCAGAACCCCTCTGGTCCTAGTTCCTATGAGGGAACAGCTGTGCTGGGGTTCTCCTGTCCACACCCCAGCCTCCCGGGATCCCTGTCTTATGGATCTGGGGTGTTTTCACCACGGGAGAGGTTGTGGCTTCACATGGCGCCCCCTTGTGGCAGCAGTGAGTCACAGCCGTTTGCCTCATCTGTACTTTCCAAAGAGCTCCTGGAGGGACCAAGGCCCCAGGGCGATAGAGCACACTGTGATCTGGCAGCTGGAGATTTCAGGCGGGAGTCAGTCACAAGCTTGGCAGCCCAGAGTTTCCAGGAAGGCTGGGCGAGGACGTGAGGGTGGGAACCCGGTGCCTGCTAGGTTCCTACTGGGACTTGGGCCCCGCTTCCTCTTCCCCCTTCCCTCCTCCCTGTCTCCCCCATTCCTCCCAAAGAGGGAGGGAAGGGGGCTCGGTGGGCTCTCAGGCCCTCGCCAGACCTGACGTCATTCAGTTCAGAGGCCCGTTGCCCACTGCTCTGACACCGCAGCCCCCAGCCTCCCCGGGGCCCCCGGAGCCCCCAGGCCCCACCCTCCTGCCATTCAGGGCTCGGCCGGTTCTAACCATCCATCCACACTCTTCTTTTCTAGCCCAGCGCCTCTCAAATTGTGATAGGCACACGAATCACTGGGGGAGCTGTTAAAATGCAGATTCCCAGTCAGCAAGCCTGCTACGGGCCCCCAGATCTGCGTTTCTCTCGATGCAGATTAGAGCATCAGATTTTCCACGTTCCAGATCTGGTCTCCCTTGGGCCTCCCCACCTCTCCCCTCTCCCTGCCCCCTGGGCCCTGAGTGCCTGGTCCTGCACCGCCTCCTGTCTGTCTTCCCCCATCCATGTAGATCAGCCCAGCCACCCTCTCCTCTGGACGGGCCATCGCCACAGTCCATCCTGCCTCTCTGTGCAGCCTCTTAATTGGCTACAGCTTCCCGGTAGCCAGGTTCCCAGAAGGGACGGCCCTTTCCCAGCCAGCTTGCCTACCCCTTGCTGCCCCCGGTTGGGGGCGGGGGGGGGGGGGGGGGGGGGAGCCGCAGGCAGAAGGAGGAAGTGCAGGCCCCAGCGCCCTCTCACGTGCTCAGCACATGCTCAGAGGTGGGCAGGCAGGGTCTAATTGCCTAGCCCTAGGCCAAAGCCGGGTCACTGGCATTAATAGTGATGATGAAGATGAACAGGGCAGAAGTAAACCATCGGCTGAACTCCCTGCCCCAGGCGTGGAGAAACAGGAGTCGGGCACCCGCAGCCTTACAGACAAAGGGACCAAGGGGACAGGGTCAGAGAGGAGTCTGGGCCGCATCCCCATCTGAGTTACTCCTGCCCTGCTTACTTCTGCCAGAGCTGGGGCTCAGGCAGCACCTCCTCCAGCCCTTGGTGGGGGTGGCTAGCCTGGTTGCCATGGAAACAGATCGAGGCCCCGCCCCAGCTGGTTAATTAAGGCTCAGGGCTGTGGTTTGGGAAGGCTGGGGGTGGGCACAGAGCCACTGCCCACTTCTTGAGGTGAAGTCCACTGGCCCAGCTTGGGCCTCTCATCCAAGACTACCTTGTTTGGGAACCAAGATCCCACCTGGGCTCCAGTCACCAGGGTCTCCACCCCAACTTTAGAAGGAATGTGGAGGGGCAAGTGGTCGTGGCAGGGACTGCATGCCCAGGCTCTCAGTCCATGGCCAGCAGTGGCAGGCGCCAGGCCACAGAGCAGGACCACGAAAGTGATGTAAACCCCCCCTTAACCTTCCCTGGAACCCCGTAACATAGGTGTGTCTCATGGTCCCATTCTACAGATGCAAAAAGTGAGGTTAAAAGGGAGTGGGGCCGGTAGGAGGAGAAGGAAGGAGCGCCAGGGGAAAACTGGATCTGGGTCGGGAAGCCAGATTCTCAGCGGGCCTGGGTGGAGCTTGCAGGGCTGCCTGGATCCCGCCAAGGGGCAGGGCTTGAGGGACCCGCTTCCACTGTGAGAACAGCAAGGGAGGCAGCTCAGCCCCCCTTCCACCTCCAGGCAGGACCCGGGGTGTGGCTAGTGAAGCCTCAGATCTGAGTGTGAGAGTGAAGGCAGCTGGAAGGGCACTCGTGGTGGCTGGGTGCTGACTTGGGTTCGAACTCCGGGCTCATCTCTTAGTCACAGGCGACTTGAGGCAGTAATCTCTCTGTGCCCCCAACCAAGTTGGAGCATGGTAGTGCCTGCCTCATCAGGATGCTGTAGGGAGTAGAGGAGGGCAAAGCATACAGTACAAGGAGCAGGGTAGTTACTATCGTTAGTGTGATTTGCGTACTCCTCGCCTAGGGCAGTTGAGTCCTCACTGGCTTGCAGGAGGAAGTCTCAGAATGTCTTGGGATGTGGGCCTGTTTTGGTGGAAAGAGTGGACTTTCAAGTCAGAGAGAGTCCATACTGCTGTGCAATCTTGGACGTGTGACTTAACCTCTCTGAGCCAGTCTCCTCAGCTAGAGAGCTGTGATAGCTGCCTCTCCCGGCTGTTGTCAGGATTCAGTAAGAAGAGGTGATGTAAGAGTCTTCCGCAGCGGTTCGTGGGCACTATACGCATTCTTATCATCTGTATTAATTAGTATTTCAGAGCCTGGGGTCACCTCTCCAGGATGAAGGGGGAGGGCACAGAGAAGCCTCCTGCAGGGGAAGGAGAGAAAGCAAACCGGTACCAGCAGTTTTGTCATAAATATGGTACCCTGAGTCCTACCCTGGCTCTTACCCAATCACCTCAGGAGCGTTTTTTGTTTTTTTACTGGAGTATAGTTGAGTTACAGTGTTGTGTTAGTTTCAGGTGTACAGCAAAGTGAATCAGTTGTACGTATACATATCTCCACTCTTTTTTAGCTTCTTTTCCCATATAGGTCATTACAGAGTACTGAGTAGAGTTCCCTGTGCTATACGGTAGGTCCTTATTAGGTATCTATTAACCACCAGGTGGCTGGGGGATGGGCAAGATTCTAAAACCTAACCAGGTGTCCCCAACGAGCAACCACAACTGGAAACACTTGGCTGGGAGACCCTCCCCCCAATTACTTCCTAGTTTTTCAACATCCTCCTGGGAATGGGACACCATGCCACCCCCCACATGTCTGTCGGTTGCTGGGTCGGCTCCAGTGCCACCCCTGGGGGATGAGGGCTGAATGCAGGTGTGGCCTCCCTTCCAGTGGTCCTCAGCCTTGGTTTGCAGTACTGTCATCTGAGGCTCCTGTTACACAATTCTGCCGCCCAGGGCCACCCCAGCCCCATCAAATGAGGCTCCCCAGGGATGGGGCCTGGGAATCTGTACTTTTAGTGTCCCTGCCTTACACAAACAGACGTTGCTTCTGAAAACTCGCCTCTCTCATTTTGTAAATCACATCATCCTCAGAACCCCAGAGTCGCTTTCTAAAGAAATACCGTGGTAAACTCTTTCAAGATGAGAACAATCTCCCTCGTCTGTTTTGTAGCCCAGGTTTTTGTGTCGGTGTATTTCGCAGGGGACCCTGCAGGGCTGTTGGAAGAGTGGAAAGATGGAGGAGGGGGCTGGGTGGGGGGCGGGTCCCAGGGTGCACCAGGGGAGGCGAAGCAGACCCGGGGCTCTGAGAGGCTGGGAAGTGGGGTGCACGCTGCTCTGGGGTTCAGGGGCTGTCCCGGCTCTGCCCCTCCCTCCCTGTGTGACCCTGGTCAGGGCACCTGCCCTCCACCTCAGCATCCTCACCCAGATCTGAATGTGGGCTGTACCACCACCAGCCCCGCGTGGTGACCAGGGGGAGGAGGCGGCTGGACTGGCCTTGGGCACAGCGAGGCCTCCCAACCCTGCTGGGCTGCAGAGGGGGCTTCAGGGAAGCAGAATCCTCCCCAGCGCTGCCTGCCTCTCCCCCGCCCCCAGCTCTCCCCAGGCTCTGAGGAGGACGAGGTCCACGAGGGCTGCAGCCGAGAGAACCTGGGCCGGATCCAGTTCAGCGTCGGCTACAACTTCCAGGAGTCCACGCTCACCGTGAAGATCATGAAGGCCCAGGAGCTGCCGGCCAAGGACTTCAGCGGCACCAGCGACCCCTTCGTCAAGATCTACCTGCTGCCAGACAAGAAGCACAAGCTGGAGACCAAGGTGAAGCGGAAGAACCTGAATCCCCACTGGAACGAGACCTTCCTCTTTGAAGGTGAGGCTGCACTGCCCCTGCCCCCAGAGTCCCCCTCTTCCCCTCCTCCACCCCCCGCCCAACCCTCCCCCCTCCACGTGACCACATGCACAAACGCACACGTACCGGTGCGCGCACACGCGCGTCCCGACACACACGGGCGAGTAACTCGGCCCGGTTAACATGCTGCGTACCGTGTCCAGCTGGGATAAGGTTACAGGGCTGAGTGGAACCAGCATCACAGCCAGAGGCCGAGGAGGAAAGCTGGGCCCCTGCCTGGACACAGGACCCATCCTCAGGCGTGCAGGGAGGAAGGAAGGCAGCCGCAGGGTCCAGAGGTGGGGCACCTGCAGTGACCGTAGTGTAGTGGGTAAGAGCCCAGGCTCTTACCATGGCCCAGGCTGCCTGAGTTTGAATCTCAGCTCTGCCACTTACTAGCTGTGTGACCAGAGGCAAGTTCCTGAACCTCTCTGGGCCATGGTTTCCCCATCTGTAAAATAAAGATACTAGTGAGGGTTAAACAACTCAGTGCATTGTAAAAGCACTTACAACACCCAGAAAACACTTTATACCAGTTTGTTAAACACACTCCATCGGCTGCCCTTCTCTGACCCCTCCCCCTATTCGGGACAGGCCCCCCCAGATGCACAGGAACAAGAGCTCTGAGCCATGCCCCCGGGTCCTAGAGGCAAATATCCTTCCTCTCTCCTGCAGGCCCACCTTTATCTCTTGTCTCTGAGGAGTCAAGGTAACCAGGAAACTGGGTGCGTGATCAGGGAGTGATTTCTGTCCCAGGCCCTTTGGGTGCCTGGACCCCACTTAGAGAAACCATTACCCTTTCTTGACAGCTGTGTTCAACCAGTGAGAATAAATCCCTACAACACCAACTGCCGACTGCCTGGTGCCCTGGCTCTTCAGAACCTACAGTGTGTGCCCCAGGGAATCAGGAATCTTCCCCATCTGGTGTACCAGCCACTTGATATCTCACCCCTTCAGCTGGCACAGTGACAGCCAGCTCACCCACTAAATAAATCATTGAGGGTGAGCTAGTGAGTGCTTGCTCGTTTCTTCCCTCCTCAGTTCTGCATGGGAACAGGTTTAGAGAAGGCACAACCAGTGAGAGGCTTGGCTGTCTGTCTGCAGGTGTATGTAGCCAGCTGGTGGGGTGAAATTTATGGGCAGAGCCCCAATCCACTGATCCCTTCTGCAGACATTTACCCAGCATCTAGTATGGGCTGGGCACTGTCCTGGGTACTTGGGGTACAGAAAAGAATGAGGCACCATTGTGACCCTCAAGGCATTCCTTGGAGGACACAGATGTGTAGATAATTAAGCCATACATTGTGTGACAGATGCTGCGAGAACCCAATGTAAACTCCCCTTGGTGGCGCTGAAAACCATTTCCCAGAAGAGAGGCCATTCATGATGGGTTCTGATGGATGAATAGGAGTTTGCCAGATAGGAGACTGCCTCCTCTGGTGTTGAAGAGAGCTGACTCAGGCGCAGGGACCTCTTGAAGCCTTCAACCTTTCCAGAACACTTGTCCTCATGCATTTTACCTGAATGGATGCCAACGGTCACCTGGGGAATTCCCTGGCAGTCCAGTGGTTACGACTCCGTGCTTTTACTGCCAAGGACCCGGGTTCAATCCCTGGTCAGGGAACTAAGATCCCACAAGCCATGCAGCGTGGCAAAAAAAAAGAGAAAAAAGTCACCTGGACAGGTCCCTGGGGTACTCCAAGGTGAGCAAGACACGGCCCATAGCCCCCCTCAATATAAGGAAGAGGCCCTGAAGGAATTCAGAGTCTGGGGGCTGAAGGAACATAGGATTTCCTCTTCCAGTGCACCTGCCCTGGTGAGAGGTAACTCTGTGCTTCTAGCGTCTTTGGCAAAAGGTGCGAGAATCCTCCAGAACCCTTCCTCCCCCTTCATCTTCTCCACCAGTTGAGCTAAGGTAGTAAGTATCCTCTCTTCTTCCTGCGCACACCCTGGTTCAGGATCTCAGCACCTCAGGCCTCCAGGCTGGCCTGCACCCACTGCCCCCCCCCAGGCCGGCCCCTCCTCTGACTAAGCCTCCCAAGGCTGTGACTCCAGCTTCAGACTTGCCCTGGCTCCCTTGTACCTACCATCCCATCCAAGCTCCTTCCCCTGGCTCTCCGCTCTGGCCTCATCTCCTGCTCCAGCCCAGCACACTCCATGCCCTTTCGTGGGCATTTATTCATTTGCTCAATTATTGATTCACTTAACAAATATTTAATCGAGTGCCTACTGTGTGCCAGAAACAGTGTTAGATGCTGGGATCCGGTGGCTGAGGACAGAGATGCCTTCCTGGAAATGCTGGCCCAGTGGGAGAGTCAGACTCATGGAGACATAAACCTCTAGTACAGCCTGAGATAAGTGCTGCGAAAGGAAAGCGCTAGTGTATAAAACAGGGGATCTGACCCCATCTGGCACGTCAGGAAAGAAAGCTGAGACCTGATGGAAGAGGATAGGCCAGGACGGGGCACGGTGGGGCTGGGGCAGGAAAAGCCAGGGTGGCTGGAGCTCCGTCATTGAGTGAAGAGCGGTCACAAGATGAGCAAGGAGAGGACAGTGGGCCAAGTTGTGGAAGGACCTGAAGGCAAGGCAAGGCGCACGGCTTTTATTCTAAGTGCACTGGGAGCCTCTGAAAGGCTTTCGGCAGGAGAGCATCATAATGTGATTTCTATTTTTAAAAGATCACTCTGGCTGCCGTGTTGCAAAGGGGCTGTAAGAGAAAGTACACAAGCGGGGAGGGCTGTTTGGAAACTCTTGCAACTATCTAGGCAAGAGGTGCCGGCGGCTTGGATGGGGAGGTAGCCGTGGAGACGGGGGCGGCTGCCGGTCTGATGAGGAAGGACAGGAGGACTGGCTGGTGCATCGGCAGGAGGAGGAAGGGGAAGCGCAGAGTCCTAGGACAGGCGTCTACTGCTTTTTCTTTGCCTTTGCCATTTCCCTCTGCCCTGAGTCCTCCTGGGGCTCGCTTTCTGCCAGCTGTGGCCATCTCAGGCAGGGCCACTTGCCTAGGCTTGTCTCAGGATGATTGGCAGTGGCAGGGCTACCCAGAGAGCAAGGTGGCCACTGCCCAGTCGCCGAGATGGACCCGTGATGAACCAGTGAATGAATTGTCCCAGTCTGCTCTTGATTAGCTGTGGGACTTTGGGCAGGTAAGTTAAGCCATCGGAGCCTCAGTCTCCTCCTCCGTAAAATGGACAAGATACCGTCCACCTCACAGAACTGTCAAGGGAGACAGATGAGACCACGACAGTCCTTGCTAACATTTCAGGAGGGTCTGAACGTGGGTGTTGCTGGCTGCACCCAGGTGGGGTGGCAGCAGGAAGACACAGGGCCAGCCCTCCCCTTCCTCCTGGGGCCTTCCTGCCCAGGAGCGTTGCCCTGCCCCGGCCCCGTGTGGCCACTCTGTCCTGCTCTTCCCCTGTGCTGTCTGTCTCCCAGGTTTCCCCTACGAGAAGGTGGTGCAGAGGATCCTCTACCTCCAGGTCCTGGACTACGACCGCTTCAGCCGCAATGACCCCATCGGGGAGGTGTCCATCCCCCTCAACAAGGTGGACCTGACCCAGATGCAGACCTTCTGGAAGGATCTGAAGCCATGCAGCGATGGGAGTGTAAGGCCCCACCTGCGGGTCCTGGCTGGGAGGCTGGCAGATCCTGGCCTGGTCCTAGTCCCCTCACAAGCTCAGGGAATTGGGAAGGTTATGGGTGGGGCAGGGCAGGTGGGCGGGCCTGACAGAGCAGTTCCCACCCACAATCTCAGGGGAGGCTGGGCTGTGATAAAGAACCTGGGGAGCAGGGCCCAGACCTGCCAGATGAGGGGAGACCAGGTGTGCATCCGTGACAGACAGAGGGGGCGGGTAAGCACCCAGGTCCAAGTGGAGGGGTCCTGGGGCGGGGAGGGGGGCGGGGGGGCGGGCTCCCCTTGTCCCCACAGCCCTCTTGTTCTCCCTCCCAGGGGAGCTGAGAGGAGTGGCCCAGCCTCACCCCTCCACTTGTCCCTCCCAGGGGAGCCGAGGGGAGCTGCTCCTGTCTCTCTGCTACAACCCCTCTGCCAACTCCATCATCGTGAACATCATCAAAGCCCGGAACCTCAAAGCCATGGACATCGGGGGCACGTCAGGTGCTGGCGGTTCTCGCAGCAGAGGGCAGACGGGCCGGGGAGCTTCTGGCGCACGGGAGTCTCACTGCATGTGGACATCAGGGTCCTGGCTGTGGCCCTCACCCTTGTCCCCCGTGCCCCACCTCCAGTCCCAGCTCCGTTGCCCTAGAGCCCTGGCGCTGTCTCCGGAGCACCCTCAGGGTCAGCGCCATCTTGGATACTGTCCTTCCCAGAATCAGGAGGAAAGCGAACATGACGGTGGGGAGGCCTGGGTTCTAGTCCCAGCTCCGACACCACTTGTCCGTGACCTCGGGTGAGACCTGGCCTCTCAGTCTTCTCCTTCGCGTTCACGGAAGGGCGCTAGGTGATGGCCGAGGCCCCTTGCGGCCCCTCCATCTGCTGACCCCCCCGATCCCCCCTCCTCCTTCCTTAGGGCGTTCCTCACCCTCTGGGGAAATCACGCAGCCCCAGCTTCCCCCCGCTGCTCCTCTGACCCTTCCCCCACCTGTCCCCCAGACCCTTACGTGAAGGTGTGGCTGATGTACAAGGACAAGCGGGTGGAGAAGAAGAAGACGGTGACGATGAAGAGGAACCTGAACCCCATCTTCAACGAGTCCTTTGCCTTCGACATCCCTACGGAGAAGCTGAGGGAGACAACCATCGTCATCACCGTCATGGACAAGGACAAGCTCAGCCGCAACGACGTCATCGGCAAGGTAGGGGGGCCCCCAGCAAGGGTCTGTTCTCCAGAGAAGCAGCCGGGGTAGTGGACGAGCACAGGGCTGGACAGCAGGAGAGAGAGCGTCAGTCCCTGCCCCTGTCAGGGCCTCCGTTTCATCTCAAAATGAGAGGATTGGACGAGATGCTCCCTAAGTGTCCTACTGTGGGTCCACCGCTTCAGGACAGACCGCTGGAAGAGCAGGGAAAGAAGGAGGTGGTAGGAAAAAGTGCCCTGGATCCCCAGAAGAGGGTTTTCTGGACAGGACCCTCTGACAGGGTAAGGACATCGGAGCAACGTCACCCAGCGTCCCGTCTGTAGAGGGTGAGCTATGTGAGGCAAGTATTGAGAGCTGTAGTCAGGCTCCAAAGACCTGGCTTTGGTTCCCACCTCATCTTGGTTCCCCAAGGTCAGTTGCCCAAGCGACCTTGGGCCAGTCACTTGCCTCTGTGGGCTCCAGCGTTCTCATTTGTAAATGGAGCTGCTAATACCAACCCTACAGCACCTCACAGGGTGGCGTAAGAATTGCCTGAGATACGTGGACATTCTCCTTGTGGAAAGTGACCTCTCCTCCTATTTTAACCCCAAATCCATGCCTGGCCTTGAGTTTCTGCGGGATGCGATTCTGTGACATGAACGCATGCATGTCTGTTCCTGTGTCTGTTTATGGCTTAGTGTGGAGAGTACGCTCCTGATAGTCATCCTACCTGGATCCAGGTGCCAGGTCCACCTCTTAACAGCCATAACCTTTATGAGTCTCATTTCCTCCTCTTGAAATGAGAGCAAGACGATCCTAACCTCACAGTGTGCTGGGAGGATTAGATAACACAGGCGAGAGGCTTAGCACAGAACTTGGGATGTATATGTTAGCTACTATCATAATGCAAGTTGTTTTTGAAGAGTTCTTAGTAAGGGCATGTGTGTCCATTTAGGCTTGGAAGTTTGACCAGGAGCAGTGCAGGAAGCCAGTGATCAGGGCAGGAGGAGGGGAGGGGTAGATGCCAGGAGCAAGTGAGGGGAGACCGTGGATCACCCAGGGCACAGCCCTGTACGAGGGAAGTGGGAAGGGGTGACCTGGGCGCCCACAGGGAAGGGGGCCGAGGTGGAGACACCTCTCAGACAGATAGGAATGGAGAACCTAGCTGCTGGGGGTGGAAGAGAAGCAGCTGGCCCCGAAGAGGAGAGCTGGCCCTGCCTGCCATCTAGCAAGGCCCAGGGAGTATGACTTGCCGACCTGTGGTCACAAGTGGGACAGGACTCCAGGACAGCATCACCTCCACCCCAGCGGGACTATGTGTTCTTAGCAGGACCCGCTGAGCCCTTCCTTGACGAGCTCAGGCCAAGTAACCATCCTATTTCTAAGCTCTTCTGAAGCTTAGCCTTTTGGAGTTGGGTATTCTCTGGACACCACTTATAGCTCCCTTTGAAACAGTGCTACCTTCTGTTGTCTGAACCAAGGTGGAGGTGGGTTTGTTCTCACTTTGGTCTGGGTGGCTTAGAGAGCCCTATGCTGTTAGCTAATCGTCAGTCACAAGGCTGGTGTCAGCCCGGGGATCACGCACACAGCCCTCCGAGGCTGTGAGGCCCCTAACACAGAGGCAGGTGGGCTTGGGCCGATAGGATAGAGCCCAAAAGACCTAGATTCAAATCCCTCTGCACCACTCATAAATCCTGTGACTATGGGTCAGTCTCTCTGTACCTTAGTTTCTCCATCTGTAAAATGGGGATAATAACATACCTGCCTCACAGGTAAGGATTTGATGATCTATGTATATAAAGTCCCTAGCTCAGTGTCTGGTGTGTAGTAAGTGCCCAGGAGGTGGGAGTGATTGTCAGTAAGGAGAGATAGGCCGTGCCCAACAGGTGGGGGAGGGAAGGATGTGGGAGAGAACTGCCTCCATCCCCATCAATCCCAAACCACAGAAGAGTCTGGGAGTCCAATTCGGAAGGGCCAGGCATGCCCAGGCTCCCGAGGGGAGGCACAACAAGGAAAAGAGGGGGGCCTCTGTGGGGTAGGTTGTCACTGCAGGCAGAAGCCCCTTGGTCCCCATGATCACAGGCCATTGTGGAAACGGAGTGTCACCACCATTGACACTCCGTTTCCACAATGACACAGGGGTGACGCCCCAGAGAGTGCCACTAATGTCGTCCTCTTCCCTTTCTCCCCAGATCTACCTGTCCTGGAAGAGTGGGCCCGGGGAGGTGAAACACTGGAAGGACATGATTGCGCGTCCCCGGCAGCCTGTGGCTCAGTGGCACCAGCTGAAGGCCTGAATGGGGCCACGGGAGGCCCAGGGGGCCAAGGGCCTGGGTCCCCATCATGCCCTCACCACTTTATGCACAATGCCTGGCCTGGCCCCCCTGCCATGGGTGAGGGAAGGATCCTGAGGGCTGGGCCAGGGAGGGGTCCCAGGAATCCAGCCCCATTTCTCGGGAGAACCAGCCCCATTCCCCACCGGTCCAGCTCTGGTGGAGGGGCTCTGGGGGCCATTTTCCTGCTTTGCCCCTTTCCTTCCTGACTTGCTGATACTAAAGAAGTGGGGGGCGGAGCACGAGAGCCAGACGGGCAGACGAGCAGATCCCTCCAGAGGCCCGCCAGGTGGGCACGGTCCCCCGTTTTCTTTAAGGCAGTGCCTGGAGTGGAGAAAGGCCACCCCCTCCCCAGGCCGCAACGTGGGCCCAGGAGAGGGGAGGTCGAGGCGTTTGGCCCCGGCCCGACCAAGAGAGGCGTGTTCCAGGGCAGTTTCAGGTGCCGGCTGGGCCCTGATTACCGAGGATCGTATATAGCCCGCTCCGGGGTCCTGGAGCCGCAGCCCTGTGTACTTGTCTTGTGTCCACCGTGTGTGTGTACGTGTGCGTGCGTGCGTGCGTGTGTGCGGGTGGGGGAACTCGCTCCCTGTTCCCCTGGGGCCCGCAGTGCTGAAGACGATGCAGAGAGGCTTTCGTGAAGTGAGGTAGGGCTGGACGCTGAGAAGTCAATGCGCAAAGCTGGGGGGGTGGGGGGAGGAGAGGCAGGGATGGAGGGGGGCGGGTGGGGAAGAGGGGGCAGACAGGAGCTGGGCTGAGAGCTGGGCTGCCTCCTCCTCCCCGACCCCGCCTCCCCAAAACTCCACTAGCTCCTTCCCCAGCAATTTCGTCTCTTGAACATTAGGCACCCCCTGTGTGTATCACATTCCACCAGGACTCCCCTGCTCCCTTCTGTCTCAGGGGTCCCAAGCCCCCACTAGCTCTCTTCCCTGACACCCTCATCCAAAGGCACCCTCAGCCTTCCCAGATGTTGTATCCCAGCCGCGCTGGCAACGTTTGCCACGCCTTCCAGCTTCCTTCCCTTTCCTCGTCTCTGTGCAGACCTCCCCAGCCACGCGCCTCCACCCCTCCATCCCCTGTGCCCATAGACCTTCCCTTTCATTCCGTCGTGGTCTCTGATCTGCCATCACCTGACCTTCCCCAGGGCTTTCCTTTCACCTTCCCCACCGATCCTGGTCCCTCAGAGCAGCTCCTTCTGCCCCTCTCAGTTCCGGCAGAGGAAGCAGGGAACATTCCAGGCTTCTGTGAGTTCTGGGGTTGCCCCCACACAAAGAAGCTGTGGTTCCTCTGCCTCAGCTCCTGCAGAGACGAGAACTGGCATCCCCTTGGACGCAGCGGATTTCGGGATGATCCCTGCTTAAGCCCACTCACCCCCACGCCGGTCCCGGTATTGATGCAAGACAGCCGGTGACAGCCTCAAATCCAGGGGTCCGCGAGCCTGGGCTTGACATTCCTGGCACACACCGCGAGGTGGCGCCCTGACACTACAGTCTGTGGACGAGGTCTGGGAGCACAGTTCAACCCCAGATGGGTCTGACACCCCAGGAAGGAGACTCTGGAAAGGGTCCCCCACTTAGCACGGCAAAAGCATAGGCAGTCGGGAACCATCTTCCTTAAGTAGACTTCCCTTTGAGATGAGCGTTCTGCTCTGTGCGGTAGACGCTCACAGCTCTGCCCGTATCAAAAGTTTCTTACCTAGAATCTCACTCCCCCCACCCCGCCCCTACTCCCTAACCTCACGGATCTAGAGGAATATCATACGAAGTAGGTGAATCATTTCGTAGAGTGAAGAGTGCTAACGTAAAGCAAATAGTCACCCACATTCCTTGTAAGTCCCAATTTTTCCATATTGTAGCTTTGCTTAAAATGGGGGTCTGCCCCAACGGCACGGTCCTTATCGGACAGGCTGGGGAACCAGCCCCCAGCGGGGACGGGAGGGCAGCGACCCCGGAGACAGTGGAAGCGAAGAAAGGGTGTTGTTGGAAGCTTTGAGAAGCGGAGGGGATCTGCCGTCCTCCATCCCTCGCTGGAATCCTGTGCCCCTCCGCGCCGGAGGCCGGTGGGAGAGCGAGCCTAGTCCCAGGCCCCGGTGTCTGCTACAGAGCGCTCGGGGACTGAACCAACTTGCATTGAGTGGGCGGGGCAACTGCATCCCCGTTTTCCGAGCCCGGTCCCGAAGCTCTTAGCCAATCACACACAGAGAGCGTCTCCAGGCCGTGCCTGTTCCGAATCTGACCCCACCCAGGCACGTCGATGAACCGGGCCTGGGGTTCTCCAACCGCGACGGGCACCCTGAGCTCTGGGACGCGGGGGAGGGGTGGCAAGTGGTGGGCCAAGGGCAGGGTGGGCTAGCAAGGGAAGCAGCGGGTGGTACGGGGTGAGGGCGGGGGCGGTCTAAGGCTATAGAAGAATAAGGAAAGGGGGAACTTGAGGGTGGGGGGAGGGCCCTCGTGCCCTGTCACCATCCTAGGACCTTGGACAAATCACCCACACTTCCGGGGCCTCAGTTTCCCCATCTGTAAAATGATGGTAATAATACTTCACCTACCTCATAGGGGAGGTTGTAAGGCCGCTGTCACCTGACCTGGGGGTGGAGGCAGGATTCTGAAGGTGCTACCCGTGAGTAAAGTATTATTACCGTAGCCTGAAGGCAAGGCCCGCCTTCCCCTCCCCACACAGAGCCTCCAGGGATAGCTGAGGCCTGCCTGGGCCCATCTATCCCTTCACCACTGTGTCCCCGGTCCCTTCCTGAGCGGTCATCTGCCATCTTTGTGGGCGCCCTAGACTTAGTCGTTATCTTATTCAGGTATCCCTTCTTGTGACCATCTCCCCACATAACTGCTGTACAAATTCCACCTACTCCAGGGCCCCGCACCTGCCCACCGGCGCCAGACGCCAGGGAAGGGACAAGGAAAACAGCCACAAAAAAAGCCAGGGGAAGCCCCAGAGTCCCCAGCCCCTCTGGGGTCCCAAGGGTGGGGATTGGTGATCGCTGTTTGTACTGTGTTTGAGTCCTTGAGTGCAAGCGTTTTATAAAAACAACAACAACAAAAACCCACTATCACAAAAAAATGTGCAGCGAAGAGAAATGAAGGAAAACTGAAGGAAAAAAAAGGAAAAAAAGAATCATACAAAATTTTTCCACCACACGCACCCTCTAAGCCAGCAAGATTTCCTCTTTGCAAAATCATATTTTTGTGGGAATGGGCCCTGCTTTTTGTGGCAAGGCCTGTTCTGATTAATAAAGGATCGTGAAAAAGTAGGGCCTTGGCTGTTTCCTCCGTGGGTCCTAGCTCTCCCTCTCCTTCCAGGGGAAGAAGCAGTGGGGTGAGGGGATGGGGAGCCTGGGGCTGCATCTCCCCTCACCTGTCACCTTTGAGATTTGGCTTCACGGGTGACGAGACCCTTCCAGCCCCTCCTCAGGTTGAGCGTATGAGCCCACCAGCTACCCAGAAATCAGAGGAGCAGCCGTACCCCCTGGATCAGGCCTAAAGCAAGGCTTATTGGGAGTGGAGTCTCCTCGGGGCCTGAGGGGGGCCCCTCTAGCTCACCCAGCCCGACATCCCCTTCCTCAGTTCCCAGAGGAACCACCCTCCAAGGCAGGTCAGACAAATCAAAGGGAGACCCTCCACCTTCCCCACCAGCACCTGAACTCTGGCTGGGCCACTGTGGTTTCAGGCCAGCTCGTCCTCCTCCTTCTGTTCCCTGCGAAGCTCTGGGTCTGTTGGCTGGACCCGTGGCTTCTCTCCATCCTTTTCTGGTTTCATCCTTTAGGATTGCAAAAGTCCCTCCAACTCGAAAACGCCCAAGGCCGGTCCTAACCTGAGGACCTGGGAAGCTGGACCCCAGTGTCTTCCTTCTCCAGACACCGTGGCCCCGGGCAAGCTAGTTCCTTCCTCCTGGTGTCAGTTCACTCCGTCCACAGAAGAGCAATAATCATCCCAGCCCTTTCCCCTTCCCTCCCACACATAGCCCAGGAGAAGCCGAGGCCTGGCAGCTCTCGGGGTGCTTCAGAAGGAAGGTGCTACGTCTGTTGCAAGCACACCAGAAATGAGTGCCCTCTGTCGTCGTGTGTCCCCTGCCCACTCCGAGTGAAGGGGCCCCTTCTGCCCCATGAACTTCCGACAGCCTGGTTTAACTGTCCCGTTAAAAGGTTCTGATCTCTGGCTCAGAGATTGGAGGGAGCCCTAGGGTCTGGGAGGTAGCCTCACGATCACTCCTTGCCAGGACTTCTGTTCAGCCTCGCTCTGGAAAATCTAGGTTTGAAAGCAGGACAGCTCGGCCTGGCAGAGGCGGTAGCCCCATGCCACGGGCTCCAGGCCTCCTCCTGGCCTTTTTTAATCTCCTCCTGCCTTCACTTCGCGGGGTCTCTCTTCATCCATGCCTGCAGAGCCTCCCCATCCCTCCCTGTGCCTGGGGCCAGGGGCCTCTGGTGTTCTTTCTCCTGCAAGTCCCTCCCGGATTCCGCTGCTTTCTGGAAGGCCCTCTCAGGCCGCGTGCTGCTCTCCTCTCCCTCCCCGACAAAGACAACAAGAAGGACAACGCTTGAACACGCCCCATATGGCCCAGCCCGCGCCTCCCCAGCCATCTGTGTCCCTTGCCCCGCTCTCTGTGTCTGTGTCCCGTGTGTCTGTGTGGTGTCACCTATAGATTGTGAGCCGCCCTGGGCAGGGACCCCTGTCTGAATACATGTTCTGTGCAGCACACTCGGGAGTGTTAATAAACGTCCATCCTCAGAACGGGAGTGCCCGGGTGACTTAAGGAAGCTCTGGGGCGACGGCTGAGCAAGCCGATGTGGTGGCACTGGATGCGACGGAGGGGCTTCTGGGCAGGGCCCCCAGGTCCCGAGCACCTTGTCCTCCTGCTTTCCGAAGGCCCTGAGTGTGGGTGGGAAGAGGGGGATGGCGGTAATGAAGCCAGGAGAGGATCCAATCTCTGCTGCTCCGCCGGCCAGCAGAGGGCTGGTGGGAGGCCCCGGGAGGAAGACAGGCTACGATGCCCACTTATTCCACACCCAGACCTGACCACCAGCCATGGAGGTCCAGAGAGGATCTCCCGTGGCGCGGACTGAGCATTGGGTTAGGAGGCCTAACACCCATTTATGGGCAAGTCACTTAGCTCCCCAGGCCTGTCCCCTGCCCCATCGCTGCCTCTGCTCTGGTCTCATCACAGTCCTCGCAGCCTGCCTTCCTGGTCTGATCTGCCACCTCCCCTGGCCTCTGTCCTGCTCCCCCATGGCCCACCCACCCCTGACTGTCCCCCCAACAACGTGCGGAACTGTCGATGCGGCCACTGTTAACAAGTGCCCCTAGGAAAGTCATCTCCCTTTCTCCCTGCTGCCCCCAGGCCAAGTGAGAACTCCCCAACAGGCCCTGCTCTCTTCATCACCAAGGAGAGCTGTGACGCCCAGCTTCCCTGGCAACAGCTCCTTTCCTATCCTAGTCTCCCCCATTTCTACATAGAGACAGAGACCCTCAAGAGCGCTCTCGAACCAGGCATCAGCGCCCACTTTAACCCAACCCTCTAACTTCCCGAGAGAAAGCGGCTCCTGATGTGAAGAGCAAGCAGGCAGCAGAGCTGGTTCCCGGCCCGTAACACACTTCCCTCCTCTTTCCCTGTGGAGAAACTCAGCCTCAGCAGCCCTGCTTGGCTGGCGAGCGGCTGTGGCTAAGGGTGCCGTCCTTGACAATGCAAAAAGGCACAGCCCTGTGTGCCTCGGGAGGGCCCAGGGGGACTTATCACAGGGCCTTTGCCCGGACCTAGAGTCCTCGGGGGAGTGCAACGGGGGAAGAGGCACAGGGAAACAGACCAGAGAGAGGAAGGGAATCTGGGCTGGCAGTGATTTCAGGATAACTGTGGCTCCCCTGCACCGCCCCCCCCACCTCTGAGATTTGCATAAAGGGAAGGTGGAAAAGCACCAGGTCGCATGGAGTGCCGAGCTGCAGCATCAGCTCTAAATAAACGCAGCTCCTTGTGTGCAGATGGATAAACTGAGGCCTGGGGGGCAGGGAGGGGCATGACTTGCTTAAGATCTCTCGGTCAATAGTAGAACTAGGACTGAAATCCATGCTCTCTTTTTTTTTTTTAATTAATTTTTATTTATTTATTTTTGGCTGTGTTGGGTCTTCGTTTCTGCGCACAGACTTTCTCTAGTTGCGGAAAGCAAGGGCTTCTCATTGCGGTGGTTTCTCTTATTGCGCAGCACGGGATGTAGGTGCGCGGGCTTAGTTGTGGCACGCATGCTCAGTAGTTGTGGCTCTTGTGGCGCACGGGCTTAGTTACTCCGCAGCATGTGGGATCTTCCCGGACCAGGAATCGAACCCATGTCCCCTGCACTGGCAGGAAGATTCCTAACCACTGTGCCACCAGGGAAGTCCCAGGACTGAAATCCATGCCTTCTGATTCTAGGCCCAGGGGAATATGCCATCATAGGAATCACGGGGCAAGAGGACAGTCTGGATGGCTGACACTCCTACCCCACCTGAGTGACTGAGAACTCAAGTTCCTTCCTGCAAGTTCCAAGACCCCAGGAGGGACCACTGGCCCTGATGGAGCCTCAACAGGGGGAGCATGGGCACCTGAGGAGCCCTGGGAGGGACAAGGTCTGCAGCCAACCCCCGCACTCCTCTTCCTCCTTGAGAAGGAGGCAGCGTCCAATCTTTCCCACCCTAAGAGCACTTTCTGTCCATTGGAGGCCTTCGCTCTCCCAAGCTGCCTCCTTCAGATCTATCCCCAGCCTCCTCCTAACCCCCAGGTCCAGCCCAGTGGCCAGCAGAGCTGCTGGGCCAGGCCTGACCTTTGGGCCTTGAATGACATCATCCCTGTTGCCATGGTGATGGTGGCCTGGCAGCATCTTCTCAAGGGAGATGGGCCTCTAGGCTTGAGGTATTACAAGTTTCTCTCTTTCTTTAAATATTTATACTTTCTTTTTTTTCTGAACAATGAGGGGAGAAAGTAATGACTGAGTTAAAAAAAAAAAAAAAAGACTAAGAGGGAGAGACAGAGAGAGGAAAATGGAGCCAGGGAGATGGAAGGAGGGAAGAACAGACTCAGACAGGGAGGATGGGGGTCAGTGCCAGTGAAAGAATAGAGAAAGGTCAGCCAAGCTTGAGATTCAGAAACATATTAAGAGTCAGGAATTTGAGGATTAAGCTGGAGAAGACCAAGGAAGGGGGACTGGGGGTGAGGGGCGGTGGCCAGGTGGCAGAGAGTAAGATACAGCCAGATGAGAGCACAGCCAAAGCCATTTGTGACTGAAGACAAGCTCTTGTTCCCCAGACAGGATACAACAGTTGGCCAGGGCCACTGTGACACAGAGCTGGAGCACATGGACAGAGGGCAGTGCCAGAGGGAGCCCACGGTCCCCACAGCAACGGGACCCAGTGCTCCCAGGGCTTATAAATAAACAGGCATGTGGGAAACGCACATTCTTTCTCCGAGAAATATAATTTATGTTTACAGCCAGTTTTTTTTTTCTTCCTAAAGAAAACGCTACCATGGAGGGGGCCCTGCCCCCGACAGTGTCCCTGAGCGGCCCTGGCCCTGGGCCCTCCTCCCATTATTGCTTGGATGGGAAAGGTCTGGCCCTGGGAATTGCAGAGCGAGGCCTCACTCCTCACCCCCGGAGGCTGTCCTGGTGACGGAGTGGAGGCACACAGTGCTCGTCCCATGCCCCACGCCATGCCAGCCACCCCGATGGTGCCCATTTAAGGGAATGGAGAGTACAGGCAGTGGCTACACTGGAGCAGCCGCGCAGAGTAGAGAGCCTCTCTCTCCAGTGCAGGAGGCCCTAGAGGCACAGTGGCTTCTTTTCAAACTTGACAGCTGGAAGGCTCAGGCTGTGGGGAAGGGAGGGAATGTTCTCTTTCCCAGCAAGATTCCAGGCACAGGCTGGAAGAACAGAACAGAGTAAAAGGCAAGGGCAGAGACCTTGCCTTCTGAGTCCCCCCTTCCCCACACAAAATTTAGGGGACCTGGGGAGGGAGGTATAGTACCATGATCCCCGGTGGAGGAACAAGGGCAGCTATGGTTAGGGCCCCAATCCCGGTTTCCCACACCTGTCTGTCCCGGGCACCAGCCCCAACTCCAAGCCCCTGCCCCTGGGCCAGGCCTTCTTCTGGGGGCAGTTCTTCCTCAAGCAGGCTTGTGGTCCACACCAGAGGTAGCGGCTCCTGCGCCAGAAAGGGTGGACCTAGAAGACCCAGACTCCAGGAGGAGGGAGGTTGCTGGGTGCCCTGAGCCTCCAGACTCTGCCAAGGGGATGATTCCATGGTCAGTGTGACCCTGGTTCCAGGAAGAAGCTGGTGCCTTTACTACTGTGTTGTTAGTGACTCTATCAGGGACCAGAAGGAGCTATAAGAACTGGACGGAACCGGGACTTGTTGGCCTGAAGACCGCCCAGAGACCAGCCAGTAGGCAGTCTTTTCACTACCCTGGAATGTCTGAAGATTACCCCCAGGCCTGCCTGTCCCCGGCAGCTTGCCCAAAGAGACCCCTTCCCTGCCTCAAGGAGGGACCCACCGTTCCCACAAACCTTCCCAGAGGCCCTCCTCCCAGAGTGGCCGAGGCCCAAACACCTAGAGCACAGACTCAGGTGCCCAGTCCTGGAGCTGCTTCCAGGGCGCAGAGGCTGTCCACGGGGGGCCCCAGAGCCCGGGAGCTCCCGCCCCCTATGAGCAGGTCTTCTTCCTCCTCATCCTCAAAGACCCGCGCTGGGCGCCTGGGCGGCGGCCGGGGCGTGGGTTCGTCGCGCTCGGCCATGCGCTCGACGGCGCCCTCGCCCACAAGGAAGACCGTGTCGGCGACGCGGGGGGGCCCAGTGACCGGGTTGTGGTCGTAGGAGAAGACGCGCAGGGCGCGTAGCGGGTGCAGGTCGGGGAAGCCGCCCAGGCGGTTGCGGTCTAGGTCGAGGATGTGCAGGCGGCCCATGCGCAGCAATGCGGGCGGGAACTCCTCGAAACGGTTGCCGTAGAGCCAGAGGCCGCGCAGGCCCGTCATGCGCGGCAGCTCCGCGGGCAGCGCACGCAACCGGTTGTCGCCCATCTGCAGCGACTGCAGCGCCACCAAGCGCAGAAGCGGCCGCGGGAAACGCCGCAGGAAGTTGCCCTCGATCCAGAGGCAGCGCAGGCTCTGCAGCTGCGCGAAGTCGTTGGGCAGTGCCGGCAGCCGGTTGCTGCCCAGGTAGAGGCGCGTGAGGCGCGGCAGGCGACACAGACCGTCGGGCAGGCGCTCGAGTTTGTTGAAGTCGAGAGCCAGGATGCGCAGCTCGCGCAGCTCCTCGATCTCCTCGGGCAGCTCGCGCAGCCCCGTGCCGCTCACGTACAGCTTCTGCAGGCGGCTCAGAGCGCACACGGCGCTGGGCAGCCGCCGCAGCCGCCTCCCGCTCAGCTCCAACTGCTCCTCGCCATTGCGCAGTTGCTCCTCCGCGTCCGATGGCAGCTCGTCCGGCATGGACTCGGCTATGCCCATGGTCACGGGCCCCGGCCGGGGCCGCCGCCGCCGCCGCCCGGCATCGCCCCGCCCTCGCGAACCCCCGGTCTCCTCGACGGGGCCAAGGCCGCGCCGGCTCCGGGGCCCCCCGCCCCGGCCTGCCCCTGCGCCGGGAGGGGGGCCGTGCCTGGCCGGGAGGAGGCGCCCTCCTGGGGCCCAGCCGCCGCGCGCCACGGGCCGCGCTTCGCCGTCCGCCCTCCGGCCTCCCCTGCTCCCTCCGCCGGAGGCCGACTGGCTCAGGTTAGCACTGACTCGCAACTCTGAGACCCGTTGCCCTGGCAACGCCCGACGCGCGTGCGGCTGCCAATCAGGCGGAGGGAGGGAGGGGCGGGGCCAAGGTGCCACCAGAGCGGGGTCCCGGCGCTGGGGCTCGCGCCCCGCGTTCCCCCCCGACCAGCCCCGGAGCCAGCGCTCGCCGAGGGAACCCAAGATCCGCTGTCCGCAAGCCTGGCACCGTGCCAGCACAGACCCGACGACAGACGCTGTCTACGCTTCCAGCCACAGCGAGCCGTTCGGTGTGCGGTTGTGTGCGTCCAGAGCTGCAAGTCCAAGAAGAAGGAACCAAGGACCGAGGAAACGCCGGCGCGCGACCCAGGACTCTGGACAAGTGGCTCTCGAGGAGGGACTGAGGGGCGCGGTCATTGCCGGCCGTTCATGTACAGCGGCGTGCGCCCAGTCTTCCCGCTGGGGTCACTTTAAGATAGTAACTCAGACCATTGTTCCTTTCTGGGCTTTTTCAGACTGGGTCACAGCTGAGGATCTGCGGGGACCCAAGCTTGGCTCCGCCCCCCTCCCCGCCCAGTGCACCCTCAGTGCACAGAGGTTCCTGGTTCGTGCACTCACACCCCCCTCTCCTGCCGAGTCCCTCCAGCTATGCTCAAGTTCGGTGTGTGGCTGCGGTGGACGGAGGACTGGCGCACTCAAGCGCCTTTGAGCACCACCAGTGATGACCACGCTCGTTCTGGAACTGTTCCTCTTGCACACGCTCCCACCAACAGCTTTTTGCCCATGACTTCTCCCCTCCTGCTCCGATCCCTCCTGCCAGAGCTGCCAGCAGAAACACTCCCTCTGGTTTATTGCCAGCCTGCCATGTGCCCAGCACTATGCTAAAAGCATTGCGCTGAGTCCTTGCCACAGTCTACGAGGTAGGTACCCTCGTTGCCCCAATTTTAAAGATGGAGAAACTGAGGCTCTGAGAGGTTTGATGTGAGGTGGGTGACTTGCCCAAGGTCACCCTGCTGGCTGGTGGCTGGGATATGAAACCAGGCAGTCTGACTCTCCAACTTTTGCTCCTAACCAAGTACCACTGCAATAAATGGAAACAATGACTCCACCTCTGTCCACGAATATTCTCACAGCAGAGCCTCAGTCTAACTCTTATGACAAAGGCATTATTAATCCCATAAGAAAGATGAGGCAAGTGGCCCCAGAGGGATTAGGCAGGCAACTTGCTGAAGATCACACAGTGAGTAGAGTGTACAGCCAGGAAGTCAAGTCTGCAGGCTCCAGGCCTCCTCCATCCTGCCTTCCCACCTTGGTGGGTGTGACCATGTAACTGACTGCAGGGACAGACCTCTAGACAGCATCTTGCCCTCTGACCCACCCCCACTCCCATCTCCACTACAGTCTGGGAAGGAGGCCAGCCCAAGGGCAGACAGCAGGGGCCAGTGCAAGGAGAGGATGAAAACTACAACTGCTGAAATGTAAGCTGCCTGGGGCAGGTAAGCTTGTCTCCTTCCCTGCTGGCACAGGGTCTGGCCCAGAGTAGTCGTTCCATGAAAATTATCAACATTTTAAAAGATGGAGGCAAACTTTACATGGAGTGAAATGCATAGATCATAAGTATACAGTCTGGTGAGTTTTTGTTTGTTTTGTTTTTTCAGTCTGGTGAGTTTTGACTAATGTAAACACCCGTGTAATATTTCCGTCACTCAGAGTTCCCTCACACCTGCCTCTTCCAGTCAGTCCCAGAGGCAACCATAACCTTGACCTCTATCATCACGGATCAGCTTTGCCTGCTCTCGGATTTCATATAAATGGAATTATTCAGTGTGTACCTTTTTATGCTCCTGGCAGCTTTTTCTCAGATACTCGCTATCTATGTGTTGGATAAATAAACGAAAGAGCAGAGCCGTAGTAGTTGTAATCAGGCAAGAGGTGTCATGGGGTGAACACAGAGACGGGTACTGCTCTGAGCCAGGAACTAGCCTTGGACCCCTGTCCTGGAACGAAGACTGATGAGGTGCAAGCTGAGGTAGAAGCCCCCGGGCAGAGAATAAGTGCGGCCCAGACACCAGATCTGGGATGTAGGAGAATCCTGAGCCCCAGCCAGAGGGACTTCAAGCTCCTTCCAGACCCCACCTAAGCCCCAATCCAAACTTCTCCCTTCTACTCATTCGGGAGAACTGGGAAAAGGTGTCACCTCAGACACCAGAAAGCTGAGGAAAACCCAGCCAGGCAGCCGGGATAAGGATGAGCACCTCCCCCCCACCCTCCTGCCCACCTTCCCCCCAGCAGTTTCCCCAAGGGAACATTTGCTGTGGAGGAGGAAGCCCAGCCACCCCCCTCACCACGTGCTCGGAGCTGGCACTCCAGCACCAGGCAGCCCTCTTGGGCTCTGCCAGCACGGGCAGGAGCTGCACGAGCCCCTGCAACGCCAGCACCAGGCTTGACGGCGCTTCCTGGGTTCAAGGGTACAGGGTACCAGCTCTCTTCTTTCTCCGAGTCTTTTTCTTGCTCCGGGTAGATGCTGTACCTTCGCCTCCCACCAGGCCCTGCTCAGTGAGTAAAGGTAACGTGTACTGCCGTTCCGGGCCCACGCAGGCTGGCAGCGGGGCAATCGTGTCGGTGAATCACGCTGTCACCGCGGGCGCCCGGTCCTTGACAAGGCGTCACTAATGAATTAGCTGCACCCCCAGCACGGGGCCTCTCAGCCTTTCCCCACTCCCCAGCAAGGCAGGAAACTGAAACCCAGGAGCAGGGAGGGGCGCTGACAGCTCCAGGAACGGGCCCAGATCCTGGCCAGCCCCTCTGCCCACATGCACTGGAAAAAATGTCCAAAGAACAGGCCCCTCGGCCCCCCAAAACGGCCTCTCCGTTCCTAATCATGAGCTATAACTGTCCTGCCCACCTCCAAATCTGTATTTTTAAAATAAATTTTTGAAATATAGAAGAAGTACAAAGCTCTCTGTGATAAACACCCCTGTGCCCAGAAGCCAGTGCTGACAATTGCTCACCTTTCGTCATACTTGCTTTAAATCTATTTTCTTTTAAATAAAAGGAAGAAAACAGCGCGTGTAATGTAGAAGTATCCTTTGTCGTCCCTCCCGTGCCCCCACAAGCACCCCAGCCGCCTGACCCACTGACCCTGCCAAGGCCCCTCTGGTTCCCCACCCCCGCCCATGCCCCCTACTGATCTTTGGAGCCACTGTGGCAGCTGAGACTTGAATAAGATCATGGAATGCTGGCCTTGTAGGTTCTTAGAAAACAAGGATTTGCAAGTATTAGAGCCAACAAGGAAATGTCAGAGCTGGGAGGGTGCTTAGCTCCTCTGGGAGATCACAGGCTCTGTTAAATGTCTGTAAGAAGCCGGTGACCCTAATCCCAGAAAAGTGCATGGAGGCTGGAACTCGCTCAGTGATGCGCACAATTCCCATGGTTCGTGATCTCCTGAGGGTCTAGTCCAACTCCCTCATTTGGCCAAAAAGGAAAGGGACACTATCCTTCGTGCCATGGCCCACTCCCCTTACCTGCACCAGCCAGAACTTGAGTCCTCACCATCATTCAGGTATTCATTCAACAAACGTTAAGCCCCTACTTGTATGGCCAGGCACTGGGGATGGCTATGAATGTGAACATCATAGACAAACAACCCTGCCTTTGTGCAACTTGCATTCCTGTGAGTGGAGATAATCAAGAAAACGCATTTCGGTGTGTCAGGCGATGATCAGGCTATGGAGGAGATAAAGCAAGGAAGAGACGAGGAGGCATGAGGACCCCATTTAAAACAGAGCGGCCAGGGAGGCCTCACCAACAGGATGGCATCTGAGCAAAGACGGGAAGAAGAGGGAACAAACCAAGCAGGCGGACATCTGGGGAAGATGCATTCCAGGCAGAGGGTATGGCGACACCGAGACCCCAGGGCAGGGGTGTGCCTGGGCGTTCTGGAGCCACAGAAAGCCCGGGAGAAAGGGGAGCTTGGCAGCAGACAAGGCCAGAGAGAGCAAGGGAGGGGGCAGACCACGGAAGGCCTGTGGCCTCTGTGAAGGCTTTGGCTTTGGGTGAGAGATCACTGGGGGACTGAGCAAAGGAGTGACATGATTTGACACACATTTTAACAGGATCCCTTTGGCTGCAGCTGCAAGAAAGATGTGTGCGCGTGTGTGTGTGCGTGTGTGTCTGTCTGTCTGTGTCTCGGGGTTTGTGCGGCTCCCACCCCTCCCATCTTGGTTCTCTTCCAAAAGGTGATGATGTTTATCATTCACTGAGCACCTGCTGGTTATCTACTTTACCTTTCTCCACAGCTTTGCCAGGCAGGTACTAAATCCCCCTGCTCTACAGGTGAGGAAACAGATTCAGAGAAGTTAAGTAACTTTATCAAGGTCACACAGCTGGTCAGGGGCAAAGGCAGGATTCCAACCCAGTCCATCTTATTGAAGAGCCAGGCCTCTTCCTACTATGTCTCCTTGTCTCTCAGCTAGGGAAAATCAGAGAAACCACCTAGGATGCCGAAATGCTTGCCCGCATCCTGCAAACAGCACAAAGATTTCCAGGACGGCCCTACTTGGAGATCTTGATCCCAGGCCCTGGGGTTCAGCGTTTGCCCAACTGGGGGTGTCCTAGAACCCACAAGGCAAGCCTAGGAACCCCAAAACAGGCTGGGGAGGGCAGAGCAAAGAGGTCCCTAGGGGTTGTGATCTGGGCTCAGGGGTTTCCTATTAGCAAATCCCAGGCAGTCTCTGGCCCCCCGTTGGCCCAGAGCCCTTCATTAGACAGCCAGACTCACAAGGCTAACCCAGCCTCTGCGCATCTGCTCCCCAGACTCCCTAGAAACTGGAGCCTAGACGTACCTTGGGGATCACTGTCCCCTGAAACCAGAGCTCTGAGACTGACCTGCTTGGTCTGTTGAAAGCTGAGAGTGTCATTTTCCATTCAGTCCCCCCCACCCCCCGCCAACCCCCTTCATCTCTTCCAAGGACACCGGAGCTGGAGCAGCAAGGCCAAGGGAGTGAGGCTGACTCGATGGTCTGGGCCACGCCTCCACGCTGTGCATGGGAACCTGACCATCTTAATGGTTCTGGTAGGTTCCACGTTCCAGAATGGCTTCTGAGCGTGATGGCTCCTTCCTTCTGGAAGAGGCCATGGTGGTCACGGCTGGCAGCTGCCCATATGTTAATACCTTCCCAGATCTGTGGCCGAGTGCAAGTCCAGTCTTGCTCCAAGACTACAGACACAGGTCCCAATCGTGACCACCAAGGACTTGCCTGGCCTCCTCCCCCTCCCTGTGGCAGGGGCTGCTAAGGGTCACCAGCATCTGTCCCCCCACCCACCGCTTCTTCCTGAGCTCTCAGGCTGATGGGGTGGGGCCCTGGAATGAGCACTGGGCCAATGGATGTGAGCAGAAGTGACGCATGCCACATCCCACACAATCCTCCACTCTTTTTTATTTTCTGCAGTGTTAAAGGTGGAAAGGAACTGGATCCCTGAGTCACCACTTGGAGATGAGCTATCTGACCCACATTAGACTGTGAAGCAAATGAGAAATAAATTTTTAATATGTTTAACCACTTAGACTTAAGGGCTGTTTGTTACAGAATTGGCCTGGTCTAACACACTTTCTCTCAGTTTCTCAAATGCACCAGCTTCTTTCTACCCCAGGACCTTTGCACATGCTAGTCCCTCTTTTTCCCATTCTACTTGGCTCACAACCTTCCTCTCTCGGAGAATCCTTCCAGATCCCCCAGAGCCCATGGGAGTCAAGCCCCTGTGTTACAGATTCTTGAATTCCCACATTTCTTCTTCAAATCACTTATTCCAATTATAATTAAATAAATAATTAACCATGAATTAGTTGAAGTCTGTTTCCTCTGTACCAAGATATAATCTCCATGAGAACAAGGAAAATAAAGGGAACAGTGAACAGGCTAGAGAAAAAACATAACCTGGCCTGAAAGAGTGAGTCAATCCTAGTTTTATTTTAATTGTTACTAATCTGTAGTGTCTTGTAACTAGATTTGTACTTCACAAAGCGAACCTATCACTCTTTAACACTATGTGAATTACATCCTGCACTCCCTTGTAGCAAATCACCCCTTGTTGTATTTGCATGTCACATAGAAGGTCGCAGACGATAACCCAGAGACAGACGGACCCAATTACCAGGCTGCCTGACGCCAGATGTGACTGTTTTGAAATAATGCAGGAGGAAGAAGAATGCAAGACCTTCACTACTTTGATCTTTATCATATACCCCAGACTGCAAGCCCCACATAAAAAATCTCTGATTCCCTGAGTGGGGGGGGCACAGTTCTTGAGAGGCTAGCCTGCTGTGTCTTCCCTTCTGCCTGGCAGAAAAATAAAGCCATCTCTCTCTCCCTCCAAAATCTCTGTTTCCATATTTCTGTTTGGCATCGGTACACAGAGAAGCCAAGATTTCGGCAACAGCAGGGACCTTGTTCACTGATGTTCCGTGGTTCTCAGCCCTGTGCTTGCTGCATCATCGTACCTACTCAAGGAATATGTGTTGAATGAATGAATGGGAAGTCTCTCTCCCACAGGTTCCCTGGGGCCATCTGTCCCACTTGAGCTACTCACTCTCTCAGAACCTCAATTCTCAAATCTGGAAAAAGTCCCAAATAGTGGTGAAGTGGGGCTGGGGTGAGGGGGGAAGCGGGGGTGGGGGGTGCGGAGGGCGGCTAGGGTGAGGTGAGTGAGGCACTTGCCCCGGGCACAAAATTTAAGGAGGTACCAAAAAGCTCCGTAGTAATCAAGAGAAATAACAGGTGAATGCAATATAGGCAGGATTGGTACCAGTGCTGTGATCCATTTGGAGCCTGCAGCAAAAGGAAAGGTCAGTAGTACGAATCCTGTCTTTATTCTAAATTTTGATATTTTGTTCATCATGAGTTTTTTGCATTAATTTTGATTTTTTTAATTATTGCATTCAGGACTTCCCTGGTGGTCCAGTGGTTAAGACTCCTCGTTTCCACTGCAGGGGGCACAGGTTCCATCCCTGGTCGGAGAACTAAGATCCCACAGGCTGCACAGTGCGGCCAAAACAAAAAAAGTAAAAAACAAAACAAACAAAAACAAACCCCACCGATGCCTGCATTGAACTACTATTGATCTACATTCCTCAGCTGGGGGTCACTTCCTTACACTTTGTGCCCAGGGAAATGCCTCACTCACCTCACCCTAGTCCCAGCCCCGGAATGGTTTGCGATCACCCTCTCCTCGAAGGATTATCGTGTCAGTGAGATAACACGGGAGCTGGGTATTATCATTTTGAGATATTAACTGCTGCTTCTCCGGAGGCAGTTTCCTTATATCCCTTCCCCTCCATTCAGACGCTAAATTAGCTTCTCATATTCTGCTCTCCAAAGGAAACTCAGAACAGAGAGTCAATTCCTCGGCTTTGAGTTGCAAAAGAGGCTTTGGAACACAGAGCCCGTTTTAAGAGACGAATATTTTTTGGAAGTCAAAAAACTTGGCTTTGAACTTGGAGAGCAGGGAACTGATGCTGTAAGCCCTGGAGTGGGGAAGCACGTGCCGCCACAGAAGCCAAGATTCCACCCGAAAGGAGATAAAGTTTCAACAGGCAGGTGGGAGAGAAGGGGCAGAGCAGTACTCCTAAACCTGGATGCTGGCCCTCAAAGGGGTCCCTGGCCACCTGCTCTGGGCTGAGTTTGAGGGTGCCATGAAAAGGTCCCAAGTACATTTGGGGGACACCGGGGCAGAGGGGACCTACACTTCCTTTACCAGGTATGTCCTGAGGAGGCAACAGTCCTCCCACAATGCCCTGCCCCCTCCACGGTATGGAGAAGCCTCAGTAGAAATGGAGGAGAACTGGCCCCTCCCCAGAATCCTCTATACACCCCTGTATCATGAGGGGGAGTATCCAGAAGTTTATGCACCTCCAGTGCAGACCTGGTGTGTCTGAGAGCAAGCCGACGAACCTGGAGGAGATGCGTGTGTGGTCCAGGTAAGGCAGCTGAAGGATTGATTGCGTGACCCTGGCAACCAGAGATCAGAGTGTCACAGTTGCTTCTGGGCTGGTACGAAACCGCTAGGTGGAGTTTTGGGGGGCTCTGAGGAGCTCCGGTTCTTTACGTCTCGGTGCAGAAAGAACTCAGCGAGAGGCAAAGTGATAGCTAAGAAGTGATTTATTAGAATGGGACGCTTGTGAGGCTCACAAGTGGGCAGGCGAGACGATGCCTCGCCCCGAGGACTTAGTGGGCTACAGTTTTATAATCAAAGGGAAAGTGGCGAGGGGGAGAAGACCACCTTCTTCCTCACTCTTGAGTAGACGTCACGCTTCCATCATCAGCTCCTCTTCCATGTCAGGTGGGGGAGTTTTCTTATCCCTACATGGTCAAGCCAGGAATGTCATGGCACAATGGAAATGAGCAAAAAGGTGGTAACATATGCTAAAAATGGCATTTCAGGTTTCCTTATATATATATTTTTTTATTTTTGTTTTTAATGCGCCCAGAGGAGCATGTCCTAGGAATCATTAACTTACTGAGCTCACTGGGCAGGAAGTGGGTCTCATGCCATAACTGTTTTAGTGTTTGGGGGAGTGTCTCATGCTTCTGTTGCATGGTTTTGTTGCTAAGCAAGCCTGCTTGGTTTTGTGGTTTAGCAAACCTGCTTTCTTGAGTGATCATTAACTTACAGGGGTCTCCCATACTTTTTCCTTTATTTACAATCCCCTAGTAGGATTAACTATTTAATTACCTACTTTGTCCCTTTACTCTGTCCCTATCAGGTACGGGGAGGACAGGTGTGGATGACCAAAGCCCACTGAGTTCCCACATCTCAGGGGGAGTCAACACGGATGGATGCTTCTCCCCTGGCAGCGAGCTCCGTGTATACACCCTCCTGGAGAAGGAGATGAAAGGGAGGGGGCGGATCCTGACCTGATTGGATTTGAGTCCTGAATGGACAGTTTTGTCAGCTACCAATTGGCACTTGCCATCTACCTCCACAAGGATGAAATCATGAGTCACTGCAGCTGCTGACTTTCAACACCCCCTGAAAGAGTTCGGGGTGGAGATCAGGAATGAGGCGCTCTGTGCTCTGGGAGAAACTGGCAGAACAGGTGTTCAGATAGTTAGATATTTTCAGAAGATTTTATGAGCCCACTTCTTGCATCTCCTTGTATCTAGAAAAGCACTAAAATCCTTCATGGTGACGTCTGCTCCTCGGGACAAGCAGTAACCTTCACAAGACTCGCAGCAACGTTCTGCAAAAAATATGCATGTACTCCCCCTTCACCAAAATCACATATATACTGACTCCCCCCCGACCTCTTCGGAGCAGTTGCTCAGAGCTATCCGAAATGCTGCCTCTTGGGCTGTAGTCCTCATTTAGCCCCAAATAAAACTGAACTCACAACTCTCACGCTGTGCATTTTTTTTCAGTCGACAGTTTCAATTCGAAGAGGACTAAGTTGAACTGGAAGCAAAGAGATGGATGCCAGTTACAGAGAGACCAAGGTACGTTTCTGAGCTCCTGAGTATATGCCTGTGAAATCCACACCTGCCGTGCACAGAGCTGAACAGGGGGTGCCCTGCACGCGGGAACCAGGTCCAAGGGGCTCCATTTGCATCAGGAACCTCATACACCATTAGGGCAAGAGAGGAAGGGTCTGTTTTCCCATGTCTCACGATAAGTCCTTAAGGGCCAGCAGCATCCCGGCCAGGTGTGTAAGGCATCCGGCTCACAGGAGGCGCTCCACAAATTCTTATTTCCTTCTTCTTGACGGTAACCCACAGGTGAAGGACATTTGAACTCTTCGGGCCTCCCAGCATTCTCCTAGGTTGGAGAACCCCAACCGCTTTACAAGACAGAACCCACACGTCCTATTACGGAAGCTGAAAACTCTGGGAATTCCCAGCTTCCTTTGCAGGTTGGAAGCAGGCGTGTGACCTGGGAGCCACCCAGCAGAAGCACCCACCCCAGGTTTTGAATTGGAAATGAGAGCAGAGCAGAAGGGACTGTGTAGCATCCCCTCTGAGGACAGGTGGGGACGGCGGCTGCGGGAGGACCAGCATCTCGTGCCCCTGCAGCAAGATTGTCCTACCACAGGGACTCGAGGAGACCAGAGGGGCCACATGTCACCGGGCCCAGAGCCTCCCAAAGTCTTTCCAGAGCACAGCTTTTTCAGGAGCTCGCCCAATCTCTCTCTTAGGATGCCTTTCTTAGATACCTTTCCGGCCTGTCTCTTTAACTGGGGACCTCTGACACACACACACACACACACACACACACACACACACACACACACACACACCCCTCTTCTTCAGCAAATGAAAATAAAGCCCCATGCTTTTCACCAGCTGCACACTTGAGACCCCCAGTGCAGTGATGTGATGGGAAAGGCCCTGCGTTCCTAACAGAGACCCAAGCGTGCTCTCACTAAGCCGCGAGCCTTTGGGAACCGGCCGCCTCTCTCTGGCTCAGGCTGACCTGGTTTTTACAAAGGTCCTTCCAGGGGTGAAGTTTTATGACTCAAAGATCTTTCTTGGCAAACCCTGTCTGTAGCAGCATCTTGAGAAGCAAGGAGTGTCAGGGCGCCTGGAAGACCCCAGCAGGCCCTCCTCTGACCTTGAATAGAGGCCCCAGGTGGGGATTTCCTGGGTCTGATCCCTCTTCTAAAATACTTGCCGTTCAGGGAACATTTCCGTGGGCATGGGTGGCCCTCCAGATGGTCAGAGAGGAAATTGGGGATGGGGTTCCGACTTTCAGGCCCTCCATCTGTCTGTGGATAACAGACCCACTGTCCTGCAGCCTCCCCACTCAGGGCCTCCCTCCACCCCCCAGGCCTCCCGTTCCCATGAACAGATGCCTTTTCCCAGCGGACCAGTTGTCAAGCCCATGAGCTGGTGGAGCTTCAGGTCGCCACGTGACTCAGGCCAGATGGTGCCCGTCAGCATCAGCTGTCACAGCGCCACGACGGGCCTCAGCCTCACACACGTCCGCGTGCGTCACAAGTGGGCACCCAGCATCTGTCCCCATCCTGCCATCCCATCAGCCCTCTGGGCTCCGCACCCCACCCCAATGCCGTCAGTGCAGCACCCACCTGTGTCCCCAGACTTCCCCCAGAGGGAGGCCCTCCTGCGTTCCTGCTGAAACGATGGATGCCCACGGAATGTTCCCAGCCCCCGGCAGGCTGTGAGGGCTTAATAAAGGGTAATCATCATCACTGTACACCTCAGAGCTGTTTCTAAAATATCGGGGGGCGGGGCAGGCAGGAAGCTTTTGGGAACAGATTCAATAGGCACCCGCTGAAAGGAGAGACTCGCTGGTTACAGCTGAGCGGAGCAGCTTCCTGGAGGGCCTGGAAGAATTGGCCTCAGAGACAGGGCCCCCGCGGGACTTCCCTGGTGGTCCAGCGGTTAGGACTCTGCGCTCCCAACGCAGGGGGCCCAGGTTCAATCCCTGGTCAGGGAACTGGATCCCACATGCCGCAACTAAAGAGGCGGCGCAGCCAAATAAATAAATATTAAAAAAAAAAAAAAGGAGAGAGAGACAGGGCCCCCTCACGGGGCTTCCAGGTTAGGCGGTAAGGCTGTACAGGTGGATCGCCCACCCAAACTCTCCCAGAGAAGTGGAGGCCTGCTCCCAGAGAAGGGTCCTCAGGGGCCTGTCCAGGGCCAAGCAGGAGGGGACAAAGACCAGACCCTGTGACAACGTCAAGTCCCCACTCCTATCTGGGACTCGGGTTTCCTCTGCTCCAGCATCACTGCAGCAGCTCTTCTAGCCCACAGGGCGGGCACGGCTCCTAGCTGTAGCTCAGAGGGTCAGCTGGAGGCAGGAGGCAGCCGCAGGGTGTGGGGAGCCGGGATTTGGACTCAAGAAGTCTGACTCCGGAGCTCAGGCCTGGACAGCTACCCGCTGCAGACAGCCTGGGCCCAGGCGAGGAAAGGGGGCCAGACTGATGCTGGTCGGGGCCAGACTGGAAGCTCACGTCTCAGGCGTGAGCGGACGAACCCCTGAAAATGAAGCCACATCTCCCGCTCTCCACCTGACAGCACAAAGGAGAGGGATGTGGCTAAGGCCAGTCCCTCCCACGGGGTTTCAGTAACACAAGTGGCCACAGGGTGAGACGTGCCCACCGCTCCTGCCCCGGTGACGCACAGAGGACTGCTTGGCACTGATCCGGCCGTGGTCGTGGGACCTGCCGGGGGTCAGGGTTGGAATGCAGGGCCCTCAGGCCACTGTGGGGAAGCGTGGTTGGGCTTGGTCAGAGGCTGGGCCAGAGGGGAGAGCAACAGCGCACACGCAGAGGGAGAAGGGACGGCCTGGAGGGCAAAGCACAGGGGTCCCGGGGGCCACAGCCACGGCATCCGGGCGAGGGGTCGGGGCCACGACAGGGTCTCAGCCGCTGGGCTGCACTGATGCAGGGAGCCTGGGTGACTGACATCCTGGCACAGTGCAGGTGGCACCTAGAACCCACATCTGGTGCCCCCACCGGCAGGCAGAGTTCATTCGTTCATGTGTTCGTTCATTCATTCCATTATTTAATATTTACTGAGCACCTGCAAAGGTGCCAGCCACCACCCTGGGCTTTAGAAGTCCAGTGTGAACAAGACAGACACGTCTGTGCCCTTTCGGAGCCTCATAACGGAGGAGGGGGACAGAGAAGGGCCCCGTAATAAGGTCAGCAACACCCCTGGAACCTGCCCAACCTGCCTCCTCCACGGGGATGCCCACCTCTCAGCCTCACTTGCTCCCACCCCCGTGGCAGAGCCTTGGGCTGGCCCCTCCATGGGGTCCTTGCCCCCAGCCTTGCCTCCTTCGGTGCCCACTACTGGCCACTCTGCCCATTTGAGTTGAGTTCCCTCACCGAGGGGTCCTGCCCTGAGTGACTCGGTGGGAAGAGCAAAAGTCAGGAAGCCCGGAATGACTTGGAGTCCACTCACGGGCCCACCAGGAGACTTCCTTACTGGCTGTGTGACCTGTGGCGAGTCGCTCTACCTCTGTGTCAGCCTCCTCTCCTAGAGATAAGGAAATCTGTGTCCTGCACCAGGCAGGGGCTCTAGAACCACCTAGGTTTGATCTGGGTCCCTCCTGGACCCCCTTCCTGCCACCCCACGCCCTGGGTCACCCCGTCTTCAAACGACTCCTTGGGCTGGAGCCCAGGACCCAAACAGGGAGGCCAGGATGGTCTGCCTGGGAGAGAAGCTGCAGGGGGAGAAGGCAGGGGCTAAGGGGAGCTCAGGGGTGGGGTCCACAGCTCCAGCTCAGGAAACATCCTGGGGTGGCCCCAGGTCACCTGGCCTGGAAATTGGGTGCAGGACGATGGGGGAGGGCGGGGGAGAGATGGTGTCATCTGGCACCAGTGTCCCTGACACCATATCCCTCGTTGAGCCGGTAGAGGTAGGGTGAGCAGGAAACACGAGCTGCAGCAAGACACTGGTGGGGAAGGACATGGAGAGGTGAAACGGAGTGGGCCGCGGCGCGTTTGTGTGTGCACGCTCACGTCCGTCCTGGAGGTCTCTATACATCTGTTTTTGTGTGTCTGCATGTCTGGGTCTATGAAGCGTCTGTAGGTCTGCCTGTGTGTGTTTGTGGGTCTGCATGCACAAGCATCTTGGGTGTTTATGTGAAGGTGTGTTTGTGTACGTGTCTGTTTTGTGTTTCCATATGTTTCTAGGTGTGATTGTGTTAGTGAATCTACGTGTAGTTGCCTGTTAGCGTTTATGCGTCTGTATGTGTTTGTGTGTGCGTGTCTTCAGAGGTCTGTGTGCGTCTTGTGTTTGAGTGTGCTTTTGTGTGTGTGAGCCTGTGGGCAGGAGCCGCTGGTGGACCCCCTCCCTCTCCCCCAACTTCACTATGGCCAGACCACTACTGTGGCCCAGCCCTTCTGGCAGGTCCCTGGTTTGGTCACTTACCCTTGATGTTGGGGCCATGGACCAGCGGGCTGCACCCGCAGTCTGTGGGGCTGTCGGTGGGTCCTGAGTCTGGCTGGGTACGTAGTCGAGATACTCTGTGTCCCCTCCGCCCCTCCTCCAATGCTGGAGCCACCCACATCCCACATGGAGCCCCAGCCAGGCCCTGGACAGCCCCCAGACCTGCTGCTCAAGACTGCTGGGTACAGCCAGGCCCCAGGGCCAGCAGAGCTGTTCCACAGACTCCCACTAAGGGGCAGGGGTAGAGGTGGAGGGTGGGGACCAGCTGCTGGACGACTGAGTCTGCCCTCCTGCATGCGGGGCTGGGCTGCAAGGTGCAGGGGACATCCCCGGCCAGGGGCGGCTGCTGCCTTTCTGTCCTGTGAGACTTTAAGCAGCTCATGCACCCTCCTTTCTGGGTCCAGGTTCTTCATTATAAAATAAGGGGCTGGTGCTAGCAGGGCCACGGCGTACAGTTGTACGGTTGTGTACCGCACAAAAGCACCTGGCAGAGGTGACGGAAGGCTCTGAGAGGCAGCCCAGATTCTGCCTTGCAGGCTGAGGGCCCCTGTCTCAGGCTGCAACACCTGGAGAAAGAGAGGCTTTTCTCTTCCCGTTAAGACTTTAACTCTTTAGGTCCTGTGCTCACATGGGGGCGTCTGCCTAGAGGTAGCCTTGTTCTAATTCTCACAAAGGCACTGGGGAACCAGCCTTTGGGACCAGCTGCCACCCCTCCCAGTGTCGGTGTCCGGGGACTCCATCCACTGCAGACCCTCCTCCATCCATCTCTGGAGAGAGATCTCTGCGACTCTTCCTGCCCGGCTGTCCTCACCTCTCCTTTATTTACGTGTATATGAGTGTATGAATGTATGTGTGTGTGTGTGTGTGTGTGTGTGTGTGTGTGTGTGTATGCGTGGGTGCATGTGTATGTATGTGTATGTGCGTGTGTGTATATATGCGTGTGTGTGTATGTATGCGTGTGTGTATATGTCTGTGTGTGTGTGTGTGTGTATGTGTGTGTGTGTGTGTGTGTGTGTGTGTGTATGCGTGTGTGGGTGTATATGTATGTATGTATTTATTTAACTTCTTGGCTGTGCCGCGTGGCATGTGGGATCCTAGTTCCCCAACCAGGGATCAAACCGCGCCCCCCTGCGTTGGAAGATGGGCAGCGCGGAGACCTAACCGCCAGACGGCCAGGGGAGTCTTCCCCCCCCTCCTTTAAACCCAGATGGGCCGCCGGCTATCCTGCTTTGATCCCCTGCCCCATGCTGTAGACCTACCTCCCGCCCGCCTCCGCCTCCCCCTCTCTGGCCCGCCTGTCCCTCCCTGGGACTTCCTCCCTTCCACACTTGATGGACCGCTTAGCACAGGTCCTCGGAGACCCCTACATGGGAGAGGAAACTGAGTCTCAAGAGCAAGGTGCCTTGTCCAGAGCATGAGAGTGAGTCCCACCAGGCCTCCCTGACTCCAGACCTGGCCCCTCCAGCCCTGCACCCACTCCCCACCCTCACCCCTCCTTTCCCAGCCCCCTCTGACCGCGCTGACACTGCTCTGCTGCACTGCTCTTTATTTCATTAGCAAAGTAGCCGGGGAGCCCCCCGGGGAATGTGGGAATAGGGACAGTAGCCAGCTCCTGTCCCCTGGGGTCGGCAAACCTGTGCAGACAGAGATGAGACCTGAGGGGCTCCGGTGGTCTGTTCACTCTCCCCACCTCGAGATGCCCCTGATCTCCCACCCCCCGCTCTGGGGCTGGGGTCCCCGGGCAGGATTGGCCTGACCCAGGGCTTAGGATGGGGGGCTGGTCCTCGATGGCCACCCCTGCCCGGGGAGCAGCTGTGGGTGGAGGTCCCCCGGCCCCTTACCCAGGCCTCAGGCTCAGAGGGGCACCGCGAAGCCGCTGCCGTGGCTGCCGGGAGGCGTGGCTCGGTAGAAGGGGTCAGCCGAGACCAGGGTCCTGCAGGAAGGAGGGGATGCAGGGGAGGGAGGGGTGGGGCAGCGAGCCCGGACCTTCTCTTTCCCCCCCACCTCCACACGGCGCCAGGGCTCAGCCGGGATGGCCAAGCCACAGAGTCTTTGCCGGCCAGCTCTGGGCCATTATTGGTACAAACGGGATTTCTGAGGAATTGGATTGAGCAGAAAGGAGTCAGAGAGAGGCAGAGCCACAGTCATTCCGCTTTGTCCCCACACACCCCACCCCACAGCTGGCAGGGAGCAGGTGGGAGCTGGCCAAGTGCGAGGAAACACGAGCGCCCCGGGGACTGGGGCGGGGGGGGGGGCAGCCGTGCAGAGGGAGGGGTCGCTGGGCAGAGGAGGGCAGCAGCCCCGCCGGGCAGGAGAGGCAATGAACAAACCAGAGAGAGGAAATGGGCCTCTCAGATGGAAGACAGACGAAGGAGGGAGGAGAGGCCGGGGAAAGGCCTAGATGCAGCAAAGGACAGAGCAGGAGGGGGGCGTGCTACCTGCCCACATGGGGATTCAGGCGCCGCAGGCTCTCTGTGGGGTTGGAGGTGGCCTGTACGCGGGTGACCGGCTGGTTGAGGGCATAGCCTCCGGGCTTCTGGGGCTGGAAGCCACCTCGAGTCCAGCCTTCACTGTCTAGACCCTTGGGGATGCTCTCGAAGTACCTTCAACACAGAAGAGTAGCTGGCGGGAAGCTGGTCTCTGTCCTCCGCAGCCTCTCTGCGCTTCTCCAGCAGGAATCTTGGCTCCAGCGGAGCACAGACTGCTGCAGGTCCTCCAGCCTCCCGAAGGCCCTGTCCACTCACTCACCTCTTACCCTGGAAGCCTGCCCTCACGCTGCCCCTGAGCTGGGCGCCCCTCCTCAGAGCCGCCCCTGAGGCTGAGACAGCGCTCTGGAGTGTAAAAGACTTTTAAGAGATGCCATGCCTCCCTCCCTGGCCTGTGAACGTCTCGGGGGATGGGCGAGGATGGGGGTTGGGGACCCCGTCGCCTCCATTTCTCTCTAGGCGTTTGACTTTTTCTTCCATTTTGCCAATTTTCACTGAGCACTGGGCCGGGTTCTGAAGGTGCCAAAATGAGCAAGGTGTGGGCCCAGCCCTTGAGTTTACAAAGGGGGTGCGGAGAGATACATGAGAAAATCAGTGACTACAACCCCTGGGGCTCTGGGCCCGTGAGGAAGGAGTGGTGTGCCTGACACCTGCTGAGCGCTCAGAAAACCAGACAGGCAGGCGGGGGGAAGGAGAGATGGCTGGGCCTGAGGGTCTGCGGGAGCCTGGGGAGGGGCAGGAGCACAGCTGTCCCCCAACTCCCAGAGTGAGGCCCCGCCCCTCCCCCTTGCCCTCCCCGGGAACTGGAGCTGCCACGTGCATCGCGGATCTGCTGTGAGGTTCAGGCACCGCTTCCACCCTCTGAGCCTCAGCGTCCCCATTCAAAAGAGGGAGCATTTCGCTCCAATCCTCCTGGGAGATGGAGGAGCAGGGGGAGCAGTGTGGACGCGGATGACACAGGCTGACACACAGATGACAGAGGCCAGGAGGGGACGCTTTTGCCTAAGAATTACACCTCCATTATCCCACCCCTGGGATGCCCTCCCCACCCAGTCCTGGCCTGGGGAGCCTCCCCCATGACTCTAGGGCCACTTCCTCCTGGAAGCCTTCCCTGATGCCCAGGACACTCACTCCTTGCCCAGGGCTCACACAGCACAGAGCTTACCTTCTGAGAGTGCATGGAGCCCACCTGCCATGGACTGGTTGTGGTCTTAGCAGATGCCCTGTTGCTCCACATAGACCCCATTGTACTCCCTCATTCCTCCCCTGCCCACCAGGGGCCTGCACTGCATCTCTGGGAAAGCTGCCCTTGGGTTACTGGAGCAAGGAGGTACCTGGGCTTTAATATCACCCCTGGGGACAGCCCTTAACCAAGGATCAATGGGTGTGGGGTATGAATACCCCAGCTCTCTCGTTCCTTGGCTGGGATGATTCTGAGTTGTGTGTTTTGCACTGTTTTCTAGTGTCTCCCCATGGGATACCTGGTTTAATAACACACTGTTCTTGGCGGCCATCCCTTCCCCACCCCATTACCCCCATCCCTGACACCCTTAATAAAGGGTTCACACCCAACTCCTTGGCTCGGGGTCTGCTTCTGGGGGAACCCACATTAATCAAGTGTTGGCCTTCTTCACTCATTACTGTGAGCTCATTACTTTTCGCAGTCTCAGTCTCCCTGTCTGTAAAATGGGTCAGCTTCACAGACCCAGATGTGGGTAGGGAAGAGGGGCTCACCCTTGGTTGTAGGTGGTCAGGTAGCGATTATCCAGGTCAGGGTCATAGGGGCTCCGGACATAGCTGGGGTTGTTAAGGCTGAACCCTGTGGGCTCCTGCACCAGAGGGATAGAGAGGGGACTTCTCAGGTCAGGAGGGGGTGGGGATTTGGGGTAGGGGCTGGGTACCCCAGGCCTTACCTTTTTCCACACGGTCTCCTGGCCAAGCAGGGCAACATTTGTCTGTTGCATCCTCCGCGGGGGCTGGAATTGCCAGTGGTTCATGCTGCTGGGTTCTGGGCCGGAAGGGGGCACCTGCAAGGGACAGAATCACAAGAAGGGTGGCCGGGTGGCCAGGGTGAGGCAGCAGGATGGAGGGAAGGCAGGCAGAGGCCCATGCAGCCTCAACCGCCCCAGCCCCAGGATGCGTCCCCCTCCAGCCCCACTGAAGTCACGGCTTTGAACACACCCCTCACTTTCCAGCCCCTGGGCCTTTCCCCCTCCACCCAGAGGTCCTTCCTCCCTCCACCCAGGGGTCCTTCCTCTGCATCTCCAAATATCCTGATTCTTCCCATATTGCACTGCCCGGATCGAACGCCACCGGGTCCAAGAAACCTCCCTGTCTCCTCCTCTCTGAGTGTTCCCTTCTCAGAACACACAGGGGAGCCCCCCGAGGCCACTCACTCTGGGGTTCAGAGTCCTCTCCTTCACTCGGCTGAAGCCGGTCTCCCGCTCGGAGCCTCTGGCCAGCACCGGCAGGAACTCATCCCCCTAAGGCAGCAAAGCAGCCCCTGGCATGGCTTCCGGCACCATCCCAACTGCCCCACAGGAGGACCTCAGGCTGTGGCACAGACATTCCCCTCCAGCCCTGGCTCAGCTTACGTGAGGATGGGTCATGGGGAGAAAGTCTGACTTGGTGACACTCCGGCTGGGGAGGAGGACCTGGAAAGAGGCCACAGAGGAGCATTAGGCTGCTCAACTGCTCCTTTGTCCTGAGCACAGAGAAGGGCTCAGCACAAATGGGTATAATTGGACGTACAAAGGAAAGGGGAGAGTTTGGGAAGAAGGGAGGGGAGGGCATGATGCTGAACGGGAACCAGCAGTCCAGGGTTCTTGTCTGAACTCTCAGTGACCTTGGCTATGCTGCTTTTCCTCTTTGGACCTCAGTCTTCTCATCCAGAAAATGGGGGAGTTGGACCAAAGTAGTGGTTTTCGCCCAAGCTCTTTCATCTTGTGTTTCGGCAAAGGCTTCTGCAGCTCATATATATACATTTTTAAAGCTAGAAACCCCCAGACTGGAAAGCTTCAATCACCTTGAAATTCTAGTGGGGCCCAGCCTGACTTACCGGGTCCCCAGGGAGGACCTGGGAGGGCGGCTGGAAGATGATGGGGCTCTTGTTGGAAGCTTCGGTTAAGCCAGTCTCCTCCTTGGCCCCAGCTGATTTCTTCTGCAAGAGATCTGCAAAAGACAGCCCCTCTGTGCTGGCCTGGGACAAGCAGGCCCCACCAACGTGACCACCAGTGGCTCGGTGTCCCAGTAGGTGTGGGGGGAGCTGGAGGCCGGAGCAGCCAGGATCATGGGCAACAGGGGGACTCCAGAGTCCAGGGCAGAGAGCAAGAGAGGAGAGCAAAAGGAAGGGCAAACCTCAAACAGCCCTCCTAAGCAAGAGAGTCGTCCTTTGGAGATCAGCAGACCTAAAGCACAGAGGTCAGCCCAGGGAAGATGGTTTCCCCAAGCTGCCGATATGTCCTTCTGTCTTCCGCTGGTGCCTCCTCAGCCCTGTGCCAGCTCTGGGGTCCCCGGGGGTCTCTCCCAAGGGTCGGGAATAGGGAGGTGTAGTGGGAGGCCTGAGCTTAGACTCACTCCTGCCTACCTGGCTGGTTTGAAGGCTCCTTGAGATACTTGGGATCATACTCGGAAGTCATGAAGCGGGGGCCCTGGAGCACAAAGAGTGGAGCGATGGGGGACGCAAGGTAGACCAGGGCCCAGAGGCAGTGGGGGCAGTGCTGGCTCTCCGGTTCTCTGTGCTTTGAGTAGACCTGCATGCTCCCACACACATCTCTCTCTCATCAGGCATCACAGCGCCAGAAATTCCACCAGGAGAGCACAGTTCCTCCGTGACAATGAAAACTAAGTCATATCCCACGCTGGACTCCAGTAATGAACAACGGGACCCAGAGCCCCTGCGACCCAGAGCAGGAGGGGCCCAAAGAGAGGAGAGAGGCGGATGGAAGGGAATGGGTGCTCACAGTACACTGGGGCCCAGGATGGGATCGGAAGAGAAGGGAACTCAGGTATTAAATCCCAAGATACATGTAAGGAAGCCCGTGAGGACCACTTTGCTGCTGCCTTAGAAATACCAAATCTCAAACCCTTGCCTCGCCCCAGTCTCTCTGAGCGTGTGCGCCCTGAGCCCACACTGAGCTGGCTGCTCGGGTGAGTCAGCACAGAACCTGTCTCGAGGAAGCCGGAGGAGGTGCGTCCGGCCCCTCTGCCCGGCCCAAGGCCCTCATCGGGGCCACCCACTCACGTGTCGGGCATCCTCCCACTCCAGCGAGCCCTTGTTCTGCTGTCGGTGGAGCAAGGGCACTTCCTTGGGCTCCAGCCCCTTGATGGCCTGGGGCCCACAGTCCTGGGTGTCAAAATGGACCTTCCTGACCTGGGAGGACGGAGCAGCCAATTACGCTCCAGGTGAGGGGATGGCAATCACGTCTTGACTCTGATTCTGCTCTTGACCCCGAAAGAGTATCTGCACAGCAGCCTGGGGGGTCCCTTTACGATGAAGCTGGGCCATATCCCTCCTCTGCTCAAAGCCCTGCAGTATTCCCATTGCACTCCGGGTAGGATCCCACGTCCTGACGGCGGCCCACAAGGACCTAAGCTCCTCACTCCGCTCCAGCCACCTGCCTCCTTGCTGTCCCTCCTCCCATCAGGTGCTCCCACCTCAGGGCCTTTGCACTTGCTGTCTGCATTGCCTGGAATGCTCTTCCCTTACTTTGCTGCATCTGGAGGAATACTGACGTCCCTCAAGTTTTTGTCTAATGTCTCCATAGTAAGCTCTTTTCTGACCCTCCTGACTTGCAGGTCCAGTTCCTTCACTTCTGCTTCAGTCCTTGCCTCTTCCCTGGTATATTTTTCCCCAGCACTTATCACCTTCAGAAATCGAAGAGGTGTTTAGAACATATTGGTTGCCTGAATGGCAGTATCCATTCTGGCGGTGGTGGTGATAAGTATGATGGTCACACAGTGATAGAGATGAAGACGACGGGGATGATAATGACAAAAGTGAAAGTGACAGCCACAGTGGGGATGGTGATGTGGGCGTGGACATGTGGATGAGATGGGGGAGATCATGGGGAAGTGGATGGGCTTGGGGTGCGGAGGGAACAGGACTGGAGGTGGGGATGGTAGAGATGATGATGGTGACAGGAATGGGAATGGATATGGAGGGGGAGGGGATGGGGGGATGGGGGCGAGGTCAAAGGTGATAAAGGTGAGGGGACCCCAGCCCACACTGTGGCTCCCCCAGGCCCAGTCATCTCAGCCTTGACCAACACTTGGCAGTGCAGCCCCACCCTCTGGAGGGATCCCCACCCTGTCCACTCTCTAGCCCTTCCTCTGCCCCAGGCTAGGGTCCCCCTCCGTCCTGGTCTTGGCCCAGCACTGACCTCCCTGGTGGGGGTGGCTTCCCAGGCCTTCTGCCGAGAGGAGCCAGGGTGGGTCTGGTGCATGTTCCAGAGCAGTGGGTATTTGCCATCAGGCACCTCCAGGGGACGGGAGCTCTGACTGGTCACGGTCTGGAAATTGTTGCAGACTTGTTCCCTGAGGGCGGGGCAGGAGCGGGGGAGCTATTACCACCAGGGCCACCTCCCCTTGTCCCCTGGAGGCTTCCACCTCCCTCAGACCTCCCACAGCAGCCTCGGGAGTCTGCTTGCCTTTGGGGCCCAGGCTGAGGACGAGGCCCTGACTCCCCCAGGATCCCGGACCCCAAGCGCGGAGCCTGGAGTTGGTCTGATGAGGTCCGATGGCCCTGAGGGCTAAGGCCCGGGTGGGCAGGAGGTGAGCAGGGGTTGGACCGACTGTACCCCACGGCCGGGTTGTCCAGGGCACTGAGATTGGGTTGACAGGAGACCACGGGCCAGTAATTTGATCTGTAGCCTGTGCCGTGGTGAATGCCCATGCGGGGCTTGAAATCCTCCCGGCCTGCCAGAGGGGAAGCAGGCAGACAGGACTCAGGGTCAGCAGAGTGGCAGAGCAGTGACCAGGGCTCCCCAGGCAGGACCAGCATCCGCCCGCACCAGGGGTCTAGGAGGGCGTCCCCACTCCTGCCCCGTGCCCTGGGCGTGCCTCCTACGCAAAGGTGCCCTCACCGTAGGCTATGCAGTAGCTGGTGGCGTAGAATTTCAGGGGGTCTGTGCAGCCCCCCGAACTCATCTTCACATAGGGGGATACAACCCCCAGGGGGAGTTTCCCCATCATGATGCTGTGGGGCAGGGCCCCCGGGGGTCCTAGGAAGGAAGAACAAGGAGCCCCAGAGGTCTGGCAGCCCAAGGGCCCCGAGCCTGCCCCAGGCCCAGGCTGCGGAGACCACAGAGGAGGTGATGGAAGCCCACACAGCGGCCCTTCCCCCAGGTCTGTGCCTTTCCACCGACACCCACACCCCAAACTGAAGAAAGGACTAGTACTCATCAACACTTGTGTACCCTGTGTCTCATCTCACCTTCCTCACACCTTATCACCAACCCCCTCCCCCATTTTACAGCTGGGAAACTGAGGTCCCAAGTGGTGAAGGATGAGCTCATCATAGGTAGTAGAACCGGGATTCAGACCCAGGGTATCCGACCCCTCAGCCCCTCATCTTTGCCCCCACGTGCCCTCTTCCGGGAACGGAATAGCCCGACAATCGCCCACCCTGAGCACTCTTGGCCACCCCAGCTGGGAAGCTCACTCCCAGCCCCAGGCTCCTTGTCTCTCCCTAGGGTCCCTCGGCCTTGCCCACCTCCCACTAGAAGTTGGCTCAGCTCTCGTGGGGCCCAACCACCCAGCTGGCCCCACCCTTACCTGCCCTCTGCAGGGGCTCTGAGGTAGGGCAAGAGGCTGCAGGAGGCAGGCGCTGCTCCACAGAAGCCTGAGCCCTCGGGCAAGTGGCCAGGCCAGAAGAAACAGTGCGTTGCCTAGCAACAGGTGCCTAGCAACAGTGTCCCCACGCTTTGGAAGCCCTTCTGAAGCCAGGGCCCACTGAGGGGCTGACCTGGCCAGGAGGGGAGGCCAGGAGCTGCCCAGGCAAGGTACTGCCTCCGTGGCTCCAGCCCCGATGGTGGTGTCCCTCACCACAGCCGGGCAGAACTGCCGTCTGAGTGACATGAAATAAAAGATAATCCTGAACAATCACTCCAGTTTATTGAGCACCCACTTCATCAGACACTTTACATCCTTTATCTCCAGTCTTCTGAATAGCTCTTCCAGGTAGCTATTATTATCCCTCTTTTCACACAGGGAAAAGGAGGGTTGGACAAGCAAAGTGACTTGGCTGGCCGGAGATCTCACAGTCAGAAAATAGCAAAGTTGAGATTCAAATGTGGGTGGGTCCAGATCCCACTCTTAAGCCTCTGGGTAAATTAATGTTGACTCTGTTCTGCTAGAGCCAAATCTGTACCGAGCTCTTTCACACACATTACCTCACATAATCCCCAAACCACCCTGTGAACTGGCTACTCTTATTCTAGGTCCAATAAACCACAGCAGTGAGGAGCGTGGTTCAAACCTGATCTGTCGCCCCCATTTCCTCATCTTCATCGAGGGTGGTCACTGGACCTGTCTCCTGGGGCTGTTGGAAGATTTGATGAAAGAGTGGATTCAGCACCTGGCAGGTGGTTGATGCTCGGTTTTTAAAAGCTCTTCTTAGCTTTATTTTGCGATGGGAAAGGTGGGGCCCAGGCCCCAGAGCTGGTGGAAGAAGAGTCTGGATTAAACTGGCGTGAGCCGGATCCACAGGCCATGCTCCTTCTGTGAGGACTCATTCGCCGCACATCGGCTCTAAGGCTTGTGAATGTCTAACAGTTGGATCTCTGGGGACTGAGCGGTTGTGGGTGTGTTGGGGGGGGGGGGCGAGTGTCCTGATTTGCAGCATTTGTCGATTTCTATGGTGTAAACACGCCCTGCTTTCACGGCTGCTTTCAAACTACCAACGCGATGTTACTGAAAAGGGAATTGGGTATACAAGGTCAGCAGCCCACCAGGATTACAGTACTTCCACCATAGGGATTCAGTAGTTGGAAGTAACCCCAAGAGCATAAATGACAGGAAAATATGGGAATGTAATGAGGAGGTGATGACTTTGAAGTATTTATTAGCTTCTTTTCAAATATAATTTAGTAATATGTAAGTTTATATCATTGAAGTGTTAACAGCGGCTGCGTTCAACGATCAGCTGGCAGATTTCCTGGAAGTTTCACCGTCAGCTCTCAGGAGCCAGTGCGCCCCTGCTCTTCGGGGAGAATGAGGTGGGAATGAAGGGGAGGCCGAGGGAAAGGGGGCTGCCCTCGCCCAGGAGACGCCCTTGCCACACTCACCTGGAGGTGACCGGCCTGCTCGTGAGGGAGCTTGTGTCTGCCCCTGAGCCCCACAGAGAGGCCCTGGACTCAGAGGTGACCAGGACCAGCAGAGGTGTGGCAGGCACCCACCCTCCAGAGGAACGAATCTGTTCGGGGGTCAGAAGCTGCAGGGACAGAATTGAAGAGACACAGCCCGGCCCTCCAGCCAAGAGCTCCAAGTGTAATGACGGAGGTTCCCATGAGCTCCGCTCAAGAAACACAAGATAGGGAAGAATGGGTGGGGCTCACCCAAGGCGGAGGGAGAGAGAGGCCCTCCTTGAAGTGTCTGCATTGCAGGGAAGGGTTACAAGCAAGGACTCAGACTCTGAAGCCAAATGGCACGGCCCCGCCTCTGACACTTAATAGTAAAAGACTTGGTGCGTGTTACATGCGCCTCGGTTTCCCCCTTCTGGAAAGTGGGGGTGATAATGGTACCTACCAGTGGGGCTGCAGCTGGCACACTGAGGTGGTAGGCGCCCTCTAAGAATTAGGGAAAGGTCTTGGCAAAGGATTGGGCTCAAGGGTTAACAACAGGAGTTCCACATGGCCCTGCCCTCAGGGAGCCCACAGTCCACAGGGGTCTCAGTCACTGCCACTGTGATGTAGCCAGCGAGAGCTCAATTCAGGACCCTGAGCGCACTGAGATCAGAACTCGCTTCTGCCACTCGCTGGCTGTGCAACTCCCGGCTTCCGGGATTCACCTCCAACCCCTATGTTGCAGGGCTGCTGGTGGATTTGAAATACACTTTGCACCGTGTCTAGCAGGCAGTAGGCCTGCGCCAGGCGAAGATGAGGGAGGGCACTCCACGTGGAAGGCCCGGCGAGAACAAAGGTGAGACTACTTGGTCCCTTGCGGCTGGAGCAGTGGGTGAAGGGGAGGGGATCGCTCAGCTGCGGGAGGCAGCTTCGAGGGAGGCTGTGGCCAGGCTTTCCTTTTCGCAGTTGATGAGGGGCAAACGGGGCTGTGAAAGGCTTGAAACTGTCCCATATCGTTGTGACGGGAGCTCTTGCGTTGCTGGGGACCCCTGGGTCGGAGCCCACGAAAGACGGGGAGGAATTCTGGGAGGCGGCGGTGATCCTCCTGGTGGCCTGTGGTTTTTTGCTGTGTGGCGACACCCAGCGGCCATCACTCAGAACTGCAGGTGATAGACTGGTGCTGCCCTCATAAAGCTGGGGGGCTCCTGGAGGGAAGCGAGGAGAAGGCGCAGCTACTAGATCGCCCGGCCACCGGCCACCAGGTTCTCCAGAACAGAGGGGCCCGGCCTGGGCAAGGAGTGTTCGGGAGACCAAGGGCCCGGAGCTCACAAGAAGCAGGAGCCTAGGGGCTGCTCACCTGGTGCTGGACCCAGTGCTGACCCCATCGCTGTGTGACTTTTGGACCTCTCACCTCTGGGCCTCAGTTTCTCTAACTCCCCATTCCCCCCTCCCCCCAGCCCTTGGCAACCCACAGGTGACTTGCTATCTCTATGAATTTAACTGCTCTAGGCACCTCATATAAGAGGAATCGTACAATATTTGTCCTTTTGTGTCTGGTTTATTTCACTTAGCATAATGTCCTTAAGCTTCATCCATACTGTAGCAGGTGTTGGAATTTTCTTCTGTTTTAAAACTGACTAATAGTCCCTCATATGTATATGCCACACGCTGTTTATCCTCTCATCTGTAGATGGACACTTGAGTTGTGTCTATCTTTTGGTTATTGTGAGTAATACTGCTAACATGGGTGTATAAGTATCTTGTTGAGTCCCTGCTTTCAATTTTTGAGGGGTGCACAACAAGAAGTGGAATTGCTAGAACTTACTACAGTCATACTTCTGAAGTCTGTGTGCTGGAGGCTGGGGAAGGCACAAAGGGTAATGTTCCCTGGCTTCAGGTGGGCCCCGAGGCAAGGGGGTTGCTCGGGGAGGAGAATGGAATCAGGTGTTGCCCCCAGGAAAGGCCTGGTCTGAGTCCATTTAGGTGAAAGAGGAAGAGGCAGGGATGCCAATGTCTTGGGTGAGCCGAGGTCACATCTCTACTCCTTTCTGAGCCGCTTCTGGAACTTGAGTTTGAGGTCTGCCTCTGGCACAAATAGTGCTGTGTGAGTTTCCTTAATTAACCACACTCTCTGGTCCTGCTGCCTGTGAAAGAGGGAACTAGGCCAGAACTGGAGGTTTGGCTTGCTTGTTTTTAGTTTGAGATGTGTTGTTTATTTGACCTCAAGGTCTTGGAACTCTTTCTTCAAACAGACATTAAAATGATGACTGGCTCTGTGTCTCCCTCACCCCCCTCATCTGTGAGACAGCAGGACCCCAGCCCACCCTCTTTCCAGGTCCCTCCCCTTGTTACAGGAGAGTGTGGAGGGGAGTCTGCCTCACCCTAGCCCACACTCAGCCTCACCCTCTGGGGCCGGCTGGGCCAGCACTGGCAGTGTCTCCAGCCCAGACCCTGAGGTGTGTCTATGGAGGGCACAGAGTTTGAGGAACAGAGCTCATCGAACCCTACATTCTGCCCACAGGAACACTGTTTCTGAACCCAGATTCTTCTAAGCCCACCTGACAGTCCTCATCCAGGCCAGGTGCCCCCACTCTGTGATCCAGGACGGAGCAACTTGAAACTGGAACGTGGCGTCAAGGGGGTCATGACAGGAAGGGCTGGTTGGAGCAACGCCAAGCCCACGGGCCCCTCTTGTCCGTGGCATGGGGGTAGCAGGGTGGCCTGGATTCGCACAGCCACCTCTTGGTTCAGCCCTGGGTGGTGGCGCTGCCCCGCTGAAGGGCTCAGCGGTTCTGAGGCTGAGGTGACTGGTTTGGGAGAAGTGGATCCGGAGGCTCCTGGGTCTGAACGGCGTGGTGTTAGGACAGGAGCCCTGGCTTTGGGGCCTCACCGACCTGCGTTTAGATCCTGGCTCCATCTAGGACAGTGTCCCAGGCCTCGCTTTCCTCCCTGTGACAGCAGGATGCCACCTGCTCCCTGGGCTGTTGTGAGAATGAAATGAGAACTGTAAGATAGGGGCTCAGTGTGACACCTGCACAGTGGGACCGGTGAGTGATGGGGGCTGTGATTATTAGGGGTGTAAACGTTGGGTCCAGGGAGCAGGCCAGCAGCCGGGCCAGGATGACTTCAGTTTTCACTATCGATTTTGCCCATTTGCAGCATCTCTGCACTGTGACTCGGGCCTCTAGGACGGCTGCTGCCTTAATGAGGCAGGAGAGGTGCCCGGGACTGGGGTCCTAAAACCCCCACCTTTAAAACGTGCCCTGGAGGCTCTGCTCACTTATCTGTTGCCACCAGGAACTGAAATAGCCCGAGTCTAACAGCCTAAGTCCAATCCCTCTCTGTCTCTGTCTTTCCTAAAAGGAAATGATTTCCTTGCTGGTTTGAGCGCTCTCTCCCCCCACCTCCCACCAAGCTAGCATAACTTCCTGTAGTTCATTTCCACTCCCATCTGTAGATGTTTCCTGGAAGAACTCTGCCGAGCATATTTGTTGGCTGTTCTGTTTCTGCCTGTTCTGTTCTTTTACTGTCTCCTCTGGGTGAACTGGTTGATCTCGCACAAGGTTTAAAAATTCATGACTCCCGGGGAAGATGGAATGAGATGGAGCAGAAAATAAGAACACAATCTCAGTTTTCCAGTGGGATAGAGATAGTCTCATCAGTGAACAGCAAGAAACCGAGGACAGGGGTCAAGAGGGTGGCTTCTGGATACACAGAGATCTGGGTTTGACTCTCCAGCCCTGTTTTTCTGGGATCTGTGCTCTGGGACTCAACTCTACTAAGCCTGTTTCCTTACCTATATGATGAGGTCATGGTAGAACCCACACAGGCTGAGGACTCCAGAAAGATAATATTTAAGGGCTTAGCACATAGCCTGGCATAGAGAAGGCACTCAATAAGTGCTTATGGTTATGTTACATTACCCAGCCTCCCTTGCAGTTAGATAAGGACCATGTGGCCAGTTCTGGCCAATGTGCTGCATGAGGAATTGAGGAATGCCACTCTCAGTCTGAGGCAGTTATCAGTGGCTGTGAGTTTTCTACTCTCTGTGGGTGGAGAAAGGAATGTCAGGATGGAAGAACCAACGGATGGAGGCAGCCTGGATCACTGAGTCACCTCCTGGAGGTCAGCTGCCCCAGAGAGCGGGCTTTCCCTCAGCAGACGGGGATGTGATAGAGAGAGCTTCAAGCCCCGGAGGTCTGGGATTTTGTTTGCTACTGCAGCATAAGCAAAGAACTGAAGATCTGAGGACTTTTGGGAAATAAGTTCAGATGTGATTCTGTGTATTAGTCAGGGTTCTCCAGGGAAACAGAGCCAATAGGATGTACAAGTGTTCCTAAGTGTGTATATATAGTGGAATATTATTCAGCCATAAAAAAGAAGGAAGTCCTGCCATTTGCAAGAACATGCATGGACATTGAGGGCATGATGCTAAGCAAAATAAGGTGGACAGAGAAAGGCAAATACTGTATGGTCTCACTTATATGCAATCTAAGAAAAACAAACTCGAGAATTCCCTGGCGGTCCAGTGGTTAGGACTCCAAGTTTTCACTGCCAAGGGCCCGGGTTCAATCCCTGGTCAGGGAACTAGGATCCCACATGCCACACAGCGCAGCCAAAAAAAAAGAAAGAAAGAAAAAAGAAAAGAAAAGAAAAACTCATAGAAAGAGAGAGTAAATTGGTGGTTGCCAGAGGCAGGGCGTGGGGGCTGGGGGTGGGGAGGAAGTGAGTAAAGATGGTCCAAGGGCACAAACTTCCTGTTATAAGATGAGTAACAGGGCTTCCCTGGTGGCGCAGTGGTTGGGAATCCGCCTGCCAATGCAGAGGACACAGGTTTGAGCCCTGGTCCGGGAAGATCCCACAATGCTGCGGAGCAACTAAGCCCGTGCGCCACAACTACTGAGCCTGCACTCTAGAGCCCGCGAGCCACAGCTACTGAGCCCGAGTGCCACAACTACTGAAGCCCGTGTGCCTAGAGCCCGTGCTCCGCAACAAGAGAAGCCACCGCAATGAGAAGCCTGGGCAACGCAACGAAGAGTACCCCCCGCTTGCTGCAACTAGAGGAAGCCCACGCACATCAACAAAGACCCAATGCAGCCAAAAAATAAATAAATTTTTAAAAAGTTATGGGCTTCCCTGGTGGCGCAGTGGTTGAAAGTCTGCCTGCCGATGCCGGGGACACGGGTTCGTGCCCCAGTCCGGGAGGATCCCACATGCCGCGGAGCGGCTGGGCCCGTGAGCCATGGCCGCTGAGCCTGCGCGTCCGGAGCCTGCGTTCCGCAATGGGAGAGGCCACAGCAGTGAGAGGCCCGTGTACCGCAAAAAAAAATAAAAATAAAAATAAAATAAAAAATTTAAAAAAATTTTAAAAAAAATTTTAAAAAGATGAATAGCTTCTGGGAATCTAATGTACAGCATGATGACTACAGTTAACAGTACTGTTTTGTGCACTTGAAAGTGGCTAAGAAAGTAGATCTTAAAAGTTCTCGCCATGTACACACAAAAGGTAACTGTAAGATGATGGATGTATTAATTAACCTTACCATGGTACTCATTTTACAATATATGCATAGATGGAGCATGAGGGAACTTTCTGGGGTGATGGGAATTTCTGTATCTTGACAGGAGGTTGATGCAAGCATTTGTCAAAACTCAGCAAACGTAGAGTTAAGATTTGTGCATTTCACTGTATGTACATTTTACAGCAAAAGAGAAAAAACTTTAAATACAAAATATCAAAGTCGAGTTAACGATACGCATTCTGAAGTATTTAGGGGAAGTGTTCTGATGTCTGTAATTTTCTTTGAAATGCATCCAAAAGTAGATGGATGAGTGGGTGGAAAGAGGGATGGAAAGATGGAAAGATATACAGCGAATCAAGTAGAGTGAAAAGTTAATGGTTATCTAAGTGCTGGATATATGGGTGCTTACCGTAAAACTCGTTCGACATTGCTGTATGTTTGAAATTTTTTATAATTTAGAAAAATTCAATAACATTTTACGTACTTATTTTTATAGTTACCTTTTTAATTTTGGCAAGTGACACTACTGATATGACTTTTTCCATTTACAGTGATGATGTAAGGTTTCCTTTTAAAATTAATTTGTCTAGGGAATTCCCTGGTGGTCCAGTGATTAGGACTTGGCGATTTCACAGCCAGGGCCCAGGTTCAATCGCTAGTCGGGGAACTAAGATCCCACAAGCTGCGTGGCGTGGCCAAAAGAAAAAAAAAAAAGAGTTAAGAAAGATGAAATAAAATTAATTTGTTTACATAAAAAGGGGCTCAACTTAAGAAAGATAGCAAGTGAATATTAGTATAGATGGTGCATGGTTACGGCAGAGCTCACGATAGCAATGAGTGGACAGGTTAAGTCTGGGACAAGTGCGGTGCTGGGAAGTACACAAGTTCTGGGGCAACCTTGATTTACATCCTGTTTTGCTGCTTGCCAGCCGTGTGGCCGACGGCAAGCCTCTCTGAGTTTCAGTTTCCTCGTGTAGAAATGGGATAATGTGATCTCCTCTGAAAGGAGGCTTGTTGTGAGACGACCCAGGGAAAGCCTGGCTTGGGAGGCCACAGTAGAGGATGGGCCCCAGCAGCCCTGGCTCCAGGGCCCTCTGGTGCATCTATTTCCTGAAGCATGCTTGGCTTTGAGAGGTCGCTTCTTTTAGCATCTCAGGTCCTCCAGACACCTGGGCAGAGAACCAAGAACTCTCTCCACTTTCCACGGTGAGAAAGACAGATCTTATTCTTTAAAACCCTTCTCCCCAGTCCGAGCGCATCCAGCCACCCGGAAAGAAGGGGACCAATCCTTCAAGCACACTGAACCACTGGAACTAGGGAAGGGGAAAAAAAAATCTCAGGACAGCAGGAGACCCAAGAGGCCTCTGACCCCTGCAGACCCACAGCTCTTGCTGTTGGGAAGGTTTGCTTTGAGCTCTGCAGTCAGATTGACACATCAATTTTTTTTTTACTCATTTCTTAAATAATTGGGAACGCCTTCTACATGCCAAGTGATGTGCCAGGTACTACGGATCTCAGGTGAACAAAAATAGATCTAGTCCTGTCCTCATGGAACTTGAAGTCCGATGGGGAGACAGGCATTGATCAGAAAGTGATGGATTTAAAATTGAGATGTTAGGGAGGTCTTCTCTGAGGAAGTGGCACCTAAGCAAAGATCTGAAAGGGGATAGGAGTAAGAAGGAGAGGGAGGAAAGAGCACTCTGGGCGGAGGGAACCGTGCAAAGGTCCTGTGCTGGGAGAGGTCGTGGAGAGGGTGAGAGGCTGAAGGAGCCTAGGAGGAGCTGGAGCACAGAAACTGAGAGTGGGACCAAGATGACGTTTAAGATGTGGGCATCCCTTGAGCTTCCCTGGTGGCGCAGTGGTTGGGAGTCCGCCTGCCGATGCAGGGGACGCGGGTTCGTGCCCCGGTCCGGGAGGATCCCACATGCCGCGGAGCGGCTGGGCCCGTGAGCCACGGCCGCTGAGCCTGCGCGTCCGGAGCCTGTGCTCCGCGATGGGAGGGGGGCACGGCAGTGACAGGCCCGCATAACGCAAGAAAAAAAGAAGGGAAGAGATAAAAGAAGAAGAAAAAAAATATGTGGGCATCCCAGGCAGGAACCTTAAAGGTAATGTTAAGGGTGTTCATTTTTTTTTTTTTCACTGCCATGGGCCCGGGGTCAATCCCTGGTTGGGGAACTAAGATCCTGCAAGGTGTGTGGCACCCCCCCAAAAAAAAAAAAGTGTCCATACCCTGGTGTGGGTGAGATCAGTGGAGGGTGTACAGAGAGAAAAAAGGAGGGCTCCTAGGACAGCATCATGAGGAACTTCAAATTTAATGACGGGGGGTGGGGGTGAGGTGGGGGTGAGATGCCTCCAAAGAGGTAGAGGTGTGGCTGAAAAGGCAGAAGGAAACGGAAGGAAATGCTGAATCATGAAAACCAAGGGACGGGGAGGTTTCTATCGTTGGTCAGAGGGAAAAGTAAAGCTTTGAATAATGTCCGCTGGATTTAGTAATGTGGAGGTCCTGGTGACCTTAGTGAGAGATGCTTTCATTCAAATAATGAGGTGGAAAGCTAGAGAGGTGAAGATGCGATAAGGAAAGGAGACAAGGAAGTGGTGATGAGTGTAGTCAACCCCTCGGAGAAGCTGACTTGTGAAGAGCAGGAAAGGAAAAGGCTTCATGTGCCAGTGGTCACGCTCACCCAGTCTTTCCCTAGACCTAATTCTTGAGCCTAACTTGTTTTGCTGGTTCCCCTCCTCAGTGTCTATCTTGAGGCACATTTAGAACAATAAATAGGAGGCAGGCCTTTAATCTGATCCTGTCCTGAGACACTTCATCTAAGGCAAAAGTCTTACTGGGCCTTTGTTGCCCAAAGCATTGCTTATATCTCATCTTTTTCTATTTAGCGTATAGATTTTTAACCCTGCAAGGCCCAAGACTTCTGGATTCTATTTCCTTTCATTCCTACTTGAACACCAGGTAATTCTTTGCTGAGCTCATCTCGTCCTTCTATATCCTCACCAAATGCAGCCAGTAGTAGCCAACAGGGATGACTGGTTTTCTGCTTTCCGGCCTCTTCCTTGTGGGCTGCCAGCTTGGAAAACACATAGGGTACCTCCCCCGTCAGAGCAGGCATTAGTTTACCCAGTGTTTTGCTAGTGCAGAACACAGAACTCCTGCTTTTCAAGGGTCCTACATCACTTTGATCACTTCTGCCCAAGTGCTAAGCCAATGTCACCACGGGCGAGTAACTCAATTCCTCTGGGCCTGTTTCTTCATTGGCAAAATGAAGATAACAGTACAACTTACTTCATAGGGCTGTCATAGGAACTGAGTGAGTCAATGCAGGTATTGTGTTAGCCCAATGTGTGGTCTAGAAAAAGCACTCGGTACATGTTGGCTGTTCAAATAGTAGAGGAGGAATTACATGTGTTTGTATGAGACTGATACTAAGTTCACAAGAGTCTGATATACTAAGCAGCCTCCTTTTAAAAAGTATTATAGTGAAAAGTTCACCTGCCCAGGGGACAGGATACTCACTCATGCTGGTCAGTTGGTGATTTTTTTTTTTTCTCTATAAGCAAATCTACACTGGAAGCCCAATTACCATCTGTTATCGGTTACCAACAGCTATAATACTGTTGGTGACTGTATGCAGCTATAATGCTGCATAACAAATCACCCCCAAACTTGGTGGCTTAAAATAAGAAGAATTTGTTTAGCTTAAGGGTCTTTGGGTTTGCAGGTTGCACTGCGCTTGGCTGGGTAATTCTTCTGGTCTTGACTCGTCTCACTTACCTACCAGCTGACTTTGGCTAAGGGGAAAGGGATGACTTGGACACATGACTCTCATCCTCCAGAAAGCTAAGCTGGGCAGGCTTTCAGGTGGTGGCAGAAGAGGTACACGAGCTCCAGCAAGCCCAATTGTGCCAGTGCTTTTCAAGGCCCTGCTTACTTCATGATAACCGACATCCCGTTGGCCAAGCAAGTCCCTGGCTGACCCCAGGGTCAGAGGGGAGGGCCCTGCAAAATCACAGCAAAGGGAGTGGCTACAAGGGCTAAGAGTCTGCCAGACCCTCATAAAGTTGATCGGTGAGAGTGAATTCAGAACAAGGGAAGCTATTTCTAGGATATTAAAAGTAGGTGTCTCAGCTCCACGGCCTGGTGTGGAGGTGCGCCTGTCACAGGAGGCTGGATGTCCCACGGCCTGGGCCCAGTTGAGTCAGTGCCTGAGACACACGGACCAATCATCCCTTCTCTTCTGTTCGCTTACCCCTCCTTCAAAGGTCCTCCAGAGCACGGGCTGTATATAGTTCACCTCTGTCTCCTGGGCCTGGCACTAGGCCTAGCACATGGTGCTAGGGCTGACAACCTCTGCTTGTGAATCAGTGAAATAAAGAGTGAAATTATAGGGACTTCCCTGGCAGTCCGGTGGTTAAAAGTCCGTGCTTCCACTGCAGGGGACATGGGTTCGATCCCTGGTCAGGGAACTAAGATCCCGCACGCTTTATAGCGTGGCCAAAAAAAAAAAAAAAAAACCTTCTCTGACCCCAGCATCTAGTGAAGACCGTTATAGCGTCACTTTCTAATTAGATTTCTGAGCGTCACTCTTCCTGTTTGGACCAAGCCCACTGCTGTTTCTATTTGCGCAGGAGACACAGCATCTAGTATAACATCTACTAAAACCTTCTCACTGTGCATAACTCTGCTTAGGGGTGGGAGCAAAGAGAGACAGGGGAGCAGGGGAGAGCCTGTGCTCTTAGGAGCAACCAGCAGTGGCTTGTCAGCAAAAGTGCTGGAGCCAGTGGGCGCAATAGAGGTTGGACAACTCAGCTGGGGGCCCTGGAATGGGGTCCGCATAGTCTTTCCGACCAGCCACATCCAGGTCTGAGACAGCCTGTGGCTTGGAAGGAAAAGACGGATAGTGACAGCAAGACCCAGAAAGCTTCCATCCTCATCTCTGCTGCTCCAGGTAAGGATGAAAGCCTTGAAGCAGGGCAGAGATCGAGCCCTGCCCCTGGCCCCCCGAAAATCCAAAGGCAGTCTCTCTGAACTCCAGACCATCACTTGGAGAGCTAGGTTGCACCTGTCCTGCTTGGAGGGCTCAGGTGTTCAGGCTGGAACTGCTGAGGCTGTGATATCATCTCTACAAGGGTCAGGACCCGAGGGGGAGGGGGGAGCCTATAAGTAACCGAGAGGGGGTCTCCATGAAGGACTCAGCACAGCAGTCCTCCATGGACCAAGGCAAGATGCAGGTGATGAGCCAGGAGCAGAGGAGTAATGACGACAGTTCCGTGTTTCGAGGTAGCAGACGGGGCCTCGGTGCACAGGCCCTGGAGGCCCACTGCCTGGCTTCCAATTCCAGCTCCCACGCTTCCCGCCTGCGGCTTCCGGCAAGCAGCTTCATCTCACCGGGCCTCACTTTCCTCACCTGGCCGAGGGAATGATAGTTGTGCCTGTCTCATATCCCTGTTGTGAGGCCTGAGTGACGTCATTCGAGGAATGCTCTTAGCGGTGCTGGGCGTGCCTTCGGCCAACACCACCACTAGCCGTGATTACGAGTGTCGCTCAGGTGCCAGATGCTGTGATGAGCACTTCACACAGGTGACTTATTTAGTCCTTACACCCACACATGAGGTGGTTCTTTGACTTTCCTTTCTACAGATGAGAGACACAGAAGCGTGGAGGTACAACGTGACCAACCCAACTGACCAATGGGAGAGCCAGGACTCACCTTAGGCCTGACCCCCAAGCAGCTGCCCTGAACTGCTCTGCTCTATTTCTCCAACACGTGTCCCAGGGCATCACCAAATGTGAACATTTCACCACATACTAACTGAAATCCACTGCGAAACAAAATGTACATCTTAACATCATAATTTGCTTTTTTAACTCTACATGCTATGATGTGTAGTTACGTAAAATGTGTTCACATCGTCCTTTTAAAGAGAACGTTCTCCTCCTTGGCGGGAATATCTGGATTCAGGCGAGACCTGGGACCTAGCAAAAGACTACCTCTTAGGTTACGAGGAGGTAGATTTCTCCTCTGCACGTCTTCTCCTTGGACGCCTGATGGTATCTTGGATGGCTTCAACTTTTCCACCATCTGTCCTGAAATGTCCGACTGCTGACAGACATTTGTTTCTTAAAGGCAAAGGAGCGCTCCACTCCTTGCCTCAGGTCACCTGACTAGGGAAGAGCCTCATGCCGGTCCTCAGTGCCAGAGGGTTCACTGGGAAACCGAACAAGGTGGCTTAACTGGGAGCTGGTCAGCACCCTCAGCTTGTCAGCTGCAGGATGGCAAGTCCTCCATCCTCAGATACGACGGGCTGTACCAACAAGATGCTGTCAGCGCAGGTCTCCCAGCCCTGCTTGCCATTTAAGGCTGCGTGAACTTCCCCATCATGGAAACTTCCTGTCTAGCCACGATAGCAGATGGATGGAAAGATAAAAGTAAGACTCTCTACTCCCCCAGTGGAATCTTTCCCAGGGGATGTTTAAAAATATGAACAAGGTTTGGGTCAGTGCCACCCTCACTGAGCTGAAGAGACAGAGCAGATGACCTCCAGACGATGGCCAACACCAGTCAGAGGTGCCTCTGCGATGACCCCGACAGATATGCCCCATCTAAGGCTCAGGGTCGGGCAAAAGGGATTTGGCTTATGGATTCTGAAGACTTAAAATGATTAAGAGAGGAAATGATGGGGAGAGGACAGCTTTTACTGCCCCAGTTTGACGTCTGATGTGGGAGCTTGTGCGACAGGTCTCGTGAGACCACTTCAGATGGGACAGGGCAGGGCCAGACGCCTGGGTGCCCCACAGAGGCTCTGAATGAGGTCAGTGAGCAGTGATGTGTCACAGGGAGAGGAATAAGTCCAGCTTTGTTCATCACAGATCTTGCGGGGCCGCTGGCCCTTGCAATATGTTTATTAATTTTTTAAAAATGTCCTGTGGCTGGCCTAGTTTTACTTAATGCCTAATAAAGGGAAAAACTGTTTACATAGCACCCCTGGTCTGACACTGAGCAGCTGAAGTTAAGCAAGATCCTTCACTTTCAGAGATGACACAAGACAGCAGCCTGGGAAGAAAACATCTCCTTTAGAAGCATGCCATTCCCAGGTCAAAGTGGCAGCAGCTGAACGTTATGTTAAAAAAGACAAAATCAGGGTGAGGAGAGATCAAACCCCAGGGGGATAAAGCCCAGGCTGCATACTTGGCTGCTGGGATCTGTTGCACAAGAGTCCAGGATAGATGCGTAAGTCGCTGCCCAACGCATGTGCACTTCTGACAGTCCAGACATCTCTCTGCATAAACTCTGTTTAACATTCTCCACACAGTACATCAAGTGAGGCCCGAGAGATTGGCCAGAGCCTGTGCTGAGCTCCCAGGGCGATCGATGTCTGCTTCTGCCGCCATTTCTCACTCCCATCCCTTGCTCAGGTGACAGTGCTACAGATTTTTCCATCGAAGTTCTTGACACCAGAGGGTCTGTTTTCTCTCCAGTCTTTACTGGCTGGTAAGACATCCCCTGGTTCCTTAACAGGTCTGGTTTTCTACCTGCAGGACTCTGCCTTGCATGAAGCTCTGGTGACCTCGCTGGCATGGCAGGCCATTTGTGTTAGGACACAGCTCCTAGATCTCAGGCTGAGGCCATGACCTAATGCTGACACCTAATATCTACCGAGAGCTCACCGCGTGCTGGGGACCACGGAAGAGCTCCGTGTGCTTTATCTCTTCACGTCTGATCTTCACAGATAGTTAGACAGGGAGCATCATCATCCCCACTTTATAGATGAGGAAATCGAGGCTCAAGTCGATTCATTTATCCAGACAGTAAGCAGCAGAGTCAGGATCTGACTTGTAACCAGTTCCTACCCTCACTTTACGAGAGCTATTGTGGGTGGCTAAGTGCTTACTTTGGGAGGCACCTGGCAGCTTCCTGTTCCCCGTGTCAGCGGTCCCCAACCTTCATGGCACCAGGGACCAGTTTCAGGGAAGACAATTTTTCCACAGACGGTGGGGGGGGTGGGGTGGGGCATGGTTCAGGCGGTAGTGCGAGCGATGCACAGCGGCAGGTGAAGCTTTGCTCACTCGCCCGCCGCTCACCTGCTGCTGTGCGGTCCGGTCCCTAACAGGCCGTGGACCCATACCAGTCCATGGCCGGGGGGTTGGGGACCCCTGCCCTATGTGACACAGGTCATGGCTCAGAACCGTCAAGTTTCTTTGCTGTAACCTCCCAAAGCATAGATTTCTACACAGTTTCCACCAGTAAGGTAGCATGTCCTGGAAGAAAGTTCATGAGCTTTGGAGACAGACTGAACTAAGCAAGATTCTGGCTTTCTGACTGAGTAGTGACTTAATCTTGGACAAATCATTCTCTCTGAGCCCACTTTCTCATCTACAAAATAGGTGTGACACCACTTGTCTGCAGGAGAGCTGTGAAGCTCTACTGAGATCGTGTGAGTAAATAAAGGCTGGTTCTCTCCTCTTCTCTCTTCAGCCAGGGACACTGAGGAGCAGGCAGGACCACGAGGACGCTCCGTGGGGACCGCGAAGCTCAATAGTGCTGGAAACGTGTGCTTCCTGCCTGCGCGCAGCTCTGTGCTCACCAACCGCCTGCCTAGCGATTCAGGCCTGCCTTCCTCCGATCGTACCTTTGATGGTCCTGGCCCAGTCTGGGTGATGGCCGTTCTGATTGGATTACAGCTCCTAGGGGAAAATTCCTCCAGTGAGACTACCCTCCTGGCAATGTCGAAATCTTCTAGTCCTAGAGCTAAACACTTTCAGCTAATTCATCCTAACATATTATTTCTTATGCGTTATTAGTTTGTCAACTAAAACGATCGTGGAGACTGTAGAAATATAGAAAATGTTTGCTATAGTGCTGCATGAAGCTAAAACCTACGACTGTGACCTTGTAAAGCTCTATAAACGTATGCCTGTGGATTACATGAGAAGAGACAAAATTAAAATAATTGTGTGAGGGCTGGGGAGTTGTGATTTTCCTTTTTAAAATACTCTTTAATATTCAATTATCGCCCAATTTACAAAGTGAGCATTTTAGAGAAAATCGGATGAGGATGCGTGCCCACACCATTCCTGCCCACTGCCCTCATCTGCCTGCTGGGCCTTTGAAGGATTCCGCTCAGGGGGCTTGGATCAGCGTCCCTTGGCAGAAAGAACCATCCCAGGTTGGAAGGGGGAATTTCACTGGAACAAAGCCCTGGGTCACCCGGGGAGCTTTCCACACAGCACGAAGAGCTGGCTGCCCCTCTGCACTGAGTTCACTTCTGGCTGAAGCAACGAGCTGGCACAATCGCTTCCCCTACAGTGCCCTCCTGTGGAGCCAGAGAAAAGTTGGGCCCGAACACCGGTAACTTAGACAAACCGCTTTGAGGCTTAGAACGGAACCACAAGGTCTTAGAATGAGATACACTGAACATTTACATGTCCTCAGGAGAGAGGCGGGTCCATCATTGGAGGCAGGACCAATGGTCTGGGTGGGCTGAGCGTCTAAGGAGAAGCAGGACATCAAGGCCAATACGCGTCATAAGCAGTGAGCATCCATCCGCAGACCGAGGCCAGGCAGGCAGTGGCCCTCAGCTCAATGTGGCTTTTCGAAGAGGTATTCGAGATCTGGGGCCCGCAGTCGCTGCTCTCTGTTTTTGTTCTTAGCAAAGTCTCTCAGCAGGGCCATGACTTCGTTTTCAAATATTTCTGGGGCTGGCTTTGCCTCTGCAAGAGAAGGATGGGCAAAAAGAATTACGTTGGTCAGTCAGTTGCCAGGTATAAGGATCTTGAAACTTGAAACTCTGGCCTTGGCCAAAAAGCACAGTGGATACACAGAGCAGCTCCATTCTTCCTCTGAATATACACGGCAGCCTGTACCGTGGGGTGGCAACCTACAGCAGCCAGTATTTGTAAAGAGCTTTACTGGGACAGCTGCTCTCACTTGTTTACGTACTGTCCATGGCTGCTTCTGTGCTACGATGGCAGAGCTGAGTAGTTGCCACAGAGACCATATGACTGCAAGACGATGACATTTACTATCTGGTCTTCCATGAGCAATTCTGCTGACCCCTGGCCTGTCCAACCTTGGCCGTACTGTTTTGCTCTGCATTTGGTACTTCAGTTGTTTTCTGAGTACTGTGTTTTCCCTTCTAGCCTATATATTTCCTGAGGCAAAAATCATTGGATGTAAGTGACAACGACTGATAACTCTAGTAAACTTAAGTATGAAAGAATTTACTGGAAAGCTAATAGAGGCTCCCCAAATTAACATGAACCTGGAGAACCAGATTTGCATGGAGAGGCAACAAAGGCACGGAGAGCAGACAGATGAGGACGCCAGCCTCAGGCCAGCGGAAGAGAGTCTGGCAGGATGCTGCTCACCTCTGGATCTTTCTTTCCAACCGTGAGATGCTCACTTAAGGTTCAAATTACAAGCAAAGCCTCCCACTGGGAAACCTTAGGTAATATGCTTTGGAGTTATCCTCCTAGCAAGACTAAGTACAATGCTAGGAGAGGGAATTCCCCCAAACAAAGCTTGATTTCCCCTCACTTGGCACAGAGCCTGGCATCTGTTTTTTTGTGTGTGACGACCAGAATAAGATCAAGGAGGTTTAGGCGCTCCCCAGGATGCTGAAAGTTGGAAAGTACATTATACTCATCCCAACAAGAAAAAGTCAGATCAAGTAGAACTATCACAACTTTCTGAAGTCATCAGAGAGCTGAGGTCACAGGGCACCCAAGAGAATAAAATCTAAGCAAAGAGAGACCCCTCAAAGGAGAAAATGGATATGAACACATGCTCACTTGAGAGAGGGCACAGGAAGACGAGGCACTGGGCACATACGAACAGGTAAGAAGAATTTAGCTAAAATTGTTCATCAGCTGCTGAAAGCCAGGTAGGCTAGCATGAGAGGTACAAAAATCTCTGGGAGACACAGACACAAGGAGAATTTGCCCCAATGTGCAGGTTCTTCTCAACAATCCGCCACTAAGTATGCGCATGACAAAGACTGTGTCCAGAGCAGGAAGCTGGAGAAAGCCTCCCTCAGTGATACAGGCCAGGAGGAGGGGAGCGGCCAATACTGCCCACCCACCCACAAAAGCACAATGCCCAGCCTGGCCCTTCCTTCTCCGAAGAACAAAAGCCTCAAGGGGCTGGGAGTGGATCAGCGAATCCTGTCTCCTACAGGGCACATGTGAGGACACATTTGGGCTGGTGGAAGGGTAAAAGAAAAAAAATCCTCTACCCTGATGGGACCAGCAGGATCACTGAGAAAGCTCACCCCCAAGACCCATGGCCACAGGGACCAATGGACCAGGATAACAGAGAATACCCTCCCTTCCCCAAAGCAACAAGCACCAAGTGGAAATCAATAGGTATCTACAGCTGGGAGAGGGCAAGAGCAGCATGGAGAGAGATCTCCTTGAAGCACAGAAATACAGGAGGATGCACATGGTAACAATAGAGGCTGGTGGTGAACTGAAGGGAACCAAAGCAATCACAAAATCCAAAGTAAGCTTAACTCCTAACTAGACTGACTCGATTCCCACTCCGACTGCTCCGCGGAAGGATCATGCCCATTTCTAAGCATAAAGACCATTTCCCTCAGTTTTTACTGTCTCACTCATGATGTCTAACATTTAATCAAATGTGTCTAACATACACACAAAAGAAAAGTGAAAAACAACACACTGTGAAAGGACAAAGCAATCAACAGAAACGGACTCAGGGATGACGTGGATGTTAGAACTATTAGACAGGGGATTTAAATAAAGTAACTATGACTATTATGTTAAAGGTGCTAGTGGAAAAAGTAGGAAAAATGCATGAACTGATAAGGAGCTCCAGTAGAGGTGGAAACTGTGAAAGTCAAATGGAAATGTTAAAAATAAAAATAGAAATATAGTAGCCCACAAGCAGAATGGACTCATCATAATATTTAATGGTCAAGGAAAGAATTAGTGAAGTGGAAGAAAGGTCAATAAATATTATCCAGTACAAATTACTCAAACTAACACATGAAAAGAAAAATAAGAGTAAAAGACACAAAACACAGAATCCAAAAGCTGTGGAACAATATCAGTCTAAACCAAGTGTAACTGGAATCCCAGAAGGAAAAGAGGAAGAAAATGAGGCAGAAGAAACATATGAAGAGATAATGGATGAAAAATTTCCAACAATAACATGAGGTAGGAAACACAGATCCAAATCCGGCTCAATTCCTAACCAGACTGACTCGATCCTGCGTACTAACAGCCTCACAAAAGAAGAGTGCCCATGTAAAGTGCTGAAAGAAATAATTGTGGGGACTTCCCTGCTGGTACAGTGGTTAAGACTCCGAGCTCCCAAGGCAGGGGGCTTGGGTTCAATCCCTGGTCAGGGAACTAGATCCCACATGCATGCCACAACTAAGAGTTCGCATGCTGCAACAAATGAGCCGGTGAGCCGCAACTAAGGAGCCCACCTGCCACAAGTGAGACCCAGCACAGCCAAGTAAATAAAATAAATAAATAATTTTTTTAAATAAAAGAAATAATTGTGAACCTGTAATTCTATATCCACTGAAAATACCTTCTGAAAACGACAAACAAAAGCTGAGAGAATTCATAATAGCCAACCTACACTACAAGAAATATTAAATGAAGTTCTTCAAGCAGAAGGAATATGATACCAGAGAAACATGGATCTACATAAAGAAATGAAGATCTCCAGAGATGATTAAAATGAAGGTAAATATAATGTACCTTATACATAATATGTGTTATAGGTTACATACATATTTATATATAATGTGTTATAATTTACATATTTATAAAATACAAAATACAATGTATTTTCTCCCTTAGTTTAAATTGCTCTAAAGATAACTGTCTAAAGTAAAACAATAGAAATGTAGTGTAGACGTACAACGTAAGTAAAAGTAAAACGTGTGACAACAAAAGCACAGAACATGGGAGAGAGAAATCGCAGTGTACTACTGAAAGTTCTTACATTACACATGACGCAGTACGCTATTCTTTTTTTTTTTTTTTTAGTATATTATTCTTGAAGGTAGACTATGATTAATTAAAGATGTATACTGTAAATCCTAGGGCAATCACTAAAAAAAATTATAGACAGATATAAATGATAAACCAATAGCGGAGGGGCTTCCCTGGCGGTCCAGTGGTTAAGATTCCACGCTCCCAATGCAGGGGGCACGGGTTTGATCCCCCCACATGCCACACAGTGCGGCCAAAAAAAAAAAAAAAAAAAGAAGAGAAAAAAAAAACAATAGCAGAGATAAAATGAAATTTTAAATACCCCCCCCCCAAAAAAAATCCATGGTAACAGAGGGGGAAGAGAACAAAGAACAGACAGCAGAAATAGGAAACAAAAAAAAAGATGGTAGATTTTAGTTCAACCACACTGGTAATTAATTATGTGTAAATGGCCAAAACACACCAATGAAAAGATAAAGACTATAAGATTGGATAAAAAAGAATGATTATATATCTATCTATAAGAAGCTCAACTTAAAGACAAAGATAAATTAAGAGAATGGTGTGGTAAGCAGCCTTCTAGGCTGGCCCTCAGTATCTCCCACTCCCCTGTGTACAAGCCCTGTATAATCCCCAGGACTGTGAATATGATGGTCTTCACACCCATGACTGCGTTATGTTATATGGCACAGTCAGGACAGGAAAATTATCCAGGTGGTTCTGACCTAATCACGTGAGTTCTTTAAAAGCAGAATCTTCCCCAGCTGGTGGCAGAAGGGGACGTCAGAGAGATCTGAAGCATGAGAGGGATTCCACGTGAGGGAGGATCTCCAATGCTGAGACAGAGGGGCCATGTGGCAAGAACCTGAGAGCAGCTTCTAGAAGTTGAAAGACATTAATAGCAAGCAAGACAACAAGGATCTCAGTCCTATGCCTCAGGGAATGAATGCTCCCTGAAACCTGAATGAGCTTCCGGGCAGGAATGTAGAAGAGATGACGTTGATTTCAGGCTGTGAGGTCTCGGCACAGCTTCTGACCTACAGGACTGTGCGCTAATAAATGGTTGTTGCTTAAAGTCACTAAAGTTTGTGGTAACAATAGAAAACTAATATAAATGGACAAATATATACCATGCAAACACTAATCAAAAGAAAGCTGGAGTGTCTACTATCAGACACTTTGGAACTACCAGCAATAAAGACAGACATTATATAATGATAAAAGACGCAATTCATCAAGAAAATCGAACAATCCTAAATATGTCTTCACATAATCACAGAGCTATAAAATATATGAAGCAAAAACTGTGAGAACTGAAAGGAGTAATAGACAAATCCACAATTATAGTTGGGGATTTCAACACTCCTTATTAATTGATAGAGAGTACAGACAAAATCAACCAGAATACACAAGACATGAAGAACGGTATCAGCCAACTTGACCTTGTTGACATTTACAGAAAACTTCATCAACAAGTGCAGAACATGTTGTGTTCAAATAAATGCACATGGAACATTTATTAAGATATACACATTTCAGGCTTCCCAGGTGGCGCAGTGGCTGAGAATCCGCCTGCCAATGCAGGGAACACGGGTTCGAGCCCTGGTCCGGGAAGATCCCACATGCCGTGAAGCAACTAAGCCCGTGCGTCACAACTACTGAGCCTGCGTTCTAGAGCCCACGAGCCACAACTACTGGAGCCCACGTGCCACAACTACTGAAGCCCGCGCACCTAGACCCTGTGCTCCGCAACAAGAGAAGCCACGGCAATGAGAAGCCCACGCACCACATTGAAGAGTAGCCCCCGCTCGCCACAACTAGAGAAAGCCTGTGCGTAGCAACGAGGACCCAACACAGCCAAAGATAAATAAATAATATTAAAAAAAAAAAAAGATATACACATTTCAGGCCATAAAACAAATTTCAAGAAATTTAAAAGAACTGAAATTATATAGCATACATTCTGTGGCAACAACGGAATCAATAACAGAAAAATACCTGGAAAATCTGGAAATATTTGAAAATTAAACATACTTTTAAATAACTCACAGGTCAAAGAGGAAGTCACAAGGGAAATGAGAAACTATTTTGAGTTGAATGAAAATGAAAACACAACACGCCCAAATTTGTATCATAAGGCTAAAGCAGTGCTTGGAAATTTATAGCATCAAATGCTGGTGGTGAAACAGAAAACAAAAAACCCAATTAAAAAAAAAGGCAGGAGGAAGATTTAGGGACACAACACCAAAGAGGTATGAATGGCAAATGACTTGAAAAGACCCTCGTGACTTCCCTGTTGGTCCAGTGCGTAAGACTCCACGCTCCCAGTGCAAGGGGCCCAGGTTTGATCCCTGGTCAGGGAACTAGATCCCACATGCCACAACTAAAAGATTCCGCGTGCCGCATCGAAGATCCGGCATGCAGCAACTAAGACCCGGTACAGCCGAATAAACAAATAAATATTAAAAGAAAAGAAAAGAGAAGACCCCCAATATCCTTAGTCATTAGGGTTGTGCCAACTAAAACTACAGCGACACATCACTACACGCCTCTTAGAATGGCTAAAAACAAAAACAAATTAAACCCTGACAATACCAAGTGTTGGTAAAGATGTGGAACATCTCCTTCTCCCCTCTCACTCCGTCCTGGGCAATCACTGGTCTGTTTTCTGCTATGTAGTTTTGCCTTCTCCAGAATATGATATAAATGGAAATCATACAGTGTAGAGTCTTTGAGTCTGGCCTCTTTTACTTGGCATAGGAGTTGACAAACAATGGCATACTGCCCATTTCTGTATGGCCTGTGAGCTTAGAATGATTTTTTTTTTTTTTTTTTTTTTTTGCAGTACACGGGCCTCTCACTGTCGTGGCCTCTCCCGCTGCGGAACACAGGCTCCGGACGCGCAGGCTCAGCGGTCATGGCCCACGGGCCCAGCCGCTCCGCGGCATGTGGGATCTTCCCGGACCGGGGCACGAACCCGTGTCCCCGGCATCGGCAGGCGGACTCTCAACCACTGCACCACCAGGGAAGCCCTAAGAATGATTTTTAACCGGTTGAGGGAAAAGACTCAAAAGAATATTTCATGACACATGAAAATTATACGAAATTCAAATTTTAATGTCCATCAATAAAGTTTGCTATAATGTTAAACATACATTTACCATATGACCCCGAAACCCTTTTCCTGGGCATTTACCCAAGAAAAACTAAAACCTACATTCACAAAAACCTGTATGCAAAGATTTACAGTTTAGGCTTTATTCATAGTTGCCTAAAACTGGACATATCCTAATGTCCTTCAACTGGTCAGCAGATAAACAAACTGTGGTACATCCACACGTTGCAATTCCACTCAATACAAAAGAATGAACTATTGGGACTTCCCTGGTGGTGCAGTGGTTAAGAATCCACCTGCCAATGCAGGGAACACGAGTTCGATCCCTGGTCCAGGAGGATCCCACATGCCGCAGAGCAACTAAGCCCGTGCGCCACAACTACTGAGCCTGCGCTCCAGAGCCTACATGCCGCAATTACTGAGCCCGCGAGCCACAACTACTAAAGCCCGCATGCCTGGAGCCCGTGCTCCACGACAGAAGAAGCCACTGCAGTAAGAAGCCCATGCACCGCAACAAAGAGTAGCCCCCGCTCGCCACAACTAGAGAAACCCTGAGCGCAGGAATGAAGACCCAACGCAGCCAAAAAAAAAGAATGAACTACTGATACAACAACATGGATGAATGTCAAATGCACTATGCTAAGTCAGGGACAAATATTTTCTATAAAGGGCCAGGGCTTTCTATAAAGCCCACTCTGTGGGCTTTCTAATGGTTATATAAGCCTCTAGACCCCGTATTGTCACACTTCACACTTGGAACCTATAGAACAGCTTCTATTTTAAGGTACAAATAGTGAGTGGAAACACAAAAACAGGAGATGCAGAGTGACAGAAATGGATGAGATGTCTCCTAATATCTATTCTCCCATTTTTCCTTGATAATAGGATCCCCAATTTAGCTGGGCACGTGGAATAGGCTACATTATTTCTTCCTTATGGTGAGGTGTAGCCATATGACTAAAGTGTGGCAGGTGGAAAATAAGTGGAATTATGGTGTATAATTTCTTGAGAAGGATCCATAAAAAATGGGGTGCACTCTCCTACCCTTTTTCCCTGGCTGAAATATGGACATGACAGATAGAGCCTCAGCAGCCATGCTGGGGCATGAGGTAGCCCTACACAGGCGGAGGGTGAAGGAAAAGCAAGTCAGGAGGAATCTGGCCTCTGTGACTCTGAAACCCCTCTGTGCATTCTGGAGATCTACCTCTGAACTTCTGTTATGAGAAAGAGAAACATAGTTCTGTCTTCTTTAAGCCATTATTGTTTGGGGTATTTTTACTCACAGCCAAAGCTAATCCTAACTATACACAATGAGAATTCATTCCTCACAAAGGTGGTGCCAGAGTGAGACTCCTGAAGACCTCGTGCTGTGCAGCCTGAGCTGTCTCATTCCACTCCATTCCGGGCCTGGTTTTCTTCAACCTTCTCTTTGATAAGTTTTGTATGGAGCTTCCCATACAATTCCACTAAATTCCCTTTTTTGCTTAAGTTAGATAGAATAGGTTTCTTTTGCTTGCAAAGAACCTTACCTCATAAAACAAATTTTGCACGCTTTGGAAAAATCTGAAGAGTGTTTGGGTTGAGTGTCTACTACATGATAAAAGAAAAAAAAAATGCCCAGGATACCATTCCAGACTCAAATCAGCCCAAGTCATCCTATTTTTCACTTTATGTTGCTTATCATGCCTAGTACCTGTAGCCCAGTAGTAAATATCCCAGTCATTACTGGGTTCATTAATCAGGCGATCGTAGAGGTTCAGTTGTTTCTCTGTCATGTTGTGCAGATGTGCCTTCGCGAAGAGGCTAGAAACAAGAAAGAAAAAGAAGTTGAAAAGCTTGCCTCCGGTCAAAGAGAAGTGCTATCCCGACTCCTATCCCCTTACCTGAGAAGGATGCAGTTTTCCAGCATCCCCCTCTTCCTGCTCTCATAGAGCAGCCGGGCCCTTTTGGTTTCTATGGATTCATCAGTTCGCTCCTGCCATGGAGGCAAAGGGATTTCAATCATGTCCTTCTGGGAATCTATCGGGCTGTCACCTCTGTAGCAGCGTCTGAATGATGTCACTCTGAGCGAAGGAGACACCAGGTGGCGTCTTGACAGAGCAAGCACCTGAAAACAAATAAGTCACAAATATCACAGGTTTTTTTTTTTTGGCCTCGACCTGCGGGATCTTAGTTCCCCAACCAGGGATCGAACCTGCGCCCCCTGCAGTGGAAGTGCGGAATCTTAACCACCGGACCACCAGGGAAGTCCCCACAAACATCTTTTTAACAAGGACGACCATCCTTGTCATTCACTCAACACTTACTAGGTGCAAAATGCATTTGATCTCCTTCAGTCCTTAAGAAGTTATGCTGATTTTATAATAACTATAAATGGAGTTTAATCTTTAAAAATTGTGAACTACTACGTTGTACCCCTGAAACTTATAAAATACTGTAAATCAACTATACCTCAATAAAAAAAAAAAGAAGTTATGCTGATACTGTCCCCGCTTTACAGCTTAGGAAGCTGAGGCTCGGAGAGGCTGAATGACTTATCAAGTTCACCCAAACAGTAACTACTGTGAAGACTGGAACCACCCATGACTGCAAACATGTTCTTAACCAGTGTCTTTCCAGAACCTCTCCAGCAGAAATATTTTTTCTTTCCTTTGCATTCCCTTAAAATTCTTACAATATGGTTTGCATTCTAATCACCTGCCTGTGTCAAAATCTGAGCAGACGGTGATGGTATGGCCCCTAATTCCCCAAAGTTTCCCAATCTAGAGAAGGGCAAAAACTATCAAGATGCAACGAGGGCTTCCCTGGTGGCGCAGTGGTTGAGAATCTGCCTGCCAATGCAGGGGACACGGGTTCGAGCACTGGTCTGGGAGGATCCCACATGCCGCGGAGCAACTGGGCCCGTGAGCCACAAGTACTGAGCCTGCACGTCTGGGGCTTGTGCTCTGCAATAAGAGAGGCTGCGATAGTGAGGCCCATGCACCGCGATGAAGAGTGGCCCCCACTTGCCACAACTAGAGAAAGCCCTCGCACAGAAACGAAGACCCAACACAGCCAAATAAATAAATAAAATAAAAAAATAAATTTATAAAAACAAAAATGTATAAAAAAAGACGCAATGAGAAGGTGGTGACGTCAGCAAGATGGTGGAACAGGAAGTCCCACACTCTCCTTCTCCCACGGAGACACAAACTACCCAACAATACACCGACCAATTCCCTTTATGAGAAATCCAGAAACCAGCTAAGAGGCTCCTGAACCTCAGGTGAGCACAAAGCCAGCTACACTGCAGCTGGAAGAAAAATTCATGGTACTCATTCAACATAGTCCCCCCCCTATGCCCTGGCTTAGCCCAGTGCAACTGGAGAAAATTCTCAGCTCCTGGCTTCTCCCTGGGAGGGAAAGAAAAGACTGAAACATACACCCAACATGCAGCCTTTCAGGGGGATGCCCGATCGACTAGTGTCTGTCTTGTCTGAATCTAAGTGTGACAGAAAAGATGCCAGGTTGGGGGCTGCTGAGAAATAGGTGAGGGTTTGGACTAGCATACACTCACTCGCCATCGTCCCTACCTGTGGCTTAGCACAAAACAAGCAGAAGAAAACCCCCAATTCCTGACTTCTACCTGGGGAGGAAGAGGTAGAATGTGTGTCCTACGTTCCAGCTTTTCGGGGAGCTGCCTGCGAGAAAGGCTTCTGTCTTGCCTGTCTCAGAGCACTGACAGGACCCAGCATACTCTAGATATTTGGGGTCCTCTGAAAACCAAAGAGAGCTGGTCAGCTTGCTGCTGCTTCTGAGGACCTGTGGTACAGCCGACAGAGGCCAATGGAAAGAAAGGAGGAGGATGTATCCAAAACTCCTGCTTTTTCAAGGAGCTGCACAAGGGACTGGTTTCCGTCTCGGCCAACCTGCAGCGCTCATGGGACCTGGGATACTCTGAAGCCTGGGGGCTGCTGAGGAGAGCTGGGAGGCTTGCGGCAGCTCCAGAGAACCTGTAGTACCATAAAGAGACACCAGAGGGAGCAAGAGATTATGAGCTCGTGAAAAAAGAAGCCAGCAAATCCCTCTAGTTGGGAATCTACGTGCACAAGTCTAGAGAAGACATTTCTACACAAAAGGTTTGATAGGCCCCCAGATTCTCTACCTGGACCGATTGGCAAAGGTCTTTCCTTGTACAAAGTCAGTCCAAAAAGACTAGGAGAGGTGGTTGTTTTTTCAAATGCATGGATCTAAGCACAAAGTTGCAAGGTGCATGAAGAAATGGCAAAACAAGGCCTAATCAAAGAAATAAAACAAACTTCCAGAAACCAGCCCTGGAAACAGAGGTATACGAATTACCTGACAAATAACTCAAAATAAATGTCATCAAGATATTCAATGAACTGAGGAAAACAATGCAAGAACAAAATGAGAATATCAATGAAGAGAAATATTAAAAAAAAAACAAAAACAAAATTTTGGAGATGAAGAATGACCAAATTGAAAAATACAGGGGTTAAATAGCATACTTGATCAAGCAGAAGAATCAGTGAACTCAAAGACAGTTTATTTGAAACTACCCGATCAGAGGAAGAAAAAGAATGAAAAAGAGTGAAGTATGCTTAAGGGACTTATAGGACATCATCAAGCAGACCAATACAAATATTATGGGAATCCCAGAAGGAGAAAAAAGAGAGAAAGGGGCAGAAAGCTTATTTGAAGGAATAATGGTCAAAAACTTCCCCAATTTGGGGAAAGAAATGGACATCCAAATTGAAGAAACCCAAAGGAGACAAAGGACACTAGACAGTAACACAAAAGCATTTGAAAGCATAAAGCTCACTGGTAAATGTATATATAGGACAAACACAGGATACTGTAACACTGTAATGATGGTGGGTAAATCAGGTTTAATTCTGGCTTAGAAGTTAAAAGACAAAGACAAAAAACTATAAAATACGCTAATGGATACACAACAAAAATATGTAGTGTGACATCAATAACATAAGGTGGGAGGAGTAAAAGAGCAGCTTTTGTATGAGATTGAAATTATTATCAGTTTAAAATAGATGATAAAATGTTCTATGTAAGCCCCACAATAACCACAAAGAAAACACCTATACACAATAGAAAATGACAAAGGAATTGAAGCATGTCTCTATAGAAGAAAATCAATGAAACACAAGGGATGACAGCAAAAGAGTAAAAAGGGACACAAAAGCTACAAGACAGAGAGAAAACAATGAACAAAGTGGCAATAGTAAGTCCTTCCCTGTCAGTAATTATTTTAAATGTAAGTGGATTAAACTCACCAATCAAAATACATACAGTGGCTGAATAGATTTTTTAAAACCCACAAGATCCAACTATATGCCTTACAAAAAACTCATTTTAGATGTAAGGGAACATGTAGGCTGAAAGTGAAAGTCTGAAATATATTCCATGCAAAAGGTAACCAAAAGAGAGCAGAGATGGCCCTACTTATATCAGACAAAATAAACTTTAAGTCAAAACTGTCAAAAGAGATTTTAAAAGGACGTAATATAATGATAAAAGGGTCAATTCACGACGAGGATACAACAATTACACATGCAACCAATATCAGAGCATCCAAATATATGAAGCAAATATTGACAGAACTGAAGGGAGAAATAGTAACACAGTAATATTTGGAGATTTCAAAAGCCATTTTCAATAATAAATCGAACATCCAGACAGAAGATCAATAAGGAAGTAGAGGACATGAACAACGCTGTAAGCCAAAAGGGCCAAACATACATATACAGAACATTCCACTAAACAGCAGCAGAATACACATTCTTCTCAAGCACACTGAGGACATTCTCCAGGATAGACAGCATGTTAGGTTTCGAAACAAGTCCTAACAAAAAAGATTGAAATCATACAAAGCATCTTTTCTGAACACAACAGAATGAAACTAGAAATCGACAGCAGAAGGAAAACTGGAAAATTCACAAATAAGTGAAAATTAAACAACACACTCTCACTCTTGAACCACCACTGGGTAAAAAGAGAAATCAAAAGGGAATTAGAAAATATCTGCAGACAAAAACACATCACAAAGCTATGAGACTGAGCAAAAGCAGTTCTAAGAGCGAAGTTTACAGTGTTAACAGTCTATATTCAAAAAGAAAAACGATCTTATGAAACTATGTGACACCATGACAGATACTAAAGACTTAAAAAGAACAGAGAGACTTAAAAAAAGAGAGAAGGGGCGCCCAGAGGCTGTCGGGCCAGCTCCACCTGGGAAATAGGTGAAATCTGAATTGGGTCTCCCACGAAGACTGACGGTTCAACGATATTACGAGACAGACACACAGTGGGCTCAGGCAAGGGTGGATGTAACCTGAATCTCCCTACGTTGCAAGATCGACCTCTCCTTGGGTCTGCCCTTGCCCTGGGCTATCAGGCAGCTGGACGCTTCTCTCGGCCTCCACTTCAGAGGAAGACGAGATACAGTTCTCACTGCGGCCTGCTTAGCACCCTACAACCCCCACTCTCCTCACCCGCGGAAGGGCAGGGAACACAGCAGCCACCGCCATTTTACCCGACCCACATCAGAAGCCAGAGGCCCGGCCACTTCCGGGAACTTCCGGGCACCAGTCCCGCAGACAGCAGCTCTGAGGACCTGAGCCGGAAGATGCGTCCTCGCGTATGGCGGAAGTGGCTGTGCGTGTGACGCCGGCGGCGGGGGACCTGGGGCAGAGAGCGGTTCGCGCGCTTCGGGCCTAGTCCGGACTCGCCGCCGCCGCCGCCATATTCCCGGTAACGGGGGCGCGCGGCCGGGGGCCGGCTGGGCCGGAAGAGGGCTCGGGGACGGCGCTGAGGCGGGGAGGGGGTCGGTTGAGTTCGGGGTACCCGGAGTTGGCGGGCGGCGGGAGGCGCGGGCCTTTGAGGGAGGGGGCCGAGGGCGTCGGGCCGGGTCTGTGGGGAGGGAGCGCGGCGGGCCTAGCTGGGGGCGAGGACTAGGCCTGGGTGGGGAGCGGAGGTGGTTGGAGATCCGAGACCCGCAGGGACTCTAGCCGGGGCCGCTTGGGGCCTCGGCAGGTGCGGCGGACTGTAGCTGCGGGCTTCGCCGCGATCGTTCTTCGCAGCGCCATCCGAGGGCCCCTAGGAGCAGAGGCCTGCACTTCCTCGTCGCGCCCAGGCAGCTGCGGCGCAGCTCCGGTCGGGCCCGAGGGTGATGGGCAGCGAGCCCCGCGAGCCCCGGTGGCCTGGGAGAGCGAGGGGCGGCGCGAGGCCGGGGGCGGGGCGGAGCGGGTGGGGCAGAGCTCGGGCTGCCGGGATGCTGCGTCTCTGGAGACGGGAGGTTGGCAACCAGTGCCCTCATCCCACCCTGGGACCCTTACGCCTCTAACTCTGTTTCTTTCTGGATACTGCAGTGGCATCTTTCTTACCTTGTCCATTTTCCGGGCTCGAGATCTTCCTTCCGGAGCCATGTCAGAAGGAGTGGACTTGATTGATATATATGCTGACGAGGAGTTCAATCAGGTGAGCGGTCATCGGGAACGTTGGTATTTTCCTGTACCAGCTGAGGAATCACTTGCACCAAACTTGCAGTGGTTCCAGGCTGTGTCAGTCCATGAGGATTTTATAGGCCTAAACACCCCTCTGTCAGATCTAAAATTTTCCCTCTAGCACAGACTTCCAAGATTTCTGACCGTTCTGCTTTATGTTAACTTAAGCCTCCAGGCTTGATTTTAAAAGCTTTGATTTAAGAGTAAATAAAAATGAGGTTTAATAGAGTGATGAATCAACCTGTGGAACTTGCTCCCCCAGGAAGCCAAAGTTGGATGTCAGTCTCTTCGAAGACTAACCAAAATTAAAAATCAGAATTAGGTTTGCTATAGTATTCATGAGGATGATGTTGGTACCTGTTCCTTTGAGATTCTCTCAAACTGCCCCTGGAGAAATGCAGTCTCCTCCCCCATAGGGCAGTGAGAGGCACGGTATAAAAGATAGCTTTAACGTTTAATTTCAGCTGCATTCCAGTTGTTTTCTGTCTTCCTTCCTTTCAGAAGTAGCTTGACTCCAGGCTTGAGAAGTAAATTTTATTGGTGGATCTCCTTGTTTGGTGGGGGGAGGTAAAGGTGTTGGACAAACCAGTTACGAAGCAGATACAGACCCAGCCACATGCTCTAAGTTGGATTTGTTGGTCTCTATATGATATGTCAAGAAATACGATACAGTAATGTCCTTTGAAACAATAATTTCATATACAGTTCAGTTCTGAGTTCTTGAGGTCAAATCTCAAGAGTGTCCCAAAATCTCTATTTAAAACTTACTAATATCTTGCCTGGATTATTTTCAGCACTGTTCTACTTCAGTAAGCTGGTTCTTCCTGTTGGCATCTTTTAATGGCTACATGTAAGGACCTGGAAAGAGGATAAAAAAACAGGCTAGGGAAGGAAAGTGCTCTGATTGGACCCTGGCTTTGATATGAAGCAACAGAAGAGGTTGATATATGCCATTTCTTTCACTTGACATAAGTTAGTCATTTTCCCATGTCTTCTCAGCCAAACTGAAGTCATGTACATGTGGCTGTTGATTAACTTAAATACATGAAGATTTTTCTTTAAATTTCAAACAAGTCATAATTATTTCTGAATGAGAAAAAAGGTTTAGAATATTTAGTTACAAACCATTGTTTTCCTGAGTTTTTCATATTACTTTGAATCAGACTTACTACTTTTTACTGTTTTTTTAGTACTAGATAGCAAGAAAACAAGGCTCCCTTAGTTGTTCTCAATTATTCATTTTAAAAACTTCTTTTCCCCTAATTTCCTTATCTGTGGGTTGGTAACAGTGCTGCTGATTCACTTTGGGAAATGGGTAGAACAGGGTCCTTGACCACAGGAACATTTGGTCTGAGAAATGAGATTCCATAATTTCTTAAGCAATGCAGCTTGTAGGTCATAGACAAGACATAGGCCTCATCCAGTGGTCACTGCTTTGTCAAGGTAGAAGTCATTGGCCTCAACAATTTGTTCTCTGGTCTCTTTAGTTAAACAGGACTTTTTTATGGGTCTAAGATAGGCCAAAGATGGTGTGTGAAATCAAGTAGACATTTATATCAAATGGACAGTATTTGATACTTAGTAAGTTGAAAAAAGTATAGATTTTGAATGTCTTATGGCTGGGGGAAGGTCAGGGGAAGGGTGCTTTTTTCCCCACAAGTAAGTTAATTTTTAGCAAAGCTGGTTTTAGTATGTTCTGGAGGCGCTAAAGAAGTGGTAAAAGCTCTGTTTGGCTAGGATTGTTAGAAGCAAGCTTAGACTGAAGGCAGCAAGTACACATTGTGTTTTAGAAGGTTATAAGAATGTTATTGATTCACCCCAAGCTTACCCGTGTACAAGAACCTTGTCATGTATACTTTGCTCCCCAGGGAAAATAAGCACTGTTCCTAAATGGAACCCTATCGTGCTGACTCCTGGATCTCTTAAAACATGTGCTACAAAAGCCTCCTTTGCAGAGCTACTTCACTCCTTTTACAGTTGGAATCTTAGGGTTCACAGCTGCTCTCTTAGGCTGGGGAGAACAACTAGAAAAGAGACTGAGAGCTGCCATCCTGCTGAGTGTTTTGTCTCTGTTCTGTTCCTTATGCAAAGACAGGTACTTTACACAATATGCTTAGTTTTCCTCATTTTTATCAACAAGTATTTATTGAGCTACTTCTGTTTGCTAGGCACTGTGTTAGAAGTAGTGAGATAAAAGGAAAAAATGGATTTCTTCTACTCAAAAGAGGTTCTATTCCTGGTGGTTGAGAGCAGTGGACAGTGATGGAAGGAGAGTGTGAGGTGAGAACTGTGGAAATAGTAATTATAAAGCCAAAAACTGAGCTTTGGTTACAGTTAAAAGAAAATTATATCAAATGGGTTGCTTTGAGAAAAATAAATCCTAAGCTGTATTATTCCCCTTAGACATCAGGAAAAGGGCTGGCAGGTAGGAACATTGAGCAGACAGGTGGGGAAGTTCTCATTTAAATTCATAATCATGCAAGTTCTCTTTTGTAAACCAAGAGGAGGCTTCATGAGACAACCACAGTTATTCCTATGCTGTTAAATGCAAAATTGTCCCTGGTATTAATTCAGTATTAAATACATACTTCTTTTTTAATCTCCCTGAAATGAATCCCTCCACATCAATGCCTGTAAAACATTGTATTTTTCACTTAATTTGTAGAATTAGATTTTTCTTTACCTGCATAAAACACCAGCTCATTTGGTAATCTGAAAGACCTCAGGCCCTATCTGTTTTTCTGTCTTAGCAACTGAAGAGTAAAGTGAACTGATGTTGCTAGCAGATTTAAATCCAAACACAACTTGATACATTGTTTCTTCAATAAAATCTTCAACAGAATCCTCAACAGGTCTGCCTGTGCATCAGAGAAGTTCCCACAAACTTCTTTGAACTGACGCTCTGTGGCACAGAGAGACCATTTGAATCTTGTGACAATTTTGCGTTCATTGAATCCTTTTGTGTTTCTTAAAGTGGTAAGGTAATCCATCCACCAGGGTCTTCCAGGATTGAGTCTGTCATATTCTCTAAGGAACCCTGAAAGAGTAGATTGTTTGCCGAGGCTTACAGTATGGGGGATTTCCTGGTGATATGTTTGATGTCTGAGCTGCCCGAGTCTGCATGTCCTCTACCCAATTATCAGCAATAATTTTTGTATTACAACTTTTAGACACACATCTCTGAATCACAGATACTACACGGAAGGAATTGCAGTTTGGTTCCACTGACCATCCAAGATGGTGTGTTTCCTTATTCCCTTTAAGTTCCATTTCACAATCCTTGATTTATTTAAAAAAAAAAAAAAAGGCACCCTGGTTTGAAGTGTGAAGTAGTGTTGTCTGAGGATTAGAGCATTGGAGAAGATTGAGTGGTTTCTAAGTCCTTTCTCTACCTTGAACCACAAGGGCAAATCATACCTAGTACATGAATAAATAAATAAGTGGTTTGGGGCTTCCCTGGTGGCGCAGTGGTTGAGAGTCCGCCTGCTGATGCAGGGGACATGGGTTTGTGCCCTGGTCCGGGAAGATTCCCACATGCCGCGAAGCGGCTGGGCCCGTGAGCCATGGCCGCTGAGCCTGTGCGTCCGGAGCCTGTGCTCCGCAATGGGAGAGGCCACAACAGTGAGAGGCCCGCATACCGCAAAAAACAAACAAACAAAAAAAATAAGTGGTTTGTCTAGAGTTAGGATTGTTTGAGATGTAAGGCTGTGAAATATTTTACACATAAAATGTTGAGTTATTAGCCGTAGCTTTCTTCACCTTTTTAATTTATTATCCACCCTGTGCTCTCCAATGTTAGCTTCTCCCCGTTCTTCACATACGCATCCTTTTTTATGCAAGGTCCTTATTTATAGGTTTGACTACCTAAAATAGTTTTCCTGTGCTTATTTGCCTCACTGATTCCTTTTCTTGCTTTTAAGTTGCCCCTAAAAAAGTTTACTCCCTTTTGCCATTCTCTTTGCGAGATTTTTACAAGCTTCAAACTCCTCTCCTATGGGGCTTGTTAAGAGTGTTTGTAATACTTGAAGCTATTTACATGCCTCAGGAAGTAGAATCCTTTCCCCCTCAATACCAGAACAATCCAATAGTATTATCATGGTGTGCATGTTCTTCAGATAAACTGAGAAACTAAAAGATTGTTTCCAAAAGTTGCTAATGGTATGTAGGTCTAAGAATGCATTTTGTAGTTAGTCTCTTCTCTAGTCGAAGTTCAGGATTGGCAGTTCTTGTGATGGTATTGAAGGGAGAAAGTTACTGGAGCTTCCTGTCCTGAGTTGCATTAGGGGAAATGATTCTCCTTCAGGCAATTAAACAAGTTACTTAATACAGGTTCTTTTATTCCCTTAGTATAGGCTCTTTCTTTATTCCTGTTTTTAAAAGACAGCAATGACATGAATGAGCTATAGTTTCCCTAAGACACTCCGAACGTCTCCCTGTACTCTCATTTTGGCAGTATCCTCTTTAGCACTGTTTGGATGTTTTAGAATGTTACCTGAAAATATACTTGTCTGATCCTTAAAATAAAAAGATCCTCTCTGAGATAATGACATTGCAAAATCTGAAACATTAAGGTCCCTTAGTAGTAGTTCTTTTGATTTTAGGAATTTTTATATAAGTGTTAGCTTGGGCTGCTGTAACAAAATAGCAAAGACTGGGTGGCTTATAAACAAATGTATTTCTCACAGTTCTAGAGGCTGGAAAACTGAGATCAGGTTCATGTTCTGGTGATCAGCCTCTCTCAGTTGCAGACTGCCAACTTGTATCCTCACATCATGCAGAGCATAGCAGAGCAAGCAAGCTCTCTTGATTCTTATAAGGGCACTAATCCCTTTCATGGGCTCTACCCTCAAGACCTCATCTCATCTTAATTACCTCCTGAAGGCCCTACCTCCTAATACCATCACATTGGGGAGTAGGGTTTCAGTGTATGTAGGGGGGAATCAAACATTCAGTCCATAACAGTAACATATCACATAGGCAAAAAGTATATTTTGCCTATCTTGCAGAATTCACGTTCATATTTGAAAGCTTACTATAACACAGCTTATGATATCGGTGCTTGTCCTGTTTCCTGACCTTTATATATATATATATATATATTTTAAATTTTTATTTATTTATTTTTGGCTGTATTGGGTCTTTGTTTCTGTGCAAGGGCTTTCTCTAGTTGCGGCAAGCGGGGGCCACTCTTCATCGCGGTGCATGGGCCTCTCACTGTCGCGGCCTCTCGTTGCAGAGCACAGGCTCCGGACGCACAGGCTCAGCGGCCATGGCTCACGGGCCCAGCCGCTCTGCGGCATGTGGGATCTTCCCAGACCAGGGCTCGAACCCGTGTCCCCTGCATTGGCAGGCAGACTCTCAACCACTGCGCCACCAGGGAAGCCCCTGACCTTTATATTTTAGAGAACTTAACTGTTTTTGTGTATCATTGGACATCTCTGGTATTGCTCAAAGATGTCTCATGAATGTCATGGTAATGTATTGGATCTGCATGTCATTTGAGAAATAGAACTTATAATGGAAAATCCCCCCATTATTCACTTTCCTTTTATTTTTTATATTTCTTTGATGGTTAATGGAAAGATGGGATTATGTACTATGAGTTTTAGAGCTTCTCTAAATCATTTGTGTAAGTCAAAGAGTTTAAACCAATAACTCCCATTCTTTTTTGTGTTTTGGTTCCCACTTTAACATGCTTTTCCCCCGATTTACATTTCTAAATAAATATACTCCCTTTCTTTCCTTCCTTCCTTCCTTCCTTCCTTCCTTTCTTCCTCCCTCCCTCCCTCCCTCCCTTCCATTTTTGGCTGCATTGGGTCTTTGTTTCTGCACATGGGCTTTCTCTTGTTGCAGGAGCAGAGGCTACTCTTCATTGCGGTGCGCGGGCTTCTCATTGCGGTGGTTTCTCTTGTTGCGGAGCACGGGCTCTAGGCGAGCAGGCTTCAGTAGTTGTGGCTCAAAGGCTCTAGAGCACAGGCTCAGTAGTTGTGGCGCACGGGCTTGCCACCAGGGAAGCCCTACTCTATTTCTTATTAAGTAGAAGAGTAAGTTTTGTGTAACTCTTGATTTTGGAAATAGCATAAGATGTTGAAAACAAATTTTCATTAGTGTATCTTAGATGTGGTCTTGAGAAGCTGGCCACATTGATAGCAGTAGCAGATGCATCTCTGCATTCTTAGTTTGCTTGTTTAATCGTCATATACCTTTTGAGTCTCACAGTTGATTAAAGCTAGAAACACTATAGACTGCTAACAGGGTCTTAGGAGAAACACCTACATACATAAGTATAATTAAGTGTTAAAATTGTTTTACATGGGGAAGTTTTTCTTCCTAGTTTCCTAGAGTAGGACAAGGAAGTTTTGTATGTTTTATAATATATTTGACCGTGGATTGTAAGTAAATTAGAGTCAAATAGAATGGACAAAACGAAAGGTTTTCAAACCCACCTTTGCCAACCCCTCGTCTCTTAGGACCCAGAGTTCAACAATACAGATCAGATTGACCTGTACGATGACGTGTTGACAGCCACCTCACAGCCCTCAGATGACAGAAGCAGCAGCACTGAGCCGCCACCTCCTGTTCGCCAGGAGCCATCTCCCAAGCCCAATAACAAGACCCCTGCAATTCTCTACACCTACAGTGGCCTGCGTAATAGGCGAGCTGCTGTCTATGTGGGCAGTTTCTCCTGGGTGAGCATGGGTAACCAAAAAGGCTTGTGGGTGGGCTGGAGGGAGAGCACTGGGAGGTGATGGCATTTTCAGAAACCACTGTTGCACTGTTTTGTGCTCTGATGGGGTTGGATTTCTTTTTCCTGGGATCAGGTTGGATTGATCTCTGAAAGAGAACTATCCTGAGGACGTACTGGTGCCGAAGAAAGCAATGATTAAGTGGGTAGTTGCTTTTTCTGCCATCTTGTTACCGCCCCTGACCCTGGGGCTTTTATGTCTACCAGGGTCATCTGTGGGATGAGATTTCAGAGTGAACACCTTGAACTCTTGGTGGTCATTAGATGGTCCTATGATAATGATGGGTGAGAGGGAGCAAAGACCTTGATAGCTGTAGTACGCTCGGGGTAGGTGGTGATTGTTGTTCTGCAAAAGTTATTGTGTGACATGTTTGGGGGCTGGTGCTGGGAGGTGGTGTTTTCAAATTAAGAAATGTATATACTGAGGGGAAAGTTGCTGTCAGTGATCAACTCTAGCCTATCAGATCTATAACTAAAAGCTGCTAGTAACCACCGTTTGAGCTGATGACGAGCCAGCCCAAGTGGCAGTCAAAGTTATAATAGGTTTTAATTTTCTTAGTCTCAAAGACGGGGATTGGGGCAGGGGTGGGTGGTTTTGGAATTCTGCATGGGTGAGGACAATAGGAAAAACGTGCTCTAATTGAAATATTGATGGGCTTCTGGGTTTCCTGTGGGAGGTCATGATTGTGACTAGAATCCTAGGTTTGAGGGAAGGGTTTGGGACATTCTGGGGGAGGGGGGTGTAGCTCTTGACATTTCTTCCTTTTCCATTTTGCCGGCCCCAGTGGACCACAGACCAGCAGCTGATCCAGGTTATTCGCTCTGTAGGAGTCTATGATGTGGTGGAGTTGAAATTTGCAGAGAATCGAGCAAATGGCCAGTCCAAAGGGTGAGGTCTGGATTTGAGAAGCCCCTTTTAGTTTGTAGCCATTGGGATGACATATCTGTACTGTTATTTTGGCCCTGTAATTTAATCCCTCCCACCCCTGGCCCAGTTTACTGCCTTGGTTTTAACAAACCACCTTAGAATGGGGACCTAGCTGCAATGTAGGAGAACATCCATCCATTGAGAGGCAAAGAAAGCTGATTTCTAATTTGAAATAAATAGGAAAATTTTAGCATGACACCTGTTTGTTTTTAGTAGTTTTGTGTGTTTAATATTAGAAAGATAAAAAAAAAAAAAAGGGACTTCCTTGGCAGTCCAGTGGTTAAGACTTCGCCTTCCAATGCAGGCGGTGTGGGTTCAATCCCTGGTCTGGGAGCTAAGATCCCACATGCCTCAGGGCCAAAAAACCAAAACATGAAACAGAAGCAATATTGTAAAAATTCAATAAAGACTTTAAAAATGGTCCACATCAAAAAAATCTTAAAAAAAAAATATTAGCAAGGTATCCTTGGCTTTACCAGTTTTCACTAAAAGTGGAAGAAAGTTTCTGTGTTCCTGTCTTGGTTGTCTAGTAGATTTCACTCGTTTTTAATTTTTCTTCCTCAAGGTATGCTGAGGTGGTGGTAGCCTCTGAAAACTCTGTCCACAAGTTGTTGGAACTTCTGCCAGGAAAAGTTCTTAATGGAGAAAAAGTGGATGTGAGGCCAGCCACCCGCCAGAACCTGTCACAGTTTGAGGCACAGGCTCGGAAACGTGAGTGCGTCCGAGTCCCAAGAGGGGGTACGTGGAGACCATCTGTATGAAGGGGGGGAAGTTTGTGGGTTTGTTTTCTGTGGTGTAGGCTTGGCCTACGATGTGGAAGAGTTTGAGAGAGGGTGGTGGTGATTATGGGTGACAGCATGGCAGTAGGTAAGCCAAAAAATGAGCCTCATGTGCTAGGAGTCAGGTAGGTTCAGGTTATGGCTCAGTTTTGCCACTAACTCATTATGTGACCTTGGGCAGGTCACTTTACTGCTTAGGGCCTACTTCCCCATTTGAACTAGACACGCGACATATAAAGTTCCTGTCAAGTCTAAATTATGTGTTTCTATCTAAAAAATCAAGTGTATAGCAAATGGGCTTAATTGTAAGACGTGTGTATAAATTATTAAGAAGCAACCACCATAAAATATAAATATGACACATAAAGATGGCTGTAATCTTGTCGTGAACATACACTGGAAGGATGTTCTGTAAGGAGTCGACCAAGAGGAGTGCTGGAGAGTAAGAATTTAACAGTGTTTCTCCAGCATTGACCAGGGGGGTTGGGTACCCTTTCTGTTACCTGCGATTTTAGTTTGCTTGGCAAGTGTTTCCCATTAGTAAAGAAAGTTGCATCATGCTACCTTAGCCTGATGATAGTATGCCTTAAGCTCACCTTATTCCCTTTATTCTGACCCTGTGCTCACCAAGACACCTTCTGATACTAATTTGGTTTCCCAACTAGGCTCTCCTACTGGGAAGAGAATGCGCTGACCAGCCGACACAAGTATTCCAGTCTGCTTGGCAGTTATATTTCTCATTGTAAATTAATAAATTGTCATTCTGGTTTATGAATCAGTCTCTTGTGAGTTTGGATAGTGTGAATCAATCTCCTAGGGTCCAGTCATCCCTGGGTGAACTGTTAAAATCAAGTTTCTGAACCTGCGAAACCTGGGGACCAACCTTGGATTGTCCTGACTTCAGAAGGTGCAGCCACCCTGCAAGGCCCTGCCTGAAACAGTCAACTGCCATTACTTTCCTTTTACGGGGTATGGCAAAGTTTTTCGTTACCCACTTTCTGTCACTGCTTAGGTCCTGCTCTCAAAATAGTGCCTTGTATTTATTGATTGGGTAGTCCACTGGGACCTTGGATAGGTTGACTGAAGGTGGAAATATGGCCACTCAACTCTTGCATAGGAACAACTATGTTCTCATAACTATATTGAGAGCCTAGATGGAAGTGGTGTGAGCTATTGCTCTGGGTTAGAAGGCACATACTTTTCTTCCTTGATAACCTGAATTTTCAAAGTCCATTGTGTTTCAGAGTCTTTCTATGATTCACGCCTCTTCTAGCTTTCTTAAGATGTATAATTTTACAGCTGCATTGAGCACCTAACAGTCCTGGCACCACCTGGCTGTTTACTCCTTGATGTTAGCTTTCTTTGCTGAAGTGATGGTGCTGACTGAGTGGTGTTTTTCTGCGCTGTCATGTTGATGGACTTGGGCTCTGTTAATTCACTAAGTGTAGCTGGTTGACTTAGTCTGCTTAACAGTGGTTGCTACTCTTGGGATATGTGGCCATAGATACAAAAAGAACCCTTGCTAGTGTGGGAACGGTAGCTGGGAAGGTAGCAAACTTTCAGAGGATTACACTTGCTAATACCTCTTCTTTCTTCAGCTTGAGAGAACTCAGGGAAATAGCACGTTGCCATGTGTGTGAGACATGAAAAGCAAGAGAATGCTGTGGTAGGCACTGGTGATAAACTATGTTAGAGGAACCAAGGTGGTTGCCAAGGGGATTAATTCCACCTTGTGCTTTCATCAGGAGTTAGTGTTTACTAACAAGTTTTTGCTTAAGGAGCACTCTTCTTTCTCTCCACACTTGTCTCCTAATGGCATCTTTCTACCTCCAAGACTCCCAAGACCATGTGATCACATTCTTCTGTTGGATTCCACATTAACCAGGCTTAGAGTAGACTGTTAAATTGGAAAGAGGGAACAGGTTTAACCAAATGACTTGACGGTGTCAGAGTCATGTTTCCAGCTGTATACAAACATGTTTTGAGCCCCTGTTTTGCACAACACCATACCACCGTTCCACGATGATGTTCCTAGTAGGCTGCCCTGTGGGGTAGAGGGTTTGGGCCATTGAAATGTAGGGGGAGTTTCCCAGGTTTCAGGCATATTTTGTACCAGGCTTTTGCTAGGAGTCCCTGGTGTCAGCTGTGTGCCATCTGCTCATTCTGTGGGCAGATCTTTCCTTGGCTTGTCTCCCGTGTTTTCTCATTTAACCTCCAGTCTTCTACTCTCCGTTCTGTGGCTCTTCCCCGTCCCAGTTACCAGTTTGGGTACTTGGATGGAGGAAGTGTTATCCATCCCCTGCCCTTCCCTCCCTTCCCCCAAATTCCCTGGCCAAAGAGCCATGGCAAAGAGAAAATTTCAAGTATATAGCAGGATAAAGAAGGTTAACTATTACTAGTCTAAGGAAAGAGTCCCTGAACAACTACCAGAGAAAATGGGATTTCGAATCAGCTTGAATCCAGCTGACCAGTGATGAACATACCTCAGCACTGTCATTTTCTCATGGGTTATCAGGGTCCTTCTGCATTTAAAAATAGAAAGCAAAGCTAAGGGTAACTTAAATGTGAGGCACTGAGAGTTCTAGATAAAGAGCATTCTTTAACATACAGAATTAGGGTGGCTTTGCTTCCTGGGTTTATGTCTTAACTAGGTTGCCTCTGAGCTTTCTCTCTGAGGCCAAAGAAAAACACTAGGTGATTTTACCTTCTTTCTCAGCTGCCTGTCACCTTCCTTAGTATGGTGTCAGATGACTTGCTGAAGGATGACCTGGTCCCGTGGTTATGTCTAAAGGTTGGACAGTAACAGTGATTCTGTTTTGCTTCATAGGAATACCTCCACGGGCCCACTCCCGAGATTCTAGTGATTCTGCTGATGGACGGGCCACACCCTCTGAGAACCTTGTACCCTCATCTGCCCGTGTGGATAAGCCCCCCAGTGTGCTGCCCTACTTCAATCGCCCTCCTTCAGCCCTTCCCCTGATGGGTCTGCCCCCACCCCCAATTCCACCGCCACCACCTCTCTCCTCAAGCTTTGGGGTCCCTCCTCCTCCTCCTGGCATCCACTACCAGCATCTCATGCCCCCTCCTCCTCGATTACCTCCTCATCTGACTGTACCTCCCCCTGGGGCCATCCCACCTGCCCTTCACCTCAATCCAGCCTTCTTCCCCCCACCAAATGCCACAGTGGGGCCTCCACCAGATACTTACATGAAGGCCTCGGCACCCTATAACCACCATGGCAGGTAAGGACCATCTTGTTCCTTTCAGATCTGAGCCAGGCATAGTGGGGTAGACAGTGTTCTAAGCATTTTGTTCTCCCTGAGGAAGTAAGTGAGCACTGAATTCTTGTATTTTCCCTTGTGGAAACTGTTGTCATAGTATTGAGTCCTGGGAAATAGTTAACTATTAGAGAATGTTTTTGTTTGGTATTTTGTTTGCGTCTTACCTCTCAACCCAAACCACCTTCGTATCCCTTTTTAAGGCAGTTGATTAAATGGAGTGCTATAAGTCACTGTTAGGAATGCTATGAGTGTCGAGCACTGTTGAGTCATGCCAGAATTACAAAAGTATATGACATAAATCCTGTCTTTGAAGAGAACATGAACATATAAAACATGTGAACAGGCTGAGAACCATTTAAGACATTATACAGGAGAGCACAGTTAAATAGCATAGTACTCTAGAGTATGGTAAAGTTAACAAGGGGTGTGGGCAGTCAGGAGTGGTATTATTTCTGTGTGCAGCCGAGATTCGGGCCCTCCGCCCTCTACAGTGAGTGAAGCAGAATTTGAAGAGATCATGAAGCGGAACAGAGCAATTTCCAGCAGTGCCATTTCCAAAGCTGTATCTGGAGCCAGTGCAGGTAACTCATCCTCACCGTTGCTGCCTTCTCCTTACCTTTAGTTTTTCCATTGTTTTGTCATTTCCATTGGCAAGAAATTCAACAAGATAAAGTTGGAGCACTAGTAGATTCGCAAGAGTGGCACATTTTGAAAAGCAATATGGTAACCTGGTTTCCTGGCTTTTGGGGAGCTCCACTGGTGCTGTTTGTTTAGCCTGTGTCTAGACCTGCCCCATGAAAACCAACTTAGTGCCTAGAATATAAATAACTAATGCTCATTGTGGTGTTTGTTATAGAATGAACTTCCTGCCTCACGGAGATCTTGATCTCAGTGGTTGATCAGTGGATCTTGTGTCTATGTAATGAGTCCAATGCCAAGTGTAGACCTTGGGTTTTTAGAACTGATGATGATGGTGGATATGGAATCTGATTACATTTGGGGATCGAGGCAGAGCTGGTGGCCTCCATGTAACCTATCCTAGAAAGAGACAAGTCTGTTGGGTGTCAATCTTAAGGCATAATATACCCTTACAACTAACTTTTGCCTTGCTGTCAGTATTAAGTGGGCAGAACCAGAAGCCATGTCTTTGAGAGCCAGGGGAACATAACCTTTGGTTCCTAAGAGAAGAGAATATAGGAAGTTTCCGGGTTCTGGTCCAAGTTTTGCATTATAGCACTAATCATATTCACTTTCTTCCTGTGAGTTTCCTACATGAATGTAAATATAGATTGTCAGATCTCCTAAGAAATAAGTTAACTCTGTTATCATCCATTTTCCATAATTTCTCATCTTTGACTACAAAATTTGAATGCAGAGTGGACTAAAGACAGAAAGTATGTATATTTTCTCTCTCTCTTTTTTTCACCAGAAACCTTCATGACATCTGAGTAAATCTCTTTAAATTAGAAAATAATCTATGCTCATTGTAGCAAGTCAGATATACAGAGTATAAAGAAAAACAGTCATTGTTCTTCACCAGTTCCTTCACACTGAGATGATCAATAACTGAACTTCTGTCTCCTCCCTTTGCTTTGTTCTCATTCCAGTCATTCAAACCACAAATATTTATTGAATTCCTACAAAATAGGCAAAAATTCCCTACTCTGGTAGAGCCAAAATCCTGGTGTTCTTAGATCTCCACAGAATTGCAGGTCCTTCACAGTCTCTGTTCTGTTCTTCACTGCCTCGCACAGGGGGAGCTGCTAGTCCACTGTCACTGGACCCCTGCCTGGTTTCATGCTTGCCTTGTATTATCTTGTCCTTAACGCTAAGAAAGCTTTAGTTTGCAAAAGCATTGTTCAAGTACCCACCCTGACCACTCTCCTTGAGTCCAAACATTGCTCAGATGTGAGGAATGAAGGAGCTAGTTCTTGATGGCAGCATAATTAAAAATATGTGTGTGCATATATAATATATATATGCACACACAACATACATGTCTTAGATATGTTACTTGTATGTATATATGTATTTGGTTATAGATTTAAAATAATTCAGACAGAAATATGCAGTGTTAATAAATGAAAGGCTTCTGTACAAGGACCATCAATAAGACCACCTTGTACAATTTAGTGTCTATCCGTCAGATTTTTTTTCTGTGCATGTAGCAAAATATATATGTAATTTTGATGGAATGTTGTTTCACAGCTTTTTAAAAATACATTCTGGACATCTGTTACATCAACTAGTACCTAACGTTTATTGAGCCCTTACTGTGTGCCTGGCACTGTGCTAAGTGCTTTACATGGATTGCTTTGTTTACATACAGATTTACCTCATGCTTTTTAATGACTATGTAGTATTCTGTAGAACCAATGTTCCATAATTTATATAGCCAGACCCTACTGAAGGAACCTTAAGTTGTTTTTGATTCTTTAATACAACAAACAACGCTGAAACAAACATTGTTTAAATTATATACTTGTGAACAGAAGTAGAAAATTTTTAGATGTGCTGGGTCAAAAAGTATGCACATTGTTTATTTTAATGGATGCTGTCTGATAACCCTCAGACAATGACGTGCCGGATTATACATCCACTAGCAGTGTCTGAGAGCATCTGTCTGATTCCAGACCACTAGAATATAGGTGCCATACAGTTTTATACCTGCCACTTCTGCCTCATCCATTTTACTGTGGTTCTGTGGGACAGCTTTTTACTCTTGGTTTGTGTCCTCCTGAGTTCTCCTTTTCATCAGTTAGTTTACTGCCTCTGCTCATCCTTGGCCTTTCCCATCCATCCCCTGTCAGGGGATTACAGCGACGCGATTGAGACGCTGCTCACAGCCATTGCTGTTATCAAACAGTCCCGGGTCGCCAATGATGAGCGTTGCCGTGTCCTCATCTCCTCCCTTAAGGACTGTCTTCATGGCATTGAAGCCAAGTCTTACAGTGTGGGCGCCAGCGGGAGCTCATCCAGGTGAGTTGATGATTGCTTCAGCAGCCTGCCAGCCCTGGGCAGCACTCTTCCAGGGACTGGCAGGGGGAGGAAAGGAGCCCAGGGTATCTGGCAAGGACCTAGTTGAAAGAGCAGACCTAGCCCTCATGTCTTTAAGGGAAAAAAATTAATCAAACGTTTACATTAATAAATGTTGCAATGTCTGAAATCTGTGTTTGGTGAGGCAGTGGGCTTATTTAGGAGGAAAGACTGACGTAGTTCAGAACATGGGCTTTGGAGCCACACATTCTTGAATTTGAATCTCAGTCCTGCTCCCAACTACCTGCATGACCTTGAATATGGAAGTTACTCAACTTTCCAAGCCTCATTTTTCTTATTTTTAAAAAGGGGACAATGGTAGTACTTATCTTACAGACCTGTTGTAAAGATTAGGTGAGATAATGCATGTAAAGCTCTTAGCACTGTGCCTGATACGTTAGTAAGATCTCAACAAGTTTGTTATTAATTTTCCAAAAAAGACTAGGGGCCATGATAGAGTAACAGAAGAGTGGTTTAGGCAAATAGTAGAAGACACCAAAACACAATACTCTTAGAAAGAATGGGGTAAGCCCTCTGAGTGAGGCTGAAAAGTATCCTTCTAATAGGAAAAGACATCGGTCCCGAGAGAGGTCACCAAGCCGGTCCCGGGAAAGCAGCAGGAGGCACCGGGACCTGCTTCATAATGAAGATCGGCATGATGATTATTTCCAAGAAAGGAACCGAGAGCACGAGAGACACCGGGATAGAGAACGGGACCGGCACCACTGAGAAAGGTGGGATGAAGCCTCATTGCTGGCTGGTTGATGATCTCTTATGAAAGAAAAATTATTGATAGTAAAGATTTCTCTCTCTCCTTTTAAAACAAGAAAAGGGTATGGGAAGACTTCCTGTTTAGGTAACCAAAAATTCAGGAGGGCAGGTTTTCTGCTTGTTTGTGAGGAGTCGCACCCTGAAATGGACCTGAGATTAAGCTATTTTTGCTTGTTTTTTGACTGCTTTCACCTGGTATCTGAGACAACACGGCATAATGGCTAAGAACACAGTGTCTGCAGGTAGATGCCAGGTTATGAATTCCAGCTCCTCCAGCCATATTACTTTCTGTTCCTCAGTTTCCTCATTTGTAAGTGGAGATAATAAAAGCGACTGTCTCATTGGATTGCTGAGTATTCAGTGAGCTAATCCATATAGAGCGTTTAGCACTCATAGTACCTGTCACATAGTAAATTCTCAATAAATGATAGCTATTGTTATTATCATTGTTATGTTTTATTTGTTTATTATTTATTTACTTTCTTTTTGGTTGCGCCGTGTGGCCTGCGGGATCTTAGTTCCCTGACCAAGGATCGAACCCGTGCCCCGTGCATTGGGAGCACGGAGTCTTAACCACTGGACCGCCAGGGAAGTCCCTCATTGTTATACTTTAACCCCACCAAACTTTCAAATGAAAAAATCAGGAAAATTGACCAAGACAGAAAAAAGTAAGACCATTGCCTACTTGTAAGTTTTCAAGGTGCAACATTAATGATTTTTAAGAATTAATATGTATTAAAAAGATTTTGAAAATCAGGATACTTTAGTCAGGAGAAAGCTGATCTGAAAAAAATTATCTTTAAAGCTTTAGAGACTGTGGAGGATATTTCAATGGCAGGATATAATTGTTCTGGAAAAACTTACAGTGATTTTTTTTTTTTTTTAATAAAGCAAAACAAAGGCAGGAGAGTTAGGGGTGGGGAACTACATTAACTCAAGTAACTGAAAAGTTGAGTTAGGCTTGGCTGGTTCAGGGGCTTCAGCTCTGTTATTTTCATTCTCACGCTCCAGGTTACATCCCACCAGCTTGGCAATCCCAACTGAAAACAAGCTTCCAACAAAGACTGTTTCTAGTATATAAGCAAGCAAGAGCAGTTGTTGACTCTGTTTCTTTGGAGATCTGTAAAAGTAGTCGAGACTCTGGCGGGGATGGTACGTTTGTGGTTCCTGAAGGCTACTGCATGACCCAGGTGACTTTGGGGTCTCTTCTCAATTTTGTGGCTTCACATCAAGTACATTAGGATAATGTCCTTGGTGTTTGGCTGATTTGGTTGGTCTGAAGTAATGGTAATTGTGGAAGGTGAGTAGGAATAGTCCTGCTTGGTATCTTTGGGGTGGATAGATGGATGACTGGATGCAGAAAGGAAAAGAAACCCTCCCCCCTTCTTGTGAGTGCCTGTAGTTCACAAGCGGTAGCTGGACTGTAAACTGTTGCCTAGTGACAACCTACTAAACAAGTAAGAAAGGAGTCTTGTTATGTTTGGCTACTGCCCTCTACTTTGTTGTTTCTGCCATTAACTTAAGCGGAGTTTTAAACAGCGTTGGCCTAATTGAGTCTCAGGCAGTGGGCGGGAGGGTGGGTAGAGTGGGTCTGTGATCGATCGCATCCCTCCTGTAGCAGTAGCAGCATCTCCCTTGTTTGAGCTAGCACAGTTGCTAGTGTTGCTTGTAGATTCAGTATCAGTCACCACCCTCCCCAGTCCTGCAGCCCACCGTGTGTGTCCTTTGGAGCTGACTAGGATAAGAGTGACGAAGGAGGTAGTACTTGGTCTGTGCAAAGCATGAATTATAGTTTCTGGGGCCACGTAGGTTAGTAGTCGGAACGTGTAACTGCATGTCACTGTTCTTGGCGGCTTTGCTCCTGACAGCCTTTTGATAGAAAAATTGTGAGATCCTCTGATCATTAGAACTTCGGGGATTGAACACCTGAACCTGAGACTTCAGCTGTCATCTTGCTTCATTTTCTTTCCACCTGTAAAGTGGGACTTTTCTTCCATTATGAGGATGATTCAATTTGAAAAACTGAAAAATCCTATAACCCAGTAGTTCCCAGAAAACAGTCATTTGGCTGGTGCAGGCCTATGACAAATGAGGAAAATTAACTCTTGAGGCAGGTTTTCCAGTTCCCCACTTTTCCTAGTCACCCCTTTAGGTACGTTGGTTATTCCTTCTGGTTAATTAGTCCAAAAGAACTGAATTTGACCCCCCAAAAATGTCCATTTCTCACATTCTCATCCTGGCATTCTTAACTTCATCTGCAGGTACCAAGTTGTGACTTAGGAGATGTCATGTTGAGGAGATGGTGCCTGGGCCTCATTTACCTTGATAACTTTGCAAGCTCTGAGTACAATACCTTTTAGTTAGAAAATACTAGTATTTATACTATACGGAGAGCTGTTCCCTGAGAGCAAAGGGTATATTCCATCTAGGGGCAGCAAAAACCAGCAGGCTTTTTTGTCCATCCTTCCTTAGGATGGGCACGACCTCTGGGACCTGAAGTCTGATTGACCCACTTTGTCCTCTGTCTGCATTCAAACATTACCACCAAAATGGAGCTATAACCTCTAAGAAATGGGTGCTGTTCAGTTGACCCTTGAGCAGTGTAGGGGTTAGGGGAGCTGACCTCTGCGTAGTCAAAAATTCGAGTATAACTTTATAGTCAGCCCTCCATTTCTGCAGTTCTCCATCCACAGATTCAACCAACCTCAGATTCTGTTGTAGTACGTATTTATTGAAAAAAAATCAGCATGTAAGTGAACCAGCGCAGTTCAAACCTGTATTTTTCAAGGGTCAACTGTAGTTTACTTCTGATGCATTAGTTATCCTCTGAGTCTTGTTTTGTAGCAACAGTTCCCAAATTACATCACTTTTGTGGTATACGTGTGTACGCTTTGGAGTTTGAGGATATTCTTAGGTTGTCTGTGGCTTCAAGTTTTTGTAGTTGTTGGCTGTTGTCTCATTATTTTAGGACATTATCCTGCTTGAAATATAGTAATTCTCACCTCATTGCTATCCTCCTGGTCCAGTGAAAACTGAGCATTCTGTTCAATTTTGATCTAATGCAAAGATTCGGAAACCCAAATGGTATGAAATTGAGGAGTCACTGAGGGCTTTAGTTTCCTCTTACAGAAAATGAGAAAGATACCTGCCTGCATAGATGCTTAGAGAAACCAGAGGCCATGACAGATTCTGAGGACCCCAGGGTGAAATGGTGCCATTTCAGAGTGTAGAAGGATCAGGCAGCTTATGGATGTAGTTTTTCTTGCAGAGCTCCTCCCGGTTACAGAAGTGCATACATTAAAGGTGAGCATTTATGTATAGGCCATGTTGCCAGTTTGGGTGTTAGTAGAAATCCTAAGCCTGAATTTAATTCCCCCTTTTCCTTTTCGCTGTCAGTTCTATTTTGTGTGGTAAGATTGACGAGGCCACCCCCTGCAGATGGATGTTACAACGTTGGAAAGAGGGCTGAGTGTACTGGGGACCTTTAGTTAGGTCGAGATGTGACAAGTGGCTTAACAGTCCTTCACTGCTCAGCAGAAGTTCTTAACCGTGCTTTTAGTTTTCTTGGATGGTGACTGCTGATTATCTTCTTTGACCTCCGTGCTCTGCTTTCTGCTCTGGCCTGACCACATCACTCCTGCTTGGTGTTAGTATGCTTCTTGGCCCCTCACCCACACCTGTCATCTGGGGAGGACTAGAATCTCTTGAGTGGTGGTACTTGGAACATCTCTGGCTCTATGTGTATGTGTATGCTTCTTTAAAAGAAGGAAAAAAGTTTAGTTTTCTTGTGTAAGTACATGCTCCCTGCAAGGGCCTCTTGGGTATTTGGGGGTTAATGGATTTGGTTATGTACACACTTGTTTTCTTACCATTGTACTTCCCATTTCCAGATTTTTCCCCTTCCCCTTAAGGTAAGCTATGACTTGCTCAGAATAGATTTTCTGAAACAGTATTTAAACTCACCATGCTCCCTTAGAGCAACTTTTCTTGAAATGTAGTAGTTTCCAGCCAAAGTCTCCTTTTCAGTCAAACTGCTTTGATGCCTCATTTCATTGTCTATGTTTTGCCCCCTAACCTTAAAGTAAAATGTCACTCCTCTTTCCTCTGTTCTCCTCCAACCATTCCCTCACTACTCACAGTGCCAAACACTCCCAGACAGTTCTGCTGTCTTTTACTTTCCCAGGCTTGCATTCTCTCTGTCTGCATCCCCTACTTCATACGTTTTAACTTTTGAAAATGCCAGTATAATTTATATAAGCCCCTGTTAATCGGAAAGTAACCTCTAACTTGTATTTTCTTTCTTCTCTTCTGATGTTCTCATTGCAGGAGTCTGGTTGGAAGCAAATGTTTTTTTAATGGACTTGCATCTCCTCACCTTGATCAGGACTAAAGGACGGAGGCCGCTCCACCCCTTCCCCTTTCTCCAAGCCCCTAACCCCTTCCAGACACCCACAGGGAATACCCTCTGCCCTGCAAGATTGAAGATTGCCTGGCAGCCCTCCCAGTCCCACTCCTGTTTGCCAGGGTAAAGAACCTAAAGACTTCATGTGGTTGGGAGGGTGGCAGACAGGAAGAAACCATGTCCAGGTCCCTGGTCTCCATAGAGAACGGTGCTTTGTCCAAGGAAACGTATGAGTTTCTGATTCTCCAGGAGCAGTTCAGTGGTGAGGTTGATGGGAAGACATCCTTCCCAAAGGAAACGGATCCTCCCTGTGGGATCTAGGAGAGGGACTGGGTGTGCCAAAATATGCCCAGGGTCCTGCCCTCAGCACTAGGCTTGATGGGGCGAAGAGGGTCCAAACCCCTTGCTAACATACCACTTCTTTAACTCCTTTACCTGCCCAGCCCTTTGAGGAGGGACCATGAGAACAGAAATTACTTTATGGAAAGCTTCTCCTGTTCTTGCTTTTCCCTCTTACTCATTGACGGTTTGTTTCCCTGACCTCCCAGGGGGCTAAAACCCTTTTAACTCCCTGCTGCCCAGCCTGCTCAGTGGACTTGCCCCTCCTAAGCAGAGAAGGCCCATGAGGTTGCTTTCTGCTGGGGAGCCTGGCAGAGCCAGTTACCACCCTCTACTGCTTCTTGCTTGGTTCGGTTGCCTCTTGCAATAACCAGCTCCACTAGATGTTCCCTTTCCCTGGGGCTTTTCCATTTCACATGTGGAGCCCTTCCCCCAAGAAGGCTGCTTCCTTGTTTTAGAGGAAGGTACTGCCATTGGGAGTCGGGGACATCGGACCTCAGCAGTGAAGAACCCTTGTGAAATACTAGGAGTGGGGAAGGAGGCAAGTTGGGCGGGATATGGCCTACTTCCATAGGCTTTTCTTTTTTCAGGTTTGATGTGAGCATGGGCTTGCATCCTCCAGGTACATACTTTTACTTATTGTGGGATAACCTGGCACTAGTAGGTAAAGTCACAAATTTGGTATTTTTTCACCTTTTGAATTTTGACTTAATAGCTCCCCTCGCTCTGCCTGGAGGTACTTGCTGCCTCTGATAAGGAGCAAGGAAGAAGTGGAGCCTGACTTTAATGAGCTCAGCTCAGAATTCTAAGGACCACCACTCTGGGGGCCATATTCTACACAGGCAAATGGAATTGCTTTTCCCATAACATCCAAATTGTGAGGCGGCTGCTGCTGAAAGAAGCAGCAGCAACAGGGTCCTGCGGTACCCACGGGGCGACAGATGCTACTTCTGCACGCGTCTGTAGGGCACGCGACATCGAACAGGAAACGTGGCACGTGGGATGTAGGGTCGCTGGAGACCCTTCTGGCTCAGAGGGGAGAGACTGAGCTGGACCGAAGCCTTCCTCTGTTCCTTGCACGTTTCTGACATAGCCCTCGCTCAGTCACTGAGGGAGTCCCCCAGGGTTGGAGAGGCACATTCCCTTGGGACAGAGGCTACAGGTTTGTAGCTTTTTTCCCCCTGTCCCCCAACCCCATCCCCACCTCCACTTCAGAATATGGCACCCTGCCCAGCCGGCCAAGCGTTAAGTGATGTGCTTATCCTCAAGAGCAGCTCCGGGTGTCTTTTTAATGTAGAGAAAACCAAGTAAGGTGACAGTTTAAGGAGAAAAAAATATATAGAATACCAGAAAAGCCGTTTACCCGGAGAATTTTTTTCTCCCCATTTTTGTTTTGTTTTTACTTGGTGACACAATTTTTAGTTTTATTTCCTGATAGCAAAAGGAAAAAAACCCAACCCTCAAAAAGGCCAAGGCCCCGTCCCCCTGTTGTTGGTGATTTGTTTGTCTTTCTGATAGGTTGAAAATTGTGTAATAAACTTGATGACACTGTCAATCTTTTATACTGCATTGTATTTTTTTTCCTTTTGTAACAAAATATTTTTAAATAATAAATGGGGTGTGAGCTGTTTCACGGATTCTGCATTGAATAGATTTGTTGAGGTGTCTGGGACACGGGTGTGGGCTGATGTAGAGGCTTTGGGAGGGGAGTGAATCCCTGAGTTCTCAGCTGGAATTGCACGGTGGGCGTGTGTAGTGCGTGTGGTACACCTCCTAGGAGACCTCGTGCGAACCTTTGGAGGTGCCCCTTGAGGTTTAGCTTTTTTCCTTAGCCATCCAAACAGCCTAGTTAATTCCAAGTCATCTTTTATCCTTCAAGGTTCCTAAGATTTATTCTCAGAATAAATGTCCTACCTTGTACAGTTCAGTTCCGATGTCATCAAGTTCATAAAGGGAAGAGTCCTCTGCTAGGCGTTAGAAGATATGCTGGCTAGTGCCTCCTTCACATCTAAATCTGTCTAACCACGGACGAGCAGCACAACCTCAGTCTCTTTCGTTTGTAAGATGAAAATCATAGCTGTTCTGCCTTCCACATTGGGAGGTCTGAAGAATCATAACAAATGTGAACGTGTTACGTAGACTGCGGTGCTATCTAAATATAAGGGAAGTACAGATTAGAAAGCTTAGCAAAGTGCTGCGGGGTAATCCTTGGGATTCCTGAAAGGCTTTTTAAAAAGTCGGGCAAACAAGAGGAGAGTTAGCATAATAAAAAGATGAACCAGCAACCAGATGACACATAATGTGTTGCTGAGGCCAGTAAAGGCAAGAGCAGCATAAAAGCAAGAAACCCTTAGTAGAAGGGAAATTCCTTGAGGGTCTACGATGTTATAAAACTTGAAGGAAAAAAAATAGTTGGAATGCCTCTCAGAACTTAAACCAGGGTTCTCAAGTTGAGTTCCACGGTTGCCTGCATTTCAGTTACGCGCCATGCTTGCTAAAATGCCTTCCTGGCTGCATCAGTCTCTGAAGTCTAGAAATCTACTTTTTATGCTCCAGATGACTTACATAAACTAAAGCATGAGGACTGCTAGTTTAGAGAAGCAAGTACGTTCTTCAGTTTCTCCTAGGGGTTACCATGGCAGTATAGGAAGGGAATGAATGACCTTTGGGTCACCTCTGTGTTCCTGAGTGCTTCCTGAAATGAGCCAGACCTCAGCCCCTAGAGACCACCACTGCAGTCACCTGACTAGGCATGTCAGGTGTGACATGTCAGTTCTAGGCATGAGTGTGGATATCCTAGCAGGCCTCTGCCAGCTCTTGTGACCAGGGCCTGCTCCTTGGCCCAGTCCTCTCACTGTCCCAGAATGTTAGTCCTTCAGGTGTGTACGGGGTATAGTGGCTTCCCTTGACACTACAGTGAGTACAGCCTCTGACACGTTAACCCTGAAAGACTAGCTGTGCTGATTCCCATCCTCCACTGCCTCAGTTTCTGTTGTATGATGTTCTACTCTGGTGTGACTAACTGCATCCACACAGCTCGCCCCAACAAGCATCAAGAAGAATGAGCATTTATGGGACGTCCCTGGCGGTCCAGTGGTTAAGACTCCGCGCTTCCACTGCAGGGGGCACGGGTTCAATCCCCGGTCAGGAACCAAGATCCTGCAAGCTGCACGGCGCGGCCAAAAAAATAATAATAAAAATAAGAATGAGCATCTATGGAGCCACGCCTGGGAAACACAACACGCTAAGCTTCCAGATACCCATGAAGAAAATGTGAAGACTTCCTGTTCTAAGCCCCATTTTCAATCATTCATTCTTATACTCACGTGGTACCTGTTCAGGAATGGAATTTACTTGATCCAGATTGAGACACGTAAGACAAAGTTTCTAACAAATTAGTAACCAGTTGTATGATGCTTGGCTATGTTACTTCCTCATCTCTAAACCTGCCAAGCTGGGGATGAGATTAAGTTGATCTCTAAAGCCCCTTTGAATTATAAGCCACCTCTAAACTTTCAACTGAGCCTCCCATTCATTTTTCTGTGTTGCTGGGAGGGGGACCTTAACCAGTGAAACTCTAAATGGAATAGAGAGGCCATGGGGAATGAGTTCTCCAGTTTGATGCCAGAGATTTCTTCAAAGCAGGGCTAGACAAACAAGCAGTGTGAGAAGCAGCAGAAAATTAAGGTATTAGTGGGATATGTGATTGAAATGTCAGGGAAGTTTCTATTGGGTTTTTTGTTACTGTTTCATGCTTAATCAGACCTATTAATAGTCTCTGGATGGACCCCAAAGACAGCTCTTAGGCAAGGACACGGAGGGTTAGGAAATAAGGAAAAGCATCAGTGCTTTGGAAAGTGGAGACCTACATAGGGTGAGAATGAGCCTCATCACAGGAAATAAGCAGTTAAAAACCAGCATGACATTCTTAAAGGCCAATTACTTTTTACTCTGAAGAGCAGATATTCTAGGGTTCACCTGATAGCAGATGGGCCATATGGCTCAGGGTTTCCTAAAGTGGCTTCTGTGATGGCTTCTTGGGGCTGAAGAAATGGCTGCTATCATGCAAGATGAGAAATAGTTTTAAAGACGGTTACTTGGAGAAGGGAATGATTCATTCATTTAGGGCAACACGCCTCCAGCTTAAAGAATAAAAATAGGGACTTCCCTGGTGGCGCAGTGGTTGGGAGTCCGCCTGCCGATGCAGGGGACGTGGGTTCGTGCCCCGGTCTGGGAGGATCCCACATGCCGCGGAGCGGCTGGGCCCGTGAGCCATGGCCGCTGAGCCTGCGCATCCGGAGCCTGTGCTCCGCAACGGGAGAGGCCACAACGGTGAGAGGCCCGCGTACCGCAAAAAAAAAAAAAAAAAAAAAAAGAATAAAAGTATGTGTTCCTTTTATATTAACTTGAAATTTTAAAACAAATGACCAAAAAATATTGGTAAGTTTAGAATATGTTTCTTCCAATTACTCATGCCTCACCCTGGAAAGATGACAATTATCTGTAAGAGGAATGAGAGACAAGATGCTGGCTTTGGGGCAGAGGTGAAGAATGTGAGCAGGCAGGATGACAGATCTGAAGAAGACACAGAAGCTGGCAGGGCCTTTAGGGATTAATTGAGGCTGGAGCTGTGGGAAGAAACTCAGTGGGACACCTTCACCACTGCCTCTGTGTCCACACTGAACCACCAAGCGCAGCGGAGAACAAACCGCTGGGATAGTCTCTACCTTCTCTTAAAGTGGAAGAAATTCTAGGGACGGGTGCCGTGAGGAAAAGGCTACTACAACTTCCGCCACAGAAAATACATCTTTATTATAAAATAATGTTTTGTTTCATGATGAGAGTAGAAAAATAACACTATGAGCTCCAGAGAAAGTTCTGGAGCTCAGTCTCTGAGAAATGGGATGAGCGGCTTTTGCATCACTCTGGGAGCACACCCTCCTGAGGTGCCCCGTGCTCCTGCAGGACGTGGGGCGCAGCACACACAGGGAGTGTGCAGCTCAGGTCCTGCTGGAAGCCCAAGGAGCCTACACGGTCCACACAAGATGCTCTGGCCACGATGATCAAAGAGGAAAACTTGAGGTCAGAAGGGAATTAATTGGTTCTGAGAAGGGCCAGGATGGCGACAGCCTTGCCCCTCCCTATACTGGAGTGTAGAAGAGTCTCTTGAACGGATGATCCTGGTTTAGAAGATGGTGCCCAGTGGGCTTATGCTTGGTTTGTTCCCCAAGGTGTCTGTGCTGAGGAAAAGCTGCAACCTTGCCCAGGACAACTTGACCCACCATTTCTCACTCGTATGGCTAAAGTACCAGAGGTATGTGTGGTCTCAGCCTGTGAGGGCTGCTGGCTGAAATTTTTGTACTTCAAATCCTGTCCATACTGATGGCAGAAAGAAAGAAAGAAACAAAATGTTAAAAGACCAGTGAATAAGAGCAGCTGGCTGGAACTGTTCTATATCCCAAGGCTCTTGGCCCCAAAGAACAAGGAGAATGTCTACCCTAAGTGGGAAAGGCAGTCCCACAGACAACCCTATTTGCCCTTAAAAATCTTCTAGACCCCTCAGGCTTTAGACAAACAATGAATCCCCCCCTGGGATGGGAATCCAACCCTCAGGTGGTAGGAAACGGTCCCTCGGCAGCAGTACCTGGAGAAGGCAGCCAGGGTGAGCACCTCAAGCAGCAGCTCTGAGCCACAGAAGAAGAGCAAGATGCTGTTCATGATGGCTTCCAGGCGGAGCACGTAGGTCTGCAGCAGCAGGTAATAGGAGGCCATCATGGCAGATGGGAAGGTCAAGGCCATGCTAATACCAAGCGGCATCTTTCGTTGGCAGAGGTTTCCCTTTGTACCTGTCAGACACAGCCCATGGAATCACCTCCAAGTGGCCTGCCTTCCCTGGCCTCAGAGGAAAGGCGGGCGGGATGGGATGGACTGGCAAGCAGAGGAAAATGCTCCTGAATGGGGATGTGCAGGTTTATAAATGCGGTCCCACCGTGTTAAAAACTAGAGGCTTGGGCTTCCCTGGTGGCACAGTGGTTGAGAGTCCGCCTGCCGATGCAGGGCACACGGGTTCGTGCCCCGGTCCGGGAGGATCCCACGTGCCGCGGAGCGGCTGGGCCCGTGAACCATGGCCGCTGAGCCTGCGCGTCCGGAGCCTGTGCTCCGCAACGCAACGGGAGAGGCCACAACAGTGAGAGGCCTGCGTACCGCAAAACAAACAAACAACAACAAAAAAAAGTAGAGGCTTTGGAGCAGCTATAGGATTGCAGTCATTCACCGAAAGGTCCTGCTTCCATTCTGGCTCCCAGTCAAGGGACAATGGGCTCTTTATTTGAGGAAAAATTTTGTAAATCATAAAAATAATATATGAAAACTTTTCAGTTAATATAGAAAATACAGAGTTCCCTGGCAGTCCAGTGGTTAAGACTCCAGGCTTCCACTGCAGGGAGCATGGGTTTGATCCCTGGTTGGGGAACTAAGATCCCACATGCCGTACGGGGCAGCCAAAAAATAGAAAAAAATATATAAAAAATAATTTTAGAAAATATAGAAACTAAAAGACCACATGACTCAGCCCTTAGAGATAGCCATTATTACAGAATGATGTATACTGTTTCAGACTTTTTTATGTGTATGGCCACATATTACTGTTTATTATTCTAAAAATAGAATCATACTCTGCATACTGTTTTGCAACTTATTTAACCACTTAACATAGTTAGACATCTTTCCACACATAACTACCTTACCCTTTTTTAATGGCTATGAACAATTTCACTGAACCAATGCCATAACTTATTTAACTAATCCTGTACTGATAGATGTTTAGGTTGTTTCTAATGTTTTGATGTTAAAAAATACATGGCAGGGGCTTCCCTGGTGGCGCAGTGGTTAAGAATCCACCGGCCAATGCAGGGGACACGGGTTCGAGCCCTGGTCTGGGAAGATCCCACATGCCGTGGAGCAACTAAGCCCGTGCACCACAACAACTGAGCCTGTGCTCTAGAGCCCGTGAACCACGACTACTGAGGTCATGTGTCACAACTACTGAAGCCCGCGCACCTAGAGCCTGTGCTCTGCAACAAGAGAAGCCACCACAATGAGAAGCCCGCGCACCACAACGCAGAGTAGCCCCCGCTCACCACAACTCGAGAAGGCCCACGCGCAGCGACGAAGACCCAACACAGCCAAAAATAAATAAAATTTAAAAAATAATTTATAAAAAAACTATACATGGCAATAAACGTTCTCATACAGATATCTTAGCGTATCTGTAGAAGTATCTGTCTTTTTCAACCATTTTGGAAGGGAAATTGTTAGGTCTAAGAATACGAATTTTACCTGGTAAAACTATTAGCAAAAAGGTTGTACTAATTTATATTCCCAGAGGGTGTGGGAATATAAATACCCACAAGAGTGTGAGACCACAGAGACCTGTTCCTCACAGCCATTCGAATGCTGGGAATTTGGAAACCTTTTTAATCTGATGGGTGAAAATGTTACCTTGTTTTTTCAATTTGCTTCTTGTTAGTGAGTCTGGGCATTTTATCATGTGTATTGGTCCTTGTAATTATTCTTATGTGAATTGCCCATTAGTGTCCCTTGCTAATTTTTTCTTTTTTTTGCTAGTGATAATTTTTTTTATATTTTTATTGGAGTATAGTTACTTTATAATGTTGTGTTAGTTTCTACTGCACAGCAAAGTGAATCAGCTGTATGTATACATATATCGCCTCTTTTTTGGATCTTCTTCCCATTTAGGTCACCACAGAGCACTGAGTAGAGTTCCCTGTGCTATACAGTAGGTTCTCATTAGTTATCTATTTTATACATAGTATCAATAGTGTATATATGTCAATCCCCTTGCTAATTTTTAAAACTAGGTTTTTTTCTTAGCACTTTATATGAGCCTTCTTTATCCTGTTATATGTGTTGAAACTATTTTTTTCCCCTCAGTGTGTGTTTTAACACCGTTTTCAAGGATGAGATATTCTAACTAATAAGGGCTTGCTCTGTATTTCTGGGGATATAAAACTTGTCCTAGAGAAATACTTATTCAGAGAAGTGGAGGGGATCTTAGTGCTGACCTGTGCAGGCGTCTACTGCCCTGGATAGGTGTCTACTGCCCTGGACATGGAGGTACAACTGAATCTATTCTCCCAAGCAAACCAGTGAGAGGAACCAGGAACTCTTGTATTAGTTAGACAACTGGGAAGGAATTATCTAATATCTCATGTCACCACCTACTTCTGGCCCTGCAGAGCAACAGACAAATAAATCCTGACCCAAAATATGAAGCAGCTTGAAACTTCAGAGAGGGGGTAACGGGATATACCACCAGATCCAATCTCTTATGGTGAGCCTAGGTTATGTATTGAAACTTTTCCTTGTTAATCAGGTTACAGATACCAGCTCGTCTCATAAGGAATGGAAATATTCTCTGGACAACACTCACCAAAAAACAGTCGAATTACTTCAATTCCAAGATAAAGGAAGAGCATCGCCACATCCAGTACTAGATTGGCTGTTGGATATGGTAGCAGGAGACCTGCCAATACAAAAGTCAGAGCTTGCAAACAACATAGAACAGAACACACAAGAACTCCCACACACCTGGGAATAAAGACAACACGAGTCTTATCAGCGTTCCATGAACTACTTAGTGAGATGTGGGCAGGATCTGTTAACCTGCTGCAGGATCTGTTAACTCCTGGTGCGGCTACGTCTGTTAGAGGCAGGCTCGTTATTACGGGGTTTTACTCCTAACTTGGAGAGTCTATGGGGACTCTGCTCTCCACAGTAATCAGACGTACATGGGTACACAGGCTGCTGAAATGAAGGTCACCAATGGGCTTAAAGTGGAGTTCAGCAAAGAGGTGATGGGGGAGAGTCAGAATGGAGAAGTCCACATTTCCCAAACTCAAGAAAATCTTGCCAAGGGGCTTCTTACTAAATCATTCTCAAGGAAGTCACCTGATGAAGAGACTTCCACCGTGCAACGAAGAGGAGCCCCAGGGGGCAGAAAAGAATGAAAAACAAGAAGGCTTTGGGTGGCAGCTGGCACTGGGCTGAAGTGGGGAAGGGATGTTGGGGCAAGGGGAGTCAAAACCCCAGGCCTTACCTTTATACAGAAATACGAAGAGTTCCAGCAGGAAACAGGTAGCATAATACCACCCGTTCAGAAAGAACAGGATTTCCAAGGGGGTGGAGGACAACCGTTTACCTGAAAATATGAAAACAGAGAAAAGAGATGGGCTGGAGGGCAGCTCAGCCTCAGTTATTTCAATGGTTCTGTGTCTAACTTGGAGGAAACACGAGGCCGCAGCTAGTGGAAAGGGCCACGTGGGGACACTTCTGATTGCTGACGAGGAGTACGTGTGTATATACGGTGTGGAGGGGGGTTTCCTTCAATCCCCTTCTTTCCGGAATACCGTCAAACTCGACTCCTTCGGCTTTGGGGCTGAACGTCAAAGCGTCTCTAAGATCTAACCTCGTCACTATTTGGGAAGGGAAATTGGGGCTCAGAGACCAGCACTGGCCTGTTTGAAATCACGCTGCAAATTCGCAACTGACCTGTCCTAGAATAGGCCCAGCCAAGGATTTGGGGGTATCTGAGACCCGCACCTCGAGACCTTCGGGCACTCAGGGTGGGTGAGTCCGCCAAACCCTGCTTTGGACAAGTGAGGAGTGATGTCCCTAACACCCGAGAAGGAAGGGTTTAGGTCGAGCACTGGGAGAGAAGGTTGGGGGTGGGTGGGTACTGAGGAGAGCGGGACCAGCGACTCACACACCTCCGGAATCTCACCTCGCGACGCCATCTTCAGTCCCCATGGAAACTGCATACGCGGCTACAGCTACTCCTGGAGCAGCGAGGCGTTGCCGGAAGCTGGGGACGGAGCGGCCCTCTATTCTGGCCTCTCTACCCGCCTACCTCACTCTATGGTTACGTGGTGCCTGGGATGTCTCGGTGCAGTCCGCGCGTGCCAGCAAATTGCTTTCGCTGGGGTTTAGGCTGCCGAGCTGAGAGAGAACAGTGGCCGCCCACCGAGCAGTTGTCCTCAGGACCCCGGGAGCGGGAGCGGCTCTTGGGCTTCCCCATACCAGGTTTACAATGAGTCGTCTGAGTGTAGCCAGTAGTGGTAATGTGACCGCAGGATTGGCAAATAGGCCCCGGCCCCAAGATTCTCTTTACTAACAACGATCTGAAAATGAGAAACGGTGTGCACGACAGTGCCATGCAAATGCACGGTGGGGTTTGGGGTCTTTTGTCTAGCAAGCAGCCTTTTTTTGGGGGGAAAGGGTAGTAGGGGGTTTTGTGCCTCTGATTTACGAACCAGGTAGTTAGAAGACACCAGAATTAATCGGAACTAGAGGCTCCTTTCAAGGAGCATAAGTGAGACGGGAAGATGAAACATGATCACCAGGTGACCCAAGACGTGTATGGGAGTCGAGAAGACAAAGTACTCGCGGTGGGAATTGAGAAAAGTTTACAAGAGATGGTCTGTAAACTGGGCCTTGAAGCCTGCTTATGCTGTGGAGCAGTAAGTGTGTTACCATTCTCAGAGGAGTAGAAAGAAGGGTTTTGTTTTTGTTTCTGTTTTGGCGGTACGCGGGCCTCTCACCGTTGTGGCCTCTCCCGTTGCTGAGCACAGGCTCCGGACGCGCAGGCTCAGCGGCCATGGTTCACGGGCCCAGCCGCTCTGCGGCATGCAGGATCCTCCTGGACCGGGGCACGAACTCGTGTCCCCTGCATCGGCAGGCGGATTCTCAACCACTGCGCCACCAGGGAAGCCCAAAAGAAGGGTTTTGAAGTGGACTCAGGTTAACTTGACTGTTAGTCACTGTCAGTAAGGGTAGGACAGGAAACATGGCACAGTCAAACCAGGTAATTTGAGTAGAGTGACTAATTTTTTTTAAACTAAATTTGTTTTTTTATTTTTGGCTGTGTTGGGTCTTCATTGCTGTGCTCAGGCGTGCAGGGGCTACTCATTGTCGTGGCTTCTCTTGTGGAGCATGGGTTCTAGGCGCACAGGCTTTAGTAGTCGTGGCACGTGGGCTCAGTAGTTGTGGCTTGCAGGCTCTAGAAGGCAGGCTCAGTAGTTGTGGTGCACAGGCTTAGTTGCTCCACAGCATGTGGGATCTTCCCGGGCCAGGGCTTGAATCCGTGTCCTTTGCTTTGGCAGGCAGATTCTTAACCACTGCACCACCAGGGAAGCCCCGACTAATTCCCCCGCACCACCCCCAACCCCGACTAATTTTTTTTTAACTGTACAGTTCAGTGGCGTTAATTACATTCACAATGTTGGGTAACCATCACCATCATTTACAAAGCCTTTTCATCATCCCGAACAGAAACTCTGTAACCGTTAAGCACCCACTCCCCCCAGCCCCTGCTAACATTAATCTACTTTTTATGTCTATGAATTTGCCTATTCTTTATATTTTAAATAAGTGGAATCATACAGTACTTGTCCTTTTGTGTCTGGCGTAATTCCATTTAGCGTGTTTTCAAGGTTCATTCATGTTGTAGCATATATCAGAACCTCATTCCTTTTTATGGCTGAATAATATTCGTGAGTGTGTGTGTGTGTGTGTGTGTGTACACCACATTTTGTTTATCCATCTGTTGAGGAGTGGACACGGATTTCCGTCTTTGGGCTAGAAAAATGTTGCAGTGAACATCATTATAGAAGTATCTGTGGAAGCCTCTGTTTTCAGTTCCTTTGAATATATATCTAGGAGTGGAATTAGAGTTTTTTGGTAATTGTATGTTTAACTTTTTGAGGAACCATCAAACTATTTTCCACGGTGTCTGTAACCATTTTAGATTCTACCAGCACTGTACAAGGGTCCCAATTTCTCTGCGTCCTCATCAACACCTTTTATTTTCAGTTTTTAAAATGGTTATTATCACTATCCTAGTAGGTGTGAAGTGATATCTCACTGTGGTTTGGACCTGAGAGCCTTTGCTGCAGTGCTTGCACCTGGACAAACATCTCCCGGAGCAAAAGAATACAAAGAAACTATAAGGGACTGAAAATAACTGCATGCATGCATGGTTTGGACAAATTATGACCAATAAGATACAAAAAGGCCAAAACCCAACTGCTGCTTTTGGTGGGGGGGGGGGCAGAAGCAGGGTACTGCGCATGATCGCGCATGATCTCTGCACACAGCACCACCGAGGGCGTGGGCAGACCACCAAAGCCACCCCTCCGGCCTGACCCACCCCTACCCTCACCCTATTTAAGGACCCAGCTCACTCCCGCCCCCTCTTTGGGAAGTGAGCAAGGGCACCTTTTTCTTGTTCTCACTCCCTCATGCTGCAGCATGAGTTCCAGTAAAGCTTTGCCTAAATTCCTCATCTGGCCTCTTACCAATTTCTGTTGATTAAGGAGTTCAAGGACTCAAGTTGGTAACAGCTGCACCAATTTACATTGCCACCAACAGTGCAGGAGGGTTCCCTTTTCTCCACATCCTCAACATCGCTCGTTATTTGTTGTCTTTTTTTTTTGTTTTTTTGGCAGCATCGGGTCTTTGTTGCAGGATCTTTGTTGCGGCATGCAGGATCTTCCAGTTGCAGCACATGGGCTTAGTTGCCCCGCGGGCTTAGTAGCCCCGTGGCATGTGGGATCTTAGTTCCCTGACCAGGGATCGAACCTGCACCTCCTGCATTGGAATGCAGATTCTTAACCACTGGACCAGCAGGGAAGTCCCTGTTGTCCTTTTGATAATAGCCATTCTGACAGTTGTGAGGTGACATCTCATTGTGGTTTTGATTTGCATTCTGAGTGACTAACCTTTCAGACAGTGCTGTACTCATAGCTAGTTGGGGTGGAGGCGTGGGTCAGTAATTGTTTTTTCTGGGCTGAAAGGAGAAGCAGCAGAAGCAATTCCCTGAAACTGGAGAGAGTAATATTCAGGGAGAAGTCCCAAGTTCAGAAGTCCCAAAGTCTGAAAAACTGGTGAATTTATATCTGAGCTCTTCCCCTTCCCTCTCCTCTGCGCTCTGATCTCCGCTTGTGCCTCCCCTTGGAACTGAACTGCAAGCCTGGGGTCTTTCTTTAGTGTCAGCGGAGCAAGGCACACAGCAAGGCTGGGAGGGGTGGAAAGGGCTCTGGAGCCAGCACATCTGCCTCCACTGCCTGCTAGACAGGAGTTACGCAAGTTCCTTCTGTGAACCTCAGATGTCCAACTCTAAAAGGAAGGCGGGCCAGCTGTTTGTAAGTAAAGTTTTTTGGGGGAACACAGGCACACCCACAGATTCACATTTTGTATACAGCTGCATTCATGCTACAGGCTTTCATGCTAAGTTAAATAGTTGCAACAGAGACTATATGGCCCATGGGCTTACATACTTACGATCTGGCCCTTTAAGAAAAACTTTGCTGACCCCTGTCATAGAGGATGGCAAGGATTAACATGCCACAACTCCACAGGTGCTACAAGTAGGCAAGAAGATTGAACTACTCATAGCACAGCAAACAGCAGGAGCATCATCATGGCAGCCTGTTTCCCCAGTACCCAAGTCCTACGAATGACACAGTGAGCCCCAATGGTGGTGCGTGCAGTAGGTTATGCCGCATCTGAGGAGCCCAGGGCCAAGGGCTCAGAACCTTTTTTAGCAAGCAGCAAATAAGCTAGGCTCCCCCTACTCTGGGGGAGGGAACAATTACACTGTAGTCACACTGTGGTGGCCTTGGCCTACCTACTTGCCTATGTGCTCAGTGTCAGGAGACAGGCCTTTCGTTTTGGAGTTTTCAGCAAAAACAACGTGCAGATCATTGTTGCTTTTGTTGTGGCCATCCATTTACAAGGCTTGGTGTCAGTCTATCTCTTGTAAAAATAAAATACAGTGTGTGTGTGAAAAAAAAAAAAAGACCCAGGAACTAGGAGAAGGAAAAGGTTTATGATGCTTCTATTAAAAAAAAAAAAAAGTGACCCAGCAATCCCACTACTGGGCATATACCCTGAGAAAACCAAAATTCAAAAAGAGTCATGTACCAAAATGTTCATTGCAGCTCTGTTTACAATAGCCCGGAGATGGAAACAACCTAAGTGCCCATCATCGGATGAATGGATAAAGAAGATGTGGCACATATATACAATGGAATATTACTCAGCCATAAAAAGAAACGAAATTGAGCTATTTGTAATGAGGTGGATGGACATAGAGTCTGTCATACAGAGTGAAGTAAGTCAGAAAGAGAAAGACAAATACCGTATGCTAACACATATATATGGAATTTAAGAAAAAAAATGTCATGAAGAACCTAGGGGTAAGACAGGAATAAAGACACAGACCTACTGGAGAACGGACTTGAGGATATGGGGAGGGGGAAGGGTGAGCTGTGACAAAGCGAGAGAGAGGCATGGACATATATACACTACCAAACGTAAGGTAGATGGCTAGTGGGAAGCAGCCGCGTAGCACAGGGATATCAGCTCGGTGCTTTGTGACCACCTGGAGGGGTGGGATAGGGAGGGTGGGAGGGAGGGAGACGCAAGAGGGAAGCGATATGGGAACATATGTATAACTGATTCACTTTGTTATAAAGCAGAAACTAACACACACCATTGTAAAGCAATTATACCCCAATAAAGATGTTAAAAAAAAAGTTTTCTTTTGACTTATTAGTAAACTATAGAGAAAGTTGAAAAAATAAAAAAATAAAATAAAATGGATAACCAACAAGGACGTACTGTATAGCACAGGGAACTCTGTTCAATGTTATGTAACAACCTAAATGGGAAAAGAATTTGAAAAAGAATAGCTCCATGTATATGTATAACTGAATCACTTTACTGTACACCGGAAACTAATGCAACATTGTTAATCACCTATACTCCACTATAAAATAAAAAGTTAAAAACAAAAAAAACAACATGCAGGGGCTTCCCTGGTGGTGCAGTGGTTAAGAATCTGCCTGCCAATGCAGGGGACACGGGTTTGAGCCCTGGTCCAGGAAGATTCCACATGCCGTGGAGCATCTAAGCCCATGCGCCACAACTACTGAGCCTGTGCTCTAGAGCCCACAAGCCACAACTACTGAGCCCATGTGCTACAACTACTGAAGGCCGCATGCCTAGAGCCCGTGCTCCACAACAAGAGAAGCCACTGCAATGAGAAGCCCGCGCACCACAATGAAGAGTAGCCCCCACTCACCGCAACTAGAGAAAGCCCACACGCAGCAACGAAGACCCAACGCAGCCAAAAATAAATAAATAAAATAAATAAATTTGTAAAAAAACCCCAAAACGTGTGCACCAAGGCAGGCTGCCTCTCCCAACATCCAGTGAGTGCCCTTGGTAGATCAATTATTTCTAGTAGGCTTTTGTGATTCTTTTGGGTTTTAATGTACATAATATCACATTATCAGAAAGTATAGTTTTACTTCTTCCTTTTCAATCCCTGTACCTTCAATTTCTTTTTATTACCTTATTGCACTGGCCAGGACCTTCAGTATAATTTTGAATAGAAGTGGTGATAATGGATATTCTTGTCTTACTCCTAACATCAGGGGAAAGTATTTATTTATTTAATAAATTTATTTTATTTTTGGCTGCGTTGGGTCTTTGTGATCATATGCTTTGCTCCCTTTATTCTGCTAATGTTATGAATTACATTGATTTGCAAAGGTATAATCAACCTTACCTTCCTGGAAAAAACCAATATGGTTGTGATATTGAACAGAAAAGAGTTGACATAGCAGGCCTGAGACTGCTATCCTTAGAAAGTCCTACTTGCAAGGTTGGCCTTTGCCTGGTGTCTGGGAACTTGTATTTCAGAAGGGTTTCCACCAATCCAAAGTGGCTCACTGTCTCTAAAATGTTAGTACAAACTATGTGGTTTATGCTGAACACCTGCTTCCTTCTGAAGTCTGGAATTTTGGTACATGCTAACTATTCTTAGTTTGCAGAGAATTTTTATCATGAACGAGTGTTGAATTTTGTCACAGATACAGCTAATTAACGATCAAATGTTTTTTCCCCTTTATTCTACTGATTTGGTGAATTTCACTCATTGATTTTTAGGTTTTTTTTTTTTTTTTTTGCTGCGCCATGCAGCTTGGGGGATCTTAGTTCCCCGACCAGGGATGGAACCTGTGCCCCCTGCGGTGGAAGCAGAGTCTTAACCACTGGACCGCCAGGGAAGTCCCTGATTTTTAGATGTTAAACCAACCTTACATTCCTGGGATAAACTCCACTTGGTCAGTCTAGCTGAAGATTAATCAACTAACTTTTCAAAGAATTAACTTTTAGTTTCGTATATTTTTCTCTATTATTTACCCATGTTTTGTTTTTTTCTGGTTCTACATTTAGCCTTCTTTCTTTCTACTTACTTTGGGCTTAATTTGCTCTTTTTCTAGTTTAATGTGAAAACTTAGACCGTTGGTTTTAGATCTTTCTTCTTTTCTACTGAAAGCTGCATCATATGCATTTAAAATGTATTTTCATCACGATGTAGTTCAAAGTGCTTCCTAATTTCTCTTATGGTTTCTTCTTTGATCGATGGTTATTTACAAGCGTATTATTTAACTTGTAAGTATGTAATGGTTTCCTAGCGTGGCAGTTACCAACGTATTGCTCCTCAGCTCCGGATAAACACTTCCGCACCTATTCTGTGCTAATGGACTAGACTGGAAGCGTTTCTCCGTTACAGCGAGCACAATGTTAGGCTCTGTCAGTAAGGGCGCTGGACGAACACTGCAGGAAGAAAGGGGCTTTTCTTCCTGGTTCCAGCGTGCTGTGTTTTGATTTTTCTTGCTCCTGCTGCACAGTCTATCAGAGGTGCCTGTGTGTGGGGACTTCCACTGGTGCTCTGCCCCAGCTGCATGTCAAGGGGGTGTGGGGCTCACTGGTCTCTTAGGTGATCACCTTGCCTCTGCCTCACACCTGCAGCAGCATCCTGATCCCCTATGTACCCCTGCCCACCAGCTGCACCCCAAAGGGTTGTTTCCCAGGGATTTTCTGGTGTGGACACCACACTCTCCAGACTCTGCCTCTGCGGCAGTGCCCCAGTTCCTCTGTAACCCGCCCACCAGCCTTGGGTCACTTCATAAAAGTGAAGTTTCCTGGGGTCCTCCCAACAGAGACATGCTGTGCTCCTCAGGGCATTCTGCACAGCATTGCATCTGATCAAGATCCTCATTTCACAGCAGAGGAAGTGTGGCAATGGGCTTATACCTCACCTGGAATAAGGTGGTTTAATTGAAAAGTAGAATCGTTTACTGAAGGCTCAGTCATGGTACCAGTTGGGAGACAACACCCTGAAAGGATGGGGCTTCTAATTTGCAGAATGAAGTATGTCTTCGAATCAGAGACTATTATATGGTGCTGTCAACCCCCTGGCCAGCACACATGGGTCCAGGAATCAAGGGGTGGGAGAGGAATGACTCCTCTCACTATTATACCTAATAACGCACCCACAGAGTTTTTGCCTCTTATCCTGAGAAATTTGAGCCTGCTGATTTGGAGATCTTAGTTCCCAAGTGAGTAATACTCCATAAGGGGACACAACAATGGTACCACTGAATTGGAAAATGAGATTGCCACCTGGCCAATTTGGGGTCCTTATGCCACTAAACCAATGCACCCCCCCCAAAAGGGGAGGAGGTTCCAACCTACTGGTTGGAATGACTGATCTGAGTCCCAAGGGGAAATTGGGCTGCTGCTACACAATGGAGGCAAGGAGGACTGTCTGGAACCCAGAGGATTCTCTGGGGCACCTATTAGTAAATCCATGGCCGTCCCCAGAAGTAGGACTCAGATCACTTAGGAATGGGGTTTTGGGTCGCTCTACCAGTTAAAGATCCCGGAGCAGCAGCAGAAGCTCTAGCTGAGGGCAAAGGAAATATGGAATGGGCAACTGAAGAAGAAAGCCATGGATATTAACTATGACCTTGTGAACGGTTAAAAAAATGACCAATTACAAAAACGAGGGCTGTGGTAGCTTTGTGTATGTTTCTTTGCTTCTTGTATGCATGTGTTTATTTGTATATACTGACCATTTCTCCTTTTTACCTCTCTATTTACAATTTGTTGGAGGTCAACTTTGTAATTTTTTTAAATAAATTTATTTATATTTTACTTATGTATATTTGGCTGCGTTGGGTCTTCATTGCTGCATGTAGGCTTTCTCTAGTTGCGGCAAGTGGGGGCTGCTCTTCGTTGCGGTGTGCAGGCTTCTCATTGCAGTGGCTTCTCTTGTTGTGGAGCACAGGCTCTAGGCACACGGGCTTCAGTAGTTGTGGCACATGGGCTCAGCAGTTGTGGCATATGGGCTCAATAGTTGTGGCTCACGGGCTCTAGAGTGCAGGCTCAGTAGGTGTGGCGCATGGGCTTAGTTGCTCTGTGGCATGTGGGATCTTCCCAGACCAGGGCTCGACCCCGTGTCCCCTGCATTGGCCGGCGGATTCTTAACCACTGCGCTACCAAGGAAGCCCCAACTTTATAATTTAATCTTTAGGTAATAGAACATTTAGTGGGACCACGACAAAGTTTGTGGAGTAATTAATACAGAAGTTCAAATATGTGTAGAATGGTGCATGAAAAAAGATGGACATTAGTTCCACATTCACCTGCAGAACCTGTCCTGTGATAGCGGTACTGGAATCAGCATTTCTCCCTTACAGTGAGCACTCTCTATCAGTAGAGGGTGCTGGAGGGATACTGAAGGAACGAAAGGGCTTGTCTTCCTGGCTCCAGTGAGCTCTGGTGTGCTTTTCCTTGCTCACGCGCTGTGGTCTATTAGGGGTGCAAGTGCCCTGTGTAAGGGGACATCTAGAATATCGGGTGATGCTCTCCTCCAGCCACATGCCAAGAGAGGCGCTCCCTCGGCAACCTCGCAAACCTGGTTCACACCCGGTGACCACTTTGCTGTGGCCCTCCTGTCAAGGATACTGCATGTTCCAGGCCTTGCACCCGTGGCAACTCCCTACCTCTGTGCACTTGCCCCCTCAGCCTTATCTATGCCCTGGATTGTTCTTCCCAAAGCCCTCCAGGCATGGACAGCGTGTACGCACAGCGGTGCCCCAGTTCCATGTGTCTGCTCACCAACCTTGGCCTTTCTCCCCAGAGGGTAGATTCTCATGGTCCCCCATGCCCTGCGTGGACATCACACACTCCAGGCCTTGCGCACACAGGGCACTCCCACTCTTTTGGTGCACCTGCCCAACAGCCTTGGCTCACCTGTGCCCTGGAGGGTTGTTTCCTGGGATCCTCCCTATGTGGAAACTGTGTGCTCTGGGCTTGGTGCCTGTAGGTTGTGTCCCTACGCTTGCCTGTGTCCTCGAGGGTTGTTTCTTGCCTGGCAACTGTGAACCAGCTCTGGCCTGGGCAAGCCAGTGAACCTGTCCACCACCCAGTAGGCTGCCATGAGGTCTGAACCCCAGCCTTGGGGGTGGGGGACCTTGGTTCCTCAGGCCTCAGGAACCCTTTTAGAGTTCTCTTTACATCTTTATAGTTCTCCTCTTATAACTTAATGATTCTATATATTAACCCTGCCATGTTTAAATTACTGGGTGGTTCTATCTCCTGATTGGACTTCGACTGAACCACCGAGCTATCTTATTGTTACTAATTTCTAACTCAATTCCATTATTGTCAAAGAACATACTCTTTATCCTTTTAATTTATTCCTTTAAATGTACTGAGAATTGTTTCATGGCTCAGCATGCGGCTTATACCGAATATTCTGTGTACTTGAAAAAAAATTTGCATCTTATATTCATATGTATTATAAAAAAATTAATAGGAAAAACATTTAAAAATGGTCTTTATATTTACTCAGATACTATTTCTGATGTGCTCCATCTCTTTCTGAGGATCTGAGTTTCCCTCTGTTATCACTCCCCTTCAAGCCAAATAACCCCTTTAACATTTCTCTTACAGCGTAGGATTGTTGGCAATGAATTCTCTTAGTTTTATCTGAAAACGTCTTTATTTCAACTTCTTTCTTGAAGTATATTTTTGGTAAATTTAGATTTCTGAGTTGACCTTCGTTTTCTTGTAGCATTTTAGAGATGTTGCTACACTGTCCTCTGGCCTCTGATTTCCGGGGAGAAGGCAGCTGTTGATGGCTGCTCCTCTGTATGTGGTGTGTTGATTTCCTCTTGCTTTCAAGATTCGCTCTTCATCTTTAGCTTTCAGTAATTTTGAGGATCACGTTCCTAGACGTGGCCTTTCGGTGTTGTTCAAGGTGGCTTTGTGGAGTATCTAAAATCTGTAAATTTCTTTCATCAAATTTGGGAAAGTTTTGACTGTTTTTTAAATATTTTTTTCTGCTCTCTTCCTAGGACTCCAATCACATATCTGTCAGACTGTTTGACCTTATCTAACTGGTCTGTGAGTCCTTTTTAAAAATCCTTTTTTCCTTTGTCCTACAGCATGGGTAATTTCTATTGGTTTATCTTCTAGTTCATTGACCCATTCTGTAATCACCTCTTTTGCTGTTAAATCCATCCATTTAATTTAAAAATTTTCAGTTACTGTGACTTTTATTTCCGGCGTTTCTATCTTTCAAGTCATTTGTTTCTATGCTCAGGTAGGTAGCTTGCCTATCTTCTTACTCACAGAGAACATACTTTCATTGCTGCTTTAATAACCTGGTATGTTAATTCCAGTATCTGGATCACCTCAGTGTTGGTGTCAGTTTTCAATGTTAAACTGTGGAGACTCTGGTTTCTATTATTTGTCTCCAAAGAGTGATGGTTCTTTTATTAGGCAATTAGCTTGGGTGGGTATACAGTGCAAATCACACTTATGGGGTGGCAGCTCCAATCTTAGTTTAGATGTTCAGTCTTTAGCTGAGCTGCCTTGAGTCTGATTGGCTCATTTGTGGTCCAGAGTTTGGGCAGAGATGTGGGCAGACAGAACTTGGGGACTCCCCTCTCTCTGGCTCTTCCCTTCTGAGACTCCCATCTTTCCCTCCAGGGGCTTCAGCTGCCCTGGCTCAGTACTCGTACTGTGATTTTCCACCAGCCTATTGTACCTACCACTTTGTCAGCTGCTAAGTTACAAGCAGCAAAAACAGGGAGCTTTCTCTGCACAATCCTCTTCTGAGTGTGAACTCCCCACCAAACTTTCTGCTTCCCTTCATTCTCCAGTGTCTGTAGTAGCTGTTTTTCGTATTATGTCCAGGTTTTACAGTTGTTGTTTGTGGAGGGGTCATTCCCAAGCATCTTAGCCATTATTAGAAGTCCCTAGGTGTAGTTTAAATATTTAATCTATTTCCTTCATATTTCCCTCTATTCCTTGAGCATATCAATCATAGTTTAAACTCCTTGTCAACTTTCTCCAATATTTGGCTCACCTGTTTCTATTTTCTACTTTTGCTATGGTTTTAAATAATATCTCTTGACTTGCTAGTAGATCCAGAAATTGTGTATAAAAAAATTAGAGCATCTCTAGATGTTTTTTCTTCCACTCTTTCCTCTGCTACGCAAATGGAATGGGGGCCGATCACCTTAACCCACTCAGGGACTACATGGTCTGTGGCTACATTGTGAGTATGATAAGCCTCAGTCTACCTGTTTCACCTTGCTCCTAGTAAGGAGCCCCCCTGAGCCTGCAACTGAAAGCCCTGTGTGTTCACCAGCCCCCTCCCCCGGTGGGTTCTGAATTCTAATCATCAGCACAATAAGTGTGCCAAAAATTCGATTCTGCTTTTCAGAGGTTTGAGGCTTAGCTTTCCATAGCCTCTGGCCCTACACAGCTTCAGAATTTGTTAAGTATCTTGAACAGAAAATGTGTTGTTTTTAAGGCTCTTGCAGTCCCCAGCTTTGCTCCTCCAGTGTCACGAGAGCACTAAGCTCAGCTGGCTTCTCTGGTCCCCGGCTGCAACCCTCTTGTCTGGGCCATGCTTGGATTCTCAGCCTCTTGCTCAAACCCCGAGTCAGCAAATGCTCCCACAGGAAAATGTGCTGCAAACTGTCAGCTCACGTCTCTATGATTCGCTCTACTTCAAAAATTTAGGCCCTTTAATCCTCTTTCCTTCAGGAATTCTCTAAGGCCTTTTATAAAGACAATTTTTATATTTTATATGGTTTTTCTAGTTCTCGAGTAGAGCATTGGGCAGCCAGAAGCAACTCCATGCTACTAGAAGTCTCTAAGCACTTTTAAAGTGTTTATTTTCTTCCTCTGATCTTTGAAAACTGACTGTCCCCAAGCAGTCAATTTATATCACAACTTAAAAATATACTCCTACTGCTAAGTGAAAAAAAAAGCAAACTATGTTATGGCTTATTCCCCATAATCACAACTGTGTATAGAATATGAATACATACTGTCCAAGATTTGAAATAAATAACTGGGGTTGGATATGGCAAGTTTTTCCTTTTGTAAAAATGTTTCTGAAATGTTCTGTTGTCTGTAAGAGGTATGTCAAGTAAATGTAGATTGTCAAGGAGGGGAGGGAGAAGGAACTCGGTGGTTGAGATATAGCCGTGGGAAGAATAACTGCATAAAACTTTTTATAACTTGAATTTTGTATCACATGAATGTATTAACTATTAAGGAAAAGAAAGAAAGGAAGAGAGGGAGGGAGGAGAGAGGAAGGAAGGAACACCACCCCTGCCCCGAGACTCCTGGGGCCACAAAGTTCCATTTATACCGTGAGTGAGGAAACAGGCACTTGCTTGTACTCACTAGCTGCAGACTACAGAGGACGGCCTAGCCCTGATTCCTTCTGGGACACAGAAAATTGCCTTTCAGGGATTGTGATGAACAAAGGGGATTATAATATTCCTATTAAGAGCTTTTATGAAAATGTTTTAAAAATTGGGCTATTGTCATTTTTTTGTACAGATGAAGGTATAGTTAAGTATAGACAGTAGCTTTGTTAGGACTTTTTAGATCGCTTCTTCCAATTATAGGATATGGGATCTTAGGTATTTTCTTTGAACACTGTACCTTTTTAAAAAAATATCTGATAAATCTGGACAGCATGGCTGATTAACTAGTCTCTCTTTCCCCAGAACTTCATTCCAGCCTTCTAAACCAGGGGTCAGCATACTATGGCCTGGGGGCAAATCTAGCCTGTTTTATATGGTCCTCAAGTTAAGATTAAATTTACATATTCACATGGTTGAAAAAAAAACCAAAAGAAAAATATTTTGTGACATAGGTCATTCATTTATGTATCATCTCTGGCTGCTTTCATGCTACAAGATGTCGGAGTTGAGTAATTGCAACAGAGGCCACACAGCCCTCAAAATCTAAAATATTTACTATTTGGCCTTTTACAGAAAGTTTGCTAACTCCTGGGCTAGAGTATCTCCAAATAATGAGTTTCACAGAGCAACTTTCTTGGGTGGGGGTAGACTGACTGAATTAATGGCCCTCTCTGTATCCATGTCCTTTTTTTTTTTTTTGTATCCATGTCTTTTGCCAGGAAACTCTGTAGCACTTTCCCAGACACTGGGCTCAGTCACATGACTTGCTTTGACCTATGGGAGTCTGGAGACACAATACAAGTAGAGGCTTGAAATGGGATTGCACCCTAGGGCTTGTTCTCCTGCTCCCCTGCCACTGTCTATAAACAGACCCAGGCAAGTCTGCTGGAGGATAAGTCATGTGAAGCAGAGTCAGTCCAGCTGAGGCCAGCCTAAGTTAGCCAAGAATCAAGGATCTCAAGATCATCACACCTGCCTGGCTGACCCACAGCTGACCACAGACACATGTGCAAGCCCAGCAAAAATTACCCAAACCCAGACAGATCAGCTGAACCCCAAGACTCAAGAGCCATGGAACTGTTTATTGTTACATGCCACTGAAGGTTGGTGCTGGGTCTGTTACACAACATTATTCTGGCAGTAGAAAACTGATACTATGGGCACACAAACTTTTCTTTTGCCAAAAGAGTCTAGGGAACCTTTTTACTCTTCTGAAGGCAATTTAGGGCTCTGACAGGGGGAGAGACTGAATAAAACACAGAAGTCTGGAACTCCAGGGATGGGGGTGGGGCATCACATTACATCCGGAATTTCACCTTGTCCTCACAGTGGGATTCAGTAAATATCCGTATTTGCTCTGTGGCTCCATCTGCCACTGGACCAAGTAGATGCTAAGGCTAGGACTTGGCATGTCTCTTAACCACGAAGAGATCTAGTGAGGCAGAGACGCCATCATTTATGGTAAAGAATTTACTTCCTATTTATAAAATGTAGAAAAAGTACCTTGCGTATAAAATCTAAATGTCTGAGGTGTGATCAGTCAGGAGCCCAGAAAAGTCACTTTGCATCCTTCAGTCATCAGTGTGTAGTGCAAACGGAACAGGGGCTGGGAGTTCCTCCTGTACTGGGCTCAGTGGAAAGCTTCCCCAGGATAAAGCCACAGAGCCCTCTGTGAGGAAGAGGGGTAGAGAACAGGAAAGGAAAGGGGGCAGGACTGCGGCAGGAGGCCGGGAAGGGATGATGTACGGGAGTCTGTATTAGGGAACACTTTCATTTGCTAGAGGGAGGAGCTTCCTTCTCAACTGCTGAACACAACTGGCCTGGGCCTGTCCTAGAAATGTCAAGCTGCTTCCTAGTGCACAGGGCTGACCATCCCCTCTGCAGAGCCCCAATGTGGCTTCTGTCAGGAAGGAAAGGCATCCATCAGTGTGACAAGAAGCGGTCACCTTCGGACGTGCATGAACTCCTTGCGCAGCCATAGGGAGTCCTGATAGAAGCGAGGATCACCCAGTCTCACAGCTGTCTGTTTGTAGAAGTAACAGTATAACACTGCCGCTGTGGATAATAAACAGAAAAGAAGCCTCAGGGATGCTCCTGAGTATTTGTTTCAGGGTAAGAGCATAACCGGACGAGGCTGAGGGGCCCTGCCTCATGATTTCCCAGTGACTCCCAGGAAGGGCAGAGGGCAGTGGTCTCTCCTGCTCTCGGTGTGGCTGTCCCACTCATCCCACGCTGCTTGTGATGGGCTGGGAAGCCAGGATCAAGGCCCTGGCTGCCAGAGCCACAGGTGGGACCAAAGTGAGGCCTGAGGATGCTCTGGTCCTTACCTAGTCTCTGGAATACAAATAACGTTTGAAGTCCATCTGTCCAGACAAAGCGGTTGGAGTTTTTCCAGCGTAAGTTCTGAAGGAGATACGAGCACACAGAGCAATGTGAACGGCTAGATGAGGCCCTCACAGCTCCAGCTTGGTTAGCTGCAGAGATGCCCCCTGGTTTAATATCAGGCTAATGCACCCCCGTTCTTTCTTTCCACAAGCCCGAGGAGTGCTTTTCAAAGGAACTTCAAGTTCCCTTTTTTTTTTTTTGCTACAGAGGGAAAATTCTTGTAACTCTGAGGGAGGAAGTTTGAACTAAGCCATTTATTCCATTTCATCCCGTAGCCTTTGCCGAGGAGAAATGATACACATCATCTCAGGAGTTCAGCATGGTCACTGTCTTGCCTTGGAAATCTCAGGCTCAGTTCCTGTCAGATAAAGGCTTGGTACACTCAGGGTTTAATCAGATTAACAGCTTCACAGTACAAAGCCAGGACTATTTTGGCTCCAGGAACCAGAGCAGAGACAATCCTCTCCGGGAAGCACCTTGAGATTTCGGCACTGCTCTGCTTCTTCCCTGTGAGCTCTAGTTCTCTCTGTGGAATCACAAGGGCAACCTAACGGGACGTTTGGTCTGAGAAGGCACCTTTAGTAAAGAAATGACTAGAGAACCCTGAGGTTTTAATATGTTCCATAAAATGAGTACATGAGAAGCACATGAAATACCCAAAGGGATGGAAGAATTTGTGAAGCAGAAGAAATCTGAGGGAATTCCCTGGCGGTCCAGTGGTTAGGACTCCGTGCTTCCACTGCAGGGGGCAGGGGTTCAATCCCTGCTCAGGGAACTAAGATCCCACCAAGCCATGCCATGTGGCCAAAACAACAACAACAAAAAAACAAATCTGAAACCATGAAAACTAGATCTGCTCTGAGGCCTATGTTAGAACCAAAGGGAGGCATCTTGGGGGTCGGTTTTCCTAGTGTAAGTGATGGGGATGCGTCAGAGGGCATACAGCACTGAAGGGCCAGCGGCACGCCTGCCTATTTCCCACGGGACACTGATGCCTAAGAATATGCTGTAGCAACACTCACCTGCCCAAACAGCTAACGATGAAACAGATTCAACTTCCTGTTTTAGCCCTGGCAGGCCTTTTGGGGCAAAAGTGAATTGAATGTTCCAGAAGTGTCCCTGGACTCTTGGATAAGGCTGTTCTTCAACATATAAGGTTAGATAAAAGTGCCTTATGAAATTCTCACGTGTCCAGCTTCAGGCTGGACCACATTCATTTCATCTGTTTCTTATCAAGGACTCTGTGAGATATAAACACCCAGAGATTCTGGGTTCCCACAGAAAAACATTCCTAGCCCTTTAAGGACTCAGAGCCTCACTCTTACCATGACCCAGACATGAAGGGAGATGCTGAGAGTGAAGTACACAGCTGTCAGGATGATGGTCCCTTTGAACTTATGGAAGAGGAGGTTGACGAGGCCAGCCTGGAAGACGAAGGTGTTGAAGAACATGAGGAAAATGATGATGATGTTGAAGAGGACTGCAATATCCTGGATGCTGCAGACACAGAAAACAAAAGGACGGCCAAATGGAGGCCTGGGGAGGACCCAAGAGCCAGCCCTGAGTCCTAAGGGACACCATGGAGTCTGTCCTTCCTTGTTATATATAGTCCTCTGAAACCCCCCCAGAGGTAGTTTGGGTTTTGGACCCCAAATGACACGAAGCTAAAACTACCCGCTGGCCCCATCAGTTGAGTGGCAGTCTATGGACAAGGCTTTCCTGCTGACACTCCCCACTCAACAAAGCTCCCAGGCACCTGTGAGAAGCAGCTAGTTTCCTCCCTGTATCCAGAAAATGCCAGCCCTGTCTGTCACATAACCTGGTCCTGTCAGACGTTTTCCTCTAGCAAGACAGCAATGCACCTTCCCTCATCTGTGCACGCCTGGCTGCCTTAGTGCCATTCATGTCTCATGTCTCAGTGCAAATGTCCCCTCTTCAAAAAGACTTTTCTTTCACCCCACTACCTAAAGTTGCCTTTCCCTCCCCACCCCAGGTACCTTATATCCATTGTATAACATTTATTACTATTTGAAATTACCTTTTTTTTTTTTTTTTTTTTTTTTTTTTTGCGATACGCGGGCCTCACTGTTGTGGCCTCTCCCGTTGCGGAGCACAGGCTCCGGACGCGCAGGCTCAGCGGCCACGGCTCACGGGCCCAGTCGCTCTGCGGCATGTGGGATCTTCCCGGACCGGGGCACGAACCCGTGTCCCCTGCATCGGCAGGCGGACTCTCAACCACTGCGCCACCAGGGAAGCCCTACTTGACATTTTGTAACCCTCTTTCATGGCACCGTAAGACAATATTTCTACTCGAAGATAGAGAAAATGACAGTGTCAGCAATCTGGCCCTCATTTTCAATGTGCACTGCTCCCTGTGTCCCAAACCCTTGTTAGAAGAAGTATATCAAAACAGGCCCATGTCTATGGACCATGACATGTCTATGGACCATGGAGTACCCAGGACAAAGTGCAATTTTATTCTCCCTGATATTTCTCTATTAATAACTTTAAAATGCTAAATTATGATTGTCGGGGACTTCAGACTGCTTGGGTTGAGCTGTCCCACCCACTGAACTTACATGAAGAGCACCAGCTGTATGACGGGAGCCATTCGGAGTAGCTCCGAGAAGGAATTGACAAAGAGGTCATAGGACAGCAGCAGGAACTGCAGGGAGAGCACCAGGCTATAGTTACTGGTCTGGAGCATCTTCCTTCTGCTATCTTGGGCCCCCAAGGGCACATTCCACAGTTCCCAGAAAGCAGTCCTAGTACTCTCCCAGGCACTGAGGGAGAAGCTATAGTTCCTCAGAATCAGAGCTGTTTCCCTTGCTCTCAGACAAGGGCCTACTGATGCAAAAAAAAAAAAAAAAAAAAAAAAAAGGAGGTTAGAAATTCATTAATACATATTTACCGAGGACTTATTATGTACCAGGCACCATTCTAGGTGCTTGGGAAACATCAACGAACAAAACCAACAACAACAGAAAAACCCCAACTAGTCACTCCTTCCAGGGACCCTCCCCCTCAAACCTTTTTCCATGACTGGAACCCTCTAGATGTACAGCTCTTTTGAGTCCAAAGGAATCTAGGGATACTACACACAGTGACTGTCTGGTCATGTAACAATACTAATTCTATTACTAACTGCAGCAGCAAAACCTTTGTATATCACTTACAATATTGCTTACAATTCTAAGTGCTAACGTTACTTAAATCTCTCAATAACCCTTGAGGTAGAAGACACACTATTACTCTCCCCATTTTACAGAGGGGACAATTGAGGCCCAGGGAGGTAAAATAACTTGTCCAAGTTCACATTGCTAATAAGTAGCAGAGCTAGCATTCAGATCTAGGCAGTCTTGGTCCAGAGTCTGTGCTCTTAACTACTGCACAAAGCTGCCTCTTACATAACTGACAGGTTTATATGTAACTACATGGGAAAAACAAACGCTGGCATAGGAGAAGCGGGAAGTGGTGCAGGCAGAAAAAGCTGAGAGGAAACAGTGCTCTCCTAACGTTGACGGTTACGGTAGCAACACAGTGGCACCAGGTAAGGGGAGCTGGGCTTTTATTTCCATTTATTCCAAGACCCAGAAGCTGCTTTGGGGGTGTCCTGTGACCCCCTCCAGCTGGATCAAATCTATGAACAAATTTCAAAATGCTTCGAAGTGTTACAGAACGATTAAATTCATATCGGTAAAATGTTACGGTTTACAAACTCTTCATATTCATTTCCTTATTTAATCCTACACCCATCTTGAGAAGCAGCAGTTCTTACGCTTATTACCCCACTTTACACAGAGGCTCTGAGAAGCTACGGAACCTCGTCCACCTCACCTGATGGAGAAGTCCCACTTTAGTGGATGTACGAAGGTGCTTTTCTCTGAACCGCGTCTCCTTATTCATCAAATAATATCGATAGCTACCAGCTACATACCGACACCATGATAAATTTGTCAACCAAGACAATTTCCTTTAATCTTCGCAACTACTCTGCAAGGTGGGCAAGAATTATCCTCATTCTACAGGCAAGGACACAGGGTCAGAGTTCAAGTCGTTCCTCCATGTTGCAGGTGAGCAGAGCCAGGATTCACAACTAGGTGTGAAAACAAAGCCCGTGCTCTTAACTACTACTTCACAGGCCACCACAGAAGGCTGCTGTGAGGATCCGTTATATAGAGCCGCCCACCGCCATCTCTACGGGAAGGATGACCCTCACGTCGGGTTAGGGCAGCGGTGATTCCCAAGGTAATGAAGCGGTCTTCACAGTTTGTCCACCGCTATCTGCCGCGTTCTCTCTGTCCCCTGAGTAATTTTCCTCACCCTTCCTAATCCACTTTAAAATAGGGCTGCCTTAGCAAAAAACCAAAACCAAAGCAATTAACAAAATTCCGACTTCTGGCCACTTTACCCACTCCTCCTCAGCGTTCTCACCTAGAAGGCCCAACGTCGGTTGTCACGGGGACACCGTCCTGGCTTCCGGAAACCGGTTTTAAATTCCGGAAGTAGATGGGTGACGCGGGCTCCGTCTGCGCCGTGCTACCCTCTTGTCCTCGGCTTTTTCTCCCCGCTCTTTGGCCCGCTCGGTCGCCATGTTTCGGCCCCCGCATTCCTGGGCCCGCCCCTCTCTCAGCGTCGCTGCGCCCTGTTCCAGGGCTCCCAGCTGCGGGCCAAGGCCTCCCGCCCACCCCGCGTGCGGCCTTGCCGAGGGCCAGCCCCTGGCCAGAGGCTTCGCATCGGCCCGAACATTTCCGCTTCCACGGAATCGAGGGGGTGGGGGTGAGGGACAGGACCGATCCGTGACGGCGTTCCTGGTCCCTGGAAGCCCGGACTTGGGGAAGAAACGCCCGTGGAGGAACTGGAGTTAGTGTCAGCACCTTGTCTGCCGGCCACCCCGCGGCTCTGGACTTCATTTCCCAGGCGGCCGCGCGCGCGGAGCGCGCGCGACCGGAAGTGCTACAAGCCTATAAGGTGACAGAGCGGCCCCGCCAGTTGGCTGTAGAGCGGCTGTGACTGGTGATAGCGGGAGTTCTTGAGAGTCTCTGACTCCATCTCCCAGGAGCCTCGGGAGCTGCGGGTCCGGCGCCGGGTGGCAAGAGGCGGGTCTCGGAGACCCCAGTACCCCTGCGTTCCACTGTGGTTCGGGGGTGAGAAAGAGCCCGGGCTGGGAGTTCAGGGACCTGGGTTCGAGTGCTGGCTCTGCTACTGCCTCGCTTCGCGCTGTCGGGACCCCTCGCTCGGCCTCAGTTTTCTCTTTTACGAAATGGACATCGTTCTCTGTGCCCTTACTTACACAGGTGGTGGAAGGAAGCTCTTTGGAAAGCACAGAAGCTCTTCGGAAGTCGCAGTCAGCAGGTGGAGCCCCTCGCCTTAATTTGCACCCAAGGTTAGCTGGGACCAAGGGATCTTGGTCCCGGCGGAGGAGTCAGGGATCGGTCCCCGGGTTCCTGGAACCCTACTCTGGACACCTGAGGCCGACCAGAGGCCGTATGAAGGGCGGGGCTGTAATCACTCAGGTGCTAAGGAGGGCCTTGCTTATTTACCTCCTGAGTGGAATTTAGGGCCCCTCACTCCTGAGTCTCTGACTACGAAGCTGCGTTTGGAAGTGAGGAGTCCTTGGAGCACAGGGGGAGTGAACCTGGAGCCTTGTACCAGCTCGGCCACTCACCGTGGCCAAGTCACTTTCCTTCTTTGGGCCCGAATTTTTTTGTTGTTGTTTTTGCGGTACGCGGGCCCCTCACTGTTGCGACCCCTCCCGTTGCGGGACACAGGCTCCGGACGCGCAGGCTCAGCGGCCATGGCTCACGGGCCCAGCCGCTCCGCGGCATGTGGGATCTTCCCGGACCGGGGCACAAACCCGCGTCCCCTGCATCGGCAGGTGGACTCTCAACCGCTGCGCCACCAGGGAAGCCCTGGACCCGAATATTTTTGATCCGTAAGATAAGAGTTCAGGACTTGAGCCCTAAATCTGGTTCTCAGGATTCCTAAAGCCCGCACCATTCATCTGAGAAGTGGGAGCAACAAACAGACTTCCTGTTCCTTCATCTATTTGCACTTCTAAATAATTGTGAAAGGGTTTGGAATAGAGCCTTTTCCTAAGGCTAGGGCCAAGTAGGATATACCCATTTCCTACACCAGGGCCTGATCTGTTTTAGTGCAGCCTGGGAGAATCCTTTTTGCTAAGGGATTGAGAAGTATATTAGGTTGGAGAGTAGACTCCTTAGATCAGGGTCAACAAACATGACCCACAGGCCAAATCTGGCTGGCCTAAATGGTTTTTACATTTTTCAATGATTGAAAAAAAAAAAAAAGAAAATGATATTTTGTGACATGTGGAAATGATATAAAAACTGAAATTTCTTTGTCCATAAATAAAGTTTTTCTGAACATAGCTCATGTTCATTTGTGAAGGTATTATTTATGATTGCTCTTGCAATACATCAGCAGAGTTGATGACATAGTTGTGACAAACCGTATGGCCTGCAAAATCTAAAATATTTACCATTCTGGCCCTTTACAGGAGTTTGCCGACTTTTGTCTTAGAATGCGTCTCTACAAGTGAGGGCAGAATAGGACTGGTGGGCACATCCTGAAATCTTAGCACATCCTGTTCTCTTGGAATAAATGAGAGGATATTCTTAGCATTTGGATTGCAATTTTCACTGCATTCTTCCTTTTTCTCTCCTTTTGCTCTCTATTTCGAGCAGAGGGAGGGCTCGTCTGTGTACTGTTGGTAAAACATTCCAGCCGTCTGTTAGGGAAGTGTCCCCATTGTCTTTTCCAAGTCTGTCCCAGAGCAGTAATCCAGGACCTCTTCTAGGGGGGTAGATGTGATCCCTTTTGGATTATATTTTCTTTTTTCCTCTTACAAAGGGAGGGGAAAAAAAAGTAGATATTATTCAGTGGATGGAGCCTGCTGACCGAGAGCTCCTTTGTGCTGACACTTCACTGGGGGGATGATTGAACCTCTGGTGACCTGAAACTTCTGCTGCCCTTACAGGAACTAAGGGGATAACTCTTGAGGCTGGGTAGCAAATCTCTGAGCTCAGTAGCTAAGGTAGAAAGCTTCTAGAAATCAGGTGGCATGGTTTTCTCTCTCCAACCTCCTGGAAGCTTATTTTTTCCCCCAGACCTCAGATCTTACTTTCTCAGAGATTACTGCCACCTTGGATCTCTTTGTGACAGCTTAGCATCTGTTTGTGGTTAGGTGGACACCTGGCATGGAGAGAGCTGGCACGACATGGAATTGGGGACACTGAGAGGCCTGGGCAGCCATGGGGGCCATGAGCTTGAGGTTTTTGTTAGTCGTTAGGATGAAATGCTGTAACAATACTAAGAAAATTATAATACTGTACTCTCACAATGTCCTTACATACATTTTCTCGACTCTCTGACAACCTGTGGTCAAATTAAAAACATGGGCTTTGAAACCGAATAGACAAGGGTTTGAAACTCCCTGCCCACTTACTGGGTCCTATTTAGTCTGTCTGAGCCTTAGTTTCCTCATCTGTAAAATGGGGATAACTCCACACGGGGTTGTCAAGATGAGTAGATGGGATCATGTGTGTAAGGTTCTGGTGTGGTGTCTGCTCAGAGCTGCCTTTCAGTAAGTTATATCCTATTGCCATGGTTTTCTTTCAGATGAGAAGACTGAGTCCTACAAATGTTAAGTGAGTTGCTTAAGGAGCCTCAGAGCATAAGAATTGGAGTCCAGGCCACCACTCTGTCAGCCTGCCAGTAGGTATAAAGGTGAGGGTCAAGTGTTTTATCTTCTTGGGAGTTCTTGATTTTAGGGGCCTCTTCTCTGTTAGCTGGTTCAGATTGAGGGACCTCAACTGCAGGAAGCCACTGTGTCAGCTTCTTGGCCTGAGTCCACAGGGCAGTGTGCCTGCCTTGAGAGCTGTGCCCATGCTGAAAGCAGGGGTGTCCTGTGGCTTTGCAGACTGCCTGCCAACTCACGCCCACTTGCCTGTTTTTTTTTTTTTTTTTTTTTGCTGTACGCGGGCCTCTCACTGCTGTGGCCTCTCCCGTTGCAGAGCACAGGCTCCAGACGCGCAGGCTCAGCGGCCATGGCTCACGGGCCCAGCCGCTCCGCGGCATGTGGGATCTTCCCGGACCGGGGCACGAACCCGCGTCCCCTGCATCGGCAGGTGGACTCTCAACCACTGCGCCACCAGGGAAGACCAGCCTGGCTTTTAAGAGCAGCTGCTGGGCTTCCCTGGTGGTGCAGTGGTTGAGAATCTGCCTGCCAGTGCGGGGGACACGGGTTCGAGCCCTGGTCTGGGAAGATCCCACATGCTGCGGAGCAACTGGGCCCGTGAGCCACAACTAGTGAGCCTGCGCGTCTGGAGAGGCCGCGATAGTGAGAGGCCCGCGCACCGTGATGAAGAGTAGCCCCCGCTTGCCGTATCTGGAGAAAGCCCTCGCACAGAAACGAAGACCCAAAACAGCCAAAAATAAATAAATAAATAAATTTTAAGAGCAGCTGCTTAGGGGGCTAGGCATTCACCATGCCTGAAACCCGGGTTGGTTTCTAAGTTTATCAGGTACACGTGGGAACCTCAAGATAAACTCTTGCTTTCTAGATCATGAGTTCTTGCTTCCTCTTTTCTCCTCTGGACTTTCCCCAGAGAAGAGAAAGCAGAAGTTTCAGGTCTGGAGACAGCTGGGGGCTTTTGCTCAATTAAAGGTGTGGCGAATGGGGACTCTGAAGACTCCACCTTACCTCCCAGTGGGAGGATTAGCCCATAGAGGTCACAGTCTGGGGAAGAACTTTGCTGCAGAAGTGGGATCCTATAGCACTTTCTCCCAAGTGGCCTAATAGTAGTGTGAAGATTGTGATTTTTGCCTCCTTACGTTAGAACTGAAGCCCTGGGCATTTGTGTGATCTAGCCTGGATTTTGATTTCTGTCCTTTCTTTTCATGGGGAGTGGGGTTATAATTCTTTATCTTCTGGTCCTGTGAGGGGAGACGCATCCTAGGGCTCTGGATCTAGAGCCTTGGCATCGAGCCGCAGCAGAGGAGGCCTCTCTCCAGGGCCAGCCCTAGGCCCAAGCTGGCTGCACTGTATGCTGCCAGGTGTTGGGGCGGGGCCTCACTCATTGTTCATAACCAGAGATTGGGTTCACCCAGCCATCAAGGCTTCATGGGACAGTGCCCAGGCTGATAGCAGGGGAACCACCCTTCTGGCCAAGAGCAAGGTCAGTGTTACCTCCTTTAGCCTGCGTGTGGGGTGCGCCTGAGCCAACAGGGACGTGTGATTTCCGCTTTCTCTAGGAGTGCTTGATCAGAATGGCTATGGGATGGTTTTATCTGTCCGTCTTGGCGCTGTGCTCCCTGGGCTTGATGTGCATCCTCTCCACCATCTATTGGATATCATACTGGCAAGGTGGCTTCGCCTGGGATGGCACCATCCTCATGTTCAACTGGCACCCGGTGCTCATGGTTACAGGCATGGTGGTGTTCTACAGTGCTGGTGAGTACAGGTCAGCAGAGGAGACATGGTGTGGCCCGGGCTCGTACAGAGCAGCGCTGTCCCTCTCCATCCTGGCCTTTGTTACTGTCGGGTTCAGGGCTATGGGGGTGGGGTGGGGTGGGTTGTTTTTGGGCCCAGGTGTCATGTGGAGGAAGAAGTCGTGCGAACGGGAGCATCTGAGAAGGGTAGCTGCATGGATACTCTTGGACGGGGGTTGGCGACCTTTTTCTGTTAAAGGCCAGGCAGTAAATATTTTAGGCTTTGCAAGCCCTATGATCTATGTTGCGACTACTCAGCTCTGCTACTGTGTTGTGAGAGCAGCCAGAGACAACACGGAAACGTGTAGCTGTGTTCTGATAAAACTTTATTTATAGTGGTGGGGGTGGGGAGAGAAATAGGTGAGGGAGAGCAAGAGGTATGGACTTCCAGTTGCAAAACAAATGAGGCACAGGTACAGTGTAGGGAATGTGGCCAGTAATTATGTAATATCTTTGTATGGTGATGATCATAGCTAGACCTATCATGGTGATCATTTTGAAATGTACAGAAATATTGAATGACTGTGTTTTGTAACAGGAAGTAACATAGTGCTGTAGGTCAATTATACTCCAAAAACAAACAAACTCATAGTGAAAGACAGCAGATTTATGGTTACCAGGGGTGGGGGGAAGGGGAATTGGATGAAGGCAGTCAAAAGGTACCAACCTCCAGTTTTAAGATAAATAAGTACTAGGGATGTAATGTACAACATGATAAATACAGTTAACCCTGCTGTATGTTATATATGAAAGCTGTTAAGAGAGTAAATCCAAAGAGTTGTCATCACAAGAAAAAAGTTTTTGTCTATTTTTAAAATTTTGTATCTATATAAGAAGATGGATGTTCACTAAACTTATTGTGGTAATCATTCCATGATGTATGTAAGGCAGACCATTATGTTCTACACAAACTTATGCAGTGCTGTATGTCAGTTATATCTCAATAAAACTGGGAAAAAATAAGTACAAATTTTAAAATTAATGTTATTTAAAGTATTATTTAATATCAAATATAATTTGATAATAGCATCCATAAGCATTAATTACCTAGGCATAAATCTGACAAAAGCCATATAATGTTTCTACAGAGAAAAATATAAAACTGTATTGAAATTAAAGAAGCCCTAAATAAATGGAGGGATATACTACTGTGTAAGTGGATTGGAAGACTAAACATTGTAAAGATGTAAATTCTCCTGAAATCGTTTTGTAGGTTAATTTCAACCCCAAGGTCTCAGTGCTTATTTTTGTGAAAATTGACAATCAGACTGAATTATCTTGAAATGCAAAGGGCCAAGATTAGTCAAGGTGGTTTTGAAAAGGAGCAAAGTTGGAGGGCTTACTCTCCCGTCTATTCAGGTTTATTATAAAGCTACTGTAATTAAGACAGCGTGGGACCTACTGTATAGCACAGGGAACTCTGCTCAATACTCTGTAATGGCCTATATGGGAAAAGAATCTAAAAAAGAGTAGATATATATAAATGTATAACTGACTCACTTCGCTGTACACCTGGAACTAATACAACATTGTAAATCAACTGTATTCCAATTAAAAAAAAAGTGTGGTAGTGATCAGTGAATAGACAAGTGAGGAAAGGTGGCTCTGCAGAGCTGTGGGACAAGATGTTCTTTTCAATAAATGACGTTTAGCCATATGGAGTAAGAACACTTTATTCACGAAAATCGGCAGCGGGCTGCACCTGGCCTGTGAGCGGCAGCCTGCCAGCCCTTGCTCTAGGGAGCGGGGGCTGGAGCCTCCGTGACACAGTCGGGGCCGTACCTGAGGGGTCTCCTTACTCCTGCCAGACCCCTTGCCCCGTGCATTCAGAGGCAGGCCTTGGGGCCCAGGTGAGTCTCATTTTCGCCACTTGTAAAATGGGAATAATGACGATGATAATAGCAGCTTACCCCGTGTACTTTGGATACATCCTCCCACTTTTGTTCTTACAGGAAGCTTGTGAGGCGGGCTGTATTGTTGCCTCCATTTTACAGATGAGGAAACTGAGATTTAGGAAGATGCCAAATAGCTGAGAGGAAGAACCTGGAGTTGGACCTCGGTTATCTAACCTTAAAGCCTGTGTCCTTGACAACTCACTTCAGTTGTGAGAATTCATTCAGTTAGGTGAAATAATGGATGTGACATTGCTTTTCAACCTGTAAAACTGCATACAAGTGGCATTTATTATTGTTATGACAGAATGGCAAGTCCATGAAACCTGTTCTACCCACCCCCCCTTTTTTAAATTGAAGTATAGTTGATTTACAGAGTTGTGTTTTCTGGTGTACAGCAAAGTGATTCAGAGATATATATATGTGTGTGTGTATATATATATGTATATACACATATATATGTATATATTTTCAGATTTCTTTCCAGTATAGCTTATTACAAGATACTGAATATGGCTCCCTGTGCTCTGCAGTAGGGACCCACTGTTTATTTTATGTAGAGTAGTTGGTATCTGCTGATCCCAGACTCCTAGCTTGTCCCTCCTCTGGCTCCTCCCTTTTGTCATGGTCCTTGTCTCCCCGCTTCATGGTTGATGGCTATACCAGAAATGATGCAAGGATGGAAGATGCTGAGGAGTTGATACTGATGTCCTAGCATTTCCTTCTTTTGTTGGGAGGCTGTCTGGGATCACGTCAGGGTAATTCCCCTAATGCACGGGTGAGCACAGGGGAAGAGGCCGAGCCCAGGGACTGCTCTCTCTCCTACAGCATCACTGGTCTACCGCCTGCCCCAGTCATGGGTAGGGCCCAAGCTGCCCTGGAAATTCGGCCACGCAGCCATGCACCTGCTGGCCTTCATCCTGACTGTACTGGGGCTGCATGCCGTCTTTGACTTTCACAGCCATAGAAAGATCCCCAATCTCTACTCCCTGCACAGCTGGCTGGGCATCACCACCGTCTTCCTCTTCGCCTGTCAGGTGGGTACTCTCTGTTCTCCTTTGGATTCCCACAGCTGCCAGCTCTCGTTGGGGCTTCACTTGCATCAGCACCAAATATCCCTCTGCTTACTGCCTGGAGACGGCCTTGCAGGGCACATCCTGTAGAATCGGCAGTTTGAAGGGCTGTGGGAGATTGGTGGTTCCCGAATTCACCCTGTTCCAGCTCTTACCCCTCACACGGCCCACCTGTGGTGCTGGAGCGCTCTAAGCTAACTCTGTCACAGCACGCACCGCACTGACTCTAAATCATCTTTTCTGCCCTCTTCTCTCCCCGCTTTCTGTGAACCAGAAGCAATTCTAGAAGTAGTATCCGTATTCTGATGTCAGCCCTGTACAAATGAGTTTTGTGAGCCAGGACAGGAAGGAAGCAGAGACAAACAAGGATGGCTGGGTTTGCAGGAGACTGGGGATAGCTAAGCATTTCATGTAGGTAACATTCCTACATTCCTTTGTGTAAGACAAACAGACCCCAGTGAGGAGGCTAGGTGTGGTGCTGGGGCAATGCCTGGTGGGAGGTTTGAGCTGGGAGATAAGGGCAAGGGTTCACTGATGGGTAGGAGGCACTGGTGGGTGGGATGACCTGGCGTGCCTTTGGTCACACACAGTACAATCAAGTACTTCCTGTGTCCACAGTGGTTCTTGGGCTTTGCGGTCTTCCTGCTGCCCTGGGCGTCCGTGCGGCTGCGCAGCCTCCTTAAACCCATCCACGTCTTCTTTGGAGCTTCCATCCTCTCTCTGGCCATTGCATCTGTCATTTCCGGCATTAATGAGAAGCTTTTCTCCAGTCTGTGAGTGGGACGGCGCCCCCAACTCTAAGGTGGAGGGGGAGGAACAGGGTCTTCAGAAGATGCACTCGATGATCATAGGACCCATCCAAGGGAGGGAAGCTTTTGGGATGGGGCTTGTTCCTGATCTGGAAGGTTAATGGAATCGGTCTTTCTTTAGGCTGAGATTGGTAAACTGGTCAGCAAATACCCAGCATCAAAGTGATTTAGAACCTACTCTGTGGCAGAAACTATTCTAAACATCTTAAATTTAATCCTCTAACTGCCCTACAACATTTGTTGTCATTGCCACTTATACATTAGGGAACAGAGGCACAGAGAGGTTAGTAATGCACCTAAGGGCACACAGCCAGTAAGTGGCAGAGCTTTGTGTTAGGACTAGAGGCTGCATGCCTAACCACTCCCATTCTCCGTTCTTTGAAGTAGTGGGGGTGCAGTGAAAAGCAAACAAGATTTGAGGTCAGACCTGGGTATAGGTCTTGGCTGTGCTGTTTCCTAGTTATGTAACTGGACAAGTTCATTTCACGTCTGGGAGCTTTAGCTTCCTCACAGGGAAAAAGCATTCTGCAGACACTTGTCATGGCAGAGACTTGGAAAGTATGTTAATATTCCAGGTCACAGCAGGTCCTGGGAAGCTTTTCTTATCCTCTGTTAGTGGCACTGAGTCTCGCATTGGGCAAAAGCAGGTAGAAAAGTTTCTTGAGCGCCCACATTGTTTCGTCATCCTCAGGAGAAACGGCACCAACTCATACTCCAGGCTGCCCAGTGAGGCTGTCTTTGCCAACTGCTCTGGGATGCTGGTGGTGGTCTTCGGGCTGCTGGTGCTCTATATCCTGCTGGCTTCGTCTTGGAAACGCCCAGAGCTGGGGATGCAGGCTGAAAGACAGGTATGGGGTTTTGGTCTCCCATTCCAGGTTGGGGTAGGGCCGGGTCTAGGGAAGGGTCACTCAGTAAAGACTTGGGCTTTGCCAGGAAGACCAACCCAGTAACGTGGTAGGAAACCAAGGTGCTTGAAGGTGGGGTTAGGCTGGCTGACGGGGCGCACCAGTGGCAGCCCAGCACCTCCTGGCCGTTGCAGCAAGCGCAGCTGCTCGGGCTCAGGCTCCTGGGGGCCTGTCCGCTGGGAGAGGGTGGGGGTTACTCCCCTCCCCAGATTGCTGTGGTTTCACGAGGGGAAGTGTAGCCTTGTCTTCTCCGAGGACGGGCTTGCGCATGATGAGGGTGTACGGTAATTTCTACTTCTCCGGCTTTAGGGCTCGTCTAGTGGGATGGGAGCGTATCTATACTTCTCTGGCTTTAGGGCTCGTCTAGTGGGATGGGAGCGTATCTATACTTCTCCGGCTTTAGGGCTCGTCTAGTGGGATGGGAGCGTATCTATACTTCTCCGGCTTTAGGGCTCGTCTAGTGGGATGGGAGCGGATCTATACTTCTCCGGCTTTAGGGCTCGTCTAGTGGGATGGGAGCGTATCTATACTTCTCCGGCTTTAGGGCTCGTCTAGTGGGATGGGAGCGGATCTATACTTCTCTGTCTTTAGGGCTCGTCTAGTGGGATGGGAGCGTATCTATACTTCTCCGGCTTTAGGGCTCGTCTAGTGGGATGGGAGCGTATCTATACTTCTCCGGCTTTAGGGCTCGTCTGGTGGGATGGGAGCGTATCTAGCGGCTGCTTGGTGACGGCTTGAGTGCTTGCAGCACGTTTTGCCTGTTCTTGGCCACGCAGGCACCTGAGGGACATGGTGAGATGGGGTGTGTATTGGCTGAGGGGCTTTGGAGCTTCTCTGAAAGGTGTGGTGGCGTGGGCTGGGACTCGCCCTGCAGGTTGGGGTCTGAGCATCTCAGGCCTGGCGTGACTCCTGCAGGTCAGGGGCCATTTGGACGTTATGCCATTAACCTGTGTGCACCTGCCTGTCTTTCCAGGCCCTGTTGCACGGCGGGGAGTGAGGCAGGAAGGCGCTGCCAGGAGTGGTTGGTGGTGCGGTCTGGACTCCTTCAGAAGCTCTGCTCTCCGCGGGGCTCTCGTCCAGTCTCCCCTCGTCTCCGTGGTGGACCTGCTCTCTCCACAGCTTGCTGCCCACATGCTTTCCTTGGTGGCTTTGGCTTCTCCACCTCTTCCTGGCATTGACTTCTCAGGTCGTTCGTTTACCCCAGGCCCTCCTTGCCCTGGCTGCTCACGCCGCTCCTGCTCGTGTGAAGTCAGGCTCATTTCCCCTCACACCCCTAGGGATGTGGCAGAGAACCCCGAGAGCTCAGATGACCTGGGAATCAAGTGCAGTCCGTACCGTGAAAAGTGAGGGAGCCGATGCTTCCTCAGCTTTCCCTTGAAGTTTAGGCCGCTGCGCCGGGCCAGGCTTCATCTGCTCTGTTACCTCCATCCAGCCCATCTGGACACGAGGCTGGGCGGGAACACGGTGACGCGATGGAAGGACAGGGGAGAATGGCAGAGCTGCTTCTGCAGAGGAGAAGCTGAGGAGCTGGCTGCCCATTGCTGTTGTTTCCCGTTGCTGCATTCTGTTTCTGCGTGCGTTGTATGTGCCCTTCTAGCTGCTGCTGCAACTGGGGCCTGGATCCCAGCCCTTCCCTATGACTGATGTGCTGTCGGACAGCCTTATGAGCCCTGGTAACCTGCTCTCCCAAAAACAGCCTGTCCCACGGAGGAGTAGCAGGGGTGCCTCGAGCCTCCTTTCCTTTCCCTCATCGGGTCCAGGCTTGCCTGCCTGTCCCCGGGCAGGTTCAACCTTGCTCTCTCGGCAGGGCACTTGCTCAGCTATTTTCACTCTCCAGCTTGCCATGAAACATGCCAGAGTCATGGTGCATTGTACCCAGCAGAGCCCTGGGAGCTAGGCCACCTCCAGAGGCGTTCCTCACTGAGCGTCCAAGTGCCTCACTTGCCCCCACGATAGCTACGTGCGTGGCACACCCAGTCTCGGCTGTGATGCCAGAATGTGCCGCCGCTCTTCCAACGAGACTGTGGTGGCGTCTTGCTCCTCTCCTAAGTGTTGGCACTGCCCTCTCCAAACAGGCCCTGCCAGGTCCCAGGCTCCATACTGCTGTGCTTAGGTGACGAGCAGCATGACGACACCTGGGGTCCCGAGTGGGCCTTACCCCCTGGCAGGGGCCATGAGGCTGACTGTCCACCCCACCCCACGTGGCCAGATGCTGGCAGGAGGACCATGACAGAACTTCTCAAGTGGCTGAAGCCCTCAGAAGCCACTGGGATGACTGCCGGGCACCTTGGTCATAGGACCAGCTCCCCCTCTTTGCGCATGGGTAGGCATTTCACTTATGAAGCTTGATTTTCATTAAATGTGTTTTCAAGAATCAAAGCCTTCTCTGCTGAAATGACACTGTGGTTAACTGAGCTCTGGGCAACTTGCAAAAGCCTCGGGCTAGTTCTGACCCTCAGACCCGGAAATGGGCAGACCTGAAGACACCAGAGAACCGCATGACTGTCTTCTTAGAATCACATGTGACTCCTGGTTCGTGAGTGTGTCTTTACTAGTGAATGGCCCTTGAGCACTTGATTATCTTACAAGGAAGGAGATGTTTCCTATTTCATAGTCTGAAACACGACACTCAAAAAGGGTAAGTGACTTGTCCCAAGGTCACGCAGCCAGGAAGTGGCAGAGTTGGGATCCACAGCCCAGGTGTCTGATGCCAGTTTCCTTCCCAGCTGCTGGGTGTGTGCATCTGTGCACACTGATAACTGTGCCTTGTGCTCAGGGACCTGTGGTGTGGCTGATGGACAGGGGACCCTGGGCAGAAATAGGGAAGCCGAGGGGCTGAGGAAGCCTGCAGCCAAGTTTGGGCAAAGTAAGTGGTGGCCCCCTTCCAAGTGTGATGAGCTGAGGCCACCTGGTGGTAGAGCAGACGACTCAAGGGGTTGGATGCACGTATCGGTGATACGGGTAACTCCCAGTGAGTAAGCCCCTGGACTGCTGAGGCCATTATCTTCACCAGTTCATTTGAATCCTTTCCACGTGCCCATGAGGTGGGCACCGTTCGGATTTTACAGATTCTAAGAGGCTAAATAATAGGCCTGAGTTTATGTAGCTAGTCTGAAGCAGAACCAGGATTCAAAGTCACATCCATGTCTAAAGTGAATCCATGCCAGTGCCTTTAACTGCCCCCCTGCGCCAAGTATGGGCCAGGTGTGCGCTGTGCGGTCTCCACCACACACCACGTAGACTCAGCAGCCCCTCGTGCTCTCCCAGGGGCCATCAGTGATGGCTCTAGAGAGACCCATGGGCTGGCCTGGGCAGTTTCTGTCCTACCACTGAGCCTTAGAATATGGTGATTTCTTTTCCTTTTGGAGACCCACTTGCCCATTTGATTCCTGAAGAATCAGTGAATTCTGTTAGTTTAGTGCTGAGAAAAGCACACCCATCAGGTGTGGTGTGTGCACTGGAAGCACAGGAATGGGGATCCCAGTGGACTTGGCCCAGCTGCACAGACCCTGCCTTTGGGTCTCAGGCGGTAGGAGATGGGAGATGAGCATTTCAGTGGTGGGGTGAGGTCTTAGTCGGGGGCGGTAGTGGGCCCACTTGTTCACACGCTTGGATAAAGGTCCCTTAGAGGAAGCAGCAGCTCTTTTGCTTCAATGTGGTTTATTGGCTTGCTTTTTCACACTCAGTTCAGGTGCAGAAGACCTTTCACAGGGAGTCTTAAAACCAAATGAGAGTTGCCAGTTAAAGATTGTGCTGCCGCCTAGGGAAAAGCCTTATCATCGAAGCTCAGAACTGGCTGGGGGCAGAGCCGGGTGACCCTAGGACTCCCCCTTCCCTGAAGAGGGAAAGGTCAGTGACCCACTCTGGGCCTGCAGTTTCTACAGTGGAGGAATTCTGCAGGCTGGTTGAGGAGTTCCTACTGAACTCAGAAGACAGGGACCGAGGGCGAGAGGCGTGGGAGGGCGACAGTTCTAAGGTACAAGTAAGTGACAGCAGCGGCTGGGCATAGCAGTGAGTGAGGCCCTGAGGCCCGGCGAGGCATTCATGCCTCCTGGCTCTGCAAGACCTCCAGGATAGCACGGAGAATGGCCGCGGCCGCCACCGCCCCGGGGTCTGGCTGATCCAGGCGCGCGGAGCTGATGTAACTGGCTCGTCCAGCTCCAGCTTCCATGTTCCTGGTGGCCTCGGCTGCGGCTTCTGCACTCTGAGGGGTGGGGGTGTGGAGCAGGTTCAAGAAGCAGCCACCAGGCTTCCTTCCTGCCATGGACCCCGGCCCCTTCTGTCCCAGCACTGACACCAGGGTGGAGAGGTCACATCCCACACACTGCTAGCAAGGCAAGGGGCCACCATTCACCAAGGGCCTGCTATGTCCCAGACCCTGTGTGGGCGCCCTACATATCTTTTCCGTCCCACAGCAACCCTCTGAGGCAGGTGCTGTCCTCCATTTGTAAAGAAGAAAACTGAGGTACAGAAAGGATGTCAACTTGCTCAAGGCCGCATGGAGATGGGAGCCTGGTGGTTCTCAGTCTGCCTCCCTGGGTGGCTGGGCCCAGCCTCACTCACCTTGACTGCCTTGCTCAGGATTTGGAGATTAGCCCCTGGGCTCTTCCAGGCTTGGAGCTCCTGTCCTGCTGCCCACAGAGAATCCAGCTGGACAAGGTGAAGGAGAGGGGCTGAGGACAGGCCCTGCCACTGAGGGTGGCCTTCAGGGCTTCTACGCTCAAAAGGGGAAAGGGCTGGGCCAGATACATACCATAGTCCTATCCCCTGGGGCAGCCTTTCCATACCTGGCAGGGAAGAGAACAAATGAGGCTCCCTGCAGGGAATCACTTTGGGGGTGGGTGGCATCAACCACCTCCCCGAGCCCACCCCCGTCTAAGGCCCAGGTCCCTGGCTCACTTCTGCATGGCCTCCAGGCCGGCATCCATGGCAGCGGACCAGGCTGGAAGGTCAGTCTTGGCCTTGAGCGGCTGGGCCGCTGCAGTCAGGAAAAGGCCATAGAGCTGGGGAGGGCCAGGATGCTGAGCACACGGGGCTGGCCCAGGCCTCGGCCAACCCAGGACCCGTCCATGTCAGCCCTCTGCCCCCGGGGGCTGCCGGCACTCACCGCCCCAGATGAGCCTCCCATCTTCTCCAGTAGCAGGAGGGCCAATTTGGAGAGTAGCTGGGCAGGGCTGGCAGGGGGTGGGCCCTCCTTCAGCCACCCCTGAATCGCTGAAGGCAGAGAGAGATGGTGAGGATTCAGAGACCCACCCTGCCATCTGCCTGGATTCCATCCAAGTACCCAGGCCTCGCTGCCAGCCGGAAGGAATGGGTGCTGGGAGGGGCTGAGGGAACCAACATGAAGAGACTCCCAGAGTCCCTCTATATCCCGCTGCAGTCTGGAGAGGGCTGGGAACAGGTCAGGGACAGGGACCTCGACGGTCACCCAGCAGGTGATGATGCTTCCTCGCGTCCCTGCTTCTTTTTTTTTTTTGTCTTTTACTGATTTACCTTGATCGTGGTTTGTCTCTCCTACCACAACATAAGCCACGAGGGCAGTGATTTTAATCTGCTTTGCTCGCTATTTTATCCATAGAGTCGAGGGCAGCACCTGACCTGTGGTTGGCACTAAATACTTTTTTCTTGATTCAACGATGCTGGATAATTAAGAACTTTTCCCTAGTCTGGTTCGGCTGAGAAAAATAAGAACAGAATGAGTTTCCCTTTAGAATAATCTAAAGTTTGTATTTACTGTAAAATATTACATTTTATTCTGTGATAACAACCTTCCTACATTTGTAGTGTTAGAAGTGTCCCTTTATGAAAACAGGTGAAAGGGATGCTAGGTTTTGTGAACGACCTCTCTTGGCAAAATAAAAGTTGCCAACCCCACGTGAGCACTCCAGATGTTTTTGAAATCCTTCTGGTTCATGAAATGCCAAAATGTCACCATCAGTGTGCCACACCACCCCCTCTGCTGCCCCAGGTGGTTCCTGGCACCAACCTCTGGCAGCGCAGCTGTGGGTGGTCCCACAGTCCCCGTCGCCGGCAGCGCGGTCCAGGGCGTTCAGACGTTCCTCCAGGCCCAGAAGGGTGGCGCACACCCGCTCCAACACAAGCACCATCTGCTTCGAGGCTGCGCCTGGAGACGGAGGACAGTGGGAAGGAGGCCTGCCCGGCCCTTCTCGCAGCCAAACGTGACCCATGTGGGAGGTATGGGCGCCAGGGGCCCTCCACGCCCCTCTGCACTCCCTGCACCCTTTAGGCCTCAGGCCAAAGCCCGGGGCCACCTTCCCCAACAGCATGGCTTGTACCTCCTGCAGCAGTGGAATCAGGGGCCTCCAGGGGCTTGGCGGGGGCAGCCCGGCACCGCTTCCGCCCAGTCACCGAGACCTTGGCCACGTTAGGCCAGGCCAAGGCGGTGGTCTCAGCATCTAGGGACAGCAGGATGACTCTCTGAGAGACAGGCTGGCCGGCCAGGGATCAAGTGGGGCCTGGACTCCCCACCTGGTGGCCCCGTCCCCTCCACCGCAACAAGCAAGTATTGAGTGCCTACTGTGTACAAGGGAGAGGGGAGGGTCCCCGGGGGAGGATCCTAATACCCACTCCTTCACAGTCAAGTGAGAGCTGGAGAAGGCTGGGGAAGCCAGAAAGGGCCTCCCCACAGGGTCCTGATTGTCATGGTCAGCCCTGATGGGGTCTCTCCAAGTCCCCTTGGCTCCTTGCAGCTCCAAGGGCCCCTGGCTTCGCTGACCCCAGCTTCCAGGTCTCACCTATCAGTTTCAGGAGGGGCTCATCCACCAGCAGAAGAGTGAGAGAAATGCCAGGCATATCCAGGGCTGACATGAAGGTGCCCACCAAGGCACGAGCAATCTTCACCCCTCGGCCCTCTGCAGTACCAGAGCGTGGAAGTGTGTGAGAAAAGGAGGGAAGGACGGGCACTTACCCCAGAGCATCAGAGAAAGAAATAGAGTAAGAGAAAAACAAGAACTTTGGGAGCTGGGGCTCTGAGGTCAGATTTGCTTGGGGCATCCCTCAGTGACGCCCTGAATGACCACATTCCCTGGAGGTGTCCCTGCTACAGGGGCAGATAAGTAGTCTCAGTTACTGCGCTCTTACCACGTCCCAAGTACTGTGTTAAGTGTGTTACATAACGTTTAATCCCATTTCATCCGCACAACAACAATAAGGCAGGGACTATTATTACCCCCTCTTTACAGACAAGGAAACAGGCTCAAGGCACCCAGCAAGTAAGTGGCAGAGGGACCGTTGTCTAACTCGGGCTTGACAAACGCATACAGCCCATGCTCTGGACCATTGCAAGACCCTATCTCAGCTGCTTTTCTTACATCCAGCTTCAAAGGGTTGGAAGCAAGAAGCTCTGGGGGTCAGGAGGTCCCCTTCAGTGTGGGGCTCACCCAGAGAGCGGACGGCGGCGTCGGCTATGATGCCCAGTTCCAGGAATGACAGGCCACCCAGGTTGTTGACCATCAGCACCACCGAGGAGCCTGTGGGCAGACACGACACCTAGGTGAGACTCTCTGGGCCCCATTCCCAGAGGGGGAGGAAAGGCTGGGAGACAGTGTGACAGCCCCCTCACCGGACCGCACAGGCACGTGGGACACGTTGGAGGAGCTCGTCATGTGGTCCAGCATGAGCGCCACAATCTCATCGGCGGTCGCCATCTGTCAGAGGGAGCCGGGAGTGAGCTGAGTTGGGGGCCTTGGTCTTGGGCCAACCTTCGCTGGGAAGTCCACATACCTTTATCCGGTGCACACCAGCCTCCCCGTGGATCCCTGTGGATAGATGCAAGCACTGCTGACCTGCTCGGGGCCTGGGGATTCGCTCAGTGTGGTCTGGTCAAGGATTTTCTAAGTGCTCAGCACCAGGCTAGGCACGTGGACGTGGGGAGTGCGGGCTGGGGGGAAACCGACAAAATAATGAAAAATACACCGTCTCTGGCTTGGTGGTGGAGAGAGCCAGAACTTTACTTTTTTTTTTCTAATTTTTTTTTTTTTTTTTTTTGCTGCCCCGTGCAGCATGTGGGATCCTAGTTCCCCGACCAGGGATCGAACCCGCGCCCCCTGCATTGGAAGCGTGGAGTGCTAACCACTGGACCGCCAGGGAAGTCCCCTTAACTTTTAACTAGTTAAGTAGCTTAACTACAGGCAGTCACAGAGGCCAGCTGAGGCCTCTGCCCATCACTTGGGAAGCACAGGAGAGGAAGAGGGAAGGTTTTGCAGCTGGGGTGGCCTCTGAACGGCTCTTGAAAGAGGGGCTGCATCTTGGCAGGGGCAGGGGTACCTGAGAATGGTGGGAGCACAGGCAAGGAGGTGGGCAAGGCACAGAGCCCCTGTGGCCAGAGCCCTGCGTGTGGAGGGCAAAGCTGGTAGAAATCAGGCACGTTGGGCCAGAAGGGCCTCATGCACTCACTTAAAAATACTAAGACCCCCTAAGGGATGGCTCCACGTGAGCAGGACCAGGTACATGGCTCCCAGGGCAGAAGACAGGGAAAAACCCAGGGAGCAGGCATGGCTGGACCGGGGAGGGGGCGGAGGTCACAAGCTTACCCAGGCCCAGCTCCACCTCATCGGCTGAGAGCTCAAAGGTGGGTTTGGAACCCGGCACACTGCAGGAGGACAAGCTCACTCCCAGGGTTCCTAAGAGAAATGAGGTATGAAAGGGACGAGCGCTGTGCTCTCGGCGTCAGGCAGCAGCAATGCCTCGGAAGCCTCTTCACCGAGACAAGCTGTCAGACGCTTCATCTCAGTGATGGAAGAGAAACCTGGCTCTGGGGACCCAAGGCTGCTGTTCTCAGGAGCTCCCGCAGGGAGACCCTCCCTCAGCCCCTGGGGAGTGACTTGGGAACCTGCTCCTGGTCCAAGGGGGGGCCTCGACCTCCCCCGCCTCCTCCCCGAGCCCTGGGCCGGCACTCACCCATGGCCTTGGCGACCTCGCTCACCCGATCTGTGATCTCCTCCAGCCCCGCACCTGCCTCAGCCAGGGCACCCGCCACCTGCACCCACACAGAGATAGGCCCCCAACGGGAAAGGAGTCACTGTACCACTAGAGGGCAGAGGACAGGCTGGAGCTGAATTTCTATTTGGGAACAGGGAATCTCTTCGTCCTGCCCCATCAACCTGGCCTGCCACACTTAGGGCACCTGCCAGGAATATTCAAGAATCCCAGAGCCAGAGGAACTTTACAAATGGAGAGATGGGCCCAGAGAGGGGAGATGATTTGTCCAGTGTCACACAGTCAGTTGGTGGCTAGTTTCCCAATTCCTAGCCTACAGTTTTTTCTCCATGGCATATACACCGTGGCTCACTTTACCCACCTACCCACTTTTTTGCCAAGCGTCTAGTATATGCTGAAAAGGGGAACAAAGGTGTCTAAGTCACAGTCCCTACCTTGAAGGAACTCGGTCTGGGAAGGGGTTGGGGAAAGAGACAACACAAACTGAACATTTCACGCGAGGTGGCAAATCCGATGATGGACAGGTGTTATGGGAACACTGAGGAGGGGGCCATAGCGTGCTTGGTATGGTGGGAGGGAAAACCTCCCAGAGAGAGAGACGTCAGAGGTGGGCTTCCACAGAATAGTAGGACACAGCCAGGCCAAAGGGAGGTTGGACAGGGAAAGGATTTTCGAGGCCAACGACTCAGCAGCAGCAAGGCCCCAAAGGTGAGCCATAGCCCAGTGGTACAGAGAACTGGTGTTAATGGAGCATGAGGGGACCACAGGGATGATGGGAGAGGAACTTGAGGGAGGAGGGGCACGAGTGTGGTGGGCGCCTGACCGAGGAGCCTGGGTTGACTCTGGGAACCCTGGGGGGCTTTCTGTAGGGGAACAACCTGGTCAGATACACATTTTTGAAAGACACCTGTGGGGTGGTGTGGGGAAGAGACTGGGGGGCGGGCAGGAAGCAGGCAGGGGAGCCGGCTGAGGAGGCAGCTGCAGCCGCCTGGGCGCGAGCAGATGAGCACTGAAGCGAGGCTGAGACAGGAAGGGCAGGGCTTGGAGGAGGATGTGTGTTTGGAGGCGCTGGGGAGCAGGGTCACCAGGACGGGGCGATGGTTGCAGGTGGGGAAGGGCAGGGAAGAGGCCGGGACGATGAATGCCTGGATCCGGGCGGACATGGTTTTGGGGATGGTGGGGCCCTCCTGGATCAGGGAGCGCTGCGGAAGGAGTGGCTTCCTGGGGTGTGGGATAGATGGCTGGAAAGGTCCAGCACCAGGTGCTGCCTGGAGAGAGAGGGCTGGGACGGGCTGGCCAGTGGTGTCCCAGGAGGGGACCCTCACCTTGTGTATGAGCACTGTGCCACAAAGCCCACGCCTGCCTGCCTTCTTCAGGACGGTGAAGGCGCTGTCATCCCCGATGACCACCATCTCCACAGGGATGCCCTCCGCCCGGGCCTGCTCCCGGGCCAGGCCAAAGTTGAGCCGATCCCCAGTGTAGTTCTTCACGATGAGGAGGGTCCCCACTGCGGGAGCAGTCGGTAGGGCTCCATCAGCACTCGCGCTCCCCACAGCGGCCCCTCCCGCATGCCAGGCTTACCTGTGCCCGCCTGGGCCACTGCCCTGATGGCCGCCAGGATACTGCCCACTGCAGGGGAGGTGAACACGGCTCCCGCAATGACCCCTGTCAGCATCCCCTTCCCTATGAAACCTGAGGTGGGGAGAGGATGTTGGGTGGGGACCTGTGCCTGCAATCCCTGGGGCTCCCCACGCTCCTGGGCTTCATGGTTTGGTGAGCCCTACTGTGCACTTGGTGCAGAAGAGTACCTGCGCTGCTCTCCCCAGATCTATCACCTCCTTGGAGAGGCCTTCCCCGACCTCCCAACTGAAGTAGTCACTCACCCATGTCCAGCTACTTGCTGTCCCTTTAGCCTGCTCTCCTGTCTTCACTACCTCACTTACGTGCTCTGGAATGATCTCTTTCACTTATGTGTTTACCTGGCTTCTGTCTCCCCAAAGGAGAATAGAAGCTCCATGAGGGCAGGCGCCTTGCCTGTCTGGGTCACTTTTGCGCCCCTAGTGGCCAGACAGTGCCAGGCACACAACAGCTGCTCATGAATGTTTGCTGAGTGGATGGATGAATTTGCCAGAGAGAAACAGGAAAGATACAGAGGATACAAAGCCTGGTCCCTACCCCTCCCCATGCCCCCATCCCCAAGCTCTCATGGAGAGTTCACATGCCTGGCACTAAACAGGAAACAATCCAGGACTGTCCATGTTGAATGTGAAAATGCACGGTGGGAAGAGGAATACTGCGCTAGGCTGGAAAAGTCAGGCAGGCTTCATAGAGGAGGGGACGGCAGGTCAGCTGGGCCCGGGAGGCCAGGAGGATTCACGGAATCACCACCTATCAGAGCTGGAAAGGCCTGAGAGGTCATTTGGCCCCACCTTGTGCTTTTACAGATGGAGAGACTGAGGCACAGAGAGAGGCCACGACTGGCCCCAGATCACAGCTCAAGGGAGTGGGCGAGCCAGAGCCAGGACTGGGCTCCTGACTCTGGGCCAGGCTCTGTCCTGGACCTCCTAACAGCACCAAAGATCTCCCAGGAGCCCCCCATCCACTCTGCCCAGAGCCCACTGCCACCTCTGGCCCAGGGTGCTCACCGGCATGGGCGGGCTCATGGCCAGAGCCCCCACCTGACAGTAGTGCCACCTGGCCCTTGAGACTATCCAGGTCAGAGCGGAGGGCCACACGGTGGCCTTGCAGGAGCTGCAGGTTGGGGTTGCAGGCCACCAGGCCAGCGAGGGCGTCATCGGCACAGCCTGCCACCGAGTTCACTAGCTTCTTGGAGGTCTGTGGGAGAGGAGTGGGACGAGGTTCTGGTAGAGTTGGCAGGGCAGCCCCATCCTGCCCAGCCACGTTGCTATGACTCACACCCCAGCCCACACCCACCCAGGAACTCCAGGCAACAGTGGTTCCTTGAATTAGGCATCTTTTTATATATAAGGTGGATGTCCCCATGATTTCTTATTTTGCAACTTCTTATTCAGTAACTAATTTATGGCTTAAATTTATCCTGCAGAATGACTTTGATACAACGAAAATGGGGTAACTGGAGTTCCGAGTATAAAAAAATTAATGAAGTTGGGGGACTTCCCTGGCGGTCCAGTGGGTAAGACTCCGAGCTTCCACTGCAGGGGATGTGGGTTCAATCCCTGGTCAGGTAACTAAGATCCTGCATGCCGCACGGTGCGGCAAAAACATAAAATAAAATAAAGTAAAATAAAATTTAAAACTGGGGTCCAACAGCCTTCTGTCAAAGGAGGAGAAGCCCCAGGTTGGCGCTCCTGTGCCAGGGGAGGGGGCCAGACAGGGCCCACACCCATCTGCTTCCTCTGCAAAATAGGGATTTAATAACTAGAGTATATGCCCGCTATATAGCAAAAAACTGAATGCAAAGGAGCTACTCCCTTCTTCAACCAGCTCTGAAAAGCTGGAGCTAGCTGAATGAGGTCTGTAGACTGTGTGCCGCTCCCGCCTTTGTCCCAAACAGTGAAACTGGTGCCCAATAGGGTCAGAGAGGGCCAGGCTACCAGCATCGCCTGGTGGCCTGGGGGAAGCCTGCAGCTGAGCTTTCCCGGAGGCCCCTTCCCCAAACCTGCCAGAACCCCATTCCTTCATGCAAACTTTGGCCTTTCCTGGGTCTGGCGGGGGCCAGAGCAGTGACTGTGAGCCACACCTTGTTCTAAGTGCTTTTAAGCACATCTCGTTTAATCTTCCAACAACCCTATGGAGGAAAATTAGCCCAGTGAAGAAACAGGCAGATTTACATGACTTTGCCCAAGGTCACACAGCCAGCAAGTGACCGGGTCCACCTGGCTCCAAAGCTGGTTCCATTTTGGCCTTATCATGCTGCTCTCCCCAGGGGCTGAAGGGAGGCTGAGAGCGGCAGAGGTCCTGTCCTAGGAAGGGCACGGGCTTGTGGCTCTCAGAGCCTGCCAGGGACTGGAATACGCAATGAAGTCGAGAGTGGGTCTCAATTCCAAGCCCAGTCTCCAGCACCACCACCCTCCAAGAACGTGCTCCCTTGCCATCCCTGACAGTCTATCCTGCCTGGGATTTGCAACCATTCCCGAACCAGAGCTAGAGGAGGGCTTGGGGTCCGGTGCCATCCTTGGTTCCCAGTGGCCTGAGGGGATGGAAAAAGAAAGAAAAGTCGACCAGGCAACTATGGGAGGCCCCTAGGATCCTGGTCTGATCAACATCTCACCTTTTAAACTGCAGATGAGGAAAGAGGCTCAGAGAGGTCAAGTCTTTGGTAGAACGTCACATGGCTGGTTGGTGGTAGGCTGAAATTTGAACCCAGGTCTGCCCAGGCCTGTTTTCCTCCAGATCAGTTCTAGAATGGGCCTGGGGCATGCCCAGGGGCATGCTGAGCCTCCTGCAGTGAGTGTAGATCCCACAAGCCCACACATGCCCAAGGCTCTGGAAGAGGCACCAGGTCCTTCTTCACGACTCCTGTGACTGGTACTGTCTATTACAGAGTAGGCAACTGTTAATGTTCTAATCTAAAGGCATGACCCAGACCAGGGGCAGATGGGCCCTGGAGGGACTCAGAGGCTGCAGCCACAGGCCTGGCTGGGCCCAGCTGGGAAATGAAGGGAAGTCAGGCCCTGAGACAGAGAATGACCCTCTCTCTTAACCTCAGGAGGCAGTCGCATCTCTTGGTCAGGGAGCAAGGAACTCCAACATGCCCAGGGCTGGCACCCCTACTGCCCCAAGACCAGAGTGCCCTTCCTCTGCCCTGGCCCTCAGGGGACTCACCATGGTGGGGAGGCTCTGAAGGAAGTTGAGTTCACACCTTTGCACAGAGCTGCCGGACGACAGGCAATCCCGTGGGTGCTACCGGGCCTGAACACAGTGAAGGTGACAAGCAGTATCTGCAAGAGGGGGTAACAGCGTGAGCTGCTGCAGGCGCTTGCAGCCTTCTGGCACAATCGTGCTTTCAGGGCCCTAGTAATTAGGGAGCTGCCCCAGACTTTGACCCAAGTCCAAACTCTAGAATGTGAGCTGGGGATGGAGAAGAGCATGGGGTTGACCAAGGTTCATGCCTGCATCTGGCTGCCAGAACACTGACTGATCCACGTTGGGCACACAGCTGCCTTACGCTCACGAGTGGTGCCCACCTTATCACCAAGGGGCAAAGTTACCCACAGAGTAACTTATCTATTACACAGGCCTCGCATGCAGTGAATACATTCATAAAGATCTTCACACGCTTGCTCTTGTCAGTGTTCGGACCACACCAGGAAGGTGACGGCTGAGTCTGACTCCATTTTGTTTTTGGGAAATCGACCCAGAGAGCTCTGGTGATGTGTCCGAGGTCATACTGTTAGGAGCCAGGACTCAAACCTATGTTTAGTTTTTCTACAAATCCCGTGTTCTTTCTACTGATAATTCAATGCCTCCAAAGCAAGGCAGAAAGTCCCAGATGCGTAAAACCACACAGTAAACCGCAACGACATTTTAGCTCCTTTCGGTTCAGTCAGGTTCAGAGGCATCTTGGAGTCATCCAGGGTCTTGGGCTCATTGCATGTGTCTGCAGTGGAAAGAATCCACACCTGCCTCGGCACCTAGCTCTGTCTCTTACTGGGGGATCTTGGGTAAACCAGTTCCCCTGAGGCTCAGCTTCCTCATCTGTAAAATGGGGGCTGCCTCCTCTGTGGCCTTGCAGCAGGTGCTTCAGACCACGTGGCTCTCCTCCTAGTCCTTGCAGGGCCTGTCTGATGTGGAGCGGCCTGGAAGTTGCAGGGCTGACTGCTTTCCTGGGTCCCTAAGGTTCTCACCAGGGAATTTTTGGTTTTGCGTTTGAGGTCAGAATTTGCACAGCCACGGGGGGACTAACTGTGCTGGGCAAGTGGCCTGCTTGGCCCTTGAAACACAAAGTCTCAAACACAAACACAAAGTTCAAAGGGGAGAGGGGAGAGCCTAAGTGCCTCCCCCCGCGCATGCCAGGTGAAGCGGAGTGATCGGTCAATCTAGGGTCAGGGCAGGGTTGGGTTTAGAGGTACTGGGAAAGCTAGGGGAAGGGAGGTACAAACCTCGGTTCTAGTCTGCGAGGTGCACAAATTGATGTCACCTTCCTCCCCTCTCTCTAGGCCTCTGCAGTACCTTCCGGTTCCAGAAGAGGGGAACAACCCCGAAGGCTCCTGGAGCAAGGAAGATGGAGTGGACGGGGTCTGGGAAAGGGCGAGGGGCGCGGACTAGGGATGAGGTCGGCGGGTCAGCTCCGGAGGAGGAGGAGGAGGAGGAGGAGGAGGAGGAGGAGGAGGAGGAGGAGGAGGAGGAGGAGGAGGAGGAGGAGGAGGAGGAGGAGGAGGAGGAGGAGGAGGAGGAGGAGGAGGAGGAGGAGGAGGAGGAGGAGGAGGAGGAGGAGGAGGAGGAGGAGGAGGAGGAGGAGGAGGAGGAGGAGGAGGAGGAGGAGGAGGAGGAGGAGGAGGAGGAGGAGGAGGAGGAGGAGGAGGAGGAGGAGGAGGAGGAGGAGGAGGAGGAGGAGGAGGAGGAGGAGGAGGAGGAGGAGGAGGAGGAGGAGGAGGAGGAGGAGGAGGAGGAGGAGGAGGAGGAGGAGGAGGAGGAGGAGGAGGAGGAGGAGGAGGAGGAGGAGGAGGAGGAGGAGGAGGAGGAGGAGGAGGAGGAGGAGGAGGAGGAGGAGGAGGAGGAGGAGGAGGAGGAGGAGGAGGAGGAGGAGGAGGAGGAGGAGGAGGAGGAGGAGGAGGAGGAGGAGGAGGAGGAGGAGGAGGAGGAGGAGGAGGAGGAGGAGGAGGAGGAGGAGGAGGAGGAGGAGGAGGAGGAGGAGGAGGAGGAGGAGGAGGAGGAGGAGGAGGAGGAGGAGGAGGAGGAGGAGGAGGAGGAGGAGGAGGAGGAGGAGGAGGAGGAGGAGGAGGAGGAGGAGGAGGAGGAGGAGGAGGAGGAGGAGGAGGAGGAGGAGGAGGAGGAGGAGGAGGAGGCGGCGGCGTCGGTGCACCTCCGCGACCAGCTCTCCCCAGCGTCCACCACCTCGGGAACCGCAGCTGCTTCCCAAAGACCCGACAGGGTGCCCTCATCCGGGTACTCCAAGCTCGGGCGGTAGGAGATGGGCGGGGCCTCTGGGGGCGGGGCCTCCCTTGGTTGGCCGCTTCGGCGCCTTGAGTCCTCCAAGAGGCCAGGTGAGCCCGTCCCGTGATGCCCCGCGCCTCGGCCGCTCTGGCCTGCAACGTGTCTCTGGGGCGGAGACAGCGGCAGTGGAGTTCGCCGCGCGCGGGTGGGGGCTCCCTGTCTCTTTGCTCGTGTCCGTCTTTTTTTCGTTTCGCCTGAGTCCCGCTGGGCTGCCCCAGGCCTCGACATGTCGTACAACTACGTGGTAACGGCACAGAAGCCCACCGCCGTGAACGGCTGCGTGACCGGTGAGGCTGCCAGGGCAGGAGACCCCGGTGAGGGAGGGATCTGGGGGGAACCGAGGCCTAGGGAAGCCCGCGGCCCCCGGGTTGCCGCCAAGACCGGGCCCAGGGAATGGAAGGCGCTGGCGGCCGAGGGACCTCCCACAGCCCACGGCTTAAAAGAAGCTGTCTCAACACACGCCTTTGGGGGAGTAAAAGCTGCTCTTGAGGGTCCCCTTTCGTTCTCGGAGGTCACTTAGCCTCGAGGACAGGACGCGCCCAGTGGGACAGAGAGTGGAATGTGAGTTGTTTGTGCGGTGTTGCTTGGGCCGCGAGATTGGCCGCGTGTGGTTAGGGGGGAAGGGGCGGTGATGATGGCGACTTTAGGGCAGGAGCCTGGGAGGTGCAGGAGGTGGAGGGATGTGAGGAATGTCCGTACTCACCCGAAAGAGAGGAGTCCGCTTTGCCTGGGGCTGTTGTTTACAAGAGGGAGCTGTTGGAGAAGAGGGTTTGGAATGGCCCAGCCCAGTGCTGGGTTTGCCTTGTTTGTTTATGCAAGAATTGTTAAGGACGCAGATGTCCAGAACCCAGCCATAATCATCTTGAACCAAGTTCTCAACAGGATATGAAGCTCTCAAACTTGTATTTTTATGTAAATCCGAATCATGATTCCGAAGGAAAACTGTTGTTGGAGAGTTGGAGGCTATGAAGGAGTGTGGATGGGGTTTTGGTAGACTGCTGGGAGGGCAAGAGGTGCAAACAAAACAAGGTTTTAAGGTAAAGCTCTGAGAATTCTCTTCGTTTGATCTAGTCTGTTTGGTAAAGATTTTGTGAAAATTCGAATTTGGACTGAATAGGGAGAAACACTTTCTCCAGCATCCCTTAATTAGAGTATGAGTTGGCCACTGCGATAGGAAAAGTGAAATTCGAGGGCACAGAGCCATCTGAAGGGTTTTCACAGTCATTGGCAGTTGAAGGACATGCTGCTCTTAGGCCCAGTCCAGTTTCTTAATCTGATGAGGGAGGTAGCGTTCTTGAATGTGTGAAGTGAGACTCTGAGGATTTGGTGAGAAGGGAGTGAATGGAGGGAACCGGAGAAATACGTGCAGTAAGTCGAGAATTCAGGAGGTTTTAGGTAGAAGTGATAGGATCACTTAGGTAGTGCTTTGGCTTCAAAGATTAGAGGATCTGTTCTTTCAGGACACTTTACTTCAGCTGAAGACTTGAACCTGTTGATTGCCAAAAATACGAGATTAGAGATCTATGTGGTCACTGCTGAGGGGCTTCGACCCGTCAAAGAGGTGGGCATGTATGGGAAGATTGCCGTCATGGAGCTTTTCAGGCCCAAGGTAAGTGCTCTGGGTTGGTTGGACCCAGCAACAAAGGGAGGACTGTTAGTTGTAGTCAGGTTTACGTTGTTTTACGTCACTGCTTGCTTAGGATGGGTGCAATAAGGCTTAGGAGAGAAACTCTTCTCTTTTTGAATGGCAGATTTCAATTTATATTCTAATTTAAAAAGCTTCCAAGAAACAGAAGGAGAGATTTGCTAGGGAAAAATTTATCAAGTTGACTTTTTTTTTTTAATCAAGTTGACTTTTTAGAAGGGACTATTAAAGCAGTTTGAAATGTGGGTCACCGTCCTGTGGGTCATCATAGTGATTCAGAGAGTAGGCTCTAGAGTTAGGGCAGTACTGGCTTTATTCCTTATTAAATCTAATTTTGGGTGTCATCTAACCTTTCAGAGCCTTGTTTCCCCATCTGCAAAATGGGGATAACAGTATCCAGTCCTCTGGGTTATTGTCAGGATTAAGAGGTTTAATAACAGGACGTAGCACCTAACAAGCATTCACTGTTAACACATCACCAAATTATTATTGTTATTATAATTCGACCGTTTCTATCTGTAAGTGAATCTGATGGGGAAGCAGTGGGTTCAAAATTTAAATTATAACCCTTTGAACAAAATACTCACTTTGTTGGGGTCTGTGTTAATAAGTAAGAGAGACTTTATAGATGCACTTCAGCTTCCTTTGTTCACATTTTTTTTTCTTTGTCCAAGTACTTGGAGGGGATTAGAGGAGGCGTTACATTCATCTTTCAGAATTTGAATGGAGTAATTGAGATTAGCTGACGTGGAACTAGATGAATACGTTATATGTAGAGCAGAGATGAAGAATCATGAAAGTGGACTAGATGTTTACCAGCTTCAGTTCTGGCCTTTCTGTACACACCCTTAGGGTGTGTGCGTAGCTAATGTGTGTTACATACTTACCGTGGGTTTTTTCAGGGAGAAAAGAAAATTCTTGAAGAATTTAATATGCTTAAAGGATGATTAAAGGCTAGACAAGTATTCCTGTTTTCAAAACAAACCTCTCTTGATAGTATGATGTTGGTTTCCAGGGGGAGAGCAAGGACCTACTGTTTATCCTGACAGCTAAGTACAATGCCTGCATCTTGGAGTATAAGCAGAGTGGCGAGAGCATTGACATCATAACGCGAGCTCATGGCAATGTCCAGGTGAGGTGATGAGAGTTTTCCTGGTAGGGTTGTCATGATTTGGTGAAGAAAATTGTACTGCTGGGGCAGCTCTCTCTCTGTGTGATCAGAGAAACAAGGAGAAAACACTAAGGACTTCTGCAGTTTACTCAGAGTCCAAGGGAGAAGGTAATAATTCACTGAGATTCAGTGTTTTGCAAAAAGGCGTACACTGACATTTGGGCGTCCTGACATGTCAAGAAGACGCCACTGGTTTTGCTGCCACTCTTAAAATCACCCTGGGAAGGTGGTGCGCAGCGTTTTCTGTTACTCTAGGTGTTTGAGGTTCTTTCCTAACCCCAGTTTTATTTCTCAGGACCGAATCGGCCGCCCCTCAGAGACGGGCATTATTGGCATCATTGACCCTGAGTGCCGAATGATTGGCCTGCGACTCTACGATGGCCTTTTCAAGGTTATTCCACTAGACCGGGACAATAAAGAGCTCAAGGCCTTTAACATCCGCCTGGAGGAGTTGCATGTTATTGATGTCAAGTTCCTATATGGTTGCCAAGCACCTACCATCTGCTTTGTCTACCAGGTACTGGAGCAGGAGGAGAGAGGGAGAAGCTGTATGGTTTGGCACAGTGGGAGTCCATTTTTGCCAGTCAGAATGTCTGGACGTCATGGTAGGGCAGGTAGAAGTGTTTAATGTATTTGTCCTGAAATGTTTTGAATGATATAATTAATATGTGTCAGGTTTTGGTTGCACCTTGAGAGAAGAAGTACTTATCGTGGAGGCAGGAAGCAGTCTGGGGCCTGTAGCAGGCTTTAATCCTGAGATTACACTCTGGTTGTGGGCCTTGGAGATTTTATAGGGTGACCCAGTTTATACTTTGTCTCTTGCTGGCATGCTAGGGGATTATTAAAACTTAGCTCTAAAGAAATGATCTGGAAATTCCCTTACAAGCAATGAGAAAATGTCTTGGGGATGCTTTATGTGTCTTCCAAGAAGAGGTGCATTTTGATCAGCACTCACTTTCTGGTGACCGCTGGCTCTTGACTTCTATTTTAGTCTGTGCCTAAAACTTTTGTAGAGCTGATCCTGGGCAGCTGTTCTCTGGGCTAGATCTGTTGAGGGGGTGTGGGGTGGGGGCAGGGTGGCAGAGCACCAGACTAATATGCTTGTATCTTGGTAATATCTCAGCCTTTTAACAAAGGGCCATACAGTATGGGGTTATTTCACTAGCATGTGGTTGAATAAATGATGGAAGAAAGCTTAGTCCAAGTCTAAGTACTGTGTGTGGGCATGTAAACACTTTTTAAACACTGTGTTAAGTATTGGAAATACTGATGTATTTTTGTATATTTCTCAGTGTCACAGTAAGTGCTGTAGTTTTGAGGCTGGTTGATATAAAGTTCATTTGAATAGGTTGAAACCAGCTTAGGAGATTTTGTTTAATCTTATTTACAATACATTAAATATCAGGTCTGAAATAATAACTTGGAATCTCTCTCACTTCTTCAGTTTTGTAAATATCAGGTCATTAAAACATTGATGTTGGTTATTCAAGGCTGACTCTGCAGCCTCAGGGCTGTGGGTTGTGAATGAGCTTCATTTCCATATGTGTGTCTCAGAGGCCCAAATCCAAACCCCAGCTTGAATTTATGGTGAAGTTGAGTCTTACCCCTAATCATTGATGGGAAAATCTTTTCATCAACTAAAAATGATTTTTTCTCCTGTTTTGTGCCCAAAGGTCAATTTGAAAAATAACACGTGAGGGAGCTCCTTGGTGGTCTAGTGGTTAGGATTCAGTGCTTTCACTGCTGTGGCCCGGGTTCAATCCCTGGTAGGGGAACTGAGATCCGTCAAGCCACGTGGTATGGCCAAAATTAAAAAAATAAATAAATAAATAAAGGAAAATCCATGTGAAAGGTAGTCATGCAGAGTGCTTCAGGAGCTGTAACAACGATGAAGATGTGGGCCCTGGCCTGAACACACTGTCGGATTCCTTCCATAACTTCTTAGAGCTTGGTCTGGCCTTTGATGAGGCCGCCCTCCACTGGCCCCATGCCAGCTCTTTTAGTCTCTTAAAGGTGTCTTTGATAGCTCCAGGTCTGAAGTGAGTCATGATTCAAAACAAGGAGGGGAAGATGGTGTTGACAATGTCAGGATTGGAGGTTTCGACTAACTTTAGAGGAGCAGCACGCTCTGTTCTTTACCGTCACCCTATCAGAATGCATCTGAGAATTGTATCAAACGGAGCTTTGTTTTAGACTGTAATTGATTTTTATTTTATTAAAAAAAAAATTTTTGTTGGAGTATAGTTGCTTTACAATGTTGTGTTAGTTTCTACTGTATGGCACAGTGAATCAGCTATACGTATACATATATCCTCTCTTTTTTGGATTTCCTTCCCATTTATGTCACCACAGAGCATTGAGTAGAGTTCCCTGTGCTATACAGTAGGTTCTCATTTGTAACAAACAAATTTAAAAAATTTGTGACATGTGTTTCACTTCTCAATGTGTTTTTTCTCTTTAGATATTTTATAAGTTCCTTGAAGATAAGGACCAGAGAATATATATATATATATCTCTCTCTCTCTCTCTCTCTCTCTCTCTCTCTTATATACGTACATGTACATTCACAAATGTACACATATGTACATTATATCTCTGTAGTGGTTAGTACAGCGTGACAAGTTCATTTTTCTAAGTTTTAAATATCTCTTTGTTGGTTCAGTTGTTAGAAACAGTTAGCCTCAGTCACAGTCTACCCAGACTATCAGAAGCTCAGCTGGTGGCCGTTAGCATGCTGATGGATAAGGTTGGGAAGGCTGGCGTGACAGGAGTGTCAGATGCTGTTCCTTTCAGGGCCCCTCTCCAGCCCAGGGCACCCTTCGTAGGGACTAATGGTTCTACCTTTGCTCACCTAGGACCCTCAGGGGCGGCACGTAAAAACCTATGAGGTGTCTCTTCGAGAGAAGGAGTTCAATAAGGGCCCTTGGAAACAGGAAAACGTAGAAGCTGAAGCTTCCATGGTGATTGCAGGTTTGTTGGGGGATTTAGGAAATTTGCCTCTGCCCCACTTCTGGGCCAGTTCCCTATTGCTCCTTCCTCACCTTCTCTGCCCTTCATCTCAGCACTCCAGTGCTGTTGAGCACATGCATTGTTCAGCCCTCCCTTATGTCTCCTATCTGTAAATGTGCTTCCGTTTGTTTTTTGCATTTTTGTCTTTGGGATTGTCTTGTTTTTTACCCTTCCCCCAAAAGTATAACTTTCCTTTATTTGGGGTGGTGGGGTTAACTAAAACAATGAGATTGATTTGCAGAGTGGCATATGGAAGTTAGTCTCATTATTTTATTGTTGGGCAAAAATTAAAAAAAACTGAAGGGGACCAATAGAGCTTATTTTATCTGGCTCCTTTATTTCATAGATGAGGAAACAAGGCTGAGGGACTTGCCCATGCCTGTGCCTCACTGACAAAGCGTAGGCTGGAATCCAGTCATCTTTGCTCTTTATCCTATATTCTTCCCCCAGCACTGTTGTGTGTTTCACCTAGTAGAGAAGTTTTAAAACTCTTAAGTGCAAATTGGCTCTTCTATATGGTAGCCCTGATAATGGGGGAAATGAAGCTAAGGAACAAGGAAAAAAATCTCAGAAACTCCGAAAGAGTGGCAATAAAAGTACGACCAGGAGTACAGAGTGGGCAGCCTACAATTTCTAAGACAGTAATCTCAGAAAAAGCTTATCATAGTCCATGGACTTTGATGTCTAAAAAATGATTGTCTTCAAGTTTGCCTCAGAGATAACTGGATCAGTGCCCTTGCTGCCTCAGGGTTTGGCAGGTCCCAAATGCTGAGCATTTTAATGCTACTCTTTCTCCTGCAGTCCCAGAGCCTTTTGGAGGCGCCATCATCATTGGACAGGAATCAATCACCTATCACAACGGTGACAAATATCTGGCGATTGCCCCTCCCATCATTAAGGTGAGCAGCATTCTTTTCCCTTTTTCTTCTTTCTGTTTGTTCCCCCGCTTCTTTTCCCCACCGTTTGTCAGAAGGGGATTCAGAGGTATGTCACATTATTCACTATGTATATAAGATGTTGTGTTGGTCATTGCGAATACAGAGAGATTGGCTTGGTGTTGCTTTCAAAGAGCTTGCTTGCTAACTAAGGGAGAGAAATAATCAAAATTTGGTTTATCCTTTCCATTCACTGGGGCAATTTGAAGAAAGGAGAAATTTCAGGAATTCTAATGAATGTTAATGTTCTTAGAGCTCAAATCAGGTAAAATAATAGAGTGAATACTATATATAGACTTAAAAAATTAGTCACAAAAAATTTCACCTTCAAATTTCAAGTCATAGAAATGAAAGCTTAAAAGCTTAATTTTATTTTTTTTTTGAGGATAAATAACAAAATCTGTGGTAGCATGCATAGTCCAGTCAGTACTTACAGCTGCTTCTCTTTTATGTATTTGTTTTCCAGTAAAATAATATGTGAGTAAACATTTAAAGTATGTTGAGCTCCTCAGAACATTGTCTTCAAAATAAAACGTCCTCAAAAAAAATAATAATAATAAATAAAACGTTCTCATTTTTGATCACACATGTAATGTGAGCTGAGTGGATTCCTTGCTCATGAAGTGGCTGGGTTTGGTAAAGGGAATGGTCTGCTAGGCTTTATTCTCTGGTTGTGGAGGATGCTTTATCTCTAATGACTGTGTCTTCCCTCTTGGCAGCAAAGCACGATTGTGTGTCACAATCGCGTGGACCCCAATGGCTCCCGCTATCTGCTGGGAGACATGGAAGGACGGCTCTTCATGCTGCTTTTGGAGAAGGAGGAACAGATGGATGGCACCGTTACCCTCAAGGATCTCCGAGTGGAACTCCTTGGGGAGGTAGGCCCTGTCCCTACTCTTCTACATTTCTCCTAGGTGCCTAGTGACCCCAGATGTGTGGTCCCAAACTGCACCTGGGAATTATATTACTTAACACCCAACAACAAATGCTCAGTCCTGCTGTGGAAGTTGGTTTTTGAATGAGTAGATTCTAGAGAATCTCACAGGCAGTGGGGTACTACCTCAAGTATTAAAAAAAAAAGAGAAACAAAAAGGATACACTGTAGAATTAAAGGTTAATCTGAGGCTGATGCTCAGTTATGGGAGGACGTTCTACAAAAGTATTGTTAAGAACAATGCAGCAATTTTAGAGGTCTCTAGCTATTTTGAGGAGACTGGAGCTGTTGGGATTAAAATGATCATTTGGAGCAGGCACCTGCAAGACAAATCGTTGATTTTTCTGACTATAGGGATGTGATAAATGAAGAGTCACAAACTTCAGAGATTTAGGAATGATCGTTGAGTGTGACCTGGGGATTTGAAATGGAGAATTGTTTTGGGAATCGTGACGGCAGGTGTGATTTTTCTGAGCACATGTCTGAGAGGTGGGTAGGACGGTGTCTGGATCCCACGTGAAGTCCATTCTCATGTCTTTCATGCCCTTGATTTTCTTTTAGACCTCTATTGCTGAGTGCTTGACATACCTTGATAACGGTGTTGTGTTTGTCGGGTCTCGCCTTGGTGACTCCCAGCTTGTGAAGGTGAGAAGACATTTTCTTCTTTCTGGCTTCTTTCTTGCAGTCTTCACTGCTTCTTCATTAAGTTCTTTCTGTGTTTAGTACCTCTCAGAGTTTCTTCAGTTCATCCATATGCCTGCTATCCACCTTTCTACTTGGTTGATTTAGCATCCTACCCTGACTAGCTGTTTGTCCTAAATGTTCATTCAACAAATGTGCCGGGCAAGGGGCTAGGTACTGTGGGTACAATGATGAACAAGAGCTAGCTTCTACCTTCAAATAGGTCATAGTCTAATGTATTTGATCCCCTCTAGAATATGAGAATTTGAACCTTCTCTGCAGAAGAATGCATGCAAACATTTTACATTAATTTCCAGCTGTTCCTCTGAAATCCATCCATGGGATGCCAGGTTAGAAATCCCTGGCTGGTTAGTGGGTCACCTCTAGGATAACCATGTTCCTTAGCAGTTCCCTTCTAGAAGCATCCAGTAGAGCATAAGAAGCATCCGTAAGAGCATAAGATCTTCTTAGAGCATGAGAAGATCTAGTAGGGTTGAGTTTCTTTTGGATGATAACTCTCTCTTTAGGGTGGGTCTGGAGCATTCTAGGCCTAGCATTGTTCTTTCTTTTTCAGCTCAATGTTGACAGCAATGAACAAGGCTCCTATGTAGTGGCCATGGAAACCTTTACCAATTTAGGACCCATTGTGGACATGTGTGTGGTGGACCTGGAGAGGCAGGGGCAGGGACAGGTAAGGGGGTCATCCTGGAAAGGGATAGTTGGTATGCCCACTCAAACGGTGTCCTCCTATGTCTGCTTAGCTAGAATGGGGAGTGTGCACTGCAGATAACTTTTAAGAGCCTCACTCACTAATTTCCAATGATGTGAGGATAACTACCATTTATTGAGTGCCTATCTTGGTCTGCCAGGCAGTCTACATACATTATCTATAATCACACAAGCACTGTGTTAGATAGGGATTCTTGGCCATTTCAGAAGTGAGGAAACTTAAGGCTGAGAAGGATTAAGCAACTTGTCCAAGGTTACATAACTACTAAATGGCAGGTGTGTCTGCCTTCAGATCCTGTGCTCTTTCCAGTAAACTAGGTTCCCAGGGTGGAAACAAGCTTGCTAGGAATAGTGGTCGGAACCTTTTGCTTCTTGGACTAGGATATCCTGTCTGCTTGATAAATTTGAGAGACTTTGGAGATCAACCTCTGCTAAGTCTGCATCCTCAAACCTAGCTCCACAACAAAGGGTCCTTGGTTTTAGGTATAGCTTGTTTACTTTGTGAGCATCAGTCTAGTTGCCTCAGTCTGGAGCGGGTTATTTAGAAACCTTTTCTCTACTTGCAGCTGGTCACTTGCTCTGGGGCTTTCAAGGAAGGCTCTTTGCGGATCATCCGGAATGGAATTGGAATCCACGAGCATGCCAGCATTGACTTGCCAGGCATCAAAGGTATCCTTTTGGTGGACATAGGATGCAGATCTTACTTGAGTGACTTTGGCCTCATTACATGTCATGAAGACACTTCCAGGGGGGAGCAGATCAAATGAAGAGTAAAAAAATTCATAGTGCCAAATAAGCGGTAGAAGCTTAAATATATTGAAAAGTTCCAAAGTAAACTTAAAGAGAATATTGACCAAAATTGGATTATGGGGCTTCCCTGGTGGCGCAGTGGTTGAGAGTCCGCCTGCCGATGCAGGGGACGTGGGTTCGTGCCCCGGTCCGGGAGGATCCCACATGCCGCAGAGCGGCTGGGCCCGTGAGCCATGGCTGCTGAGCCTGCGCGTCCGGACCCTGTGCTCCGCAACGGGAGAGGCCACAACAGTGAGAGACCCGCGTACCGCAAAAAAAAAAAAAAAACTTGGATAATGGAGTAGAGGAATGGTGGAAGAAAGATTACAAGTGAAATTTAATGTTGTTTATATAAGGGAACTGATAGAATCCGTAAAGAGAGAGGAGACTGAGAATTTCATAGAAAGATGTACATGTAAAGGTAACTTCTAGAACAAAAGTACAGATCTTTGTAAATTCCAAGAGAACATAATAGTCGAAAAGATCAAAGAAAGACTACATAGTGAAAGACTTTTATAATATACAAACAGTAAACATAACCTAAAATAATATGACAGAACTGATATCAAACATCTGTATGAGTAACTCATATATCAGATATCTGGTACCAGTAAACAAATGGGCTAAACTCACCTGTTATAAGAAAAAGATGATCAGATTGGATCATACGGCAAAAATTAATTCGAAGTAGTATATAGGAGGCACATCTTAAAAAAAAAAAATTCAGAATATAAAAAAGTAAGAGGATGAGAACATATTAATAAAAAAATAGAGGTTTATGAATTAGGAAGAGATCATAAAACTACAAAACTCAAGAGAATCAACTGAAAAGCTAACAGGCAGTAAGAATTCATTAAGGTAGGATATAAAATTAATGTTCTGAAATCAGTAGTTTTCATGTAAAAACACAATTAGAAGGTATAGTAGAGGGAAAGAGACAATTTACAATAGGAATAAAAAGATAAAATACCAAGGAATAAGTTTAACAAGAATTGTGCAAAATCTATGTAAGGAAAACTTTAAGATACTCTTAAAGGATTAAAAGGATAGATTGATCAAATGAAAAAGACATGCCAAGGTCTTATAAGTTAACATTATAAAGCTCTTTCTCTCTGATTTTTATATTTAATGTATTTCAATAAAAATATCAATAGGTTTTTTTTCTTTGACCTGGGCAAGTCAAAGACCAAATGGGAAACAGAAGCAGCAAGAAAAGCTAGGAAGGGCTTCCCTGGTGGCACAGTGGTTGAGAGTCTGCTCCGCAACGGGAGAGGCCACAACAGAGAGAGGCCCGCGTACCGCAAAAAAAAAAAAAAAAAAAAAAGAAAAGCTAGGAAAACTTAAAGAGCAATGAGACGGGCCTAGTTACCAGATATAAAAACGTACTATTAAACCTTAGAAATTAAAAGTTTGGTTTTGGTGCACGAATAGGCAAGAGTCCCATGGGCAGACTCAAATGTCCCGAAATAAACACAACTGTATGTGGGACTTTAGTGTACAATAGTGGTGGTATCTCAGGTCAGTGAGGTAAAGATAATTCTTTTGAATAAATGGTGTTGGGATAACTGGAGTCATTTGGGAAAAGATAAGTGTGGATCCATACTGCTCAGTGTATACCTTGCTAGAATCTAAATGGATCAAAGACTTAATATAAAAATATGAAGCCATACAAAAACTAAAAGAAAAAGGTGGTGAATTCTTTTCTAATTTTGGAGTGAGGATAGTCAAACAATGACTCAAAAGTACAGAAGCCAAAAAGAAAGATTAATAAACTATCAGCATAAAAATAAAACACTTCTGCATGGCAAAAACAAAACACTGCAAGCTAAGTTAGAAGAAATGGCAAATTGGATAAAAACGTTTGTAGTTTATCTTATAGGCAAAGGCCTAATCTCTCTTAATTCATAAAAAATTTCTAGAAAGACCACGAAATTTCCTGCCCCCAAATTAGCAAAGTACATGGATAGACAGGTAACAAGCCTAACTTATAATAAGTGCAAATCAAAACAAAATAGTGATACTATACTTTACCAGATGCCAAAGTTGAAGTTTGACAACACATTGTGTTGGTGAGGCTGTGAGAAAATGAGCGTGCTCACTGAAAATGTCTGCGGAAACTACAACTGCATCTAGTGATTTGCCCCGCAAGCCCAATTCTGGGCATCTAGCCCATAGACCTTTATATGCATAAAGTGACATAAATACAAGATTACTCATTGTGGCGTTGTATATTGTGGCAATATACTGAAAAAGGGTCCATCAGTGGGAACTAACTAATAAACTGTTACATCCATACAATTAAATACTGTGCAGATGTCAAAAACAAGAAACTATTCTGTTATGATAAAGGCCCAGGCATATATTAGATGAAAAAACAAGGTGCAGACAGTTTGTGATAGGCCATTGTATATTGGCTTGCAACACAGTGTTTACCTATTTTCCTAAATTAAAAAGAATTGGAAGGATAAACTACTATTGTTTACTTATTTGGGGGCTAGGTTGGAAGGAGAGGTATAGGGGTGAGACTTCTGTGTTAAATATTTAAAAAATAAATTTTGGGACTTCCCTGGTGGTTCAGTCGTTAAGAATCTGCCTGCCAATACAGGGGACACAGGTTCGAGCCCTGGTCTGGGAAGATCCCACATGCTGTGGAGCAACTAAACCCATGTACCATAGCTACTGAGCCTGCACTCTAGAGCCCGCGAGCCACAACTACTGAGCCCATGTGCCACAACTACTGAAGCCCCTGCGCCTAGAGCCCAAGCTCCGCAACAAGAGAAGCCACTGCAGTGAGAAGCCCGTGCACCGCAACAAAGAGTAGCCCCGGCTCGACACAACTAGAGAAAGCCCATGTGCAGCAACGAAGACCCAACACAGCCAAAAATAAAATAAATTTTAAAAAAATTAAAAAATAAAAAACAAATTTTGACTTTGAGTCATGGAGATGAATTATCCCATCCAAAATCAAATGAAAAACCGAAAAATATCAGGCTCAAACAGCTTTAAAAATATCTAACTTCTTCAGAGTCTTAAAGCTAGGGAGGAACAGAGTGGGTATTTTATCTCAGGACTGACACCAAATTTCTTGCTCTTCCCGTGGGGTTAGGCTGCTCCTTCCTTAGATTGTGGGAGCGGAGTGTTGGTCTGTGCTGTGCCTCTTAATCTTTGATCTTTGTTCCAGGCTTATGGCCCCTGCGGTCTGATCCTAATCGGGAGACTGATGACACTTTGGTGCTCTCTTTTGTGGGCCAGACAAGGTAAGATGAGTCTGGTGCCAGCTCCAGGTGCTCATGTGAAGGTTGCAAGGTGGGGCAGCTGGTCTGGCTGACCCTGGCCTTCCATTCTGCTGCAGAGTTCTCATGTTAAACGGAGAGGAAGTGGAAGAAACTGAACTGATGGGTTTTGTGGACGATCAGCAAACTTTCTTCTGTGGCAATGTGGCTCATCAACAACTCATCCAGGTAGTAACGGAGAAAAGGGCGGGCCTCGTTTACACTTGAATTTGACCTAGAGTGCAGTACAGAGCACTACCGGATTTTTGGAAGTCAGTTTTTATGGCTCTAAAAGTAATGTAAAAAGGCTAGGGAAAAAACTGGAATTACCTAATCACCCACTACTGAGAGCAGTTTAATTAACTCTTAACTTTGGAGTTGTTCCTTTTAGCTTTAATTTTTCTTTGCAAATGTATATACGGTCGGCCCTTTGTATCTGTGGGTTTGGATCAGAAATATTTGGGATGGGAATTCCCTGGTGGTCCAGTGGTTAGGACTTGGCATTTTCACTTCCATCCCTGGTTAGGGAACTAAGATCCTGTAAGCCAAGTGGCATGGCTGAAAAAAAAAAATGGGGGAAAAAAACTTCAGAAAGTTCAAAAAGCAAAACTTGAATTTGCTGTGCACCAGCAGCTATTTACGTATCATTTACACTGTATTTACAATTATTTACATAGCATTTACATTATATTAGGTATTATAATCTAGAGATGATTTAAAATACACTTAAGGATGTGAGTAGTTTATAAGCAATTATTGTTCCGTTTTATATAAGGGACTTGATTGAGCATCTGCGGATTTTGGTATCGGCTGGGGGATTCTGGAACCAGTCCCCTGCAGATACTGAGGGATGACTGTGTATTGTGTTTATTCACATTTTCTTTTATGGATGGGATCATTATATATATATTTTTTGAGGGTGGGCAGGGGGATATTGTTTTCACACTAATTATATCCTGTCTTCTGAGACACACTTTTCCCCCGTGTTATAATAGTAGTATATACTTATTTGGAGAATACTGAAAAGCACAAAGGAAAAAAACCAGTCGTAGGCTACCATCCATATATGACTTTTGGGAGCACTTTCAGGGCGCTAATTATTATAACCAGAGTTCTAACTCTGTTCAGATCCTTATCTTAAATCTTTCTGTGATATGGGGGGCATATAGCCTTTTGGCACTTTTGTTAGCTGTGAGAGCCTGATTTTTTCGCACCTCTCAACGCCTGGCAGTCTTTTTAAGTTTGGAGTGACCGTGATGCTCTTGGTGTTTTGCACACCCTCCTCACCTTTTGAGCCGTTCTCCACACTGAGCAGAGTCAGTGATTTGCCTGTGGCAGGTGTAGCACTTGAGGGCCTGAGGACTATTGAACTGTCTTTATCTTTTTATCCTCTTGGTCTTCCTTTTAGGCAACAGGCAGTGGTGGGTTTGGTAAAAACCAGAGGGAAGCTTCTGTCAGTTTGTTGGACAAATGTGGGGAGTGCCCAGTTACTGACTCATCGCTTTGTCAGTGTTTTCTAACTGGTGGCCTGAATACTGGCCCCAGCTCACATATCTCCTGTTAAAGGGCTTTCCTGTTTTTTTTTTTTGATTTTCAGAATTATGCTGCTGCCCTGGTTTTGTAATTTACACTAGACCAGACCCTTCAAAAGCTGATTTCCTATTTTATACCAGCCCAATTATTACTAATGATGGATTTCTTCTCTTTTTTCTCGAGGGCAATATTAGGTTTTTTATTAAAATCTTTAGTCTTCCCCATTGAAGCTTCTGAAACACCTTTGTTCAGCCATCAAAAGGACCACATTTTCTGTGTATGAAACCAGAGTTCTGCTTTCTGATCTCTCCCAAACTAGAGCCTTTCCTTTCTCAGAGCTGTGATCCTGCAGCCTCGGCTCGGCATCACACCCTGTCCTTGGTCCTCTAGACCCTGCACCGGGGCTTGAAGACAACCACCCCTCCCCCTTTGGCTCCTCTAGCTTTGAATTACACGTAAACCTTGCTGGCCTTAAAAAAATACCTTCTAGACCCCAGAACTTCCCTCCAGCTATTGCCCTATCTCCGTCTTCATCTAGATTCTGGAATCAAAAAAGTCTGTCTACACTGGCTCTCTTCCTTCTCCTATCTTCACTGCAGGCTGCCTGATATGACCCCTCCTACTAAATTGGGCGCACATTCCAGTAGCTGCTGCCTCTTTCTTGAGATGTGTCCTTCCTGAGCTGTCCACTTCCCTCTTTTCTAACTTTCTTTCTAACCCTCTAAATGTGCCTTCTCATATACTTTTTTTTTTTGAGGCTTGTTTTTAACTTTATAGTGATGTCTTTTTTTTTTGAATTTTATTTTATTTATTTTTTTATACAGCAGGTTCTTATTAGTTATCTATTTTATACATATTATTGTATATATGTCAACCCAGATCTCCCAGTTCATCCCACCACCACCCACCCCCCACCACTTTCCCCCCCTTGGTGTCCATACGTTTGTTCTCTACAATGATGGGCTTCTTTACCAAATGGAAAGGCTAATAACCCTTTGAAATATTATGTAATCCCATTGTAGTTCATTAGTATGAATAACAGCTTGTAGTGTTTCTGCATCCCCCATAGTGTTTATAATTCTAAAGGGCTTTCCTCTTTAAGTAGAAACTCAATTTTGATAAGTAAGGTGTATTGATACATAATAGTGTTATCAGCCTGCTTTCTGTTTTATTTCAATGATGAAATAAATGTATAAAATGTATTCATACATAGTAAAGAACTTGTATATTTTGGATATTTTATTTATTTATTTATTATTTTTTGGCTGTGCCGCGTGGCTTGCAGGATCTTAGTTCCCTGACCAGGGATTGAACCTGCGCCCTCGGCAGTGAAAGCGCGGAGCCCTAACCACTGGGCCGCCGGGGAATTCCCAGAACTTGGATATTTTAGAGACCTGATTTTTGGGTTGAGAAAAACAACTAGACTTGTAGTTGCAGGTCTTATTTACTCCATTGATACCTTTCCATAGGTTGTGTTACCCAAGCCTTACTCAGAGTGAAACAGGCCTTCTCTTTTTCTGCCTGTAGGTATGTAAGCTGTAAGCTGCTTGAAGCCAGTCTTCTTCAGGGCTTCAGCTAAAAATGACATCTTCATGTAATTAATCATTGCAGAACTTTGGAAAAATATATCTATGTGGCAGAGGAGCTTATTCTTAGGGTTCCACCAGGGCAGCATTTACCACCTTCTCACCCCTGTTTAGATCCCTGCAGGGGCTTGGAGACATTGCTCTTCTTTCTCTAGATCACTTCAGCATCTGTGAGGTTGGTCTCTCAAGACCCCAAAGCTCTCGTCAGTGAGTGGAAGGAGCCTCAGGGCAAGAACATCAGTGTGGCCTCCTGCAATAGCAGCCAGGTAGTAGTAGCCGTGGGAAGGGCCCTCTACTACCTGCAGATCCATCCTCAGGAGCTCCGACAGATCAGGTGTGTGTTTATCTGTCTGCTCTTTTTGCCCTCCCTGTTCTCTGGGGCTTCTTTGATCCTTGGATTCCTTCCTCTGACGTATTCTTCCTTGTTCAGCCACACAGAGATGGAACACGAAGTGGCCTGCTTGGACATCACCCCTTTAGGGGACAGCAGTGGAATGTCCCCTCTTTGTGCTATTGGTCTCTGGACAGACATCTCAGCCCGAATCGCGAAGCTGCCCTCTTTTGAGCTACTGCACAAAGAGATGCTGGGTGGAGGTGTGTTTCTTTTAAGGACCTGGGTTGGGATCAGAATCAGAATTTGGAACAAGAACTTAATGTACCTCTTTCCCACAGAGATCATTCCTCGTTCTATCCTGATGACCACCTTTGAGAGTAGCCACTACCTCCTTTGTGCCTTGGGAGATGGGGCGCTTTTCTACTTCGGGCTCAACATTGAGACAGGTGAGACTAGCACCTCGAGTGAGGGGCTCTTCGGAAAATCTGGAGTATTGGAGTTGGCAGAGTTCTTAGCCTCAGGGTGCTGCTTTTGAAGCTTCACAGTCCAGCTGTGTGTCCTGTTTCGTTTCTTTCCTTTTTTCTCTGGATGCCGTTCTTTCTGTAGGCCTGTTGAGCGACCGTAAGAAGGTGACTCTGGGCACCCAGCCCACCGTATTGAGGACTTTCCGTTCTCTTTCTACCACCAACGTCTTTGCTTGCTCTGACCGCCCCACTGTCATCTACAGCAGCAACCACAAATTGGTCTTCTCCAATGTCAACCTCAAGGAGGTGAACTACATGTGTCCCCTCAACTCAGATGGCTACCCTGACAGGTGAGCCTCTTTTTCTTTCCTCAGCGAGAGCCAGGAGTGAGGACATCGTGTTTTTTTCCTCAGACCCTCCCCTCCAGCCTTTTCCTAATGACAAAGTCCGTGACCAGCTGAGATGGGAGTATAGAGCAGAGGTTTGCAAATCTCGGCTATGCAGTAGAAACACCTTGGAAGCCTTTTTAAATGTACAGAATTATTTTTGAATCCTTCTTAGAGTTTGATTTGGTGGATCTAGGGTTGAGCCCTAGATCTGAATCTATATTTTTAGAAAACCTCGTAGGCGATTCAAATGATTAGTCAAGTTTCAGAACCCCTGATGCAGAGATCTTTATGTATTCCCCTGGAGCAGCGATTCTCAAAGTGTGGCTCCTCATAGCCACAGCACTACCTGGGAACGCATTGGGAACGTAAATTCTCAGGCCTCACCCACGGATCCACTGAATCAGAAACTCCAGGGTTGGACCCAGCAGTCTAGTTTAACAAGCCTCCCAGCTGATTCTGATGCCAGCATGGTTTGATAGTTTGAGCATCACTGTTCTATATTCGAATGCTTTAGTATTAAATAGTTAGTTGTTAAAAATCTCAGCCTAGGCCCAACCAGACCAATTAAATAGGAAAATCTCAGGGGTGGGACCAGGCATGTTTCCCAGGTGTGATTTAGCATAGAGTCAGTTGAGAACCACTACCCTGGGGTAAGCTAGTGTAATTCTGCCTTGTTTTCCTTCCCCTTGTGGAGTTGCCTCGTAGAATCCTTTCCTTCCTTGGGTCTACTCACTCTAAACCCAGAACCTTCTTTCCAGCCTGGCACTGGCCAACAACAGCACCCTCACCATTGGCACCATTGACGAGATACAGAAGCTGCATATTCGTACGGTTCCCCTCTATGAATCTCCCAGGTGAGGGCAGGGTAGGGGAGCTGCGGGGGCAGGGGTGCCCTGGGGGTTGGTGTGGAGCACCTCAGACTTCTCCTGAGGGGGCCCTGTTGCTCTGTACTTGTTCTACAGGAAGATCTGCTACCAGGAGGTGTCCCAGTGCTTCGGGGTCCTCTCCAGCCGTATTGAAGTCCAGGACACGAGTGGGGGCACAACTGCTCTGAGGCCCAGCGCCAGCACCCAGGTGAGGGCAGTGGACAAAGAAAGATGGTGTGAGAGCGGGGCAAACTGTTCTGTAAAGGCTCAGCTAGTAAATAGTTCTGGCTTTGCAGGTCATATGATCTCAGTCACAACTACTCAACTCTGTCTGCCATTACAAAGGCAACCATAGACAACAGGTGGGCATAGCTGGGTTCCAATAAAACTTTATTATTTATTTATTTAAGAAAAAATTTATTTATTTTTGGCTGCATTGGGTCTTCACTGCTGTGCACGGGCTTTCTTTAGCTGAGGTGAGCAGGGTCTACTCTTCCTTGCAGTGCACGGGCTTCTCATTGCGGTGGCTTCTCTTGTTGCGGAGCATAGGCTCTAGAGCGCAGGCTCAGTAGTTGTGGCGCACGGGCTTAGTTGTTCCGCGGCATGTGGGATCTTCCCGGACCAGGGATCAAAGCCGTGTCCCCTGCATTGTCAGGCGGATTCTTAACCACTGTGCCACGAGGGAAGTCCCAAAACTTTATTTAAAAAAATAATAATAATTATTTATTTGGTTGCCCTGGGTCTTAGTTGTGGCAGGCAGGCCCCTTAGTTGCAGTTTGAGGGCTCCTTTGGTTGCGGCTTACCGGCTCCTTAGTTGAGGCATGCGTGTAGGATCTAGTTCCCTGACCAGGGATCAAACCCAGGCCCCCTGCATTGGGAGCATGGAGTCTTAACCACTGCGCCACCAGGGAAATCCCCAATAAAACTTTATAAAAACAGGCAGTGAGCTGGATTTGGCCCCCTCATTAGAGGCTTGAGAAGAACTTTGAGTAAGCGTGGCTGTCAGTGATTTTGCTACTTGGTAGCCTTGCCTGATGAATAATTCCTTTTCTCTTAACATCAGTTTGGGTGCTTTGTGTAGAGTATGGGTAACAGTGCAGTATAATAGGTAAGAGCATGGCATTTGGAGTCTGACAGAACTGACTCCAAAGTTTATTGCTAGCCGCGTGACCTTGGGCAACTTCATTTTTCTCATCTGCAAAATGATAGTAGTGGGACAATATGGAGCCACACATCACAGACCCAATGGAGATGTTAGCTGATCGTTTTAGTCCACGTATTCTCTGCCTTCCTTGCTCGCAGACATCTGTGGTATGGCTTCTTCCCTTAATCCAGAGTAGAAGGTCTTTACATTTTTCTTTTTATTTGCAGTGCTCTCCTGCTCCTCCCATTGAGAGAGGTGGAAGCCTGTCACTTTACTAGGTCGCCTGAGTTTCTCGTTAGCTTTCTTGATGTCGTAGCATCACTGTTTAGTGCTCTCTAATGCTCTTACGTTCTGGCGGTGTTTTGGATGCTGTGTCCATACCATATGGAATTTGGATCCTTAGCCTTGGTCCCTGAGTCCTCCTTGAAGCCCTCTGTTCTTTAGGCTCCATGCAAGCGGCCAGCCGTAAGGTTTCCTGGTTCAGACTCAGCCACTGTTCCCTGATCCTGCCTGATGCTCACACTGTTGTTCCCAGCACCCGTTCTGCTTTTGAGAGGGGTGATGTGTGTTCTCTCTGTTCCCAGGCCCTGTCCAGCAGCGTCAGCTCCAGCAAGCTGTTCTCCAGCAGCACAGCCCCTCACGAGACCTCCTTTGGAGAAGAGGTGGAGGTGCATAACCTCCTTATCATTGACCAGCACACCTTTGAAGGTGCAGATGAGCTCTTTCTGTCATTTTGTACCTACGTCCTCCCTAAGCTAGGCTCTTCTGGGCTCTGCTGTATTCCAGAATTTGATGGACACTGGCAGACCATCCTAGGAGGAGCAGAAAGGGGTGGGGCCTCTGAGTTGGCCATGAGTCCAGAGTGCTGGGCCTCCTCAGGTCAGAATAGGTTGGTGAGGAGACAGGAATAGCAGGAGGCAGATCTACTTCGAGCTGAGCTGTGGGCCTCACAAGTACAGAAGCGTGCTTGCGTGGGGGTTGTCAGCCAGTCGCGTCTCTTCTCCTCCCTTCTAGTGCTCCACGCCCACCAGTTCCTGCAGAACGAGTATGCCCTCAGCCTGGTCTCCTGCAGGTTGGGCAAAGACCCCAACACGTACTTCATCGTGGGCACGGCCATGGTGTACCCTGAAGAGGCGGAGCCCAAGCAGGGTCGTATTGTGGTCTTTCAGTATTCAGATGGTAAGCGGACACAGTCTCCGGCTTTTGAGAGATTTGGAACTGGGAATGTAAGCAGACTCTTCTAGGTTTCAGTCTCAGTTACGCAGAAGAACTTGGGTTAATTGCTGTGACGTGAGACTCATGATGTTTCTCTTAAGCTCTTGATGATCTGAATGAGTTTTGGAGTATGTGAGCAGAGGCACAAATAAAATCTAGCACGTGTTTCTTCCTTTTTCACTCTTTGAAAGGAAGGAAAAACGAGGAGAGGTGAACTATGAATAAGAGAACATGCCGACCAGAACGCGAGTTAGGAATCCTAGTAGGAATCCAGGGTGTGTTTCCCACTTGGCTGCTCAGCCTTTAAGGTCCTCTTCCCAGCGTCAGCACTTTGAGTTCATTTCTACCTCTTTTCCCATCTCCCCTACTCAAGATGGTTCTAAAGACTAGCTGTCAGCCCCGAAATCTCAGAATAGATGGCTGAGATGGAATTCGGTCTCCATCTTGAGGGAGATCTGGAGTCTCAGGGTGGGAGGCACAACCTGAATGCTGTGTAGAATCACTGCACATTTGGGGTTCACACTTCCAGTGGTGGTTAACCCCAGTGTGTACTGACTCTGTATTTCCTGCTTTCAGATGAGTGGTTTTGGGGGCAGGAATTAGAGCCAGAGGGGAAGCATGGGATTCTTTTGATTAGTTAAAGTATGGGCTCATAAAGGAGACTTAAGAGTATCTTTTTTCCCCTAGGAAAACTACAGACCGTGGCTGAAAAGGAGGTGAAAGGGGCTGTGTACTCTATGGTGGAATTTAACGGGAAGTTGTTAGCCAGCATCAACAGCACGGTGAGGCCCCTCCCACTGGTGTCATGCCTTAGGCCTCACACCATTGTCCACAGAACACGTTTCCCTTGTATTTCCTGAAGGTGCACGTGTATCACGATTTTAAGGATAACAAAGTAGTGAGTATGGAGGATGGGGTTGGGAATATGGGGAGCTGGGGTTGGACCAGACAGCAGATTCGGTTATGTGAAGCCCAATCACATCATCCTAAGCGCTGTGGGAATTGAGAAAGGGGTAAGAGCTATGGTCCCTGCGCTTAGAATGTCTCGTGATGTGAGAATATTTCATCTGTGTGGAACAAAATGAGCCGAACCTCATTATCCTGAGTACGTCCCTGAAATACTAGGCCTGTGAAATATGCCACTTCGCTCCCGGCATGACCCCACCTCCTCCCTTGCAAAAAAAAATGAGTTTCATGGTCAGATGCATTTGGGAACTTCTGTATCCTGTATCCTCTTCTTAGAAGCTTCACGGCGCATCTTACCATATTAAAGGTTCTGAGAAGATCAAGAGTAGAGAGACATTATTTAAATACTTTAAATCGACATTCATTCAAGAAATATTAACTGAACACTTGCAGCATACCAGGCACTGTTTTGGTAGTTGGGATGTAGCAGTAGATGAAATGGACAAAGAGCTAGCCTTCTGGGGCCAGTGAGCAAATAGAATACATATGTGTACCCAGGACGATGAGAAATACATGGTGAGAAATAAAAACGGGACAAAAAGCTGAAGGAGTACCAGAGCAAGCATGGGAGGTGGCGCTGTTTTGTCACGTGGTCAGGAGGGTCTTGTTTATACAGTGGCATTCGGGCAGGTTCCTAAAGGAAGGGAGGGAGCAAGCCATGCCTCAGTCTGGGAGAAGACAAGCGCCAGGAGTCCGGGGCCAGCCTGCCTGCACTCTGCACGGGTGGGCGCTGCTGGGTGACGGGAGATGAGTCCGAGAGGCAGCGGAGGGCCAGCACTTGAGGAACCTGATAGGCCGAGTGTGTAAGGACTTTGGGTTTTACTCTGAGGGTGATGGAGACCTCTAGAGGGTTCGAGCGAATGAGTGACGTGACTGTAGTTATATTTCGAAAAGCTCATTGCGCATCCTGGGAAAGGTCGTAGGGGACCAAGAGTAGAGGCAGTGAGATCAGTTAGGAGGCTCTGGTGATGATCCAGATAGCAGTTGATGGTTGCTGGGGGCAGGGTGCTGACAGAGGAGGTGAAGGGTAGTCAGATTCTGCAGATGTTAGTATTGAGGGGCTCTGGTGATGGATTGAAGATGAGGCGTGAGAAGGGAGTAAAGGGCCAAGAGTTTTGGCCTGAGTAACAAGGATGGTGTTGCTCTGTACTGATGTGGGGAGATTGTGAGTGGAGCAGGTTTGGAGGGGAAAGGAAAACTGTTCTTTACTCACAACACTTCTGACACCATATGTATGGGGTTTTTAATCCCTATACCAACCAGTTTTCCAACCAGGCGTCCTATAATTTAATTGAATTCTGACATTAGCCACCCAGAGTTAGTGTCAGACCTCACAGGTTTAAGGGCTCAGTCCCACAAGACTGTCCTTACTTCAAACCCCAGTCCCAAGTAGTGGTCCCCAAACTTCTTTCTGACTTGGTACAAAGTCAGGGGTTCCCCAAATTCCCCACCCCCCTTAGGTTTGATAATTTGTTGGAAGGGCTCACAAAATTTGAAATGTTTACTTATATTTGGTGGCATATTACAAAGGATTTTATAAAGGATACAAATTAATAGCCAGATGGAGAGGTGCGTAAGGCAAGGTCCAAAAGGGTCCTGCGGGCAGGAACTTCTGTCTTCGTGGAGTTGGAATGCACTACCCTCCCAGTATGTGGCTGTATTCACCAACCTAAGAACTCTCTGAACCCCATAGTTTAGAGATTTTTATAGAGGCTTCTGTATGTAGGCATGATCCATCATTAAATCAGTCTCCAGCCCCTCTTTCTTCCCTGGAGGATGGGGGTGGGGCTGAAAGTTCCAAGCTTCTGTTCATGGCTTGGTCTTTCTGGTGACCAGCCCCCATCCTGTAGCTATCCAGGAACCACCAAGAATTGCATCATTAGAACGAAAGACGCCTATCACGTAGGAAATTACAAAGGTTTTAGGAGCTTTCTGTCAGGAACCGGGGGCAGAGACCAAATGTATATTTCTTCTTATGTTGCAGTGGGGAAACCAGAGGTTTGGTTTTGAAAATGCTAAGTTTCAGTAGTCATCTCAGTGGAGATGTCAGGTAGGTAGGTGGATGAGAGAGGTATGGGTTCTAGCAAGAAGCAGATGGAAGATACTAGTGTGGCAGTTACTAGGTGGCATGTAAAGCTGAGAGTGGCGGAGATCACCTGAGATCACCTACCTGCTGAGAGTGGGTAGAGGAGAGATCTGAAGACTGAGCCCTGGGGCCCTCCAGCCTTTCAAAGTTGGGACGAGAAGGAAGATCCAGCCAAACAGAGAGGAGGTGCCTAGTGAAGTAGGAGAGGAACCAAGAAAAGTGTTCTGGAAGCCATGGAAAGAAAGTATTTGAAGCAGGAGGGAAGTGATAAACTGCAAGTGCTGTCGGTGGGCCAGATAACATAAGGATCGAGAAATGGCCATTGGTTTAGCTCTTTTGGTTGAGTGGTGGGGATGGAACCTGACTGGAGAGGGTTCAACCAGGGCGAGGAGGCGAGGACAACTAGGATCAGGAAACCCTTCCCGGGAGTTGCAATAAAGAAGAGAGTAATGGGGTAGCTACAGGGGAATGTCAGCACAGGAGAGTTTTTAATTTTTTAAGTTAGGAAATACTGCTGCACATTTCTAGCTGATGGCAATGGTCCATTAAAGGAGAGTTGCTGGAGCCATGTTTTGAGTAGCTAAGGGGGCTCTAATGCACAGGTGGTTTAAGCAGGTGGAAATCCTCCTTTGGTTGTGTCCATCTTCTGTGAAGTAGCTGAGAGGAAGGCTGGAAGAGGAGGTATTAGAGTTTTTATTTAGTTAGTTAGTTAGTTTTGGGTCTTCATTGCTACGCGTGGGCTTTCTCTAGTTGTGGCGAGCGAGGGCTACTCTTCGTTGCGGCGCGTGGGCTTCTCATTGCGGTGGCTTCTCTTGTTGCGGAACATGGGCTCTAGGTGCCTGGGCTTCAGTAGTTGTGGCTCGCGGGCTCTAGAGCTCAGGCTCAGCAGTTGTGGCACACGGGCTTAGTTGCTCCACAGCATGTGGGATCTTCCCGGACCAGGACTTGAACTTGTGTCCCCTGCAATCGCAGGTGGATTCTTAACCACTGCACCACCAGGGAAGCCCATGGTATTAGAGTTTTGAGGAGAGTGGAGGAGGTATGAATTTAAAATGAGACCAGTCATGCTGGTTGGTGGTTTTTCCTCAGCTTGTAGTTGAAAATTAATTTTACCGAAGTCTGTTTTTGTTGGGTGAGCATGATCAAGGGAGAGAGGGGCAAGGGAGTGGAGAATCCGTAGGACAAGGATTGTAGTGATGGACTCTGGGCATCTGAGAAGCAGTGAAACTGGGGACAAAAGATTCTGGAGTTATTTTTAATGACAGGCTCTTAAGGGGTGACAATAGGAATGGACAAGATACGTGGGGAAGAGGGGGGTCAGAAAAGGACAGAGATCAGGGTATTGGAAGGATCTTCTCTGTGAATATTAAAGTCACCAAGAATTACTGGGGTGTTATGTTAGGAGAGAGTGATGGCGTGGGGGTGGAGATGTGACAGTGGGGTAGTTGTCTGGTGGTGTGAACTTGAGAACTGGCATGTTTAGGAGGCAGGCAGGATGCATGGAAGGCTGTCCTCCCTGTAGTCCCAGTGGTACAAGGGACAGTGGGAGAGAGAATAGCCAAGTTGAGAGGGCCACAGAGCCCTTTTGAAAGATCCACATTTCAGTTAGACTGACAAGGGATGGGCTAGAGAGCAGGCTGCCTGTGACTAGTGACCATGTATTCCAGAGGGTACAGTGAACAGATGCAGGAATTGGGAGGGGTCAGATTATAAGACGTCCGTTGCTGTGTAATAGAAATACAGGAGCCCCATGTGTAATTTTAAACTGTCTAGTAGCCACATGAATAAAAGTTCAAAGTAGGTGAAATTAATTTTAGTAATGTGTTTTATTTAACCCAGTACATCTAAAGTATTATTTCAACATGTAATCAATATAAAAAATTATTAGTGAGATAATTTTACATTTTTTTCATACCAAGACTTCCACATCTCGTGTGTGGTTTACACTTAAAGCACATCTCAATTTGGGCTTGCCACATTTCAGGTATTTGTAGCCATGTGGCTAGTGGCTACCATATTGGACAGTGGGGATCTAGGACCTGTTGGGTTGAGAGTGGGAGTCTTGGATTTTGGTGGTGTCTGACCTTGGTCCTGACTATCTCCACGGCAGAAAGGGAGGCTGGGAGTATGAAGAGGGGCGTGTGGGGTGTGTTCCCAGGAGCGTGTGGAGCTCTTGGCCTCTACTTTACTCCACTCTTGGAGGACTGGAGGCCCAGTCAGGCTGGGCTTACCCCAGTCTGGGGTGTTCTGGGCTCCCTTGACCCTGCCGATGGAGGTGTGGTAGCCCTTGTAATTATTACAAATGACTCTTGGAGTGCATACCTGTGGAGCTAGGGTCCTTTGGACACATCTCGAGAAATCGTGGCTTAATATATTCTGTCCAGAGTGTCTGCATGTGCAGAGGCCATGGGTGGGGCTGCCTGGACCCTGAAGGATCTGCCAGGGCTGGGCTGTGCCGAGTATCTGTTCATCTATCTGCTGATTCTAAAGCATCTTCATTCTTTTGGAGCTGTAGTTGTAACTGAAGAAACACTGCAGTGGAGAAGAAAAAAGGGGTATTTTTTTCCCTTTGGGTGGAGGGGTGGCCACAGACTCCAGTGCTTTAGAGTCCTTTAGCTTCTGTTGGACTTTGCCATGCTATTTTCTTTGCTCATCGGGTTCACGTCAAAAGGTGCAAGGGATGTATGAGTTTTGAGAAGGGGTTAGAAGAGGCAGTTGGTTGGGAGGTGGTCTTGTTCCTTTCTGATCAGGAAATTGGAGATGGATCCTCTTTTTCCAGAGCGATTTCTGTAGGTCAGTTACCAAACTTCAGTCACAAAACCATCTTTTGTCACATGCATAGTATTACTTGCATTAATGTTTACTTAATGTTTTTCTTTACCCTGACTCATTTTCTTACATAAAGGAAAACTTTGTATTATTAGTTTCATGGGCTCATTCTATTTTCATTTTTCATAAATACATAATACTGAAATTAAAAACGTTCATGCAAGTTCCACACCAAAGCACTCCACACCCCACATTGCACTTGGGTAAATGATGCTGCAGATGGAGGCTTAAGGAGGGTTCGGGCCCCTCGAGTTGACAGAAGTGCAATGCCCGTGCCAGGTGCGGCTTTACGAGTGGACGACGGAGAAGGAGCTCCGCACCGAGTGCAACCACTACAACAACATCATGGCCCTGTACCTGAAGACCAAGGGCGACTTCATCCTGGTGGGCGACCTGATGCGCTCGGTGCTGCTGCTGGCCTACAAGCCAATGGAGGGCAACTTCGAAGAGGTAGTGGGGCGGGGACAGACTGCTCCCTTAAGCTGCGACCCCGCGGGTGTTTCTTGGTGGTGAGGGATAATCAAGCCCAGTGAGGGCAGAAATGTCGTCCCTGGAGCCTACATTCTGCATCCATTAAGTGTTCTTAGAAACCGCCAACAGCTCTGAGTAGGCTCCATTTCTAGGCTGAGTTGGCCAGACTGTGGGGAGAATCTCTCTGAAGGGGTGGTGGTTAAACACGGGGCAGGGCAGGCTCTTGGCCAAGTCTCAGCAATGGCTTCCATGCAAACTGCTGATTGTGTTTCCTTTTGTACCTTGTCTTTTTTAAGATTGCTCGAGACTTTAACCCCAACTGGATGAGTGCTGTGGAAATCTTGGATGATGACAATTTCCTGGGGGCTGAAAATGCCTTTAACTTGTTTGTGTGTCAGAAGGATAGGTGAGTGACCAGCTGTGGGTATGGTCTGTGGGGAATGAGGATGCTGGGTCTTCTCTCAGGCTCTGGTGCTCCTCTTCACAGAGGGTTAGGGTTTCCATGAGGCAGGCAGGCCACAGAGATGAGCTCTTCAGGCTGGATCCTCTGCTGTGGAGCGGGTGGGCTCACCGGGGAATCTGTCCGCTGCACGCAGTCCTTGTCGGGGCCCCGTCGCGGGGACAGAAGTCTGGGTAGTGAGTTTCTCGCATTGCCTTGCAGCGCTGCCACCACTGACGAGGAGCGGCAGCACCTCCAGGAGGTTGGGCTCTTCCACTTAGGCGAGTTTGTCAACGTCTTTTGCCACGGCTCTCTGGTCATGCAGAATCTGGGCGAGACCTCCACCCCTACCCAGGGCTCGGTGCTCTTCGGCACTGTCAACGGCATGATTGGTAAGGGTGACCTCTGTGGGGCGCACCCCGTGCAGGCCTCCTTCCTGAGAGCAGCGTTCCCGTTTTGGGGGACGAGGGAGAGCAGGGTTTCGCGGAGGAGCCTGTGGCCAGCTCTTCCTTCCTCGTGCTGCTGCCTGGTCTGCCCTTGGTGGGCAGTGCCCGCTCTGCAGCTCCCTGTTCCCTTTGCTTCCTCAGGCCTGGTGACCTCACTGTCAGAGAGCTGGTACAACCTCTTGTTGGACATGCAGAATCGACTCAATAAAGTCATCAAAAGTGTGGGCAAGATTGAACACTCCTTATATCCTTCCCAGAGGTGCCCCCTTGCTAGGAAGCACGTCCTGACCCAGGCAGAGAGCTACATTACCCTAAGCAGCCTCTGGAAACTGCTGTCCGTTTAGGAAATGTCTTGACTAGGTTCCCGTGGGGAACAGGCTTTTAAAAAACCTTACGGAAAATTTCAAACACACAGTAGTGGAGAGAACAGTGTATTGAATCCCCATGTACTTATCACCCAGCTTCACTGGTTCATCTTGAAAATGTACATTTTTGTTCCTGAAATGTGTCTGCCTCTGGCCTTTCTGGTGTTGCTTGTCAAACGTAAGTTTAGATCACAACTTCAGAACGTCCTTTCAGAGATCTTGTTGGAGGCGGTAGTGTCTGAGGACCCTCGCTAGAGAGGCTAACGGAAGAGGGGAAAAGCAAGGAATGTGCGAGCTCCAGAAGCCCGAGGATCAGCGCCCGTGGGACACTTAGGGTCCAAGTACTGCTGGAAGTTTGTTTATTATGGGAGAGAGACAAGGAGCCCGAGGGAGGCGGGGGGTGGGTGGGAGGCGGGAGGGGCGAGGGGTGAGGGGCTCCTGCTATGAGTCCGTGAGGGAGGAGGGAGGCTGATGGGTTGGTTTTTGCCACAACCCGCAGGACTTTTGGCACATCTCTTGTCTTACTGAGCCTCTGTTTGTTTGTTTGTTTATTTTTGGCTGCATTGGGTCTTCGTTGCTGTGCACGAGCTTTCTCTAGTTGTGGTGAGTGGGGGCTACTCTTTGTTGCGGTGCGCGGGCTTCTCATTGCGGTGGCTTCTCGTTGCAGAGCACGGGCTCTAGGCACAGGGGCTTCAGTAGTTGTGGCTCGCAGGCTCAGTAGTTGTGGCTTGTGGACTGTAGAGCGCCGGCTCAGTAGTTGTGGCGCACGGGCGTAGTTGCTCTGCGGCATGTGGGATCTTCCCGGACCAGAGCTTGAACCCATGTCCCCTGCATTGGCAGGAGGATTCTTAACCACTGCGCCACCAGGGAAGTCCCGAGCCTCAGTTTATTAATCTGTGAAGGTCAAGGCTAGACTTAAAGAGTGGTTCTTCCCAGGCAAGCATCCAGTTCACATGGAGCACTTGTAAAAAAAAAAAAAAGAAAAAACCATCCATACACGTCCAGGCTCTGAACTAAGAGTCATATCTGTATTTGGTTTTAATCTGTATTTTTTTATTTTTAAATTTGTTTTGGCCTCGCTGCACGGCTTGCGGGATCTTAGTTCCCCAACCAGGGATCGAACACACGCCCTTGGCATTGAAAGTGCAGAATCCTAACCACTGGACCACCAGGGAATTCCCTGTATTTTTTTAATGTTATTTTGACGATTACTCCAGTTAAGAACCATTGGATGAGGTAATAGCTTATAGGTCTTTGAAATTCTAACACTGTCCCAAAGGCCATGTGACTTTTAGTTGAAAATGTTTCCTGTTTATCCTGGTGATAGTTTTAGATTGTGGTCTTGTGCAGAGGTGGGGGTGACTCATAGTAAGGGTACTTATTTCCAGATAATTGGCACTTTCCTTAACTCACCTGTCCACCTGGAGATCCTTTCATACTGAACGGAAGACAGAACCAGCCACAGGCTTCATCGATGGGGACTTGATTGAGAGCTTCCTGGACATCAGCCGGCCCAAGATGCAGGAGGTTGTGGCAAACCTGCAGGTGAGCTGCTCAGGGTTTAGCCCTGGGCCAGTTTCTCAAGTCCCTTGCAGGGCCGGGCATACCAGGAGGCCGGCAGAACTCCGGGGCCTCCCCTCCCTCGGTCCCCACGTGCTAACGGCCCTTTTCAAGTTTTCTTCTACCCACGTGGGAAGGTGGGGTCCAAGGGCAAGGAGATAAAGCTGAGGCTCGTGGGTTCCCCCGTCAGGCAGCAAACACTGTAACTTTAGCAATGAGGGCACATTTGGGCATGTCTGGGATCTCTGGCAGACCCGTAGGAAGGGGGCAGGGTCGGGATCCTGTAGGGAAGAGAAGTTTCCATGGCGCTTGGGTTTGGGGCATTGCTCACTGGACATGGTGCCTCTGGGGAAGTATATACTGGGTGGCAGGCTCTGGGCAGCTTCGCTGTCAACAGACCTTGCTGACCTGAACCCCCAAGGAGAGGTGTGGGCTTCCGACTGTGAGTCCTTCGTCCCTGCCATGACAGTGGTAGAATGGGGCGCCTCCCTTGTGGTGGGCATCCCCTTCCTCAGGGGAGGGAGAGCACCCTCTCAGCCCTCACAGCCTCTCCTCCTGCCCCTTCCTCGTTGCAGTTTGACGATGGCAGTGGAATGAAGCGAGAAGCCACTGCGGATGACCTGATCAAGGTTGTGGAGGAGTTAACTCGGATCCATTAGCCGAGGGCAGGAATCCCCTTTCCCAGGCCCTCTCTGAAGGCTTTGCCCTCCTGCTCTCCTCCTCCTCCCCTGCCGTTGTCTCTTGGCTATGGGAAATCTTTCCCTAGGCCAGCTGCCCTAGAATCCACGGCCTACCTGTGTGGAAACAGGGATTTTGTAGAACTAAAACCAGTTCGCTGGAGACCTGGGAAAGGACTGAAGGTGAAATATTTTCTCCCTGGATTTTTACCAGTCTCACATGATTCCAGCCATCACCTTGGGCCACCAAGCCTTGATTGGTGTAGCCAGTTGTCCTCCTTCCAGGGAGCAATTTTGCAGCTCTTTGGCTGAAAGGAAGCTGTGTGTGTGTGTGTGTGTGTGTGTGTGTGTGTGTGTGTATGTATATGTGTGTGTGTGTGTGTGTGTGTGTGTGTGTGTGTGTGTGTGTGTGTCTCTCTCTCTCTCTCTCCCACACTCATGCATTGTCCTCACTATCTTTTTATTTAGGTTGGGGGTGTGGGGAGGTTGTGGGTAGCAGGGAGGAGGGGCGGGAGGGGTTCGTCGTCTTTGAAATGAGAGCTTCCTTTGCTTTCTTCTCTTGCCTCTGAGAGCTTTGGTCTGGAGGGCTGACCACCAGACAGTGGGCTGCTTGAGTAGAAAACCTGCAGATGGTGGATGATCTCCAAGCCACAGCCTTTTTGTCTCTGGGGAACTGCCTTCCTCAGAGGGAAGGAGGTGGGGAGACGTGAATTGGTGGTTAGTTTCTGAGTTTTACCTAATAAAGTAGAGTCTAAGAAGGATCCATTTGTTTCTGCTTTTCTTCCCCTGCTCGGCTCTCCAGCATCCCAGTCACTCTGTGCCCAGTTTACTGCAAGCTCCATTCCCTCCTTCACAGCCACTGCAGCAGTCCCTTGTCCTTGCTGCTGGAACGCTCCTTTCAAGTAGCGAACTATCGTCTGTACATCTCCTTTGTCAGGTGATCGCTCTTGGTGGGATCCCAAGGATGGTGGATGTCAGGTTTTTGAAATTCAGTGGTCTTTGGTTGCCCTTGACTCTGTAGTCATCGTTTGATTCCCAGGTGCCTGTGCTAGTAATGTGCGGGGCCTGGGGGTTGCTAGGCCTGCCTTTCCGTCATTTTACAGCCAGTTGTATATGGAACATTCAGCCAACTAGCCCCCCAGGCACTGCTCCTCACGCACTGCCCAGCTTCCTGTTGCCACAACGGGCTTTGGATTCTGATTTTATTTCTCCTGGTTTAATTGAGTAAACCTTTGGTGCCTTAGGTTTGAAAATACAGGAGAAGGGCACATTTGGGGTTCACCCTTCTATCCAGCACACAGAGCCTGTCTTCTTTCAGCTCAGTGGGTCAGAGTGTCTGGGCCCATATTTCCACCAGTGATCCAGTGGGAATAAAGGCTGCTCTGTCCCAACAGTGGAGCAGGGTTGATCCCAGGCATATTGGCTGGCTCCTTTAAGACCAGCCTTTGATACAGTGTCAGGAAAATTGTGGTTTCAAGTTCAAACTGTGGTTTTGAGAGATTCTAGCTTAAAAGGAAAAGAGCAAGGAAGCATCTCTGCTTTGGGGGTCTTCCGGAGTAAGTTTCCTTCCCTGGAAGCATTCCTTGTGTTTCTTTACGGTTCTTTTCCCCTTACTCTCCTGGGGTTTCTGAGGGTGGAGGATAAGGGTCTTAGGGGAAAAAATAATCATCTCTCAAAAACCACAGTTTGAACTTGAAACTCAACACTGTGATTTGAATTCTTCAAGTCATGGTTTGAATTGAAAAGGCTGCCCCCATGCCAGAGACCAGCTTTAGTGAGGCAGGCAAGCAACGGCCTCCAGATTGTGATGATTTAAAAAATGTAATCCTAGATGGGAGGATTGACTATAAGGTGCCAAGGTCAGAAAAACAGAATGTGGTGGGATTATGATTCTGATGCTTTTCAGTGGTCTGACCTGCAGCCACGGAGACCTGCTACGTTCAGTAGAAGGTTATTACTTAACCAGTGGCTTCAGTCTTGACTCTGGAAACTGGAGTCCTTGTAGTTTTTTGTTTCCTACAATCCTGGGTATATTCACTCCGGACTGAATTCCAGCAGTCCTTTGGAGACTGATGCTCGACTGCCACACTCCCACATCCCTCTTAAAACCATTAATCACCTCTCCCAGGGTGAAAGTTTGCCTTTGGAGCGTTGCTACAGCCAGCTGGAATGGCTCCTTTCCATGTAGGCGCTGATGAGCTCGCCTCACTCCAGGCCTCTGCACGAATGGACCTTTGGGAGAATAATAGAAACACTGACTCATCACATGACCATTTGGAAGGGTCACAAGCCAGAGGCCTTCTTTCTACAGCCAACAACAACTTGAATCCTCCGCCCTCGGTGGAGGGTCCCTATTGTAACTGAGAAGCCACAAGCCACAGAACTGGGGAGGAAACACTGAGGAACCAGTAAGTGCCCGAACTGGTCCTTGAAGATGAATGATACTAAGTGAGCGACTCTCAGGGTCCAAACTTTGAGAAGCCTCAAGGGCAAACAAACCAAAAGACAAGAAAAGCAGAAAATGGTGAAAACCAAACTAAAGACGCAAACGATGTGAGGAGCAAGGTGAATGCCGTAAGGTCAAAGAAATGGGAAATGAAAGAAATGTCAGGGGCTGTTGAGGAAGTTTCTTTCAAAATTCACTGGTAGGAATTTAGTCTTAAATGTCCTGAGCTCCTCCTGCTGAGGGTAGACGAGGATTTTCTTTAAGCACAAACTTGCATCTCAGTCATTGCAGCTGCCCACTGACCAATATGGAGCAAAGCCTGCCAGAGTTACAGGGATGAGCTATGGAGGGGTTGGGGCACCCTAAAGTAGTCGAGTTTAGAATGGAGAAAGCCGAGGTGTGCGGAAGTGTGAGAGAAGATGGCACAAGGAGTGCCAGGTGTGTAAAAGGAGCCTTGTCCCGTGTAAATGTGTTAAGAACTTGCGGGTAGCTTTTAGGGCCAGGAAGAATGGGCACTTATTTGGCATCGAGTGGTGGTCTAGGTAGGAATGATACGGGCAGTGGTGCGATAGATTTTGCGGGCTCAAGTGAAGGAAGGGCTTTGTTTATCCCTATTGAATAATTCAGGGCTAGATTTCTGACTCTGGACCTTGAAGGTGGGCATTGAAGTACTTTGTAAGTGACAGTGAGGAATGCAGTCTGAACGGCAGAGGGGGAAAGTGCACCTTTGGATGTTTGAGACAAAAAGGAAAGACGGCCTAAGGGTCCTTAGGACTCAGAATGGACATAAATATGGAAGTAGCATTCATCTCACGATACAGAGTATTTTGGCAACCTACTTGTTGAAAATGTGTTACTTACATGGGTCAAAACTAACAAGGTGAGATAACAGCCCTAAAGTGAACATCTGCAAAAACTCAACCACACAGGTTCAGGTAAGGAAATCGGCTTAGTAGCTTGTGTTTAATAACAAAAGACATGACAACAAAAAGCATCTGAGGCTTCCCTTTACTGTAAACTTTGTTATGAACTAACAGCATCATGGGGTTGCCAAAAAAGCCAGGTAATATTAGACTGTGTTGTTAGAAGTATGGCATCTGGAAGGAAGGAGGCAAGAGTCCAGACCACTGTTGGCACACCATGTTCATTTGTGGCCACCAGTGTTAAGGACTTTAGTGACAGGCTGAGGTACCCAGTGGGAACTGCAGAGGTAGAACCAAAGGAACTGGGAAGAAAAAACACTTCCTAACAAATGGAGTTACTCAAAATTGGATTGGGCTGCCTTTTGATAGGTCTTCGTCCCTGGAAGTGTTTAAGCCAAAGCTTGACTGATGGGGTCTGGGCGGCTAGGGAAGGTTCCTGCACAGAGCTGAAGGTAGGATTTAGTCAACCTTTCAGCTTTCTCCCAGCTGGATGGTCCTGATTTTCATCTGCCACCTGCTCACCACTTCCCTGCCTACCATTTCTGACTGTGACCTGAGGCAGCTGCAGAAGGGGACAAAGAGGAATCTGTGGGTTCAAGACTGTCTAGTGCCCCCTGACCAGGGAGCAGGTGGACCCACTGACCGGCGCACCCAGGGTTAGGGTGCAGACCTGTTGGCAGGCTGGGGGCCGGCCTAGAAGTGCTCAGCAGCGAAACGACCCAGCGTCCCACGTTGTACAACACAGTCATCTCGGGATCTACCTAGACCAGCAATGCCCGGGGCGCGCAGCCTCCTGCTCCAGCCTTGTTCCCGGAGTCTCTTTCCTCCCTGGGCCTCAGTCTGACGCCCATAGCCCTTCGCAGGAAGCCGACTCCCAAACCCGGGCCGGGGGTGTGGGCCGAGGACGAAACCCCGCCCCCAGGGGTCCCTGATCTTTGCCCCCGCCCCGGGCTCCGCGCCTCCCCTGATGGCCACCGGCAGGCGGGCGCCTTTGCCTTTTGTGTGTTTCGTTCCGAGGTGCCAGAGACCCCCCGCCCAGCCGTCCGCCGAGTCTCCTCGCGGCCCCGTGCCCCTCCTCTCGGAGTCCCCAGCCCCCCTGCTCGGCTCCGCGTGCCAGCTCGGGGCTCGCTGGTTCGCTCCCCGCGGCGCCAGGAGGAGGGGCGAGGGCCGGCAGCCCCCTCCCCCGCGCTCGGCGCCGGAGCCTAGCCGAGCCGGGGGGACCCGCCGCTGCCGGTCATGTGGGCCGGATTGCTCCTCCGGGCCGCCTGCGTCGCGCTCCTGCTGCCGGGGACCCCGGCCCGTGGCTACACCGGGAGGAAGACGCCCGGGCACTTCGGGGCCGAGAGGTAAGCGCCCCGCGCCCTTCCCCTGCCCCTCCGCGGGAGCGCTACCGGCGCGGTGCGGGGAGGCGCGGAGGGGCGTCCCGGAGCTGCGAATCGGGGCGCCCCCCTGGGCCACTGTCCGCGCGCGGGCGCAGCCCAGGAGGTCCGGACAAAGGGACAGCAGCTTGTGCTCTGGGCGGGTGCCCGTTCTGCGCCCCTGGCCGGGGCTGTCCTGATTGGGATCTGGCGGGGGGAACGGAGATCCAGGCGCTAGGTGAGCCGCACTGAGTCCCGTGGAGCCCCGATCCCTGGCGAAGGGACCCCGGGACGTGCAACCTGGTCTCCGGACTGGCTGGCTTTCGCTCCCGAACGTGCCCGTGGCTCTGCCTAGGCAGTGCCTGGCCTGCCCCGCGGCTCTGGCCGCTCTGAGGCTGGGGGCTTTCCCTGTGTACAGGCTCTGCGCACGCCGTGGACCTTGTAGCCGCCGGGGTCTCTTTGGGTTATGTTTCGGTTTCCGCCTGTGTGTGCGCGCGGGCGGGGGTTGGGTGTTTTGCCCCTTTGCTTTCCCGATTGATGTCGCCCTCCCCTAGCGTCTCCTCCCGGCGGAGGCCGGGCCGCCGCGGGCCGAGCGCGTGTGTGCGTGATGCTCCGAGCTAGGGAACACGGTGTCAGCGGGCGGCCTGGCCCGCGGCCACGGCCTCGGGGGCGCGCGGGGGGGCGGCCCCGCCAGGCTCGCAACTCGCACGTGTGTTCCGCAGCCACCGCCAGTTCCTGCTCAGATCGGCCCGGCTCCGCGGCGTGTCAGAGCCTTCCTGCCTGCCACCTGTCTCCCCGTCACCGCCCGCCCTAGGTTCCTTGGGGCGCTCTGGCGGGCGCTCGGCCCCTGCCCACCTGAGGGTGAGGCTCCACCAGCCTCCCGGGAATCCTTCCATCTGCCGCTTTGGTGGCACCCCTGTCCCTTTGAGAGCCCCATCAGAGGAGCAGGAGCTGCCGGCTTCTCCTTCCCAAGCTGCTGCCCTAATCGCTCCAGCGAGGGCAGCGGGTGAGACATCCCTGCTGCACCCCCCACCCACTTCCAGGGCCCCTTCTTCTGTGATGACTTCAGAGAGCGAAAAGGCTCTTGGAGGCTCCAGGGACAGTTTTCTGCAGACGTTTCTGTTTTGCCATGTGTCCTGAGTTTCTCTTTCTAGAATATTTGTCACTTTTGACACAGATTATTCTCCCGCAGAGCAGACTGGGTCTTTCCATTCACGTCCCAGTGCCTGCTGCCGTGCCTGGCACATCATGGGTGCTCTGTAGAACACAGTTGGGAAGGGTTTTCTTTTCTCTCTTTTTTTTTTTTTTTTTTTTTTGCGGTACGCGGACCTCTCACCGCTGTGGCCTCTCCCGCCGCGGAGAACAGGCTCCGGACGCACAGGCTCAGCGGCCATGGCTCACGAGCCCAGCCGCTCCGCGGCACGTGAGATCCTCCCAGACCGGGGCACGAACCCGCGTCCCCTGCATCGGCAGGCGGGACTCTCAACCACTGCGCCACCAGGGAAGCCCGGGTTTTCTTTTTTTTTTTAATTAATTAATTAATTTTTGGCTGCGTTGGGTCTTTGTTGCTGCGCGCGGGCTTTCTCTAGTTGTGGTGAGCGGGGGCTACTCTTCGTTGCGGTGCGCGGGCTTCTCACTGCGGTGGCTTCTCTTGTTGCAGAGCACTGGCTCAAGGTGCTTGGGCTTCAGTAGTTGTGGCACGCGGGCTCAGTAGTTGTGGCTTGCGGGCTCTAGAGCGCAGGCTCAGTAGTTGTGGCCCACAGGCTTGGTTGCTCCGTGGCATGTGGGATGTTCCCGGACCAGGGCTCGAACCCGTGTCCCCTGCATGGGCAGGTGGATTCTTAACCACTGTGCCACCACGGAAGTCCCTGGGAAGGGTTTTCTTTTCCCTATTCTTTTGCAGCAGGATTCCCAGTTCAAACCAGGCTGGACTTCATCATCCTCTGCCCATCCCATCCCAGAACCAGTTCTAGTCATCGTCTCTGTCCCCCTCCAGGCCCGTGGACATGCAGCTCCTGTCTAGAACATTCCTCCATTCTCACCGGCTGCTCCTACTCTCTCTCCAGCCTCAGCCTAGGAAACCTCCCCTGAGCTCCTTGGGCCTCCATAGCCTGTAATGTTCTGGCACTTGTCCTGCTATGTTGTTATACCTGGTTCCTTGTCCGCCCCTTGAAGGTGGGGAAAGTGGCTTGTTCACGGCTGGACTGCCTCACCCAGCCTCGAGCACACTGGATTCCCCTTCACTCCTTTGGGCAGCTCACTGATGCCCCCTCCCCCATCCCAGAGATGTCACCTGGGGAATGACTTCTCTCCAGTTCCCCCTTTTTCTTTACTGTTGGCTTCCCTTCTCAACCTTTCCCTCAACAGCCATTTATTAAGCACCTATGATGTGCCAGGCGCTGCCCTTGCTGCAGAAAAGTTGAAGAAAAAAGATGAAGCCTTTTTTGAAGAAAAAAGATGAAGCCCCTGTCCTCAGGGAGTGGTAGGGGAGCCAGGCAATGAACAAATCAACAAACTAATAAGTAATTTAATGTCCCAGGAAGCAAGTGTTATGAAGCAGTATAAAGCAAGGTACGGGTGGACAAGTAGGGCCTCTCTGAGAAGGTGACATAAGCAGAGAGACCTTTTACAGGAGTGGGGGAGCTGTGTGTGTCTGGGGAAGAACGTTCCTGACAGAGGGGACTGCAAGTGCAAAGGCCCTGAGGTAGCCATCCCTGCGGCTCTTCATCCACTGCGGTCTTCTATCCTCAGCTCTTAGACCCTCTTTGCTCTGTGTCCACGTGGCAGGCATCTGTAGGAGACTAGTGTCTGTTCTCTTATACCTTTGTCTTTGTCCTGCCTCCAGAAGGGACTGACTGTCTGAGTCATTTTTCTATGGAAACTTCCCATTGTCCTCCCGAGGAGTGGGGGGTGGAGGAGGTCTCCAGAACTGTTTGTTGACTGACATACTGACTGGCTGGGAGGCTTTCACTGCCCAGTAGATGAATCCTCCCCTTGGTACAGAATGTGGAAGGTGCTCTCTCCTCTCTTGCAGACGCCGGCTGGGCCCCCACGTCTGCCTCTCGGGGTTCGGGAGTGGCTGCTGCCCTGGCTGGGCGCCCTCCATGGGCAGTGGACACTGCACCCTTCGTAAGTGCCTGTCCCCATGCCCCAAACATCCTCCACAGCAGGGCGCTCATTCCCTGGGCTTGCCTGAGGGACAGATTGGGGGCCCCAGTCCCCAATCCCTCACCTGTCTTTATCCTCTCAGCCCTCTGCTCCTTTGGCTGCGGGAGTGGCATCTGCATCGCTCCCAATGTCTGCTCCTGCCAGGATGGAGAGCAAGGGCCCACCTGCCCAGGTAACTGGGGGCGGGCAATGGCTGATGGGAAGAACTCTATTTACACTGAGAATGTGCCAGGCACTGGGCAGTTGTGCCCTAGCATATATCATTTTCAAACAACCCTATTAGGTAGGCATTCTCATTCCCATTTTATAGATGATGAAACTGAGGCACAGAAGCTAGTGTCTCGCCCAGGGTTACACGGCCAGTAAGTGGCAGAGCTGAATTTAAACTCAGGCCTGTTTGCCTCCAGAGCCCCCTTCCCAGCAGAATTTAGGAGGAGCCGGGGAAGGCGGGGGCGGCTGGGACTGTGAAGTGGCGCATGCTCACAGGTGCGGTGCCTGTTTCAGAAGCCCATGGACCCTGTGGGGAGTACGGCTGTGACCTCACCTGTAACCATGGTGGCTGTCAGGAGGTGGCCCGAGTGTGTCCCGTGGGCTTCTCGATGACAGAGACAGCTATCGGCATCAGGTGTACCGGTGAGAGGCGTGGGAGCAGCGGGGAGGGGGCAGGCGGGAATGAGGTCCCTTCCCTGTCCTCCCAGGACGGTCTCCGGAGAGATGCCAGAGCAAAGCTGAGCCACGAGCAGCTCTGAAGTTTAAGAGTGAGCAGGCAGGCAGGCAAACACAAGAAATATGCCCCTTCTGCTATCTCACAAATACTTATTGAGCACACCTCGTGGACCGGGGACTGAGCTGGGGCTGGGGTTACGAGGGCAGTCCCTGCTCTTATGTTGCTTCAGAATGTGAGGCAGGGAGGCAAGTAAGGACAATGACAGTCCCCCCCATAATGGGGCCATCACCTGTGGAGTGCACAGTGCCAGGGCCCACAGGGGCACAGGGAACCGGACTGGAGGTGGGCATGACCGCAGAAAGCCTCCCTCAGGAAAGTGACATTTGAAAGATGAGCCGAGAGAAACTCAGTAGTTATTTTGTAAAAGTATTATTGGTTCAGCATTTAAAAAATTCCCTGTGCACAGTCTGTTACTGTCCCCAGAGGCAGCCACCGTGACCAGTTTCTTACCTATCTTTCCGGAGAGCTTGAAAGCCTTTTTTAATTTTTTTAATTTGTATTTTTTAAAAGTAACCTTTCTTCCCCTGAATATAAAAGTAAAAAATAACTTCTTTTGGAACATCTGGAAAGTAAAAGAAGGGTAGAAAGGTGAAAATAAACCTGTCCCAGAAGTCCCTACCCAGAGATACTTGTTAGAAAATGAAGTTATTTTTTTTCCCTGCCCTGTCCCCTGGGTGTGTAGGTGTTTGTGAGAGTGTATGACTGTGGGTGTATGTGTGTCAGGCGTGCCCATCTGTCTGTTTTATAAAATTGGGATCATACCTTATCTATAGTTTTCGTTCATTATTTTTCTCGCTTAACTTTGTCTTGCGAGTAGGAAATAGTCCTTATAGCATCATTTTTTTTTCAGATAAAATATTATAGGTTTATTTAAAACTTAATTCTCACCTTGAGCATGCAAAATACAAACTCCACAAAATGTTCACTTTTTTACTTTATCGTTTACAAATATGCAAAATAGATGTTTGCTTAAATTTATATTACGTATTTATTAAGGCAAGGAACTGTATAGAAAAAAACATTTGTTCTGCTTAAGCACACTTGGGAATAAACCATCGTACAAATTATTGCACATCTGAAACCACAGTGCCTAACAGACTGTCTGCATAAAAAGGTTAAAGTAAACCGTGTGTATTTACCTGACTTAGGTCATAAATGTAGATCGGAGGACAAAAATAGATTCTCCTTGTCAAAGTGTGCAGCAGTTTGAGAACTTTGGCCTCATTTGGTACCTTTAGAACCAAGACTCACCGAGCACCATCGTGTAGGCTATTAAAACACATTTTCTGTACCTGAATTTCTTCCTCTTCTTCTAAGATCGTAATAATGGCATTTAGAAGGCAAAGAGAATACAAGGTGATCTATATGCTTATATTGCATCGAAACAATTCAAGGGATTCTGGTCTTCCCTCCCCCCAGTTCAGGGATCTAATTTATACCCTGATATCCACAACTTCCAGTCACCCCCTTGGCGTTTTGTAAGTCCAAGAATATATATTCAAGTTGGATTTAGAATTGGAATGATAGAAGATCCAGTCACAGACCCCATCTGTTCTTTGTCATTTGGTTGCCTCATGTCTCCTGATTATCCATTCACAAGTTGACTTGTTGGGAACTTGACCATTATTGTAGTGCTTTCCAGCTGGGTTCCTCCCCTCACCGGGAAGACAGTGTGAAAGGTAAAAACTTCTGAATTCTCGTCTGCCAGTGTGGGTCATATCCACTGTTTGGGGATTTTAAAGTGCCTCTTCATGTGTAAGGCGAGGTGGTCTGACCTCGAAAATGCCCGGTCGCACTAATGGCACTGGAAGGGGCGGTGCCCAGTGTGTTTGCCGTAGTGCCTGGTCAGTTCATCTGAGCGGGCAGATTTCCACCCACGGCTGTCCCAGTCACAGTGGTAAGGTTTCTCACCTGTGTGGGTTCGCAGGTGTGCCTTGAAATGAGAACTTTTCCGGGGCCACGACCTTCTCCTCCTCTTTGGCTTGGGCTCCTCCAGCATGCAGGAACTGGGTGGCATGAGCTCTCGGTGATGGAGCGGTGGGACCTGCGGCTGGATCTGGTCGGGCAGGAAGGGAGGGTAGTTGGGCCCGGGGTGGGGATGGAAGCCCGGGGGTAGTGGCAGGGCAGGATGACAGTCCCTGCTGCTCAGCATACAACATCATTTTGAACGGCTGCAGATGTAGTTGCTATAATCTAAGTACCCAGTTCTGTGCTATCCATCCTTAGCTTGTCTGCAGTGTTTCACTGCTACAAATAATGCTGCGAGAAAGAGGCTTCTTGTCAGCCCCTCTGACTATTCCCAGAAAGAGAACTATTGGGTCAAGGGTCCCGTGAAGGAGTTTTGGTGCTCGCCCCCCCCGCCCCGCACCCCTTCCAGAAGGTTGAAGTACTTTCCAGACACACTTCTCATTGCAGAGGCAAACTGGACCAAGGAAAAGCCAGAGACCAATGTCAAAGCAAGTGCAGGGAAGTGGGGCCCTGGCCACCATCACAAGGGGCCCAGTGGGATCGGGTGAATCAAGGTGGGCTTCTTAGAAGCGGTGGGTGTGGTCCCAAAGGTACCTGCTGTGGGAAGAGCAAGAAAGAATGGAGGTGACCAGCAGGCATGGGGGCCAGGGGGTGGGAGGGAGGCTCGAGTGGGCAGAGTAGACTGGAGTGGGCGGAGCTGACCTCGTAGGTCCTCATGGTTCTGAGATAGGAAGGGCTGCCTTGAAGCCGGGCTGGGGAGATCTGTCTCCCAGCCCCCTCCCCCCTCAGGCCTGAACCTCCCTAAAGCACTACTTGGATCCAGTCACCCCACCCCGGGCAGAAGCTTCGGGACTCCTTTGCGCTCTATCGCTGAGCCTTTACCCACCACCTCTCCAGCTCGGCCTCACGCTGCCCCGGCGGGAACCTGAGCTTCAGCCAGCCTGGGCTCCCGGCGGTCCCTGTGCTTCCCGGAAGCTTCTCGGACACTCTGCGCTCTATGGGCCCCCCTCCTGATGCCTCCTGGTCCTCTCAGCCCACCTCCCTTCCAGCACACACCTGCCGTGGCCGGGCGGTCCCTGGTAGGGCGCATACCGCCGGCCGCACGCCGGCCTCTCGTGGGTGTGTGTCGTGGTTGTGTGTTGTGGCTCCTACGTTCTCAGGCTGCAGCCATCTGGAGAGTCAACACTGTGCCTTAGTGACATTTGTGTCCTCGGCAGCCCCCTTCCAGGTCTGCTGCACGCAGGCGGTGCTCAATAAGCATTTAAGGGAATTTAACCAGCCTTCCTGCCCATTCCCCCTGCCCTTTTGGGGTTGCCCTGCAGGTGGGACCACTGGAAACAGTTCTGTCTCAGCCAGCCTCTCCGTTGTCTGTTCTGCGTGGGTCAAAAAGAGACCTGGCCCTTCGGCCTCTTCTTTCTGGGGGCATCCCTAAAGCTGTATGACTTACCCGGTGCCTTCTTTCTTCCTGGGGTGGGGGTGGGTTCCACCCTGCTGAGGGCAGGCCCCGTGTGGGCACAGGGTCCTCGTGGGGTGCATATTCTCCCCACACCCGAACCACGTTCAGCGTGAGCTATGCAAGAGTGTTTCCTCGCTCCCCAGACATCGATGAATGTTTAAGCTCCTCTTGTGAGGGCCACTGCGTGAACACGGAAGGCGGGTTCGTGTGCGAGTGTGGGCCGGGCATGCAGCTGTCTGCTGACCGCCACAGCTGCCAAGGTGAGTGGCTCTGGAAGGGGTAATGATGGTGCCGTCGCCACCGCCGCTAGGCTCTGGTGCTGACCTCACGGCCCTGCCAGGCCCAACGCGTGTTCTCCAGGCATGATTGCGTTTCAGCTTCACCACAGTGCTCTGAGGGGGATGCTGTTCTCATCCTCACTTCCTGGATGAGGCTTGCCCAAGGCCGTTCTGTCAGTGGGGGCAGAAGGAGTCGGCTTGCATGCGGGCGCGTCTGATGCCAGGGCCTTTGCTCTGGACCACGACTCAGTAGAAACTGCTGCTGCCATCACTGTAGGGTAGGGGGGTGGTGGGGGTGAGGGAGAGGCCGAGACTAACCAGAAGGAGGAGGCCACTGAGCTGGAGGAAGTCTGAGGGGGCGGGTGACACGTCCCGGGGGCTCTGTGGGAGAGCCGTGCTGCGACAGAGTCACCTCAGCCACCTGCCGGGGTGCTGGGCCGGCCTCTGGAGACACACAGCCAAGAAGAAAACATCCTGCCCCCCAGCGACCTCCCCACTCCCCCCACCCCCGGTCTGGTGGGAGGGGAAGAACAATGCGGTTGGGTCGAGGGGCTAAGTGCTGTGGGAACCCAGGGGAGAGAAGGAATCTTTTCTCCTAAGTGAACAGGATGAGCGAGACCTTTTAAAATAATGACTCATTCCTTAAAAATGATTTTTATTTACAGAAATTATGTCAGGAAACATTCTCTCTTTAACAATGCAGCTAAGACAGAAGCTCCCCTTGACACTGTGGTATCATTTTCTGGGTGTTTGAAATTTTCATAAATTATTTTAAAAGTTTTTTTTTTTTTCTTCGATACGCGGGCCTCTCACTGTTGTGGCCTCTCCTGTTGTGGAGCACAGGCTCCGGACGCGCAGGCTCAGCGGCCATGGCTCACGGGCCCAGCCGCTCCGCGGCATGTGGGATCCTCCCGGACCGGGGCACAAGCCCGTGTCCCCTGCATCGGCAGGTGGACTCTCAACCACTGTGCCACGAGGGAAGCTCTTTAAAAGTTTTAAAAGTCATGGCCCTAGCCCCAGGCCATCTCTCCCACGCCCAACCTCTATGCTCCCTAGAGAATAGCCCTGGTGTCTTAGTATCTGCTTGGGCTGCTATAACAAAATAGCACAAACTGGGTGGCTTAAACAACAAAAATGTATTCTCACAGTTCTGGAGGCTGGGAAGTACAAGATCACAGTGTTGGCCCACTCAGTTACTGGTGAGGGCTCTCTTCCTGCCTTGCAGACAGCTACCTTCTCTTTGTGTCCTCACAAGGCAGAGAGAGAGCAAGCTCTCTCATGGCTCTTCTTCTAAGGGCAGTAATCCCATCGTGAGAGCCCCACCCTCCAGACCTCATCCAAACCTAATTATGTCCCAAAGGCCCCATCTCCTAATATCATCACATTGGGGGTTAGGGCTTCCATTTATGAATTTGGAAGGAACGCAGTTCATCCATAGCAGTTAGTTATCAATCTGATGAGTGCCCTGCCTGCCTCTCCCCAGTATGTGTACGTACACACATGAGCACTTACAGAGAGATGACGATAAGAGATGGGTGGCTTACAGTTGTTGAACTCCTGTATTCCTGGCACCATGCTAAGCATTTAACATGCATTTTCTCAATTTTGTCCTCAAAATTGTCCTATGAAGTTGGTACTGTTTATTTCCATTTTCCTGGTAGGAATACTGAGGCTTAAAGAAGTTAACTTTCTCAAGATCACATTAGGGCTTCAATGTGAACCCAGCCATTCTTCTGCCTGCTTTTTTCCCTTCAACAATCTGTCATGAAAATCTCTTCACATCAGGGTCAATAGACTTGCTTTATCCTTTTCAGCTACTACCTGGTACTTCGCAGTGCAGATATCCCGTAGTTTACTAACTCTTCTCTTACTGATGAGCATGCAGATCATTTCCAGCTTTTTCCCAATTTCAAACAATGGCTTGGGGAAGCTTTGACAGAGGAGGTAGTATAGAAGCTGAGTTTTGAGGTATGAGTAGGAGTTTTCCAGCCAGACAAGATGGGAAGGTATTCCAAGCAGATAGGAGAACATGGGCAAAGGGGGAGGGCCACAAGAGCATGGTGCCTTTGGAAGATGGCAAGAATTTGGGCCAGAGTAAAGGTGAGGGGCAAGGAGAGAGGTGGGAAAGGCAGCCCAGGACTTGTGGTGCTGCATTGGTGCTTGTGGGAGCCTTGGAGGGAGTTTAAGCAGAAAGTGGCCTGATCAGAGGTGCCCTTTGGTCAGAACATTCTGGGGGCTCTGTAGAGGGTGGCTTGGGAGGAGCACAGGAGGGGCAGAGAGACACACAAGGCTGTTGTTATCCTCTAGGCCAGAGACAAAGCCCGGGGCATCTGGGCTAGGGTATGGCAGTGAGGGTGGAGAGAAGTGGGCTGGTCCAGGGAGGACTTAGGAGTTGATAGACTGAATGTGGGTGGTGAGAAGGAGAGGGGTTACGAGTCGGGTAGGAGATAGTGATGAGAGAGGTAGGTAGAGAGGACCACCTATTTCCAAAACTCCACGGGGAAATGAGCTCCAGCTGTGTCCTGTTCCCTTCCAGACACTGATGAATGCCTTGGGACCCCCTGCCAGCAGAGATGTAAAAACAGCATTGGCAGCTACAGGTGTTCCTGTAGAACTGGCTTCCATCTGCACGGCAACCGGCACTCCTGTGTAGGTAAGGCAGGGGACCCTGTTGTCTTCACACTTAGGCTGCCAATCAGGAAGACGGACAGGGCGAGCCCAGGGACAGGGAAAGGTCAACAGTCTGGACCTCCTGGTTCCCTGGAGCCGGCAAGCGCTTGAGCCTTTGCTCAGAGCCTGCCTTTCCCTGGGATTGGCGTGGCTCCTAATGGAAGACCCCGTCTCGGACTTTTCCTGGCCACATGCCACCTTCATCCTGTTATGTTCCTCTTCCACCCTCTCCCAGATACACCCCAAGGATTCCTCTCTGCTCACCCATTTTCTTGGCTGCCTTAGCTCCCCTTGGTAAATAAAGCACGTTATGTCTTGGTTCCTCTGGTTTAGATGGAGACCCCTGTTTTCTCAGCCCATTGCAGAAATTTCCAGAAAGGGATTGGCATGTTTGGCTTGAGCTTGGCTCATGGGTTGAAGATGGGATCCCATGGGCCTGAAAAAAGACCTTGTTCTAGCAGAGTTGGGTGTTTGTCCTGGAGCCTGCCCTGAGCAGTATGGTGATTTTTTGAGACTCTTTTTTCAGAAGGGCCCGTAGCACCTGATGCCCAGCAGTGGGTTGGTGTAAGGTTTGGAGGTGAGATTCCCAGTGGGGCCCATCCCCACCAGCCAGCACTTAATCATGGCTGCACAGTGCTGGGGTATGAGTCACTGGTGCATTCATTAAATGCCTGCTGGATGTATGAACCTTCCAAGGAGACTAGTGCTAGACTTCAGCCCCATTCCCAGACATCTGAGTCACACTGGCACCCTGGGGCAGGGAAGGGCCCCATAAGAACATGGCAGGGAGACTCCCTCAGCCTTTTGGGGTAAGGGATGGGGGAAGAAGGACTCGGTAGCCCCGATAAGGCAGCCGTCGGTAGCGAGGCTCTCCCGCAGATGTAAACGAGTGTCGGAGGCCACTGGAGAGGCGAGTCTGTCACCATTCTTGCCATAACACCGTGGGCAGCTTCCTGTGCACCTGCCGACCTGGCTTCAGGCTCCGAGCTGACCGAGTGTCGTGTGAAGGTGAGCGCTGGGCCCCGCCACCCGGCGCTGGGCCCCGCCTCCGGGCCCCAGGCCCCACCCTCCCGGACCGGGCCCCCTTCCTTCCCCCTGAATTTTTTTTCAGTTCATCTCGTTTGTTATTTCCAACATCCCCCTTTCATCCTTTCTGTCTCCTTCCACTTCTTTACCCATTCTTTTTTTTTTTTTTTTTGCGGTATGCGGGCCTCTCACTGTTGTGGCCTCTCCCGTTGCGGAGCACAGGCTCCGGACGTGCAGGCTCAGCGGCCATGGCTCACGGGCCCAGCCGCTCCGCGGCATGTGGGATCTTCCCGGACCGGGGCACGAACCCGTGTCCCCTGCCATCGGCAGGCGGACTCTCAACCACTGCGCCACCAGGGAAGCCCTCTTTATCCATTCTTTTATTTTCCTTTCACTGTTTTGCCAGCCCTACTGTTTCCCCCCAAATAGTAAAAGGAAAAAAAAAAAAAACCACCAAAAAACAATGATAGAGGAGCCTGTGACATAGGAGTCCCAGTAACCCGGGCTCACGGGGACACTTTGGACAGTGTGGTGTCAGATCTCTGCCATGATTTAACAGCGTGCCTGTAATCGTCCATGTAATGTGTCAGTACCGAAGGCATTCTTTCTAATCCAGGGCCAGTTTTCCATCGTGTAATCGCCCGTGATGGTCTGAGCTCAGCCACCCCGTTTCCCCCTCCCAGCCCAACCAGTTTTCTCCCCGTCTCACTCTGATTTGTGACTCTCTTCCTTTTTCCTATCTCTCACCCTTGCCCCTCATCTGCCTCCTTCGCCGCCGTCTTGTTTTTTTTTTTTTTCTTTTTTTTTTTCGGTACGCGGGCCTCTCACTGTTGCGACCCCTCCCGTTGCGGAGCACAGGCTCCGGACACGCAGGCTCAGCGGCCATGGCTCACGGGCCCAGCTGCTCCGCGGCATGTGGGATCTTCCCGGACCGGGGCACGAAGCCGTGTCCCCTGCATCGGCAGGCGGACTCTCAACCACTGCGCCACCAGGGAAGCCCCGCCCCCTCTCTCTCTCTCTTTCTATCTTTCAGACTGTTGGGCAGCTGCTGTCCATCTGCAGGGAATATGTGCACTGTTCCTACGTGTGTGTGTGTTTGAGTGTGTGTGTGTGTCTCAGGGGAGGCATCCTCTTGGAAGCTGGCCTGTCTGCCATGGGCCCAGAGAGGACCCTGGGCCCTTCCTCCCCCTGAGCCTCTGCATCTCCTCCTGGGAAGCCACAGCTGGATGGGAGAGTAAGGGACACACTCCTGACTTGTCAGGAGTAGGGAAGGGTCACTCCCAGGTCGGATCCCTGAGGGCTTAGAGAAGGTCTGCGTGGTTCAGGAAAACCCGAGTCTCCTTTGCGGCCAGCGAGGAAGGGAAGGGAGAAGACTCTGATTTCGCTGCATATGAAGCAGCTGGACCTCCCGCATCGCCAGCGTGTGACTTCGGGCTGCTCGTGGTACTTTTTCATCAATCTTCTCCCCTGATCTTCACCGCAGCCCCATTAGTTTGAGGTTGAACTGGTGGTATTAGATCTATCATGTTGTTGAAGAAACTGGCCCAGACACGTTCAGTGACTTGTGGTGGTAGGCCTGAGTCTACGCCCCTCGAATCTCGCCTCCTGCCCCTGCTGCCTCCCTGCAGACACCTCTGTGTTTCCGTTTCAGCTTTCCCCAAAGCCGTGCTGGCCCCATCTGCCATCCTGCAGCCCCTGCAGCACCCCCCTAAGATGCTACTGCTGCTTCCAGAGGCAGGCCGGCCCGCCCTCTCCCCAGGGCACAGCCCTCCTTCTGGGGCTCCAGGGCCCCCAACTGGAGTCAGGACCACACGACTGCCATCTCCCACACCTGCACTACCCACGTCCTCTGCTTCTGCCCTGACGCAGCTGCTGTCTGCCCCAATGGCCACCCCAGTGCCTAGTCCCTCTCCGTTGGGGACCCTCAGACCTCCCTCACGAATCCAGGAGAAGGTGGTGGTGACCCCTTCCTTGCCCAGGGGCCCTGAGGCCACACAGCTGGCACCAGGGCCCTCTGCCTGTTGGCACCTGGGAGCCATGCATGAGTCCGGGAGCCGCTGGACAGAGCCTGGCTGTTCCCAGTGCTGGTGCGAGGTGGGTGTGAGGGGTCCCCCGGGCTTCCCTGGTCTGGTGTCTGGGGCGTTGTGGTGGCTGGAACTCCAGTTTCTGCTTCTAGGATGGGGAGGTGACCTGTGAAAAGGTGACGTGTGAAGCTGCTTGTTCTCACCCGATTCCCTCCGGAGATGGGGGATGCTGTCCATTGTGTACAGGTGGGAGCTGGTCTGGGGAAGGCTGTGAGTTTCTCACATGGTACTGCCTCTTCCCTTTCCTAGCCTTTCTGCAGCTGAAAGGCTGTTCTCCAACTTCCGTGTGTCACCTGAAGGGTGATCCCTGGGCCTAGCCCCCAGAGCTTCTGATTTAGCAGGTGCTGGGTAAGGCCCGGGAATTTGCATTTCTAACAAGTTCCCAGGTGATGTTGACGCTGCTGCTTCAGGGACCACACTTTGAGAACCACTGGTCTGTGCTCTCAAGGGGAACTTTTGACCTTCCGGGGATCCTTTTGGAGCTTCGTTCTTTCATTTATTCCTTCATTCAGCAAGTTTCTCCAGACCCACTCTGCAGTCCCCTCCCCTGCCCCTGTCCCCCTCCTACTGCAGGAGGAGTAATCGTTTATAAATTCTACCCCTGTTCTGATTCCCTCCCACAATCTGCTGACAATTTTTCATTTGCTTCCCATTGCTGTTAGGATAAAGACCTCAAGTCTTACCAAGTCCTTCAGCAGAGCTCCTTAACACTCACCCTGCACGTGAATCGCTGGGAATCCTGTTAAAATGCAGATTCTCATTCAGTAGATGTGGGGAGGGGCCTGAGCGGCTACATTTCTATGAAGCTCCTGGTGGTAAGGTGTTGAGGTTGCTGCACTTTAAGCAGCAGTGAAAAAAATCTTCCTAAGGGTTAAAATGAAAATGCAATTTGCTGATTTTCTTAATGATAATTGTGATTTTTTACTGTGTCCCTACTGTGTACTAAGCCCTGAGTGTAAATTGCTGTGTACATTACATCTGAGGTTGTGCATCCTTCCAAGTCCCCTGCAGGGCATGTGGTGGTATTTCCATTTTACAGTAAAGACGGCTGAGTCCCAGAGAGGTTGAGTGACACATCCAGGTCCAAAGCCACTCATGTGACAGGCCAGGTTTGGAACCTGGGGCTGTCTGGCTGCCTTTCCTGCCTTATGGCAATAAAATGCCATGCTTTCAACACAGTTCTGGGTTTATCAGACATAAATGGGACCCTCCCAGGGCACCCTGTGTGGGTGTCTCCTGTAGTTCTTCAGGGGTCTTGGGACCACACCGTTCTGAGTACCTAGATCTGTCACTCCTGGGGCATCCGAGCCAGTGAGAGAAGGTTCCAGGTACATTATGCCTGGAAAAGTAATGAGACCTCAAGCTTCCTCTACTTTAAGAGGTCTGATGTCTCCACTCCTGTTTGTCTTTCAAAGGCTGTTTTCACAGTGGCGTCATCCGGGCTGAAGGGGACGTGTTTTCACCTCCCAACCAGAACTGCACTGTCTGTGTCTGTCTGGTGAGCATCACAAGATCCCTGAAGCCTCGTGGGTGTTTTCTTAACCTTTGGGGGTTTTAGAGGAAGGGGGAAAGACCGGATGTTAAAGGTGAGCTCGTTGAATGGAGGGAGAGTTCTCAGGTTGTGGATTTTGGTCGCAAGCTGTGGAATTTAAAAGCGTGGGGGATGGGAAACCCGTAGTGTGTGGAGTCAGGGAGGTTTTGCTGAGCAGAAAAGAGCCAACGTGCAAACAGGGTCCATCTGTCTAGGAAGGGGAGGGGATGCAACTCCCTCGGAAACTTCCTACCAGGGAGGCCGTTTTTCTCTCCAGGCAAAATATTTGCCGGCACAATAAAGGTAGCGGCGTTGGGAGGGAGAAGGCTCATTACCAGACTCAGCTTGTTAAGAGTATTTTGCTTGAGGCAAATTCACTCCTCCAAGAATAGTTATTAAGTTCCTACCGTGTGCCAGACCCAGCCAGAGGCTGTCCCTTGGATTGCATCGTGAGCACCCAGTGCATACCAGGCAGGGGCTTGGTATTTTCCATCTAGTTCCTCCCCCGAGGCTCCTGGTGGCTCTTCTGGGTTGGCTTTACAGTCCCCATTCTACAGGTGAAAAGACTGAGGCTGGGAGGTGGCAGAGCTGGGATTTGAGCCGTGGCCTTCCTGCATCCAAAGCCCAGGCTCTGCCCACCAACCCTCACTGCCTCTCATCTTTAAAAGCAGCCCTGGTCTGGCAGTGACGGCGGAAGCTGCAATGTAAAGGGGCGGGGGCACGTAGATCGCTACCGCCACCATTACTGAGCCCTTCCTGTGCGCCACACTTGTGAAGTGGCCAGGCGTTTTCCTGCCTGATCACATTTCACTCAATCCTCAGCAACCCCAGCAGAGGTGCCCTTTCCAGCTCATCTCACAGATAGGGAGACGGAGGCTCAGAGAGGTGACATACTCTGCCCAAAGTCACACGACTTGGAGGGGCAGACCCTGGACCTCAGGTCTGGCTGACTCCAAAGCCGGGGGCTTTTTTGTCTTAACTTCAATTTTTAAAAATTGAGTTTTAAATTTAACTCCTTGGCCAGTATTAGTCACTTGGTTCAAAACTCAGATGCACGGTAAGGTGTCTCTGGTGGAGGAACCTCTGTTCTCCACTTCTCAGCATCCTTCCGGAGCTTCTGTATGCCATGGGAGGGAATGCCATGGTGGGGGCAATGCCATGGGGGGCAGTGCCATGGGAGGCTAGGCTCGTCCATTTTCACGAGGAAGGCAGCGTGCTCTGCTGTCTGGTCTGCTCCTCGTCTTGGAAAGGGGGATGTTGGAAACTACACCATAATACATCCTGGTACTGGGCCCCAGCACCGTATCCTTGTGTGACCATGGTGGCATTTAAAGGTCTTGGATGGCTTCCCTTTTATTTTTTTTTTTTAATATTTATTTATTTGGCTGCACCGGGTCTTACTTGTGGCATGCGGGAACTTCGTTGTGGCATGCGGGATGTAGCCCTGACCAGGGATCGAACTGGGGCCCCCTGCATTGGGAGTGTGGAGTCTTAACCACTGGACCACCAGGGAAGTCCCAGGATAGCTTCCTTTAGGAGGCTTTCATGTGGGACAGGAATCCTGAGGGTGGTGTGAAATAGGGAACAAGCTGGTTCTGTTGGGCCTGACGGTCTACCCTCCCCCACCTGCACCACCTCTCACCTCCTCAGGCTGGAAATGTGTCCTGCATCTCCCCCGAGTGTCCTCCCGGCCTCTGTCAGGCCTCCCTGAAGTCGGATTGCTGTACTTGTGTGCCAGGTAAGGGACTCTTTGTGGGGAGAGGACAGGGTGAATTTAGCTTTTTTGTAAAAAATGACGGGGGTGGAGCGGTGTCTTTCGAGTATGTTTTTTTTGGGGGGGTGGTGAGTGGAGGAGAGAGGAAGGAGATTGATTTCTGCTTTAGAAACTCAGATCAAATGAAGCATTTCAAAGTGCCCGTTTTAATTGAGCACCTACTGTGTGCACAGTGGTTTGGATGCTAGATTGGGCTCACGGCCCAGCCTGCCCCCTGCTGGGGTTGGTGCCTTTAACACAGACAGGAAGGGGTTTGGGTCCACCCTTGGCGTGGCTCTGTCCCGAGACTGGGAGGGTGTCTCCCCTGCCCCACTAATGAGTTAGTCTTTTGTTAAAATGTGGTTCTCTTTCCTGAGATGACCTCATGGCCGTCACTGCTGGCTCTGGGCCGTTGTTCTGTGGGGCCCTTGCCAGTCCTGATCTCATTGAATCTGTGTGGTGCAGCCCTGAGGGAGTACTATTCATAGCCCCATTTTATAGATGAGGAAACTGAGGCTCAGAGAGGTCATCACTGTCCAAAGACACACCAGTGAGTAAAGGAGCAGAGCTTGAACTCAAGCTTACCTGATTTCAAAGCTAGTGTTCTTATTAAATACTATTTTTCCCTTGACTTTTGAATGCTATTTTAATTTTATTTATTTATTTATTTTTGCCACGCTGCACGGCATGTGAGATCTTAGTTCCCCGACCAGGGATTGAACCTGCGCCCATGCATTGGAAGCGCAGAGTCTTAACCACTGGACCACCAGGGAAGTCCCGAATGTTATATTAGTTTTAGTTAAAACATTTTTTGAACAGGCAATATACTCCCTGTGAGGTAGTAATTGTTAATTCCATTCTACAGATGAGAAAACTGAGGCTTAGGAGAGTTTAAGTATCTTGCCCGTAGTGAGTTGTGTGGCTGGGATTTGAACCCAGTGCCCTCTGATTAAAGCTAGGTGGGCCCCGGCAGGTTTTTTTTTTTTTTTTTTTTTTTTTGTGGTACGCGGGCCTCTCACTGTTGTGGCCTCTCCCGTTGCGGAGCACAGGCTCCGGACGCACAGGCTCAGCGGCCATGGCTCACGGGCCCAGCTGCTCCGCAGCATGTGGGATCCTCCCGGACCGGGGCACGAACCCGTGTCCCCTGCATCGGCAGGTGGACTCTCAACCAGTGCGTCACCAGGGAAGCCCCCGGCAGGTTTTTAAGGTTGTTTTTACCAGCAGGGATGGGGGAATCTTCAGATGAGAGGCTCTCACTGAATCCTCCCTGCCTCCAGGGGCTGGCAGCATTCCCAGACCTTCCTGTAGGTGTCTGGGGCCATCTTTTCTCATTTCTTCTTTTCTCTTACTCTTTAGTTATTCCGGGCTTCCCATCCTTCTTGGTTAAGGACCTTATTTTGCATGTGGTTCATTCTCTGTCAGTTTTTTTTTTTTTTTTTTGGCCGCACCGTTAGGCATGTGGGATCTTAGTTCCCTGAGCAGGGATTGAACCCGTTCCCCCTGCATTGGGAGCTCAGAGTCTTAACCACTGGATGGCCAGAGAAGTCCCTCTCTGTCAATTTTTAACTACTGGTGTACCTTTAGGTGAGGGTTTGGAGGGGAGCAGCGATTGGGCTCTTGGGTGTGGGTGTGCCATGGAGTATTGTGGGGGTGTGTTTTCTTCCCAGAGACCCCCCCACCCATTTGCTCCCCCTTTTCTTTAGCTGCCCAAAGACCTTGAGCTGCCTCTTCCTTTCTCCTCCGCAGTGAGATGCTATTTCCATGGCCAGTGGTATGCAGACGGGGCTGTGTTCAGTGGTGGTGGTGACGAGTGTACCACCTGTGTCTGCCAGGTAGGGGGCTGAGTGGGTGGGTGCTGGGGAGGGGCAGGGCACACGACACTCTCAGGATGCCTTGACCAGGAGAAGAGGAGCTGCCATGCAGCAAAAGGGAAACTGAGGCGAGAAAGAGACTAAAGGGGCCTTAGCATTCACCAAGGCCTTCCCGCAGTCTCCTTGAAGTTCGTCCTTCAGCATTGCTATTTATAGAGCACCTACTGTGTGCCTGGGACAATGCTGGGTGCTGGGGACGCAGTCGAGCACAAGACAGCCCCAGCCCCCTCTGTCAGGGGCCCACAGCTAGGTGGGCAATGGACAGGGGAGCGGGGCTCTTAACCAGACTGTGGGCTTCAGGGAAGCCTACTTGGAGGGAGGGATGCTAAGCTGAGACCTGAAGGATAACTAGGACAGCCCGGTGAGGAGCTGAGACAGGTGTGCCCGGCAGAAGGCACTGCGTGAACAGAAGGCGGGAGGCGGGAGAGAGCAGGGCATGTTCTAAGGCCTGGGGGTGTGCATTCCGGCTGGAGCCCGGGCCGCGAGAGGGACTGGAAATGCGGCTGAGGCGGGGATCCTGTTTGGGCTGAGTTCCAAGAACAGGGCCTGGGGTGGGCTTCTCGCGTAAGTGGTTTTCTGAAGGAGTGCTCGCGGGAGAGACTGGCTGGGGAAGCAGGTCAGGCAGGGGGAGGGGCCACGAGAAGGGGGTCTCGGGCTGATGCCACGGGGAGCTCTGGAGCGTGAGTGGCACCGCAGAGGTGGGTGTGTCCAGAGGCCAGGGAGCTGGGCTCTTCTGCCCCCAGCATCAGGTGGTTGTAGGTACTTCCTTGCTCCCTGGGGAGTGGGGGTGAACAAACCATCCAGGCGCCTGGAGGACGTGACCTTCATCAGCCAAGGGGCCGTGCTTAGGGGAGGGGGTCTGCGAGGGGACGGCGACAGCCTGTGCGTCAGTCTCAGTCGTGAAGGGCTTTGCCAGCCAGGCAGAGGGTTTGGACTTGGCGAGCTGCCCAGGATTTGAAGTGGTGGAGTGTTGTGATCGGACTGGTGCCTGAGAAAGTTCTCTGGCTGCAGGTGAGAGTGGATTGGAGTGACAGCAGAAAGCTATTGCAGAGGTGAGAGGAAGAGGTTCTGGAGGCTTAAGCTAGGGCAGCCGGGGACCCAGCAGCCATGCAGCTGCTGTATTCCTGGGACCCTCTCCCAGACTCACCCCAGCCCCCAGGGAAGGACTCACCGTTCCTTCCACTCTTGCTCCCTGGAGATCTGTCACTTTTTTTTTTTTTTTTTTTTTTTTGCTGTACGCGGGCCTCTCACTGTTGTGGCCTCTCCCGTTGCGGAGCACAGGCTCTGGACGCTCAGGCTCAGCGGCCATGGCTCACGGGCCCAGCTGCTCCGCGGCACGTGGGATCTTCCCGGACCGGGGCACGAACCTGTGTCCCCTGCATTGGCCGGCGGACTCTCAACCACTGCGCCACCAGGGAAGCCCGAGATCTGTCACTTTTAGGGGGATGATGGCAGCCTGCCAGCCTCCTCTTTGGCTCTCACTGGTTTGTGCCCCCTGGCTCTCTTCCAGAACGGGGAGGTGGAATGTTCCTTCACGCCATGTCCAGAACTGGATTGCCCCCGTGAGGAGTGGTGGCTGGGCCCTGGGCAGTGCTGCTTCACCTGCAGGGAACCCGCACCCATGACAGGTGAGGCCGCTTAGCCCTGCATCCCAGGCTGTACCCAACACAGGCCTGGATGCCCGAGCCGGGGGAGGCTGAGCTTCTCCCGCTGAGACTGTGTGTGTGCGTGTGAGTGCTCTCTGTGTGTGTTGTGTGTGTCTGTGTGTGTGCTTTAAGTTTGTATGTGAGTGACATCTGTGTGTGAGCTTGTGTACATGTGTCTGCGTGTTTGTGTGTGAGTGGTGTCTGTGTGTGTGTTTTTGAGTGTGTGTGTCCGTGTGTTTTTGTTGTGTGTCTGTTGTATCTGTGTGCGTGTGTCTGTGTGGGAGTGGTTTCTGTGTGTGTGAATGGCTGTGTTTGTGGGTGTGTGTGGACATGGACGTTTGTGTGAGCGTGCCTGTGTGTACCAGGCTCTTGTTAGGCAGGAAAACTCACTAACTGAGGGAGCCAGGCGGCAGCAGCAGGCAGCTCTGGGCCCAGTGGGTGGCTGCGTGGACTCAGTGTGAGTGAGCAGAGGTGTCTGTCTGTCCTTGCTGGGTGGCGCTGTAGGTCCCGCGGGCATTCAGGACCCTCCTCGGCACTTCTGCCCACTCGTCCTTTCTCCCCCGCTGTCCCCTGGCCAGGCTGCTCTCTGGACGACAACGGGGTTGAGTTTCCGGTCGGACAGATCTGGTCTCCCGGTGACCCCTGTGAGTTATGCATCTGCCAGGTGAATGACAACCTGCGCGCCTTCAGCTGCTTCCCCCGCCCTTCCCCGTCCCGGGCCGGGCATCCCTGCCCCTGCAGAAGCGGGGCCACCTCAGGCCTGTCCCAGTCTCGCTTCCATGCTATCACATCCCGTTTTTACAGAAGGGGCTGGGATCCAGGTTCTTCTGTCCTCGGTAGATTTTCAGGATGACAGAGCTTGGCAGTCTGTCTGTCGTAAGAGTGCTGTGTGACCCACTGTGCATGTGCGGGGAGCTGCTGGCCTAAGGAGCTGGAAATAGGATTCCCAGGAGCAGGTTTTCGCGGGGCACGGATAACAGAGGGAGCTGGGCAGCCCGAGGCCTAGTAGTTAAGGCCTTTTCCGTGAAATCGCGAGGCTTCCTCCATTAATGTGAGTCACGTGACCTCACCTCTTCGGAAGCGGGTGAGGGTGCGTGAGTTTTGAGAGTCAGATTGACAGACACGCAAACACAGCTATTTACCAAGAAACGTGATCGTTTTAGCTCATGTTTAAGTACGGTCGGCTTTCCTTTCTGCTTCAAGAGAGCTTTTAGTCGCTTGAGCTTAGAGCTTTATTTCTCAAAATGAGGTTCCTGCACTGGCTGTGTCGTTGGCGTCACCAGGGGAGCCTAGGTAGAACCTCAAGGCTGCCCAGGGCTCGGACGCAGAATCTGCATTTTAATCCCCCGGTGACTCGCGTGCACATGAGCGCGTGAGAAGCGCGCCCTTCAAGTCCCTTTGATGCACCATTTGTTAAAAAAGCCTTAGACCCTTAGAAAACTTGGAAACGTTTCATTGGAATCGGAGTGGGGAGCAGAGTACATCCGCTGCCCTTTTTCTCCTTCAGGACTGATCTAGGGCACTCACATTACAAGGAAATAACACAAAACTCCAGCTTCTTACGAAAAAAAAAAAGAAACTGGATATGGCGCTTTCATCTTCTGAAAGACATTTCCGGTGGAATAGCTTTCTATAAAAATAGGATTGTATTGAACTCCATAGATTTGGGGTGAGCCAGGGTTTCAGGGAAACTCTGAGAAGAGTTTGGATGAGGTTGTGGTGCAGCCTTGGCTGCTGCGGGGAAGGGACGGGAAGCCGAGGAGACCAAAACCCCAGCTCTGGGATATGGGGAGGCTTTTCTCTGGAAGGCTCACACCCCCTTTCCCAAGTAGCCAGTCCTCTTTGGGGGGACCCCTGCCGCTTCCCAGCTGCATCATGACGCCTCTTAGGTCAGGCTCTGGCCAGTTTGCAGCACCGTCCTTTCTTTTGGGGGCCTGTGGGGTGGGGAGGTGGGGACTGGCGTGGCAGGTGGGGTCTTGGTGAAGTTCTTCCTCCCTTCAGGCAGATGGTTCAGTGAGCTGCAAGAGGACAGACTGTGTGGACTCCTGCCCTCACCCGATTCGGATCCCCGGGCAGTGCTGCCCTGACTGTTCGGCAGGTAAGGCCCTGCCTGGGGGGCCGGGGATGGCATAGCACCCCTGGCCCCCACATCTGGGGTCACCCTGTATCAGGCTTCTCTGTGCAAAGCACCACACATGCTTCATCTCTGCTTATCCTCGCAACAACCCCGTGGGGCAACCCCATTTTAGAGATGAGGAAACTGAGGCTCAGGGACGGAAAGCAGTTTGCTCAAGGGAGGCCCCGTCTGGGTGCTGGAAGCAGATATGAAGATATGCAGAGCTTGCAGCCTAGGTGGGGTGATAAAGGAACATACCTGTGAGACAATTAGAGAACAGGGAGAGGAAATTAAAGCGATCCTTTATGTGTTAATAGTAATTTTCACCTTTTCCATTATTTCAAGAGTGATATTTTATTATAGAACGTTTAGAAGATACAGAAAGCAAAGAAAAAAATTAAAAAGGACCCATGATCACTGTTAACTTCATGGTTTTATCTTCCTAGTCTCTTTTTGTGATATAACATCTATCTCTATAACATATCTGTAACATACATCTATGTCTATATATCTATCATGTCATAGATACATAGCATATCATAGTTGTTTGTTATATCTTTTTTCTTCCTTTTTGGCCGAGCCACACGGCTTGGGGGATCTTAGCTCCCTGACTAGGGATGGAACCCGCACCCTTGGCAGTGAAAGTGTGGAGTCCTAACCACTGGACTGCCAGGGAATTCCTTATATATTTTTTCTTATAAAATGTTTCTCTACTGTCCCATCACCTGCTTTTTTTTTTTATAATACATTTATTTATTTATTTTTTAATTTTAGCTGCACTGGGTCCTTGTTGCTGTGCGCGGTCTTCCTCTAGTTGCAGTGAGCGGGGGCCACTCTTCATTGCAGTGCGCAGGCTTCTCATTGCGGTGGCTTCTCTTGTAGAGCATGGGCTCTAGGTGCGTGGGCTTCAGTAGTTGTGGCATGTGGGCTCAGTAGTTGTGGCTCGCGGGCTCTAGAGTGCAGGCTCAGTAGTTGTGGTGCTCGGGCTTAGTTGCTCCATGGCATGTGGGATCTTCCTGGACCAGGTCTTGAACCCGTGCCCCCTGCATTGGCAGGCGGATTCTTAACCACTGCGCCACCAGGGAAGCCCACCATCACCTGCTTTTATACGTACCAGTATGTGATAAATATCATCGAGGTGGCAGCACTCAGATGGGGCCTCTGTGGGCTTCGGGAAGCAGAGAGCGGAGCTGTAGGGGAGCCTCCTGGAAGGAGGGGTTTGGGATTCGACTGAGTGGAGAGGAGCAGAGAGGATGGCCGTGGTGCCTGGCACCCAGGTTGAGTCTCCGGGTCCCTCATCCTGATCCTGCCAAGTGAGGGGGTGGGAGGAACGGCTCCCTTCCCTGGGGGAGAACCTTGAAGTGAAGACACTATGATCCCTTTGCTGAATCCAGCGAGAAACAAGTCAGCACCCAATCCAGACATATGTTCTGTCCCTTCCCCAACCCCCTGGGCAAGTGTCTAGAGAGGCCATTCGCCTGACCTTTGCTGCCTAGAAACACCTTGGACTTTCTTCCTGGCAAAGGCCAGCCGTCCCCTGGCTGGCCCTCACCACATGCTCTCTCTGGCAGGCTGCACCTACACAGGTAGAATCTTCTACAATAACCAGACCTTCCCGTCCGTGCTGGACCCGTGTCTGAGCTGCATCTGCCTGGTACGACCACCCAGACCCGACCCCTGTCTGCGGAAACTCCCCAGAAATAGCCACCAGCTCCTGAACCCTGCAGGCAAAATCCAGAGACCTCCAAGAGAATGGTCACTTCTGGATCATGGTGAAAGCCGGCTTCCTTCAGCCCTGCCTGGGGTGATTCTTTACCCAGGGCCAGAGAAATACTTTTAACCCTGCCTGGCAAAAGTCCTCTGCTTCTGGGTGACCAGGGAGGGTCTTGGGGGCCTTACGGTATAAAATATGGCCCAGGGATTCTCCCTGAGAGTGGAGGTGAGGAACACAAACCCAGGACTCTGTACGGAATCTTTAATATGCTCACATTCTCGAGCCCCTGCCATGTGCCAGTCCCTGATCTCAGCACGACCTGTTGATTCACGGGGAATCCTGTGAGGTGGGTACCTCCATCCCCAGCTGCTAGGTGAGACAGCCGGGCACAGAGAGCCCGCAACTAGTCAAGTGGAGTGCCGAGAATCAGTTCTAGTCTCCTGAGTCTGCTTCAGACGGCACGCTTTTACCCCTAAGCCGTACTGCCTCTCAGTCTAAATGACAGGAATGTCATTTAGTATTTGGAAAATGGAAAAAATAAGTCCTTATTGCTTGTCATGCTAGAAGTGTTTCATGCCTATGGGGCCTCTTTGCTGGCGGTGGGTGAAAAGGGATGGGTCTGCAGAAAGATCGAGCAACTTGGGGTGAACATCTCTGGCCTCTGAGTGGCCCTGTTCGTTCACAGCCATGTGCTTTGGGGAGCTTTGGCTTCTGGGTCCTTCCCCCTAAGTTTTTGGTGCTCAGCTTTCCTGGGAAGTTCATGGATTTGTTTGACAGGTAGCTGTTGACAGTTGAGCTCTGAGGACAAGGCTGGGCCTGGGGGGCTTGCGTTCTAGTGGGGGGACAGACTCTACCTCAGTCTGTTACCTCACCATGGACCTCTCACCTGACGTTGATGGTTCCGATGGGCACTTAATGGCTATGTGATGTGTCCTTCACGAGTGACCCATCAGCCCCCCAGAACAAAAGGCCTTCAGTGTTTTCTGTGTCCTGCAGCTGGGTTCGGTGGCCTGCTCGCCCGTGGACTGCCCCATCACCTGCTCCTACCCTTTCCACCCTGACGGGGAGTGCTGTCCAGTGTGCCGAGGTGAGTGGGAGCAGCCACCCCTCGTGCAAGGCTCCTGAGTGGGCCTTGGCTCTCACGGCCCCTGTCTCCTCTGCCCCTGCAGACTGCAACTACGAGGGGAGGAAGGTGGGGAACGGCCAGGTGTTCACCTTGGACGATGAGCCCTGTACCCAGTGCATATGCCAGGTGAGCTGGGCCTGGGGACCCTGGACCTGCTGGGCCAGGGGCTGCTTCTAGCCTTTTGTCCCTTTGTGAAACTTGGAGCCCCTTAGCCAGTGTACGCCCGTCTTCCGCCTGCCATTCTTCAACTTCAATTACCTGCGGGGATACCTTCGGATTTGATGGTGTCCTCTACCTTTGTTGTTTCCTTAAGGCAGCCCCACTGTGTTTGGCTTCACCTGTTGTTCAGGTGAGGGTCAGGCCCTGCAGCTTCTGCCCCAGATCTTTCCGTGGGTCCAACTGCTGGTGTAATATGTCCTTGAGGGCGCTGCTGTGGAGGGGTGAGATGCTCCAGGCTTCCTCACGTGTCTCCTTCTGCTTCCCCAGCTGGGAGAGGTGAGCTGCGAGAAGACGCCCTGCCAGCAGGCCTGCTCGGACCCCTCCACGCCCCCCAGGGACTGCTGCTCCTTCTGTCCAGGTAAGTGGCCTCTGCATCCTGGAGCCTCACCACCGTCCTTTTCCACTTTGCTTTTCTGCCCAGAAACACAGAACTTGTACAGGGCTGGATGTGAGAAACCCAGGCTCAGAGAGGGAACGTGGCCTGCTCCAGGTCACACAGCCAGCACGTGGTGCGCCCAGGCCCAAGCCTGGGCTTGCTGACCCTCGTCAGTGCTATGCCACAGTGCACCGTGCCGTCTGACGAGTCTGTTTACTGTTCCTTTTTCTTCTTCATTTCCTCCTTTCTGAATCTCTCCCTCTGCTTTCTTCCTTTTTTAAAAATTAGAATTTAGGAACTGAATCAACTTTGCAGAAGAATAATTGCTAATATGTATTGAGTATCCATTATGTGTCAGGGAACATGTATTGAATGTTATTTCTTTTTTTTTAATTGTGGTGTAATTGACATGTAACATTATATTGGTTTCAGGTGTACAACATAAAGATTCAAACTTGTATATATTGCAAAATGATCACCACAGTAAGTCTAGTTAACATCTGTCACCCCACATAGTTACAAAATATTTTTTTCCTGTGATGAGAACTTCTATGATCTAATCTCTTAGCGACTTTCAGGTATAGTATTTCAATACAGTATTATTAACAATAGTCACCATGCTGTACATTATATCCCAATGACTTATTTATTTTGTAACTGAAAATTTGTGCCTTTTGACCCTTCAGCCATTTTGCCCACCCCTCTCCTCCCACCTCGGGCAACCACCAACCTGTTCTCAATATCTGTGTGCTCAGTTTTTTTTTTTAAAAAAACGATTCCGCATATAAGTGAGATCATATGGTATTTATCTTTCTCTGATTTATTCATTTAGCATAATACCCTCTAGGTCCATCCACGTTATTGCAAATGGTAAGGTTTCATTCTTTTTTGTGGTTGAATAATATTCCATTGCGTATATATATATATATATATATATATATATATATATATATACACACCACGTATTTATCCATCTTTATCTGTCGATCGACACTTAGGTTGTCCCCATGTCATGGCTATTGTAAATAATGCTGCAATGAACCTTGGGGTGCATATATCTTTTTGAATTAGTGTTTTCATTTTTTTTTTGGATATATACCCGGTAGTGGAATTGCTGGATCATATGGTAGTTCTATTTTTAGTGTTTTAAGAAACCTCCATACTGTTTTCCACCGTGGCTGCACCAGTTTACATTCCCACCAACAGTGCACGAGGGTTCCCTTTTCTCTACTTCCTTACCAACAGTTGCTGTGTCTTGTCTTTGTGATGATAGCCATTCTGACGGCTGTGAGGTGGTATCTCATTGTGGTTTTGATTTGCATTTCCGTGATGATTAGTGATGTTGAGCATCTTTTCATGTCCCTGTTGGCCATCTGTTTGTTTTCATACGTCTTATTTCATTTTCACAGCAACTCTTTGTGATAGATACTATTAGCATCCCCATTTTCCAGCTGAGGAAACTGAGGCACAGAGAGGTGAAGTGAGGTGCTCAAGGTCACACAGCTGGTTGGCAGTAGAACCAGGATTTGAGCCCAGAGTCAATGCTTTTAGCTACTCTGCTACATTGACTCCTGAAAATGATTCACATCTGTTCGTCTCTCTCTATCATGAGTGTTTGTTCATGTGGATCTTTTTGCAGAGGTATAAACAGGACATGGACAACCTACTGTAACACACAGTTTCAAAATATTGATGTAGCCCACAGCTGGCCATTTAAAAACGCTCCCAAATACTATGGTTTGCTTACCCCTTCCCTTTTTGGTTGACATTTAGGTGGTTTCTTTTTTCCTCTTCTTTTTTTTTTTTTTTTTCTATCCATAGTGGACCCACTGTGAAAAATCTTTGGTCAGACAACTTTTGTTTTCAAATTTTGTGAGTTGCATTCAGACCCTGTGGTTAATAGGTGCAGTAACTAGGTCACAGGGTGTCGGGAGTGGTTTGGTGACTCCTAGGGCATGACAGCAGGTTACCAGATGGGGTCCTAGAGAAAGGGGAAACTTACAGAGACGTAGCTGGTGCCCCATATGCCCACCAACTCTACACTGTGTGTTTTGAATTTAATTTTTCCAGGTTAACATGTCCATAAAGTACCTTACCGGTGGCTATTGTACATTTTTTAAACTTCCAGGAAGACAGTGAATTTTTCCACGGATTTGTGGCCTGAATTTCCTCTTGTATAAAATACCTCTTTAACTCCTTTGACCTTTTGAAGAGGACATCCTGTATTTAGGGCAGCTCTTCAGTTCTGTGGATGGAGAGAGGCTGTCAGGACTGCTGGGGCTGGAAACATCCTGATCCCATATAGTCATTATGTTGGGAACTGTTGAGTGATTATAGATTGGACCTTAACCAGCACAAAACCCTCTGCAAGCTGAGGGATACTATTCCCCTGCTTTCTAGAGACTAATCGTTAGCTAAGGTGCCAGGCAGTGTATGGAGCCTTTTACCTGTATTGTCTCATTTAAATGCCCCAGGAATGTTTATGCATGGGTGCTCTTATTGTCTCCATTTTGCAGATGGGGAAATGGAGGCTCAGAGAAGTTAAGTTTCTGTCTTTTTAAAAAGAATTTATTTATTTAAAACATTTTTTTGGCCGTGCCGCACAGCTTATGGGATCTTAGTTCCCCAACCAGGGATGGAACCCGGGCCCCATGCAGTGGAAGTGCCAAGTTCTAACCACTGGGCCGCCAGGGAATTCCCAAGTTTCTGACTTTAAGGCCACGTTCTAGGTGGTAGTGTCGTCGGACTCAGGGCCAGGTCTCTCTGATTCCTCGCCCCATGCTCGTTCCCATTCTGCTCTCCTGCCTCCTGATGGGGAAACTGAGGATGAGATGCAGAGCCCACCTCCTTCTCCTGGGGCACCTGCCTCAGCTGCGTTCACCATGTGCGAACTTGTTTTAAGAAGAAATGCTTTTTACTGAAATACGAGGTGAATTAAAAAAAAAAAAGAACAGCTTTCTTGAGATATAATTCACACACCCTGTAAGTCACACGCTCAAATTACACAATTCAGTGGTTTTTGGTAAAGTGGTTTTTGTGATTATCCTTTTGATGGTTTATATATATATTTCAATTGAGGTATATTTGATGTACAATATTATATAACTTTCAGGTGTACAGCAGGGTGATTCACAATTTTTAAAAAAGTTATAGGTTATCTTTTGATGATTTTTAAAATGTAATCATTCCAGTTTGTAATGTGTTTACCAGCCTCCGTCTCCTCCCTGATCATACCTTTCTCCAATATTCTTCCTTCCTTCCCTTGTTCTCCCGCCATGGATTAAGCCCTTATGATGCGCTGGCCTCCAGGCTGAGACTTAAAAGCAAATTTTTTCAATAGACTTTTTTTTTAAAAGCATTTTTAGGTTCACAGCAAAATCGAGCAGAATGTACGGACAGCTCCCCGAATCCCCCTGCCCCCGCCCCACGCACAGCGCCCCCTGCTGTCGACATCCCCCACCAGATGGTACATTTGCTACAATCAATGAACCGACTCTGACCCGTGGTTGTCACCCAAAGTCCAGAGTTTACATTTGGGTTTAGGCTGAGACCTCTCAGGCTCCGTTTCATTCAGTCCTCATTGCGTGGCCTGTGTGGTCATCACTGTTATTATGATGCCCATTTTACAGATGGGGAAATGGAGGCCCAGGGGAGTTATGTGCCTCATACAAGGTCACACAGCCAGTGCCTTGGTGAACTGTCTCTCTCTGCTCATGGTTCCTTTTGGGTCTTCCCTTTCCTGGAGACAGGAGCCGGCGGGATCCCCCAACCCCAATGGCCGGTGCACAGGGACCCTTAAGGGCCAGAGCTGGGGCACTGTCCTCGGTGCAGCTCATCCCAGACCTGCCTCAGTCGTAGGGGAGAACCATTGTGCATCTTCTTGCCCCGCCCCCTCTCTAGATTCCCTGGAAGAAAGCCGGGGTCTCTCCCCTCGTGGAGACGTTGAGCTCAGCAAAGTGGCCCGGACCCCCCGTGGAGACCCTGAGGCCCTGCTCAACTGCAGCTCCTGCCCGGGGCCCCCAGCGGTGTCACCTCGGAGGCCAGCGCTGCAGCTCCTCCAGCTCCTCCTGAGAACAAACCTGTCTGACATGCAGACTATACCCGTGAGCCCCTCAGGAGCCCAGGCCTTACCCTCACCCCCTTTGGGGCCAGGGGGCATGTTCCCAGGGGAGCCCGGGGCCTCCCAGCCCCCTTGGCCCTCACCAGGGCCTTCAATCCCTCCAGGAGCCTCCTCTCTACCTCCGGCCTCTCCCGGGGCTCCCGGGCCACCTCCTGTTACTCCAGAGCCCTCGTCCTCGGCCTCCGGGGCCCACACAGCATCCAGACAGCCCTCTCTGCCTGCCACCATCCGGCGTAGAGCCTCAGCCCTTTCCACGATGGGCCCCAGCCCCTCAGAGGCCCCCGTCACTATCCTCAGGCCTCGCAGGCTCTCTCCAGCCACCTCCAGACTCTCTGCAGCCCTTGCAGCCACGGCCAGCCCTGGCCCCCAGGAGCCCACCATGGGGCCCTCACAGGAGGAGTCCACAGTGTAAGCAGGACTCCGTTGCAGGGCCGTGCCCGGGAGACGCCAGACAGAGAAGGCTCTGCCAGAGGCCCTGGGAGCTTGCAGGGCGGCTCTGGGGGCCAGTGAGGCTGCCGACTCCTTCAGGACCCCTGGCGGGGATGGAAAACCCTCAGGGCCCGATGTAGCCTTGCTCCCAAGAAGCATCTGGGATGTGTTGTGAGACTCCAGCAACACGTTCTCCACCGTCAGCATCCTCCCTGGACTGCGTGGGCCGCCTGTCTTCTGAGAAAGGTTGGGGCAGCTGAGTCCCTCCTCTGGAGCAGGAGGGTCCGAGGGGCCTGGGATTCCACTGAGATTGTGCCACCAGCTGTCATGTGTCCTCACCCGAGGTTTCCTGATTAAAATCTGTCTCGGTCTCCCCCAGGCTGCCCTGCTCATTCACTTCTCGCCTTTGGACAGGTGGGAAAACGTCACTGCAAGCCCACAGGTGATGAGCTAGTGCCCACCTCAACCCCCAGCTCAGGAGAAAAGCCTGCAGAGACCTGGGGCTAGGTGGGGAGGGGTCTTAGGTAAGTACCTGGTGGCCTGTGATGCTAGGAGACTTCTGAAGTGAGGGGCCGGAAAAGATGGATGGGTTCCCCGGGAGGGAATAGTAGGCAAGTGGAGTCTTAGGGCCTGTGCTTAGCTTTAACATCTGTGGGCCGAGGGAGGCAAGCAGGAGGCAGGGGTGGGGCCCGGCAGTGGCACGGTCTCAGCCAACCCCCTGTGGAGCTCTGAGGCTGGGCTGGCCTTCAGAGTCAGCCCGAGTTGGGACAAGGGGACAGGGCTTTGTGCCCCCATGTTGGCCAGTAATTCTGTCTGTGGGAAGCGGGCCCAGGAAAGGGGTGTCAGCCAAGGCAGTTCCCTGTGAGGGCTGGTGGCTGAGAGCTGTCAGTCAACACCCTTCCCTGCGGCTGGGGTAATAAATGCGTCTGTCCTGAAGGGGGCATCTGGACGGTGTGGCCCAGTTTCCATGACAGCTGGAAAGAGGACAGTGCTAGCATTGATGGGGGAAAGTGAGATGGGGGTGGAAGACAGAGAGCTATGCTGTCACCATGCCACCAACTTGCTATCCCTGAAACCCAAGGGGGCTGCAGAGTAACCCGCGCCTACGCTGGCCCAGGCCATCCTCCCCTTGCCTCTTCTCTGCCCTGATGCTCACCGTGTATCCCAGCGGGGAGTGTCCCCAGTAGGTACTGGCTGCAAAGGCCATCTGGGTTATCCGCCCCAGGTGTCAGTGTAGGGAGGGGTCCTAATCCAAGCAGGATGGCAGGAATAATGAATTTGGAATTAGGAGCATGAAAACCAAAGACTTTAGGGATGCAAAGGACTTAGAGACCATCTTACTTAGAGACCAGTTAAGACACAAAGGGTGTGGTTGAATGAGGGCTGGGGTGCCGTGAAACCCCTGTTTGAGCCCTACTTGCTGTGACTAGCTGTGAGACCTTAGGTCTCGGTTCCCTCATCTGTATAATGGGCTCACAACAGTCCTTCCTCATGGAGTTGAGATGACAGCACATAATACAGACTCCATAAGTCTCGGGGCTTTGTGCTTGTGACCTTGTGCAGCCCACCCAGCTTCATGATGCCACTTGGGATCTAACTTCAGGATGAAAGTGTAGAACACTGATTGGCTCTGCTCCTCACACAAGCCAGCTCTCGACATGGTAGAGGCTCAGCGTCAGTGCCAATTTTCTCACCGCTATCCCTCTGTTCAACAAAGGATGCAATTCAAGTTTTAATACTAGTCTCCCCTCTCCACAGAACTCAGGTAAATAGTGTTCATTTTGAACATTAAAAAAAATAAAAGGCTGGGGTGGGGAGTTCCCTGGTGGCCTAGTGATTAGGACTCCGCACTCTCACTGCCAGAGCCTGGGTTCAATCCCTGGTCGGGGAACTGAGATCCTGCAAGCAACGCGGCATGGCCATAAAAAAAAAAAAAAAAAAAAAGAGGCCGAGGGTTAGGGGGTGGGAGGACAGCTGTAGACACTTCCCTCAAGTCGGTCCAAGTATAAAAACATGACTATCTGAGACACTCCCATTCCCCGCTTACAGCTGAGACTACAGAAGCCCAGAGAGGTCAGGAGAGTGTCCGAAGGTTGCACAGACTAGGAAGGCTGATCTGGGAGGAGGGCTCTGGGCTTTGGACTCCCAGCCTGGGCTTTTCCCCTTCAAGTCGCATTTGGTTGGCTTGTTCCGTTGGAGTTGCAGAGAGACACTTGATGGCTGCAGTTTATTCAAGGTGCCAAGACGGCCGTATCTTAGTTTGAGCTCCCCAAGGGCAGACCCGGAGAGAGAGAGAGATTTGGGTGAGAGTCGCTGCCCCGGAAGGTGAACCCAGAGAGCACGGTGAGGGAGGGCGAAGGGAGACAGAGAAGGGAAGAAAACCAATCAGCTTTGGTTAAAGAGTGGGTCCCTGCCACGGGCAACTTGCACCCCTTCCTCCTGCGGACCCTCTGGGAGGTCATGGAGCACATACCTCGGAATTGTCCCCCGAAGGCCTGAGGACGCCACTCTTGTCCCTCTCTTGCTCATGGGCTCCTGCCGGCTCTCCAGCATGTCCAGCTGGCCTCACCCAAGGATCATGCCTGCCTCCTGTCTGCTCGCTCTGGGCATAAGAAGACCTGGGGCATGGGGTTGGAGAGGAGGTGCAGGGGCTGCCTCCAGAGCACCCCGTGGCTGGGCCAGGGCTCTCGCCACACCGTGGTCACCGCAGGCCCTTCTCAGGACCATTGAGGGGAGCTCGGAGCTCTCCTGCCCCTCTCCCCACCCCCCTAACCCCCCACCCCGTGGGTAGGCAGTGCCATTGTGACATGTTGGGAGGCCTTGGTGGGACCCAACTTGGTAAGAACGTGTTCTGCTGGCGGTAAGCCCCAGTGTGACGCCCCCTGCCCAGCACTGACTGGCACCAGGAGGCCAGAGGACCACCTTCAAGACCCTAGATGGGCACAGAGTGCTTTTTTTTTTTTTGCCACACCACTCGGCTTGCGGGATCTTAGTTCCCTGACCAGGGATCGAATTCTGGTTCATCGCAGTGAAAGCACCAAGTCCTAACCGCTGGACCACCAGGGAATTCCCGGGCACAGAGTGCTTTTAACGAATGCATGAGCTGGTCTGAATTCTTAGCAGCCTGGGTTCCGACAAGCAGGTGTGTGTGTGCGGGGTGTTTGTTCTTGGCGAAGTACACCCTGCATTTCCCCCTAGCTAGGAGTCCATATGTCGGGTTCTAGGAAGCATGAGAGCAGTGGTCCCCAGCAGTTTGGCACCAGGGACCGGTTTCATGGAAGACGGTCTTTCCACGGGGTAGCGGAGCGTTGGTTCAGGCGGTGACGGGAGAGATGGGGAGTGATGGGAAGCGGAAGATGAGGCTTCGCCTTCTTGCCTGCCGCTCGCCTCCTGCCGTGCGCTACGGTCCGTGGTCCAGGGGTTGGGGACCCCTGCAGTAGAGGACGGGGACGGTGGGCTGGAGCCTGTTCCACAGGGTCAGTTTCCCGGGACCTAGGAAATTCCCGACGGGCCAAATGATTGGACCCGGTTCAAGAGACCTGCTTTTGGAGTTTATCAGATAAACGGGCTTGAGGATAAACCACAGTAGGTTTCTAGTTAGGATAAACGTTCAGAGGTTTAAAAATGCCTTTCATTAACTTATTTGGAATGTGTAGTGCATCCCATCACTAGAAATAAAGATATATAAAAGTGTTTTAGCGAGGAGTCTCCCCAACCCCACATCCACCAAGGCTCCCCCTTCCCTCCCCACCACTTTTGTGGTGTCTGGTTCTCGGGTACCCTTTCTCTGTTTCTTTATGTATGTGCAGGCAAGTCTTATTTTCGTTATAATTCAAAGATGAAATAGCAGAGGCTCTGCTATCACCTGTGTTTCAGTTTGTGGCTTTACACCTAACGGTCTCTTCTCGAGATCTTTCTGTCCCAGTCCTTCGCGAGCATCCTCATTTCTCTGCTCTTTACAACTGCGCAGAGGCTCCTGTGCACACACAGCAGACGTCATTTAACCAGCCCCTGGGGGCGGACATTTGGGTCGTTTCAAATCTTGCTCTTACCAAAGATGCTACAAAGAGTAACCTCGGCCTTACATCATTTTGCACGTGTGCAAGTCTATCTTTAAGATAAATTCCCAGAAGTGAAGTTACGGGGCCGAAAGGTAAACACATTCCTCGTTTAGATGGATAGTGCCAAATGGCGCTCCTTAGGGGTTGTACCCGTGGATGCCCCCTCCAGCGATGTGCAAGAGTCCATGTTCGGGAGGGCCTGGGTTCCACAGATCAGAGCAGAGACATATGAGATGAAAATAACGCTCCTGGGGGGCTTCCCTGGTGGCGCAGTGGTTCAGAGTCCGCCTGCCGATGCAGGGGACGCGGGTCCGTGCCCCGGCCCGGGAAGATCCCACATGCCGCGGAGCGGCTGGGCCCGTGAGCCATGGCTGCTGAGCCTGCACGTCCGGAGCCTGTGCTCCGCAACGGGAGAGGCCACAACAGTGAGATGCCTGCGTACCCAAAAAAAAAAAGAAAAAAAGAAAATAACACTCCTGGGGAATTCCCCGGCGGTCCAGTGCTTAGGACTCGGCGCTTTCATTGCCGTGGGCCGGGGTTCGATCCCTGGTTGGGGAACTAAGATCTTGCAAGCTGTGTGGTGCAGCAAAAAAACCCAAAAAAACAAAAAACACTAAAACCACTCCTGGACAAGTATGAGTGGAAAAGATGGATTGAACTGAGCTTAGACCCCTGAGGCCCTCAGGAAATGGGGAAAGATGGGTGGGGAAGAGGCCTGAGACCGTAGAGGAGGAATGTGAATCCACCTTACCTTGTAGAGCAAAGTGTCAGATCAGATATGCTAGCGTGCGGCTTTCTGGTATAAATGAGCTAATGGGGATTCTTTTTAGATTCTGTCTGGATCCAAGAATCCCAGGGTTGAGGGGCTGAGAAGGGGGAACACGGGGTCGGGGGAGGGGATGGTGCATCCCTGGAGCCTAGAATACTGCCTGGGGCACGGGAGGTGCTGGGGAAACAGCAGAAACACAAACACAGCAGAGCCAGGACATCATGGAATTCATCCCCAGAAGCCTGAGAATCCACCTGCTGGTCCCATGACCAAGTATGACTAGGACAGAATGTGAGTGGGGGTGACAGTGTACCCATCTGTGGTCTTTTTTAGAAAAAAATCAATTAATTAATTTTTGGCTGCATTGGGTCTTCGTTGCTGCGCGTGGGCTTTTCTCTAGTTGCGGAGACCAGGGGCTACTCTTTGTTGCGGTGCGCGGGCTTCTCATTGTGGTGGCTTTTCCTGTTGTGGAACATGGGCTCTAGGCATGCGGGCTTCAGTAGTTGTGGCACACGGGCTTAGTTGCTCTGAAGCATGTGGAATCTTCCCAGACCAGGGCTTGAACCTGTGTCCCCTGCATTGGCAGGCGGGTTCTTAACCACTGAGCCACCAGGGAAGTCCCCCATCTGTGGTCTTAACCATGGCCTCTCTCAAATCAGATCCACTCTTTCATCTTATCCTAGTAGTTTCCTTTTAAAAAGTTATCTTGAAGGAATTCCCTGGAGGTCCAGTGGTCAGGACTCCATGCTTTCACTGCTGAGGGCACAGGTTCGATCCCTTGTCAGGGAACTAAGATCCCACAAGCTGCGCGGTGCGGTCAAAAAAAGAATTTTTTTTTGAATCCTTCACTCAGTCAGCAAATATCTATTGAGCACCTCCAATGTGCCAGGCCCTGCTCTTGCTGCTGGGGCTTCAACAGTTAAATGATCACAGTCTCTGCCTTGGTGGATCTGACACAAACACTCCCACTGAGTCATCATCTCCAGCTGTGCCCAGTGCCATAAAGGAAAGCAGGACCACCCCATGAGAGGGTGGTCAGGGAGGGCTTCACAGGGAATTGATGTGTGAGCTGACACCTGCAGGATGCTAGGAGTTAGCAGGTCAAGAAAAAGGGAACAGCAAGCAAAGGGAACAGTGTGTGCAAAGGCCTGGAGGTGGGGAAGAACTTGGGTATTTGTGGAGGTGGGCGAAGGCCAGGGAGGTGGGAGCTTAGGGTAAGAGGGATTAAGGTGACACAGGGAAGGTCCATGGGGACCAGAGCATGCAGGGCCTTGAAGCCACACCAAAGATATAATGTCTTATTCCAAGTGCAATTGCAGAGCATTAATGAAAGGTTTGAAGCAAGGGAGGGTTGTGATCAAATTTATGATTTAAAAAGATTGCGCAGCTAGATAGGGTATAAGTGACACTGGGAAGACCTGGGGCATTGGGTAGGAAGAGCTCACCTCACCCTTCCTTGAGCCTAATATCTTGTATTTATGTGACAAATTACAAATTGGGGGATGATGTTACAAGAGTTCCTAAAGCCATCTTGTTCTGGGCACCCAGAAGTCAGTCCGCCTCAGCAGGGAGGCCCAGCTCCAGCGCTCAGGCCGGTATCTCCAGCGGACAGCCTGGAACCCAGCAGAAGCAGGCGCTATGGGAATTCTTCCAACGTGCACGCCGAGGAGCACAGGGCTGGAATAGGTTGACCAGCAGAAGAGGAACTGAGATCAAGCTGAACTGAGTCAAAGTGAAACAGATCGCTTTGCGGCAGGAGTTCTCAGAGCCTTTGATTGGGAACTGTGCCTTGTGGACCTTGAAGAAGGACCTAGAACGTAGCCTCTTGCATACTTATTTTGAAACTTTTTCATTGAACATTTTGCTACCAAAACCCATTCTGAGAACTGCTGCTCTAGATGTTTCCTGGCTACCTTTCTAGGGCAGGTTTGCTGACGGCGTGTCAGCTCCCTCTCTCAACCTCTCCTTGGGGAATGGAAAACCATCCTCTTTCAATCACCAATGGGGAAACGGATCAGCTTGGTGTCTTGCACCCAGAGTATGGAGGGGCTCCCAAGGGTTAGTCTGCATCAACCAGCTCATTACAGAACAGCCTGGTAGGTTTTGGGGTGTCAGCTTCTCTCACCACTCTGGCCCATGTCTCACGGTCATTCCTACCCTGCCTGCCCTACTTAGGAAGTCACCCATCAGTGGGCCCCTCTCCTTAATCTTTTTCCTTTTCTCCTTATCTCTTCTTGGCTTTGGGAAAAATAAGAAGTTACTCCCTCAACCAAGAACTCAGGTGCTCTCTTCTATGAGGAGGCAACGGGCCTGGCATTTCTGGTCCCCAACTCTTTATATGATGCTCCCAGCTGGCCCAACCGAGGCCCATTCATCTTGCCGGCTCTGTTACAAAGAGTGTGCTGCTACTGTCACCGTGTTTGGTGCTGTCCAAATGGATGTGGTCAGTTCTGTCCCCCTGCCCTGGCATTCTGACCCCAGTGATGTAAAGGGGAACACTGACAAAGAGATGCAACCTCATAAAGCAGTTTCCAGGAGGTTATGATTTATTCTACGTTATTGGCGTGACAGGGAACAGGGCCAAGATTCCACCTCCACGATCCCAGAGGAAGAACAATCAGGAGAATTATCTACATCGAAGGACAAACAGGGACAGAAACTAGGGCGGGATCTTCCTGGGAAGTGGCCGGAAAGACTCGGGCTCAGGCCACGGGAGCCAGGCCGACCTGGTTGTTGGCCCTGTCAAAGACAGTGTAGTACTGGCGGATGAAGATGTCACCCAAGATCCAGAGCTCTCCGGAGAAGGTGGGGATGTTCATGCCCTGGAATCCGCTCATGCAGCTTCCCTGGTTCTGGAGGAAAGAATGAAACTGGAGCTGGGACACAGACCCAGCAGTGACAGGCGCTGGGGTGTGAGCATCCAGGGCCGTGGTCCCCTGCCAGGTACGTGCAAGGAGGAGCCTCCTGGCTCTCCCTGGCCTGGCGTCTGCCTGTAGAAGCGGCTTACTGCACTCTTGGTTCCCAGGGATTACCAGACATTATCCAGGGTTTCCGGCAGATGCATACACCCTGACGTCAGCATCGCAGCTAAGGGCTTTAGGGAGAACTCAGCTGCGAGGAAGGATTTTGGAAGCCCTGGTGACGCAGCCTTTTCTCATTATTCTGATCCTGACCAGTGGCAAAGCGGATCAGCTGTTAGTCCTTTTCATTCACTGAGTCACTGGGCCAGCAACCGTGGCTTGTATTAGAATCACCTGTGGAGCTTTGACCCCCCCCCCCCGGGCCCCACCTCCCACCATGGCTCAGGCCCCACCCCCTCCTAATTAATCAGCATCCCCGGGGGAGGGGCCTGGGCCTCCCTATTTCTTGCTGAATGACATCGACCCACTGGGCAAAACTCGTTTTCCATCCGGCACTGTAATCGAAGGCAGAATTTTCCTGTGGCTCCTCTGCCTAAAGATTTTTATGTGGTAGAGGCAGTAGGAGCATCATAAGCCCTTACCCTGTGGAAGCTGTGATTTCTATCTGCCCAACCCTTCATAGCTTTGATGTGGCCAATCTCGCGTGATTACCCTAACCACACCCTGAGCGTGGGGAAAGCTCTAGCTTTTAGATGAGGAAACTGAGGCTAAGGAAGGTTGTAACTTGCTCAGTATCTACGGGCTAGTAATTGAGACCCAGAGCTTGGACTCTGGTGTCCCACTAAAAATCCTCTTTTCACGCCATCAGCCCTTGCCTTGCTTTTTCCCCCTGGGGGTGTTGCATCCCAATTCTCATTCATGCATTTACTTTTGCAGTGTTCTTTCTCTCCGGAGGCTGTCCAGAGCAGATGTGAGCTCCAGCGTGTGGAAGTGCACTTGCCCTTGTGCCAAGGGGGAGTATGTGGCCACGTGCTGCGCAGGCACATCTAGGTGGAAGGCTCAGAGCCCCCTTACCTGCAGGACGTAGGCCTTTGCGGGAACAGGGTACTGGACACCGTTGATTGTGAAGACGATGTCGGGAAGGCTGTCGATGGCGGAGCAGCTGATCACCATCTGGAAAGAGTGAGGATTAGAAAGGCTTTCATCCCTCCTGTGTGGCAGGTCCACCGTCTGGGTCTAGAACAGGGCGGTCAGTGCTGGACTTACGCTGCCGTAGGGACCCTCGTTGGCTCCAATGTAGCTCTGGATGTTGGCAATGGCATTGGTCGGGCCGGACAGCAGAGAGGTACCGGTGTCAACGATGGCCTGGCAGCCAGACATGCAAGCGATGGGCTCTCCAGACATGGTGATGCTGAGGTTGAGATGCAAGTCAGGGTCCCCGGAGCCCCCAGGGGGTACGTCTCCCAAGGAGGCACCAGGTGACCCTGGAGGGTCCCTCTTCCCCATCCATTGGCCGATGCATAAAATTTCAGCTTCTCTCATTCACACACTCATTCATTCTATGCATTCGCGTGTTCCACAAATATTTACTGAGTGCCTACTCTGTGTTAGGCACGGGAGATGCAAAGCCAGACAAGATGGGTGCACGGTATCTGACCACAGGGAGATTCCACTCTGGCTGGAAAGATAAGTTGAGCGGGCTGGGCAGAGCATACGGCAAGGGAACGGGAACACAAGCCAGGGTGAGGGCGGCAGTGTGCAGCAACCCGGGAAGGCTTCTCAGGGAAGCAGACGCCCAGAGGCTGCTAGGGAGTGAGGAGTTGGAGGAGGGCGTCACAGGTAGAGGGGACACAGGGTGGGGAGTGATGGAGACACTGGAGTGATGGCCAGGTAAGTCCAGCCCTGACTGCCCTGTTCTAGACCCAAGGGGAGCAGGGGTGGGAGTTTGAGGCACTGATGGGATGTTAGCATGGCTGGGGCAGACGTAGGGTGACCAGCCTGTCCCAGTTTGCCTAGGACTGTCTTGGTTTTAGTACCGAAAGACCGGCATCCCGAGAGACTGCTCACTCCTGGGCAAACCTGGGCGATGGGTCACCCTAGGAGGCCAGCTGGGGGCAGAGCAGCCAGAGGGTGAGGCTGCCTGGGGGCAGACAGGATTTGAAGGGGAAAGTGGGAGGAAATGGTTTGAAACAACTTCTCTGCTGTTTTGCCCTGATCCTAGACCAAAAGTGACAGGTACCCTAAAGGCCAAGATGTATGGACAGGGGGGGGGTCCTCCCCTCTCCCCAGGGATGCTGGTAGATTGTCCTGCCTCCCTGCTCAGAAGGGGAGTGGCTGTCTCATCCTTGCAGAGTGTCTGGGGGTTCCTGACAGCACTCTTCCTCCCGTGACGTGCCCTTGTCAGGGTCTCTCTGGCTCGGCCAACTTCCGCCTTCTCTTCCTGGAGCACGTTTCCCTGTGCCGCCTGTTCCAGGGGGATCCTGGAATTCTTAGTTAACTATGAGTCTGTAAAGAAATGGGGTCTGGGGCCCATGCCAGGATATCGCCCATCCATGGTGACCTCACCTGTCCACGGTGATCTGCCAATAACCCTGATAAGAAACAGGCACCCAGTTCAGGGTTCCCGTGTAGTAAGAAGAATCGATGCCACCGAACTGCACCACGCTGCCGCTCTCATCATCTCTATGGAAAGTGGAGGGGAAAAGGCAGGAATTCAGTTGTTCACTCATTCATTCACTCATTCGACTGAACATATAAACTGTGGGCATTCTAAGAGCTACTCTTGATCGGACTCTTGCCAGGAGCCATGCAGAGTGTACGACCCACAGGGCTTCCTGTAATCCTCACACCAAGATCCATGCCATAGTCACTATTGTTATTATTATTTCTATTTTACAGTGAGGAAACTGAGGCTCAGAGAGGTGAGGCAATGTGCCCTAGGTCACACAGCCAGGGAGCCGCAAAACCAAGATTAGAGCCCAGGTCTTTCTGGTTCCGAAGGGTTGTGTGGTTTCCACCAAATACTCTCTCTCATTGCTGTGGGGACCTCAAGAGAAATGAATGAATGACAGTGTCTGCTCTTAAGGCCTTGATAGAGTCGTTCATGGTTTGCCAACGTCTGGAGGTGTTTTTGATTGCCATGATTGGGCGGGGGTCGGGGGAGCCCCTGGTGTCTAGTAGGTAGAGGCCGGGGAGACTGCCAGACATCCCAGGACAGCCCCCAACAGCAAGGAGTCATCTGGTCCAAAGATGTCAATAGTGCTGAGATTGAGAAACTCTGTTCTAGTTGGCTCCGTGTGACATATCTAAGTGCCCATAAAAGCAGGTTATGTTTAAGAGCTGAAACTTGAATATCAAGTGGCCAAGAGGAAAAAAGGATAAAAGGGCCCTCCCGCCGTAAACTGCAGGAGTCCTGGTTACTGGAATATTCATTGTCTAAATCTCTGCGGTTTTCGGTTAGATAGGGAAACAAACGTAGGTGACAATAAGAAATTAATCACTGAAGAACTGGACACGGACAGAACGTGACCCCAGCTCACCTAACCCCACCCTGCCTCCCCTATAAACATCTGACAGCACCTGTGACACAAGGAGATGTTAGCAGAACAGTCAGTAACTAAAGGGAAGCACATCGATGGTGACAAATCGCTTCAAAAGAGAAGGACGTGAACGTCAGAGGAGAGTTGAGTGTCTTGGGAAAGTCGAGGACACACCCTCGGACATTCTGGCATAAACCTCTACTCAGACAAAATCAAGACTTTGTTATGCCTTATTCTTAGAATTAACTCATCGTCACACCTGGAACCTAGATTTTGTTAACTAATGAAAGAAACTTGCTTTCATCATTTAAAAGTTTCACTGTTCAAGATGTAAGTCCCAATCAAATCTTCTTTTCGTTTTTTGCTATGAACTTTTGGCCCCACTTTTAAGTGGATTCACTTTAAACGGTGGTCTTCAGGAGAGAAAATGGCTAATGATATCTCACTTGTGTGAGGCAAGGTGACAAAGACTCTCGCTAGTAAAATAAGACGAATGAAGATGGTTCATCAGAGAGGAATTTGGCACCATTCTCTCCAAAGATATACCTTAGAGAGCCTTAGACATTGACCTTTCCGATCCCCGGCTTGCCAAGACTCTCTCCAGCCCACCCAGCCTTCGACAGCCCCCTGCTGGACCAGGTGACCGCAACTTCCTTGCCTAACTTACTTGCTCAGGTAGACGGAGAAGAGGTCTTGGGAAACCAGACCCTGGTTCCACATGTTGTCAAAAACAGGGGTGGCCCCGGAGGAGGAGATGCTGGGGTAGGCCAGGCCCAGGATGCCGTCGAAGGGAGCGTAGTACAGGAAGGAGCCGGGCTCTGTCTTACTCAGGCCAAAGATCTGGTTGGTGTCAGAGATGCCTGCAACCTGGGTGGGGAAACCAAGGTGTTCATAACCAGCTTGTGCTGACTGAGCACTGCGGGCTGCCAGCCCCGGGCCCAGAGCATCCCTGGTTCATTTCGTGTAGGACTTGGCTTCCGGGGCATCAGGCTGGAAGGAGAGGAGAGGGATTATCCCTGGGAATGCTTGTTGTTCCACTGGAGGTGACAGTCGAGGCTGATCTCCAGATGGGCACCGTCTGCAACTTGGTGTGAGAATTTGCTGTGGAACAGATGGTCACCGTGTGTTTGTGTTTCTGAGGATCGGGTGCAAAGCAGACCCCAGGCAAATCAGAGCCCTTGACCCCTGCTGTGCCCTGGAAAATGGGGGTGCTTGTGGAGATTTTGTGACTCGAGGGGGCTGTGGGTTGGGGGGAGGAGGAAGAAGAGGAGGTGCTAAAAGAGAACTGAGGCACTTTCTCCCTTCTCGCTGCCCCTCCATAGCATTCAGCTTGGGTGACCCTGAGGTTGGCTTCTGGCTCCAGGCACCCACCCCCTTACCCCTGCTGCTCCTCCGCTAGAAACATCTGTGGTTTCTCCACCACTTTCCGCGTGCCCCAATCAGGTTACTTTTGGGATCACCGAGACCCGTGTTGCTTGAATGAGCTGATTCGGGGGGCCGTGTGCTATCCCTGGAAGCTGGCCCCAGGGCCGGGCAGCATGAGGTGCTGGCCAGCGGGGGCTCACCTGGACTGTGTCGTATCCAAGGATGCCTGTCATGCTGCCGGTACCATAGGCAATGGAGACCGTCTCACTGGTGCTCTTGAAGGTGGAGGACTTTTTAGGGTTGAAGCGGTTGTGGTTGGCTGTGAGGGCAAGAAGAGACATTGTCAAACTTCAAAAGCTGAGCCAGAGTCACGGGCTGGGGGCGCCTTCCTTGGTGGGTGCCTTGGTCCTGGGCGGGGCTTTGGAGGAGAAAGTGAACTCATCTGGCTAACCACGTCACTGACTGAAGGCCCTCCCGAGGACCCCCCGGGTGAACGCCGAGTGGAGCAGGCCCACGGCTGCCCATGGTGACGGGCAGCTTCACACTCTCTCTGCCGTTGGACTGAAATTTCTGCGGGCTGGAACCACATGTGATTCGCCCCTTCACCTCCCAGGGCACCTAAGCCTAGTGCTTGGCACATGGTAAGCGCTCAGTGCATGCCTGTTGAGTGGGTCCCTGAGTCACTCCGGCAGGCTTGAAATCGGACCTATTTGAGGCCCCTGAGTGTTCAGGGCTCCTAGGTGACTTGGTGCTGGGGGCCCAGAGAGGGCAGGGGGGCACTCACTGCAGGCAACACTGGAGCAGTAGACGGAGGGCACCCACAGGTTGGAGGAGCCAGTGTCAAAGATGACGGTGAAGTCCTGGGCGGGGGTTCCAATGCTGATGGTGCCGAAGTACTCCATCTGCCAGGGTGGGGGCAGCATAGCTCAGTGACGGGGGACTCCGCAGCCTGGCCTCCCCGGGGACTGTCTCTGGGCCATCTCGGCCCCCTCCCGCCTTCCCCTTCACTGGCCTCCTTGCCTTTGTCTCTCTCTCCAGTGTATCCATCCTTTAAGGCCCAGCCTGGTCCCCCCTGCTCCTTGAAGTCTTCCCCTATTGCTCTCCTGTCACCCACTGACTATTCTCTCCCAAGCCTCGTTAACGCCCAATAATAATGTGCTATCCCCTCTTGCCTCAAGTGTCTCAGTCTTGCCATCCTAGAGAACGTGCACTCGGACGGGAGTGGAAACTGACAGCACCCAGCCAGTAAATGCTTAAGCGCTTTTTCGTTAAGTTGTTGACGGGGAGATAAACAAGTCACCCACCTAAAGGCGGAGACCCCTTGAGATATCTTATTCCTAAATCTAGGTGCGCGCGATGGGTTTCAAGAAAGGGTGTCCTCAGGCTTTTTACTCTTAGCGGCTGCAGTCTCTCCCTTGCCAGCTCTGTCCCAGCCACGCTGATGTGGCTCTTTGATGACCAGCTCATTCCCATCCCAGGGCCTTTGCACTTGCTATCCCTTGTGCTAGGAAAATGTTTACTCTAGATCTTCTCATCAGTCCTTCCGTGCTCTAGTCAAATGTCACCTGCACCAAGAGGCCCTCCCTGACTACTATGTCTAAATTCGCCCCTGTCCCCTTCTTCTTCTTCCCCTTACTCTAATTAATTAACTTTTCTTTGTGGCATTTGTCATTACCTGGAATTATCTTACATTCTTATTTGTTTGTCTCTTATTTGTCCTCTAGAATATAAGCTCCAGGATCTTTGCTCAGTCACCATTGTTTCCCCAGCTCCTGGCAGAGAGCCTCTGACACAGGGTAGGCGCTTCGTAAATACTTGTCAAGTGAACAAAGGGGCTTAACTTTATCAAGCTTTGAACAAGCTCTTACCAAGGGCCAGGCCCTGTGCTAAGCACTCCACAAACAAATAAGCAAAAAAACCCACACCTACATTATTGCATGAATTACTTGAAACAAGCCTCTGACGGTAGATAGTAATGGTTCTGTCTTACGGGCGAGGAAGCTGAGTCTCACTCAGAGAACTTAAATGACTTGCCCAAGGTCCCATGGCTCAGAAGCTTTAGACCCTAGATTTGCTCCAGGTCTGGCAAATCTCACAGGCTAAGCTCTTAACGAGAGGCAGCGTTGCTTCCTAACCTTGGCCTCCACACAGGGGACACACTCTCTAACGAAGGGATTTGCGTCCCAAACAGAGAGTCAAAGGGATCGTCCCGAAATTCCCTAGTTAAAATGAGGCGGTGGCAGTTAGCCTGCAGACCCTTATCCCAGACTCTGGTCTGGCTCCACCCACTGACCCCCGCAGACCTCGCTTTGAAAATGGACACTGGCTTCCTTTCCTCAAATACACTCTGCTCCCCAGTGTCACAGGGTCTAGTGCAAGTTGCCCCACTCTCTGGGACCCTCTCCGGTCCTCTTGGAACCCCCGCTGTCTCTTCATCGCTCCAGAGAGGTGTCCCTGCACACCTGCAGCACACTCAGTGTGTCACGTTCACTGCATGGCCTCAGCCTGGTTATACTTGTTACGTTTTGTGAGGCTCTCCTACTAGATTGTGGGCTCCCTGAGGTTCATTCACTGCTGCTTCTCTGGGCCCAGCACAGTGCCGGACACATAGAAGGTGCTCCATCCATGTAAGCACTGGATGAACGAACGAACGAATGAACGAGAGCAGCAACTCTGACTGTGAGTTTTCCTGCCCTCCCTGGGCCTCTGAGATCCAGGGAGCAGATCCCTGGCTTACTGCTGCCTGGGGGTTTGGAGCGCTGGCCCATCTTCCCAGACTCCTGGGACCCCCTTCTCTCCACTGGGCCAAGTCCTTGGAGCTGACCCACTGCCTGCCCACACACTCACATCCAGGAAGTTCTGAAGGGGCTGGTCGGACATCAAGGTGGTGGCCTCCGAGGGAAAGTACTTGCTGCCTATGTTGTACTGGTGATTCTGCAGAAAGTCCTTCAGCTTGCCATTCTCGATCAGTTTCTGCCTCAAGGACTTCTTTCTGGTGAGCGGGACCCTGTGGCGGAGCATTTGCAAACAGATGGTTTGGAGGAAGAAGAGTAATTAGCCAAGGGGCCTGCTCATGGGGTGCCGTGGAAGGCCTGGAAGGAAAACAAAGCTGGCTCAAGAGCGGAAGAAGGAAGTCGAGAGGGGAGTTGCTCCCATTTGGGGCACAGGAATGCAGAGAGGGTACGTGGTTGCCCAAAGTCACCCGGCCCAGTGCTGGAGCTGCGGACCCAGCCCGGGCTGGACTGGAGGGTCTGGGCTGTTGACCACGTCTGCCGTGCTGTGTCCCCAGATGAGCAGAGAGGGGAGGCTTGGGACGGTTGAAGAGAGAGGAGGAAGGGAAGAGGGAAGAGGAGAAATATGGGAGGAAAGAAAGGCAGTGGGAAGGGCAGCAAAGGGAAATAGCCCCTGGGAAGCTGCTGTTCGTGCAGAGCGTCCCCCAGACTCACTTGTAGGAGGTGCACTCGGAGAGTGCTATCAAGGTGAGGAGAAGCAACCACTTCATGGTTCTTCCTGGCTCCCAAGACTCCAGAGGTGGGAAGATGGGAAGCGATACAGCAGCAGGAAGGAGCCGCTCCTTATATACAGTCCAAGTCCTCAGGCATGGCCTTATCAGCCGCTAAACGTCACTCTTTACCCTCATCGCAAACAGAAAGTTTCCTGGTAAGATTGTCCCTGCCCTGAGCCATGTTCTGGGAAGTTTCCAGTTGAGTAGCTTTCCAAGTCCTCAGGCATGACCTTATCAGCCGCTAAATGTCACTCTTTACCCTCACCGCAAACAGAAAGTTTCCTGATAAGATTGTCCCTGCCCTGAGCCATGTTCTGGGAAGTTTCCAGTTGAGTAGCTTTCCACTGTAACCGCATCCTGGGTTGGGATGGCCCTGCAGAAAGCAGGCTTATTTCTTAAATAATAGAATGCATCCAAACTTGACAAGTCGAATATTTTGACGAAATTGGTCCAAAGTGCACTTAACATTGAACACATGTCAAAGGAGCTCCAGGCACCCCGATGTGTCCTGATGGGACAGACAGCAGGGATTCTCGGAGAGCAGCTGTCCTTTCAGTGATAGGCCGTGTCCCTGAAGCTGCTTCCTCAAGCACGTTCATAGGTCCGTAGTTTGGGACTCAGGACACATTTCCCCATGGAAATGTCGTTATATGGGGTTGCTGGATGTCTAATTAGCCTATGGGCCTTATTTTGCTCTTGCTTCTCATGGCTATTGGGCTGAGTCTTGGGGAAAGTGGTGTGTACAGTACAGAGGAAGGGGATGGAGTGGAGAGGGAGTGGAAGAATGCTTCTTTTCCTGGAGGAAGCAAACTTGAAACAGGCCGAGTTCGTCTTTGGAATCTGTGCCCCTCACTTTCTGCGCCCCCTTTCTTCCTACTGCTCCTCTTCTATCCTCTCAGTTACTCAAAGCCTCCACCTTTGAGACCCCATCTGGGTCTGACTCCCAGGTGCCCCGTGCTTAAAACTTGGCTGAATCAGCTGCAGTGAGCAAAGCAATCTGGGAAAATTCATACTAGGGTGTGAATGACTTAGAAAAGTTCTCTCTCTCTCTCTCTCTCTCTCTCTTTTTTTTTGGCTGTGCCACATGGCATGTGGGATCTTAGTTCCCTGACCAGGGATCGAACCCATGCCCCCTGCTTTCCAACCCAATGGATTCTTCCCTTTGTGGGGTTTATTCAGTGGACAAAGTGGAGTGAGAACTTCTATTCAGGAATTGTGGCAGAGGTGGGTATGCAGGAGGGAGGTCGCCAGTAGGTGGCGAGACCTGTCTACGGAGTTTGCTCTGAGATCATATTCCCTGGGCCACCCCTGGTTTCTCCAACATTGGGAGACACAGATTCTATAAAAGCTCCAAATTTCCCCCAGTGCTTCTGGATGAGTTCGGAGGGGTGGGGAGTGTGGATCAAGTTTGGGACCACTGGTGTTTAGTACGAAGCATATTTGCATTTCGAACCCACCCGTTAAGACACCTTTGTGCCCCAAATGCAGATCCTTGACCCGTGTTTTCCATTTTCACATCTTTTGATGCCTGCTTTCTCTCTGCTCTCTTTTCCTCCCCCTCGAGCATTTCTCCTTTGATCTACGCTATTTGGGCGAATCTCAGCCCTTCTGTGGAGGAGCTGATGGTCCTAAAGATGCCTGCCTAGGCCTTGGGAGCAGCAGATGGAAAGCCTGGCTCAAGGGTCCCTCCTGGAGGGTGAAGGGAGGGGCATGTGCTGGGGGCTCTCTGGGGCCTTCAAAGGTACATGGTGTCTCACGCTGGGCATCATCATGATTCTTTACGCTTTATATATATGTTATGCATATATGAAATTGTTCATGATACTTTAAAAAAAAATAAAGGAGGATCTGCATACTTTCCAACTTAGAAATGGAGGCAACTGAGGTTGGGTGGAGTAGGGTGAGGCAAGGAACCCTCAGGATTGAGATGTGGGGCATGAACCATGAAGAATATTACGTGTGTTTTATTCATCTCTTATCTCCCTCAGTAAGTTATATGGTGCGTCAAGGGTTCAACATAGCATTTTAATTAATCCCCTGTAAACTCGGCTTCGTTAAGAGCGATTTGGGAACGTGCTCAGAGGAGACTCATGATTTTGTAATTGGCGGTTTCTGCCGTTAGCCAGCCGTTGCAGTAACTGACACAGAACAACATCGTTCACGTGTTTCTCTTCCCTGGCAGTGAGGGGAGACAGGGGAGCTTAGATTCACTGACCACTACTCTTAGCTCATTGTGGTAAGTGACGTTATTATCCCCATTTTACAGATGAGGAAACTGAGGGCCGGAGAAGTTGCACCACTTGCCTGAGGTGACATAGGTAAGAAGTGGTTGAACGGGGGCTTGAATGCGGGTCTCTGTCACTCCCTGTGCCTGCTCCCTTATGTACCCATGGACTGAGATGTACTGGAGACTGTGGAAAAATCTCAGGAAGAGCCTTGGCTCCAGGTTCTGGGTTTGAAGCCCAGCGCTGCCTCTGAATAGCTGCAAGACCCGGGACTGGTGATCCAATCTCTGAGAGACTCAGTTTTCTCATCAGTAAAAGGGAGATAAATAGTACCATCAATTCCATGGAATTGTGAGAGTTAAGCACAGAGCGCTCGCCAGCCATCCACATACAGCGGCTAAAATGAAGAGTGCGGACGAGAATGCTGGGCAAGTAGAGCTTTTCTCTACTGCAGGCGGGAAGGCGAGGTGGTACGGCCACTTTGGAGAACAGTGTAGCGGTTTCTTTTTTAAATATTTTTATTTTTTATGGGGCTTCCCTGGTGGCGCAGCGGTTGAGAGTCCGCCTGCCGATGCGGGGCACACGGGTTCGTGCCCCGGTCCGGGAAGATCCCACGTGCCGCGGAGCGGCTGTGCCCGTGAGCCATGGCCGCCGAGCCTGCGCGTCCGGAGCCTGTGCTCCGCAACGGGAGAGGCCACAGCAGTGAGAGGCCTGTGTACCGCAAAAAAAAAAAAAATATATATATATATATTAAATGTTTTATTTATTTTAAAAATTATTTAATTTATTTTCTTTTTAGCAGTTTCTTATAAAGTCAACATGTACCTACCATTTGGCCCAGAACTCCCCCTTCTTGGTATTTACTGAAAAGAAATGAAAAACATATGTCCCCACAAAGACCTGGACCCAAATGTTTATAACAGCTTTTTTCATAATTGCCCCAAACTGGAAACAACTTGATGTCCTTCAGCTGGTCCCTGGATAAGTGAGCAGTGTATGGCCAACGATGGAGGACCGTCAGCCACAGAAACAGATGAACTACGGGATGAATCTCATGGGTGTTATGCTGAGTGAAAGAGGCCAGACGCAAAGGCTACGTTTGTAGGATTCTATTTATATGCCATTCTGGAAAAGGCAAAATGATGGGAACAGAAAACAGGTCAGTGGTTTCTAGGGGCTGGGGTCAGAGTAGGAGACTGACTACAAGGGGGGATGGGGGAACTTTGTGGGGGGATAAAAGTAGTCTATCTCTAGATTGAACACCTGAAGAGGTAAATTTCACTCGGTGACAATAGCCCAGACACACCTGACTTTACAGCAGGTGAAGTGCTCAGCCACTGATGGCCACACAGTAGGAGCGAAGGCAAAATTGTGTCCTAGGCTCTGCCCAAGGCTGTGGAGGCCTTGGAGGGGACACACTGGATTCATTTCAAGTAAAATGATGTAATCCGACTAAAGAAAACGAAAAAGAAAAGAACAACCAGTCATCATCCCTGCTTCCATTTTGGTCCTTTGAACCATGAGTGACATCTGTCCACGCTCCGTGTCTTATGGCAGGGGTGACAAGGTTGGCAGGCTGAGGCAAAGCTCCAAGGAGCTGGGTGGGGACTGTGAATACTTCTCAGACCCCTGGTCGCTGGGCCATCCAGAAGGGCTCTTTCATTCTATCCAGGCAGTCAGGGTGGGGTGACCAGAGTCCATCTAGGAGGGACGCTCCCCTGGGCTTCCTGGAGCTGGCTTGCAGTGCTTGGAGCCCAAGATGAGGCAACGGTTTGTGGGGAACTGCTTGTCTGTGGGACCCACATGGGAATTTTGGATAGAGGAGAAATACATTTGGGAGGCAGACTCCTCAGGCAGTAACCTGCAGGACACATGCACACGTTCATTCAACACGTGTTTATTTTGTACCTGCTCTGTCCTGGGTTTGCATGGTCTAGTTGCTGGGGGTGCATCCACGAGGAAGATGGAACTAGGCCATGCCTTCGAGGAGTCTGAGGTCAGGTCAGGAGAGGACCGAGGGGGAGGCCCCTTTCCTTTCCACCTGGGGAGGCCTTTGGACCACACTAATGGGAAGCCCTAATGGGACTGATGAAGATACTGAAGTTCGGGGAAAACTTCATAAGTGGGAGGCTGACACGCTTGATGTCACCAATTCCCAATACATGGTTGACTCTGTGATGGCCCCCAATTATCCTCATCTCCTGGTATTCATGCCTCTTGTAATCCCCTCCCCTTGAACGTACGCAAGACCGATGACTTGCTTCTCGTCGATAGGATATGGCAAAGCGGATGGGGTGTCACTTTTGTGATTACATTATGTGAGATTGTTACTTGGGTCTTGCCAGCAGACTCTTCATGTAGACTTTCTCCCTTGCTGGCTCTGAATAAACAAGCTGCCCCATGAGGAGGCCCACATGGCAAGGAACGGAGGGTGACCTCCAGCCTTCAGCCAGCAAGGAACTGACGGCCCCAGTCTGACAACCCCCAAGAAACTGAATCTTGCCAGTGACCCTGTGAGCCTAGAAGATGACCTTCTCCATTCGAGCTTCAAATGATACCACATCCCTGGCTGACACCTTGACTGCAGCCTTATCAGAGGCCCTGAAACAGAGGAGGCCCTGCAGCCAAACAAGGCCTGGATTCCTGACTCACAAAAACGCTGAGATAATAAATGTGAGGTGTTGTAAGTTGCTAAGTTTGTGTTAATTTGTCACCAGCAATGGAAAGCTAATACAGGGCTAGAAACCTCCTAGAAAATTCCACAAAGGTCCACCTGGCTGCCTCATGCTTTTCTCCATTTGGGGGCCATTTCAGTGTTCTGCAAGGTGGTTTTCTGCTCAGGCAATACAAGTGACCTGAGAAGGAGGGAGTTGACATCATTGGTCTGCTTATCTGCAAACCCCCATCAGTACAGCCAGGACTGCATTTCTGTGGCTCTTCATGCTTTTCTGAGTGCTTTGAGATACATGCTCTTTTGAAAACGTATTATTCCTGCGTTATCCCCATTGACACAGTGCAGAAGAGTTAAGTGATCAGTGCAGGTTCACACAGCTAAGTAGTGACACAGGCAGGACTGGAACCCAGGTCTTAGAAGGCTCTGGTCTTGGGAGGCTCTGGTCCCGGGCCGGGCTCTGTGGCCACACACATCCACCTGGTTTCTGTCCGTTGGTTAGAGTGTACAGTGGACATTCCGTGATGCCTGCCGCCCATCACAGCCCAGGGGCACTCAGAGAAGCCATCCTATCCAGTCCCCAGAGGAGCTCTTGGGAGGGAAGGTGGAATCCTGACTCTAGGACTGAGCATTCTCCATGAAGTCTGATGTCAGCCAGGGCTGATCCGTGACCGCCAGCAGGGAAACCGCGTAATCTCATTGTGCCAGACTGGCTTGGCAGAAAGATTAGATAGCAACATTTACTTTGCCATTAGCCTTACCTGACACTTGGCTTTGAGGGGCTTGCGAACTGCACTGCCAGTGCATGGTACCCCCTGCCAAGGGCACAGGTGTTCAGAAATGTTCCGTGAACATAGCAAATCAAGCAGTGGAAGGAAATCTAAAGAAGTGAATTATGGCAAGCCTGGCATGGAATATTAAGCATGACAAGTGTTTCTGAGCAGGTCTGAGAGGCCTTGGGATGGCTGGTCCCCTGGGATCTTTCAGTCAGGGTCTCACCCCAGGCACGTGGTCATCCAACAATACAGAGAGCATTTTTCCACTCCCCAGTCCCAGATCTGTGGAGTTTCTCCAGGCTTTAAAAATGAAAATTTTAATTAAGAACATTTTGGGGCCCATTTATTGCAAATAATGTATGTTCATTGCAGATATTTATAGGTTAATAAAAATTTTTAAATGACTCAACTCCACTACCCAGAGCTATCCACCATTAATGTTGTCAATGAATATATTTACTTACTTACAAAAATGAGGCCATACAATACCGTACACATGGTTTTACAACCTGATATTTATTTATTTATATTCCAGTTTTATTGAGATGTCATTGACATACAGCCCCGTGTAAGTGTAAGGTGTACAGCATAATGACCTGACTTACATACATCACGAAACGATGACCACGATAAGCTTAGTGAACATCCATTTTCTCATACAGATAGAAAATTCAAGAAATAGAAAAAAATTAGTTCTCTCGTGATGAGAACTCTTGGGATTTACTCTGTTAACAGCTTTCATATATAACATACAGCAGTGTTAATTAAATTTATCAAGTTGTACATTACACCCTTAGTACTTATTTATCTTATAACTGGAAGTTTGCACCTTTTGAGGGCCTTCATCCAAGTCTCCCTTCCCCTAATCCCACCTCTGAGAACCACAAATCTGATCTCTTTTTCTATGAGTTTGTGTCTTTGTTTTTGAAGTATAATTGATCTACAGCACTATGTTATTTCCTGTTACACAGGGTGCTTTGGTATTTCTATACATTTCAAAATGATCAGCGCAATAAGTCTGGTTACAATATGTCACCATACAAATATATAATTATTGACTGTATTTCCCACACTGTACGTTTCACACCTGTGACTCATTTATTTTGTAACTGGAAACTTGTACCTGTTAATCTCTTTCACCTGTATCTTTCCTTCTCCCACCCTGCTCCTGTCTGGTGACTACCTGTTTGTTCTCTGTATCTATGACTCTACTTCTGTTTTGTTATGTTTGTTCATTTGTTTCATTTTTTAGATTCCACATATAAATGAAATCATACAATATTTGTCTGTCTCTGTTTCACTTATTTCACTAAGTATAATACCCTCTAGGTCTGTCCATGTTGTTGCAAATGGCAAGACTTCCTTCTTTTTTATAGTGGAGTAACATTCCATTGTATGTGTGTGTGTATATATATATTGCAAATATATATATGTCACATCTTCTTTATCCATTCATCTATTGATGGTCCCTTAGATTGCTTCCATATCTTGGTGATTGTAAATAATGCTGAAGTGAACATAGGGGTGCATCTATTTACTAATTTCTTAAGTTCAAATGCATTTTAAGAACCATGCATTTTACTCCCCACCACGTGTCTATGGTTTTTGACATCATACTTTACATCTTTTTGTTTTGTGTATCCCTTAATTACTTATTGCAGCTATAGATGATTTTATTACTTTTGTCTTTTAACCTTCCTACTAGTTTTAAATGTGATTGATTTTCTACCTTTACTGTATAAATGCCTTTACCAATGAGATTTTTCCTTGTGTAATTTTCATGTTTCTAGTTGTGGCCTTTTCTTTTTCGCTTAGAGAAGTCCCTTTAGCATTTCTTGTAAAGCTGGTTTGGTGGTGTTGAACTCTCTTAGCTCTAGCTTGTCTGTAAAACTTTTGATCTCCCCATCACATCTGAATGAAAGCCTTGCCAAGTAGTGTATTCTTGGTTGTAGGTTCTCCCCTTCCATCACTTTAAATACATCATACCACTCCCTTCTGCCGCAGAGTTTCTGCTGAAATCTCAGTTGATAGCCTTATGGGAGTTCCCTTGTATGTTAAGTTGTTGCTTTTCCTTTGCTGCTTTTCATGTTCTCTCTTTATCTTCAATCTTTGACATTTTAATTACAGTGTGTATTGGTGTGGTCCTCTTTGGGTTGATTCTGTTTGAGACTCTCTGTGCTTCCTGGACTTGGATGACTGTTTCCTTTGCCAGGTTAAGGAAGTTTTCAGCTATTATGCCTTTTTTTTTTTTGAATTTTTTTTTTTTTTTTGTCTGTGTTGGGTCTTCGGAGCTGTGCACAGGCTTTCTCTAGTTGCAGCAAGCGGAGGCTACTCTTCGTTGTGGTGTGTGGTCTTCTCATTGCTGTGGCTTCTCCTGTTGCGGAGCATGGGTTCTAAGCGCACAGGCTTCAGTAGTTGCAGCACACAGGCTCAGTAGTTCCAGCATGTGGGCCCTAGAGTGCACAGGCTTCAGTAGTTGTGGTGTATGGGGTCAGTTGTCACGGCACGCGGGCTCTAGGGCATGCAAGCTTCAGTAGCTGTGGTGCACGGGCTCAGTAGTTGTGGCACACAGGCTTAATTGCTCCGCATGTGGGATCTTCCAGAACCAAGGATCAAACCGGTGTCCTCTGCATTGGCAGGCAGATTATTGACCACTACCCACCAGGGAAGTCCCTATTATGTCTTTAAATATGTTCTCTGCCCCTTTCTCTCTCTCTTCTCCTTCTGGGACCCCAATAATGGGAATATTAGTGTGCTTGATATTGTCCCTTTAACTCTCCTTATTTATTTAAAATTTTTTATTTTTTATTATTTATTTATTTATTTATTTATTTTTGACTGCGTTGGGTGTTCGTTGCTGCATGTGGACTTTCTCTAGTTGCGGCGAGCAGGGGCTACTCTTTGTTGCAGTGTGTGGGCTTCTCACTGCGGTGGCTTCTCTTGTTGCGGAGCACGGGCTCTAGGTGCGTGGGCTTAGTTGCTCTGCGGCATGTGGGATCTTCCCAGACCAGGGCTTGAACCCGTGTCCCCTGCATTGGCAGGCGGATTCTTAACCACTGCACCCCAGGGAAGTCCCTCCTCATTTCTTTTCATTCTTTTTTTCTGTTAAGCTTCCGTGATTTCCACTACTCTGTCTTCCAGCTCACTGATCTGCTCCTCTGTAACATTTACTGTTGATTCCTTCTCGTGTATTTTTCATTTCAGTTATTGAATTCTTCATCTCTGTTTGGTTCTTCTTTATATTTTCTAACTCTTTGCTACAAACGTCTAACTTCTCAGTCTGTTCATCCAATCTTCTCTCAGTTTCTTTGATTATCATTATGATCATTACTTTGAACTCTTTACTGGGTAGGTTGCCTATCTCCTCTTCACTTAGTTCTTCTTCTGGGGCTTTATCTTGTTCCTTTGTTTGGAATGTATTCTTCTGTCTCTTCATTTGGCCTAATTTGCTATTTTTATTTCTATGTATTTGGTAGGTTGGTTACATTTTCCAACTTTGGAGAAGTGGCCATCTGTTGAAGATGTCCTATGCGTCCCAGCAGTGCACTGCCCTATAGTCCCAGAGTTATATGCTCTAGGGATGCCCTGTATTTGGGCTGTGTGGGTCCTTCTGTTGTGGTGAGCTGACCACTGTGGGTGGTCTGGTAGGTGTGGATGGCCCCCAGTCTAGTTGGTTGCCTGGCCCTGCCTTGTGCAGAGACTGCTGGCCCCTGGTAGGCGGGACCAGGTCACAAAGCTGCTGGTTGCAGGGCCCTGGAGGTCCCAGGGCCAGTGCTGGCCTGCTGGTGGTCAGAGCCAGGTTCCTGGGTCTCTGGTGGCAGGGGCCTGGGGGTCCCAGAGCTGATATCAGCCCGCTGGTGGGTGGGGCTGGATCCTGGAGCAGCTGGTTGAGGGACCCAAGGTGTCCCAGAACTGGTGGGCAGGGTCAAGGCCCAGGGGATGCTAGGGCTGGTACCCACCCACTGGTAGGTGAGGCTGGGGCCTGGGGCTAATGCCAGCCCAGTGGTGGCTGAAGCTGGGTCTTGGAGTTTCTGCCTATAAGGTCAGGGGGTTCCAGGGCTGGCGTCAGCCTGCTGGTGGGTGGAGCTGAGGCCCAGGGGGTTCAGGGGCTAATGCTGGCTCACTGGTGGGCAAAGCTGGGTCCCAGGGTCTCTGGATGCAGGGCCCTGGGGGTCCTGGGGCTAGTGTTAGCATACTGGTATGCAGGGCCAGGTCCTGGCCCCTCAGGTGGACAGGGCTGTGTCCCAGGGTGGCTGTAGGCTCAGAGGGTCTCAAGGCAGCATGCCTGCTGGTGGGTGGGGCTGTGTCTCCAACTGGCTAGTGCAACCTGATTTTAAAAGAAAAACTAAGTGTTCATGTATTTTCCAAGTGATTTCTTAAAAGTTTACATCATTATTTTTTAAACTTAAAATATAATATGCACACAGAACAATGCATGTCATAGGGAATAGCTTGATGAATTTCCACAAATATATCCATGTAACCGCTATCCAGATCAAGAAACAGAATGTTACAAGTACCCCCAAAGCTCCCCCAGGCTCCCTTCCAGTTACAAACCCAGCCCCCAGAACCAAGTGTAATCACTGCTCTAACTTCAAACAGCAAAGATTACTTTGGCCTATTTTTGTACCTTAGATAAACGGCACCATGTAGCAAGCATGCTTGTGTGTCCAGCTCGTTTGCTCAAAATTATGTTTGTGGGGTACACAGCAGTATTGTGTATAGGTACAGATCGGTTATTTTCATTGCTGTATGTATTTTTCCACTGTGTAAATATACACTATATTTATCTCTCCTCTAGTTGTTGGGCATTTGGGTAGCTTCCAGTGTGGAGTTCTTAGGAATAGTGCTGCTATGAACATTCTAGTACATGCCTTTTGGTGAACATGTGCATGCATTTCTGTTGGGTATAGACCCAGGAGTGGAACTGTTGGAGCACAGGGTAGGCAGATGTTTAGCTTTAGCAGGAACTGCTAAACAGTTTTCCAAAGTTCTATCATTTTGTACCCCCACCAGCAGCATATGAAGGTTCCACCTGCTCCACGTCTGTTCTAGCGGGTATAAGGAGGTATCCTCTTGTAGTTTTGATTTGCATTTCCTGATGAATAGTAACGTTGAGCACCTTGTCACGTGCCTATCGGCTCTTTGTATGTCTTCTTTTAGGAAGTATCTACTCAAGTCTTCTGCCCATTAAAAAAATTAGGGTGTTTGTCTTTTATTACAATTTGTAGGAGTTTTACAACAGAAATTTAATTTGTTAGGAGCAAAATATCTTTTCCTAAAACATTACGTGCACGTGCTGCCGTTATAGAAAAAGGAGGACAGCGGAGTTGCTCAGGCAGCGGAGGGGATGAAGACCCACCAGCCCCACAAGACGTCTCTATGGAACCCTTGGGAATCAAAGGAACACAGTTTGAAAACCCCAGCGCAGTCCATCTCCCTGGGGCAGATGGAACAAAGCCCCTTCCACCCAGACAAGTCACCAGGGCAAGGAGGCAGATGAGAGCCAGTGGCAGTAAGGCATAGGTGCCCGGGAGCATGATAATGGCTAACATCTGTAAAGGCACCCGTGTGATGTGAGTTAAGTCTCATTTCAACAACGCTAGGAAGTACGTACTCCGGTTTTAATGATGGGGTCCAGAGAGGTTCAGTAACTTGTTAAAGGGTTACACAGCTGGCAGGGGGCAGAGCTGGGGTTCAAACCCAGGTTGTCTGGTTCCTGGGTCCACACTTGTGCCTCTTTTGCTGCCTCTTAGAATGTGGCATCCCAGGAAGACACACACACACACACACACACACACACACACACGCCCAGTTTCAGAGCTCCCAAAGCCCATTCCTGGGGTCCAGCCTTGAGCAAATAGAGTTGTTGACCGTGGATAAGGCGACATACAGGTAGTGAGCTCTGCTCTGTGAGAGGTATGTAGGCAGAGGCTGAGATGCCATCTAGCAGCTGGTGCAGAATAGATATTCCATACAGATTAATTAAGTGAATGAATGAATGAATGAATGAGTTTCCCCCTGGGGATAGCAGGAGCCTGCTCGCCTTCAGGGGCAAGGACCATGGGGAGTGAGAGCCATCCTGGGCTTTGATAACCCCAACTCTGTGGGTCCTTGACTAGGGGGGCGCGGGGCACTGTGGTCCAAGCTCTTGAGGACAGGCAGGAAGCAGAGAGGAGGCAGTAGTTCCTGGGGCAGGAATATACCCACACAGAGTCCAGGGAAGGGAAAGGCATAGCCAGAGCCTTAACCCCAACCTCCCACAACCAGGCTGGTCGGCCTTCAGAAAGGGTTCTGACATTTGCTTTGGGTAAAATGCAAGAGAAGGCCTTGGGGGAGGCAGAAATTTGAAACTGGTCCGAGCAAGGGTTAACTGGAAGCAGACAAGGAAATGTTTGGAACCTGGGAGTGGGCTGGCGGGGGATGGAGTTATTAACCAGGGTACGGAAAATTCCTGAGAACTGGAGCGTAACCAAGGAATTGGCTTGAAGTCCCACAGCAGGGACAAAGGGATTCTCAGAAGGCCCCTGCTGCCCCTCGCAGCCCCTCACTCCTCCTCATTGTGCCTCCTCTGAGCTGGACCTGCCCAGGGCTGCAGCACGAACCTACTGGAGATGGTGGCCTGGGTGAACCCCACTTGAGGACAGAGGTCAAGGTTCGTTCTGCTGATAATGGGTCTCGCCCCACCGGCCCCCATCTGCTTTGTTCTCCATATCTCTAACGCCACATTGCTCCCCGGTGAGCACAGCTCTGGACCCGATCCTCTGTGCATTTTCTGATCCAATCTGATTTGATGGAGGCCCTGTTCTTTCTTGCGATGACCTGGGTCCTGGCTTCTGACTGGTATCTTTATCATGTTTGGTTACAGCGGAGGGAGCTGGGTGTGACAGGGGTGTGGAGGGGTGTATTTAATGCGCTCCTGCTCCAGATGGACAAAGCCATTCTTAAAGCAGCCGGGGGACCCGGCCCTCCCCGCCCAAAGGGCCTGCGGCGGCAGCAGCTTCGGGCGACTTCACGCCTTGGCTGACTTGGGGGATGAGGCCGCAGTTGCAGCGGAAGGCTTTGCCATCTTCTCATGCCCTCCTGCCTGCCTTGCACCACCCGCCGTGGCTGGGTTCCTGAGCACCCAGATACCTCGTGATGCCTTTGCCTTGCTCACCTCTTCCTTCCTTCATTCATTCCACGGGCGACGCATATGCCTGCTGGTGGGTGGGGCTCAACGGAGGTGAATCAGCTGTGAATTTTACTCTTAATGGGTTCACATCTGAATGGGAGGAATAAGACCCATTTTAAAATCATTGTAAGACAGAAAATGACAGTCATAGTTAACTAGAGCAGGATACTGAAAAGAGACAAAGTGCTATGGGGCATTTAGAAAAAGGAGCTCACTTCCAGGGTGCATCCAGGAGGCCGCCATGGAGGCGGAGGCATTTGATCTCTCTTAATAATGTTTGGATTGGAAGTTAAAATCCCCCAGGGGGAATCACGTTTTCACAGGGATCTGGACTTGGCACACGTTGGGCTAATGGGTGAGCATCAAACACACCAGCTGACCCTGTGGAATGAGCTTCGGACCGCTAGGAAAGGTAGAGGAGGGTTCCGAGACTGGCTGGAGGCTCCGAAATCACATTGCTGGTGTACAGGCAACAGCAGCCTCGCAAGTTTTCGCAGCGGGAGGCGGACCTGTGTTATGGGGACTGGAGCCCTAGGCCTGCCTCCTCTGGCCCCTTTGGCCCAGGCCACGGTCCCCATGGTTGGCTCAGGTAAGGCTGCAGGCAGACCGCTACCAGTGGGTCATACGGGCAGGGGTGGGGAGGGGAGGTGTCACAGTCCCAGCTCAATGCTGAGAGCTGTGACTTGGACTGGGACAGCTTGCCTTCCAGTCTTCCCGTAGGTCAGCCTGGGCCATTTGACCTCTAGTGGGCGGCACCCTCCCTGGCCTCTGGGCCTGGACGCGTGCTGTTTCCTCTGAATGCGCTTCTCTCTCCTCACCTGGTATAGGGGTCAGAGTCCTTGCAGGAAGCAGATGGCCGCCCAGAGGTTTGATTGAAAAGGCTTAGGGAGGGGCTGTGTACAGGGGTGGGGAGCAGGGTGACCCCCAAGAGGGATGCTGGGAGGCACAGGAGCCAGCGGCACTGGGAGTGGGGAGAGGCCAGGGAGGAAGCAGCACCACCAGAACCTGGGGCTCTTAAATATCTATTTATTTATTTGGCTGCGCCGGGTCTTAGTGGCGGCATGTGGGATCTAGTTCCCCGAGCAGGGATAAAACCCAGGCCCCCTGCATTGGGAGCGTGGAGTCTTAACCACTGAACCACCAGGGAAGTCCCAGAACCTGGCGTTCTGAAGGCAGAGGGATGCAGGGCCTGGGATCACAGAGCACAGCAGTGAGTGTCTGTGCCCTCCCCACCTTCCGATCTCCGCTAGGGCTTCTAGGCCCACCCTAGGGGCCTGTGGGCAGCCTCCTGGGCTCTGAGCAGGGCAGATCCCTGAGAAAGAATCTGGAGGCCAAGGAAAAAAAAGGGCCCCTGGTACCTCCCATCTCCCTTAGGTTTTAGCATCATCCCCCTCTGCTGTCCTGTCCCCCAGCGCTAAGAACTTGTGGCCTGACCACACGCGGTGGACTGTGAACCCAGGACACGGACAGGGTCTTCCCAGCCTTTCATGACAGCACCTGCTCCGGCCTGGCCCAGAGCGTGGAGAATGTAAAGACGGAGCTGATAAACAGGGGTCGGGCCTTGGTTCAGCTCCTGCCTCCTTGTCAGTGACCTTGAGTGACCTTTCTGTGAGCCTCACGGTCCTCAGTTCTAAAATGGGCATTAAAACCTAGCCTGTTGGGTCATTGATAGAATGAAATAGGTCCATAGTCGGCAACAGAAAAATGTAGGGCCCTTCGCTCCTCACTTCTGTTGTGGGAAGGAAAGAAATGTGACCTTGTTATGGTCAAAGCACTAGAACAACATTATAAGAGATGAAATCATTCATAACTCTCCCTTCCTAAGGTAAGTCTTTTTTCTTTTTTAATTTTTAAATTAAAAAATTTTTCTTGACAAGTAGTTGATTTACAATGTTGTGTTAATTTCTGCTGTACAGCAAAGTGGCCCATATATATATATATATATATATATATATATATATATATATATATATATATATATTCTTTTTCATATTCTTTTCCATTATGGTTTATCACAAGTATTGAATAGGTCCCCTGTGCTATACAGTAGGATCTTGTTGTTTATCCATCCCATATATAATAGTTGGCATCTGCTAATCCCACACTCCCAGTCCTTCCCTCCCCCACCCCCCTCCCCCTCGGCAACCACAAGTCTCTGTGCCTGTGAGTCTGTTTCTGTTTTGTGGATAGGTTCACTTGTGTTGTCTTTTAGATTCCACATATAAGTGATATCATATGGTATTTGTCTTTCTGTTAAGGTAAATCTTTTCTTTTTTGAATATTCCCTTCATTATCTTTTTGTTGGCAGGAAACATCTAAAATTTTAGAAAAACTTTTTATTATTTTAAGTTTTTTGGCCATACTGTGTGGCATGCAGGATCCTAGTTCCCCGACCAGGGATCGAACCCGTGCCCTCTGCAGTGGCAGCGTGGAGTCTTAACCACTGGGCCTCCAGGGACGTGCCTAAAAAAAACTTTTTGTTTTGAAAATATTACAAATCTACGGAAAAACTACAAGAATAGGGGCACAAACTTCCATATATACTTCACCCATTATTGACATTTTACCATATTTACTCTGTCTCTGCGCACACACACACACACACACACACACACACACACACACACAGTTACTACATTTTGCTCAGATAATCTGAGTCGGTTGTAGACATCATGACCTTTCCTCCTGATCTTTAGTGTGATTCTCCAAAGAACAAAGACATTTGCTTACAGAACCATAGATTCGGGAAACTTAACACCGATGCAACACTATTATCTAATACGTGGCAATGTTCAGATTCCGTCAATTGTCCTAAAATTGCCCCTTTTAGTGATTTTTCAGCTCCAGGGTTTTACCCAGGGTCACATATTATTTTTGGTCATCTCGTCACTTCACTCGCCTTCAGTCTGGAATGGCTCCTCAGCCTGCATTTGTTCCTGATGCTGACAGTTTTGAAAAGTGCAGGCCAGTTTTGTAGAACGTCGCCTGATTTGGGGTTGTTTGATGTTGTCTTACCGTTAGATTCAGGTTATGTGTTTTTTAGCAGGAATATCATAGAAGCAATGCTGTGTCCTTCTCAGTGCATCATATCAGGAGGCACATGACTTGTCCCTTTACTGGTGACATTAACTTTGATTACTTGGTGAAGGTGGTGTCTCCCACCAAACTTCTCCACTGCAGTTATTGGGCTGTGATTATGAAGGTATTCAGCAGGGAGATGCTATGAGAATGTATAAGTAACCTGTGGCCCATTTAATCTTCACCCGAAGTTTAAGCAACCATTGAGGATTTCTGCTTGAATCAATGATTGAAATGATGCTTGTAGAGTTGTAATTTTCTGTTGTTTCTTTTACATTTCAGTTATTTATTTATTTTGGCTGTGCCGTGCAGCATGTGGGATCTTAGTTCTCTGACCAGGGATCAAGCCCATGCCCCCTTCAGTGGAAGCATGGAGTCTTAACCACTGGACCTCCAAGGAAGTCCATACATTTTTCACATTGTCATTCTTTGGTAAGGAAGAGATTTCCTTTCATCTTATTTATTTGTTTATTTATCTGTTTACATTTATTTATCGGTATGGACTCACAGGTTCTTGTTTTAGTCATAATCCATTATTATCATTATTTATTTTCATGCTTAAATTTCCCATATCTGGCCCACGGGAGTCCCTTAAGCTGACTCCTGTATTCTCTTGACACGTCCCAGGTTTTTTTTTGTGTGTTTATTGGTGTTATCGGCTGAATCATGTCCCCCAACCCCCAACAAATCCATTTGTTGACGTCCTAACCCCCAGTACTTCTGAATGACTGTATTTGGAGGTAGAGATGATTAAGATTAAATGAGGTCACCAGGGTGGACCCTAATCCAATCTGACAGGTGTCATAAGAAGAGGAGATTAAGACACAGACACGCACGGAGGAAACACCCTATGAAAACACAGGGAGAAGACTGCTGTCTACATGCCAATGAGAGAGACCTTAGAAGAAACAACCCTGCAGACACCCTGATCTCGGACTTCCAGCCTCCAGAACTGTGAGGACATAAATGTCTGCTGTTTAAGGCACCCAGTCTGTGGTATCTGGTATCGGCCTATGCAGACTGATACAGTTGGCAATGTTTATACCTCTTGCTTTTGCAGAGTTGTACTCAGCACGAGCCAATGACATGGTGTTTCCTTAACATTGATTTCACATAAATTTGTCACCAAAATATTTATTGACCATCTATGGTGTCCCAGGCTCTAGTTGAGGCACTGGAGATTCATGAAGGATCAAGACAAACCCAAATCCCTGCCCTCATGAGTTTATACTCCAGGGAAGGACACAGATAATCAAAGATAAAGAAATAAATGATAGGGCTTCCCTGGTGGCGCAATGGTTGAGAGTTCGCCTGCCGATGCAGGGGACACGCGTTTGTGCCCCGGTCTGGGAAGATCCCACGTGCCGCGGAGCGGCTGGGCCCGTGAGCCATGGCCGCTGAGCCTGCGCATCCAGAGCCTGTGCTCCGCAACGGGAGAGGCCACAACAGTGAGAGGCCCGCGTACCACAAAAAAAAAAAAAAATAATAAATGATATAGTGTGTGAAATGGTGATGTGGGAGGAAAGTGAAAGCAAGGGAGGGGACAGGGAGGGTTGACATTTTAGATAGAGGAGGGGTCATTTGCCTATAGATCTGAAGGAGGTGAGGAAGGGAGTGTAAGTGTGTTTGTGACCCGGGATTCAGGCTGCAAATCTGTGGCCATAGTCCACACTCATCACTTTAAGAGCCAGGACCCGATTCCTTCTGGGTGATAATTTCCCTGATGTTAGAATCTAGGGTGGTTTCCAACTTTTACTGGTATAAATCAAATCCCTGGGACAATATTTATAGCTAAATATATATATTTGGAATCCATTTGTCAAAGTGTGATTATCAGGTCTAAATGTGGGAGAGTTGATGTGACAGTGGTTTCATGTTGCTAAATAGCCCTTACAAGTATCAGTAGTTGGAAACAATGGGCAGGTCCCCCGGCAGAGTGGTAAGACCATGCGGAATGTGCCGGCAATATCCATCTTGGCCACTAGATGTCAGTGCTTCACCACCCGTTCCAGGATGCTTTTTCTATGGGAATCAATTTGCTCCCTCAGGCAACTCCAGCAAAGAGAAGGTCCTCTCTTTGTCGGAAGCCGCTGTCTTTTATAGAATAATGCTCAGCTTTCCCCTGATCTTAAACGCCATTCCTGAAAAACCTAAGACAAGCATAAGATAAGGGGAAAAACTGCCCATATTGCTACCATCTTTGTGTAACCAGTGTTACACACATTTGGTCCTTCTCTGGGGTACGAGTGAAAGAATAACAAACAGCTCATGCTACTGTGTGTCAGGCACTGTCCTAAAGGTTTTCTATAGATATTAATGTAATCCTCACTATAGCTCTAGAAGGGTTAGGGACTATTCTTTCCTGTATATCTATATATCTGTCTGATTGAGTTGTATTTCAAATATCATAATTTCTACCATTTAAGGTGTACAGTTTAGTGGTTTTTCATATATTCATGAAGTTGTACGTCCATCATCATGATTTAAATTTAGAACATTTTCAACACCCCAGAAAGAAACTCTGCACATATTGGCAGTAAAACTCTACTCCCTTCCCTCCAATTAGAAAAGACTATTCAAGGCTTCCCTGGTGGCGCAGTGGTTAAGAATCTGCCTGCCAATGCAGGGGACACGGGTTCAAGCCCTGGTCCAGGAAGATCCCACATGCCGCGGAGCAACTAAGCCTGTGTGCCACAACTACTGAGCCTGTGCTCTAGAGCCCGCGAGCCACAACTACTGAGCCCGTGTGCCATAACTACTGAAGCCCGTGTGCCTAGGGCCCGTACTCTGCAACAAGAGAAGCCACTGCAATGAGAAGCCCGTGCACCACAACGAAGAGTAGTCCCCACTCACCACAACTAGAGAAAGCCCACGTGCAGCAAGGAAGACCCAACACAGCCATAAATAAGTACAAAAAGGAATGAATTTATAAAAATAAAATAAATAAATTGCATTTCTCTGATTTAAAAAAAGGACTATTCATTTTTTAAAAGGATTTATGTGTTTATTTATTTATTGTAGTAATAACATTTAACATGAGATCTACTATCTTAACAAAATGTCAAGTGCACATACAGTATTGTTAACGATAAGCACCGAGCCGTACAGCAGATCTCTAGAACTTACTCAGCTTGTGTAACTGAAACTTCGTGTCAGATGAATAGCAACTCCACATTTTCCCCCTCCCTGACCCCTGACAACCATCATTTTACTCTCTGCTTCTATGAGTTTGACTATTTTAGATAACTTATATGGGTGGAATCATACTGTATTCGTCCTTCTGGATTTGTCCTGCTTATCTCACTTAGCATAACATCCTCAAGTTTCATCTATGTGGTTGAAAATGGCAAGATTTCCTTCTTTTTTAAAGGCTCAATAATATTCCATTGTATATCTCTACCACATTTCCTTTATCCATTCAACTGTTGATGGAGCTAAGTTGTTTCTGCATCTTGGCTATTGTGAATGATGTTGCAACGTACATGACAGGACAAATACCCCTTTGAGATCATGGTGTGAAGTTTTTGGAATACATACCCAGAAGTGGGATTGCTGGATCAAACAGTAATTCTCTTTTTAAGTTTTTGAGGAACCTCCATTCTGTTTTCCAGCGGCTACACCATTTTACATCCCCACCAACAGTGTACAGGGTTCCACATCCTCTTCAACACTTGTTATCTTTTGATTTTTGATAATGACCATCCTAACTGGTGGGAGATGGTATCTCATTGTCATTTGATTTGCATTTTCTTGATGATTAGTGAGGGAGGAACTGAGCTTATCCCAAATTTACAGAATAGGAAACTGATGTCCAGAGATGAACTTACCAAGGTCACATGACTGGTAAGGGTCAGAGGTGGGATTTGAACCCAGGCAGAAAAGCTCCAGGATGTACATGCCTGGCGAGTACGCCGCATTGTCTTCCGTGTGTTTAGCAAACCTGGGATCATGCTGTTTTGTATTCTGTTCTTTTCTCTCAATGTCATATTGGAATGATTTCTCATAACATTAAATGTTCTGCTGAAACACAATTTTAAGGCGGTTGGTTGCATGATGACCTAACTATGCTGTGGACACTTTATGTTTACTGGACCTGGGACGTCCCAGATTTTCCCTTTTGTAGGAGACTCTGAGGACTACATCCTGCTTATTTATGTTTGCAGGTGCTTCTGATCATCGCTTTAGCATAAACCTTAGAAGCAAAATTACTGGGACAAGACTATACATATTTTAAGAACAAGTCATTCCAAAAAGATTGTACCAACTTACAGTCTTTCAAGAAGTGTTTAGGATCTATCTTTCCCTGTTTTTTCTACCTTTTCTCTCACCGGTGGCTATAAATCTCTTTGGTCTGCATTGGGTAAAGGATAAAAGTGGAAGGTGGGGGAAGATTGTTGCTTCGAAGATCAGACTTTGGGACTTCCCTTGGCGGTTCAGTGGTTAAGAGTCCACACTTCCAAGGCAGAGGACATGGGTTTGACCCTGGTTGGGGAATTAAGATCCCACATGCTATGCAGCGCAGACAAAAAAATAGAAATAAAATTAAAAAGTTGATGGAGATCAGAATTTCTCCTCATGTTGGTAGCACAGGCTACAAATATAGAGCCTCAGGAACAGTGGGCTCATAACCGACACAGCTCCAGCCCTGGCCTTAGGCTCATCTAGGGAGGCAAAGCCTGACTCTTTCTGCTTGATATTACGGCAGTAAGCCACGCTGACACCGTGTGTGTCCCGACATGATGCAGCAGTGCGTTCTAGTGGAAGCATCTGCTAATGCATCCATTCATTTACTCAGCATGTATTTACTGAGGGCCTTCGACGTGCCTGTAGCCACTACTGCAGCCACAAGATTGCAGGAGACTTCCTTCATCTGTACAAGGGGGGTCATGCCCCGCAGGGGCTCATGGGGAGACAGTGAAATGCACATGTAATTAACCACAGCTATTATTCTTACTCTTATTGGTAGTTTCTCCCCAACAGAGACATTGCTTATGGTTCCATGAAGACCACTTGGAAAATGAGTTTGACAAACTGTTCACTTGAGTCTCCATTAAGCCCATGCATGATATTTGCTGTTTTAAAAAAAATGCCATTTCTGCTCTCACCTTTTCCCCCTTTGTCAGCTCTGCAACCAGTCCTCTTTCACCCCCCCCAAGCCGATCGTAATCCAGGGCCACCCCAGAGGGACCAGACACACGGAACCGTGGACGTTCGGCAGGTGTGCACAGAGAAGGTAACTGCAAGGCTTAGGGGTGTGTTTCAGGGTGGGGTGACAAGACTGAAGTGAATGCCCCCCTCTCGCCCGACTGCAGCCTTTCCCTGGTCCCTGAAGAGGAAGCCCCTCACTCCTCTGGCCCCCTACCCACACCTGTGTTGCTTTCTCCATCTGGCCCTCCCCATTGGGGGTTGTCTCTTTATGTGTCTCCATGAATCGGTGGCGGGTTCCTAACCCAGCCCTCTATCCCTGGGGTCCACCCCAGCACCTGGCACATAGTAGGTGCTCAGTAAATTTGTCCTGAATGGAGAGATGAGGAAGGAAAGGCGTCGTCCCTTTCGCTGATTTGTCTTGGCCGAGTAAAGGCCCATACCGTGCATTGCGTGGGGTGTGTTTTCCACCTTGTTTATTCTTCCCTGCTCCTTCTCTCATGTGGGTCTCCCTCCACCTCTGACCCCTGCTGTCCCCAGCCTGGGCCTCTGCTTCCAGGTGGGAAGAAGTGATGCTTCCACTCCAAATGTGCCAAACCATGGCAGCTCGAACCAGTGGTTTGTAGCTCTGCCCCTGGAGGAAGCTCAGAAACGCTGAAGGCTTAGTGCACCCTGGGGCCCCTTTACATGCGTGACATCCTCGCCAGCAGCCTTGGAGGCCAAGGGAAGGAGCATGCTGGGCCCTGGAGGGGTGGGCATGGCTCAGGGATCCACACGGCCCATCACTTGGGAAGTGGGACTGGAAAGGACACTGCAGGTGTGACACTGGCAGAGAGCTGGTGACTGGGGTGGGGGGACAAACGGGAACCATCTCAGCTTGAAGGGCCTCACCCAGAAGCCCGCTGGAGCAGGCCACTGCCAAAGGTCCTGTGAGATTGGAAGGGTAGAAGGTATTTTTATTACCCGTTACCATCCCTCTGAAAGAGGAGGGGGCGGAGTTGGTGGGGGCCATCACAAACTCTTCCACTGTCTAGAACACTCGCGGAAATTTCCTTGGGGCCTGCCTCGCCCCAGCTGCAGTCACGTGGTGCTGGAGGAGACTGTCAATCACGTTGGGCAGGGCCACGTGATCAAGTAAAGCCAATCATAGTACCCCCAAGCCCCCCGCCAGGATGGTTGCTCCAGGGCTGGACACGTGATCTGAGGTGGCCCAATCAGAGCCCTCCTTGGTATCCTGAGGTTTTTCTGAGCTCTTTCCTTAGGGATTAGACGCGTTAGGGATATATGTGTAGAAGTGTGAGGGAAGAAAGTTGTCAGGCTAAGAGAATCAAAGATGAGAGACGGGAAAGAGTGAGGGAGAGAAAGAGGGAGCTGATGGCTTCTGATTCCTTGGGTCCAGTCACTGAGATCTTCGCCTCTGCTGTGGTTCCTGTGTCCCGGATCCCCAGTGTCCTTCCAGTAAGTCTCCCCTTTCCTTAAAGCCACTTGGAGTTGGGCTCCTCTCACTTGTGGTTCAGATCCTGCCCGGTCATGATGCACCTCCCCGACCCAAAGAGAGGCACCCATTTGTATTAGCACCTTTGAGAATGGAAACTTTTATTCTTTGCTGAGAATGGGGCTTTGCAGAGCACCACAGTCCACCGCCATCCCTGGGTGGGAGTGCCCTACGTGTGAGTGTGTGTTTGGAGGGGGCCTGACTGCTGAAGCAGCCCCAGCCTTTACACTGCGGGAGCCAGGCCAATCCTGTTGTTTCCCCGATCGTAAACCGAGAAATACAGCCTCAGGAAGACGTCGCCCAGGATCCAGGTCTCCGAGCGGCTGATGTTCTCTGTGCCCCCAGTCAAGGTGCTGAGGCATTTGCCCCGAAGGCTCTGGGGGAGACGGAAATGCACAGCAGTCAGCCTGAGCCCTTACCTGCCACCCTCTGGGCATCCGGAGCCGGCAGCTTCTCAGTTTTATCTCCCTCCTTTGGTAAGAACCAAGTGGCTCTCTCAGCAGCTGCGGAAGTGGGGTGCCCATCCAAGACCAAGAGCGGCCAAGGCATGTGGTTGCCATGAGGGAGAGGGGCTGGGGGAGGGGAGGACGGGAGTTTGGGATTAGCAGATGCAAAGCACTATAGAGAGGATGGGTGAACGACAAGGCCCTGCTGTAGAGCCCAGGGAGCTCTATTCAAGCTCCCGTGATCAACTAGTGGAAAAGAAGAAGAAAAAGGATACAAACACATGTATAACAGAGTCAGTTTGCTGTACAGCAGAAATTAACACAACACTGTATATCAACTATACTTGAATAAAATGTTAAACAAGAGCAAGGATGGCCTGTAATTCCCCTCACTCCTTCTGACCCTGCTCTCCGTTTCCTCTGCAGGGAATGCCTTTGCTTCTCCCTCTTCCCCACGACCCGTTCTTAGAGACTGCGCTCAGCCCCTCTAGGAAGGCTTCCTGGCCCCACGCTCGCCCTCCCTGGCCACTCCAGGCCGGGTTGGATGACTCACCCTGGTGCTCCCCTTGTGTACAGCCCTGATCACTCTAATCTGCGCCCGGCACCCCTCGGCTCAGCCCCCGGGGGTGCCATTTGCATGGGGTCCAGTGTAGATTCTCCTGGACCCATGCAGGCCTCCTCATGCCTCCATGAGGCTGGGGGTTTAGAATGACTGAAATTCCCTTTCTTCCTCAAAGCCTTCTTTGAGGCCATCAGCCTCCTCTGAACTCCCATAGGGAGCTGGCATTAAGCCTCAACCCTGTGCAAGGGCCATGCGGTCACTGTGCACCCTTAATTCACGGGAGCGTGCAGCCTCCCCACAGAGGGGCCTGGTACCCCAACTCACAGAGTGGGAACTGGGGCTTAGCAAGGGGAAGTCGCAGGCGAGGACGAGGGTCGCCATGTAATTTGTCATCCAAAGCAGGACACCTTCGAGGTGGGAGGGAGACCGTTAACCATTATGGTGGGACAACACACTGAGACTGTGGCCACCCACCCCACTTGTCCCTTGGCCTATTGCAGGGATTGCTAGAGCTGACTTTCCGTGTTCATCTATCTGAGGGCTCAGGTTGAACTGAAGCTCCTTGAGGGCCGAGGCCCTCAGTGTTCCCTTCTCCTTGTGCCTCGCACCAGGCCAGCACGGGGCAGTGTTCCATTTATTTCAGGATGATGGAAGTCCCAGACTGCCCCTTACTCTCAAGTGGTTGGTTTTGTGGGAGGCACTGGCCCAGCCACAGGGGCTCCGTGGCATCTGCAGTGGTGTGGCTTGCCCTGCAGAGGGCCCCCTCCTGCAAGCAGGAGCCCAAGGGTTCCTGCAATTCCACCAGGGTTGGCCCTTCACCTTTCTGATGTAGGCTTGAGGGGGCACTGGGTAGTCGTTGCCGTTGATTCTGAAGATGATTGTAGGCAGGCGAGCCACATAGCTACATGAAACCGCATACTGTTAGAGAAAGAGGGAGAGAGGTTGGCCCAGGTGATCCCTGGTGCGTGGAGAGCCCCGGAGTGACCCTGTGGCGTGACCCGTCACCTCGTTATCGACAAGGCGGGCGCCGATGAGCCTTCGGATGGCGGTGATCACTCTACTTGGGCCAAAGAGGAACGACGTCCCGGTATCCACAATGGCCTGGCAGCCGCGGCAACAACCAAAAGCTACACCGTTTATGGTGATGCTGGGAGACAGTGGGACAGAGTGGACACCAGGATCACTGTGAAGTCTCCCCCCACGACTGCCCCCTCCCTGACTGTCTCCCTTCAGCTCACGCCCTGCCTCTGTTTGCCTTTGCTCTGGTCGCCTAACCTTCGCTGACTTCCTTTCAGCTCCTGAGTGCATCAGGCTCTTTGGTGCCTCAGGGCCTTGGCATGTGCTGGTCGCCCTTCCTAGAAGACCCCCATCCCCTTTGTCTAGCTAATTTCTCCTCATCTTCCAGGTTCCAGCTTACTTGTCATTTTTTCAGGGAAGTCCTCCCCCCAGACTAGATCAGGCTCCTGTCTTGGTCACACTCTGTAGTCTCTTCCTCATTACTAGCATGTACCGAAGTGGAAATTCATTATTATGTGTGTGACTCGTTTCATGTACATCTGCCTTACTAGATGTAAGGGCAAGTTGTAGCCTCAGTGCCTCTCTCAAGTGCCTAGCACACAGCGGATGCACAATGTATGTTTGTTGAATGAATGAATGAATGAAAAAGTGGATGAGGAACAACCAGAGCCCTGTATGTGCTGTGTGACCGATAACGGGTCAACCCACACAGTGACGATGGAGGTTCTCCGGGGCAGCAGATGCTGAGAGTAGGGGTGTCAGAGACACAGGCTGCCCTGGGAGAGGTTGTCTCCCAGCATGGCCCACTCACACAGCTCAGACACTGAGGCCCGCGGCCAGGCGATGCCTGAGCTAGCCCAGGGGGCCTCCAAAGGACACGGAAGCTTCTGTCTGAGGGTATCACTGAGAATCCCGTCAATTATTGCCCCTTGTTCTCAGGCCACTCCTGGATCCCGGCTTCCTGATTCTCTCTGTCACAGCCCCTGCCCCACTGTGTGCCCGGGATGGGGGGTGGCTATGGGTGGGGCGAGTGTCTCTTTGTATGAGTTGCTTTCAGGTCTCAAGAATGCAGCCAACCTCTCTCCACTGCTGGGGAGTTTCTCCCTCAGGAAACCAGTTTTCCTGGTTTGTCCAGGACTTTCCCTGTTTTGAAACTGGTAGTTTTGTGTAGTGAGAGCTCCCTGGGTCCCGGGTAGCCCTAGACAGTTGGTCAACTTATCACAACCCTGTTCAGGCTGGTGACATCCTCCCTGGTCCTCTTTTCACTGCACTTCAGGGTCTTCAAACCGTGCTCCCTGCCTTCCAGCGTGGTGGGTGCAGCCCTCTTGGGCTGCACAGGTCTCTCCGAACCCTGTTCAGGACCCTGGTCAGAGCCCTGGTCAGGGGCCTGGGGTGATTATGAACCCATGGGTGGTGTGTGTATCTGTGTGTGTTTTTGTGTGTGTCTGTGTGCTTGTGCGTGTGTTTACACGTGTGTCTTTGGGGGTGGAGCGTATGTCTGTGTGTGTTTTTGTGTGTGTCTGTGTGCCTGTGCATGTGCTTACACGTGTGTCTTTGGGGGTGGAGCGTATGTCTGTGTGTGTGACTGTGCGTCTGTGCGTTTCTTTGTGTGTCTGCATGTGTCCGTGTGCACGTTGGGAGCATCACTTGGGGGGGCCCTCAGAGGGAGGGGCTTACCGGTTCATGGTTATCTGCCAGTAGTGGGGTCGGGACACTGGTATCCACTGGAGCTTTCCTTTATGGTATCTGTCGTCCACCCCGCCTAACATCACAATGCTGCCATTCTCCTTCTGGCTGAGGAGAGAAGGAAGAGGGAGGGCTCGTTGTAGCAGAATAACGCTGGCATTTCGCGCTGGCACCTGCGAATTGTGTAGCTGCTTCTGAGATCCGGGTAAAATGTTAGTGAGGAGGAAACATTCCCACCATCCCTCTCCTTCCTCCCATATGAAATCCATCAGCACATCCTGTTGCCTTTTCCTCCAACCTGTATCCTGATATCTTTCACTGCTCTCCCTCTTCCCTTCACACCCCCTGGACCAAGCTGCTGCCCCTGAGCCCATGAGTATGCTTGTGTTCTCATAAAACTTTATTTACAAAAACCAGTGGCAGGGCCAGATGTGGCCCTGGGGCCATAGTTACCCCGCGCTAGACTGTCTCTCAGGAAACTTCTGACTCAGGTGGGCTACAACTTTTCATGCAACTGAAAGCATCTTACAGCTGACTTAGAGAGAGGGCTTGTGCAGTTCAGACTTACGTGCTCAAGTAGAAGGCAAAGACAGACTGAGAAATGACGCCTCGTCTCTTCAGGTTGTCGAAGACAGGGGTGGTCCCTTGGATGGCGAGGCTGGGGTAGCCCAAGCCCAGGATGCCATCAAAGGGTGCATGCTCCAACCCAAACTGCGCCTTGCTCAGGGCAAACGGCTGGACCACATCGACAAGTTTCCCGATCTGTGGGAGAGGAGAGTGTTCCCACATAAAGGCTTGGGAAGGGGGGCTGGGACTGGGCTGGGATGGAGATGCCACGAGCACCGCAGAGAAGAACTGCGGCCTGGCTGTGCCCTGTGTTGACCTCAGATAGTTAGACCAAGCTGCGACTGGAATTTGGGTTCCATTTGTGCTGGGCTGTGGCTTTGAACCAACACCTGCCCATCCTGCAAACACCATGTGAAGCGAGCGAAATTGGCCTCATGCTTCCTATGCAGGTGGAAAAACAGGGACTCAACAGGACCAAATGGTTCCGACTGGAGGACAGAATGAGTAGAGAGCAGGAGAGTCTTCTCTTTGCCATCACTGTGATCTGATGACAGAAATGGACTGAATTCATCGCAATGCATCGTGGAATTTGCATCCGCCCAGAAAGACAGAAGCCCATTTTACAATGTCGCTGCCAGGGTGCTTATGAAAATTCTGCCTGGGAAACACGCTTTGGGGATGTGTGTGTGCATGTGCATGTGTGTGTGTGTGTGTGTGTGTGTGAGAGAGAGAGAGAGAGAGAGAGAGAGAGAGAGAGAGAACTCAGGCCCTTTGGGGGATGCAGGCTATACATTTTATTAGACACTCAAAGGCCCCCTCACGTGGACCCCCATTTATCAGGCCCCTCCCACATCTGTGGCCCCCTGCTTTCCCTGTCTGGATTCCCGAAGCCCTCAGTTCCCCGCAACCGCCCAAGATCAGTTTTATCCTCTCCCCAGGTACCGCACACCTGATGAATCCTGACTGGCCAGCCCAGCTCCACCGTTTACCTGATGCCTGACCTTGGCAAGGCCCTGGCTTTCTGTACCTCGGTTCCCTCGTCTGTCTAGTGGAGCTAATCATAGCACTTGCTATGTGGGGTTGCTGCAGGAGTAAACGAGTTATTACCGTGAAAGTACCTGGCACAGCCTGAGGATATAAGAGTGGGTGCTTTTCTCCCCTCTCTCCCTGCTCCCAGCAAAAGGAACCTTGAGCTGCTCATGGGCAAAGGAGCTGCAAACCCACACCTCAAGCCACTCTCTGGGTCAGCCATTCTGGGAGTTTGTGTGTCAGCAGGAACACTGTCTCCTCAGGGACACAACACTGTGGGGTGGGCGGCCAGCCACTAGGGGACTTTGGGAAAGACGGGCCCTCCCAGTTGGGCCTGCATCTGTTTTGTAAGCCGCGGTTGCTCCCAGGGCCAGCCCTGACTCGGCTTCTGGTTTCCAGTTACCCGAACAGTGTCGTAGCCAAGAAATCCAACCATCCTCCCGGAGCCGTAGGTGAGGTCGACGGAGAAGCCCGAGAGCCGGAAGGTGGTGGACACGTGAGGGTTGAAGACATTGTGTGTATCTGCGGACACAAGAGATGTGTGTCCGTCAGGTGCCAAGGACGGAGAAGGGGGTGGGAGGGGGAGTACAAGATGGGCGGGGGGGCGGGCAGGTACTCACAGCAGGGGACACTGTCGCAGTAGGTGGAAGGCACCCACAAGTCAGCTGAGCCGGTGTCAAAGACGACCCTGAACTGTTGAGGGGGCGTTCCAATGCTGATGTTGCCGACATAGGCTAGCTACAGGGGCCGGGGAGGGGTGGTGTGGTCAGACCTGGCTGCCCTGGCCGCCCTCGATTCCCAGAGCACTGCTTCCCTCGAGGTGTCCCGTGTCTCCTGAGATCACTTTCCAACCGCCCCACCTCACAGCCTCTGCTCAGACCGGTGCCTTCATTTGATTTTTTTCTTTCTTTTCCTCCATGCGGGCTCTTAGTTCCCTGACCAGGGAGCGAACCCGGTCCCCCTGCAGTGGGAGCGCAGAGTCTTAAGCACTGGCCTGCAGGCGAGTCCTGGTGCGTTCATTTGAGAAGCTCTCCAGTCCCCCCTTTAAGGCCCAGCCTGTTTCTTTCTCCAGTTGGCCCTCCTAGGTCACCCCAGGCCACCTCCTCTGAACTCAGACCATGTCCTATCACCACCACGCTTTTATTTGACATGTATTTACTCTTTGCCTATCGCTCAGGCTGTCCTATGCATTCTTGAGGAAGAGACGAGACCTTTTTAAAAATCAATAACAATAACCATGGTGTTAGATTTTCATGGCGTCACAGGCCACAGGGGCTCAGTAACTTTTTACTGGTGTCCTTGGATCTGCGGAGGCTGAACTTTGTCCGCCTGGGGTTTCAATCTTGATTTGCAGTTGGCTTTATCTTTCGATCAGACACGGCTCACCTTTCATCTGTAACTCAGTGGCTCACTTAGCTCAGGAGGAACAATCTCCCTCAAACTAATGGCATATCTTTGGCAAGAAATGGGTGTTTACCTGCCACCTGGTCATTGCCGAGCCCAGTTACCACCGACCAAGAGTTGAGGATGAGAGTGCCCTCTTCTCTGGGAATGGGGTCCGTATTCCCCAGTGTTTCTGCTTCCTGCAGGAGCCCTAGCCCCACCACACCGCCTGGCGCCTCCAGATGAACCCCAGTGCCAGGCCAGAGCACCAGGGGGCGCTGTAGAGTGCCATCCACCCAACACACTCACATCCAGGTAGTTCCTCAGGGGATGAAGAGACAATTTTGGGTCATGGGCGACATTCTGGGACCTGTCGTCATTGTTCCTCAACAGGAAGTTTGTCAGCAAGTTTTTTTCCCTGAGGGTTTCTCGCATGGTCTTCATCTTTGTTAGCGGGATTCTTTCACCGAGCATTGGGAAAAGGAAACAAAGAAGGGTCAGCAATCAGCTGTCTGTGCTATAGTACGACTGTCACACCTTGCATTGTAATGGCACTGTGTATATTCCAAGCATTTTTATGAGTGTCCTCTCATATCAGGATGCCATGAAAAGACCATGACAAAGACCTAGGTTTGAATACAGGTTCTGTTGTGTAATCTTGGGTAAGCCATATGACCATTTGGAGTCTCAGTTTCCCCCTCGGTAGGTACAAAGGTAGAATATAGCTCCTATCGTCCGTATAGAATGCTCTGGGTATTAAGTGAGATGATATATATAATGTACCTGACATGTAAGAAGTGTCCACAATGACAGCCCTTCCCATTGCTATTGCCATCCCACTGTATCTTTTTGTAAGAAGTTCTGGGAAGGAGTCCGAAGGGGGATCATTACCCTCTTTTTACAGGGGAGGAATTTGAAATGCAGGGAGTTTGTGACTTGGCTGTGGTCACACTGCTTGTTAGAGGTAAATCAGCCTAGAAGTAGCCTTCCAGATCTTTCTCCAGGGCTCCAGCAGAAGAGAGGGGTGAGAGAGGAAGCCAGGAGATGGGGAATAAATTAGGGAAATTAAGAAGCTAGAGAAGCAAGGAAGAGTCAAAATAGAAAAAACAAAACAAAACAAAAAAACTGAAAACTCAGAGAGTTCTGCATGCACAGAGACATCGAAAGGGGATGGAGAGATAAAGGAGAGAGATACAGAGATGAAGACACAGACACATACACAGAACTGCAGAGAGAGCAGAAAGAATACCTAGAGCAATCACAGGAGAAATGCTGTTCATAGGACCACATTTACAGTTGCACAGGTTGTGCACTGAGCAATCCCAAGGAGTGCCATTTTCACATAGGTCATGATGTGACGGTACCCCAAGAGTTGTGCAGCCCTGCAGGCCTACCCCAAGACCCTTGGGCCCCATGTTGCCCATGGCACGGTACTCATCAATAAGTGAGAGTTGAACTTCAAGAGTGTCAGGGAATGATTACATTCCCTTCTAACCCTGATGGGTGGAAGAATAAGAGGACAAGGAAGACCCCAGAAAGAGAGATGATGCCACTTACAGTCCCCGCACTTACATGACTAGGCACTCTGAGAGGGCTACCAGCCCAAGGATCCCAAGCCACTTCATGCTTCTTTTCTGGGTCCAAGTACTCAGGAAAGAGTGAGTTCTGAGCATGCAGTGGTGGCCAAGGGCTCCTAGTTATATATGCTCTGACATGCCCTAATTGTCCCCTTTAGGCCACTAATGGATCTGATTAGACATATGAACCTCTCGATACAATCTTTACCTCCATCAGTGTCTGTGGGGAGTGGACTTGGAAAATTCTCAGAATACAGAGATTTCTACTGTAATCTCTTCCTTGGGGCTTGGTTGAAAAATCAAACTAAACTGCACGGATTAACTAAGAGTGGGGAGACTGTCGCCAAGTTGGAGATAAAACACTGTTAACAACGTGATAAAAGTCAATGCTAGGGGCCATGCTTGACATTCGTGATCTCATGTGGTCATGAAGCGTGCGTTGTTGTCCTCAGCTGGAGAGGAGATCGCTCGGAGGAAAAGAGTTCAAATCGCAAAGTGAAGACTTTAGGGGCAGCCCAGTGACATGCGAGTGGCTTTATGTAGTGGGACCGATGGCACAGTTCAGGGGCACCTAGGATGTCAATCTGCATCAAAGATCTGGGCTAGAGTAGTACAATTGCACAGCTTCACTATTGAGAGAAATGTGATGCATGCATCCACAAGATACTTTATATCGTCCAACAAACATACAGGGAGGACCCTGTGTGCTAGGGTCCGGGGTAGATGCTGTAAAGTCAAAGTCAAGTAAGACACAGGAGGTTCTTATCTTCAGGGAGCTAGCAGTCTAGGGAAGCTCTCACAAACGCATGACTCAGGAGGCAAGAGAAATGAATGGAAGGGCTGGGCGGGCACCAGGGACACAGGGCAGCACATGCCCTACCACTGGGGGCAGTCGCTCCTCAGCTCCCACCAGCGGCTGGTTGGCAAGTTTTCAAGAGAAGTTAGAAGTCTGGATATTTATGTAAAATCCCCTGATTTTAAATGTTAGCGACCAATTTTGTTTGTTGTTTTCAAAAAACATAGTGTGAGCCAAACCTCAAACAACTAACTGTGTGCTGGATTCAGCCTGCAGGCTGTGCAGGTTTTTGTTTCTGGCCTAGAGGTGGGAGTAGAGAGGGGACAGAGGGGGGGTTCAATTCATGTTGGTCGAATGAGTAAGAGACCGAATGCATCTGAACCATGTTAATTTTCCTTCCTTATGTAAAGAAAGATTACCAGGGTCATATAAACCAATGAATTGAATAATGTCCACTTGCTGAGCATCTGGTATAATTCCCCACTAGGGTCCATGCCTTGAAACATTTTCTCTACCAAACCAAGCATGCAAAGAAATAACTTCTAAGTGTCTTATCAGTCAAAGAAGACAAAAGAGACCACTCAGAGCTCCTGCTCAGCCTGAGGTGAACAGGGCTACCTGTTAAACTGTTATTCCAGCCAAAGTGAAGATGATGGAGTTTTATGGTTCCTTCCAGGCTTCCCAGGACGTGGGTGTTCCTACGTGAGATCTATCCAGGCCTGGCCCTCGGGTAGAACGACGGGAGGCTGGCCTGGTCACCAGGTGGGTGATAGATTGGGTGCTGCGTCTTCCTACTCATTTTTGAATGTTGTTAAAATTCAGTTTTGGTGTTTCAGTCCCTACGCAGGGTATCTGACGGCAACTAGCAAGTGACACACACTATACCATTTAGCTCAGCAATTCTACTTCTAGGCATCTATCCCAAAGATACACTGGCAAAAATACAAAAAGACATATGTCCAAGCCATTCACTGCAACACTGTTTGTAAAAGCAGAAGTTAGAAACTTACCTGTAGTGACCATCCATGGGGGAGTGTTGAATAAGGCACAGGGCATCCGAACAACTGGGCATGATGCAGATGGAGGGAGGCGTGGAGGGTGAGATCTTCAGGGTGTACTGTTTAGTTTTTTAAAAAGGGGAACCGGAGAAGTGCTTCTAGTTTGTTACTTTTACATACGTGTATATGTCTATTTTCAATAAGAAAGAGTGGAAGAATAAGCCAAAGACAAAGGAAAAAAATTGTAATTTATGGGGGAGGGGCAGGGACAGAAGTGTGATTTTTCGTCTTATAGTTTGACTTTGCAAGCATGTACATGTGTTCCAGAATCAAAGAAGAGATAAACACATCTGTCGAAATTGAGAACTAAGACAAATGAGCCTAATTCTACCAAGTTGGTGACCCAGCCGCACACAACAAAACATTACTTAAGTGGCTTTAAAATGCAGAATTTTGACCTACATTCAGAGTGGGATATCTTCTAAGAACAAAGACAAACACACAAACACATCCTCCCTCCAAAACCAAACCCAAAACAAAAAACCAAAGAAATCTGAAACTATATCCGGCACCTTATTGTTGGTGATGTTGCTACTGTTATTTTGAGAGTATCTTACGTAGGTTACAGGTTAAAGCAAGTAAGTAATTAATGCTAATGTTGTCATGAAGCACGACTTCCAGTGGAAGAGAGAAAAGATGTTTACGTATGAAACAAAAAGCTTCAGTAAAACCCTGCGGTCTGAAAACTTGAATTGGAAGTATAAGTTTGTACCAATTAATTATTTTCTTTATTTTTTAAAGAAAATCTCTACTTTCTGGGTCTGACCACTGAAAAGCCTAGAAGCAATGGCAACTTGATAACAGGGACTTAGTGACAATCCTGAGGCCTAGCCTGTGGCCTCTGAACACCATATCCCACCAGAAGATACAGAGATTCTTGAAGAGATGGTTGATTTCAGGGCTGGGCCAAGAAATGCACAAGATAAGCCTGGGAATCTGGAAGGACCAGAAAGGTGAGGGCCTTCAAAGATTACCGGGGGCTGGACAAAAAGTTTAGGAATCCATATAAAAAGGCCGAAGTGGGACAATTTTAGCATCACATCAAATCGACTGAAACAAAATTAAATATAAAAAAAAACCATGACCGGGATTTCCCTGGTGGCGCAGTGTATAAGACTCCGGGCTCCCAGTGCAGGGGGCCTGGGTTTGATCCCTGGTCAGGGAACTAGGTCCCACATGCCACAACGAAGAGTTCGCATGATGCAGCTAAAGATCCTGCATGCCGCAACTGAGAATCCCGAGCGCCGCAACAAAGACCCGGCACAGCCAAATAAATAATAAATATATATTTTGGAAGGCCGAATAATATTCCATTCTATGTCTCTACCACATTTCCTTTATCCATTCAACTGTTGATGGAGCTAAGTTGTTTCTGCATCTTGGCTATTGTGAATGATGTTGCAACGTACATGACAGGACAAATGTCCCTTTGAGATCATGGTGTTAACTTTTTGGAATACATACCCAGAAGTGGGATTGCTGGATCAAACAGTAATTCTCTTTTTAAGTTTTTGAGGAACCTCCATTCTGTTTTCCAGCGGCTACACCATTTTACATCCCCACCAACAGTGTACGGGGTTCCACATCCTCTTCAACACTTGTAATCTTCTGTTTTTTGATAATGACCATCCTAACTGGTGGGAGATGGTATCTCATTGTCATTTGATTTGCATTTTCTTGATGATTAGTGAGGGAGGAACTAAGCTTATCCCAAATTTACAGAATAGGAAACTGATGTCCAGAGATGAACTTACCAAGGTCACATGACTGGTAAGGGTCAGAGGTGGGATTTGAACCCAGGAGAAAAGCTCCAGGATGTACGTGCCTGGCGAGTACGTCGCACTGTCTTCCATGTGCTTAGCAAACCTGGGATCATGCTGTTTTGTATTCTGTTCTTTTCTCTCAATGTCATATTGGAATGATTTCTCATAACATTAAATGTTCTGCTGAAACACAATTTTAAATAGAAATAAAATTAAAAAGTTGATGGAGATCAGAATTTCTCCTCATGTTGGTAGCACAGGCTACAAATATAGAGCCTCAGGAACAGTGGGCTCATAACCGACACAGCTCCAGCCCTGGCCTTAGGCTCATCTAGGGAGGCAAAGCCTGACTCTTTCTGCTTGATATTACGGCAGTAAGCCACGCTGACACCGTGTGTGTCCCGACATGATGCAGCAGTGCGTTCTAGTGGAAGCATCTGCTAATGCATCCATTCCTTTACTCAGCATGTATTTACTGAGGGTCTTCGACGTGCCTGTAACCACTACTGCAGCCACAAGATCGCAGGAGACTTCCTTCATCTGTACAAGGGGGTCGTGCCCTGCAGGGGCTCATGGGGAGACAGTGAAATGCACATGTAATTAACCAGAGCTGTTATTCTTACTCTTATTGGTAGTTTCTCCCCAACAGAGACATTGCTTATGGTTCCATGAAGACCACTTGGAAAATGAGTTTGACAAACTGTTCACTTGAGTCTCCATTAAGCCCATGCATGACATTTGCTGTTTTAAAAAAATGCCATTCTGCTCTCACCTTTTCCCCCTTTGTCAGCTCTGCAACCAGCCCTCTTTCACCCCCCCCAAGCCGATCGTAATCCAGGGCCACCCCAGAGGGACCAGACACACGGAACCGTGGACATACGGCAGGTGTGCACAGAGAAGGTAGCTGCAAGGCTTAGGGGTGTGTTTCAGGGTGGGGTGACAAGACTGAAGTGAATGTCCCCCTCTCGCCCGACTGCAGCCTTTCCCTGGTCCCTGAAGAGGAAGCCCCTCACTCCTCTGGCCCCCTACCCACACCTGTGTTGCTTTCTCCATCTGGCCCTCCCCATTGGGGGTTGTCTCTTCATGTGTCTCCATGAATCGGTGGTGGGTTCCTAACCCAGCCCTCTATCCTTGGGGTCCACCCCAGCACCTGGCACATAGTAGGTGCTCAGTAAATTTGTCCTGAATGGAGAGATGAGGAAGGAAGGGCGTCGTCCCTTTCGCTGATTTGTCTTGGCCGAGTAAAGGCCCATACCGTGCATTGCGTGGGGTGTGTTTTCCACCTTGTTTATTCTTCCCTGCTCCTTCTCTCATGTGGGTCTCCCTCCACCTCTGACCCCTGCTGTCCCCAGCCTGGGCCTCTGCTTCCAGGTGGGAAGAAGTGATGCTTCCACTCCAAATGTGCCAAACCATGGCAGCTCGAACCAGTGGTTTGTAGCTCTGCCCCTGGAGGAAGCTCAGAAACGCTGAAGGCTTAGTGCACCCTGGGGCCCCTTTACATGGGTGACATCCTCGCCAGCAGCCTTGGAGGCCAAGGGAAGGAGCATGCTGGGCCCTGGAGGGGTGGGCATGGCTCAGGGATCCACACGGCCCATCACTTGGGAAGTGGGACTGGAAAGGACACTGCAGGTGTGGGTGGCAGAGAGCTGGTGACTGGGGTGGGGGGACAAACGGGAACCATCTCAGCTTGAAGGGCCTCACCCAGAACCCCCCTGGAGCAGGCCACTGCCAAAGGTCCTGTGAGATGGGAAGGGTAGAAGGTATTTTTATTACCCGTTACCATCCCTCTGAAAGAGGAGGGGGCGGAGTTGGTGGGGACCATCACAAACTCTTCCACTGTCTAGAACACTCGCGGAAACTTCCTTGGGGCCTGCCTCGCCCCAGCTGCAGTCACGTGGTGCTGGAGGAGACTGTCAATCACGTTGGGCAGGGCCACGTGATCAAGTAAAGCCAATCATAGTACCCCCAAGCCCCCCCGCCAGGATGGTTGCTCCAGGGCTGGACACGTGATCTGAGGTGGCCCAATCAGAGCCCTCCTTGGTATCCCGAGGTTTTTCTGAGCTTCTTTCCTTAGGGATTAGACGCGTTAGGGATATATGTGTAGAAGTGTGAGGGAAGAAAGTTGTCAGGCTAAGAGAATCAAAGATGAGAGACGGGAAAGAGTGAGGGAGAGAAAGAGGGAGCTGATGGCTTCTGATTCCTTGGGTCCAGTCACTGAGATCTTCGCCTCTGCTGTGGTTCCTGTGTCCCGGATACCCAGTGTCCTTCCAGTAAGTCTCCCCTTTCCTTAAAGCCACTTGGAGTTGGGCTCCTCTCACTTGTGGTTCAGATCCTGCCCGATCATGATACACCTCCCCGACCCAAAGAGAGGCACCCATTTGTCTTAGCACCGTTGAGAATGGAAACTTTTATTCTTTGCTGAGAATGGGGCTTTGCAGAGCACCACAGTCCCCCGCCATCCCTGGGTAGGAGTGCCCTACGTGTGAGTGAGTGTGTGTTTGGAGGGGGCCTGACTGCTGAAGCGGCCCCAGCCTTTACACTGCGGGAGCCAGGCCAACCCTGTTGTTTCCCCGATCGTAAACCGAGAAATACAGCCTCAGGAAGACGTCGCCCAGGATCCAGGTCTCCGAGTGGCTCATGTTCTCTGTGCCCCCTCCAAAGTTGCTGAGGCATTGGCCCTGAAGGTTCTGGGGGAGACGGAAATGCACAGCAGTCAGCCTGAGCCCTTACCTGCCACCCTCTGGGCATCCGGAGCCGGCAGCTTCTCGGTTTTATCTCCCTCCTTTGGTAAGAACCAAGTGGCTCTCTCAGCAGCTGCGGAAGTGGGGTGCCCATCCAAGACCAAGAACGGCCAAGGCATGTGGTTGCCATGAGGGAGAGGGGCTGGGGGAGGGGAGGACGGGAGTTTGGGATGAACAGATGCAAAGCACTATAGAGAGGATGGGTGAACGACAAGGCCCTGCTGTAGAGCCCAGGGAGCTCTATTCAAGCTCCCGTGATCAACTAGTGGAAAAGAAGAAGAAAAAGGATACAAACACATGTATAACAGAGTCAGTTTGCTGTACAGCAGAAATTAACACAACACTGTATATCAACTATACTTGAATAAAATGTTAAACAAGAGCAAGGATGGCCTGTAATTCCCCTCACTCCTCCTGACCCTGCTCTCCGTTTCCTCTGCAGGGAATGCCTTTGCTTCTCCCTCTTCCCCACGACCCGTTCTTAGAGACTGCGCTCAGCCCCTCTAGGAAGGCTTCCTGGCCCCACGCTCGCCCTCCCTGGCCACTCCAGGCCGGGTTGGGTGACTCACCCTGGTGCTCCCCTTGTGTACAGCCCTCATCACTCTAATCTGCGCCCGGCACCCCTCGGCTCAGCCCCCGGGGGTGCCATTTGCACGGGGTCCAGTGCAGATTCGCCTGGACCCATGCAGGCCTCCTCATGCCTCCATGAGGCTGGGGGTTTAGAATGACTGAAATTCCCTTTCTTCCTCAAAGCCTTCTTTGAGGCCATCAGCCTCCTCTGAACTCCCACAGGGAACTGACATTAAGCCTCAACCCTGTGCAAGGGCCGTGCGGTCACTGTGCACCCTTAATTCACGGGAGCGTGCAGCCTCCCCACAGAGGGGTCTGGTACCCCAACTCACAGAGTGGGAAGTGGGGCTTAGCAAGGGGAAGTCGCAGGCGAGGACGAGGGTCGCCATGTAATTTGTCATCCAAAGCAGGACACCTTCGAGGTGGGAGGGAGACCGTTAACCATTATGGTGGGACAACACGCTGAGACTGTGGCCACCCACCCCACTTGTCCCTTGGCCTATTGCAGGGATTGCTAGAGCTGACTTTCTGTGTTCATCTATCTGAGGGCTCAGGTTGAACTGAAGCTCCTTGAGGGCAGAGGCCCTCAGTGTTCCCTTCTCCTTGTGCCTCGCACCAGGCCAGCACGGGGCAGTGTTCCATTTATTTCAGGATGATGGAAGTCCCAGACTGCCCCTTACTCTCAAGTGGTTGGTTTTGTGGGAGGCACTGGCCCAGCCACAGGGGCTCCGTGGCATCTGCAATGGTGTGGCTTGCCCTGCAGAGGGCCCCCTCCTGCAAGCAGGAGCCCAAGGGTTCCTGCAATTCCACCAGGGTTGGCCCTTCACCTTTCTGATGTAGGCTTGAGGGGGCACTGGGTAGTCGTTGCCGTTGATGCTGAAGATGATTGTAGGCAGGCGAGCCACATAGCTACATGAAACCGCATACTGTTAGAGAAAGAGGGAGAGAGGTTGGCCCAGGTGATCCCTGGTGCGTGACCCTGTGGCGTGACCCTTCACCTCGTGACCCCGTGGCGTGACCCGTCACCTCGTGACCGACAGGGCTGGCGCTGATGAGCATCTGGATGGCGGTGACCAGTCGGCTCGGGCCGAGCACAAACGAGGTCCCGGTATCCAAAATGGCCTGGCAGCCGCGGACACAACCAAAAACCACACCGTTCATGGTGATGCTGGGAGACAGTGGGACAGAGTGGACACCAGGATCACTGTGAAGTCTCCCCCCATGACCGCCCCCCTCACTGACTGTCTCCCTTCAGCTCACGCCCTGCCTCTGTTTGCCTTTGCTTTGGTCGCCTAACCTTCGCTGACTTCCTTTCAGCTCCTGAGTGCATCAGGCTCTTTGGTGCCTCAGGGCCTTGGCATGTGCTGCTCGCCCTTCCTAGAAGACCCCCATCCCCTTTGTCTAGCTAATTTCTCCTCATCTTCCAGGTTCCAGCTTACTTGTCTCTTTTTCAGGAAAGTCTTCACCCCCAGACTAGATCAGGCTCCTGTCTTGGTCACTCTCTGTAGTCTCTTCCTCATTACTAGCATGTACCGAAGTGGAAATTCATTATTATGTGTGTGACTCGTTTCATGTACGTCTGCCTTACTAGATGTAAGGGCAAGTTGTAGCCTCAGTGCCTCTCTCAAGTGCCTAGCACACAGCGGATGCACAATGTATGTTTGTTGAATGAATGAATGAATGAAAAAGTGGATGAGGACAACCAGAGCCCTGTATGTGCTGTGTGACCGATAACGGGTCAACCCACACAGTGACGATGGAGGTTCTCCGGGGCAGCAGATGCTGAGAGTAGGGGTGTCAGAGACACAGGCTGCCCTGGGAGAGGTTGTCTCCCAGCATGGCCCACTCACACAGCTCAGACACTGAGGCCCCCGGCCAGGCGATGCCTGAGCTAGCCCAGGGGGCCTCCAAAGGACACGGAAGCTTCTGTCTGAGGGTATCACTGAGAATCCCGTCAATTATTGCCCCTTGTTCTCAGGCCACTCCTGGATCCCGGCTTCCTGATTCTCTCTGTCACAGCCCCTGCCCCACTGTGTGCCCGGGATGGAGGGTGGCTACGGGTGGGGCGAGTGTCTCTTTGTATGAGTTGCTTTCAGGTCTCAAGAATGCAGCCAACCTCTCTCCACTGCTGGGGAGTTTCTCCCTCAGGAAACCAGTTTTCCTGGTTTGTCCAGGACTTTCCCTGTTTTGAAACTGGTAGTTTTGTGTAGTGAGAGCTCCCTGGGTCCCGGGTAGCCCTAGACAGTTGGTCAACTTATCACAACCCTGTTCAGGCTGGTGACATCCTCCCTGGTCCTCTTTTCACTGCACTTCAGGGTCTTCAAACCGTGCTCCCTGCCTTCCAGCGTGGTGGGTGCAGCCCTCTTGGGCTGCACACGTCTCTCTGAACCCTGTTCAGGACCCTGGTCAGAGCTCTGGTCAGGGGCCTGGGGTGATTATGAACCCATGGGTGGTGTGTGTATCTGTGTGTGTTTTTGTGTGTGTCTGTGTCCCTGTGCGTGTGCTTACACGTGTGTCTTTGGGGGTGGAGCGTATCTCTGTGTGTGTGACTGTGCGTCTGTGCGTTTCTTTGTGTGTCTGCATGTGTCCGTGTGCACGTGTGGGAGCATCACTTGGGGTGGCCCTCAGAGGGAGGGGCTTACCGGTTCATGGTTATCTGCCAGTAGTGAGGTCGGGACACTGGTATCCACTGGAGCTTTCCTTTATGGTATCTGTCGTCCACCCCGCCTAACATCACAATGCTGCCATTCTCCTTCTGGCTGAGGAGAAAAGAAAGAGGGAGGGCTTGTTGTAGGAGACTAACGGCAGGCACTGTCTGAGGGCTGTGCTTCTCCACCCATCCTTGGCACTATTAGGGTCCCCATTTTACAGAGACGGAAATTGAGGTCCGGAGGGATTGAGGACCTGTCCGAGGTGGGTCACCGACTACTGAGTGGCACAGAAGGGGTTCGAAGCTGGGCAGCCTGGCTGGGCTCCGACCACCCACCCTTCTGAAGAGGGCCCGGTCCCCTCCAGCAACCAGAGTGCTCAGAGATACCCTCAGAGGACACCGTGCCGGAGGGGTCTGGCTGCCCCCTCGCCTAGCCTGTCATTGTTCAGAAAAGCCGAGGCTCGAGGGCGCCAAGGGTGTGGGTTCAGACTCACCCAGGGTTGGCTTCACCAGCGTGTGTGACCTGTGCCACCCATGGGGCCTCACACGCAGCAGGGCCCTGAGCCTCTGCTATCCCTGTCTTGAAATTCCCAATACTTTTTTTTTTTTTTTTTTTTTTTGCGGTGCGCGGGACTCTCACTGCTGTGGCCTCTCCTGTTGCGGAGCACAGGCTCCGGACGCGCAGGCTCAGCGGCCATGGCTCACGGGCCCAGCCGCTCCATGGCATGTGGGATCTTCCCGGACCGGGGCACGAACCCGCGTCCCCTGCATCGGCAGGCGGACTCCCAGCCACTGCGCCACCAGGGAAGCCCCTCTTAATACTCTTTGAACAAGAGGTCCCACGTTTTCATTTCGCGCTGGCACCTGCGAATTGTGTAGCTGCTTCTGAGATCTGGGTAAAACGTTAGTGAGGAGGAAACATTCCCACCATCCCTCTCCTTCCTCCCATATGAAATCCATCAGCACATCCTGTTGCCTTTTCCTCCAACCTGTATCCTGATATCTTCCACTGCTCTCCCTCTTCCCTTCACACCCCCCTGGACCAAGCTGCTGCCCCTGAGCCCATGAGCATGCTTCTGTTCTCATAAAACTTTATTTACAAAAACCAGTGGCAGGGCCAGATGTGGCCCTGGGGCCATAGTTATCCCGGGCTAGACTGTCTCTCAGGAAACTTGTGGATCAGCTGGGCTACAACTTTTCATGCAACTGAAAGCATCTTACAGCTGACTTAGAGAGAGGGCTTGTGCAGTTCAGACTTACGTGCTCAGGTAGA